>NC_090921.1:1491986829-1493317765 GCF_040938575.1 Ambystoma mexicanum
TTTTGACCATTCCCGCCTGTTTCTATGTCGCCGCATCGCGCTCCCCAGCCGGACCTGCTGGCGTCTGACTCTATAACTAACCCTGGTACGTCTCCGAAGATGGCGCGGCCGTTCCAGGCTTCCATATTGTGGAGCCACCAGGTGAGTTCTGATCTGCATTCTTCGTCTAGGGGAACTAGTCGATGGTATCTCTAGCCTTTCCTTAGGTACTTGATCTTCAGCCTCTGAAGAGCTTGATAATGTAATGGGCCGGGAAATATTGCTTGTATAGTGTTAGGGAGAATTCTCTGTTTAGGCTGAATTTCCCTACCTAGTGAGTCCCCCAGCAGCTTTGCTGGATTTCTGGGGTTTCTTTTTTTTCTCCTGCCAAGAGTGAGACTCTTTTACCCTCACTCTTGGGCATGTTGAAGTGTGTTTTCTTGGTTAAACCTTGTGTTGAATGGGCTATGGTGTCTTTTACTCCATAGGGCCTTATGTATTTTTGTGATGTGGGTTACACAGCACCCTCTGTGCCGTGACCCAGGGGTGTCCTAGGGACTCCCCAACATAGACTCCATACCCTGGGACTGACTACTGTCTCCCAGGGCATGTAAAGTCACCAAAGACTTTGCTAGTCTTGAATCCTGAACAGAACCAGTACAAACCATCATATTGTGGACGTACTGGCTGGGGCAATTCGATTGCCCCAGGGTCTGTTAGTCGAGGGGGCACGTCTCCGTCCCCCCTGATCGAGTTTTGGCTGGTGGCAGTGGAAACTACTTTTTATATTCGACCGCGAATATTTCCCTATGGGATTTCCCATTGTTTTAGGCTAACACATTTAATTATTTATTTACGGTAGCCTTAAACATACCGCCGGTTTATATATTTATTATTATAACTCCGGTTGGGACTTTTTGCCAAAACTTGATTCTAAAATGGCGTTGGCGTTCGCCTCTGTAACTCTGACCCAAAGTGGAGCCCTTTGTTCCACTTTTGGCGGGCTTCTCCACAGAAGCCCTCCAAAGTGGTGCCACTCTGTCTGGGGTACTTAGGAGGGGTGGAGGGGGATTTAGGCACCCTGGACTGAGTTACCTTGGTAACTCAAGTCGCACTCCGTCCTGATTGGCCCAAGTGGTGAGCCGGCCGGCTCACCACTTAGCATGTTTGAGTGACAGCTAGGCTGGGTGAATGGGGGTTTGCTGCATAAAAGCAGGGCTTTGGGGACTGGAACTTTAGAAGTCGCCACAGGACCAAGAATCCGACGAGGGAAGAGCTGAGCCGACCTGCTTCGACGACACCACCCGGTGGAGCCCTGCTGAACCGTCTCACCACTTTTTCCAACGACCGAGGAGAACTCTTAACGGAGTGGCTCCTTCCCTTGACTGGTGGGGACAACCAGTTTTCACCTTCTTTCCGCTTCTCGAGGTATCTCGTGGCCGCCTTGCCCGTGCCAAGCACCCCGGCAACCGGAATACCACACTTTTACCCCTAACCGCGAAAGTCGGTACAACCCTTTAACCGGAGGACTCCGCGGCTGGTTTCTTCCCGGGCAGTGCAACGACCTTCTTCTTCTGCTCTTCAGCGAGAACTTCTTCTCCCCTGACCGACGTCGAGCCTTGCTGCCACTGCCTGGAACAACTGCCACCGCTGGAGGATCCTTTCCGCTTAAGGTACCGTGTTCCGCCTGGCTTCCCTTGCCACCGACTGTACGGGGTAGATTTAGCCCCCGGCTTTCGAACCTGGGAGTGCCTGGGACACCCTGGCTAAACTTTCTAAGCCACTCTAAACTCTTTCTAACTCTTTGCAAGACTTTGAATCCCTAATAACAGTGTGATCTTGGGCACATTTTCGCTCCGGCTACTCTAAGAGTGGGCCCTGCCTAGTGACTTTTGCTCACCTGTGACTTTGTACTTCTTTGAGCCTATTGCAAGTGTTCTGGACCTTAGAGTGGTGTGTTTAACCTATTTCTGTTTCTTTTTATCCCTTTCTTGAATCTACTAGAGTGTCATCTAACGTTAAGCACTCACCTCTGTTCGAATTATGTGGTGTTAACCTAGAGTTGTCTAGATAGGAGTAAGGGTTGAAACTGCTTTCATTATAACTGTGTTTGAAGTGTTTTTACTATATTTTGCTAGAGTGATTTCAACTTATGTGTGTTTAATAAATAAATAACTATATACTTTTGAAACCAAGCTCTGGTCAGTGTTTGCTTGTGCTATTGTATTTGAGTACCTATTGTGTATACTTTACATACTGCCTAACTCTTCTTGAGGGAAGTCTGACTGCTCAGCCACAGCTACCAGGTAAATCTGGGTGGTGCGGACTGCTACCAAGTGGGTTTACTGCTATACCTGTAGTCTTAAATCTTTTGCAGTGTTCCCTAAGGGAACTGCACAGGTTTCTGCCTAACACTGGTGGCAGCGGTGGGATTTGTATTAAGTATACATTTTAGTGTGCTTTAGATACCTTAGTGCAACTAACCACAAAGCTTAGCACTATAAAAGTAAACCTCTAACATGTCAGTTATAGAAAGCTATAGTCAAGAGTCCCTTGCAGCCAAAACTGCTGATTGTTTAAGAGTGCTCTGTAAACATAAGGACCTCCTGACTAAGGGCAAGAAAATGGAGCTGATTGAAAGATTGTTAGCTAACCAAAGTCTGGGTGAGGGTTCAGAGGAACCTACCACTCCAGCAACTGTAGATGACAGTATTGAAATTAACATGGAGCAAAATGTTGATGATTCTGAGGAAGAGTCAGAAGAGGAGGGTGAGGCTGTTGTGACTGTCCCCCCTAGGCCTCTGCCTGCTCTACCTGCTGTACCTACTGGGCCTTTACCAGGTCCCACATTTAGTCCTCAGTACTTTGAACTGGAGAAAATGAAACTAGAATTGGAGTATAAGAAACTGAATGCTCAAACTGACAAGGAACTAAGGCTAAGGGAAATGGAGCTCAAGTATGAGCTAGAAATGAAGAAATTATCTGTTGAGAATGCTTCTCTCTCTGGCTCCTCTAGAAGTTCCAGTCCTAAAAGACCCCGGATGCCTAAAGAATTGGTTGGTATGTATGAGCCTAAGTTGGATGTGTTGGATTGGTTGTCTCTGTTTGAATATAATCATGGGCTCCAGAACATCACAGGAAATGACTTACTCACCTGGTTGTTCTCTAGGCTTCCCCCTGTTGCAACTGATGTGGTAATGGAGATGGGGGAGGAGGATAAGAAGGACTATGAATGTGTGAAACTAGCTTTGATAGCTAGGTTTGGGAAGACCCCTTCCCAGTATCTTAAGAGGTTTAGGAGCCTCAAAAAGCATGATGGTACCCCTTGGGCTACCTGGGTGAGTGAAGGGTTGAAAAACTTAGAGGGATGGATTAAGGGTTACAAGGTGAACACTTATGAAGGTATGAAGAATTTGTTTATGTTGGAGACTATTTATGATGCCTGCTCTCCTGAGCTCAGACAACACTTGGCTGATTCCAAGGAATTAGATTCCCGGAAACTAGCTAAGGCTGCTGACTTGTGGGTTGCCAACAGGGCCACTCGCAAGGATTCTGAGGTAACTCAGAAAAAGGATGGGGAGAGACAGCCTAAAAAGGACTCCAAAGAGAATTCAAATACTACAAATTCCAAAGAGGGCCCCAAACAAAACTATAAGGGTAAGCCACAAGGGAAACCGAATCAGGCTAGTGTACCTTCTGGTCCCAGACCAGAAGGAGGTCAGAACAAGCCTCCATTCCAGCGAGCCTTTGGCTCATGCTTTGTTTGTAAGGCTACTGACCATGTGAAAGGAGATCCCAGATGTAAGGGTAAACCTTCAGGGGTCCAACTTGCCTCCTTAGCCTTCGCTCCAGAAGAGGAAGTACATATGGCAAGTGGAAACTTACTATTACTGGCTGATGAACCCACTGGAGTCTCAGCTAGTGTTTCTTTAGTCTCTCTGGGGTTGTGGGAACAACAGAATTTAGATGTATATAACTCTATCCCAGATAATACTAAAGAGTATTATAAGGACAGTGTCCAGGTGAATGGCCAGGAGACTCCTGCCATTAGGGACACTGGGGCCAGCATAACTGTGGTGGATGAATCATTTTTCAAGGCAGAGGATGTTGCTAAGGCACCCAAATGCCTCACCAAGTTAGCTGGTGGGCCTGTGCAGATGTGTCCCCAGTTACCAGTTCTCATCCAATGTAATGATATGGCTGTAAAAATACCTGTCAGTGTACAATGTGAAGTGCCAGGTAGGGTTCTGTTGGGTAATGACCTCAAAGCTCTTGGAGTTGTATCTCATACCCCCAGACCCCCTAGCAAAAGGTTACAGGAGCTCACAAAACCTGCAAGAGAGAAAACCCTGAGAGGGTTATCTCAGGAGATGATGACAGAAATCACTCCTCTCCCACTGGAACAACTTACTGCAGTAACCACCAGATCAGGAGCAAAGGGGCAACCCAAGACTCCTAGGAAAAAGCCAGCAGCAAGCACTCCAGTGCTTCCAACAAGGACTTCCCCTAGGTTGTCCAAAGTTACACCTGTAACTCCACCTCCAGCTGAGGCTGAGAGGGAGGTACAACCCTGTGTGGTTGAGCTAGACTCTGAGGAAGAGCTAGAGGGAGGCCCAAACCTTATTGGAGATTTGGACCCTGAGGACCATCCTGAGCTGCAGTCTTTACTGGCAGAAGGTGGGCCTAGCAGGGCTGCTTTCCGTAAGGGGCAAAGAGAATGTCCAACTCTGGAAGGTCTCCGCCACCAGGCAGCTTCTCAAGCTGATGGGCAAGAGCCTGGGAAGTATAGGTTGCACTGGGAAGGTGGCCTCTTCTACAGTGAACCCACTGAGTCTGAACCTGGAGACTACAAACGCCTTGTAGTCCCACAAGAGAACAGACAACAGTTCTTACAACTAGCCCATGAGATACCTTTGGCTGGTCACTTGAGTTTCAAGAAGACCAAGGAAAGGCTCTCACTCTACTTTTATTGGCCAAAGATGGGGGCTGAAGTAGATAGATATTGTAAGAGCTGCCATACCTGCCAGACTTCTGGTAAGGTTGGTTCCAAGAATGTGGCACCTTTAGTGCCTCTCCCAGTTGTGGGAGTCCCATTTGAGGGGGTAGGGATTGACATTGTTGGTCCCCTTGATCCTCCAACCTCCTCAGGCAACAGGTTTATACTTGTTGTAGTAGACCATGCTACTAGGTACCCTGAGGCAATTCCTATGAGGACTGTTACAGCTCCGGCTGTGGCTAAGGCCCTCCTTGGTATTTTCACCAGGGTTGGGTTTCCTAAGGAAGTAATCTCTGACAGGGGGTCAAACTTTATGTCCCACTACATGAAAGCCATGTGGAAAACCTGTGGAGTTACTTACAAGTTCTCAACAGCATACCACCCTCAGACAAACGGGTTGGTTGAAAGGTTTAACAGAACCATGAAGAGCATGATAGGTGCTTTAGAGGAACCCCTCAAGAAAAAATGGGACCTTCTACTGCCATGCCTGCTCTTTGCTTATAGAGAAGTCCCTCAGGAGGGAGTAGGTTATTCTCCCTTTGAGCTTCTCTATGGCCATCCGGTCAGAGGTCCATTGGCCCTGATTAAGGAGGGGTTGGAAGGTGCTCCTCCCCTCAAGCCAGTCAGAGTGACTGACTATGTGATAGGTCTCCGGAGGAGAATGTCACACATGATGGCAGAAGCAAGTGACAACTTGAAAGCTGGTCAAGCTCTGGTCAAACATTGGCATGACCAGAAGGCTAACATGGTTGAGTTTACTCAAGACCAGCTAGTTCTAGTTATGCTCCCAACAAGGCAGAGGGCCTTGCAAGACAAGTGGATGGGACCCTTCAAGATTGTGGGAAAGCTTGGAGAGGTCAACTATCTGGTGGATCTGGGCAGACCCAGGGAAGCTCCTAGAGTCTTCCACACCAACAGACTAAAAGCATACATCTCCAGACCTGACGTAGGAGCCTTGCTTCTAGCTTCAGCTGCAGAGGAGGAAGAGAGTGAATCTCTCCCTGATCTCCTCAGAGGGGTGCCTTTAGATGAAAAAGTCGAAGGAGTTAATCTCTCTTCAGACCTGACACCTGAGCAACAAGAGGAGTGCAAATCTATGTTAAATCAGTTTGCCTCCCTGTTCTCACTGTCACCAGGCTTGACCCCTTGGGGCCAGCATGAGATACTCACTGGTGACTGTCTGCCAGTCAAAGGCAGAGGGTACAGAATGTCAGAACATATCAGAACCCACATCAAAGGAGAGGTCAAGAAGATGCTTGATCTCGGGGTAATAGAACCCTCTACTAGTCCATGGTCTAGCCCAGTTGTGTTAGTACCAAAGGCAGGATCCAAAGACTTGAGATTCTGTGTGGACTATAGAGCTCTAAATGCAGTCACCAAGACTGATGCCCACCCTTTGCCCAGGACAGATGAGTTGGTGGATAAACTTGGTGCAGCCAAGTACCTCAGCACATTTGACCTTACGTCAGGCTATTGGCAAATAGCCCTGACAGACCATGCCAAGGAGAAGACTGCATTTTCAACCCCAGTTGGCTTGTACCAGTTTAAGGTCATGCCTTTTGGATTAAAAAATGCACCTGCCACATTCCAAAGGATGGTGAACCAAGTTCTGGCTGGGATGGAAGATTTCTGCATGGCATACTTGGATGACATTGCAGTCTTCAGCCACTCCTGGGAGGAACATGTGAACCACCTAGGACATGTGTTGCAGGCTCTGGAACAGGCCCATTTGACAATCAAAGCCAGTAAGTGCCAGATTGGTCAAAGTAAAGTGGTCTACCTTGGGCATGAGGTAGGAGGTGGAGAAATAAGGCCTTTGCTCAGCAAGATTGAAGCTGTGCAAAGTTGGACAACACCAACTACTCAAACCCAAGTGAGAGCCTTCCTAGGCCTCACTGGGTATTACAGGAATTTCATTGAGAACTATGGGACCATAGCTTCTCCACTGAATGTAATCTCCTCTCCTAAATTCCCTAAAAAGGTAAAATGGAATGAGGAGTGCAATCAGGCCTTTGAAAAACTGAAGAGAGCTCTTTGCCAAGCTCCAGTATTGAGAGCTCCTGACTACCACCAAACTTTCATTGTACAAACTGATGCTTCCAATGTAGGTATAGGTGCAGTTCTAAGCCAACTGGATGAGAAGGGTAGGGAGCACCCCATTTGCTTCATCAGTAGAAAACTGAAGGATCCTGAGACAAGGTGGGCAACAATCGAAAGAGAATGCTTTGCTATTGTGTGGGCGCTGAAGAAGTTTAGGCCATACTTGTATGGTTCTACTTTTGTTATTCAGACTGACCACCAACCCTTGAGATGGTTAATGCAAATGAAAGGGGAAAATCCAAAACTATTGAGATGGTAAATCTGCCTGCAAGGGTTTGATTTCACCATTGAGCACAGGTCAGGGTGTCACCATCAAAATGCTGATGGACTCTCTAGGATGTATATCATCGACTAGAGGTATGAGGTTCATCCAGGAGTGGATTAAATCCTCCTGTCCCTTAGTCTGCGGGGGGCGAGTGTTAGGGAGAATTCTCTGTTTAGGCTGAATTTCCCTACCTAGTGAGTCCCCCAGCAGCTTTGCTGGATTTCTGGGGTTTCTTTTTTTTCTCCTGCCAAGAGTGAGACTCTTTTACCCTCACTCTTGGGCATGTTGAAGTGTGTTTTCTTGGTTAAACCTTGTGTTGAATGGGCTATGGGGTCTTTTACTCCATAGGGCCTTATGTATTTTTGTGATGTGGGTTACACAGCACCCTCTGTGCCGTGACCCAGGGGTGTCCTAGGGACTCCCCAACATAGACTCCATACCCTGGGACTGACTACTGTCTCCCAGGGCATGTAAAGTCACCAAAGACTTTGCTAGTCTTGAATCCTGAACAGAACCAGTACAAACCATCATATTGTGGACGTACTGGCTGGGGCAATTCGATTGCCCCAGGGTCTGTTAGTCGAGGGGGCACGTCTCCGTCCCCCCTGATCGAGTTTTGGCTGGTGGCAGTGGAAACTACTTTTTATATTCGACCGCGAATATTTCCCTATGGGATTTCCCATTGTTTTAGGCTAACACATTTAATTATTTATTTACGGTAGCCTTAAACATACCGCCGGTTTATATATTTATTATTATAACTCCGGTTGGGACTTTTTGCCAAAACTTGATTCTAAAATGGCGTTGGCGTTCGCCTCTGTAACTCTGACCCAAAGTGGAGCCCTTTGTTCCACTTTTGGCGGGCTTCTCCACAGAAGCCCTCCAAAGTGGTGCCACTCTGTCTGGGGTACTTAGGAGGGGTGGAGGGGGATTTAGGCACCCTGGACTGAGTTACCTTGGTAACTCAAGTCGCACTCCGTCCTGATTGGCCCAAGTGGTGAGCCGGCCGGCTCACCACTTAGCATGTTTGAGTGACAGCTAGGCTGGGTGAATGGGGGTTTGCTGCATAAAAGCAGGGCTTTGGGGACTGGAACTTTAGAAGTCGCCACAGGACCAAGAATCCGACGAGGGAAGAGCTGAGCCGACCTGCTTCGACGACACCACCCGGTGGAGCCCTGCTGAACCGTCTCACCACTTTTTCCAACGACCGAGGAGAACTCTTAACGGAGTGGCTCCTTCCCTTGACTGGTGGGGACAACCAGTTTTCACCTTCTTTCCGCTTCTCGAGGTATCTCGTGGCCGCCTTGCCCGTGCCAAGCACCCCGGCAACCGGAATACCACACTTTTACCCCTAACCGCGAAAGTCGGTACAACCCTTTAACCGGAGGACTCCGCGGCTGGTTTCTTCCCGGGCAGTGCAACGACCTTCTTCTTCTGCTCTTCAGCGAGAACTTCTTCTCCCCTGACCGACGTCGAGCCTTGCTGCCACTGCCTGGAACAACTGCCACCGCTGGAGGATCCTTTCCGCTTAAGGTACCGTGTTCCGCCTGGCTTCCCTTGCCACCGACTGTACGGGGTAGATTTAGCCCCCGGCTTTCGAACCTGGGAGTGCCTGGGACACCCTGGCTAAACTTTCTAAGCCACTCTAAACTCTTTCTAACTCTTTGCAAGACTTTGAATCCCTAATAACAGTGTGATCTTGGGCACATTTTCGCTCCGGCTACTCTAAGAGTGGGCCCTGCCTAGTGACTTTTGCTCACCTGTGACTTTGTACTTCTTTGAGCCTATTGCAAGTGTTCTGGACCTTAGAGTGGTGTGTTTAACCTATTTCTGTTTCTTTTTATCCCTTTCTTGAATCTACTAGAGTGTCATCTAACGTTAAGCACTCACCTCTGTTCGAATTATGTGGTGTTAACCTAGAGTTGTCTAGATAGGAGTAAGGGTTGAAACTGCTTTCATTATAACTGTGTTTGAAGTGTTTTTACTATATTTTGCTAGAGTGATTTCAACTTATGTGTGTTTAATAAATAAATAACTATATACTTTTGAAACCAAGCTCTGGTCAGTGTTTGCTTGTGCTATTGTATTTGAGTACCTATTGTGTATACTTTACATACTGCCTAACTCTTCTTGAGGGAAGTCTGACTGCTCAGCCACAGCTACCAGGTAAATCTGGGTGGTGCGGACTGCTACCAAGTGGGTTTACTGCTATACCTGTAGTCTTAAATCTTTTGCAGTGTTCCCTAAGGGAACTGCACAGGTTTCTGCCTAACATATGGATGCTGCTAACAGACCTACTATCCTGGCTAGATAACGGAGAGAGATCAGCGTTTTCTTCAGTGCTGCTCTCAGATCTTTCTTGATAGCTCTCATTTTCTGAGTTGGTAACTCCAAGGTAGCTTTCTTTGTATCTATAGTGAAACCCAAGAACTCTAGCCGCTTGGTCGGCGTAAGCTCTGATTTGTCTTTGTTCACTCGGAAACCTAGGCTGGAAATTAGCTCCATCGCCCATTGAATCTGCTTCTGTAATAGATCTTTGTTTTCGGCCATAAATAGGATGTCGTCCAACGATCATCCTACACCCTTGTTCCCGAAGTGCTGTCGCGATGGGCCTCATAAGCTTGGTGAACGCCCATGGTGCTGACGCTAGACCGAACGGTAGGCATTTGAATTGCCAGAGTTCGTTTCTCCACCAGAAGCTTAGAAAAGGTCGACAGTGGGGTGCTATGGGAACTTTGAGGTAGGTGTCTTTCAGCTCTAGGCGCATTTTTTTTTTTATTTTAAATTTTCTCTTTGTCTTGAATGCCACTGATGTGCGCAGGCGACCCGCTAACAAATTAACGAGTTTCGCGCGTTCGGGAGCGAAGAACAGGAGCGTAGAATTGCCGTTGGCTTTCTCCGTGCGAGAACAAACTCTGTGAGAGGAATACAGTAATGCGCATGCGCGCATTTCCCTTGTTTCTAGAGGGAGTGGGGTTTACCGCGTACTACGCGTTGCCTGTGATACTCTTCATCTCAGTCGGTGTTCTTTCGCGGCTGAATGGCCGAGCCCTAATGCGAGTGAGATCACTTGCAGGCTCGGCAGACAGCCGTCCTGAAAGCCTAACTTGTCCGCCAAAAGAACGCGTGCGTTTCGAACTCGAATGTTAATACGTTTGCGCTAATGGTACGTGCGCGCTTTACAATATATAAATTTAGCGTTTCGACAATTAAGTATTTTAAAAACGCAGCATAGCAAGGTACTGCTAGAATTGATGTCACTTATCTGTGGTGCAGCAAAAAAGAAGAGAAAGGGACCCAGAGAGGCAGTGACTTATAGTAGAAGGGATTGCCTGATTGGACAGTGAGAGAGAGGCTATTGGACTACCATATTGAGGAGCCTCATGGGGGATGTAGTTTAGCCGCGTTAAGGCTATGATGTTTCATTTTTTCTGTTATACGAGTTATAAAAAAAAAAATATATATATATATACATTGAAACAAAAGAAAGATTTAAAAAGCTGTGGTTAGCAGTAATTAAAGAAGTTAAGCATAATGCTCGCCTCCGGTCTTGGCATAGAATTGAAACTCCTGGTTTCCCATTATGTTAGCCTTGGGCATTGACTCACTCTGTGTTTTACGGCTAGCCAAAACAAACAGTGAAACTTCTTCTGTCACACTCCCATGCATCAGGACATTACCTCTGCCGTCTGTGATATTTATCAGACCAATAAACTCATGGCCAGTTTTTGCAGCGAGCTGACCATGAAGGTTGTGAAGTTACTTGTTCACCCGTCCCATCGCCTCTGAAACCTCACAGAATCAGTTCCTCAATAGTCAAAGTTCACTTTGCACACAGCCCTGACTACCGTGTTTTGATTAATTTGTAAAAAGCCCACTATATGGAGATTCATGAATGCCCCAGGTATTTGTATCAATGTGCATGTGTGTTTAACACCGGTTTTCTATACCCAGCCCTCTTCCTTGCATGTACTCTAAAACCCTTCCCCGTCTTAGTTTCCATGTACTTCCAAGCACCCCATGTGTGAATCGTGTTTGTTACATTTGGTGGGTTTAACATTTTATCTTTCTGCTCGCGTTCAAGCTAACGTATCTATTCTAGACAAACAGTACTAAAAAGTGGCATATATCCCATCCACAATTAACTACACTTGATATATATAAAATTGCAACATTGCATCCAGTTCACTGCCACCCCCAGTCATTAATACGGCAAAGGCAATAAGATCCTCTCCTAATCATAGGGACCCTTCCTCATCACCCCAACACAGGGGAGAAATGTTCTATCTACCCCAGCTCTAGTTTCTCGTCCGGAGCAGAAATATAAGTCAATTTTGAATCAATAGAACATCCGGTGGACCGTAATCTAGAGGGTAGTAGGGGGAAGGAGCCGATAGGTGGGCTAATAGCCTGGGGGAGCGCGGCATCTTGGGGGAGGGAAACAAATCCATCCTAAATCTGCCACTGCCATCAGTACCATATGTAGGGATAATTACAGGTTTACCTGGGTTCCAAAGGGCAGCATTAGATCAACTGTTTTGTTGATTAATAAAGCAACACATTGGATCAATACTAACCTGTTTGGGCCCAGGGTAGATCCTTCCATCATTCTTATGGCAAGAAGAGTAGGCTGGGTTGGCACTAAGCCTAAGAAGGTGGAAGGTGATTGTGTAGTAGTGACTTTTTCTGACCCAACTGTGGCGGGTTATCTTCTTAGCTCCAACCTCACCCGTGGTCTTAGACCAAATGGTAGACTTTTTAGTATTCTATTCTCGTTGGACTACTTTTATTCAGGGTTGGGGAATGTGGTAGCGCTGAAGTCACACCAGGGAAGTTTGGAGGGAAGGGGCACAGGGGGGCGAGATAAAAGGGAGGCTGGTCAATGGTACCCCTCATATGACCATAGTAAGGGGGAAGGTTGGAGGTTGATTCCAATGAAAAGAGGGTTGAATGGTATAAGGGAAAGGGCCCCTGTGTGTGCTCCTGAACTGGTCAATCGTTTTGAGGTTCTTACCTCCTGTGAAGATCTAGACTGACATTGGTGTTTCAGGGTGCCAGGAAGCCCTAGAGCCAAGGAAGTTGGCGAAGGGGATAGGTAAAAGCCCAAATAGGGCACCCTTAGAACTCCACCTGCTATCTTGGAACATTGCGGGATCAAGGGTAAAGATAGATGGGGCTGACATTGTAAACAAGGTGATTCTCCTGCAAGAAACATGAGCATTGGAGACCCCAAAGCTGGATGACTTTGTTTCTTTTGAGATACCTGCCAAACAAAATGCGAGAGGTAGAAGTTTTGGGGGTTTGACCACCCTAATAAAGATCTGTCTCGACTGTCTGGTCAAGCTGGTCGAGACCAACTTAGATTTTCTACAGGTAATTTGTCACTCCCAGGGAGGGGAAAGAAGTTGTGCATCACCAACTTTTACAATTGCCTGCACAAAGCAGAGGAGAATAGGCTTATTAAGGTTAAGGTGCTCATGGAGGATTTACTGGCCACCAGCAGGAATAGACACGAACTGTACATATGGGGTGGCAATTTCAACCTCAAAATGGGTATAGGTTTACCAAATGACTTAGTAGATCCCTTAGAGGATATGTACTTGGGCATGTCATTCCTGTGCCTCAAATGAAGGATACCAGGGGGTGTGTAAAAGGTCTGCAAGTGTGCTCTTGGTTCACTGAATGGGGGCTGCAGACCGTGAATGGTCCTCTGGCCCCTGATATTCCTGGTCATCTTACCTTTACAGTAATGTAGGTTCCTCGACTATTGATTATTTTTGTATCTCTCTGGGAATGTGGGCAAGGGCTTTGAGTTTTGGAGTGTTTGAAGATGGGAACAGTGACCACCATGTCATCCATTTGACCCTGAACGGTGTGTTGGGGAAGGGGGCACATCTAATAACGTACTCTGCCCAGTGAAGGGGGTGGCTGTGGTTCCCAGGGGAATTAAATGGGGGAAATTAGGGAGGCAAATCTGCATTTAGATTCGATCTCAGAGAATATAGCCCTAGTTCATGGTATCCTGGATGACGGCACACACCCCCCCAGCAGATCGTGGATCAATTTGCTGAATTGGTGAGTGCTTTGTCTAAAAGCTCGATGACTGTGAGCAAGTCAACAGGGAGGGCTCCAAGTGAGGGCTGGCTTGATGAGGGCTGTAGTGGGGCGAAGAGATCATTGTTGAAGATTCTGAAAGCATCAGCCTCTAGTAGGAGGGAGATTGCACATGCTAGAGCCCTACTATATCAGACTGTGATTAAGAGGAAACGAAAAATTGAAGGGGCGACCTGCAAGGACTTTCTGGATGCGGCCAAAGGCAAGGACCAGAAAGCCTTTTGGGAGTTTGTCAAGAGGGATCCCTCTGGTTTTATGGCTGATGGGGCCAGTTGCACTAATGTGGAGGAAGCTGCCTGGTTGGAACACTTTGGGAGTCTGTTTAGTGGAGGGAATACAAGGGAAAGTATTGGTCTAAGCCCCTCCAGCCTGAAGTTTAGGCTGGAGGGTGTGTCTAGAGCCATCAGTTAGCAGGCACATAATCGGGCCCCTGGCCCCGATGTGATCCCCTCGAATATGTTCATGGATCCCCTGGCTCTGTGGGCACCACTTTTAACAGTGGTGTTCAGTGCATGCATGGAAACGGGTAGCTACTCCTGTCTTATTATTTTCCCTGTTTTTAAAAAGGGGGGTCATGCTAACCCACTTTCCTGTAGGCCTATTTCGCTCTTGGACACCTCCTTCAAGATTTTTGGCAGAGTGTTATTGGGTCACATAGAAAACTGGCTCTTGGAGGAGTCTGTTTTGTCTGACATTTAGCTTGGTTTTTGCCCTGGCGTTGGGACAATGGAACAGAGCCTTAACCTATATCTCCTGGTGGCGAAGTCTTTTGTATGGGTGAGGGGGTGTACCTGGCGTTTATGCACCTAAGCACAGCCTTTGACAAGGTAGATAGGAGGACATGGATATGGGCCGTGCTTGGGTCCATAGATTGTCCAGGGGATGTTTTGGTGGAGCTACATAGAAACATTGAGACTTGTGTGCGCAGTGGCCCGGGGGGACATTGTACAGCTTGCTTTAGGGTGGGGTGCGGCGTTCGGCAAGGCTGTGTTCTGGCCCCAATTTGCTTTTGTTTATACATCAACGGGCTTCTGAAGGACCTGCTTAATACAACGACTGATCTACTGGTTTTGGGGGATTGGGCCTATCTTGTACTGGCTTATGCGGTCACCACCGTATTGCTAGCCAGGACCCCATGAGCACTCCAGATTCTCATTGATGCATATGTATCATTCATGAGTAATCTGGGGTTCAAAATCAATATGAAGAAATCGGCTGTAATGGCCTGTGTGGGAAGAAAATGGCGAGCAAATATGCGACCCATGCTCTGTGTTGGAGAAGTAATCCCAAGGGTGAAGGTCTTTCACTATCTGGGGATTCGATTTTCAGAAACATTCACTGGGAAGATGCACCTAAACAATCAGCTAAATTATTTCAGCAAATTGGGGGAATTTTTCGCTTCATGTCGCGGTGTGAGGTCCAACCTCTGGATGCCGTGGTCAAGATCTATGTGGCTCAGTCAAAGGCATTACCCTGTATGGTGCACAACTATGGTGCTTGCAGAGGGCTGACGAGATACAATTAAAGGAGAACCGGTTTATTAGGAGACTATTGGGGGCTCCCCAGCTGCTCCCCCTGCTTGTCCATCCACAGGGAACTAGGTCTGGATTTATTGGAGGACCAGTGGGCTTTGGCCCTGATACATTTTTGGGGCCGGATTTGGGCGAACGTATGTGTCACCCTCTCCCATACCATAATAAGGTCAGTTATGGCCAGGGGGCGCTGAAGAAGAATCCCGTGGCTCAACTATATTGATAATGCCCTGGCATAAGCGAACCTAGTACCCTTTCTCCACCAGTGGCTCTTTTGACTAAGATAGAGGCGGGGAGCTATAAACATGTTTTGGGAGAAGCATTTGCTCTGAAGCGATTACTCGCTGTGAATTAGAGTAATTCTGATACAGCGCATGCTCTGATTAGCTGACCGAATGAGATCCAACCATACCTAATTTGGGGTACTAGTAAAAAATATTGCTGGCTAATCACAAGGGCAAGGTTTGATTGTCTTCTCCTGAGGGACAATACAGTGCATTTGAAAGGCTATCCGGATTCGGCTGGGTGCCCAGTGTGTGGGCACAACAAGGAAGACTTGACCCATTTGTTGTTGTTTTGCCCCGGGTACGATGGGATCCAAAAATTAAAAAAAATGTCCAAGGTTGAGAGAGGTTAACATTCGTCACCATAGAGCTGCCACTTTGTTTCTTCTGAGCGCTGACTCTGTTCTGGCTGCTTTGGCTTTACTCCCTTTCCTGAAAAGAGCAATGTACTTCAGAACTGGGATTCTGAGGATACATGGTGAATAATGCAGTGAGTTTTACCCTGGAATGTAATGGGAATGGGAGCCACATGTTGATGACAGTGTTTTATCGTGTTTTTGTTCAAAGAATTATTGAACCAGACTTTTTCTGTATTATTCATTTGTATTGCCGTATTGGAGTGTATTCGTTAGGTATAACAAGGGTTTTTGGTGTTATATGTAAGTTCAAGGGAAGGGTTTTAACAAACAAGTGTGATTGTTGATATGTAATGTTTTATGTGTTTTATGGATTATGAATCCGAAAGAACATTTTTTGACTGACTGAGAAATATAAGGCTCAAGATACGGCCCCCTTTTGCCTACAAGGACACCCAAAACCATGTTCTGTAATTACGGTTGACGCAAGGAAAAAACTACCTAGCCTGCCTCCCGACAAAGGTGGTCGAAAACTGGAAACCATGGGCAGGACGGTGTCAGCAGCAGCTTTGCTTACCATAAGATCAGCGAACGCGTGCTCAATGACAATGTTCAACAGGGGGCTCTGGCTAAAAATGTCAAAACTGCCGAAACACCTGCCATAGGAATTCCAACAGGAAACAAAGGGCATTGTGGTGGCTGGTGAAGCTGCATCCAATCATATGGTCAACACTACAGTAGACGCGGCTGGCCGAATGTGGGTTTAGGCACATGGCCCACAGTACGGTGCTCAGGAGGCAAACCTGAATGAAGGCAACAAACTTGAGGCAGGAGGTACAGGACCAGATTCTGGACATGTATTTTGATGGGCAGGACCTTTTTAGTAAAAAAATTGATGATCACTGCAAATCTGATACAGACACAGCGAGGTCGATACGCAAGCTCAAGGAAGAAGGCAATGACCACTGTCCCTTTCGTGGTTCCACTGCAAGGTAGAGAGGGTATAACTGATCCTTCAACAACCAAAGATCCTCCTCCACCTCATACCAACTGGGTAGCAGGTACCAGCAGTCAAGCACCAAATACCATACGTAAAGTGGGCAGATGGGGGTCGGGCCAAGCAAAGGCCTAGTCTAATAAAAATTGGCAACAGTCCATGCCCCCCCACTTTCCCCCACTGTGGGAGGGCGAATAAGCCAGCGTTTTCACCGTTGGCAAAAAATAACATCCGACAAATGGGTGTTGCAGGTTGTGTGAACAGGACACACAATCAAATGTATGAGCCGTCCACCTTCTCTACCTCCAACATCGGAGGTTCCACCTGCTGATGCATCTAAAAATAAAAGTGGACAAACTTCTGCAATAGGCGGCCATAGAAATGGTCCCAAGAAACCAGACAGGAAAAGGATTCTGTTCTCGGGTTCTTTCTCATCAAGAGGAAAAACGAATAGTGGTGCCCAATGTTGACCGAGGGGCCTTCAATAAATTCCTGAGACGTATAAAGTTCAAAATTATGTCTGCTCCAACAAGTGGTTAAACAAAACAGACTTCCTGGCGACCATAGACATGTAAGATGCATATTTGCATGTTCCAGTCCACTCAGCATACAGACGGTATCTCAAGTTCTCCGTGGGGCAAGCACGTTTGGCGTGCTTCCTTTCAGCTGCAAATCGCAAAGACAAGATCAATCCTAGAGACCCTAGGCTTCTCCATCAACGAGACAAAGTCCACCCCAGTACCTGCCCAAACCACGCTCTTCCTGGAGGCAGAGCTGGACACTCGCATCCCCAGGGTACGTCTGTCAACAGTGAGAATTATGGCAATGCTGAACATGGTCTCATGGTTTCTCAACAATAACTCCACCACGGTACATTGGTTCAAATCCTTCCTTTGCATGATGTCCTCTTGGATAAAACAATTCCCAGCTGCATGTTTCGTATGAGGCCAATTCAGGAGGCACTGGACCACCAATGGACACATGCCTGCGGCTCCCGGGAAGATGTCGTTCTTCTCACAGCGTCATTCCACAGAGCACTACAATGGTAGAACATCGAAAATCATCTCACTAAGGACATGTTGTTTCAAGCATGCACCTCAACATTGATCCTCAGAATGGACGCATCTCTATCAGAGCTTCAAGCAAAGGACGCATGGTCGCCAGAGGACTCATCTCCACATCAATGTTTGGGAACTCAGAGCTATCAGCTGGGCACTAAAATAATTTCAGCCTACACTGGAGAACAGTCCAAACTGACAATACCACCTCCATGCATTATACCAACGAACAGGCAGAGACAAAACCTGCAATTCTCTCAGCGGAAGCACAGAGGCTATGGAGTTGGGCCCCAGATCGATTTCTTTGCAACAACCAACAACGCAAAGTGTCTGCGCTTTGCCTCCAGATACCCAGAGAAACAGTCCCTAGGGGACGCCTTCTCCCTGAATTGGATGGGGTGGTTTTGCTATGGTTTTCCTCCAGCACCCTTCTTATCCTGAGTTCTGCAGAGAATGAATGAACAACCTTGTCGGATGATCGTAATAGCCTGTGCTTGGGCATGTCTGGTGTGGTACCAGACTCGCCTACAACTGTCACAAGGAACGCCCATTCGCCTCCGACTTCACCAGCACCTGTTGACTCAACAGGAAGGCAAGATTCCCCATCACAATCCTGTGATTCTGTCGCTCAAAGCATGGTTCCTGAACAGCGAAAGCTGTCAAATCTGACACTGTCCTCCGAATGCTCGGATGTCATCAGATCCTCCATAGCACAATCCACCTATTTGACGTACAGTAGAAAATTCACACGTTTTTCCACATGGTGTGCAACATCGCAGCTGGACCCACTTAAAGTATCAGTCGACCAAGTGTTACCCTACCTTTTACAACTGGCTTATAGTAATCGTCAATTAAAGTGCATCTCTCTGCCATTTCGGCCTAAACGGCAGGCCCGCATCAGTCTTCGCTAATCACTGACCCAGCAGTCAAGGTGTTTCTCAATGGATTATTACTCACTTTCCCTCCATCACCCAAGACTGTGCCCTCTTGGAGTTATGATAGCAACTTATGAACCCATCCATAGATGTGACTTAAGATTCTTTTCCTGAAACGTCACATTTTTGGTATCAAAAACAGCAGCTAGACGAATTAGTGAAATACAAGCTCTCTACCAAGCCGCCATTCACAATTTTCTAGAAGGACAGGGTGATTCTCAGACTGCACCCCACATTTCTTCCAAAGGTAGTTTCTGAGACGACGTTATCAGAGCGAATAGTACTCCCTACCTTTTAGCAAGCATCAGAGCGCACCCTTCACTCCTTGGATCTTCCATGGGTGCTCAAATTCTACATCCAGCGAACTAAAGATTTTTTTACCTCTTCCAGGCTCTTTGTAGATTTCATAGGACGCACTAAAGTGCATTGCATATCAAAACAAGGTCTATCGTGTTGGGTGAGGAACTGCGTCAGTCACTGCCACCAATCCAGATGTGATCCACTTCCCAGCCCGCCTACTGCACTTTTCATCAAAAGGAGACCGCAATGACGGCGTTCCAGGCGGGAGTGGCAATAAGACATTTGTAGAGCAACAACTTAGGGCAAGCTACATTTGTTTGACAAGCATTACTGCTTGGCAGAAAACGTCGGAAGGGAGTCAGTGGTCAGACAAGTCCTCCACCACCTGTTTTCATAAGGTAGAAGCAGCCTATGCCCTACCCTCCTTCCTTTCTATTGTAATCTAGCATGCATCACATTTCAGGTTTTCTGCTTTATGCGTGCAGGTACATGCCATGCTTCACTGCTTGGTATTCTATTCAAGCATGTGAACCTTTTAAAGATCCCATGCTGGAGAAGTCGTTACTTATTTGTAGGTGTATTTCTCCAGCATTGGTATCTTTCATAGATTAACATCCGCCCACCCAGCTCCCCGGGGAGGCTGCTCCAAAGCTAGTTAGTCCTTGTTTTACAGTCACTATGGCTCAAAATCTGAAGATGGCTGCCTGGGGTGGAGTTGAAGCCCTCCCACCTCATTTGTTGTCGTCATAAAGGACCAAAGTCCGGTGGAGGTCCTACACAAAAAAGCGAGTGCCTTTTCAGGCATAACAGGCAATTTGTATTGCTTTGTGGAAAAGGTTATATATTTTACTTTTCAATTATAGAGGATTCCCAGTCTGACAGGGAATATTCAAGCATGTGAATCTATGAAAGTTACCAATGCTGGAGAAATACAGTTAGAGGTAAGTAACAAAGACTTCAGATGCTCCTTATTCATATGCCAGCATGTTTCTTCGTGAGACTACGTTTTACTGAAATTTCTCTGTAATGGCGGAGTGCGTAGAATAGCATATAAAGTTCTTATTCCTCCTAAGGAATTTGGGGTTGTGTGATATCCAAATTTTGAAACTTATTTTGGAAACCTCCTAGTTGTGAATTATTATGGACCACTTAGATCCATAAACAGTTGACGTTCTTAGAAAATACAGTTGCTGAAGTGATATGTTTCCATCCGATTTTTGCAGTTCTTTAGGGTTTATGTCTGGAAAGAAAAGAGAAGATTAACATTTTAGCCCTCACTCCTTAGCTGTATTTGGACCCCATCCATTAGAGATCAGTTACATGATCGCCTGTGATTCAAGATCTGGTATGAAGTGGGTCTGGATTGAGCAGGTCAGATGTGGGAGAATGGCCGATATGAAAGCCTCAATTACAAGATTTAATGACTATAGATCCCCTATCTATTTTACATACTTAAAACTGAAGGGTGTTTTGACTGCTGTTAAGTGGTATGGTAGATTACGTGGAGATCTTAACCCCCTTCAAAAAACTCCACTTGACACATAAATGAGATCTACGTGATCCGACCGCGGCTGATTTTGGCGCGGCCGAAATGTGTGCATGTGAAATGTACAAAACTTTTGTGGTTCGTACATTTCCCATGCGAACACATGTTCATAACCCCTAAATAGCCACACCCCCACCCACACCCATTGCACATCCCCCACACCCTCCCACCCACACCCCCAACATACCCATACCCCACTTACCTGTCATTGCGTCACGCTGTGTTCCTGCAGCGCCAGTTCCCTTTCACTTCTGCGATCGGGAACCAGCGCTGCAGGGTCCTTTTTCTTTTTTTTTTCGGGAACTGCAGGGGTTTCCCACGCAACCTCCCCTCAGTATACTGTAAAGTATAGTGAGCGGGGTGTTGCAGGGGACACCCCCACAGCCCCTGTTTTCTTTTTTTTCTTTTTCGGGTGTGCTGCGAGGGTGTCCCGCGCAACACCCCGCACACTACACCCCACAGTCTTTTTTTTTTTATACTTACCTACAATGCTACCACCAAAGGTTCGAACTTTTGGTATTCGAACCTTTGGTGGTAGCATTTTTTGGTCTTTTTGTATGGTCGGACCTTTGTTTTCGGTCCTATCGCACAAATCCCATAAATAAATGTGAGGGACTTAACTTTACGGATGTACCCTGCTATCTTGTTTTTAGGACCCCAGGAGGTCCTCCGAGTTGGTGGCAATAGGGAACTGATATGGGGAGGGAAATTTGAGACTATATGCGGGAGTTGCTTTGTAATTTAAAATATCTTTCAGCTAGCCACATTTCCACTTATAGCACTGCTTAGACTACTGAATTAGCCAGCCCAGCTCAAGTTGAAAGCCACAAGCATAGGATTGTGTTAATCATTTCAGGCTGGCCCCAATAAGCATGAGCATCGGCTCCTCACGCATGGCTATACATGCTTAAACATCTGCATCCAACAGGATGGTGGAATTGGTGTTCTATGGGATAAATCTTACAGCAACTATATGCATTTAAACATGCTCATTGAACTATGTTAACAATATATTTTAATGGCAGTAGCACATTCTTTATTGTACAAAAATGTATCATCAAATACAAAAAAAGTGCTCATTTAAAAAAAAGTGAAAGATCAAATATTCATTAAAAAACGGTGTATACATTTGATGAGGAGTCTTCACACTGTACATTTCATTAAATATAAAAGAATTACCTATATTGCAAGAGTTAACTCAGTCCATTGAAACACAATGTTGTCTTACTTGAATTCTAGATATCAAACTGAACTTGAGTCAAATTCTTCCAGTTAGATAATCATGTATAATACTTGGAATATTCTAAGTCAAACTACTCTCACAAGGTCTAATGTGGTCCACTTTTGACCTTGGTTGAGTAGTTGGAAGATTGGTCTGAAGATTACTCCTCTAAGTATAATCAATTTTTATGGAGTATTTGATCTTTCACCTTTTAGAAAACGTACCCCTTTTTGGTTTTGGTGCAGCCACCAAAATATCACCAACACTATTGCTACAGAGACGAGAGATGGAGAAAATGCGGGCCGGAAAGCCGACTTTGTGGTTGGCCTGACAGCTGGAAATGCTGTGCAAAACAATGAGGTGATGGCTGGATAGTTTAGTATTAATCTAAAACCTCTGGCAATTGCTCGGGGCAACCCTCCAGACCATCGTGCTCCGCCTGCCAAGCCATTGCAGAAAGGGGAAATACATATGCAAATCGGGCTTGGTCACACCCCCAAAGGAGCAGTCCAGCCTGAATTGCTAGGTCACATCCCTTCTGCACGAGACCACCAGCAACCCCAGACATGTTTCATCCTGGAAATGCTGTGGAATAATCTGCCAATGAGGAAGGATAGCTCAGGGGCAACGCATTTGTTTTGAAAGCAAGACAACGCAACGCAACAGAGGCTGCTTAGAAACCACTCGCTGGTATTGAGGGCCTGATTCAAAGAAGTGTTTTATAATGGTGCAATCCCATAGGAAAATTTCCATGAATCAGGCCCTCAGTGTGTTATAAAAGAACAATTGTAATTATAACGCACATTATGCTAGTTATTGTTTCCTTACGCCAATGTAATCCAGTAATGGCTTCTTTAACTTATTTTCTCCCAATCAGCAATACTGTAACATGTTGTGTGTGGGTGTTTGTGTGTGTGTCCATTTCAAAGCTGGAGGCTCTGTAGGAGTTAGAGGGAGCTGGGCTATATTTGGGCTAATTTCCTGGCCATGTTGGACTAAAGGTAGGTTTCCCTTTCTGGGGACTGTTACAATGCAAGGATTATTTTTTTAGAGGAGGAGTACCAATGGCAAAATAACACCGGTGCTCATAAGAAATCTGAGGGGACCTGTGCATGTTGTCAGTCGGACTGCAGTTCAAAAAAATGCTTGTAATGCAATGTAATGCTCAGATCCCAGGGTTTTCATATCGGTTTTATGTTTTACATTGTGCAATACCCTGCTCCATGATTCATGCATATTTTAAAGCACATCCCATTTCTTAATTTGGGATGCACTTTGAAATGGTGAACACTATGGGCCTCATCACGACTTTGGCGGTAACCCTTAAATCCAGCGGTAGCGCTATTACCGCCGGATTTAAGGGTCTGCCAAATCAGGACTTCGGCGGATTTCGCACCAGCTCTTAGCTGGGGGGAAATCCGCCAAAAATGTGTGCTCATACCGCCGGCGGGAAATCCGCCAGTGGTATTAGCGCAAAATTTCCCCATTGAGCCCAATGGGGAATGGGGCATTCCCGAATGGGCTCAATGGGGAATCGGATTAACATTACCGCCGTACTCGTGATCCGGCGCTATTAGCGCCGGGGAGTTCGGCGGTAGGGCTAATAACGCCGGCGGTAATGCCGCCGGCCTTACCGCCCAAGTCGTGATAAGGCCCTATATGTTTTGTCCATTGCATATGGCCCATCTCTAAATACATGTCCAAATGCTCCATTAATGGCATTCCCAAACACAGAGTTCAAATCAGATAGGTAGGTTTGAATGGCACCAGTTGGCATGGGGAGGCAAAAGTAGCTCCTCGTGGCTGTAGGCATCAACCATACCAGGCTCTTACCAGTTACAAGCAGGAGCTAAATAGCTGCCAACTCATTGCAATTTTGAACCTTGTTGTCTGGGGTTAGTTGTACCTCAGCACCAGACCTCTCCCCTTTTTAGACTGAAGTCAGACTGCCCTATCACGTTACCCTAGAGTGTTTGCATGAACACGATGGACACACTGCTCACACGCTGCTGGATTGGTGTTCTGGGCATCCTCACCATAACGTTTCTGAAAAATGTACATAATAAGTATTGAGATGCATTCCATTAGTTAATGAATACATTAATGATTAATCATTGTCTAATGGACACACATTCCTAGAGCAAATAGAAGGGGTATTCTGTTTTATGATGCTGATTATTCCTAGCTATTTCCTGCCATACCTGTTTTCTCACTGGAGTACTTGGGATCCTTCTAAGTGTTTAAACTGGAAAAACCATAATCGTGCCACTGCAGACCTCATACAGATCATGTGAAATTGATTGATTGATTTATTTATAAAGCGCTTTGCACCAAAGCGCTGTACTAAGGTGCAAAGTTTGCGCTAGCCATTGGCTAGTGATAATTGACCCTTTGAGGGTAAGATATTGGTTGCTGTATGTATCTGTGGAATTGAGGTGGCGAGTGATTATTATTTTGTTTTGCAATTTGTTTTAATCCCTCCAATGTGCGTTCATTGCTGCTTGTGGGAATTTGTTTCTGTAGCAGGAGCTTCAACTTTGTTAACTTGAGTAGGACTTCTACATTGGCATTTGTAAAATGGTTCCTTTTTCACCTTTCTTGTAAAAGTTTAAGCAGATCTCCCAAGCGTACGAGGTGTTGTCGGATACCAACAAAAGGGAATTGTATGATCATGGTGGTGAACAGGCAGTGAAAGGTGGCTCAACAGGAGGAAGAGGTGGCTTCAGTTCACCAATGGACATCTTCAACCTTTTCTTTGGAGGTGGTACCCAGATGCACAGTCATGCTGAAAGGAGAGGTAAGGGTCATTCAGCAAATTATACTACCCTCCCTCTGTCATAGTTTAAAAAAATGTATAAACTGCAGTAGGCCATTGACATTGAGGTTGACCTGTAGTTTGTCGGGTTGAGAGGGAACACCCACACAACGCAAAATCACACCACATTACACACACTACAAATGCACTAAGTCCCCCATATAGCCTACCTGTATGCTAATCTAACCTACACTAATCCCAGCAGGAGTTTAAGGTGCCATTCTTCTTTTTCATCTTAACAGTGGAGGAAAAAGCGGTCTTGCATTGTACCACATGTCTGTGCAAAGAGGCTCACTTGAATGGTGGCCTGTTGTGAAAATCATAACCACATGTTCGTCGAAGACCGTCTCTAAAAGCCTGGCAATGTATTTTTTGGTATTTACTCTAAAGTGTTAGGACTGTGAAAAAAGAAACTCTAATTGGATCTGGGAAATCTGTTCATCCTTGCAAATTGGCACTCTGTTGTTTTATGGGTCGCTTGTTAAAGGAGCACTCTGTTGTCTCAAGTAGCAAAGGAAGTGCTTTATTCTTAGTTGCAAGTGATTATATGTGGTAAGTACGGCCCAGGAAATTATATTTTTACTCTTTTATTTATACTTTTCCAAAACATAATTGCAGACATAAGGATAAAATCAACAAGTAATGTCATAACAATCCAAGCAATAACCATGACGCAAGTAACTAAAACAGGAAGAAGAAAAAAAACGTACAACAAAAATGACTTATCAGTAAATACCTATATACAATTAACGCTATGTAAGATGAGCAGCTAAATAGTGAAAGCACACACACACACACTCACATACCCAGACTGAGTACACATTCAATCCCGTCTCCAGCAACCCATGTAAAGACAACCCTTAGACATATAACTCATTAAATGGTCCCCACATTTCCAAATAAAAATCCTCTCGAATCTGCTTTTGCACCATGTACTGCTCATAACTGGACAAAGTCTGTAAGTCAGACAACCAACTCTCCACCATCTTCCTTTTCCTCGTTTTCCATACCCTCAAAATGTGTTTAGCAGCTACCACCAGCACTTTGTCCAAACCAAAACTATGAGCCACTCTACATCTCCCATTAATAGAAAGCAGGACCACAGATCAAGGTGACCTCAGGAACATCACACCCAGAACTGTTTCCAACCTGTTCAAAGCTTCCCTCCAAAAATCAATAACCCTCAAACAGTCCCACAGCATGTGTAACAACGTACCTCTTCTCTGAACATAACCCCAACAAGACTCATTCAATATATCTAAACCACGCGGCCGCACAGGAGTCTAGTACAAACGGCCAGAATTCTTTTGATGAATAAATCGCAAACTCAAATCCAACTTTGATTTGGCACCCACCCTTAGTATACCATCCCACTCCTTGACTGAGATATCGCTACCCAGCCCATGCCTGTCTCAATTTCTCCCATTATGCAACATATAAAACCTCCATAGGCATAATACTAAGGAAGGTGGAAACCATACATGGGGAGGAGTCAAAGAATTCACAAGCCACCGGCTTAGTTCTCATCAGAGCATTCAACATCCCCTGACTTTGTGACAAAAGAACCTCCAAGTCACTGTACCTCCTGAGCTGTCTCTAACTTAAGCCAAAATTACGCTTAAGAGAAGCAAAGGTGTCCATCACGCCGAACATCGCCTACCTTCAGAATCCCCCTCATAATCCAGCTGCGCCAACAAGGTCTAGTTTCCAATATGCAAACCTAGATTATGCCATAATGAAGCCCTATAGTGAATTCATAAATTACCAATAAACCATGACGCAAGTGCAGACCTGGTAACCTCAATTGAAGGTAACTTGGTAGTTAAATTGGGCATCTTCCCCATGGAATATAAATTACACAGATCATACATGAAAACCTATCTCTCTCTATATAGACAGCCAAAGTGGCGCAGGAGTTCCCCTTCTGGCAAAATTGTAAGCAGACTTTTTTAACAAGAATTCCCTATGATAGTTCTCAAGATCAGGGTATCCAAAACAACCCTCCCATATACTGTGCACCAGAATGTATCTTGGGATCCTAGGTCTCTTACTCTCCCCCATGAGAAGTCCTGAGCAACCATGTCAATCCCCCTAAGCAACTTCTTCTGAAATGTCAATGGGAGAGACTGAATGATATGAAGTAACTTGGGCAAGAGTACCATCTTAATGCCATTAACATTTGCCCAGAGTGCAGGAATCTTGGAGTAAGACACAGACAACAGATTCAAAGTTCAAAGTAAACACTTTTGTTAACTTAAATGCCAGGATGGAATAATGCCCATCTTGCTCTATACTATGGTGAGATTTTCCTACCAAACCAAAACTAAGGAAAGTCGAAGCCCAAATGTTTATCTTAGGAATCTCTGTGCCTAAAACCTATACAGGCCCTCGCAACTAATCTCAATCCGGTCGTCGACGCCTGCTTTGTCTTCGGCGACGGCTCTTCCAACGGCTATTTCGTCAGGTCAAACAGCGCTTACGGAAAAGATGTCATTGTCAACGGTGGCCCCGTCGGTGGGATGGCAATCAGAGGTTTTTGACCCGATCCCACCTGAGGCCTTGCTGCAACCAGAAGCGGCTTTGTCCATCTCGTCGGCGGAGGATGACCGTGATCTGGTCGCACATCCAAACGATCTGGGATTACAACCAACTGGTTCGGGGTCACTCTTTAGTGGAAGTGCCATTCCAGTTACCCCTTCCTTACAGAATCCCCAGGCGGTTCTGTCCTTGGAGGTGTTGAACACATTACAGAAGCTGTTGGAGCGGTTGGACACTCGGTTACCTCAGCTTGTCCCGACAGTGTTACAGGCCTCGCCAGTCGTCGACAAGCCAGGCCCTGCTCCTCGCCCTCCATCCAGAATTCCTACCGCGTACCCGGTTGAGGAAGATCGTTCACGTCCACAGGAAGAAGGAGAACTGTTGGAACGTGAAGGGTCGGGTTCAGACATCTCGTTATCCCCCTCAAGGGACCCTACATGGGACTCTGAAGCGGAGATGGAAACTCCGAAGAGTCCGGCGCAGCCATCACCACCTGATGATGTGGGTGCTTTCCATGCCATGATGGAGTAAGACATGTGCGGAGTTTGGCCTAGTCCAAGAAGAAGAGAAAAAAGATTGTTTTCTGTTCGATCATATGGGCATGAGAAGAAAGGCGATATTTGCTATCCCCATTTTAGACCATGTCTGGCAGGAAGGACTGAAAACCATGCGTCACTCTTTTTCAGAACTGGCAGTAAAAGGTCGATTGGAAAAGAAATTCAAGGCTCCGGAATCGACTCCCAAGTGCTTGATGTCTCAACCTTCGCCGGAATCAGTGGTATCCGCCGCGGCGGCCAGAAAGGCAAGGTTGCAACACAAATGCACGACCCCAACAGACAACAAAGCCAGGAGACAAGATGCTTTTGGGAAGAAAGTGCTATCGGTTGGAGCGACTACAGTTAAAGCAGCCAAG
The DNA here is from genome assembly GCF_040938575.1 of Ambystoma mexicanum. Taxonomy (NCBI): domain Eukaryota; kingdom Metazoa; phylum Chordata; class Amphibia; order Caudata; family Ambystomatidae; genus Ambystoma; species Ambystoma mexicanum. The sequence continues at coordinate 1,492,014,780 of NC_090921.1, forward strand.
TCCCTGGCTATTATGGCCAGGTATAATAGGGAGATGTGGCATCGACTAGCTCCTATCTTGGACCATCTGCCGGAGGAACACAGGAAGTCTGCCATGCTTCTCGTACGTGAGGGAGAAGAGGCCTCCAATCCTTCCATTAACATTGCTGTCGACCTGGTGGAATCAGGCTTTAAGCAAATCAACAATGGCGTAGTGTTACGAAGGCAAGCCTGGCTTAAGTGCACGATGTTCAGACCCGAGGTACAATATAAGGTAATGGATATGCCGTGCGAAGGAAAACACCTGTTTGGGGAGAAAGTGGATGAAGCCTTGAAGGGCATGAAAGAAGATTCTGACGCGGCTCGTTCCCTTGGAGCCCTCCAGAGTGGTAGGAATTTTCGTTCCTTTCGTCCCTTCAGAGGAGCATCAGGTAACTCCCGGTTTGGATCATCTAGAGACCGAGGTTTCAGCAGGCCCTCCTACTCTTCCCAAGGCTACAGACGCGCAGCCCAAGCTACTCGAAAAGGCAGAGATTACAAAAGTCCAGACGACGAGGCGCCTACTCCTCGTCGACGAAGGATAAAAAGGCCAAAAGCCAGCAATGACAACTTACAGAGCGTCCTGGGGTCACGTCGACGAGTGGGCGCGCATAACAACAGACCAATGGGTTTTGGACACGATACATCTGGGCCATTCTCTACAGTTCAAGGGCAAGCCACTTCTCGACGCAGCCCCACCTTCAAATAGAAATGCAAGAGGTGACGCTTATGCTGCAGAAAGGGGCTATAGAACTGGTCCCGGTGGCAGAAAGAGGACAGGGAGTGTACTCCCGTTACTTTGTCGTCAAGAAACCGAATGGAAAATGGCGTCCCATTCTAGATCTACGAACTCTCAACAAACTGCTCAAGAATCTAAAATTCAAGATGCTTACACTCAAAGAAGTGATCCGTTCGATACAACCGGGAGAATATTTGTCGCCGCTAGACCTTCGGGACGCATACTTCCATATCCCGATACGTCGACGACACAAAAGATTTCTACAGTTCGTCTTCGGACGAACCCACCATCAGTTCAAGGTCCTCCCATTCGGACTAAAATTGTCTCCCAGGACGTTCAAGAAATGTCTGGCTCCAGTAGCAGCCTGGTTAAGGAAAGGAGGACATCATGTGTACCCTTATCTGGACGATTGGCTAGTGAGGGGATTGTCTCCGGAAAGGGCACAGGAAAGTCTGAATGCCACCATGTGCCTCCTACAACGTTTGGGCTTCGCAATAAACTTGGAAAAGTCCTCCTTATTGCCATCAAGGACCTTGGTCTTTCTGGGGGCGGAGTTCTAGACGCAGTCAGGACTGGTAAAGCCATCCGTCGAAAGGGTTCGGAAACTGCAGCAAAAAGCATCGGATTGGAAAGTCAACACCAGAGTGTCAGTGCGAAGGTACATGTCCCTACTGGGGACCATGTCGTCCTGCGTACCCTTAATCAACAATTGTCGTCTCTTCATGAGACAGATTCAGGAATTCTTTGCGGATCAATGGGCACAGAGTCAAGGGCGTTGGTCGGACAAATTGACCATCAACAGCAAACTCGTGGAGGAGCTTCAATGGTGGAGAGTTTCCATAAATCTGACAAAGGGAATGCCCTTGCTGGAACCGGTGTTCCAGATGACAGTGGTGACGGATGCTTCCCTAACTGGATGGGGAGCTCATCTGGATTCCCTACAGGTTCAGGAGTGTTGGTCATCGGAGGAGTCTGGCCTTCATATCAATGTGCTGGCATTAAGAGCGGTGCGTTGGGCCCTGAAATCCTTTCTTCCACGGATAAAGGGATCAGTTGTACGGATTATGACAGACAACACAACAACAATGTCAAAACGTGCAAGCAGACTCTCTCAGCAGGGAGATGAATCGACTACACGAATGGGAACTGAACGACCAACAACTACACCGTGTCTTCTAGAAATGGGGTTGTCCGGCCCTCGATCTCTTTGCAACGAAAGACAACGAGAAATGCCCATAATACGCGAGCAGGTGGCCACAGCAAGGCTCACGAGGGGAAGCGTTCTCTTTCCCGTGGACGGACAAGTTTCTGTATGCCTTTCTCCCGTTTCCGCTCATACGTCGGACGCTGCAATGGATCCACAGATATCCATGTTGGGTGATCCTGGTGGCCCCGTAATGGGCCAGACAAGTGTGGTTCGCCGATCTACCCCATCTTTCAGCGGCAGAAACAATGAGGTTCCAGAAAATCCCGAACCTTCTGTCTCAGGAGAAAGGGGTTGTTAGGCATCACAACCCCGACAGCCTCAGTCTGACAGCCTGGCTCCTGATTTTTCCGAGTTTGGTACGTTAGAGATTCCAGTGGACTGTCGTCGCATTTTGTAAGCGGCGAGGGCGCCGTCCACGAACGCTTCATATTCATACAAATGGAAGAGATTCTGCATATGGTGCGCAGGTCAACCAGGTCTGGTCCCGCTTGATATCACACCGGAACAGCTTCTACCATACTTGCTACTCCTAGCTCAAAAAGGCTTGTCTGCTTCATCCATAAAAGTGCATCTTGCTGCCATTTCGAGATTTACTCGGAAGAGACATTCAACTCCGTTATTTAGTGACCAGCTGATTAAACATTTCCTTAAAGGATTGTTCCGAACCTTTCCTCCCGCGAAAAAGTTTCCTCCAAGCTGGAGTCTTAACCTGGTTCTGGCAAGCACTGATGAAGCCTCCTTTTGAGCCGATGTCATCGTCATCATTGAAATTTCTGTCGTGGAAATTGGCTTTTCTGGTGGCTATTACTTCGGCTCGACGACTGTCAGAAATACAAGCTTTAGTGATCGATCCACCGTACTTGAGATTTTTCAGTAATAAAGTTGTGTTGGCTACTAATCCTCATTTCATTCCTAAAGTACCTACCATGTTCCATAAGCACTCTTCTATAGTGCTGCCGACGTTTTTTCCAACACCTTCGTCGGTTGCGGAGAAGACTCTCCATACATTGGACGTGAAAAGAGCTTTAAAATTTTACCTCCATCGCACTCAAAGCTTCAGAGACACGAGACAGCTATTTGTGGCTTATGGCCCTTCGGCTAAAGGTAAACCGATCTCGAAACAAGGACTAGCCCGATGGGTGTCTACTATTTCCTTTTGTCACTCAAAAGCCGGAAAAACGGCTGGAGAAGCGTCCAAGGGCCCATTCGACGAGATCCACTTCTTCGTCGACGGCATTGTGGTCCGGAATTCCGCTGGGAGACATCTGTCAGGCGGCTTCCTGGTCGGTACCACACACGTTTACCCGGCATTATTGCCTCAAACAGCAACATGCTGAGGATACACAGATGGGTGGGTCGTGCAGTCCTACGGCACCTGTTTCAATAAGGTAAGCCCCAATTAAGGGGTCACATCCTTCGGCTAATGTACTTTGAAGTGTGATGTTTTCACTGTTAACATACTATAATGTGATGTTTTGCCATGATAAATATGCATTATGGTAAGGGTGATCTTGGTTTGCATACACACCTCCATCTATGGGGTATACTGCTGTACAATCTATTCTAAGCATGTGCATCCATGAAAGATCCAATGCTGTAGAAGGGAAGAACTCCATTTCTCCAGCATTGGTACCTTTCATGGATTCACATGCGCCCGCCGGCCTCCCCTGGCATGCAAACCAGATGTCCCTCCATACTACTTTGGGGGTCGAAATCTGAGGGTGCCGCGGGGGCGGGGCTACTTATACCTCTACGTCCTAGTGGCGCAGGCGTACGCGGCCCAAAACGACGTAGATAGGACACAAGTGTCGAAATTTTCCTATGGAAAAGGTCTATAATTTACCAAGGATTCCCAGCCTGACGACTGGGAATATTCTAAACATGTGAATCCATGAAAGATACCAATGCTGGAGAAATGGAGTTACAGGTAAGAAACGATTCCCTTATTAGACTTTGTTTTCGGTTTAGCATTCAAAAAGTATGAAAGGTTTTCCCGTAAGGAAGTCGATTGTTAATTTCAATTCACTTTGGTAAAACACGCCTTTGTAGTTTGCCTTTAATTACTCCCAGCATTCAGAGACTTTCGACAATGTGCTTTCAATTCCACGCGACTACTCCATAATAAAGTATTCTCACTTGTTTAAGGATTAACAAGTTCTATTGTTCCCTGGTTTGCAAGAATTCGGATCTTAGATCTTCGATAACGTGTCCCATCATTCACGCGACCACTCGGATACAAAATAGCCTTGCGCGTAACATCAAACACTTGCATACCAGGTTTCTGGTTGCCTAGAAACTCACAGGTTGCATCAATGAGAGAGAAAAGGGGCATTCTTCCAGCATGGCTCCCCCTTTCAATGCTCATTTGATTACACAGAGCCCCTGCTTCCGGGCCACTCTTAACCTGAACCATGTACGTGCTACACATGGACAGCTCCCTGCTATTTCCTTTGGCCTCGCTGCTGCTGCAATTTTATTGCCACTGCTCCTGTCATTGCTCCTTCTCCCACTCTCATTTGATGGGGCTTTTTATACACCAGCAGTCTTCTAACAGGCTGCAGGTGCGAGTTTACAATTAACCCTGTCTGACACTCAATAAGGGGACATGCCTGACCTCTACTACTCTCAGCAGGCGTTTTCCTCGTCCCAGTAACAGAGTGGTAAAACAAACTAGTCTTCATTACTCCCGGTTGCCTCTTCCTCATCTCAGTACTTTTAGGAGGTAAATATGAGGAAGTCAGGGGAGTTGATTTACAAAACCCCATGAAGATGGGGGAAGGGTCGGGTTGGTCATTAGTAGGAAAAGGGGGATTCCATGTCTCTCCCAGGGGGATCCCACTCCACACACACCCTCCACCGAGGTGATCCTCCCTCGCTTGTCCACACCAAGGGTCAGGCTCTAAGAGCGATGGCCTTTCCCTGACCACCTGCTCAGAGGCCCTATGGGGAATAAGATTGAGAATATCCTCAGGGTTTTCACACCAGACATTCAAAGTCAGCCAACCCCACTTCCGCACATCACACCTAAGTGCCACTATCAATTTATTTACATTAAACTCAACAACCTTCCTCAGATCCCAAACAAGATAGTCTCCCAAGTACTTAACACTGGAGTCTGCCCACTGACAATTACACAATGTCAAGTCCTTACGAGGAAAGACCACTGATTTCATCCAATTTATCTTATGACCTGACAAGCAACCTACGTCTTCAAACATACTTTTCAACAATATCCCACCTCTATTAGGATTAGTCAGAATCACAGTCATATCGCCTGCATAAGACAGAACCTTAAATTCCCTATCCCTTACCCGCAAGCCCTGAACACCCTGTAGGGCATGGTATCACAAGTATGACACTGACACAATGGATACAATTTGTAAAGCCTTTATTGAAAATGTTGGGGTTGGAGAAACTCCGTTTGCCCTATAACTAAGATGGGAGTAGTCTCAACCATCAAACGATAAACAAAACAGTCCTAGTGGAGCCTGTCAAATGAAACGCCTATTCTAACAAAAACCTAATGCCAGCCCCATCTTTTGTACAAAAAGTGTAAAAAGGAGAAATGTATGCAAAGTAAAAATCAGTGCTCAAAAAAGAATAAAGGTAGTTGCACCAGCTCTCCTCCTCACGTTAAACCTCACAGAGTGAGGCTCTCCTTGTAGGCAGGGTGATGCACTTTTTGACACTCTAAACAGTTAAAAACCATGGATTGAGGCCCGCCTGGCCTTGCACGTTAAAGTCTCTTTCATTACATTCAAAATTCCAACGTAAAGTTCCCAAAGGTCTGCCTCTGCCGGGCTCAGACCTTTTACGTCACAGTTCAACACAAACTTGCAGCTAGGCTCCCTTCCCCAAGCTTCGGGTCTCCCTGAATCGGGCTCGGACCCCTTTCGGATGTCGAAGACTTTCCAGTGTGTGTGTCTCTCTTTACAGACGACCGTAGGACCACTTTAACTCAAAGTTCATGTTAACGCTCGCTTAATTCACTTTTGCTGTTTATTTTTATAACTTGGAACAGTGTACCTTTCACATAGAGTTTCGAATGGGCTAATTGCTTTCGCCAAACCACTCCGTTACTTAGTATCGCTGATCTCACAGCTGCCTTTTACTTCAAAGTTCATTCACGGGTCTGCCTTTCTTCGCATGTCATCTACACACGTGCAGCCTTCACTTGTGATATAATGTTGCTACTTTATTCGCTTTAACACACACCGGTCTCTCTGGTCGCTTGCCAACCCACTGGCTGTGTGCGCTTCTTTCTTCTTTTGCTATTTCCAATTCACTAGTCAAGGTTAGTACCACAGGCTTGGCATCGCCTCCCCAACTCTGCTGTTCTCCGTGGAGGATCACTGGCTTCCTTGAAAAAACAATGCAATCTTCACTTGTGGGGTCTGGCCTTCCCCACGTGTCTTTCGTGATCTGTCAGAGGCAACAACCTCCAGTAGGGAACACTAGGGGTTTTCAGCCCGCTGCTGTCGTCCCTTGGTCCGTTGCTCTGCTCCAGTTAGGTGTACCTTCGTCCGGGAAGTTCTTCTCATACTCGTGTTCCGCCTTATTCAGTGTCTTTAGGGGTTGCCTTGTATTCCTGTGAGGAGAGCTAACTGGTATCAGGTGTATGCACTTAGTGTAAAGTGCCTGACTTTGCCTGACCCGATTAACGGGACATGTCCGGTACGATGTGAGAGAGTTGGTCTGGTTACTCTGTTACCCTCTTCCTAGGGCCAGTGTTTGTGTAAAAAGGGGGCGGGGGAGGTTGGACTTAGGAAAAGCCTACAACATAGGATCTGGTAGATCAACAAAAAAGGGGGTAATACCGTGTCTCACCATCGGCTATCTCACCCTGACTCACCAAAGACCGCTCACCCAGGTGATCCTCACGCACTGGTCCACCCACAGGGTCTGGATCCAAAGGCGATGGCCGTGCCCTGGCAACGATCCCCGTGGACTAGCAGGTAAGACACCCTCTGGTTTCTCACACTGCCTAATATAGGCCCCTAAAGGCTACAAGGCCAAATTGAAGAGAAAAGACGATAACGGACACTCTTGCCTGGTGCCCCATGAAAACGGAAAAGGGTCCGAAAGTTTGCCATTCACCCAAATCCTTGCGCTAATGGACGAATGCAATGCGCCATCCGCTCTCAAAAATCCTGCACCAGATCCCATTTTATGCAAAGTATAATCTATAATATAATCTACACCCAATTGATAAGATTATAAAATTAACTACGTTTTTTTCCACTTCACTGTCCGGGAATACCAAAATATTCACTCTTGTTGGTCTGTTTTACCTTAGGCAATGCAGGTTACAGTTCTCTGCCTCTTGATCCCTTTTACAAGGAGGGCTTTGCTCATGCAGTCTTTGATTTCTATCTGCGCAACCTTTTGGATGCTGGCAATGTGGTTTACAACTTTCTCCCTCTGTATATCTCGTTCTGTGAGTGTTATATTCAAATTGCCTTGCTATCACTCTCAGCATTCTTTGGCTTTGGCAATGCAGGTTACAATATTCTCCTATTTGGAATCCCTTTGCAGGAGAGTTGCGCCAAGTTTGCCTCAATTCAATTGTTCGCTGTTCAAAATAATCACTATTACTTAGCTGTCTCCTTCGGAGCTGCCCAGGATTTCCTGCTTCATGCCAACTCACTGTTATGCCCTGGCGTCTCCTTAAAACCCGCCAGTATTTCTGCTTCGCTCTTCGGGACCTCCTCAGCATCTGACCGCTCCCGTTGATCTGCCGCCACTTGCGCTGACCTTCAATGGAGCTTTTGCAATTCTAGGGACTCTCCGGTGAACACCCAATACCGGAAAAGTTCACGGCGTGTAGAGAGATTCTCTCGCTCATGGGGTGGTTGGCTTCTATTCCACTTCCCGCTGCGCATCCTCTGTATAACTCAGGAGTCCTGACCACTGCCACGTTTTCTTCACGGCGTCCCACTGCCGGCACAACAGCAACCCCAGCTTCTGCTTCTCCCTGCTGCTTCTTTCTCGCCCGCTCCTCATAGGCCTTTAAATGTTTAAAGGGCCCGCTCAGGTATTGGTCCTTACAACTACTAGACCGTTCACCACAATTTAGTAACTCTGAAAATCTTCTTCCTTGTCTCAATACTAAGTCCCATTGGGATTTGCAGTCCATAATGTTCTTGTTTGTTCTCTCATTAATTAATTTTATCAGTTTGGGTGTTTTATAAGATTTACACTTAAGGGAGGGTTATAAAGGAGGTGATTCTTTTCCCTTGGATCTGAGATCTAAACATAAAGTAGAATCATAATTACTGGACGTGGTAATATTAACTTCCTGATCTCTTCAAGTTTGTTAAAAGGGTCCTTGGACTTCGCACTTTGGGTCATTCTGGGGGAGGGAGCCTTACAGTGACAACATACCATTAAATATCTAGGCATTAGGGAAAACTCATCCTCAGAAGAGGACGAATTCCGCGTCTCTCCTAACGGAATCAACACTTTCCCCTGACAGCCTTCTCCTCCCATGTAATCCTCCCTCCAGATACCACACCCAGTTTTAGGATCAGGCAGTGGCTGCCTTTCCCTGGCCACATGGGAGGAGACTTTAGGCGTGGATTTCATGATGATGCTGCAGAATTCATCCCATCTAGCACAGCCATAGATACCCTGATTAGCTTTCAAGATCCCACCCTCTCTGGAAAGGCACCACCCTCTTATATGAACTTTAAAAGGTTTGCAAACCACACTGGGTCCGGGACCGAGCCAGCATTATTCTGGAAGAACTGGGTAATGTCTTGCTCTATGTCATCCCTGAATACCGGGTCGTCTGGCCCCTCTTTGAGAGTCTCCACCTGGGCATTTTGGGGGAGTGCGATGGTATAGCAAAGGTGGTCAGTAGAGGCGAGTTGTCTGATCACGTTCGTGGGAGGATCTTCATCCCAGCTTGCAGTTTAGCTAAGTCTGCCTATAACATGGTGTAATCAATTCTAGACACACTATTGTGCACTCCTGAATAGAAGGTGTAGTCCCTCTGCCAAAGGGGCAAAAACTGCCACATGTATACCAACTCATTGTCTGCAGCTATGTCACTCCATGCGGCTGCCTATGGAGGACCGATCCAGCTCTAAGGATAAAGCTGCGTTAAAGTCACCTACCCAGAGAATGGTGTGGTTTGCACATGACAAGAAGATTTGCGGGGAATCATCATTGGGCACGTATGCATTAATCAAAAGAATCCCCATCCCCAAACACTCACCTGCCAGGATAAGATGTTGACCCTTCGTGTCCTGCACCTTAGCGTGGTTTAAATCCCAGTGATCCATGAAGATATATCGCCACCCGTCATGAGTGCATTGAGAAGGATGAGGCGTATCTGTGAATCCCTCAGCCTCGTGCCACAGACAACTTCCCTTCCTTATCCAAATGGGTCTCTTGAAGGAAGAGGGTCTTGGCCTGGTCTCTGTTGGCTGTGTTTACAGTGAGCCGAAGCTTCGTACTATTTGTGAATCACCTAATATTCCACATCATCAACGTCATCTTATCGCCTATCAATGTATTGCATACCCTGGGCATACGGCTGGCATCCTACCCAATGCATGCAAACACAGGGTGAATAAGCCCCACCACAACTCCACTCTGTATAGGATCCTCCTCATTATCATGCAGAAGATCCATAAACACTGTGTAACAACCCCAACCATACCCGCAACATTCCTCCTCGACCCCCACCCAAGTCAGAAACAAACATACCGGCTCTTCCCTCCCCTTAATCCCAAAATAAAACTCAATCACACCACCACCTCAGCACACGCAGTTACTGTGCAAGTGGGAGGTAACCCTCAGCTGCTACAGCTCCAGTGGCCTAGCAGCTCCGTCAACTCTTGAGTACAGTACACCGTTGAACATGTTATTGTATCCGCTGTCTCTGGCCGTGCTCACCCTATAATCTTCCAAGAAAAAAATAAAAGTATTGTCATTGCGCCACTGAGGTCTTCAATGCAACGGCTTCTGTTGTGAGCCACCTGGACCTGGTAGATCCTTGGTAAACCTTGCAGCTACCATAGGGTCTGTAAAGAGAGATGCCTTGCCGTCATGCAGGATTTTCAACTTCGCAGGATACATCATGGCATACCTTATCTCTTTCTTATGCAAAATGGCCTTAGTTGGATACGTCTTCCTCATTTCTGTACCTGCAGACTGAAATCGGGGAAGATCCTAATCTGTGATGATCCGAATTTGTCACCTTTCTTCCTGGCAACTCTCAATATCACATCCCTGTCGTTCTAATAAAACATCCTGTCTATAAGGGATCTTTCTGGCGCGCCCAGGTGGAGTGTGGTGGGGGTGAGGGAGGCGTTCTCTGTGCTTAGGAGCGGTGTGCTCTTTCTACTATAAACATGGGTTACACAGGGGGGCCCTCCAGCACTTCCAGCTGCCGCTTTTCAATGAACTTCTCCATATTGTCTGTTGGCATGGGTTCCGGGATCCCCATGATCTGCAAAATATTCTACTGATACCTCCCCTCCAAGTTGTCATTCCTGGCCACCACCTTCTTCACTGTTTGCTGGAGTTGGGAGACCTCCTTCTGAAGCTTTGCAGTCTTGTCCTCGCCATCCCCAATCCTCTGTTCCACCTCAGACATTCTGCCACATCATTTGTCAATCTGCACCGCAGAAGTGTCGACTTTGGTGGAGAGGGCATCTCTTTTGGTTCCCAGCATATCTGTACTGTCTTTTAGTGGCAATAGGGTTTGGTTCAAAAAGGAGACTTTCATAGCTGTGGCTGCAGGCGCTGTGGCTGGACCTAGCAAACTAGTCCATTTTGTCATGCTTTTCCGGGTTCATCATGCCTTTCCCAGTTGGTGTCGCCCAGTATGGGAGGATAGTAACACTGTCACCAGCTGGGCAGAAATCGCAGCCTAGTCCCCCAACCCGTCTGGGCACCCTGGGTTCAAATGAGCTGTGCTGGACCTCCCCACCCTCCTCATGTGCTTCGTTGCTCCTGCCCACTGCTGTTTGTCTTGAATTGTGTTTTTCCCCCTCAACGCCCGGCAGATGTAGGTTATGCTCCCCACTGGGCCTTGCTATCCTCCTCTGGCCATCCTGCAAGAAGCGCACGGGAGCACCTAGAGCCGCTTGCAACCCAGAGTCAGCCGCCTGCGATTTCCCTCACCTTCTCCGGTTCTCAGTGTCTGGAGATTGCGGGCCACCTTCACTCCCTGCCGTGTCTCCGGAGTGAGCCTCACCCGCTGCACCGCAGGCCACCAACCTCGCTGCCAAATGAATCCCCGGGCACCCCTCGCTCCAGCTCCCTGATAATCACGGCACAAGCCCGCATCGTGGGCGGCTGCACAGGCAGGCTCCTCTGACGCTGCAACAGCCGTACACCGCCAGACTGAAGCAATCCACCGCAGGGGCTCACCCACCTGCTGTACAAGGCACATCCCCTGTGACTGCCAGTCCATACTCTGTTTCCTCCGACGGGATCGATATGTCCTCAGGGTCCCACTACCATACAGGAGCCAGCAATCTAGGCAGACCAGGTTTCCACATACAGATCGGCTACACCAACAATCTACATCTACTCCATGGCGCTCAGGGATCCTCTATCCGAGATCAGGGCACCAGCACGCCCCGCCGCACTTCTGCAGTTCTGGTGCCTGGGCAAACAATCTTTATAGCGGTTGATTCCACAGCCATTCAATTTTGAGAAAAATGACTGTTGCACTTGCCTGTAGGAGTGGAGTAAGGATATTTAGTCGAGATCTTCACGCCCCTGGCCGGAGTAGTTGCAACAGCACCCCTGACTTCCCATGCTCTCCTAAACATTACTCCATGGACCTTAGTAACAAGGCAGATGTGAACATTGGGCAAACAATTGCAAAACATATTTAGGTAAATGCATCCTCCCATAAATATCATTACTATATAAAACTCCCATGATTATGGAGGAAAGGGGAGTAATGTAAACTTCCCTCCTTTTCCAGTTACTTTCACAGCCTGAGTGGTCATAGCGGACTGGCTGGCACTGCAGAGAGCTGCGCCTACACAATGCTCATATGCTCTGTATTTTACTAAATAAGGGTATTACGCTTTCAAAGGATGCAGTCCTATCCGCATGCCGAGGGGCATCACATAAGTATGAAGGGAAGAGGACTATGGATTAGAAGATAAGTAGTCATTACAGTGAGTAACTTTCATATTCCACATTCATCATTTTACTCCCATAACAGCATAGCTCACACCATAGCATTCCTTGCCAACGATTTGACTCCTCACCATGTCTTCTCTGTTGACTGCAATAATGCATAATGCAGCAACACTAAATAAGGTATGACAAAACGGTGTGTGACACTTCAGTGGATTGCATTGTCCCGCAGGTTCCTATTCTGATAGATATCCCTTCCAGTGTCAGCCCTTAGCTAACTTTTTCGACAGGGGGTCATAGAGCGGCACACCATCGACTCCCTCATGACTCTGCTGTGCCACTCCCTGTCTTCGGACACGATGTCGATGGTGCATACATCTTGTCACTACACCCCCATACCTCCATTCCCTTTTTCTGCATGCTCAGCCATGCTGTTTCGGAACGCAAATTCTCTTTAGTGAGAGTTTTTTCAATCAATGCTGGTATGTTGAGTTTCAAGGGTTGTCAGGACTGCGGCTCGAATATGTCCATCAAGGACCTGCACAGTGTTGGCGTGTGGTGTCACGGGGTGGAACACAATGCTGTGAAGAGTGAGATTCCCATCGGCGAATTAACCCATAGGCAATCTGGGTAACGGTCAGTGAAACTAGCTCTTTGGCAGTCTCTGTTGAAGTCTCTGGTGGTATCGACTGTCAGGTCATCGGGTTCCAACACTGATGGTCCTATGCCCGAGAAGGACGGACACCATAAGAAAAAACAAAAAGGCACTTACAAGCGAATCACATCATACGTCCTTGACCTCCCGCAGGAAAAATAAACAACGCTGTTGTAGACATTACACTGGTTCGTTGGAGGAGCAGGGTAAGTCTTTCCCCACTACGGTTGTCCTGAGGGAAGAGTGGGAGCCCATTAAGAGACAGATGCTTCAACTCTTTGAAAAAGCTGTGGTGGATACAGCCCCAGTCTTGAAGCCGCAGGTAGTGATTTATGTATTTGTATTTTATTTGTAATTTGTATAGCACCTTACGCCAAGGTGCTGTACATATGCCAACTTGCAGTACAATAGTTATGACTACAAAATAAGACACTTCATCAAGTAAGTTTACAATGAAAATAGAAAAGAGTAGTGCTAAATTTAAAATTGGATGAGATAACTCTTTAAGGAAGAGCAAAACAAAGAGCAAGAAACAATATAAATGGAAGGGAGAGATTAAGAATATTCCAGTGAAGCGGAGCGAGCAAGGAAAAGGAACAAAAGCACGCTTGAGCTCCGAGAGAGTGGCAGGTCCTATGCCCTCAATGACCAAGCTGATAGCGGCACCAGTGGCCCTTGAGTTGTCAGAGTCCTTGTCGGAACCATTCTGCTGGTGTCCATTTGCGCTGGAGTCGAGATCAGTTTTTTTTCACTCCATGAGGTCTATCTTCGGCAAGTAAGGGGATATGGTCCCTTTTGGTATAGAGCGGGTGAGTTGGGGAAGCTGACTTTACAGATCAGGAGGACTTCACCTGGCTAAAGGTCTCCATGAGGTAAGTGGGCTTGACACCTGACCTCAGCCTGCAGCAGACATCCACTTATGGACACTGTGGTAGGTCAAAAGGAGATGGCTAAATGGTAGCGTTCTTACTAATTCATTTTATTTAAATGTAAAAGAAGAGTCCCATCTATCCCGATCAAAAGGGTTTGCCCTACTTAACCGTTATTTAGTGTATGTTTGATATAACTGTGGTTTTGTTATATTTTGAATTTCCATACATTTCCTTCATATGTTTGTTGTATGTAGAAGTGTGAAGGACAGATTCCTTTTGTTAGTGTTTCCTTTCATTTATTTTGATAGGCCTGGAAATCCTCCTCAGGCTAGGGATAATGAGGCCTTTATCAAACCCTTTTAATTTAATAAAATGGCATTTTATGAAACACCTTAATAAAGTTGTCTGCCTCACATTTCCGAGCCCTCAATAAAGTTGTCAGCCTCACATTTCTGAGCCCACACAGTTCCTTGCTTTATCAAAATAGGGTTTTGATCCTTATTGCTGTCGGAATCTTGCAGTGTCTTTCTTACTTTTTATCCTTGGTTTGGTCTTTGACCACTTTCTGGGCTAAATGGTTTGTATAGGATTCTTCCCTATCTTACTCTTACGTCCTGTCCCCTTTCCTCCATACTGTATGGGCGTCTCTCGCGAGGGACGGGAGACAGAACCTTTTAAATTTAGAGGCGTATGGGGCGTGGCCTTGGGACCATGCGCTCACCTGGCTCCGCCCACCAGTGCCACTCCTCAGTCCCCTTTTCCACGTCGACGGGGACGGGCCGAATTCACCAGCGCTCCTGGGTTTGGCTTCGGCCGTGTAATACTACGTGCAATACTACGTGCTCTTACCCGGATATTCTTCTATCTTTGTCTTTTTCTTTTCAATTAGGTACTTGCCCCTCCAATGCCACGTTCATCCCCGGGCGCATGACTACTTCAGCGGGCTTCAGCAGGTGTCCACCCTGCGAGGGGCTCTTCCCTACGTCCGACCCCCATGCCCTTTGCCTCCGCTGCCTTGGCCCCGACCACGGCTGGGAAGGTTGTTCTGCGTGCAATGCACTGACTCCACGGGCACTGAAGAACAGGCTAGCTAGGTGGAGGGAGCTCTTCCAGAAGTCACCTCCGGAGGACCTAAAGGACTTTGTCAAACATTGCTCGAGGCCGAAGGCCTCTATTCTCCATCGCACCCCATAAAGGCTACCCCTTCCAAAGGAAGCGCCCCACTGGTATGAACCTGTTGGGTTCTAGCACCAGCACACATACCGAGGCTAGTCCAGCTACCAGCCTCACGGCCGAGGGGTCTCCGGATCCTTCTGGGTTCAGTGCTGAGGGACCGCAAGATTCTTTTACTGGGGTTACTGCCGAGGGGCAACGCCCTAGTACCGGCATAATGTTCGAGGAGGCGCCTTCATGCAGCACGACCGGCATCTCTGCCGAAGGCAATACGCCTTCCAGGTCACTGCCTGAGGTGCGGGATAGGCCTTGTGTTCCAACACCAGCATCTTGAACGGGGCTGGTTCCAGCGAGCCAGGCACCATGACTTCGGGACGTGGCAAGCAGCTCGACAAAATGACTGCCGCGCCAGACAAGATGGCTGCTTGTCTGGTACCCCCTCTTGCGGAGCGGGTGGAGGAAAGGGTCATAAGGTGGGACTGGTGTCAACCAGGTGCGTTGCCTACAGTTTATCCTTCAGCAGTGCAGGACAGGTTTCCCCTCCACCCCAGGCAGAGTGTGCCCCAGCCCCAGCTGCCCTTAGCCACTCCATCAATATCACCTGCCACCTCTACAGCCTCCGTAGACAGGTTCTTCGAAAGGTTCCTAGGGCTGATGCGAACTCCCCAGATGGGGGCCCACCTATGGGACGCCATCAGGGACATATCTCCCCCAAGTCACCCCGCCGGCACCCATAGTCATTCCTCCAATGGCTCCGTTACTGTAACGCTCACCTGGTTCCCACGGAGGCGCAGGTCTGGCTTCGAGTGCTGATGCTTCTTCAATGGTGAAGCGCAGGACTCTGAAGATGGACAGGAAGGGCCCTCTACTCTGGCTTCTCCGGCTCGTAGGAATATACCCCTGTGCGTGAAAAGGGAGTATTACCTACTGACTGAGTTATGCTCAAGCCTCCCACTCTCTTCCAACCCTCCACGATACCCTTCCACGATTCCTCGTGAAGTCTCACCTTAAGGTCTGAAAGGACGAGCTCTCCATCCTGCTTCTGACGCAGGGGCGCGTTGAACCCAGTTACTTCACTGGATTGAGGTTGGATGGGAGTTCAGGTAAGCTTGATTATACTGGTAAAGCGCTGTAAAAGTTCTGTTGCAAGTTCAAAAGTTCAAGCTTTAAATAATAATGTTCGTTGTCTTTTTTCAGATGATGAATGAAGATTCCTTTGGAGACTTCTTGCAACAAAGCGCTAATTTGATGTCTTTTCCCCGAGGGGCCGGGGTTCGGAATGCCGGAGATATGGCGCCGACCCGAAGTGAAACGTGCAGTTCCAGTAAAGATCTGGTAAGTCCTAGTTGAGCGCTCAGGTAATGTTTTTGAATTCGCTCATCTAATGTCTTTGTCTTTTTTCCCCATAGGGGCCGGGGTCCGGAAAATGCTTGGAAGCAGCAAGACCCGAAATGAAATGGGAATGACCCAACAGGTAAGTCTTAGAAGGAAACTGAGCTTTTCCTATTCCCTTCCTTCTCTCGCCTCTTATTCTTGTCTTTTTCTCTAGGCTCTGGGAAGTGGCTGTGTATCCGGATGATCGCTGCTGAAGCTGGAGGAACCCAGGAAAGGTGAGTGAAATGCAGCGCTGCAGCGATCGTAACGAAATGCTTTTAAAAATGATGTCTTCCCTTTCGGGATCGTCGGTGATGTCTCCGTGGTTCAGATTAGCTGGTAGGTATCTTGTCTCCCTTTGCAGGTGACCCAGGATGCTGACAGACGTGGCTGAAGTCCAGATGCAGGAGCTGACACGGTGAGCGTCCAGCTGCGAGGAGCAGAACAACGCGAAGCGTGAGTTGCTGATCGGGTGTGGTTTAAATAGCTTTGGAAGAAGTTCCAAGTGTGTATCCTTCCTCCGATCAGGTATGTATCCTTCCCCGACCACACCCGGGTGGAAAGTAGTCCCACAGGTAAAGTAGTTCCTATTCAGGCCTCAAGAGGGCCTGGATGTGGCAGCATGGTCTGCATCAGGTAAGTGCACATTAAAACACTTGAACACATGTCTAGCTTTATGAGCCTGGCGCCTAAGGCGCCAGGACAGAGGTCCAACATGAGCCTGGCGCCTAAGGTGCCAGGACTGCGTCCTAAGGGCCCCAGCTTGGGCCCGCTGGCACTCCCCTGGGGGAAATGATGCCTGCCTCTGGGGTTGCTGGGTCGGACCTGGCTCCTTGGAGGTAGGCATCATGACAGTTGCCACAAGCCCCAGCGCAGCCGCCGCTGACACAGCAAGCTCCTCCGATTCGGGCTTCCGGGCCTCCCACAGTGCAGGCCATTCCACACCAGCCTCCGCAGCAGCCACCTGCTCCGGTCTCCACACCACAGCCCACAGCACCCAGCGCTCCTCGACTAGCTCCGGACCCCCTGAGCACCCTGGTCGATACTGACGAGAAGGAGAACCCCGACACGCCATCTTCAGCCAGGGCCTTCCATGAACGCCTTGCAAATTTGGCAGAGTATTTGGGCCTTCCTCAGCCTGAGGTAGAGCAGCCCGCGGAGGGGGTCTTGGCTAAAGTCCTCACCGTAACACCCCTACCAAAACGGGGATCCCGATGCAGAAAGACGTAGTTGCCCTGGCCAAGAAGGGGTGGCTCAAGCCGCACTCGGCCCAGCCTGTCAATTGGCACCTAGACGCCAAGTACAAGCAGATGGATGGGGACACACTCTTGCTTTCAGCGCATCCTCAACCGCACTCTTCCGTGATCGCTGCAGCATCACTCTATTCCAAGCCTCAGCCGTCCTTGGCCACCTCGTCCTCAAAGCTGCTAGGCAAGGAGAAGATCTAGGAGGCGTCCAGGAAAAAGCTGTACTCCAACACCTCCTAGCACCTGTGCCAGGCCAACACAGATGCCAGGCTGGCAGCCGCTAACCAAAGGCTCTGGCAGGAAATTGCAAACTTCCTCCCAGAACTTCCGGCACAGAGCCAAGCGCGCTTCAAGGCGGGACTAGGAGAATCCAGGCTGGTAGCGCAGGACATAATGGAGTCTACCGTGGCCCACATCGATACCGCTGCCCGGGCCACAACCTGTGAAGTCTTTATCCATTCTTACGAAGACCACGTCCAAGGCTTACACCCAGTCGCAGCAACGCTCCGAGAAGGGGCGGATGTTTGGAGGGTTCCGTGGCTTCCAAGAATGGAGGTCCGAGTAACCTGACAGTTCTCTGAGTCAGCATCGGAGGAAACAACAAAGGAGGGACAGGGTTTTTTTCCAATCCCCCTCCTCCGCAACAGCCTCAGAGGAAAGAAAGAAGGCATGACACGCCCCTTCGGGTCCACGTGTCTCCGGTGGGGGGCAGCCTTGCCTTTCACGTGCAATTTTGGCACCAGAATTTTTCAGACCTCTGGATCCTCTCCGTAGTCTCCACGGGTTACCGCCTACCGGTTCCTTCCTCTCCTCCCCTCCTCTCCCACAGATTGGGACAACAACTCTGCTGGCGGAGATGCGGTCACTCGTCAAGAGCAAGGCAGTGGAAGAGGTCCCATCCTCCTAGCGAGGATTGGGCTTCTATTCCAGGATTTTCGCCATAAGGAGAACCAGGCTGGACTGAGAGTTGTGTTGGGCCACCCTCCCTCTGCAAAAATTCAAGATGGTTACGCCAGCTCTTATTGCGGAGACTGGATGTGCTCCCTGGATCTGAAGGACGCTTATCTAGACGTCCCGTTTTGGCAGCCGTTCCTTACTGCGCTTCACGATCATTCGCTTCCATTTCCAATACAAGGTGCTACCCTTCGGCCTCAACTCGGCGCCCAGGGTATTTACCAGGTTAATTAATGCAGTGGCAGTCCTCCTCAGGGCTGTAGGGTATTTTGTGGAGATTTGGGGCCTGACGGTATTTTATTACCGCTGAGAAATAACTTAGCAATAATCACTCTTTGTATTCAGATTTGGCCATGTGCAACAATAATACAATGGACATGCATTATTTCAGCACCCAGACCTGCATATTTGGTATACGTGGTTGGTGGTATTTTGGTGAGCATAATTCCCTTGTTTTATTTGTGGCCCCAATGTCCAGAATCCCTTATCTTCGCTTAGATTTTTCGTGTGATCACTAGAGAGACCTCAGACCTGCATTCTAGGGAAACCACAATTTCCAGGGATAGTGTTGGTGCGCCACCATGGGCAAACTCACTGACTTATTTACGACAGAGAGCTATATGTGGTAGTCTTGTGGTAATTTCCACTACCTTATATACGGTAGGGAGCTATGTTCAGAGAGTCTCTCTTCCCGTTGGCTCATGTACCTCCAACAAGTTATACTACAGTCACTCACAATTATTCATACTGATTCTGACATACACACATCTGTCTTAAAATGACCATTGCACTGTTTAAAAATCTCCCCACATCATTGGCATTGTAATGGTAAATAGAAAATAAACCACCCGTCTGTTTTCAAATATTTTCTGTATTATAAAATTTGCATTTAGACATAATCTCATTCTTTACAGCAATAAAAGGGAACAATCAAAGCATTTTCAATGACACACTGCAATTATAGTGGCGGAGAACCGAACTTAAATTGCTACATTAGCACTTGATTAAGACACGCACGGGACTTTCATTTTTCTACACTGACTGCATACTTTCGTGCACACACACAGCTCCCCCAGTTAGGTAATTACCTTATCTGTTTAGAGGATTCTCTCTGTGAATGTGGCTCTCTTGGCTTAACTCCAACGAAAAGGGACGCTTGCCTTCTCAAGCCGGGGTCATTGCCTGGAATTCTCAGCTTTTTCAGATAGGACAGCCTCTGCCAGTGGAAATGTAATTCTTTCAGCTTTCCCCAGTCTCGACTGCAGCAGGACACCCCCACAGCCAGGTCTTCTCCCCAGTAGTGCAGAAAGATGTCTGCCTGTCTTTTTCCCTGCTACTGCCCACTAAAACTTTCCTCTCAGCCCTCTTTATGACGTGTTCCAATGAAATCCATCATCTCTCATCCTCCTACTTTTAAACAATAGCTTCGCTTATACATTTGCAATTGTTGCAAATCTGACTTCCTTCCTCCTGCAGTTACTGTGCACAACAACACGGATAATCAGGCAGAGAAGAGAGGAAAAATCTGCACACTCATTTAACTGGTTTTCAAAATATGCCTAATTCTGCAGTAGAGAACACATTTTATTAGTGAGTTATAATAAAATAAGGTTTTATTAGTCAGGTTAATGGTTAATATGTTAGCTGTTAATTTTCAAATGTGTCTCTAGCAATATAGGCATTTCAGGTGAAAATAGTGTGCATTTTTAAATGAACACGTGTGCTTTTAACTGTAAAAATAGCTTTGCATCTTATATGTTAAAATCGTTTTTTGACTGAATAGCCTGTCTTTCCTTGTTAATCTGCTAACCCATATAGCAATGCACCGCACCCTTGTGGTGGTGCTGAAAAAAAAAATGCTACTTGTGCAGTAGTGCTGTAATGCTACTTGTGCAGTAGTGCTGTAATGCTACTTGTGCAGTAGTGCTGTAATGCTACTTGTGCAGTAGTGCTGTAATGCTACTTGTGCAGTAGTGCTGTACTCTGTGCTGTAACATGCCAAATATCCTTACATATACCCTCCTTTTGTTTTTAGAACTTGGCTATAATCCAAGCCAATTCCTAAAAACAACTTGTTCTATTTTTTTTTTTTACAATATAGCAATCCAACAAAATGAATATTCATGTGCATCAATGAAAATTTGCAATTAACATTTCATCTGAGTCCATCAGTTCATAAAATGTTCCACATTTGCCTTCTCAGTGGAAGTGGCATTACTTTAATTTTAAATTTTCCAAGTCAATTAAAAACAATGAAATAAAACAACTAACTAAAACAAATAAGTAATATAACAAGTTAAAATAAATAATTAAAATAATAAATACGCGGAACTTCATATGCCGGAACTTTTGCTTTGTCTCTTTTGGTATGTCCCGACCAGCGATGTTATTCGGTTCATTCGAGTACTCTTTCATCTTGGCAATCTTGAATCCACAGTATTCATCTCTTTTGGCATTCCGGTTATTTTGTCTTCACCTCCACCTGGAGGCAGGCATCTTTTGGTCTTCATCCAGGGGACTCCAGGACTCCATCGTCTCCCGTGGCCTCTGATCCCGGAACCTCCGATCAAATAATGTTAATCGTCTAAATCAAAATAGAAAATAAACAGATTAAGTACATAGCACAATACTAACTTCATCCTTTTGCCAAAAATAAAACATGCTTGGTAAAAATACTTCGTTTTTTTTTTTTTTTTTTTTTCTGAAATTAAACACAAGTTAAAAGAAAACAAACACATATAAAACAGCATTCAATATTTAATACACTTTCTCTCTGCACACCAACCACGAGCTTCCGTTATATGTGCATTTATTTATTTATCTATTTATTTATTTATTTATTTATTTATTTATATTATATATTTTCACATATATTACAGTGTTTATGTGCCATCCTAACAATCAACTTTTTTTTAACTTCTTTGTCACTGCCTCCTGATCACACCCATTTATTTTCTCAAGGGACTCTATCCGTTTCCACATGCTCAAGCTGCCTGATCTCATGTCTGGGATGGCATGGTTTGATTTGATTTACATGGACAAACTGCTCTATTGCTGTTTCACCTTCATTTTTCAAAATTTTATACACTACAGGAGAGACTTTATCTATAATTCGGAATGGCCCCTGCCAGGCTGCCAGAAATTTAGAATTTTTCTGTTTACTTTTTCCAAAATGAAACTTGTACACCTGATCCCCTACATTGTATTCCTTTACTGATGTCTTTTTGTCATAATATGACTTAGCACTGTCAGCAGCTCTTTCCAGATTTCTCTGCACAAAAGCAAATGCATGTTGCAAATGCCTCCTCAGTTCATCAATATATTCATGAACTGTGGATGCACTCACTAGAGTTTGCTCATGTGTTCTGTATAGTAGGTGTTGTGGTAACACCATTTTCCTACCTGTTAAGACCTCATGGGGGCTAACACCTGTTGCTTTGGCAGGAGTCGACCTGATTGCCATCAAAACCAATGGTAAACGCAAATCCCAGCTGGAACCTGCTTCTGCCACAAATTTCTTTAAAATGTCCACAACAGACCTATTGCTTCTTTCAACTGTACCTGAAGACGCCGCCCGATATGCGATATGTAGTTTCCTTTTTACACCTAGTATTTGCCATACCTTACTCATTAGAGTACTTGTGAAATGACTTCCTCTGTCTGACTCAATTCTTTGTGGCAACCCAAACCTTGAGAACACATGGTTCACCAGCAATGTGGCTGCTGTTTGCGCACTACAATCTGGTGCGGGAATGCACTCAATCCATTTTGACATCAAACATACCACACTCAAAATATAGCGGTGTCCCCTGCTCGACCTTTTTAAGGGACCTACATAGTCTATTTGCAAATCTGACCATGGGAGAGTTAGGCCTCTTTTCATCAATGGTGCTCTATGCATTGGTGAAGCAGGTTTAAATTGGGCGCATACTAGACATCCTCTAGTATATAATTCCACATCTTGGGACATATGTGGCCAGTAAGCATAATCTTTTAGTATTTCTAATGTCTTTTGTGAACCTCTATGGCCTGCAGTTATGGCATCGTGTGCATGGTGTAGCATTAGTCCTCTGAATGAAAGGGGTACTACCCACTGTATTTGCCCTGTTATGGACTCTCTAATCATGAGCCCATCCTGTAATCTAATTCGTGTTTTGTTCTTTAATAACACCCTCAACTCTTCTTTTCCCATACAATCATTTTCTGTTAAAGGATTTTTTTCAGGATCTATCAAATGATTATAATAGATTCCCAAAATTTGATCATTCTTTTGTGCCTCAATCAAATCTTGGTCTGGCGTGTCATGACTCCACTGCACCACCGGTTGATCTACCTCCTTTGGTGCTTTAGAACGTGTGACTGCATCAATTTGTATTTCACCCATTAAATAATCAATAGGTAGCAATTCTCCCATCACAGCCCCAATCTTAGCCAGATGGTCTGCCTTATCATTTCCCTCCTTATCCTCTCCTGGTGTTTTTAAATGCCCACGAATTTTTCTCCAGTATATTGTTAAATTATTTTCTGACACCAATTTGTCTATGGCTTGTATCATTTTTCCATGTTTAAGTGGCTTTTTGTTGTATGTAACCATGCCTCTTGCTTTCCAACCAGGCAAATACTCCACAAAGCTATTCCGTGCATAGTCAGAATCAGTCACCAGGACAATTTCACTGAACTTTTTATCAACTGCAGTAGCAATTGCTTTATAGATGGCTGCCAATTCCGCTACCTGACTGCTCCTATCTCCAATCCTCATCCCTATACTAGGAACGCCTTCACATTTCAACCAGACATTTCCTATTCCTGCCACTAATTGTTTATTACTGTCATTTTCAATGTGAAAAGCACAACCATCCACATATACAGTTGGCAAATCCTTGCATGTTTTTTCATCAAAAGCTTTGTGTGGTGATTGTTCAAACTCCTGCAAACTAGCTTCCACATCCATTTCATTTGTTATTTGTTCAGCTGCACAGTCATGTAAGTCAGCTAACCCTTGAGCAATTGGGCTCTTTTTATTTTGTCCATATCTTACTTCTACGGGAAAACCTTGTAATGCCAGCGTCCATGAAGTGATTCTGGATTGCGCTATATTGCCTGATCTAATTCTTTTACTCTCTAAAAATTGCAAAGGTTGATGATTTGTTTCAATAATCACCTTTTCTCCCTGAACAATGGGGCGGAAATGTTGTAGCGCCCACACAGTGGTTAATAGGGCCTTTTCGCATTCATTAAATTTCATTTCAACTTGGGAAAATGCCTTACTTGCATATGCAATGGTTTTGTGATTCAAATCGTGTTTTTGTGATAACACTGCTGACATACAATGTTCAGAAAAGCCTATTTCTATAAAGAAATCCCTGTCCTTTATGGGGTATGCTAAACATGGTGCCTTTACAAGACATTCCTTCAATCTAGCCACTGCATCAGATTGCTCTCTTTCCCATCTCCAGGGAGTATTTAGTTTAAGCAGTTTAGTCAATGGTTGAGTGATTTCTGCATAATTCTCAATGAACTTTCTGTTATAGCCTGTCATCCCTAATAAACTTTTTACTCCTTTCACATTTTTAGGATCTTTTAATCTTTGTATGGCCTCTATTTTCTTCCTTTGTGGATTTAGCCCATGTTCAGTCACTTCATGCCCTAGAAAGTTCACTTTTTTCTTGCACCATTGTGCTTTTTGCAAAGATACTTTGGCGCCTGCTTTCTGCAATTGGCCAAGCACATGTCTTATTTCATCAAAATGGCTTTTAAGGTTTTCATTTTTTATCAAGACATCATCCACATAAACTATTGTCCCTCTTTCCGCTGCATCCGGCATGGCCTTTCTCAAAAATATGCCAAATTCACTCCCACTATTGATGTACCCGAACGGAGCTCTAAGCCAGGCATATTGAGTCCTGTCAAATGTAAAGGAAAATAGGTGTTGTATCTCCTCTGCCAATGGCACACACCAATATCCAGATGTGAGATCTAACGTGGTAAATACATTTGAACCATGTATCTGAGCTAGGCCCTGATCAATGAATGGTAGTGGCCATCTAGATACTGGTACTCTTTTATTTAACTCTCTTAAGTCTGCACACAGCCGCCATTGACCATTTGGCTTTAACACACCTAAAATAGGCGTATTGGATGTGCTATGAATGGGCCTAATTATTCCCCGTGATTCCAAATTTTTAATAATCTCTGCCAATGATTCTAAACATGCCAGCGGTAGTCTATACTGGCGTACAAACACTGGATTTCTGCTACAACCTTCTGGTAGTGTGGCCACATGTAAATCAGTTAAACCACAATCATAAGCATCTTTTGCAAATACATCCTTAAACTCCATAAATATTTCCCTCAGATTGCGTCGATCCTCATCGCTGTTACATGCATCCGCTAAGGAGATCTGCTCTTCTACCATTCTGGAAAATTCTGGAAACTCTTCTGGTAAAGGAATCTCAGCGCTTTCCTCTAACTGTGTGGCTGTGTCTTTTTGTAGAGCTGCCACTTTCAAATATTTTGGCATATCAGCTTCCACTTCAATGGGCTGATTTCCTGTTTCATTTTCATTTAAATTAAATATTATGCAATCCTCTTGATGGCAGCACACTGTCTCATTTGAATCATAAGGATACACAGAATGAATTTTAAATATTCCTTTGGGCTGAGAGTCCAGGTGTTCTGGCAACTCGCCCTTGGCATCTACATATTTTTCAGGAATATTCCCAATCACCATGTTATTTAAATCTGCCGTATAATGTGATTTTTGTATGGCCATTCCTAATGGGGAGTTTTCCTCTAAATGAATATCCTGACAACCTTTATTATTTACCATGATTTTTACAGATCCCTCACCAATGTCTACCAATGGAATGTATTCATAATCCAGGCCTTGCTGTTTTATGGATTCATTCAGGCATACAAATGCATCAGAGCCTTTCATCTGCTGTCCATTTTTGCATTTCAGTGTTATTGCAAACTGTTTTGTAAATGCAGGAATAATAGTATCTTTCCTTATTTGTAATTCGATGGCATAAGGAACCAGTTGTGCACAATGATAAGCCCTTCTTTTGTCTTCAAATTCAGGTGCCGGCCCACCTAGGCGTGACCATATTTTTTGATTAAGGAAATCTAACACCATACACATTCTGTGCATGATGTCATTGCCCATGTAAAATTCATTTTGTGCTCCACTCACTATCCATACATTATGGTAAATTGTTTTCTGCCCAATGCTAATTTTAAGCATGCATCTGCCTGTAATTCGGTTTTCAAAGTCTGGACTGTCCAACCCAGAAACATATTGATTTTTAATCCTAAATTTCGGGATTTCTTCCCTCTCCATAATTTTTTGCAACAATTTCTCATTAATGAAACTCCTTTCATGTTCAAGCGCTAAAGTGGCTTTTATTGTTTTAAGATAATCATTTATACCAACGTGAACCCATGGTTGCTCATCTTCCATGTGTATCTCTGCCAGAGTGGTAATGTGTTTTTCTGAATCTGTTTTAGGAACAATATTCTGTTTGCATGTATTCTCTTTTAAATAGAAACGTAATGTGTGTTCGTCTATGGCAGTCTGCCAATCTTTCCTTGGGTCCAAGTATATTTGTACAGGTAGTTTTTCATTGTCGCTCTGATCTTTGTCTTGACACCTTAATATAACAGTGACACTAGGTATGCAGCTATTCTGGAGATATACCTCCACAGCATCATTTGTTTTGGCAACGGTGTGACATTCTTTTATATTGCTGTTTTGTGATTTTAGTTTCTTAGGCCTCAATGGTTTTTTGGTTAAGGACCACAGCACTCCATTCACCCCATCTATGAGAGGAGACAATCTTTTCAGGCAATCTGTCCCCATCAGAAATGGAATTTCACAAATAGATGTGATCAATACCTCTTGTTTCATTCTGTGCTTTCCTATTTTTATGTCAACCTCAGTTACACCTATGATGGGCACCTCCTCCCCATTAAAGTTATGCACTGGGCCTTGATTTGCCTTCACTGTGATCTGACTCTGTGGAGGCCTCCCTTCATTGATACTCTTTACCAGCTCCTTGGACATAATTGTGGCCTGTGCGCCAGTGTCAATCATAGCAAAGGTGTGGCATTTTTCTTCTACAGTGATGGGTGCATAATATCTGTCCTCAAGTTCCTCTAATACACATAAGAAATGTGAATTCTTACTGATTTCAGGGCTCACCTTTCTCAGGTCTTTTTCACTTTTGGCTAAGCACATTGGTAAATGAAAAGACATTTTTCCCTCCTTTTTACCCATTTCTGTGCGAGATATTTTATTCATTTCTCCATGTTCAGAGGTTTTTTGGAGTGTGGCCACCGTTCGCCCATCCATCTGGGTAACATCAGAGACCACATTACAACCTTCCAACTGAACATGTGTCACAACATCATTCAGCAATTTGTCATTTTTTAATTCTGTGCATTTGTGATCATTTAGTGTAATACCAGCCCTTTCAGCCTCTTCAAAAATATGTGGCTCAAAGAATTTTTCAGGTGATTGACTTGTACCCTCCTTGTGAGTAT
The DNA here is from genome assembly GCF_040938575.1 of Ambystoma mexicanum. Classification (NCBI taxonomy): domain Eukaryota; kingdom Metazoa; phylum Chordata; class Amphibia; order Caudata; family Ambystomatidae; genus Ambystoma; species Ambystoma mexicanum. Next base: position 1,492,041,669 of record NC_090921.1, read on the forward strand.
TTCCTTTTTCTGTCTGTGTTTGGTAATTGTTTTGCTTGCCCAGGGAAGGAGCTATGGCATCCCCACTTACTCCCTGTTCACTGGTATTCCCCATGCATGAGTCATTTTTCTTAAATCTGTCCCTTTGTTCTTTTGGAATTCCTAATGTTTCTTTTTCATTTGTGCAAATCTTTACTGTTTTATTTAGCTCTAAGTTAAACCGTACCTCTTTTTTAGAAGTATTTGCACTTTCTGTCACAATTTCATTTACTGGTACTTTCATTTTTAATCCATTAGACATCTCAGAGTCGTTATGCAAGATTATATCAGAGCAATCTGTCATTTTGGCACTGCAGTTATCATGAGTACTTAGTCACTTTTCGGAAGCCCCCCGGTCATTGCTATGGCCATCAGCCCCCTCTTTGGAAGGTTGTTTTTGCGCTGTATAGAGCTTTCCTATTTGCTCAGCTAACATTTTCACTTGGGCCTCAAGGCATTGGAACCTTTCCACCTCTCTAGGATCCTCTTTCTGTGGCCTAGGTCGATATTGGTTGTTTTCCCCCTGATTGGATCTATTCTGATACCTCTCAGGTGATTGATACCGGTTGGGATGGTTTCTGAACTCTTGATTCATTTGTGGAGGGGAGCGGGTTGCACCCATCCTTTGATTATAGTCCCCTGGTGGGGAATCATTGTACTGGCGTGGACTGTAGTTCACGTTTTGCTTCATGTCCTGTTTCTCAGATTGTGGGTACTGGCCCCTATATTGATTTCCATTATCAGTAAATCGATCCACATATCGGGGCCTATCCTGATTACCATATATCATGGTGCTGGGATCAAATCTGCTCTGTGTCCCCAATGACTGGTAGGGACCATCATTTCTTTGATCTTGATTTTGTCTCTGGTTATTGTTCATACCTGCCATATCAGACCGGTATCTTACCCGGGGTCTATCTCCTAAATATCTAGGGCTGATGTAGCTCTCTCTATTACTAGGATCATGTGATTGGAACATTGGTACAGTAAATGGCGATCTTTGTTGATTACCCCTTTGTTCAGGTGTCACATTATTTTTACCTTGGCTTTGAGCAGACTCAAGGGACATTTTGGCTGACCTGATTTCCATTACTGTGGCTGAGGGTTCTTTAGATTTAGGCCTAGTATCTTTCATTTTATCACTTTCTCTACCCTGACAATAGAGTACCTCATATAGCTTGGTGCTTTGATGTACAATCCATTCAAGGGACTTGTCACGGTCAAATTCACGGACCAATTGGGATATGATGTCTTTCTGTAGCCCATAGAAGTATGCGGTTTTAAACTCATTGGAATTTGAGTCAAAAGATACATCAAAGCGAGAGAATGCTCTTTTTAAGTCTTGTAAAAATTGGCGAGGTGATGTATTAGGTCCAGCAGTAATAGTGTACGCAACTTTCTTTGCCTCCTGCAATGACTGAAAAGGAGAAAAATGACGCCTAATTTCTTTTTCAAACTCCAGCCATGTCATATTCTGCTGTTCATTTAATCCCCTTATGATGCTGGCCGTCGGGGCATCTAAAGTTAAATGAAAATATTGTCTGTACTGTTCCTTAGGTATCTGGAGCGCTTTAAAAATGTCATGCACCGCTTCTAAGTGATCCTCAATGCAGCATTCACCTCCCTTTTTAAATGGTTTGATCAGGGCTTTAATGGATTTCATTATTTTTATGGGGCTACTTGTTGCAATGCATGGAATTGCACTATTTTGTGATTCAATCCTGTTTTCAGGTGTATGAGATTGGTGGCTGCCCCCAATGGGAGTATCAAATCCCCCAAGGGCGCTGCAACCAAGTTCAGTCACCGGCCCAGTCACTGGGGCACTAGCTCTTTGGGCAGAGCTAGAATTCACCTCCACTCCATTGAATGTGGTACCCTGCCGCCTCTCCTGGGACCTGGGAATGCACATTTGCTGTTCTAAGTCCTTACACTTTTTAAGGAGTCTGTTGGCTTCATCATGCAAATAATTATTTTCATCACTCATTTTATTAATTGCCTCCTGCATATCGCACATTTGCATTTGGCATTCATTGAACTCTTTATTTCTCTTGTCTCTTTCTTGAATCATTTTAATCATTTCTTGTTCTACACTCTGGAGATCACCTTCTTTTTCGCAATGTTCTTTTTGTAAAATCTGCATTTCTGAAACAACCTCATCTTTATCCTGCCTAATGTGATCCACTAAGGCTTTTAAGTGTGTCAATTCTTGCTCACTATCTTCAAATTGTTTCTTGTTTTTGGATAACTGAGTATCAAAGTCTCTGCATTTTAATTGCATGTCTTTTTGGCATACATCCAATTCTGCTCTCAACATTTCCTGATTTTTACTTGCCCCATCTAATTCAGTCTTTAACCTGTTAATTAGCTGAGTATCATTCTCTTGCATTCGCAGTGACTTGTTTAAAATAAACCATATTTTGCCGCATAGCCGTATTAAACAGTCTTTCTCTGCACTTTTATCGGCTGCATTCAATAATCTTGTAAGGCAGACCTGAATTATGCTGCCTTCTGCAAAAATATTGTCTAGTTTTTCTTTCTGCACCTCACCCTGAATGCGGTTACTCCATTCTAAGGTACTGTTCGAAGACCAATTCCCATGTGCAAATAACTTTGCCTCTAAATATTGCACTAGATCTGAGAATGTGGTTTCCCTTTGTGACATTCTGAAATTCGTTTTTAGTGGCACACTGCTATTATAAAATGGGTTCCCTTTAATGTGCAAATGGCAGTGTGAGACACGCTTGCCACGCCCAGTAGGTACTCTATGATCACTTTCCCGGCCTGCAACGCACCATAAATATGTAGGGTATTTTGTGGAGATTTGGGGCCTGACGGTATTTTATTACCGCTGAGAAATAACTTAGCAATAATCACTCTTTGTATTCAGATTTGGCCATGTGCAACAATAATACAATGGACATGCATTATTTCAGCACCCAGACCTGCATATTTGGTATACGTGGTTGGTGGTATTTTGGTGAGCATAATTCCCTTGTTTTATTTGTGGCCCCAATGTCCAGAATCCCTTATCTTCGCTTAGATTTTTCGTGTGATCACTAGAGAGACCTCAGACCTGCATTCTAGGGAAACCACAATTTCCAGGGATAGTGTTGGTGCGCCACCATGGGCAAACTCACTGACTTATTTACGACAGAGAGCTATATGTGGTAGTCTTGTGGTAATTTCCACTACCTTATATACGGTAGGGAGCTATGTTCAGAGAGTCTCTCTTCCCGTTGGCTCATGTACCTCCAACAAGTTATACTACAGTCACTCACAATTATTCATACTGATTCTGACATACACACATCTGTCTTAAAATGACCATTGCACTGTTTAAAAATCTCCCCACATCATTGGCATTGTAATGGTAAATAGAAAATAAACCACCCGTCTGTTTTCAAATATTTTCTGTATTATAAAATTTGCATTTAGACATAATCTCATTCTTTACAGCAATAAAAGGGAACAATCAAAGCATTTTCAATGACACACTGCAATTATAGTGGCGGAGAACCGAACTTAAATTGCTACATTAGCACTTGATTAAGACACGCACGGGACTTTCATTTTTCTACACTGACTGCATACTTTCGTGCACACACACAGCTCCCCCAGTTAGGTAATTACCTTATCTGTTTAGAGGATTCTCTCTGTGAATGTGGCTCTCTTGGCTTAACTCCAACGAAAAGGGACGCTTGCCTTCTCAAGCCGGGGTCATTGCCTGGAATTCTCAGCTTTTTCAGATAGGACAGCCTCTGCCAGTGGAAATGTAATTCTTTCAGTTTTCCCCAGTCTCGACTGCAGCAGGACACCCCCACAGCCAGGTCTTCTCCCCAGTAGTGCAGAAAGATGTCTGCCTGTCTTTTTCCCTGCTACTGCCCACTAAAACTTTCCTCTCAGCCCTCTTTATGACGTGTTCCAATGAAATCCATCATCTCTCATCCTCCTACTTTTAAACAATAGCTTCGCTTATACATTTGCAATTGTTGCAAATCTGACTTCCTTCCTCCTGCAGTTACTGTGCACAACAACACGGATAATCAGGCAGAGAAGAGAGGAAAAATCTGCACACTCATTTAACTGGTTTTCAAAATATGCCTAATTCTGCAGTAGAGAACACATTTTATTAGTGAGTTATAATAAAATAAGGTTTTATTAGTCAGGTTAATGGTTAATATGTTAGCTGTTAATTTTCAAATGTGTCTCTAGCAATATAGGCATTTCAGGTGAAAATAGTGTGCATTTTTAAATGAACACGTGTGCTTTTAACTGTAAAAATAGCTTTGCATCTTATATGTTAAAATCGTTTTTTGACTGAATAGCCTGTCTTTCCTTGTTAATCTGCTAACCCATATAGCAATGCACCGCACCCTTGTGGTGGTGCTGAAAAAAAAAATGCTACTTGTGCAGTAGTGCTGTAATGCTACTTGTGCAGTAGTGCTGTAATGCTACTTGTGCAGTAGTGCTGTAATGCTACTTGTGCAGTAGTGCTGTAATGCTACTTGTGCAGTAGTGCTGTACTCTGTGCTGTAACATGCCAAATATCCTTACATATACCCTCCTTTTGTTTTTAGAACTTGGCTATAATCCAAGCCAATTCCTAAAAACAACTTGTTCTATTTTTTTTTTTTACAATATAGCAATCCAACAAAATGAATATTCATGTGCATCAATGAAAATTTGCAATTAACATTTCATCTGAGTCCATCAGTTCATAAAATGTTCCACATTTGCCTTCTCAGTGGAAGTGGCATTACTTTAATTTTAAATTTTCCAAGTCAATTAAAAACAATGAAATAAAACAACTAACTAAAACAAATAAGTAATATAACAAGTTAAAATAAATAATTAAAATAATAAATACGCGGAACTTCATATGCCGGAACTTTTGCTTTGTCTCTTTTGGTATGTCCCGACCAGCGATGTTATTCGGTTCATTCGAGTACTCTTTCATCTTGGCAATCTTGAATCCACAGTATTCATCTCTTTTGGCATTCCGGTTATTTTGTCTTCACCTCCACCTGGAGGCAGGCATCTTTTGGTCTTCATCCAGGGGACTCCAGGACTCCATCGTCTCCCGTGGCCTCTGATCCCGGAACCTCCGATCAAATAATGTTAATCGTCTAAATCAAAATAGAAAATAAACAGATTAAGTACATAGCACAATACTAACTTCATCCTTTTGCCAAAAATAAAACATGCTTGGTAAAAATACTTCGTTTTTTTTTTTTTTTTTTTTTCTGAAATTAAACACAAGTTAAAAGAAAACAAACACATATAAAACAGCATTCAATATTTAATACACTTTCTCTCTGCACACCAACCACGAGCTTCCGTTATATGTGCATTTATTTATTTATCTATTTATTTATTTATTTATTTATTTATTTATATTATATATTTTCACATATATTACAGTGTTTATGTGCCATCCTAACAATCAACTTTTTTTTAACTTCTTTGTCACTGCCTCCTGATCACACCCATTTATTTTCTCAAGGGACTCTATCCGTTTCCACATGCTCAAGCTGCCTGATCTCATGTCTGGGATGGCATGGTTTGATTTGATTTACATGGACAAACTGCTCTATTGCTGTTTCACCTTCATTTTTCAAAATTTTATACACTACAGGAGAGACTTTATCTATAATTCGGAATGGCCCCTGCCAGGCTGCCAGAAATTTAGAATTTTTCTGTTTACTTTTTCCAAAATGAAACTTGTACACCTGATCCCCTACATTGTATTCCTTTACTGATGTCTTTTTGTCATAATATGACTTAGCACTGTCAGCAGCTCTTTCCAGATTTCTCTGCACAAAAGCAAATGCATGTTGCAAATGCCTCCTCAGTTCATCAATATATTCATGAACTGTGGATGCACTCACTAGAGTTTGCTCATGTGTTCTGTATAGTAGGTGTTGTGGTAACACCATTTTCCTACCTGTTAAGACCTCATGGGGGCTAACACCTGTTGCTTTGGCAGGAGTCGACCTGATTGCCATCAAAACCAATGGTAAACGCAAATCCCAGCTGGAACCTGCTTCTGCCACAAATTTCTTTAAAATGTCCACAACAGACCTATTGCTTCTTTCAACTGTACCTGAAGACGCCGCCCGATATGCGATATGTAGTTTCCTTTTTACACCTAGTATTTGCCATACCTTACTCATTAGAGTACTTGTGAAATGACTTCCTCTGTCTGACTCAATTCTTTGTGGCAACCCAAACCTTGAGAACACATGGTTCACCAGCAATGTGGCTGCTGTTTGCGCACTACAATCTGGTGCGGGAATGCACTCAATCCATTTTGACATCAAACATACCACACTCAAAATATAGCGGTGTCCCCTGCTCGACCTTTTTAAGGGACCTACATAGTCTATTTGCAAATCTGACCATGGGAGAGTTAGGCCTCTTTTCATCAATGGTGCTCTATGCATTGGTGAAGCAGGTTTAAATTGGGCGCATACTAGACATCCTCTAGTATATAATTCCACATCTTGGGACATATGTGGCCAGTAAGCATAATCTTTTAGTATTTCTAATGTCTTTTGTGAACCTCTATGGCCTGCAGTTATGGCATCGTGTGCATGGTGTAGCATTAGTCCTCTGAATGAAAGGGGTACTACCCACTGTATTTGCCCTGTTATGGACTCTCTAATCATGAGCCCATCCTGTAATCTAATTCGTGTTTTGTTCTTTAATAACACCCTCAACTCTTCTTTTCCCATACAATCATTTTCTGTTAAAGGATTTTTTTCAGGATCTATCAAATGATTATAATAGATTCCCAAAATTTGATCATTCTTTTGTGCCTCAATCAAATCTTGGTCTGGCGTGTCATGACTCCACTGCACCACCGGTTGATCTACCTCCTTTGGTGCTTTAGAACGTGTGACTGCATCAATTTGTATTTCACCCATTAAATAATCAATAGGTAGCAATTCTCCCATCACAGCCCCAATCTTAGCCAGATGGTCTGCCTTATCATTTCCCTCCTTATCCTCTCCTGGTGTTTTTAAATGCCCACGAATTTTTCTCCAGTATATTGTTAAATTATTTTCTGACACCAATTTGTCTATGGCTTGTATCATTTTTCCATGTTTAAGTGGCTTTTTGTTGTATGTAACCATGCCTCTTGCTTTCCAACCAGGCAAATACTCCACAAAGCTATTCCGTGCATAGTCAGAATCAGTCACCAGGACAATTTCACTGAACTTTTTATCAACTGCAGTAGCAATTGCTTTATAGATGGCTGCCAATTCCGCTACCTGACTGCTCCTATCTCCAATCCTCATCCCTATACTAGGAACGCCTTCACATTTCAACCAGACATTTCCTATTCCTGCCACTAATTGTTTATTACTGTCATTTTCAATGTGAAAAGCACAACCATCCACATATACAGTTGGCAAATCCTTGCATGTTTTTTCATCAAAAGCTTTGTGTGGTGATTGTTCAAACTCCTGCAAACTAGCTTCCACATCCATTTCATTTGTTATTTGTTCAGCTGCACAGTCATGTAAGTCAGCTAACCCTTGAGCAATTGGGCTCTTTTTATTTTGTCCATATCTTACTTCTACGGGAAAACCTTGTAATGCCAGCGTCCATGAAGTGATTCTGGATTGCGCTATATTGCCTGATCTAATTCTTTTACTCTCTAAAAATTGCAAAGGTTGATGATTTGTTTCAATAATCACCTTTTCTCCCTGAACAATGGGGCGGAAATGTTGTAGCGCCCACACAGTGGTTAATAGGGCCTTTTCGCATTCATTAAATTTCATTTCAACTTGGGAAAATGCCTTACTTGCATATGCAATGGTTTTGTGATTCAAATCGTGTTTTTGTGATAACACTGCTGACATACAATGTTCAGAAAAGCCTATTTCTATAAAGAAATCCCTGTCCTTTATGGGGTATGCTAAACATGGTGCCTTTACAAGACATTCCTTCAATCTAGCCACTGCATCAGATTGCTCTCTTTCCCATCTCCAGGGAGTATTTAGTTTAAGCAGTTTAGTCAATGGTTGAGTGATTTCTGCATAATTCTCAATGAACTTTCTGTTATAGCCTGTCATCCCTAATAAACTTTTTACTCCTTTCACATTTTTAGGATCTTTTAATCTTTGTATGGCCTCTATTTTCTTCCTTTGTGGATTTAGCCCATGTTCAGTCACTTCATGCCCTAGAAAGTTCACTTTTTTCTTGCACCATTGTGCTTTTTGCAAAGATACTTTGGCGCCTGCTTTCTGCAATTGGCCAAGCACATGTCTTATTTCATCAAAATGGCTTTTAAGGTTTTCATTTTTTATCAAGACATCATCCACATAAACTATTGTCCCTCTTTCCGCTGCATCCGGCATGGCCTTTCTCAAAAATATGCCAAATTCACTCCCACTATTGATGTACCCGAACGGAGCTCTAAGCCAGGCATATTGAGTCCTGTCAAATGTAAAGGAAAATAGGTGTTGTATCTCCTCTGCCAATGGCACACACCAATATCCAGATGTGAGATCTAACGTGGTAAATACATTTGAACCATGTATCTGAGCTAGGCCCTGATCAATGAATGGTAGTGGCCATCTAGATACTGGTACTCTTTTATTTAACTCTCTTAAGTCTGCACACAGCCGCCATTGACCATTTGGCTTTAACACACCTAAAATAGGCGTATTGGATGTGCTATGAATGGGCCTAATTATTCCCCGTGATTCCAAATTTTTAATAATCTCTGCCAATGATTCTAAACATGCCAGCGGTAGTCTATACTGGCGTACAAACACTGGATTTCTGCTACAACCTTCTGGTAGTGTGGCCACATGTAAATCAGTTAAACCACAATCATAAGCATCTTTTGCAAATACATCCTTAAACTCCATAAATATTTCCCTCAGATTGCGTCGATCCTCATCGCTGTTACATGCATCCGCTAAGGAGATCTGCTCTTCTACCATTCTGGAAAATTCTGGAAACTCTTCTGGTAAAGGAATCTCAGCGCTTTCCTCTAACTGTGTGGCTGTGTCTTTTTGTAGAGCTGCCACTTTCAAATATTTTGGCATATCAGCTTCCACTTCAATGGGCTGATTTCCTGTTTCATTTTCATTTAAATTAAATATTATGCAATCCTCTTGATGGCAGCACACTGTCTCATTTGAATCATAAGGATACACAGAATGAATTTTAAATATTCCTTTGGGCTGAGAGTCCAGGTGTTCTGGCAACTCGCCCTTGGCATCTACATATTTTTCAGGAATATTCCCAATCACCATGTTATTTAAATCTGCCGTATAATGTGATTTTTGTATGGCCATTCCTAATGGGGAGTTTTCCTCTAAATGAATATCCTGACAACCTTTATTATTTACCATGATTTTTACAGATCCCTCACCAATGTCTACCAATGGAATGTATTCATAATCCAGGCCTTGCTGTTTTATGGATTCATTCAGGCATACAAATGCATCAGAGCCTTTCATCTGCTGTCCATTTTTGCATTTCAGTGTTATTGCAAACTGTTTTGTAAATGCAGGAATAATAGTATCTTTCCTTATTTGTAATTCGATGGCATAAGGAACCAGTTGTGCACAATGATAAGCCCTTCTTTTGTCTTCAAATTCAGGTGCCGGCCCACCTAGGCGTGACCATATTTTTTGATTAAGGAAATCTAACACCATACACATTCTGTGCATGATGTCATTGCCCATGTAAAATTCATTTTGTGCTCCACTCACTATCCATACATTATGGTAAATTGTTTTCTGCCCAATGCTAATTTTAAGCATGCATCTGCCTGTAATTCGGTTTTCAAAGTCTGGACTGTCCAACCCAGAAACATATTGATTTTTAATCCTAAATTTCGGGATTTCTTCCCTCTCCATAATTTTTTGCAACAATTTCTCATTAATGAAACTCCTTTCATGTTCAAGCGCTAAAGTGGCTTTTATTGTTTTAAGATAATCATTTATACCAACGTGAACCCATGGTTGCTCATCTTCCATGTGTATCTCTGCCAGAGTGGTAATGTGTTTTTCTGAATCTGTTTTAGGAACAATATTCTGTTTGCATGTATTCTCTTTTAAATAGAAACGTAATGTGTGTTCGTCTATGGCAGTCTGCCAATCTTTCCTTGGGTCCAAGTATATTTGTACAGGTAGTTTTTCATTGTCGCTCTGATCTTTGTCTTGACACCTTAATATAACAGTGACACTAGGTATGCAGCTATTCTGGAGATATACCTCCACAGCATCATTTGTTTTGGCAACGGTGTGACATTCTTTTATATTGCTGTTTTGTGATTTTAGTTTCTTAGGCCTCAATGGTTTTTTGGTTAAGGACCACAGCACTCCATTCACCCCATCTATGAGAGGAGACAATCTTTTCAGGCAATCTGTCCCCATCAGAAATGGAATTTCACAAATAGATGTGATCAATACCTCTTGTTTCATTCTGTGCTTTCCTATTTTTATGTCAACCTCAGTTACACCTATGATGGGCACCTCCTCCCCATTAAAGTTATGCACTGGGCCTTGATTTGCCTTCACTGTGATCTGACTCTGTGGAGGCCTCCCTTCATTGATACTCTTTACCAGCTCCTTGGACATAATTGTGGCCTGTGCGCCAGTGTCAATCATAGCAAAGGTGTGGCATTTTTCTTCTACAGTGATGGGTGCATAATATCTGTCCTCAACTTCCTCTAATACACATAAGAAATGTGAATTCTTACTGATTTCAGGGCTCACCTTTCTCAGGTCTTTTTCACTTTTGGCTAAGCACATTGGTAAATGAAAAGACATTTTTCCCTCCTTTTTACCCATTTCTGTGCGAGATATTTTATTCATTTCTCCATGTTCAGAGGTTTTTTGGAGTGTGGCCACCGTTCGCCCATCCATCTGGGTAACATCAGAGACCACATTACAACCTTCCAACTGAACATGTGTCACAACATCATTCAGCAATTTGTCATTTTTTAATTCTGTGCATTTGTGATCATTTAGTGTAATACCAGCCCTTTCAGCCTCTTCAAAAATATGTGGCTCAAAGAATTTTTCAGGTGATTGACTTGTACCCTCCTTGTGAGTATTTCCTTTTTCTGTCTGTGTTTGGTAATTGTTTTGCTTGCCCAGGGAAGGAGCTATGGCATCCCCACTTACTCCCTGTTCACTGGTATTCCCCATGCATGAGTCATTTTTCTTAAATCTGTCCCTTTGTTCTTTTGGAATTCCTAATGTTTCTTTTTCATTTGTGCAAATCTTTACTGTTTTATTTAGCTCTAAGTTAAACCGTACCTCTTTTTTAGAAGTATTTGCACTTTCTGTCACAATTTCATTTACTGGTACTTTCATTTTTAATCCATTAGACATCTCAGAGTCGTTATGCAAGATTATATCAGAGCAATCTGTCATTTTGGCACTGCAGTTATCATGAGTACTTAGTCACTTTTCGGAAGCCCCCCGGTCATTGCTATGGCCATCAGCCCCCTCTTTGGAAGGTTGTTTTTGCGCTGTATAGAGCTTTCCTATTTGCTCAGCTAACATTTTCACTTGGGCCTCAAGGCATTGGAACCTTTCCACCTCTCTAGGATCCTCTTTCTGTGGCCTAGGTCGATATTGGTTGTTTTCCCCCTGATTGGATCTATTCTGATACCTCTCAGGTGATTGATACCGGTTGGGATGGTTTCTGAACTCTTGATTCATTTGTGGAGGGGAGCGGGTTGCACCCATCCTTTGATTATAGTCCCCTGGTGGGGAATCATTGTACTGGCGTGGACTGTAGTTCACGTTTTGCTTCATGTCCTGTTTCTCAGATTGTGGGTACTGGCCCCTATATTGATTTCCATTATCAGTAAATCGATCCACATATCGGGGCCTATCCTGATTACCATATATCATGGTGCTGGGATCAAATCTGCTCTGTGTCCCCAATGACTGGTAGGGACCATCATTTCTTTGATCTTGATTTTGTCTCTGGTTATTGTTCATACCTGCCATATCAGACCGGTATCTTACCCGGGGTCTATCTCCTAAATATCTAGGGCTGATGTAGCTCTCTCTATTACTAGGATCATGTGATTGGAACATTGGTACAGTAAATGGCGATCTTTGTTGATTACCCCTTTGTTCAGGTGTCACATTATTTTTACCTTGGCTTTGAGCAGACTCAAGGGACATTTTGGCTGACCTGATTTCCATTACTGTGGCTGAGGGTTCTTTAGATTTAGGCCTAGTATCTTTCATTTTATCACTTTCTCTACCCTGACAATAGAGTACCTCATATAGCTTGGTGCTTTGATGTACAATCCATTCAAGGGACTTGTCACGGTCAAATTCACGGACCAATTGGGATATGATGTCTTTCTGTAGCCCATAGAAGTATGCGGTTTTAAACTCATTGGAATTTGAGTCAAAAGATACATCAAAGCGAGAGAATGCTCTTTTTAAGTCTTGTAAAAATTGGCGAGGTGATGTATTAGGTCCAGCAGTAATAGTGTACGCAACTTTCTTTGCCTCCTGCAATGACTGAAAAGGAGAAAAATGACGCCTAATTTCTTTTTCAAACTCCAGCCATGTCATATTCTGCTGTTCATTTAATCCCCTTATGATGCTGGCCGTCGGGGCATCTAAAGTTAAATGAAAATATTGTCTGTACTGTTCCTTAGGTATCTGGAGCGCTTTAAAAATGTCATGCACCGCTTCTAAGTGATCCTCAATGCAGCATTCACCTCCCTTTTTAAATGGTTTGATCAGGGCTTTAATGGATTTCATTATTTTTATGGGGCTACTTGTTGCAATGCATGGAATTGCACTATTTTGTGATTCAATCCTGTTTTCAGGTGTATGAGATTGGTGGCTGCCCCCAATGGGAGTATCAAATCCCCCAAGGGCGCTGCAACCAAGTTCAGTCACCGGCCCAGTCACTGGGGCACTAGCTCTTTGGGCAGAGCTAGAATTCACCTCCACTCCATTGAATGTGGTACCCTGCCGCCTCTCCTGGGACCTGGGAATGCACATTTGCTGTTCTAAGTCCTTACACTTTTTAAGGAGTCTGTTGGCTTCATCATGCAAATAATTATTTTCATCACTCATTTTATTAATTGCCTCCTGCATATCGCACATTTGCATTTGGCATTCATTGAACTCTTTATTTCTCTTGTCTCTTTCTTGAATCATTTTAATCATTTCTTGTTCTACACTCTGGAGATCACCTTCTTTTTCGCAATGTTCTTTTTGTAAAATCTGCATTTCTGAAACAACCTCATCTTTATCCTGCCTAATGTGATCCACTAAGGCTTTTAAGTGTGTCAATTCTTGCTCACTATCTTCAAATTGTTTCTTGTTTTTGGATAACTGAGTATCAAAGTCTCTGCATTTTAATTGCATGTCTTTTTGGCATACATCCAATTCTGCTCTCAACATTTCCTGATTTTTACTTGCCCCATCTAATTCAGTCTTTAACCTGTTAATTAGCTGAGTATCATTCTCTTGCATTCGCAGTGACTTGTTTAAAATAAACCATATTTTGCCGCATAGCCGTATTAAACAGTCTTTCTCTGCACTTTTATCGGCTGCATTCAATAATCTTGTAAGGCAGACCTGAATTATGCTGCCTTCTGCAAAAATATTGTCTAGTTTTTCTTTCTGCACCTCACCCTGAATGCGGTTACTCCATTCTAAGGTACTGTTCGAAGACCAATTCCCATGTGCAAATAACTTTGCCTCTAAATATTGCACTAGATCTGAGAATGTGGTTTCCCTTTGTGACATTCTGAAATTCGTTTTTAGTGGCACACTGCTATTATAAAATGGGTTCCCTTTAATGTGCAAATGGCAGTGTGAGACACGCTTGCCACGCCCAGTAGGTACTCTATGATCACTTTCCCGGCCTGCAACGCACCATAAATATGTAGGGTATTTTGTGGAGATTTGGGGCCTGACGGTATTTTATTACCGCTGAGAAATAACTTAGCAATAATCACTCTTTGTATTCAGATTTGGCCATGTGCAACAATAATACAATGGACATGCATTATTTCAGCACCCAGACCTGCATATTTGGTATACGTGGTTGGTGGTATTTTGGTGAGCATAATTCCCTTGTTTTATTTGTGGCCCCAATGTCCAGAATCCCTTATCTTCGCTTAGATTTTTCGTGTGATCACTAGAGAGACCTCAGACCTGCATTCTAGGGAAACCACAATTTCCAGGGATAGTGTTGGTGCGCCACCATGGGCAAACTCACTGACTTATTTACGACAGAGAGCTATATGTGGTAGTCTTGTGGTAATTTCCACTACCTTATATACGGTAGGGAGCTATGTTCAGAGAGTCTCTCTTCCCGTTGGCTCATGTACCTCCAACAAGTTATACTACAGTCACTCACAATTATTCATACTGATTCTGACATACACACATCTGTCTTAAAATGACCATTGCACTGTTTAAAAATCTCCCCACATCATTGGCATTGTAATGGTAAATAGAAAATAAACCACCCGTCTGTTTTCAAATATTTTCTGTATTATAAAATTTGCATTTAGACATAATCTCATTCTTTACAGCAATAAAAGGGAACAATCAAAGCATTTTCAATGACACACTGCAATTATAGTGGCGGAGAACCGAACTTAAATTGCTACATTAGCACTTGATTAAGACACGCACGGGACTTTCATTTTTCTACACTGACTGCATACTTTCGTGCACACACACAGCTCCCCCAGTTAGGTAATTACCTTATCTGTTTAGAGGATTCTCTCTGTGAATGTGGCTCTCTTGGCTTAACTCCAACGAAAAGGGACGCTTGCCTTCTCAAGCCGGGGTCATTGCCTGGAATTCTCAGCTTTTTCAGATAGGACAGCCTCTGCCAGTGGAAATGTAATTCTTTCAGCTTTCCCCAGTCTCGACTGCAGCAGGACACCCCCACAGCCAGGTCTTCTCCCCAGTAGTGCAGAAAGATGTCTGCCTGTCTTTTTCCCTGCTACTGCCCACTAAAACTTTCCTCTCAGCCCTCTTTATGACGTGTTCCAATGAAATCCATCATCTCTCATCCTCCTACTTTTAAACAATAGCTTCGCTTATACATTTGCAATTGTTGCAAATCTGACTTCCTTCCTCCTGCAGTTACTGTGCACAACAACACGGATAATCAGGCAGAGAAGAGAGGAAAAATCTGCACACTCATTTAACTGGTTTTCAAAATATGCCTAATTCTGCAGTAGAGAACACATTTTATTAGTGAGTTATAATAAAATAAGGTTTTATTAGTCAGGTTAATGGTTAATATGTTAGCTGTTAATTTTCAAATGTGTCTCTAGCAATATAGGCATTTCAGGTGAAAATAGTGTGCATTTTTAAATGAACACGTGTGCTTTTAACTGTAAAAATAGCTTTGCATCTTATATGTTAAAATCGTTTTTTGACTGAATAGCCTGTCTTTCCTTGTTAATCTGCTAACCCATATAGCAATGCACCGCACCCTTGTGGTGGTGCTGAAAAAAAAAATGCTACTTGTGCAGTAGTGCTGTAATGCTACTTGTGCAGTAGTGCTGTAATGCTACTTGTGCAGTAGTGCTGTAATGCTACTTGTGCAGTAGTGCTGTAATGCTACTTGTGCAGTAGTGCTGTACTCTGTGCTGTAACATGCCAAATATCCTTACATATACCCTCCTTTTGTTTTTAGAACTTGGCTATAATCCAAGCCAATTCCTAAAAACAACTTGTTCTATTTTTTTTTTTTACAATATAGCAATCCAACAAAATGAATATTCATGTGCATCAATGAAAATTTGCAATTAACATTTCATCTGAGTCCATCAGTTCATAAAATGTTCCACATTTGCCTTCTCAGTGGAAGTGGCATTACTTTAATTTTAAATTTTCCAAGTCAATTAAAAACAATGAAATAAAACAACTAACTAAAACAAATAAGTAATATAACAAGTTAAAATAAATAATTAAAATAATAAATACGCGGAACTTCATATGCCGGAACTTTTGCTTTGTCTCTTTTGGTATGTCCCGACCAGCGATGTTATTCGGTTCATTCGAGTACTCTTTCATCTTGGCAATCTTGAATCCACAGTATTCATCTCTTTTGGCATTCCGGTTATTTTGTCTTCACCTCCACCTGGAGGCAGGCATCTTTTGGTCTTCATCCAGGGGACTCCAGGACTCCATCGTCTCCCGTGGCCTCTGATCCCGGAACCTCCGATCAAATAATGTTAATCGTCTAAATCAAAATAGAAAATAAACAGATTAAGTACATAGCACAATACTAACTTCATCCTTTTGCCAAAAATAAAACATGCTTGGTAAAAATACTTCGTTTTTTTTTTTTTTTCTGAAATTAAACACAAGTTAAAAGAAAACAAACACATATAAAACAGCATTCAATATTTAATACACTTTCTCTCTGCACACCAACCACGAGCTTCCGTTATATGTGCATTTATTTATTTATCTATTTATTTATTTATTTATTTATTTATTTATATTATATATTTTCACATATATTACAGTGTTTATGTGCCATCCTAACAATCAACTTTTTTTTAACTTCTTTGTCACTGCCTCCTGATCACACCCATTTATTTTCTCAAGGGACTCTATCCGTTTCCACATGCTCAAGCTGCCTGATCTCATGTCTGGGATGGCATGGTTTGATTTGATTTACATGGACAAACTGCTCTATTGCTGTTTCACCTTCATTTTTCAAAATTTTATACACTACAGGAGAGACTTTATCTATAATTCGGAATGGCCCCTGCCAGGCTGCCAGAAATTTAGAATTTTTCTGTTTACTTTTTCCAAAATGAAACTTGTACACCTGATCCCCTACATTGTATTCCTTTACTGATGTCTTTTTGTCATAATATGACTTAGCACTGTCAGCAGCTCTTTCCAGATTTCTCTGCACAAAAGCAAATGCATGTTGCAAATGCCTCCTCAGTTCATCAATATATTCATGAACTGTGGATGCACTCACTAGAGTTTGCTCATGTGTTCTGTATAGTAGGTGTTGTGGTAACACCATTTTCCTACCTGTTAAGACCTCATGGGGGCTAACACCTGTTGCTTTGGCAGGAGTCGACCTGATTGCCATCAAAACCAATGGTAAACGCAAATCCCAGCTGGAACCTGCTTCTGCCACAAATTTCTTTAAAATGTCCACAACAGACCTATTGCTTCTTTCAACTGTACCTGAAGACGCCGCCCGATATGCGATATGTAGTTTCCTTTTTACACCTAGTATTTGCCATACCTTACTCATTAGAGTACTTGTGAAATGACTTCCTCTGTCTGACTCAATTCTTTGTGGCAACCCAAACCTTGAGAACACATGGTTCACCAGCAATGTGGCTGCTGTTTGCGCACTACAATCTGGTGCGGGAATGCACTCAATCCATTTTGACATCAAACATACCACACTCAAAATATAGCGGTGTCCCCTGCTCGACCTTTTTAAGGGACCTACATAGTCTATTTGCAAATCTGACCATGGGAGAGTTAGGCCTCTTTTCATCAATGGTGCTCTATGCATTGGTGAAGCAGGTTTAAATTGGGCGCATACTAGACATCCTCTAGTATATAATTCCACATCTTGGGACATATGTGGCCAGTAAGCATAATCTTTTAGTATTTCTAATGTCTTTTGTGAACCTCTATGGCCTGCAGTTATGGCATCGTGTGCATGGTGTAGCATTAGTCCTCTGAATGAAAGGGGTACTACCCACTGTATTTGCCCTGTTATGGACTCTCTAATCATGAGCCCATCCTGTAATCTAATTCGTGTTTTGTTCTTTAATAACACCCTCAACTCTTCTTTTCCCATACAATCATTTTCTGTTAAAGGATTTTTTTCAGGATCTATCAAATGATTATAATAGATTCCCAAAATTTGATCATTCTTTTGTGCCTCAATCAAATCTTGGTCTGGCGTGTCATGACTCCACTGCACCACCGGTTGATCTACCTCCTTTGGTGCTTTAGAACGTGTGACTGCATCAATTTGTATTTCACCCATTAAATAATCAATAGGTAGCAATTCTCCCATCACAGCCCCAATCTTAGCCAGATGGTCTGCCTTATCATTTCCCTCCTTATCCTCTCCTGGTGTTTTTAAATGCCCACGAATTTTTCTCCAGTATATTGTTAAATTATTTTCTGACACCAATTTGTCTATGGCTTGTATCATTTTTCCATGTTTAAGTGGCTTTTTGTTGTATGTAACCATGCCTCTTGCTTTCCAACCAGGCAAATACTCCACAAAGCTATTCCGTGCATAGTCAGAATCAGTCACCAGGACAATTTCACTGAACTTTTTATCAACTGCAGTAGCAATTGCTTTATAGATGGCTGCCAATTCCGCTACCTGACTGCTCCTATCTCCAATCCTCATCCCTATACTAGGAACGCCTTCACATTTCAACCAGACATTTCCTATTCCTGCCACTAATTGTTTATTACTGTCATTTTCAATGTGAAAAGCACAACCATCCACATATACAGTTGGCAAATCCTTGCATGTTTTTTCATCAAAAGCTTTGTGTGGTGATTGTTCAAACTCCTGCAAACTAGCTTCCACATCCATTTCATTTGTTATTTGTTCAGCTGCACAGTCATGTAAGTCAGCTAACCCTTGAGCAATTGGGCTCTTTTTATTTTGTCCATATCTTACTTCTACGGGAAAACCTTGTAATGCCAGCGTCCATGAAGTGATTCTGGATTGCGCTATATTGCCTGATCTAATTCTTTTACTCTCTAAAAATTGCAAAGGTTGATGATTTGTTTCAATAATCACCTTTTCTCCCTGAACAATGGGGCGGAAATGTTGTAGCGCCCACACAGTGGTTAATAGGGCCTTTTCGCATTCATTAAATTTCATTTCAACTTGGGAAAATGCCTTACTTGCATATGCAATGGTTTTGTGATTCAAATCGTGTTTTTGTGATAACACTGCTGACATACAATGTTCAGAAAAGCCTATTTCTATAAAGAAATCCCTGTCCTTTATGGGGTATGCTAAACATGGTGCCTTTACAAGACATTCCTTCAATCTAGCCACTGCATCAGATTGCTCTCTTTCCCATCTCCAGGGAGTATTTAGTTTAAGCAGTTTAGTCAATGGTTGAGTGATTTCTGCATAATTCTCAATGAACTTTCTGTTATAGCCTGTCATCCCTAATAAACTTTTTACTCCTTTCACATTTTTAGGATCTTTTAATCTTTGTATGGCCTCTATTTTCTTCCTTTGTGGATTTAGCCCATGTTCAGTCACTTCATGCCCTAGAAAGTTCACTTTTTTCTTGCACCATTGTGCTTTTTGCAAAGATACTTTGGCGCCTGCTTTCTGCAATTGGCCAAGCACATGTCTTATTTCATCAAAATGGCTTTTAAGGTTTTCATTTTTTATCAAGACATCATCCACATAAACTATTGTCCCTCTTTCCGCTGCATCCGGCATGGCCTTTCTCAAAAATATGCCAAATTCACTCCCACTATTGATGTACCCGAACGGAGCTCTAAGCCAGGCATATTGAGTCCTGTCAAATGTAAAGGAAAATAGGTGTTGTATCTCCTCTGCCAATGGCACACACCAATATCCAGATGTGAGATCTAACGTGGTAAATACATTTGAACCATGTATCTGAGCTAGGCCCTGATCAATGAATGGTAGTGGCCATCTAGATACTGGTACTCTTTTATTTAACTCTCTTAAGTCTGCACACAGCCGCCATTGACCATTTGGCTTTAACACACCTAAAATAGGCGTATTGGATGTGCTATGAATGGGCCTAATTATTCCCCGTGATTCCAAATTTTTAATAATCTCTGCCAATGATTCTAAACATGCCAGCGGTAGTCTATACTGGCGTACAAACACTGGATTTCTGCTACAACCTTCTGGTAGTGTGGCCACATGTAAATCAGTTAAACCACAATCATAAGCATCTTTTGCAAATACATCCTTAAACTCCATAAATATTTCCCTCAGATTGCGTCGATCCTCATCGCTGTTACATGCATCCGCTAAGGAGATCTGCTCTTCTACCATTCTGGAAAATTCTGGAAACTCTTCTGGTAAAGGAATCTCAGCGCTTTCCTCTAACTGTGTGGCTGTGTCTTTTTGTAGAGCTGCCACTTTCAAATATTTTGGCATATCAGCTTCCACTTCAATGGGCTGATTTCCTGTTTCATTTTCATTTAAATTAAATATTATGCAATCCTCTTGATGGCAGCACACTGTCTCATTTGAATCATAAGGATACACAGAATGAATTTTAAATATTCCTTTGGGCTGAGAGTCCAGGTGTTCTGGCAACTCGCCCTTGGCATCTACATATTTTTCAGGAATATTCCCAATCACCATGTTATTTAAATCTGCCGTATAATGTGATTTTTGTATGGCCATTCCTAATGGGGAGTTTTCCTCTAAATGAATATCCTGACAACCTTTATTATTTACCATGATTTTTACAGATCCCTCACCAATGTCTACCAATGGAATGTATTCATAATCCAGGCCTTGCTGTTTTATGGATTCATTCAGGCATACAAATGCATCAGAGCCTTTCATCTGCTGTCCATTTTTGCATTTCAGTGTTATTGCAAACTGTTTTGTAAATGCAGGAATAATAGTATCTTTCCTTATTTGTAATTCGATGGCATAAGGAACCAGTTGTGCACAATGATAAGCCCTTCTTTTGTCTTCAAATTCAGGTGCCGGCCCACCTAGGCGTGACCATATTTTTTGATTAAGGAAATCTAACACCATACACATTCTGTGCATGATGTCATTGCCCATGTAAAATTCATTTTGTGCTCCACTCACTATCCATACATTATGGTAAATTGTTTTCTGCCCAATGCTAATTTTAAGCATGCATCTGCCTGTAATTCGGTTTTCAAAGTCTGGACTGTCCAACCCAGAAACATATTGATTTTTAATCCTAAATTTCGGGATTTCTTCCCTCTCCATAATTTTTTGCAACAATTTCTCATTAATGAAACTCCTTTCATGTTCAAGCGCTAAAGTGGCTTTTATTGTTTTAAGATAATCATTTATACCAACGTGAACCCATGGTTGCTCATCTTCCATGTGTATCTCTGCCAGAGTGGTAATGTGTTTTTCTGAATCTGTTTTAGGAACAATATTCTGTTTGCATGTATTCTCTTTTAAATAGAAACGTAATGTGTGTTCGTCTATGGCAGTCTGCCAATCTTTCCTTGGGTCCAAGTATATTTGTACAGGTAGTTTTTCATTGTCGCTCTGATCTTTGTCTTGACACCTTAATATAACAGTGACACTAGGTATGCAGCTATTCTGGAGATATACCTCCACAGCATCATTTGTTTTGGCAACGGTGTGACATTCTTTTATATTGCTGTTTTGTGATTTTAGTTTCTTAGGCCTCAATGGTTTTTTGGTTAAGGACCACAGCACTCCATTCACCCCATCTATGAGAGGAGACAATCTTTTCAGGCAATCTGTCCCCATCAGAAATGGAATTTCACAAATAGATGTGATCAATACCTCTTGTTTCATTCTGTGCTTTCCTATTTTTATGTCAACCTCAGTTACACCTATGATGGGCACCTCCTCCCCATTAAAGTTATGCACTGGGCCTTGATTTGCCTTCACTGTGATCTGACTCTGTGGAGGCCTCCCTTCATTGATACTCTTTACCAGCTCCTTGGACATAATTGTGGCCTGTGCGCCAGTGTCAATCATAGCAAAGGTGTGGCATTTTTCTTCTACAGTGATGGGTGCATAATATCTGTCCTCAACTTCCTCTAATACACATAAGAAATGTGAATTCTTACTGATTTCAGGGCTCACCTTTCTCAGGTCTTTTTCACTTTTGGCTAAGCACATTGGTAAATGAAAAGACATTTTTCCCTCCTTTTTACCCATTTCTGTGCGAGATATTTTATTCATTTCTCCATGTTCAGAGGTTTTTTGGAGTGTGGCCACCGTTCGCCCATCCATCTGGGTAACATCAGAGACCACATTACAACCTTCCAACTGAACATGTGTCACAACATCATTCAGCAATTTGTCATTTTTTAATTCTGTGCATTTGTGATCATTTAGTGTAATACCAGCCCTTTCAGCCTCTTCAAAAATATGTGGCTCAAAGAATTTTTCAGGTGATTGACTTGTACCCTCCTTGTGAGTATTTCCTTTTTCTGTCTGTGTTTGGTAATTGTTTTGCTTGCCCAGGGAAGGAGCTATGGCATCCCCACTTACTCCCTGTTCACTGGTATTCCCCATGCATGAGTCATTTTTCTTAAATCTGTCCCTTTGTTCTTTTGGAATTCCTAATGTTTCTTTTTCATTTGTGCAAATCTTTACTGTTTTATTTAGCTCTAAGTTAAACCGTACCTCTTTTTTAGAAGTATTTGCACTTTCTGTCACAATTTCATTTACTGGTACTTTCATTTTTAATCCATTAGACATCTCAGAGTCGTTATGCAAGATTATATCAGAGCAATCTGTCATTTTGGCACTGCAGTTATCATGAGTACTTAGTCACTTTTCGGAAGCCCCCCGGTCATTGCTATGGCCATCAGCCCCCTCTTTGGAAGGTTGTTTTTGCGCTGTATAGAGCTTTCCTATTTGCTCAGCTAACATTTTCACTTGGGCCTCAAGGCATTGGAACCTTTCCACCTCTCTAGGATCCTCTTTCTGTGGCCTAGGTCGATATTGGTTGTTTTCCCCCTGATTGGATCTATTCTGATACCTCTCAGGTGATTGATACCGGTTGGGATGGTTTCTGAACTCTTGATTCATTTGTGGAGGGGAGCGGGTTGCACCCATCCTTTGATTATAGTCCCCTGGTGGGGAATCATTGTACTGGCGTGGACTGTAGTTCACGTTTTGCTTCATGTCCTGTTTCTCAGATTGTGGGTACTGGCCCCTATATTGATTTCCATTATCAGTAAATCGATCCACATATCGGGGCCTATCCTGATTACCATATATCATGGTGCTGGGATCAAATCTGCTCTGTGTCCCCAATGACTGGTAGGGACCATCATTTCTTTGATCTTGATTTTGTCTCTGGTTATTGTTCATACCTGCCATATCAGACCGGTATCTTACCCGGGGTCTATCTCCTAAATATCTAGGGCTGATGTAGCTCTCTCTATTACTAGGATCATGTGATTGGAACATTGGTACAGTAAATGGCGATCTTTGTTGATTACCCCTTTGTTCAGGTGTCACATTATTTTTACCTTGGCTTTGAGCAGACTCAAGGGACATTTTGGCTGACCTGATTTCCATTACTGTGGCTGAGGGTTCTTTAGATTTAGGCCTAGTATCTTTCATTTTATCACTTTCTCTACCCTGACAATAGAGTACCTCATATAGCTTGGTGCTTTGATGTACAATCCATTCAAGGGACTTGTCACGGTCAAATTCACGGACCAATTGGGATATGATGTCTTTCTGTAGCCCATAGAAGTATGCGGTTTTAAACTCATTGGAATTTGAGTCAAAAGATACATCAAAGCGAGAGAATGCTCTTTTTAAGTCTTGTAAAAATTGGCGAGGTGATGTATTAGGTCCAGCAGTAATAGTGTACGCAACTTTCTTTGCCTCCTGCAATGACTGAAAAGGAGAAAAATGACGCCTAATTTCTTTTTCAAACTCCAGCCATGTCATATTCTGCTGTTCATTTAATCCCCTTATGATGCTGGCCGTCGGGGCATCTAAAGTTAAATGAAAATATTGTCTGTACTGTTCCTTAGGTATCTGGAGCGCTTTAAAAATGTCATGCACCGCTTCTAAGTGATCCTCAATGCAGCATTCACCTCCCTTTTTAAATGGTTTGATCAGGGCTTTAATGGATTTCATTATTTTTATGGGGCTACTTGTTGCAATGCATGGAATTGCACTATTTTGTGATTCAATCCTGTTTTCAGGTGTATGAGATTGGTGGCTGCCCCCAATGGGAGTATCAAATCCCCCAAGGGCGCTGCAACCAAGTTCAGTCACCGGCCCAGTCACTGGGGCACTAGCTCTTTGGGCAGAGCTAGAATTCACCTCCACTCCATTGAATGTGGTACCCTGCCGCCTCTCCTGGGACCTGGGAATGCACATTTGCTGTTCTAAGTCCTTACACTTTTTAAGGAGTCTGTTGGCTTCATCATGCAAATAATTATTTTCATCACTCATTTTATTAATTGCCTCCTGCATATCGCACATTTGCATTTGGCATTCATTGAACTCTTTATTTCTCTTGTCTCTTTCTTGAATCATTTTAATCATTTCTTGTTCTACACTCTGGAGATCACCTTCTTTTTCGCAATGTTCTTTTTGTAAAATCTGCATTTCTGAAACAACCTCATCTTTATCCTGCCTAATGTGATCCACTAAGGCTTTTAAGTGTGTCAATTCTTGCTCACTATCTTCAAATTGTTTCTTGTTTTTGGATAACTGAGTATCAAAGTCTCTGCATTTTAATTGCATGTCTTTTTGGCATACATCCAATTCTGCTCTCAACATTTCCTGATTTTTACTTGCCCCATCTAATTCAGTCTTTAACCTGTTAATTAGCTGAGTATCATTCTCTTGCATTCGCAGTGACTTGTTTAAAATAAACCATATTTTGCCGCATAGCCGTATTAAACAGTCTTTCTCTGCACTTTTATCGGCTGCATTCAATAATCTTGTAAGGCAGACCTGAATTATGCTGCCTTCTGCAAAAATATTGTCTAGTTTTTCTTTCTGCACCTCACCCTGAATGCGGTTACTCCATTCTAAGGTACTGTTCGAAGACCAATTCCCATGTGCAAATAACTTTGCCTCTAAATATTGCACTAGATCTGAGAATGTGGTTTCCCTTTGTGACATTCTGAAATTCGTTTTTAGTGGCACACTGCTATTATAAAATGGGTTCCCTTTAATGTGCAAATGGCAGTGTGAGACACGCTTGCCACGCCCAGTAGGTACTCTATGATCACTTTCCCGGCCTGCAACGCACCATAAATATGTAGGGTATTTTGTGGAGATTTGGGGCCTGACGGTATTTTATTACCGCTGAGAAATAACTTAGCAATAATCACTCTTTGTATTCAGATTTGGCCATGTGCAACAATAATACAATGGACATGCATTATTTCAGCACCCAGACCTGCATATTTGGTATACGTGGTTGGTGGTATTTTGGTGAGCATAATTCCCTTGTTTTATTTGTGGCCCCAATGTCCAGAATCCCTTATCTTCGCTTAGATTTTTCGTGTGATCACTAGAGAGACCTCAGACCTGCATTCTAGGGAAACCACAATTTCCAGGGATAGTGTTGGTGCGCCACCATGGGCAAACTCACTGACTTATTTACGACAGAGAGCTATATGTGGTAGTCTTGTGGTAATTTCCACTACCTTATATACGGTAGGGAGCTATGTTCAGAGAGTCTCTCTTCCCGTTGGCTCATGTACCTCCAACAAGTTATACTACAGTCACTCACAATTATTCATACTGATTCTGACATACACACATCTGTCTTAAAATGACCATTGCACTGTTTAAAAATCTCCCCACATCATTGGCATTGTAATGGTAAATAGAAAATAAACCACCCGTCTGTTTTCAAATATTTTCTGTATTATAAAATTTGCATTTAGACATAATCTCATTCTTTACAGCAATAAAAGGGAACAATCAAAGCATTTTCAATGACACACTGCAATTATAGTGGCGGAGAACCGAACTTAAATTGCTACATTAGCACTTGATTAAGACACGCACGGGACTTTCATTTTTCTACACTGACTGCATACTTTCGTGCACACACACAGCTCCCCCAGTTAGGTAATTACCTTATCTGTTTAGAGGATTCTCTCTGTGAATGTGGCTCTCTTGGCTTAACTCCAACGAAAAGGGACGCTTGCCTTCTCAAGCCGGGGTCATTGCCTGGAATTCTCAGCTTTTTCAGATAGGACAGCCTCTGCCAGTGGAAATGTAATTCTTTCAGCTTTCCCCAGTCTCGACTGCAGCAGGACACCCCCACAGCCAGGTCTTCTCCCCAGTAGTGCAGAAAGATGTCTGCCTGTCTTTTTCCCTGCTACTGCCCACTAAAACTTTCCTCTCAGCCCTCTTTATGACGTGTTCCAATGAAATCCATCATCTCTCATCCTCCTACTTTTAAACAATAGCTTCGCTTATACATTTGCAATTGTTGCAAATCTGACTTCCTTCCTCCTGCAGTTACTGTGCACAACAACACGGATAATCAGGCAGAGAAGAGAGGAAAAATCTGCACACTCATTTAACTGGTTTTCAAAATATGCCTAATTCTGCAGTAGAGAACACATTTTATTAGTGAGTTATAATAAAATAAGGTTTTATTAGTCAGGTTAATGGTTAATATGTTAGCTGTTAATTTTCAAATGTGTCTCTAGCAATATAGGCATTTCAGGTGAAAATAGTGTGCATTTTTAAATGAACACGTGTGCTTTTAACTGTAAAAATAGCTTTGCATCTTATATGTTAAAATCGTTTTTTGACTGAATAGCCTGTCTTTCCTTGTTAATCTGCTAACCCATATAGCAATGCACCGCACCCTTGTGGTGGTGCTGAAAAAAAAAATGCTACTTGTGCAGTAGTGCTGTAATGCTACTTGTGCAGTAGTGCTGTAATGCTACTTGTGCAGTAGTGCTGTAATGCTACTTGTGCAGTAGTGCTGTAATGCTACTTGTGCAGTAGTGCTGTACTCTGTGCTGTAACATGCCAAATATCCTTACAGGGCACAAGGCCACCACGTCTACCCATACCTGGACGACTGGCTCGTCCGGGCCACCTCTCCGGAAGCGGTTCAGCATACTGCCTCCGCACTGATGAAAACACTCCACGACCTGGGGTTCACTATAAATCTCAAGAAGTCTCAGCTGCAGCCCACACAGAGCCTGACCTTCTTGTGCCTCATCTGGGACATAAGCTCCGTGAGAGTCTTTCCCTCGGAGGACAAGATTGCGGCCATCAAGAGAGCTACAGCTCACTTCCTCTCCAGGCCCGTGACCTCGGCCTGGTGGTACCAACACCTACTGGGTCTTCTGGCAGCAGTCCTTTTGGCCCTGCCCCACACAAGACTCAGGATGCGGAGATTACAGCAGCACTTCGCAGTCTCATGGAATATGGGGAAGGGCTCCCAAGAGGAGCCAGTCAGCATTCCTCCCTTTCTTCCCTCGGACCTCCACTGGTGGTCCGCGGACTTCAATCTGCGGCAGGGCAAGCCCTTACGACTGCCGCCCCCTCAGGTCACAGTTACTACAGACTCTTCCCTAGAGGGCTAGGAAGCCACCCTGGACAGCCACAGCGTCCATGGAGTCTGGACTTGGCAGGAGCAGGAGTCCCACATCAATTGGCTAGAATTGAAGGCCATATTGTTGGCTCTCAAGGACTTTCTCCCTCATATCGAGGGCAAGACAGTTCTTATCCAGACAGACAACTCCACCAGCATGTACTATGTCAACAGGCAGGGGGGCAGCAGATCCCCTCCGCTGTGCAACCTAGAAGTTGGCATATGGGAATGGGCTCTGGAGAACAACATCTACCTCATGGCTGTCCACCTCCCGGGGGAATGCAACCTGGAAGCAGACAGGCTCAGCAGACTGCGGCAGACAGTTACGAGTGGCAATTGAACGACCTGGTACTGAAGGAGGTCTTCCTCAGGTGGGGGCATCCCCAGGTGGATCTATTTGCCTCCCGGGACAACAGGAAATGCCAACAGTTTGCGTACTCGGAGGGGCAGGGCTCCAGCTCCTTGGACAAAGCATGCCAGATACAATGGAACGACATGACGGCATATGCCTTCCCGCCCACACCCCTGGTCCACAGGCTGATCTGCGAAGTAAAGGAATCCCGGCACCTCGGCATCATTCTGATAGCTCCCTGGTGGCCAGCGAGACCGTGGTTCTCTGAGCTTCTCAGCCTTTCGGACAGACCACCCATTCACCTACCGCTGGGCCCAGCTCCTCCCCTGGCCCATCAGGGGGTGAAGGGTACTCCACCCTGCTCCTCACAAACTAGCCCTCGCAGCGTGGTTCCTGAGCAGATCACGCTGAAACACTCAAGCCTATCTCAGGCTAACCTAGAGATCATCCAGGGCGCTGGAAGCAAGGCTACAAGGAGCCAATATAAGAGTAAATGGTCTAGCTTCTGTCATTGGGCCGACTCTAGGGAGATCGACCCTCTTAAGTTTACCTTGGACGACATGCTCTCCTTTTCAGCACACCTCGCCCACTCCGGTGTGCAGATGGATACATGCTGCACCTATCTGACAGCCATAGGGGCTTGCAGGAATTCAGAGGACGGCCTTTTCTCCTCCTCCAACCTGGTGGTCAAGCGACAACTGGCGGGTATCCCAAGGCTTTACCCACCTATAAATAAGCCACACCCCATGTGGGACCTTAATGTTGTGTTGGGCGCCTTGGCGCACAAACCTTTTGTGCCTAGGGCATCAGCGGACATCAGGCTGGTCACCATAAAGACAGCTCTGCTCGTGGGCCTCACCTCAGCTCACAGAGTCGGGGAGATCCAGGTTCTGGTGGCATCAGAACCCTACACCACTTTTCACAGGGACAAGGTTGTCCTGCGGATGCACCCTGCTTTCCTACCCAAGGTGACCTCCTCCTTCCATCTCAATGAGGAAATAGTCTTACCCACTTTCTTCTCCGTCCCCATGGACGAGCCTCACAGGGTTTTGCACTGTGTGGATGTAAGAACAACGCTGAAATAATACCTGGACAGAACCAAGGACTTATGCAAGTCAGATGGCTTGTTTGTCACTTTCGGTAGGTCAAGGCTCGGTTATCAGGCCTCCAAGGCCTCCATAGCCAGGTGGATGGTCGCGGCCATCAAGGAGGCTTATGAGGGGCAGCACAAACCGGTGGCAGCAAACTTACATGCCCATGCGGTCAGAGCCACGGCCATCGTGTTCCAACTGTATGTGCCATGGCAGGTCATCAGCAGGGCGGCTACCTGGGCCACCCCTTCGGCTTTCTGCAAACACTACTGTTTGGACGCCGCCGCTAGGTTAGATGCGGCATTCGGGCAGGCGGTTCTAAGAAACCTGTTTTCTTAAGGCGGGAGCTCCTCTCCTCCCTGGGGCTACATTCAGTTGTTCAGTTGTAATCGCCCATACAGTATGGAGGAAAGGGGACGGGACGTAAGGTTATTAATAGTTACTCACCGTAGTGACTAACATACTCTTAGTCCGTAGTCCCCTTTCTCCATACGTCCCACCATCCCCCGCCCCCCTAATAATACTGGTGTCATTAGGCAATGCTGATCATTGTCGACGCGTCTATGGGGACTGAGGAGTGGCGCCGGTGGGCGGAGTCAGGCGAGCGCATGCTCCCAGGGCCACACACCTCAAGATTCTTTTCTGGTGAAAAAGGTTCTGTCTCCTGTCCGTCGCGAGGGAGGCCCATACAGTATGGAGGAAAGGGGACTATGGACTAAGAGTACGTTAGTCACTACGGTGAGTAACTATTAATTTATGATGTTCCCACTCACTGGGATGGATGTATTGAGTCCCTCTGTACTCTGCACTTAAGTATTCACAATCACTGGGATGAGTAGGATGAGTCCTGTTGGACTCATCGTGCCCGTTCCCCTTCTAGGTCTTCCGCTGCTCTCATTACCTTTGTTGTTCTGGATTGACTTCACAGGTTCTTCCTGTGGGGTTTCGGCTCTCTCTCATAGATTCCATGCTTCTAGCGGCCCTTCTTTCTTCCTGCTCCAGTACGCAGCTCTGCAGAGCCCCTTTCACAGCGGTCCCAGTGTCATTTTAAGCCGGTCCACCTCTTTTGGGTCATGCCACCGCCTCAACTTTCCTTCTTGGGCATACACAGGCATACTGCCATCTCCATGTCTCCTTCCCTTCTTGGTTGCCAGTTCGAACGAGGCCCTTTCGAACTCGCTGGGTTTCTCTCGCTCTCCAGGTTTGAAACGTCCGGGTGCCACCAACATTATACATTTGTCCTTCTTTCCTTTTTATTGGGAAGTCTGGATCATTCCCAGCATAGACCTGTAGTCCTTTGTCTCTGTTTCTTGAGCATTCGTTGTTACTCTATCTATCTTCATCATCCCAGGATGGTTGGTTTCCAGCCACTGAGTAATTTCTGGCATACTCTTCTTCTTCTCAGTAGGTTTGTCATTCTGTTGGTTATTTTGTGTGATGTTGCAATAACAAACAGTGACTTGTTTTGAAGCTCTGCTGGTATTAGTGGCTCCTCATAAAGGGGTTTAGGATGTTCCTTGATAGAACAGGAGTCCTTGTCCCAAAAAGGGGAGTCTCTCCCTGTCAGATCTGGCTTACAGCCACCCCAGAGGGGAATGTTGCACAGAGGGCTTGTAAAGAAGCTGCAAGCCAAGGTAAGTAGGAAACAGTTTATTTACTTAGTTTCCAGCAGTAAAGCATAAGACCCCCAACAGTCAGCATCCAGGGTACAACTGAATAAAGCCGAGCATAAACATTGATGACATATCATTCCGGAATGGTATAAACACAAGGGATCCCATCTAGAATCACAGATGCCCTGCCTGTCAGAACACAGAAAAGGCATTAGCACTTAGCAACAACAATACATAAAGCATTAGTCCCTTTATATAACAGGGCTCACCTCCGTAGCCTAACAGGGAGGGGCTCCCCTGCGGGGAGAAGTGACGAGATCCCATGAATCATCACATACCTTTTCCTTTATGAGCCTGCCATCCCCTTCTTCAGAGTGGAAACCTGCTAAAGAAATCAACATTCCCTTCCTTGTTTACTTTCCTGTGTTCTATAGTGAAACAGTAGGGTTGAAGATCGAGGAACCACTGCATTATTCAAGGGTTTGTGCCTTTCTTAAGACTGAGCCAAGTCTGGGGGGTGGAGGGGGGGGTATGGTCTGTTACCAACCTAATTCTTCAGCCCGTTAGGTAGCACTTTACAGATGTTACTGCCCACTTGATGTCAAGGGCTTCTAGCTCAATGTTGGAATAATTCTGCTCTCTCTGGAAGAGTTTTCTGCTAATGTACAGGACAGGATGTTCTACTCCCTCGTATTCCTGAGAGCATAGCCCCAATGGCATCTTTAGAGGCATCATTTTGTAGGACAAATTCCCTGTTGAAATTCGGGTCCTTAAGGACAGGCTCACTACACAGAATATCTTTTAAAATATCAAAGCTATGTTGGTCCTGTTTCCCCCACTTTAATCTTTGAGGTTCTGCATTTTTATTCGTTAGACAGGAAGTGTTAGTAGAGTAATTAGAGATAAACCAATGCTAATACTCTGTAAGTCCTAGGAAAGCACATAGTTCTCTTTTTGCTTTTGGTGGGTTTGTAAATGTTACAGCTTTGACCCCCTCTACCTGGGGTTGCGCCAAACCGTTACCTACAAAAACCCTAGGTACCTAACGGCCCACAGTGATAGGTATCATTTGTTAGGGTTTGCCGTTATCCGAGCTAGTCATCCAGGTTAAGTAGACCTAGATACCTTTGCAGCGTAGATGCACTGCCACCGGGGTCAAGCACTTTGTGAATACTCTTGGTACCGATTTTAGGCCGAAGGGCAGGGACTTAGTGCCGTCCCTTGGCCACATAATGCTGGGATTTCTGATGTTTCAGGTGTACGGGGAACTGAAAGTATGTCATCCAGGTCCAGAGTTGCCAGAAAATCCACTACCTCAGTCTGGTCAAGCACATGCTGCAACCTGACCTTCGTAAACTTTTAGGACTTACACTTGTTGAAGAGTCTGATGTCTAGGATTAGCCTCCACTCTGACTGTTTCCGTACCAGAAAGTATCTGGAGTACACTCGGAACCCTGGACCTGTTTGGGAGACAGGCTCTTTTGTCCTTTTTCTTCCATGACCCGAACCTCCTGCACCAGTTGAGTCATGTGCAGTTCTTGACGTACTATAGAAAGAATGCGAGAGCACCTGTGCTGAAATTCCTAGGCTTGCCCTAGCTAAAGAACGTCCCGCACCCATCTGTCCGTGCTGATAGTCTTCCACTGCTCGACAAAGTTTGCTAGCTGGCCTCCCACTGGTGTGTGAAAGTGGGGGCCCAAATTCACGGGTGGTTCAAGCATGCTTGGGCGCCTGCATTCTTGTGTGTGGACGACGACACTGGCCTCACTGCCGTAGGCCTGGGAGCGACCCCTGTGGGCTTCCTGGATGGTGGAGCAGAAGGGCTGAAGGTAAGGGGTAGAGTACCCATGGAGGGCCTGGCGACCTTCCCTCTGGAGTAACAAAAGGATGACTATCTCCTCTGCTGCAGGGTCCGAAGAGAGCGTGCCGTCACTGTATCAGTCTTGATAGCCTGGAGCGTATCATCCACTGCCACCCCAAACAAATTATCCCCATCAAAAGGCATGCCCACAACCTTGGACTGTACGTCTGCCCTGAAGTGCATGGCCTTCAGCTAAATCTGCCATCAAAGGACCACACCATTGCCCATCTGGCGGAACCCATAGTCCACTATGTCCGGTGCAACGGTGATGGAACAGGGCCACAGCTTCTTCCTTCTTGTCATCTGGCAGGACATCCAATATCGACCCAAGCTTGTACCAAAGCTCCCTGTCGTAGCAAGGCCGGATGGTAAGGGCATTGGCACCCATGACGGTGGCAGCTGCAGTGTAAATGATGTGTTTGCCAACAGCATTCAGCTTCTTGCCATCCTGGTCCGGGGGCCCCATGGAAGAGGATGATGGGTTGGACGAGTGCTTCCTGGTGGCGGCCAACACCACCGATTCCGGAGAAGGCTGTGACCTCAGGCACCTGGGGGCAGAGTCCGGGTTCTAGTACTTCTTTTCCAGCCTGTCTCTGTGGGAGGGCATGGTACTTGGCGTCTTCATAAGGGTCATACCTTCCTCCCAGACATCGACCAACAACGAAACCAACATGACCATCTTCCTCGAGGCAGCGCTGAAAGAGAACCCCCCTCTTTCTTCTTCTCCTCCGGTACCAAACTGAGGAATTTGGCCACCCTAGAGATCATGGCGTGGATGGAATCGATCTCATCCGATGACGAAGACCTGATGGGCTCGTCGGTACCCGAGGCTCCCCATCAGCAGGGGTATAATCTTCAAACTCATCTCTATGAGTCGCTGTGGTATCCGTGTCTGTGCCAGTGTCTGTACGCAGTGGTTCTTCCTCCACGGGGGTTAAGACCCTATGGGGGGACTTGGCCTATGGGGGCTCCTGGTTGGAGGGCTGGGAGGACGGCGGGTCGGCCCAGCTGCTGGAGCAGCAACCAGCCTCTGCTGAATTGTCGCCGCCAAGGTGTGCAGGGTGGAGAGAATGTCCAGTGACACTTCCCTGGGTGCTGGCAGTGGTGCAAACGGCACAGCCAGGAATGATTTGGGCTGAGACCCTTTGGAGGGGAAAAAGGCAGATATGGTTCCTGGGGAGTTGCCTTTGTTATTCTTAATGCAGAGCTGGACTCTGTTTCTTTCTCGTTTAACATTTGCTGCAAAGCCTGATCTGTTTGATTCTCTCTTATGTGACTAGGACGGCAGAGCATTGGTCCTCTGCCCTGTTACACTATTCAAAGAGCCCCTCTAGCCTTTCTTTGCCTCTCCCTTGCCTCACTGCTTGCTTGCTTAATAGATACCTCCTTGCTTGAACTCTCAACATATTCTCCCTAACACAGCAATGGCAGCTGCAGTCTGTCTTAACTGCTATTTGTTCCATGTTTTGAATTGGCCTCTTATTTCCGTTTTACTGTCTGCCAGGGAAAGGCATTTGTCAGTGACTGCCATAATGGTTCTTCCTGGCCATGAGAGGGCAACAGCTAGCCAATATTTGAAGAACATGGGCATATTATGCCAGAGGCTGGCAACTGCCTTCCTAATGCCTACACAAGAGACACAACTCTTGCCTTTGTTTCTAACAGTAATTCAGTGGATGAAGAAACGCGAGAACACACATGTTGCTTATAAATGAAGAGGATGATGTCACACTTGGTTAAGACATTTTGATCACACCAGGAACTTATTCCAGCTGCAATTAAGCGATTACCTTTTAGACTTCTGGCTTTAAATAATGTTAGTATCACCTGGAAAGCACAGAGATTTCTCAACAGGGTTCCTGGAGCACGAGGGGTACCCTACTCATGGGCATGGATAATTGGAGGGCAGTCTTGCCCTGGTTTGGTGCCTGGCCCTTACAGCCATGATGCGGGGAGGGTCCTATTACTTTTGGTTATACGTACCCTTTGAGGGTGGGCAGACATTGCCTTCTGCTTTAGCTCACTAACAGCTCTGCTTTGCAACTTTATCACACATACCTGTCAGATGGCATGTAACTCAATGCTACTAATGCCTCGGTAGTCTGGAATCCTTTGCCACATCAACTAGGGTACAGGCTTGCCACCTGAGACTTACCCATGTCTGAGTCGGCATCTGTCGCCCTGTGGGGAAGACACACACAGAAAGAGCAGGGCACAGTGCCTTTGTGGGTTTTTCACACTTCTTCCTCGGGGTTGGCACAATTCACTCCGCAGAGAAAGTGGTACATTCTGAGCAACATTCTCCCAATTTGACAACGTCACCCAGAGAGTTAAATTGGTCATTTGAAATACCTCTGTCGACTTATTATTGCGCAATCCACAGTGATGGGTTTAACCACCTGTTTAATGTGAGATGACAATTAAGGGCATTTGCCAACGCACTCAAGAGGTACAGGACACCCTCTTACCAGCGACATGCCATGCTCACTCATTCTGATCACGAATTGCCTTTTATCTGGGGTCATGTTAAATGTATTTATTTATTTATTACATGTGCAGCATCACACAAAACCCACAAGCATCAAGGCATAAAGTAAACTGCTTGGAGTGGACCACTTCCATTGGCGCAAGTTTACTTTTCCGCCACAAAATGGAAATTTTTAGCGTAAAAGGCAGGTGAAATCACATTGCTTTTCCACCCTGGAAGAGTGTAAATACCTCACACAATTAGCGATTGCTGGCGGAATTGACAATGGTTTCCTCTGGACTTTTACCAGGTTTAATTTCCAAGGAGATCCCAGAGGAATCCCTTTCCTTATTGCCAGCATGAGAATCCATGCTGGCAGTAAGGCCGCATTTGTCTGGGGGAGCAGGAAATACAGGGGGTCCTAGTGTGTCCATTCGGCTCCCGAACTCCACCCA
The DNA here is from genome assembly GCF_040938575.1 of Ambystoma mexicanum. NCBI lineage: Eukaryota > Metazoa > Chordata > Amphibia > Caudata > Ambystomatidae > Ambystoma > Ambystoma mexicanum. Next base: position 1,492,076,833 of record NC_090921.1, read on the forward strand.
GAAAATGCATGAAAATCCGGCCAATTAGAAAAAGCGACAGTAATATTGCTTTTCACCACTTTTTCTGAACCAATTGACCTGGAAAATGCTGTGTTGCATCGGAAGCTGAATGCATTCACTCCGCATATTATCTCACCGGAAGATTAACCTAGGTGCTGAACACAGGTGTTACATAGTCCTGTGCACAATCTGCATTTGGAGCATTAACTCACTGAGCTACTTTACAAATTATATCTGTTCTGGGGCTTTACTGTCTTAACCCCTTAACTGCCATGGGTATTTCTGCCAAGGCCTTTTTTGTGATTTCGGTATGTCGCCATTCAATCCCTTGTAACTTTTTTGTTACATAAGATATCTCGGCCAAATTTGGCCCCTTTTGTCCTGATCACTATATTCTCGTGGTCTACTTACTAATTACTTTAAACCCAAAGTTTGTTCTGTCATATAACACACATTTAGATTTCTTTAGTATGTAGTAGTATTCAGCCCATCACGTAGGTAATACAGACACAATTAGAAACTAGATACAGCTTTCATTTATTTAGCTGTTCAAGCATTTTATAGTCATGCGTTTAAAAGTTTTTTTGGTATAGATTTTTATATACAAAAAAGTTCAATTTACCAAGTGTGGTTTGCTTTTGTACATTTGCAAAACCTTTAGTGACAAATAAATGAAGAAACACAATTTCATTTATACAAAGCTAGAGTAAGTTTGTGCTTTATAATATTAGTGTAAAACCACCACCTAAAGTGACAAGTGATAGCTAAGTATACACAGTACAACCAGATCACAGAAACAAATTCATAATTGGTTGTTTTTTTATTTTTTTAGCCAGGCTGGAGGGTGACCTAAAACACGGTCGACGTCTGGGTATTAGTCAGGTAGTTAAAAGGGCCAAGTAAAGCACACTAAGGTGTTGGTCCACAGACGTTTCGGCAAGGTGCCTTCATCTAGGGCCTGGAATAGGTCTCCCTTAGGGGTAATATCACTATGGATCCTGCGAAGGCTGGTCCAACAGTTTCAAGAATGGAGTTGATGGTCCATAATTATTCACAAGTTCTTTTGTGCAGTCTCAGGCTGCTTATATAACGTAGTAGCCCCAATGGCTAAGCTGGAAGGAGTTGGAGGATTCTATTGAAATGGAATTTTTGCTTGCCCCGAGTGTGGACGATGTCCTACGAGATGGAGGTAGAGAAAAGAGCAAGAAACTGGTTTTGTTTCTGGGGGCTGGGGTCACCACAAAAGGAGCCTTAGTCATGAAGTGGCTGGGAGCTCTACCTGTTAGAAGGCAGCGTTCTATATCCTGCGCGCAGTCATGGTCGTAACGTTTCAGACTTTGCCAGGGATTTTGAGTAATGCATTCTGGGGCAATTCGCGCAATCAGACCTCTGTGGATTCCCACAGGTGTCCTCTTTTTGGAAATGCATGAGGTTCCCTGTTTTCCTTGGTGGCTTCGACACCATAGGCCCAAATCTGTATGTTGTCCACATGAGCAAAATCTGCTCTGCCGAAAGGCTTGTGGTTACCAGTGGGTTAGCCTTTTCCCTTTGAGCCCAGGTAGGTGCACCCACACATGTGAGCTACTGTTTTCATTGGGTCACCTGTGGGAACGCAGGATGGTAGGACATGTGTTGTTGGCGGCGTGTTTCGGTGGGTGTCCAGAGTGAAATGTCTGAAAATTGTGTTTTTTTCCATCAAATTTCTGAGACATTTCCTTCTGGCGCAAAGGGAAAAGGCTAACCCACTGATAACCCCAATCTAGCAATCTGCCCGCAGGGAGGGCTACATGAGATGCCCCATTTGGGGTGGGGGGGGGGGAGAGGGCCACCCCCTTTCCTCTAATAACATCTATGGTGGTTCAGTGGCCCCCCACACCCACCCAAAACAAGTTATAATTTGTTTTATTTTTGTTTTGCACCTTTCCTAGGGGCAGATGGGCACATGTGTGTGGCCATCTGCCCCCGGGGGGGGGGGGCAAAACATACTGCCCCAGGCAGTGGTCGAAGTTTACAAAAAGAAGTAGTGGAACTATGTTCCCTACTTGTCTGCACCGCTCCTCACAAACCCCATCGACAAGCCCCCTACCATGCAAAATACATGGTAGGGGGCTTGGAGAGGCCACGCCCCTTGTTTGGAGAGGCCTAGGACAGTGCCCAACGGAACTTGTACAGTCAACAGAAAAAGAGTCCTAGCTCCACTCGTGAACTCACCCTTAGGGATCCAAAAAGAACTGTTCGGATACCTGACGACCTGCCCTCCTTAGTTGCAACAAATTACACTTACAACCATCATTGAAAAAATATATATATATTGCTATGCTTTATTACAAAATTCATTACACATTAAAAGATTTTTAAAAACGGCATACCAACCACAATAATTCTAATGTGTGGAGCAACGGAGAAACACTTAAATGTAAATCAAAAATAGAAAATGAGTCAAGAAAGAAAACAGAAACCCTAAGGTAGAACTAAAGGAGTTCTGTGTCAACGTGAAAAAAAATACCTGCACCTTTAGTAAGCAAGAAAACAGAAGCACAATTAATATAACAAATGTTACTCTTTTGTGGTTATTAACACTCCAATCAAAGACATCCAATTGTATACTAAACAAAACATAAAACATAAAAAAATATGAAACATTAGCATCTTAGGTCAAACCACAAATCTGATGTCTAATTATGAATCTCTTAAATTGATGATGAGATCCTATTATTAATTCTGAGTATGCAGCAGCTCTTAATGCCTTGTTGAAACCATGACATCTTTCTCACAGCCAAAGAATCCCGACATGTTTCATTCCCATAGTTCCTCAAAAGGGTTGTTAAAGGGAAATTCTTCAGGGGGGGGATGTACTGTAAACAACAATCGGAATTGTAATTACTGAGATAAATCACAGTGTTGACAGTGTGACTTGATGCAAGGAAGAGGGGGCAGCTCTTTGAAGGCGTCTCTTATCACTGTGTAGTGCCAACCTCACTGCCAACTTATTAATAGTAGCAGGGGTAACAGGAGAGTCGTCGTGTGCGGAAATTCTGCTCTCAACAATAAGCTCTGTAGGGAGTGCTGTGAAGGTAGAGTCTGATGCTGTGCTTCCAAACCACATAGAGCTGAACGCAAACAGTGCCGTAGAAGCGTCTGAGGCTGGGGCTGGTTTTAACCCTAAATCAGTGCACGCAGGTTCACTGTCTAGTTGTCAAGAGGATTAGGGCATCTAAAACGCCAAAAATGTCACAGCTGGTTTGTAGTACAGACTGTGTGCGTTGTCATGAATGACCAGCGTTAGAAAATGAATGGAGGAATGCTCTGGCCGGGTACCTTGTAGACAGCTATCCAGTGCCATTAGCGCACATTCATCTAAAACACTGTCTCTGTTGCGACCCCGTTCATCCGGTGTGGAACTGCGAGTCGCAACAACCACACCCTCTGTCAATCGCAAATGCTGACAGAGGCTACACAGCTGCGTTCAATAACGCATCTCCAGTTCTCTGATCTCGATTGTCCATAAAGGAACATCCAGTGCAGTGTGCTGAAAGTGCAAGTTTCAACTTCTTCCTACACTGTTATTTTAAAACGAAACCGTTCCGGAACGGTTTCTTTTTAAAATAAAAGTATAGGAACGGTAAAAATGAATTAAAAGAAGTAGAGGAGCACCGCTCCCGACGGCTCCCGCCCACTTCGACCACTGGCCCCAGGCTTGGGAGCTGTATCTGCCAATATTTTCAGTGGCCTCTTCCCCCCACTCCAAATGGATGGGGGGCATCTCATGTACCCCTTCCTAGGGGCAGAAATCTGCCGCCAGGGAGGGCTTCATAAGATGCTCCCATCCACTCAGGGTGGGAGCATCTTATGAAGCCCTCCCTGGCGGCAGACTCAGGGTGGGTGGAAGAGAGCCACTCCCCTTTCAAACACAAACAATCCTGGTGGTCTAGTGGGTCCCACCGCACCCCCCACCCCCACCCAGAACAAGTTATATTTTTTGTTTTGCCCCTTCCCTAGCGGCAGATGGGCACATGTATGTGGCCATCTGCCCCCAGGGGGGGTCAAAACATAGTGCCCCAATCTTGGGGGGGTGGCTCTGCCAATATTTGCAGTGGCCTCTTCCCCCACCCCAAATGGAGGGGGGGCATCTCATGTACCACTTCCTAGGGGCAGAAATCTGCCCCCAGGGAGGGCTACATAAGGTGCCCCCCAATCACTTAGGTTGGGGGGAGAGGGCCCCCCCCTTCAAACACAAAAGTCCTGGTGGTCTAGTGGGCCCCACGTGGCCCCCGCACCCACCCAAAACAAGTTATTTGTTTTATTTTTGTTTTGCCCCTTTCCTAGGGGCAGATGGGCACATGTGTGTGGCCCTCTGCCCCCAGGAGGGGGGCAAAACGTACTGCCCCAGGCTTGGGGGCTGTATCAGCCAATATTTGCAGTGGCCTCTCCCCCGCCAAATGGATGGGGGCATCCCATGTACCCATTCCTAGGGGCAGAAATCTGGCCCCAAGGAGGGCTATATAAGGTGCCCCCATCCGCTCAGGGTGGGGGAGAGGGCCACCCCCCTTTCAAACAGAAAAAATCCTGGTGGTCTAGTGGGTCCCCCCGTTCCCCCACCCCCACCCAAAACATATTATAATATATGTTATGTTTTGCCCCTTCCCTAGGGGCGGATGGGCACGTGTGTGGTTCTGCCAATATTTACAGTGGCCTCTCCCCCACCACAAATGGATGGGGGGCATCTCATGTACCCTTTCCTAGGGGCAGAAATCTGCCCTCAGGGAGGGCTACCTAAGGTGCCCCCGTCCACCTAGGGTGGAGGGAGAGGGCCACCCCCTTGAAAAACTCCCTGGTGGCTAGTGGCCCCACCTGCACCAGCACCCACCCCCACCCAAAACTATGTGTAAAAAAAAAAATATATATATATATATATATATTTTTTTTTTTTTTATTATTTGTGTGTGTTCGTTTAGAACTTTACAAAAAAAGACGAAGAGATAGCTTGCGCAGGGGTAGCAGAAACAGAGTCCAATGGCTGGACAAGGGGTAGGGCCGTCAGCCCTCTATCCTCTGCATGGTGAGTTGCAGTATTTTGATTGAAGCTAGTAACCAGGAGGTTCGATCCCCTGCTATCAGTCTATTCCAACAGGTGTCTTCGTCCCACCCGTATTCTTCTGAGCTAAAGTGCTTTATGTAGGCCGATCTTAAGACTGGGTTTCTGGGCATGAGATCAGTAGATGCCTGATGGATTCAGTTTCGACGTTGCACAGACGACATATGTTGGAGTTAGATAGGCCTCGGATGTTTAGGATCTCATTTGTTTCCAACAAATTTAGCCTGATTCTTAACATATAGTTTCTTGCTCTCCTATTTGGAAATTTTCGGAGATATTGCATCGGCTCGTTTAGTTTCGAGAGTGAGGGGGGAAGGTGGAGAAGGAGTTTATTTTTGATGACAAGGTCTTGGGTCTGGATCCAGTCTAGTTCTTTCAGCTTATTGTAAACTCTCAGAGGGTTTGTAATGAGGTCTGCTTCCGTGCACGTCACTGATTCTAAAATGGACGTAATTTTGTTTTTCCAGGTTTTTAGCATTTTGACTTTGCCGCTTTGTAGTTCTTTGTTCAATAGACCAAAGATTTGCTCACTGTCGGCCGTGATGCATTTCCTGAATAACCTGAGTGAGTTTAGGTTGACTGTTGCTATTAGTGACAATAGGCTTAGTTCCTGGCGGATTGCAGCAATAGATGTGGACTTTGGAAGACTCAGGACTGTTTTCCAGAACTTGCTCGCCAGGTTCTTTCTGGGATTGTTGGCATAGCCTCGGCTCCATAGGTGATTGAAGGAACAACTTTTTTCTTGTAAAAGTCTATTACCGGGATGCACGAAAATTTGCCAAATTTTGTGTCAATCGCCTTTGCTTGGGAGGCTAATTTCTTTATCTTTATTTCCAAGGCGAACTGCATTGATATTTCGTTTTTTGAGGAGTCGATCTGGACGCCTAGATATTTATAATCAGAGACCATCTCAATCTCTTTTCCCTCAAGTCGCCATTTAAATTTTCCAGCCGATTTGTTTTTCTTCTGTCCTCCTTCCAGTATCATTATTTTTGTTTTTTCTTGGTTTATTTTTAAGTGGTTGACAGCAGTGTAGCTCAGGAGATTTGATAGTTGTCTCTGGAGGCCGATCTGGGTCTGGTCCAGAAGGATTAGGTCGTCCGCATACAACAGGTAGCTTATTTTCGAGGATGCGAGAGTCGGCGGAAAGGTGTGTTCCAGGTCTACTGAGTCGCCGAAATCGCCGATGTATGCAAGAAACAATGCAGGTGCTAGCGGACATCCCTGTTTTACCCCTCGCCCAATCTGGATTTCATCTGATAGATCACCTCTTTGGGAAAGTCGAACCCTGAGGGAAGTGTCCGTATGGAGAGCTTTGATTGGTTGGAGTATTTCTTGTGGGCAACTCCACTTCTCCAGTTTTTCCCATAGGCGGTGTCTGTCGACGAGGTCGAACGCCTGCGTAAGGCCGATAAAGGCGATGAAGATTCGAGATTTTTTTTCCCAAGCTTTACTTTTTAGGGTACTGATCGCTAAGATGTTCGCCATCGTGCCCGTGTTTTTCTTAAAACCCGATTGGTAGTTATCGTTACATGGGGCTGTTTCAGCCCAGGATTGAAAACGATTCAGGAGTAAGCTTCCGAAGACTTTGCCGATGCAATCCAGCAGAGCAATTGGACGATAGTTTCGGGGGTCAGTGATGTCCCCCTTTTTGTAGATGGGGACGATGATAGCTTTTGTCCAGGACGGCGGCAGAGATTTCAGCTCAGAACATTTCTGAAAGATGGAGGCTAACAGTGTTGCCCATTCCTGGCAGTTGTTTTTCAGATCGATGTTTGAAATCCCGTCTGGGCCCGCTGCTCTGGAGATCTTCAGTTTTTTGATATAATTGCTGATTTCTTGTCGGTCGTCCAGTTGGATCCAGGCTGTCTTCTGGTCTGTGGGGTCCCGACAGGTGGTTTGGGCGGGGGCTCGGAAGACCAAGGAGAGTGGTAGCGGGTGGAAATGAATGTTGTGCTGAGGAGATTTGGCCTCCCAGATTATCCCCCACGCAAGAAGGAATGGGGAGGTTTGTCATACCTTTATGTCCTATTTCCATGGCTAGCTTTAGGGTTTTGAATTTGTCGTCTAAAGCTGTGATGAATCCTTCCAGAAAAGTTAGTTTCGAAAGCATTGTGGCTTGCATCACTGAGTTGTCTTTCAGATTTTCGTTGATGCCTTCGTATAGTTTGGTAAATGGATTCATTGCAATGGTGATGGCTGACATTATTGGGAGAAGGTCTCTCTTATGTTGCGTTGCAGGCTCCATTGGCGAACCCTGGGATGGAGGACACTGTTTAGGGGCCGGCGAAAGTGAGCTGGATTCGTTTAAGATCCGTCTTACTATGAGCGAGGGAGGTAGATCAGGTGGGCCACCACTGAGTCGCCCTGGTAGGTATGATTTTGGAGGGAGGGCGGCTGAAGCTCCGTCCTGCTTGGTGCTTGTCGGCCATTCCTTAATTGGTCTGGTCGCTGCTGCATTATTTGAGGGGGTTTCAAGCTTGTGTTCTGTTTGCGGGGGGGTTGGCTTTCGTGGTTTGGTGGATTGGTCTTGCGGTGACTGAGTCCCTGTCTGTTCTGGAGTTTCGGAGGGAGCGTTTGATTTTGATTGGTTCGACTGTTGGGGATCTTCACTGACTGGTTGTAAGGCTTTGAGGTAAGCCAGAGCCGGGTTTTCTCTAATTGGGGCTAATTGTGTCGTGACAACGAGCTTTTCTGTATGTACGATAGCTCGGTTGATTTCTGTGGTTTGTTTCGACGTAATTTCCCTGTTTGATGTGTCCTGGGGCCCCGATACTCGTTGTAGGGTCGGGTCAATTTGCTTTACTGATTTCTCCTGTAGGGCCTGTTTCAGGGGAGAAGCAGATTGTATGTCGTTTGCACGGTTTTGGTGTTGAACAGACGGGTTTGTCGGAATGATTATTTTCCTCGCTTTTTCAGGTGGTTGGCACGTTTTTATTGCCTCCAGTATTTCCTCATCGGTAAGGTCCACTTGCCTGGAGAGAGGCTCTGGCGCAAAAGCATGGAAGAAGTCAGTTACAAGGGTAGCAACCGATGGTTTTATTGATTTCGAACCCAAAGGTTTTTTTGATGCTTGGCCGTTTTTTTGGTTTTTTGACATGTGTAGTCTAGTTGTACTTTTTGCGTTTTTTTTTGTAAGTTTTGAGGGTGCTTTCTTCCAGGTGGATCTTGAGTTTCCTGTGTCAGGGGACTCTGTCTCTTTCCTGGTGTGTTTTTTTTTGTTTTTCGAGTCCGCCAGGGACACGGGCGGTGGTGGCGTGAATTCTTCCAGAACAGGGGCCTGATCTTCATTTCCTGTAGTCCCTGAGGCTCTGTGCTCGTCTGCTGAATGGCGAGGAATGACTTTTGGTGACTTGCTGAGATGCACTTGAGGTTTCATTTGTGTTGACGCGTTGGTGACTTGGTTTTCCTTGATTGTATCTGCGTTACTTTCAGGACCTCTATGCTTCACTGAGGAGTCTGTTGGGCCATTTCGTGGCGGGCGAGGTGGTTGCGCGTCCTCCTCCGCGGTGGATGTGGCCTTATGACCGTCGAGCCCTTCCCACTGTGTGTCCCAACTTGCCGTGGGGTGGGCGATGGAAACCGGCTCCTCCCCCAGAAAGGCCCGCGAGTGCACAGCCTCTTTCGGGGCCATTTTCGTGGAGGCCGTTGCCGAGTGAGCGGGACTTCGTTCTCCCTCACGGCCGCTTTGCGGCGTCCGATCCGCGCTCTCTATCGGTGCGGGCCCCGCTCCCGGTCCTCGATCCTCCCTCCGGAGGCCATCGGGTCCCGGGGCTGTGGGGGTGGGGGCCGCAGGCGAGGGCGCGCTTAGCGGTAGCTGGTGGAGGTCGTGGCCAGGACAGGAACTCGTTGGCGTGGGCACAGGGGTGCCGGCATGTCGCCCTCAAGATCTAGACTCAATGGGCCCGGCACCGGAGACACAGCCTCTGATGTCCGCCGAAGTAGGTCCTCTGCTTACTCCGAGTTTGTTTTTTGGCAGGTTATTTCGGGTATTGGTGTGCTGGGCCCGGGTTTTTCTAAGAGGTCCTGTTTCAAACGGGCGTTTGCAGTTGTACCTATTAAGGTTTTTAAGTGTTTATGGGGTGGGCCCAGCAGAAATTGAGGTTATACGCTGTGGTGTTGTAGGCTTTTTTCTACAGCGGGGCGTGGGTGCGCGCTTCGAAGCAGATGACCCTCCTGTATATCCGTGCGGTCTCGGTCCGTGGCTGTGACTATGGAGGTGGGGTCCGCTAATGATGCCGCCATTTCAGTTGTTTCAGACGTGCACAGACTGCCACAGACTGCAACTCTACAGCCAACTCCGCGGCCAATCCGCGGCTGGGTGGGGGTTTTATGGGTCCTCCCACGTATGAGGCTAGACACAGTAGAGAGACTCCTGTCTCTGGAGAAAAGATTCGGAGCGACTGCCACAGACTGCAACTCTACAGCCAACTCCGCGGCCGCTCCGCGGCTGGGTGGGGGTTTTATGGGTCCTCCCACGTATGAGGCTAGACACAGTAGAGAGACTCCTGTCTCTGGAGAAAAGATTCGGAGCGACTGCCACAGACTGCAACTCTACAGCCAACAATCTGTTAATGTGGCCAATATTTGACTGTACGAAGAGCAAAGTAACCGCGTTTTCCCAAATAAATCCCAAATAAAAACCACAATAAACGACATGCCAACACTGCGACGAAGAGCGACGAAAAACAACGCGCAAAGATGTGTGAGCCCTTTTTATATCCCCCCTTCCTTTCTCCTTTTGGTTGCCCCCTCCCCTGGGGGCAGATGATCACCCATCTGCCCCCAGGTTATTGCTCCCATGCTTTGGGGGTCGGGGGGAGATGGCTGCTTACATAGTGGGCAGCCCCTCTCCCACTTCAAAAACAAATGCCTGCACAACACACCAACCATATTCTGGGGGGGATAAATGACATTACATCCCCCCCACTTACAATTGTGGGGGGGATTTGTCCCCCCCATGTCCTACGCCCATGAGGGAGATATTTGGGATCTTTTTAAATCAATTCCCTGATGTTTTCAGTGACCAGCCAGGGAGTGTCAAAAACTTTGTGCATAAACATCAGGACTCCTCAAGGGAAGGTGATGCATTTAAAACCTTAGAGGATGATAGAATGCAGAAAGGAAACTTTTGTGAGGGAAGTAGAAAGCATGTTGGAGGCTGATATATACAGGCCATCGTAGAGCCCTTGATCTTCGCCAATAGACCTGGTTGCAATACCTGATCAATCGTGGAGGTTTTGCATTGATTTTAAAAAAAGTTAAATTCCATCTCCCAGTTTGATAATCATCCCATGCCTAGGATCAACGATTTGATAGACAAACTTGGCCAGGCACGATACATCTCTACAAAAGATCTCATAAAGTGCTATTGGCAAGTCCCCTTAAATCCCTCACATTGGGGAAAAAACTGCTTTCTCCATTCCCTGGGGGTTGTTTCAGTTGAAAGTTATCCCTTACAGATTGCATGGGGCACCATCACCTCCCAGCGATTAATGGACAAGGTATTGTGTGCCTTTTCACACTTTGCGGCGCATACCTTCACGATATCCTGATACCTAGCGAGACCTGGGAGAAACATCTTTTCCATTTATGAGATCGTGAGAGCACTGAGAAATACTCAGATATTGGCAAACCCTAACAAATGACACCTATTACTGTCAGCCGTTAGGTACCTAGGGTTTTTGTAGGTAACGGTTTGGCGCAACCCCAGGATCGGATTTATCAAGTCTCTACCGGGCATGATGACTTCCTGCATCCATCTGGTTTCCTTATGCATGCTCCAGATGCGGGCTCTCCAGATGTTCATAGATGCCAGGTTGCGGCAGGTCTCGGGCATTCGAACAGACAATATCGCCCTCAATGGGGCATCCCTTTCGGATTCCTTCTTATCAGGCCGCAGACACCTCCCTGGAAGGTTGGGGGGGGGTCTCACAGGGCAGTTCCACGCCAGAGGCCTCTGGCTCCGGAGGAGAAGGATCTGCTCATCAACGTCCTGGAGCTCAGAGCGGTGTTCTGGGCCCACAAGCCTTTCCAACCGCAGCTACAGGGGAAGGTAGTGCAGATCTTCACAGACCACACCACCACATCCGGAAACTGGGCAGGATGCGCTCTTCCGCTCTCTCCTTGGAAGCCCAGTCTCTGTGGCGCTGGGTCATTCTTCAGGGCATGTTCTTCGTTCCCTTTCACCTGGCAGGCATCATGAACACCATTGCAGACTTCCTCAGTAGGGAGCTGCGGTTCTGCCACGAGTGGAACTTCAACAGGCGCAGGTGTCTCAGCTCTTCAGCAGGTGGAGTCTTCCCCAGATCAACCCGTTCGCAGCAGTACCTAACTCCAAGTGTCGGACGTTTGCCAGTAGGTAGCCTGAGCCGAGGAGACTGGGGGACACGTTCTCGGTCCCATGGGAAGGGCTCTGCCTATATGCCTTCCCTCCGATCCTGCTCCTGCTACGTGTGATCAATACACTCAGATTTTGGCATTGCAGGATGAAGCTCATCGAGCTGGCATGGCCGCGGCAGATGTGGAACCGGACCTGCTCCATCTCTGTGGCTCCGTCCATCCATCTACCTCCACTTCTGGACCTTCTCTCCAGAGAAAACTGAATAATACTGCACCACGACCCAGTGTCTCTGAGCATCACAGCCTAGCTCCTGGAGCACTAGAGTTTGGACACTATGCCCTGCTGCTGGAGTGCAAGAAAATACTGGCCAAGGCTGGGGCGTCCTATATGCTGACTTGTTACGGGCATAAATGGAAGCACTTCATAATGTGGTGCAGGATTACACCTCTGTGGGTGACAGCTCCGCAGCTCCTCCTGTACTTGCTTTCGCTGGCAAGGACTGGGCTGGCTCACACCTCTATCAAAGTTCATCTGGCTACCATTTCCCAGTGTACCCGGACGCCAGGCATTCCCTCCTTGTGGTGGCACAGGCTCGTCAAGCAGTTTCTCAAGGCCTCTTCAGGGTTTTTCCTGCCGGTGAAGGCACCTGCCCCGGCGTGGGAGCTCAATGTCATTTTTACTAAGCTCATGGGGACTCCCATTTGAACCGAAGCATCAGGCCTCTCTGAAGTTTCTCTCATGGAAGACTGCTCTCCTGGTGGCCATCGCCTTCGCCAGATGAGTCAGGTCGATACAAGCCCTATCCTCCAAGCAGCCGTACTTGACTTTCCATGCTTCAAGGGTGGTGTTGTGGACTGTGCGACAGGCATGGTATCGTGAGATGACACAGACAACAGATTTCAAGTTTCCCCAAGACTTTTTAGTAAATGTCAGGATGGAGTAACGCCTAACTTGCCCTATATCTGTGATGGGGTTTCCCTCAACTGATGTATCTAAGGAGAGTCAATGTCACCCTGAAGTTTGGAAAAGGGAGCCAGAAGCCAGAAGCAGCTCCCCTTTTTGTTTATACACAGTACAGATGACTAAGAATAACTCTACACTGTCGTAAGTCCAAATCAAATCTGTCTGTGTCAAAACCAATACTTGCCCTCACATATAATAATTATGACAGTGTAGAGTTATTCTTAGTCATCTGTACTGTGTATAAATAAAAAGGGGAGCTGCTTCTGGCTCCCTTTTCCAAACTTCAGGGTGCAGTATTTACTTGTTAGTTCACAAATGTCCACCAACTCTCGGGGCTCCTGTCCTCAAGTTCTGAACCACTCTTGGTTCCAAAATATCAAATGTTCAAACACTTCACCAAGTCTCTGGGCTTTTCCCCCCCAAGTCTAAAATACTCTTTCTTCAATATATTCTCTGGGTTCTCTAGAAGAAGAGGGGTTCCCTTCCCCCACGCTTTCTATCCTTTGCTTGTAACAACGTTCAACAACACAATTAACAACATGAGCTCTGGGTTCCTTTTCCAAAGTTCATAGTGTCTGTTCACAAATCTTCATGATAATTTCACAAGTTCTAAGGTGTTCCCTTCCCCAAAATAAAGATACTCGCTTCTTTGGTTCATAGACTTCTGCGTAGGTATTGAGGCACTCTTGTCTAGGTGCTGTTTACAGACTGCATGGTCCACCCATGACGGGTCACAACCATTTGCCCTTAGGATTGAAATGTTTGTCCAAGCTTATATTTCTCATGCACTTGGTTTCTTTCACTTTATCTTCTTAGCTTCTACCTTTTTACTTCCACTACCTTTTTCCGGGCTTCGCAGATTTAGTATTTCCCTTCGGCTCACACCTCACTGCTCCCCCTTTGTTAGCCCTACAGATAAAGGGTGGCCACTTTTACGCCCCAAAATAGGCAAATAATCACACAAAATAAAAATAGGGAGTAAAAATACTCCCAACAAAAAATAAGAAACAGACATGATGAATTTTGTGCCCCTGTTTTCACCCACACAGCTGAATGGATTTGTTTGGCCCACTAGTGCACGTATTATTATTATTATGCCTTTGCAGAAGAAGTAAACATGTTTGTTTTTTGTGTTTGAATGATTGGGTGAAAAGAAATAATGATTACAAAAATATTTCAATTTTTCAGTTAAAAACATTTTTATTCACGTAGAAAATTCTCCCAGTGGGAATTGGACTTACATTTTTGCTCCCCAAAAAACATTTGAATCCCAACTTTATAAAAATAGGGGGTACAATACTCTCACTTCCAAATCTTAACTGGAGCGCTGCCCTTCGTGGTTTATGCAGTTTTCATATTTGTTCAACGTTTCTATTTGGTTACAATTATTGGATACTTTTCCATTAGTTTCCCATTGTTCAGAGGTTTTCGAAAGCGTGCACTTCTCTGGTACGTGACCACTCTGATACAAAGTTTCATAGTGTTTACTGGTTCAATGTTGCATTTGATTGTTCTCATTCTCGGGTTTCGTCGCAAGCGTTCTAAATCACTTTCGGTAACACATGCTTGTCCAGTTAATCTGTAGCCTGCGCTTGCATACCGGGTTTCCCACTTAACAGAAACTCACTGATTGCCTGCGTTGCGTGATTCGGGTTTCTTCCTTCTCACCGCTTCCAATGGATGATGTCAGGGTTTTAATCCCTGCACCTCTGACACTCCTGGGTCGGCTCTTCTACCTTGGGGAACAAGAATTGCACAGCCAACTGAAAGGGGCCGATAGGCCACACAGCACTCCCTTTCCGACCTCACCAGCTCCTTGGAGACACAGCTCCCTCGCCACACTACTGCAAAGCACCCTGCTCTACACCTCGACAGCGCTTCTGTATCTCGCGCTCCTCTGGCTCACTACTGTCTGCTTTGGCCTCCTGGTTGTTCTTTCTGCCGTCCTCCCTGCAGCTCTCTCCTCTTGCTTAATTGGGCTTTACCTTTTATGCAGCTGTGTTTGAGTAATAGGGTAGAGGTGCGAGTTCTGGGATTGTCTTGCCTGGCTGTAATTAAGCCAATCAGTGGAATATGCATGACCTTTCAATCTGTATTCAGTCTGGTCCCTCTTCTTCGTCCCAGTACTATAAAGTGTAGTCTGTATGTCGTTGTCATCTTCACAGTATTTTGTGTGATTTTAGAGGAATCACTATGGCATGATTGAAAATACTCCATGAAGGCTGATGGTGTGGGTAAGGTAGATCGGTGTTGGAAAATGGGGGATACCATGTCTTGCCTTCTAGCACTGTTTCCCCAATCCCCAAGGACCCTCCCCTCAGGTGATCCTCCCTCACATGCCTGCCCCCAATGTCAGAATCAAAAGGCCATGGCCTTTCCTTGGTAACCTGAATAGAAGACCCCCGTGGATTACTTGTGAGAGTACCTTCAGGTTTCTCACAGGCACCACCCTACCTCTTATGCCAAAGGTTCCTTTGGAATTCCATCTCAACAAGCCTTTGGTTTTGCCAGTTTCTTTCCAAACCCTTCTACGCATGCTAAAAAGGCGTTGCATTCGCTGGAGGTTGCTCGTGCCTTGAAGTTTTATGTGGCGCGCACAAAGGATTTTTGGAAGACATCTCAACTCTTTGTCAATTTTGGCCCAGCGGGGCATGGAAAGGCACCGTTTAAGGCTTCCATTTTCAGGTGGATCGCTAGCTGTATCATGCACTGTCATAGTCTGGCCAACAGACCTCTTCCAGGCTGGTCGAGAGCCCATTCCACCAGAGCCTATCGCAGCAACTACAGCGTTTCTCTCTGGTGTTTCCCTGCTCGACATCTGCAGAGCTGCTACGTGGAGGTCCACCCACAACTTCACGAGATTCTATAGCATCGACTGGCATTGCATGGAGGAGTCCCGTGTAGGCCAAGCGATGCTACGCAACCTGTTTGCTTGAGGTGAGTCTGTTCTCGGGGGTAAGCGTATTGCTTCTGTTCAGCCTTGCCACCTCCTGTGTGTGTGTATATGTACTGCTGCGTAATCATATTCATGAGCATGTGAATCCATGCCAGACGCCATGCTGGAGAAGGAACAAGTTACTTACCTGTAACTCCTGTTCTCCAGCATGGGTGTGGCATGGATTCACATGCAAACCCTCCCTCCTTCCCCTCTGACTCTTCATAGTTCATACTGCCATTTCACCTTCTCTACCAAATCTGAAGATGGCCACCAGGAGTGGAACTTAGGAGGACGAGTGTCATTGGCTGAGGGTAGTATGAGCCAAAGGAAAATGATTTGGTTATAGACGAGACAGGCAGTTTTCAGTCTAAGGCGAAACTGCTGTCTTTTTTTACCAATGATTCACCGCCTGACGACAGGGAATCCTCATGCGTATGTGAAACCATGGCAAACCCATGCTGGAGAACAGGAGTTACAGGTAAGTAACTTGTTGCTTACTTAGGTATTCTCAGCTAGGCCCGCCCTCCATTCCTTCAATAGATTAATATGGTAAATGTCTGGTTTCTGTTTGGGCAACCAGATAGTTATACAGACCTTTCTTGTCTATGATTTCATAAGGCCCGAACCATTTTGAGATCATTTTTTTCCCTCAGAAGTTGGTAACAATAAGAAGACTTTTTGTCCCACTGACAAACAGTGAATGGCCTTTTTATCATATGGGTATTTTAATTTTCTTGGGCGTGTTTTAGATGTTTAGTTACTACATCCTGTACTATTGCCATGTGTTTTAGGCGCTGGGCAGTTTGGGATATGGGTAACACTGCTACTTCCCTATTTTCAAAGGTCTCACAGAGCATGTACAGGACATCTCTCAGCTCTCTACGGTAGAGGAGTTCAAAGGACGAGAATGCCAAGGAGGCCTGAGGTGATTTCCTTACTGCAAAAAGCGCCCAGGGAATCATTGTGTCCCATTTGTTCTGTCGGCTTCAACCAGATTTTTTTAAGGTCTGGTAGAAGCGTACAACTATTTTGTCAGTTTGAGGTTATTAAACAGACGCTCAGAGCATCTTGATCTGCAGTATTTCTTTAACCTCAGCCATTATTCTAGACCTAAATGTGGTCCCTCATCTGTTAAGATCTTGTTAGGAAATGCTTGAGATATGAAAGAATGAGATTTATTTATTTATTTATTTTTGTATAGCGCGCAACAGCCTGGAGGCATTGTGGCGCTTGTTACAGGAAAGGACTTAGTTACAGAACATACAGAGCATTTTTACAGTGACAATACATACAGGCAGTAATAAGCAAAACAGTGAAGAGGCGGGGGCAAAGTGCCACTTGTTACAGGAAAGGACATAGTTACAGATATACAAAGGCATGATTGCAATGACAGAATATATACAATGCAGTAATAAGCAAAGCCGTGACGAGGCAGGGTGGGGGCTGCTAGTTGAGGAGAGAGGTTTTTAAGTTTTTTTGCAAATAGTGAGGTTTCAGCTCTGAGGGCTGTAGGGAGCCTGTTCCAGAGTTTGGCCGCTAAGTAGGGGAAGCCTAGCTCACCTGCTTTGGCCCAATTGTTGTGGGGGGGGTGACCAGGAGATTAGTGTAATGCGTACGTGTGGGACGTGCGGAGGTCACTCTTGTGATGGTCTCTGACAAGTATGAGGGGGCTGTGAGGGAAAGGTATTTGTGTGTGAGAGTAAGGATTTTGAATGTAATGCAGTCTTTTACAGGGAGCCAGTGTGCTGCTTGTCTTGCATGGGAGATGTGGTCCCTATTCGGAATGTTCAGTGCTGCTCTTAGGGCGTTGTTTTGGGTGATTTGGAGTCTGTTTGTTTTTTGTTGAGGTACCGGCAAGGATGGCGTTGCAATGGTCTAGTTTGGCCCCAATAATAGCTCTGGCTATTGAGAGACAATTTGGCTTGGAGAGGTAGGGTTTTATGACGTTGATGAGCTTGGTGGTGTGGGCCGATGCTGAGGCAATAGTGCTAACCTGTCTGGTCATGGACAGTGTAGAGTTAATGTGGAAATGTGGACCCCTAGAGTCTTTACAGACGTAGAGACTGGTATGATACGGTTTCAATGCTGAAATTGGAGTATAGATTATCTAGTTTAGCTAGCGTGGCTTTTTTTAGCTAAGATGATGATCTCAGTCTTGTCTCCATTGAGGCAAAGGCTGTTAGCTGGCATCCACGCTTGGATAGTGGAGTAGATTAGGTTTAGTGCAATGGCATCTTGGTTGTATGAGCGGATAGTGATAGGAGTTCTTGCGTGTCATCAGCGTAGTTGGTATATCTTAAACCTAGTGCGTCAAGTTTGTCGAAGAGAGGCTTCGTAAACAAGTTGTACAGTGTGGGGGCTGTGCAAGATCCTTGGGGGACTACGCAATGGATAGTGGTGGGGGCCGCATTGGCTGTGTCAGATAACTTTAATTGCTCTTCCTTCAAGGAAGGAAGTGATCCAGGATGCTGCTTCATTGGTGAATTGTGTGTGAGGTGAGCTGTGAGAGTTTTATGATCTACAAGATCGAAGGCAGCCGAGAGGTCCAGTAATAAAAGGAGTGCTGACTTACCTTTGTCCATGATTTGGGCGATTTGGTTTTTGAGATCAACCAGTGCAGTTTCTGTACCCTGCCCTTTGCGGGAGCCTGATTGTCTTTTCGCTAACATGGAGTTGGTTTCAAGAAAGTGTTGGATCTGGGTGTGGGCTGCATTGTCGAGAATTTTGAGGAGGAAAGGGACAGTGGTTATGGTACGATAATTATTGGGCTGGGCGGGGTCTAGAGTAGGTTTTATTAGGAGGGGGCGCTCCCAAGCTTCTTTGAGGCTATCAGGAACGATGTCTGATTTAAAAGATGCGTTAATGAAGGCCGTCAAAAGAGGGTCGAGGGAATCAGCGCAATCCTTGATGATCTTAGATGGACATATGTCTCTGTTACACATTGATGGTTTAAGGTGTTTAAGGAGGTTGATGACTTCTGTTTCCGTGATGTCTTTGAATGTGAATAGGTTGAATGGGCTTGATTGAGTGGTGACTGTTTGCAGAGGCAAATGTTGATAGGGCAGGGCTTTGTAGTGATCCTGGATTTTCTTTTGTAAGAGGTCAATTTATTAAGCATGGCAGATTGTATACTTGCACACCAGGCCTCATCTTTGATGGTCTCATCCGGGCTAGTAGCTGGAGAGTTGAGCTCATTGAAGATGGTGAAGATTTCCTTAGTTTGGGAGTTAGCATTGGTAATACAGGCGTTGAAGGAGTTGGATTTAGCTTTGGAGATGGCATTTTTGTACTGGTGGGAGATGTCGTTAAAGCTTTCCTTGGTACTGTCGCAAGGGTTGGCCTGCCATATTTTGAGGGCTTTCCGTTTGCTGGTGCGTAGGGCTTGGAGTTCTTCTGTGAACCAGGAGTTGATATGTAGTGATTTTTTTTTCCTTTTTTCATTCAAGTGGGCTATGGATTTGAAAGCTTTTGTGAGGATGTCTTTATAAATGTCTGCTAGGATGTTTGGGTCATTGGAGACGGGGGGTGATAATTCAGGGACATCCAAGTAAGGGCAGAGGTTGTCCTTGTTGAGTTTTTTAGAGCTTGTGAGTAGGGCCTTTGGGGCATGAGAGAGAGTTTTGGTGGCGGGGGCTGTGGGTATAGTGAATTGGGCACAATTGTGATCAGTCCATGCGTATGCAGTGTTGGAAGTGACGGTGGAGGAGCAGTTGTGGTTGGCGACCCAGTCAAGGGTGTGGCCTTTTAAGTGGGTAGGACTTGTGACTTTTTGAATGAAGCCTAGGCCCTTTAGATCTTTAGCGAGTGCAGCGGCAGCTTTGTCTTTGGGGTCGTTGAACCCTAGATTAAGGTCACCGAGAAGTAGTGTCTTGGTGGTGCTTTTAATATTGTCACTAAGTAGGTGGATGAGGTGTCCCTGGAAGTTAGAGGGAAGTCCTGGCGGTCTGTATATGATGTGAATGTTGATGGTGTTGTTGGGTGACAGGGAGAGTTGGGCAGATAGAATGAGTTGCTCTCACACGGGCGGCTGTTAAGCCTGAGGGATAGGTTTTCCTTTGAGATGAGAGCTACTCCACCTCCTATTCGAGATGGCCTGTCTTGCCTAAGGATGGAATAGCCTGGTGGAAGGGCTAGGGCAATGGCGGGGCCAGAAGCCTCGTGTAGCCATGTTTCGGTGATGGCAAGCAGGTCAAGGTTGCTGGTGGCTAGAAGATCATGTATTTCTAGGGCATGTGCAGGAAGGGAGCGAACATTGAGTTGGGCTCATTTCAGGTGTGGTGTTTGTGGGTAGACTTTATCAGTGGTGTGGAGAGAGGGCCAATAGTAGAGGTGGGGAGATGCAAACTGGTGGTGGGTGTGGATTCGGAGCAGTGATGTCCAATGGGGGCGATGGCACTGATATGGGGACATGGAGGTGGGAGTGGTGATGGATGTTGGAGCGGGTGCTTAGTCTGTGGTTCCTGAAATTGTTGGAGGTGGGTATGCATGTCAATTGCAGAGGTACGGTGCAGCTCCTAAGTCTATAGAATATGCTGACTAGGTTAAGCGGGCGCGGTAGTGGAGAGGCAGGCTCCGTAGTGGTGTGGAGGGGCCCGTCAGCAGCCATGAGTGTGGGATTATTGTGGGCGGGAGAAAGCTCATTGGAGTGATTAAGTTGTAGTGACAAATTGTGGTAGAGGCAAATGGAGGGGGTAGCTATACGGAGGGTGGTGATGGTATGGAGAAAGGTAGATGCAAGGATAAGGAGGGTGAGCCCAGATGGAGAGGCATGGCCTGTGTTGCGGGGGGTGGGGGAGTGGGTGTGACCCTGGGTGGCATGTTGGTGTGGGTCAGAGTGCGGGCATTCGCAAGGCAGCAAGGTATGAGCTAATGATGGGCACAGTGCTAAGAGCGAGGATAGTACAGGTAATAGTTGCAGGGAGGTCCATTGCAGAGCGCACCGAGAATCGACAATGTAGTCGGGCACAAGGCAAAGGATATAGTTAGTTGTAGAAGGTCAGATGCAATAAAAAGCTGTTGATACAGTATAAATATGCAGAGCACGCACTGATACTTTGCATTTGCACATGCAGCTAGAGACAGAGGCAATAGAGGGCACAATACTAAGCATGGACATTGTGCAATATAGCAGTAGTGATGGATACAGTGAAGTGCGGTTCGTGGACAGAAGAGTTCAATACAAATTATGACAAGCTGGGAGGCAATGATAATAGAATATAATACACATTTAACAAGAACAAATTTAAGCAAGGTTAAATATGCATGGCTAGACGTGGGTTGGTTTGGCTTGGCTGCATCTGGTAAGGATGGGGGTAAATGAGACAGGTATAGATAAGCAGGCAGGGCTGGCAGATGTTCACGATAAAGTAAGCTATTTCCAATTTGCAGCACTCAGGTGAAATACAGACGGATAACAGTACGCTTTAAATAGAGTAGAGTACAGTAAAAGTCACTTCAGCTGTGCTAGCAGCAGGTATCAGTCAGGCCGAGTAGCAGGCTAGTGCTGGCCGCTATTATGTCTTTTAGGCGAGTATAAGGTAGTAGTTCATAAGTAGATTAGGTGCTTTAGTAACTCAGTATAATACCTAAAGCGTTAGCGTGGTGAGTAAGTGAGGGGGGGCATATACTTAATAAAAAAGAATAAACAGTTGATGGCAGTACATGAGTAACGATAAAGGGTCACTGTTTTGGAGTGATGGTGTTGCTTACCTCAGCCAAGGCGAAAATATGTTGGAGGGACTCTCCTCGCGGCTCTGATGCGGCAGAGACAGGCAGGAGACAGGTGCTGGCCTTATTAGGCGGGCCTTGTACAGGATGGGCCGGCTATCACCATCCGGTTGAGGTGCACGGAGGAAATGTGCGCATGGAGCCAATCACGGACCGCTGCTTAGTGAGAGGTTGCTAGGCAACCAAATAAACAACAATAGTAAGAGCCGCCATTTTCGGGGCCAATCTCATTTGCGGCAATGGCGGAAGGTTTTCCAAACACGTCGGGCCTCAGATGAAATTACAGGATTCTTGTAATGCACTGTGGGAACCGGAGAGGATTCTCAGATGCTGCGAGGTCAGGAGCACGATAATCCTAATGCAGCGGTGTTCTTTCCAGCATGACGACCCACTTCATGGGCAGTGTGCGGATGGTGGAAAGGAAGGGCTCCTGCCCTCCCAAGATGTTTGTTGTCTGTTGTGAAGTGTTGTTTCGAAGGGCAAGTGCTCCCGGATACCTGGTTGCATAATCAACTATTACTAATATTTATTTCCTGGCTTGGATGGTTCAAGCGGGCCAACTATGTCCATTCCAGGGCGAGAAGTGGGTACCTCAATAATGGGAAGGGGCTGGAGAGGTGCGGGTGACACCATTGGAACAGCCGTTTTCTGGCATAGGGAGCAAGTGTTCACAAAGTGTTTTACTTCGGCATGCACCGCCAGGCCAATAGAAGCTTGGGACAACTTAACCCTGGGTTTCTGTTATCCCTTGGTGACCGGAAGTCAAGTGAGTGTGCCACTTCTAACACCACCCTTCAGTGACTCAGAAGAATCACTAGCTGGATTCTTGATATAGTAGTGGTGTTGGCCTGATACAGAAGACCCATTTTTAAGAAAAAGAATGGATCGCCCTGAGCTGTCTCCGGAACTAATTTGGAAAAGGCTTCTGTTAAGATGGGATCATTACTATAATGCTTACCTGGACTCCACAGGAGCGTAATGATCCCCAAGCCTGTTAATCTGCTAAAACTGGGGCTTTCAAAGGTGTTTCCTGTCAAGAAAGAAAGATAAGAAGAGGGGAGGCGCTGTAATTGATAAGAATGGAGAAAACTACTAGAAACTGTCTATCTTTCACCCAGCAGAACTTCATTCTAATTCTAAGACCCAAGCACTCCTCACCTGTGTTTGGTGCTTAGGGAGCTCTCCATCCTGCTATCACACAGGGGCGCATTGATGTTGAGTCTCTGAAGACTAGGATGCTGTTGAACTCCGGAAGACTCTGGAGGCAAGTGTCTTTAAAAGTAAATGAGTCTCTTGATAGAACCAAAGTGAAAAAACTGTTCTCTGAAGAATGAACGTTCTTTCTAAATTGGAGAGAACTCTCTTGCTTTCTAATTAATTCTTATTTATCTTGCAGGTTCTCGGAGGATGAAGCTTTAACAGAAGAGTTCAATGTTTCAAGGAAAAGAATATGGAAACCTTTTCCTGTGGAAAGTTGACACGCTTACTAAAAATGAAGCGCACATAACATGAAGTGGTTTTCGGTATCCTTGCAGGAGTTTTGACTGAGGAAGGTTTGCGCGTGTAAACGCTGCACAGCGTAAGTTCGTCTTGTCAGAAAAACATTACAACCTTCCACTACGAAGCACAGTAAACAACTGTGAGGAAAAACTCTGTGGAGCTTCAGGTACGTATTCGCATAGGAATTATCTTCACGTTTAACGCTGGAATGTTTGTTTTATAACTAAGGTACCTTTTGTTTTGCAGGTCTTCAGATACAGAGAAAAAAACCTCTGATTATGATGCGGCTGCGAGTGAAGAGGTAACTGTGACAAAAGAAAATTCTTCTACTGGAAGACTGCGGCGGCAGAAACTTCGGTCAGGTAATTCCTGTCTGTGGGCAATAGATATTCTGTGAGCTATTCAAAGTATTAATTTTACTTTCTCTTTGATTTCGCAGGTTCTCTGAGCAGAAGCGCCGGTAGCGTTTCACCGCTGTCAGCGGACCAAACGCGAAGCGTGCGTTACTGCAGAGGCGGGGCTTAAGTAGCCCTCAGTGTCAAATGTCTAGATCTCTGCTGATACTTGTCCATGACTCACTGGGTGGCCATTCTATGGGTATTGATAAGCTATTGAATCCCTATGGAACTCTGATTATTTAATGCTGTGAATTGCGAGAATGCCATGTGTGCCAGGCTAACACCCACCTGAAACCTACTGATCTATACAAAGAATCCCGCCTTGCATGAACTCCTGAATCAAGACTATCAACCCTGGATGTAATCATGACAATTATACTGAGCGAAGGCTAAGTGTCAGGAATAAGCTCAGCTTCTAGCTGTGGAGCCAGTTGCTCCTGGGCTGGTCGATCTGTCTCTCCAAAACCTTAGGTACTGCTTTCGGTAACCTCATTTTCTTGCACTTCTTGAGGAACAGGAAAGATGGCCTTCTCAGGTATTCCCAGTGCAAATTCCTCAAAATCTAAACCTGGTAGGCCTGTTTTCCATGATTGTGTATCAGGATTTTTATTTTGCCTCTATAATCGGGGGTTGATGACACCTGCCATAACATCAAGACCATATTTCCATGCCAACCCTGATTTAGTGGCAAGTCTTGCATGTGTCCCCTAGGGAAGTAATAATACTAGACCAGCCTGAACCAGCTGGCGTTCTCCTACTTCAATGGTGACTTTGGCACTACTTTGGAGATCAAAGCCGATAGACTCTGCAGTAACCACCGTAGGGGCTGAGGCTCTGGGAGTTAATTTGCGTAATTTCAGGGACTCCCAACTTGTATTGGTTGGGCAAAATCCCACTACTGGCACTATATGTGGTAGGTCAGAAGAAGGAGTGAGCCAAACGGTGGCATTCTTAGAAATTAATTTACTTAAATGAAAAAGAAAAGGTCCATTTATCCCTAGCAAAAGGTTTGCCCCTACTTAACACAAAACGAACTAGGGTGCTCGTCGTCAGCAGTGTGTAGTCCAAAACCCAATGATCCGTCCTCTGTCAAAAAACTATCCTGTGCTGACCCTACCACTAATCAGATATCAAAAGAAAAAGAGGTCCAGGAGAATTACTCCATTCTTCTGGACAGGCTTCTATAGCCTCAATATTCTATCTACAAATAGTTCTTTGTGATCACATGAACCAGTTCCTTTAATTCACCCTCTCGAGGTGGAAGACATTCCAGAGAATAGTGTATTTGACCCATGTTCATTCTCAATAGAGAGGCTCCCAACTCAACAATAAGTAACCCAGGCTAATCAAGACGTGGACACCTTGCTCACTGTGCTTTAGAGAGGCTCAGCCTCACCTTATTGAGGAGGTCCAACAAGGCCGAAACACGTGTCTGGGGTTGCTGATCGTACTCCTGTTCAGAGGAGAATTGCCTAGCATTTCAGTGCTGGACCCCCCTTGTGGGTGGGACCAGACTGATATGCAAGTGGTTTGTTCTCCTCTGTGAAGGGTGCAGTGAGCTAAACCGTGGTTATAGACCCTCCTGAGTGGAAGAATTTCAAGAGAACAGGGTATTTCCACCAGTGGACTCTAGTACCTCCAGGGTTTCCCATGTTGTTCTTTCAACACAGTTTCTAGGTTTATCAAGATAGGATTTTGACCTTATTCCTTTCGGAATCTTGCGCCGTCTTACTTTCTAACCTTGGTTTGGCGACCACTTTTTGGGCTGAAACCATTGGATTTTTTTCTTAATTAGTGTTTATTTGGTTAATTAAACCTTAAAAACATACAACATGCAAGCATAAATGCATATAAACATGAACACGTGTACATATGTGGAGCTGGACTTAAGAGACATCAGGAATTACAAAACAAGCACGATGGTGAGAGAATACCAGGCAAAAGGTGCCTATCATAGTGGTCTGGGACGGAACTAAAAGGGAAGGGAGGAACCCATGGTCCAAAAAGCACCGAAAGCTAAGGTAACGGCAACAACGGAAATTAATTGCGTTCCGTTTACAGTCAGAACTACTGCATCCATAATGTATTTCCCGGAACCACCGCAAACGGGCTACCGTATGAAAAGCCCTAAATCACAAACAGATAAAAACCTTAACGAAAGACCAGTACCTTATCTTTGGGCGTGGAATCGGGGGGGGCCTGGAGGGTGGGCAGAAAACCAACAAAGATTATGAGACAATGTATGACTCAGGGCAGGAATACAGAGGGTTGAAACCGGGAGACGAGAGGGGTTGATGGAGATGGGTGGAGAGGTATTGATTACACCTCGGGAGGGGTGGGGTGAAGACACAGTAAAAGCTGCATGTGTGAATTCAGGGGCTCTCTCTCTGTTTGGATCTAGGAGAGGTGTGAAGGGGGAGAAGGGTGGACGGAGGATGCTACCAGTTGGAATTGGGCGTATTAAGTCAGAGGAAAACGTGCATTGGACGACTCCTTATGCCAGAAGGGAAACAAAGGAAAACCGAAGCCTCAACCCAAAGTGGAAAGGAGTTCTGAAGGGTTTTGCTTAAGCTGAAACCATCACCGAAGGCAAGAGTGGCAGTTTCAGTTTTTATGAACTTTAGGAGCGGCACGACCTGGCACGGAGCAAAGTGCCTGTGCCTTCTGCAGTGAACCAAGCAGCACAGTGGTATTACGGCACCCACTAGGACTGGTAATGTATGAGTCAGACCGCTGTGCAAGGCCAAGCCGTGAGTTTATTTAAGTTGGGCTTTGTTGGTTGCTGTTCTGCGGCTCAAAGAGACATTTAAATAACGCTGTCCGAAGCTTATTTAAATAACGCTGTCCGACGCTACGAACTGAATGCTGATAAAGGAGAATTATCCTTTAACACTTGTTTTGTGAACTATTCAACACAGTATACAGGTACATTGCTGATACATTGCTGATAACTGGTTTGTGTGATTCCACCTGCTGATTAACAACATAATAAAAAACAATGGTGCTATTAGCTTTTCCCATTGCAAGATAAAACAATAATACAATTCATATTTCATCAACACAGAACATAATAAAATACATGTTAAGACATATTTCTAATAAAAGAAACCCCTAGAAGAGTACATTTAATCATGAAATAATTTCTTATACATTTCTTGCCAGATATTGTATATCTTAAAATTTAGTTTGGTCTTGTTACCAGAATAGATTTTTGCCCACATTTGATTAGAATTCTAATTTTCTATTTTATCTCTTAGTCTTAAATAACCTTTCTCATACGAATCTAACAGCTTAGTACAAGAAGTCAATACATGCCTACTACTTTCAACTTCTTTTCTGCAGATTCTACATGTTCTTTCTTTATACCGAATGTTACTGCAAGCGCCCGTGACAGCAAGGGGTAGGCAAAATGTTAAGCCTAAACTTCATAATAAATCTCTGGATGTTACTATTATACATATTTGTGAGATAACAACATGGCTTATCTTCTTGAAAGCCTTGGAGAACATATTCCCGATATCGGTTTTTCAAAGCTAATTTGGTAAGAATATTGTCACGATCCCAAATACCTGTTAATTTCTTTATATTACTTTCCATAACTTGAATCGGGATGAACATGTCAACAACAAATCCAATAGTTAAAAAATGGAGTCACATCAGAAATCCATTCAAACAACAAATTACTTTTCTGACATGAAATCAAAATAGGATATAAGTCAGAGAATATAGAATAAATATCCTCTTTTTTTAGAAAGCATATGAATGTAAAAAAATACCCATCCTAACTTTAAGAATGGTCAAGAAAGAGGTTATTCCCATTTCTCATTCAATAGCTTCGATGGGAACGTTTTTTGGCAAGCCCAACGATCTCCTCCTTAGCCTTCCTTCAAGTTTACTGACCCATCCTTTCTCCTTACATGAAAAGAATTCCAGGCCGTATTTTAAACCGGGAATAATGCTGGATCTGTACAATTGCACAAGTCCTTTAATAGATTAACCACTGTTGTACTTAATGTATTTAAGAATAGAGAGAAATCTGCTTTCAATTTTCACACACACATCTTTGTATCTCCACTGATCGTAAGCTGTCTGAAATATATATACCTAACAAACATAGTTATCAGTTATTTTAATTGTTTCATTATCAATCTGCCACCTATATTTGTTTCCCACTCTTTTCTTCGAGGAGATAATCATGTTTTTTTAAAATAAATAATTGATCATTAAACCATTAAGGGAGGAATAAGAGCTCAGTTCATTCAAAGCTCTCTGTAATCCTACTGATGTCCGGTCGATTAGGAAGGTGTCATCTGCATAGGTGAACCAATTAATGTTCGATGTTACAATCTTTGGAGGGAACGTGTTATTGTTGTTAAATATCGAGCCCATAGAGATTGTATAAAGTTGGGGCTAATGGACAAGTTGTTTCAAACTGCTGGAAGTGTGAATTATATTACTAAGATTACCTTCTTGGTCTAACCAAACTTGGACAACCGAATCAGAATAAAATTCCTTTATAAAATGTAGGAGAATCCTATCAATCTCCAAATTCCTTAGACTACAACCGTTTCCTAATCAAAGTGTCGAAAGCACCTTTAAAATCTATAAAACAGATATACAGTGCCCCTTCCATATTTTTGTTGCCTTTCCGAATGAGGTACATTAATGTGCATATATTGGACTGAGTGTCCATTCCATGCCTAAATCCAGTTTGTAATTTAGATAGCATTTTGTTTTTATTTATCCAGGTATTCAGCTCACTTAACAAGACCTGGGCAAAAATCTTCGAACATACATCCGTCATTGCTAAAAGTCTAGTTTTTCGGGTTATCCCTAGCCCCATTTTTCAAACACTGGAATTAATATGGATGCCTTCCAGCTCACAGGTAAAAAGCCTCTATACAAGAACGTCTGAAACAAAGACGTAAACATGAAAGACCAATATCCTTATTTTTGCTTATATATCAGATGTGGGATCCCATCCGGCCCAGGTGCTTTTGAAGGTTTTAGTTGTATTATAATATATTCAATAAGCTCAGGATCAAAATAAATCAAACTTTCCGCTATGTTTTGGTGACTCGCTGTCCAATCTATACCCCAAAGTGGGAGAATCAGACTCCCTCATGAACTGGGAATTAATATGCTTACACCAGACATCCTCAGAATAAATTGTAACTGAAAAGATAGATTCTTTTTGGGACCAGCCTTTTTGGGATGCCTGATGACCAGGTCTATGGCAGGTAGGTTTCCACCTCATATCATCTTAGACCTGGTCAGGGAGTGGGAAGATGACCTCACATCACCCACCCTGTTCTCCCAAGCACTGAGCCCCTTGGAAAAGGTGCTCAATGTACTTCATTTTATGGCCACTGGGTCATTTCAGTGGACAACAGCCATAGTCGGGGCTGTTTCGCAGGCCACATAGTCACGATGCCTACACCAGGTGTTGGCAATCATGACTACACACCCCTCAGTCCGCAGGCACATAAACATGCCCAGAACACACCCATAGAAAGGCAGGCCTTGGTTCAGGACTTCTATGGGGTGGCACAATTCCCTAAAGTGCTTGGTGCCATTGATTGCACCCATCTGGCCCTACATCCACCTAGGGCCACAGAGCACATCTATGGCAATCGCAAGCACTGGCATTCCATTAATGTGCAGGTGGTATGTGATGCCAAGAGAATCATCACCTCTGTATATGCTAACTATCCAGGGTCCACCCACTATAGTTTCATCTACAGAATGTTACCCCTAGACCGGGCCCTGGAAGCTGGGAGGCATGGCAACACATGGCTCATTAGTGAGTACAAATGGCCCGCCAATTGCATGCATGTCTCACGCAGACTAAACTACATCACTGATAACCCATCTCACCTCCACAGGGGACAGTGCCTACCCTCTGAGCACCTACATGATGACGCCAATACGGAACCCCACCACACCACCCCAGGTAAGATCCAACGCAGCTCACATTGCAACTAGGGCCATAGTGGAGTGCACATTCGTAGTGCTAAAGTCACGCTTTCGCTCCCTTGACCACTCTGGTTGACAGCTACTGTGTGCACCAGCAGTAGTGTGCAGGATCATAGTGGCGGCATGGGTCCTGCACAATGTTGCAACACGGCGTGGCGTACTGGTGGACATGGTGGTGCCCCCACATCCCCAGCCACATGCACGGCTGCTGCGCATTGGAGGGGAAAGGGCATGTGGCGAGGCTGCCCGTACCCAGCTTTTGGCACAATTTTTCACCTAAAATCCAACCCCTGTGGAGTGCACACAGCCCTGGCACATGCCAGGCCACAATCGATGATGACAAAGGAACAAACATCTGTCCAAGCCTTACCACCCTGAGAATGTGGCCTCAGAAGTGCCTCATTGTGTGCATTCCCCAGCACTAAAAGCAACAAAATCTGGCGTGTACAAAAGGGACTCATGGAAGAAGGAACTTCCAACCACCACCATGCCAAAGCAACCATCTAAATGCTGGTATGTCACCCAAACCCCCACAGCGTTCCATGGCATGCAATTCCCAAGCAGAGAAACAAATGGCCAACACGCTACACCACTGTCATGAAGTGACCAACAATCAATGGATCAAATCCATGAATCAAACCACCATGACAACTAGACCCAGCAATGTACACAGGAACAACAATTGGCCAGTACAACATATCAGACACACAGCACCCAACAGTGAAGCCCTCCTCCTGTGACCAGACATAACTGCACTCATGCTACAATGTGCGGTGACTTGCGCCAACCAAAGGCATCATCAAACTGTATACAGCCGTAAGGCCAACACCAATGAAGACAGACAAGTAAATGAATGAAGTTACCACACCAACAAAGTATGGGACTAAATGCACAAACCAAAAGGGACAAACAATCATGATTCCCACTAGGGGTGTATACACATGTTGGACTTGAGACTGCCCACGAAATCATGGAAGCCAATTGACAATGTGTAAGTTTCTTTCACATGATGCACTCCTTGCAAGCCCATGGAAAGGGGAAGCAGGAGGCACACATGTGTCTGGACCACAAGGCACAAACAAGGAGGGTACCGACGAGAGACAAGCCTGCATGGCTTCAGCTGGAAACAGTGGATGCCTTCAGATGCTACACAAAGCAACACACTGTCACATAAATGCACAATAGACAGAAAAAGAAAAAAAGACTTGAAGAGGTTTAGGGGAGGTGCACCGAGGAGGGAGGAGGTGCAGGGTGCACACCAACACTCACATGTGTGGATGATGTGTGAAAAAAAAATGAACTCCATGGGTTAATGGGCCGCACAGCTATCCGAGATCAGGAGGTCTGTCACTGCTGTCGTCATACACTGGTGGTGCATCTGAATGTGGAAGTGGCACGAGAGGTACACCATGTATGGCCCTGGTCTGGTCATCGATGGCAGTGGTCATGCGGGACTGAGATGGCTGCGGCTGCAACCTAATGGCTCAGAGGTCTCCATGCAACACCTCACGGGATGCACGCAGTTCCTCCGTGATGGCACACATTTGCAACTGCTGTTCAGACCGCCTACTGCTGGATGCCTCGAGTGCAGCCAGTGTAGTCCTGAGGGACCTATACTCCAACCTCAGGGCTTCCCTGTGGGCCCGACCCTCTGCAGCCATGGATGCGCACAGATCCCTCAGGTCCCGCCCGCCGGCTCCCGTTGCTGGCCAGCATGTTTAGCCTGTGTGAGAGGCATGTGGACCGCAATGCCTGCTGCTGGTGCGCCACCTGTCTAGCCCGGGGGGCAGGGGGTCATGAAATTGGCCACGCTATCGATGCCCTGAGCCAACATTTCCTGTGAAGCAGCCTGTTGTCGTGCAACAGCATACATGGACTACTCCCACACAGTAAAGCCAGTTGATGCACATCCACCGTGTTGGCGGACCCCACAGCCACCCTGGCCAAGGGAACTTGGCCCTTCATGTGATTGTGTTGCCTGTGGCTGCAGGACTGCATCCCTCCCCTGATCAGCCGGCCCAGGCCCAGGAGCCAAGACTGTGGAGCATGACCCTGCAGCCATAACCACCACAGACGGATGCACCAACACTGACTGGCCCTGTGAGGGGTTTTCCCCCCTTCAGATGCTTGGGATGCAACAGGATCCACACTCCATGCACTCACCTGCGACATCACAGTGGCAACCATGTCTGTTTCACCACTGAAACATAGGCATCTTCAGAGGCTGACTCGGACTGAGTCACATCAAGGATGGCTTGCAAAACCAGTGGATTGTCATGGGCTACCACCCCACGTCCTCCACTGGTGGCTGGTCGTGGCTCACTATCCTGTACCTCCTCCACCTCCTCCCCTGCCTCCAGTGCCTCATCACCTGCACATAGACAGAAAAACACATGATTAGTCATGGAAACAGCGTAGACCATACGCATAGCCACCACAATGTCGACATGGAAGACATCAACCTGCCCTGTCACAATCTCACACACGTACGCAGTGTCAATGCAAGTGATGGACAGTATGAAAGAAGACATGGACATGTGTGGGAAGGGCGAAAACACATTTGGTGCATGGTGCCCAGCACCTGCTCCAACCATGGAGCACCTGAATGGCACAGTCCATACACCAACATCCATGATGTAAGCACACATATGCCACGTAGAATAGCCATGCCTTGATCTGCTAAATGCATCAGATCTAACATGCATACCACTGTCACAGAGCCATGAATGAGGGATGTGACATGACATGTAACACAAAAACTACATACACACAAGTCCCACAAGGTGGCAAGATTCAATGCTGTAGTGAAATGTTGAATGTGGGGACACACATCCCATGAGTCCATGTTACATCGACACCAGTCAAGTTAAAATGCACGTTGGAGGTGATCCCAGTGGATGCAAGTGGGAGTGGTACATGCACCACCGGTGAACGTCACACAAATCAAACACAAGACACTGACAACCCATGGGAATGTAGCAACCAGGTGGAAGTGCATACAACATGTGTCAATAGCGTGAAGAGGGTGGTGGGTGTACATCCAACCTCCACCGAGTGTGGTGTATGGCGTGGATGCAGTGCATGTGTAAAACTGTCGGTTCAGAAGCCTGTGTCTGAGGACAGTTTGGGCAGGTGACTAGTGCATTCCATCATTTATCGTGGACATCAGCAAGGGTGAGGAGTAGTGAAAGCACAACACATGTCCAATCACCATAAGTGGCACCTGACGTGGATATGGATCACCTCCAGTCCAAATCAGTCACGGAGCCCATACCAGAGGGAGGCCACTGCCAAAGAGAGACCCTCACCACCAACTGATTGCAATGTGAGGAGTGAATGAACCTGAGTGAACAGTGAAGGCATGATCACAGTCCATGATAGGTAAGCCAATGCAGAAGATGGATTCGAAGTAACTGTGCTCACAGCTCCCAAATGTCCCTGTGGACATTGCACCGTGAAGGAAATCAACAGCCTTACCCTCTGTGATCCAATGCCAATATCACAGTCCTATGGAGATACAACACCTGCCCCCAAGACAAAAGGACAACCCACACAGTCCAGCTCAGGATGAGTTGCAGAGCACAGTGAGTAGGAGCACATATATTTTGCTAGAGGACTTTGCAGTACCACACCACATGTAGGATCAGTCCCCTGGAGACTGCGGGCTGCCGTGGGGAGGTGGGGAAAGGGAGGCCACCCCAGCGGAGGTTACGCTGGCAGGGTAAACATTCGGAGACATCAGAGATGAGCACAGAGAGGGACAATGTTGAGTGGCATATGGTCACAGCCCATCAGACATCACAGGTTTGATCAGGAAGGGGGCCAAGAGGTCCCAGACAGAGGGGATAACTGGAGGATTGTGCAGATGACCATTGTCAGGGAGTGCAGCACATCGTGCAT
The DNA here is from genome assembly GCF_040938575.1 of Ambystoma mexicanum. NCBI lineage: Eukaryota > Metazoa > Chordata > Amphibia > Caudata > Ambystomatidae > Ambystoma > Ambystoma mexicanum. The sequence continues at coordinate 1,492,109,673 of NC_090921.1, forward strand.
GTGTAGGCTGCAGGAAAACATGCATCAGACCACCATGCCATGATACACCCATGGTAGTCATGTGAATGCATGCAGAACTGCCAGACAATCAACACATGGCCATGGCGCAACATACACATGTCTTGACACACCCATCACCACTCACCAGACATTGCCTCATAATTTGGAAGGTCCCCCACGCCCTGGATCAGCTCTGCATCAATCATCTGACTAGCGATGTCCTCATGTGGAGTGAGTACTTCTTCCTCCCCTGCTGGTCCACCTCCAGTCATCTGAGTGGAGGAGTAGTTGGCACCAAGCTTACCTTTGGCTCGGCGCTGTAGGTCATTCCAGCGCTTCACTGCCTCAGAAGCTGTGCACCTCTCAATGCCCAGGGCGCTGATGCGATCAGTGACACACTGTCAGTGGGCAGTACGCTGGTATGTGTGCTACCTGCCCGCACAAGCATGGCAACCTTGTGTTCCCGTATGTAGTCAAGGGGATCTGGATCTCTGCATCACTGAAGCGCCTCTTCCTCACCGTACGAGTCCCCTTTGCCGTGCCTTGTGACTGAGCCTGTTTGCCTATTGCCAGCTTATCCTACCTGCACGGTTGTGCAGTACCTGTGTGGCTGGGACCACTTGGGTCAGTAGGGGCTGGAGCACTGTTGGCCGGGGCCGAGGCATCAGCCACTTATGCTGAGAGTGGAGGTGGCCATGCAGGCATGTGTACCTGTGTGCTGGTGGCAGGTCCCTGCAGCACACGCCTCTTGGCCCTTGTAACATGGACCTGTGCCTCTTGGTCTCCCTGGGCCAGGGCCAGGACCACTACAGGCATGGCAGTAAGACCCTGAGCCTGGGTGGCCGGCGCTGCAGGGCCTTTCTTCTGATTACACGCTAACGCGATGTTTCCAAACGTGCAGAGTCACTCTGTTTCCGGCTGGCAACTACGAAAGAACACAGAAGACCCATGCTCCTGCCTACAAGGCCATTTACCTGCCTCCAATTGCCAGGAGCTGCCTCCTAGAGCCATCTGCTGCTGCCAGCCCACTCTGTGTGCCTGCTGCCCACGTGCCCTGCATTTTGGTGCCTGCTCATTAGCCATTGCAGGTGGTCCTGTCATTGTGACCATCTCTGCTGATCCTTAAGACTCCCATCTGCCAGACCACCACTCCTCAGCTCAGCCCCAGGACCACCTTGCCCACCCACACCTGCCTCAGGCGTTGCCATGTCTGACACCACACCAGCTGAGGCAAGTGGCAACCCCCCGGCAGAGAGGCAGAGGGCTGTCAGCTTCTCTTCCACAGAAGTTGGCATCCTGGTGGAGCATGTCCTGGGGCATCATGATGCCCTCTTCCCTGGACCATCGCGAGTCGACAAGGAAGGCTGGAGGAAGATCTGGGCGGACATTGTGGGTGCCCTCAACGGGGAGAGGGTGGCACCCCGCGACTATCAACATGTCCATAAGCGCTGGTCCAGGACCCTCAACAAGGCCCGGCGCTTCATCAAGCCTGGGGCTGACCGAGTGGGGCGCCGGGCCTGGTTGACCACAGACAAAAAGGGGGTCCTGGAGCGCTACCACCCAGCGCTGCACACCCAGGTCTTGGACTTGGAGATCCGTCCGGAGTCGACTGGTAAGTGTCCATGACTTGTCCACCATAGAGCATGTGCATGTAGACGTGTGGTTGGTGTGTGCACCCTGCTCTTATGTTTGGCATGCCTACTGTACAGTGATGCATCTGCAACATCAATGGTGTCTGTGTGGAAATGCGTGATGCGAGCATGTATGTCACAACATGCACATGTTTGCATCCCTGTGTGTGGATTGTGTCATGCCAGATGTGTGACACGTGTGCATTCGGCAACATCATGGACATGCATGATGTACATGTGCAAGTGTATGAGAAGTGAGTGTGTGAGTGGCGAACACTCCAGGATGTCTGTGACTCTTTGCTTTTGCATGTATGATTGCCTCATGCTGCCAATATGACCTCAAGTGCCCTATGACGTGATGGATCCATGTCCTGCTTCATGATTGTCAGGTGATATCTGTGAGTGAGATCTGTATGTGCCATGATGCGTGTGAGGTGCATGCACAATTCGGATGTGTTGGCAGTGCCTTGTCCAAGGATGTGAATGTCTGGTGTGAATGATGGACATGATTGTGCATGTGTGTGATTGGCACTTCCCATTGTGTAGTGGACGGTGATGATGGTTGTGACCTTTGGCAGTGGCAATTATGTACTTTTGCATTGTGACAAACACACACATATGTCCAGTACCCTCATGTATGTGTTCTATGTTTCTATGTTTCCCTATCCACAGCGACAATGAACAAGAGGGCGGAGAAGGCGATGTGGAGCCCGGTAGCAGGGATGCCTTCTCCAGGCGTCGACACAAGGCCCAGTCATCCTCTCAGGCACTGTCATCTTCTGGGAGCGAGGACACTGGTGCCACGTCTCAGTCAGCAGCTGCTGAGGGAAGGCCCAGGAGGGTGAAGTTGGTTGTGGGTTCCTCGCCAGTGGGAGGGACAGGTGGGCCCACACAGGGGCAATCTGATGCGGAAGACAGTGGGGAGTCATCCAGGTTGGTGGATGTGGAGGAAGAGGAGGAGGCCACAGCAGCCCAGCACATGGGGCACAGCGGGGGTGATGAGGTAGTGTATCTGCTGCAGTCCAGGGTCGGGGGCCCGAGGCAATGCAGGTTGCCATGGAGGGGCCTGTGCCTAAACCTGTCCCTGGTACTGCGACTGCAGCAGTATGCAACTGCGGCATGCTCCATGCTGTACCCATCCGCAGGTGGTGGATGTATCCACGGAAATGGATCTTCCACTACCTGCGCATGACGCAATTCGTGACAGGGTGGAAGCGTTGCTAGCCAGTATGGCTAGGCGTACAGCTACCATTCGTGATGATGTGCAGGCTTCCAATCGGGGGCTTGCACATCATCACAATGAGGTCTGTCGCCTCATTAACTGGCTAGCTCCGTTCTTGGTCATGAATTATGTACGTGTGCTGGACACTGCTGTGACCCCCCTCCTCCTCTTCCTCCTCTGTGCGCCAGTCATCATCCCTGCTGTCTTCCGGACCAGATACCACCAGGTGGTCATCAGAGATCCATCCCGCGACAGGACATGTGGCAATGGTGGAGGAGCAGGCAACATACAGCAGGGCACATGCACGACAGCCCCGGGGGATGTCATCATCGCGGAGGCTGTCCCGGAGACGCAGGCACCTGGCTTTTCGGCAGCGGCAGGCTCGACGTAGGAGGCGACAGGACTCTGGGCTCTCTACATCAGAGGGGCAGGTATCGACCATCAGGCAGGAGGGAAACGTGGACCCTTACTACAAGCATGTCTTCCGTGTTGAGGCGAATTGGCCAGCAAATCGAAGCAGAGCGGCAGCGGGAATAGGGGGCACGACTCACCATTGCCAGGGTGGAGAACACCCTGCGTCGGGCGGAGTGGCGGTCCAAGTCCCTCGAGGAGTCTCGCAGGGAGTTTGTGAGGAGCATGTTGGAGTCCCTGCAGACCCTCGAGGGGAGAGCACAGGCCCGCCTAGGGGAAATTGACGCAGGGTTCGATGATGTCCTGGCCGAGACTGTTGGGGGAAATGGACTAGCCCACTGCCTTTGTATATAGTTCTTTAGGAGTAGGCTTAATTTGTTTTAAAAACATTTTTGGGAGTTCCTGGACTTTGCGCCGCATCTTGTATATAGTTATTTTTTTATTGGATTTTTATGATGTTTCTACATGTGTTGGGACCATCGACCCTGGTTCATTGTAAATAGTTTGGATTTTAATTGGAACTACTTTTTTTTCACCATGAGGGGGTCCCATGTGCTGTGGGCTGCCTGAATATGGTCCCATGTGGGCTGCCTGCGGGGTATGGTCACAGGTAATGGCGGGGTCCCATGTGGTGTGGTCTGCCTGCGGGGTATGGTCCCATGGGGGCTTCCTACGGGGTATGGTCACGGGTGATTGGGGGGGTCCCATTTAGTGTGGGCTGCCTACGGGGTATGGTCACAGGTTATGGGGGGGTCCCATGTGGTGTGGGCTGCCTGCGGGGTATGGTCCCGTGTGGGCTGCCTGCGGGGTAAGGTCACAGGTGATGGGATGGGGGTCCCATGTGGTGTGGGCTGCCTGTGGGGTATGATCACAGGTGATCCCATGTTGTGTGGGCTGCCTGCGGGAGTATGGTCCCATGTGGGCTGCCTGTGGGGTATGGTCACAGGTGATGGGGTGGGGGTCACATGTGGTGTGGGCTGCCTGGGGGGGTATGGTCACAGGTGATGGGTAGGGGGGGGGAGTCCCATGTGGTGTAGGCTGCCTGCGGGGTATGGTGACGGGGTACGCGCAGCCCATTACACGTGATTTGGCTTGTCCGAGCGGAGTACATGATTTTGCTGGGGTGCAGATGGGGTACCCGTGTGCCTTGCGACACGATTTGCCTGGTGCGAGCGGGGTATGGCATTTCGCTGGGGTGCACGCAGCACTTTCCAAGTGATTTGGCTGGTGCGAGCGTGGTATGTGATTTTTGCCGTGGGTACGCGCAGACTTTTCCACGCGATTTGGCGCTTGCGAGCGGGGTACGCGATTTTGCTGGGGTACGTACAGCCCATTCCACGCGATTTCGCTGGTGCGAGTGGGGTATGCGATTTCGCTGGGGTGAGGATGGGGTACGCGCGGCCCTTTCCGCGCAGTTTGGCTGGTGCGAGCGGGGTACATGATTTCGCTGGGGTGCGGACTGAGTACGCGCAGGTCTTTCCACGCGATTTGGCTGGTGTGAGCGGGGTATGCGATTTCGCTGGGGTACGCACAGGCCTTTCCACGCGATTTGGCCGGTGTGAGCGGGGTACGCTCTGATTTTTCACGCGATTACGGTGAGGGGGCTGTGTGCTGGTGCATGGAGGGCGCGTGACATTATGCCGTATTGGGCATTTGACTGGCTTTTTCCTGCGCACAGGGCTGTGTTGGGGATGTTACTGGCGCTGCTTGCTGTTCATTGCGCAATGGCTACTGATGCATCTGGAAATCCATGAATATGCGTGCCGCGCAATTGCTGGTTTGCGCCACGGCTGGCGCACGCATTGCGCATGCTCCTTCTCGGCACGCAGCACTTGCGCTGCTTCTGCGCTGGATTCTATGAATTGGGCCCTTAGTTGTGAGGGCGAGCATAGGTTTTGGACACAGACAGACTTTTAAGTTGAACTTTACGACACAGACTATCCTTAGTTTCTTTAGGTAGGGAAATCCCACCTTAACATAGGGCCTTGCTCCATCCTAACATTTGAGAAATAATTTGATTTATAATAATTATATAATATAATTGTTTATTTATAATGCGCTTAATACCCATAGGTTTCTAAGCGCTCACCCAGGCATCAAACCTGCGTTGCTCCGCGTCGTCTTGTTTCCAAGGCTTGCGCGTTGCCCCTGGGCTATCCTCCCGAGACTAGTTATAATTAAAAGCTCCATTTTAGAAAAGTGAATCTGTTGTGTGTGTCTTACTTCATAATGCCTTCACAGAACTCTTCACTTTCTTCAAAGTATTCACAACCACTGGGACAAGTATGATGAGTCCCATTGTGCTCTTCCTGCCATGTTCCCCTCACGGGTCTTCCTCTCCCCACCCGTTACCTTTGTTCTGCCAGGTTTGCGTCACCAGTTCTTCCTGTGGGGTCTGGCTCTCTCTCGTAGATGAAACACTTCTAGTGTCTTTCTTCCCGCTCAGTACACAGCTCTGCAGAGCCCCTTTCACAGCGGTCTCTGCGTCGTTTAAAGACCAGCTGGTCCACCTCCTCTGGGGCACGCCACCGCCTCGACTTTCCTTCTTGGGCACACACAGATAGGCTCCCTGCCCTCTGTGTCTCCTTCCTTTCAGAGTTCTTTGAAACCTGGACTTTGTGGAAAAACAACCCAATATTTGTGAATACGCACAACTGTGGTAGAAATTAAATCTAAGGTATAGGGTGTTTGTATCAGTGGCTGCAGCCGTGTGGTTAGTCTGGTGATCTTCCACTATCACCTGTATAGTAAACGTATGTGTGAAATGGTGCTAACCCTACAGACTGCGCTCAGACAAACCTGATATTATACCACATTTGTATGTGAGTTTTGGTTTTGTTGTGAGAAATTACAAATAGAAGCCATAAGGTCAACGTAAAGTTTTATATTTGTATGCAGACAACTGTCTGCTGAAAACCACAAAATAAAAAATGGTATTTACTTCATACATTTGAAATATTGCTGATCATCGTAGCATTTAATTCATACACATCTGATCATAACCAGCTAAATAATTGTGTTGTAGTAACATATGAATTTCCTAATCACTGTGCATAATCACAATCCAAATAGAAACAGGCTTCTTAAATGGAAGTGAATTGTCACACCTCTAAAATAGGTCACAAATTCAGCTATGAGTTGCCACATTGATCATAAAGAAAACTATGCGACACCTCACAAATTCAGCTATGAGTTGCCACATTAGTCATAAAGAAAACTATGTGACGCCAACAGCTGTTTCAACCTGACCAGGCCGTCTTCATGGCGTGAAGGTAGTACTATATTCATACAACAATAGCATTACTTTGCGATGAAGTGCTTGTTAGCAACCCCTGTTAATTAACTGATATATTGAAAGAGCATAAATCCGTTTGAATTGTTTATCTTTTATAATGAGATGAAGTAAGTGCTCTCTTCTGGTATTTAAGAACACTTCTGAGCCATTGGGGTTAGAGCACTGTTCACTGAATTCAGGTAAGCACTCTAGGGATAGTGGGGATTCCAACATAGATAGACATCTGCTTAGTTTCAATGCGGCAGACCAGCTCGACAGTGTTCTACAACACTTGGACTTTCAAAAATCTGCCGTATACGGCGTTAATACTCAAGAAGCAAACTAAGCAGATGTCCATCTACACAGCTCTGGTTTCTCGGCCAACGTTCAAGCCAAGCTCCCACAGATGACATTTGACGGCAAACCTCTATTGGGGCCAGAAGCCGACAAACCATTTGAAAAATAGTCAAAACTGGCTACAAAGTCTTTAGGGCAGGCGGTACAACAGCCTGCCAAACAGTCCTTCAGCTTTTCCTTTAGAGGCAGGGGCTACAGGTGGTTTGTTCTTTTTGGAAGGAAATCACAACGGCTGCAGGCCAAGCAGGGCCAGAGGTGTTTCTCGTGCCGTGGCCCCGGCAGAGGGGCCTCTAATGGACAACAGACTTTAGCAGCAGAGGCGGTGGCTGCTTGGAGTTCTCCATACACATTTCACTGGTTGTAGGGAGGATCTCCGAGCACTGGGAAAGGTGGAAGGAGATAACCTCAGATGCCTGTGCCTTGCAGCTCGTCCATTGGGGATACTGTCTGCCTTGCTTTAAAAGATCTCCAGACAGACCACCCGCTCCCCAGCAACCGGCGCACTGCAGTGGAAGAGGCACTACCCGAGGAGAGTGGATCAAGCTGGTGGTCTTGTTATTTTCTTGTACGCAGGAAAAGAGATGGGCTCCATCCCATCCTCGACATCAGGGCCTTGAACAAGTTCCTGAGGAAGGACAAAATCAGGGTGGTGACGTAAGAGATTCTGCAGACTATGCAATTCCACTACTGGTTGGTGGTGTCTGATCTTCAGGACGCTTTTTCCATGTGCCTATCCATCAAAAGCACAGGTGGTTCCTGAGATTAGTCATCGGGCACAGTCCCTATAGTTCAGAGTACTCCCTTTTGGCTTAACCTCCAAACCCAGGGTTTTCACCAAGCTGATGGCAGTGGCGGCAGCACACCTCCCGAGATCCTGTGTCCACTTATTCTCTATCCTGGACGACTGATCCGAGGAAGGTCCCCAGGACAGGTGTCTACACAGCTCGAGGAAACATGGTTCCTGCGTCACAGCTTTGCCTTCTCCCTGAACTTCCCGAAGTCCCATCTTAAATCAACACATAAGCTCCAATTCATAGGAGTGGTCCTGGACACCCGGGCGGGGAAGACTTTTCCCCCCAAGGAATAAGTCAACAGTGTCTGGCAGATGGTCAGGCTATTCTAGAACCATGACAGCGTGCCATCGGCTTCCTTCCTCCACCTCTTAGGAATTAATGGCCTCCTACTTTCTGGTGCCATAGGCCACGCTGTGGATGCAATCCCTTCAGTCGCTTTTGAGGGATGCAGTGCTCCCAACATTTCGCCAACGTGAATGGCGTCATCAGTGCGTCGAAGTCAGTGGCCAGTCACCTCTCATGTTGGGCCAGCAGAGAGATCATGATGGTGAGGGAACTCTTCTGGCCACCGTGGCGGCAGGTGGTGACAGATGCATCCCTGAATGGCTGGGGTGCTTACTGCAGAGATCTGCAAGTTAACAGCCTTTAATCCCCATTGGGGAGTTGTTGGCACATAAATAGTCTGGTATTGCAAGCGATCAGGCTAGCCCTGATGGCTTTTGTGCCTTCCCACAGGGGAAAACATGTACTGATTCTGACGGACAACACAGTGGCCATGCACCACTTCAACAAGCAAGGGGTTTGCGATCCCTACACCTATGCAGGCAGGCCTTGCAGATATGGTTCAGGCTGCTGGAGAACGAGATCCCTGCTTCAGCAGCGCAACTAGCAGGAGAGCCGAACTGATTGGTGGGTGCTTTGAGCGGCAAAGCACAGTGGGACTGCACAGAAATGTGATCATCCAAAATGTCACAACCACAAGTTGTTGTCCCACCAACGAAGAGGAACTAGGTGCAGCAACAGGCCACTTTCATAGTGGGGAGGACAATGAGGAATATGCGGGAATCGAATCCATAGCAGGAATATTACCAGTAAGTACTTTCTACTTCATTGGATTGCATTCTCCTGAAGATTCCTCGTCTGATGAGATGCCAACAGCAGTACAATGTGTGGAGGCGGAGTGAAAGTCTCGAACGAGGTAGCTTTGCAATACCGCTCTTCCAAATTGGGTATCTGCTCATGCACCATGTCCCGATTGTAATATTTAGTAAATGCGTGGAGCGATGACCTTATCGCCGCCCCAACAGATCTCTCTCTTGCCACGCCCCTTTGGAATGCACTCTGATGCCCAATTGTCATTCCTTTCCCGGCTTACTGCCATGCAGAGTGCTTTCCAATGGGAAATTGTCTACTTAGACACGGCCAGGCCCTACCTGGATTGTTAAAAGGCAAAGAAGAGTTGGTTGTCACATCCAAAGTCTGCCGTCCTGGCCACCAAGTAGCTGAGCACCCTCTATGGGCCCAGTCTGTGCAGCCTTGGAAGGGGGAAGCAGTGGGTAGAAAACGAACAGGTCAATGCTTTGAGAGACATGAAACTCTGATACCACCTTTGGCAGGAATTTAGGCCACACTTTAAGTGAAGCCATCTCCTTGAAAAAACGAGAAAGGGGGGCCTACAAGAAGCTCGCTCACACACCTTGCTGACATAATGGGCACCAGAATAGCTGCCTTAAGGGTGAGTAACCTAACAGAAGAAGAATGCATTAGCTCGAACTAAGTCACCATCAAAAACGTCGGCACCAAATTGAGGTCCCAGTCCGGAACCACAAATGGCGTTGGTGGAATCCTATTCACAAGGCCCTTCAGAAATTGGATAATTACCAGGATAGTAAAGAAGGATCCTTGATCTGTAGACCACCTGAACACGGACAGTCACCAGATAACCTTTGACCGTGCCTATCTGAAAGCGTGATGAGGCCAGGGACAGAAGGAATTCCAAGACTGTGGTGGTGGAGGTGAGATGAGGTCCACCCTGTGCTCTCTACACCATGCCTCAAGTTCTCTCCACCTGCACACATACACCGATCTGGTGGAAGGTGTAAGTGCAGCCAGCAATACCTCAAGTACCTCTTCTGAGAGGTCCCAGTCATACATCATCCTCTCAAGAGCAATGCATGTAGATTGAGTGACTCCGGGTTTGGGTGGAGCACCCAACCGTTCGACTGGCATAGGAAGTCCGGCCTCCGTGGAAGCCGGCAAGGTGGTCAGATGGCCATCTCGGGAGGTTCAGAGTACCATGTTACCCTTGCCCAGTCTGGGGCAATTAAGATCATGGTGGCCTGGAACCTCCTGAGAACCCACTGGATGACTGGTATGGGCCTGAACACGTGATGGAGGTTGAATACCCACTCCATCAGGAACGCGTCCCCTGGTGCACCCCTCACTGGGAATTCCCTCCCGCTGAACTGCCTGCATTTCACGTTGGCCCCGTGGCAAACTGATCTATTTTCGGGAAACCCACTGAGAGAATATCTCCTACAGGACTTCCAGCACACTTTGTAAATGTCATTGACCATTCTGGAAACAGCCCAAATCATATGTTATATACACTGTTATTCATGTTATTAATTCTTCTTTGAATGCTGGTTTAAATTGTTGTTTCTGCAATTCAGCCTGGAAAAAGATTGAGGTCGAAACACGTGTCGGCTGTGGCTGTGCATTTTGATACATAAACCAGCTTGTTCATCAGCGCAGTGTGATAGTGCATTTATTCAATTCAATGGGAATGTTCTTACCGCCCAGCTTTCTGCTCCTAAGAGCAACAATCCAATGGCTGCATCTTTTTGTTTGTTTAAGGAAACCGCAATGAGCCATTCGACAATGTTTCTACTTAAACTGTCAGTCAATTAATTCCTATGAGTGCAAAAAACCAAGTCTTGAATATTTTTCTGAAGAGAAGTAGGTTGTTTTAGGAATATAATTTCAGAGAAGAATTTCCAAGTTTGATCTCAGCGACGTGCAATCTTGACCAGAGTTGATCAGAAGCTGAGCTCTTGGTTCTATACTAAAGCAGTTACAACTTAAGTCGTTGGTTGGATGAGATTTGATGTTTGTCCTGCAGGGAACTTTGGCTGCAAACGTCTGTGCTGCATAGGAGTGGGGTGTTTTGTTTTCATTTAACTTTACTCACTGTTTTCATTCTCCTTGGGTTTTATATTTTCCTTAGGGAAGACTGTAGTTCATCAGTTGCCTGTTACATTGGAAGATCTGTACAACGGCGCTACCAGAAAACTCTCACTTCAGAAGAATGTGATCTGTACAAAGTGCTGTGGTACGTTTTGTCACTTACTTGGTATTTGTTTACAACGAACATTGCCTGCATGCTATACAAAAGAATCATAGGACATTGTGCAGAAATCATTGATTAATCTGGGGGTGGCGAGAGGAGCAGGGTGCATCAAAATAATGAACAACTTTGTTTCACAACTATTACTGAAATAGGGCTTCGTGAAGCACTCTCTGTAAAATTATTTACAAGATGACAATATTTGTCTCGATTGGTATTTAAAATCACAAGCTGTCCTGTCTGCGTGCTTCCTACTTTCAAAAAGAATCAACCACGTAATGTATGTTTGCTAACCAGTAACAATTCTTTGTATGAATATAATTTAGAAATAACACAATTTGTAAAATGTTGTGTGTTTTAAAAGGTTTCAAAGGGATTTCTTTTATATATTTTCAGGGTTCGAAATTGAGGGGATCTGGGAGCTATGTAGCTCCTGCTTTACCCTAGATGAGCCTAGCAAGCTTGCCAACAGCCACCATGAACTACCCTTTGGCTCCCCTGGCCAAAGGAGGTCAAACTAACACACTTATGCAAATTCAACTGTGTGCGTTTGGGACAATCTAAAAATAAACTTTAGGACACAACTATACATCACTTAAAACAAAAGGGATCATAAATGATGGACAAAATGACATGATTGCTTATTTGGAAGTTACATTTGAGGAATGCTATGTACTAGCTACTCGTTCCCTAGTAGTAGCGCCTGGCCACTGGTTGATTGATGCTGAATACCCAGGAGCTGCTTTTAGCTCCTGCTGATCCAATCTGAATTTCGAACACTGTATTTTGGTTGTATTCATTTTCTTTCTTTTTTTGTCATCCGTGACTGGGTGATTACTCCATTTAATCCGAATCCATGTTTTCTCATTGTCTGCCCTTTCTCTTCCCGTCTTAATAGTTTTTAAGTAAATACCACTGATTCACACCTCCTACCTCCAACTGCCATCCCCTCTTTAGTAACATCCACTTTACCTCCTTCCTTCCCTTGTTTCCTATTACGCTTCTTCTATCCCAGTCTTCTTACCTTTTGTCTCTGACATTTGTTTCTGGTTCCACCACCACCTTGTCTTGTTTTTCTTGAGTGCCTGTGTTAAAACACTGTTGCAGGAAATGGTAGACAGTTATGTTACTACTGGTGCAAATGATTTCTATTAAATGTCACTTTCTAATGGATGCTTGTTCCCCCCGCCCCCAGCGCGCCAGCCCCACCCCGATTCTTCATCTTTTGAAATAGCTCGAGGTGCAATGTGGAACGGAAAGTCTTCAAACCACCACCACCCTGTCAAGCCACTGATCTGCACTGCACTGTTCCTGTTTTTGGTGACTTAGTATGCATTTTTATAGTGCACCTGCATAGCAAGCAAAGCATCCAAAGGCTGTCCTGAAGCAGTACTGCTATAAGTACCCAGTGTAGCCACGCCTTGTTCCAGAGTCGGCAGTTGCGTAAACAGTCACTTTCCAGGAGTTTATCTTTGTCATTGAATCGTCATCTTATCATTCATTCTACAGTCACTGGCCATGCTACAGCTCAGACATGGAAAAAGTTTATATTCCATCATTGGATCTGTTAGGGAACATTCTCAGAAATGTGTTAATTTCCTTCTACCTTAGAGACCCCCAGCTCTTTTGTCTGGACTTTTAGGACTTTTAAATTTCTAACCTGGAGAGAGTGAGACCTTTTTCCCACTCTCTCATGTAATTTTCTGTGATCTGGACTCTGTTTCTTTTGACTTTGGAGTCTGACAAACTCTGTAGGCATCATCTTTACATTGTGACACAAAGCACCTTCAGTGCAGTGACACAGGGAAGTCTCTTAGATTTCCCAAAGGTTTAAATACCTTCTCTTGGTGAAATACTGTTTCCAAGAGCAGTGAAGCGAAATTGACTTTACTTATTTTTATAACTTTCTAGACCCAGCACACACCATCTTACCATAGGGTTCTGGAGGGATTACTTAGTCTCCCCGTTTCTCATGTCCCTTTCTAAAATTAATGGCTGGTGGCAGTGGTTTACTTTTAACTACTGTTGTTTGTTTTACTGCGGGCTGCGTTTGCAGCTGCAGTAAGGCACCCATGGGTGCCCATTTTGTCAAAATGGCCCTGGTTTTGTTTTTTCGCCATTTCCTGCTGGAAAGGTCCTTCGTGAGATTTACTCTGCTTGCCAAACCAGGTTTGGTCTCTTTGTTCGTTTTGTCTTTGGCGGCATTCACGAGTGAAGCTGGAAGGCTGGAAGTGAGGGAGCTGCCCAAAACTCCCCGTGCTTAGTCTCCTTGGTTACAGGAATACACCCAAGGGTGATTGGCTGGAACGCTGTCCTTAGAGGACAGCCACCCTGCTGTGTGATTGACAGCTAGGCTGGAATGAATGGGAGAAACCTGCATGAAAGGCAAGGCTTTTTGGCTTGGAAAGCAGAGTCGACCACTGGACGAAGGAATCCGAAGAACTTGGAAGAGATGCCTGCTGCAACTCCTGGAGCGTTGGCTTGCCCAGTGAAGCCCTGCTGCTGTGCTGAAGCTCCAAATTTGTTTTGACTAGAGAAGCCCTGCAAGGACGACTTCTCCTCTTGGGTTAATGGGACCAATAACCCCAATGTGAACTCGTCTGGACATCCTCTCAGAGCTGACTGTACTTCCACTGCTGCTACTGCTGGAACCGAAGTGCCAGGGAGAGGAACACCAGATCAAGTGCATCGTTTCTAAGTTCAGACCCAAGCCTCAGGAAGATCCTACCAACTCCCTTGAAGCAGGACTGACCAAGCCGGAGACACCTCAATAGAGTGCTGGACCCCAGATGTGAGGAATGTCTAGAGTGGTATCCGAGAGTCCGCAGTGGTGCTATTTGCTGAGACGCGAGGAGCTGAAACTGCAAAGTGCTGCTGATTTGAAGTTTGACCTTTGCAGCTGCTGACCTTCGCATTGTGTTTCAGGAGTCACCAGAAGTCCTCCCCCTTGTCCCCATGACTGAGGCACAGTAACAACAGGATCTGCAGAGCCACACAGGAACGGAAGCCAGATGGAACCATTTCTTCTAACCAAAGGTAGTGTAAACCTAAGAGGTTTTACCTCTTGTTGTGTTGCCTTACTTGTTCTCAGTTGAGACTTGCCTTGGTTGTCATTGCAGAGTTTCTTGCAGCTTTGTACCTCACAAGCGTTCCAGCTTGTGGCCCTTTAAGTGAATCTTATTTCTACAAATGTTTCTAAAAACACTGTGAAAGCCTTTTACTCGCCTGCAAAGAAGATCTTCAGCCCTCTAGACTTTGTTCAATTAACATTGACTGTCATGGCTCCCAGAGAGATTTTGTGCTTTTGCCTTTCGTCAAGGAAAGGGTTAATTTACTTTGTATTGGAGAGTTTTAAAAAGTGCTTACCAGTTTATGAATTATTTGTTAATCATTGCTTTATTCCTTTATCTAAACCTTTGCACCAAATCTCAGTATTGCTATGAATGTACCAGTGATGAATCAATGTCCACAGTGTCCTAGCTATTTAAGCCACCTGAGGTTGTAGGAAGTATCTGTGTGCCATCCCCAACGGGTATTATCTAATTTAGACAAAGTATGTTTTGAAGTGTATTATAATTGTTACATGATTTGCTCCCTCCTGAAGAAGGCTTATATAACTAGCTGTTAAATTTTATCTTCAATTTAAATTAATAATTGTGTTAAATAATGTGTAAAATTAATAATTGTTTAATCAAGAAACCTTAAGTGTTTATTTGCATAACTGTCACTGTGAAACTCTGTGTTACAACCCTACTGCTCACATTGACCCCTCTTGAGATAAGCCTGGCTGCTAAGCCACACTACCAACCACTGTACTACAGACTTATACCAAAGGTTGGGTTCCCTATTGCCAGGAGGTCAAGGTTGCTATAGTCTCCCAAAGGGTACTCCACACAATCTTGCCTAACAGGATCATTTCTAGATTGTGACATTTTTAGTATTCCCGATTGCTAAGCTAAGAATCCTTGTTTAGGTTTAACATGGCACTTACAAGACTCATATATGCGACAACCTGCCCTTGGGCCAGTTCTTACGGCTTAAAAAAACAGTACCAACAGAGAGGACTACAGAGAAGGAGCCAAGAGATTAAGAGCTAATCTACATGAAAGAGGATATCCACCTAACCTCACTAAAAAAGCAATGAAAAGAGCGGATAATAATCATTGTGAGGCTATACTTGAACATCAGTCACAATCCGCGGAGAGAAAAAAAGATAGTTTGGCCTTTGTAAATACTTATGGCAATTTATCAAATCGGATTAGAAAAATTATACACCGGAATTGGAGAATCCTGGAGAAAGGGAAGAATCCCATCTTTCTGGAGGAGTTAAACAGTCAAGGACCAAATAATGCACAATGACATCACGAAGCAAATAAAAGACCAGGCCCCATTGACAAAGTATGAGGAATGCAGGAACCAAAGGGACATTGCCCATGTGGGAATTGTTCTTGTTGCCAACAGACTAAGAAAACCACAGAAATAGATTTGGGCTTAACCAATACATGGACGCTGGGAATGCTAACTAACTGTAATTCCAACTGTGTAGTTCATGTGATCTGGTGTCCCTCTAAAAAGATTGATATAGGAAAGATAGAGAGAAATGTTACCCTTGGTGGGGCATTTTATCAAAAAAATACACAAAGTTTAAGAACTGATGTGGTCTGTAGTATATCATGTAAAAACCAGCAATGATGCCAATATGGACAGAAAGAAACTCCTGCAGAAAGAGAAGGAAGGAATTAATATTCCTAATGAAAAGTATAGAGCTGAGTTTGAATGAAAGATCAGAATGATGCCTGTCAGCTATGGAGAGTAGATATTGTGCAGGTTGGGTACGGGACATGGATCAAAGTAGTAGCTGAGATAAAATAGGTATAGACAAATAAGCACCATGGACCAATAAGATTACAATGAATTGTTCTTTTGCATATGAGATGTAAATATGCTGCGACGATGAGCAACATCCAAAAACCGACAACATGTACTAAATCTTCATGAAACAACAAAGGGTACCTAGCCTGTAGACGAACGATTGGTTTCCTTATGAGTTTTTGATACATACCCCATTGATTTCTGAAAATACGAATTGGAAGATTGATGGGGTTGGTTTAAGTGGAATAGAACTATGAACTGGCGAAACCGGAGATCCAATTGCAATATCTAGCTAAGTTGCCTTGATGACGGAAAGCAAGACTACATCACACTAAAGGAAATGACCCTGAACGGATGGTCCGCAACGTGATGACACAACACCAGTGACGAACGAAACAGAGCGACACAAGAACGGGTGTTTAATCTGAAAGGCGCAGCGTTACGGATGGAGCCACACTACAGACAGTTGGAGTTATCGGACTGCGAGAGAGATTAAATTGCTCGGGACCTGGAGCGGCAATGGATACCCGCTAAAGTGCGCAATGGCACAGAAATACTAAGATAAGTTAAGAGTATGTCTAGTCATTCTGAAACAGAGGAAGTGAAGGAGGTGAATGAGGCTAGTATAGTCTCTTAACAATAGTCTGTTAACATGATGTATATGCTCTGTTTTGTAGGTCAAGGTATTTTGAAGAACAAGGAATTTGATCCTAGGAATACATTTGTGCGACCGAAGAGTCCCCTACCAGGACATAGAATTAATCTGTCCGGGTACGATATATAAACAAATCTGAAGATGGGTGATTGACTAAAACAAGACACAGAGGTAATGCAGTTAGAGATCAACACATTAGGACTCTATAAGAAGAGTTGAGGCACAATATATGAGTGATGCCCTTATATGTGTTTATTTTGTAATCACCTATTTAGGTCTGCAACTTTTTAGAAAAACTTGAAATCCCGAACCAAGATGAAAGTGTGCGGGAATAAGATGGCCATAGAAGACAGATGTGAATAACCATTGTTATAAAGGTAAAAATCAAGAAAGGTGATTTGGTTGCCTCAACAAAAACCTGTAATGATGAAGTCTGAGATTGCGGGTATAGAGAATTTTGTAACATACGTTTATTGCAGGAGGATAAATCAAACGAGTGTCAATGCGAAAAAACCTGTTGCTTAGATAAAGTGAGGGAAATGAAGGATAAGAAAAAGGAAGAAGGATTTAAGTCATTGTCCTCTTCCATTGTGATTAAAACACAGTTGTTTGTAGCAATATAACAACAAGAAGATTGGTTAATTAATGAAACCATCTTGTGTGTACTTGATTTTCACAGACATCCATCCAGTGTCTGGCCCAGACGAAAAAGATAGAGGGGAGTGAGATAGATCACTCACCAATGACAAAGTGAAGACAAGCATTGTTTATGCATAGCAAACTGTTTATGTACATGCCCCTGAAGAATTTCCTAGTTAACGGTTTAAAGAAATAAGGAAAGAAACATGCTGGGTGTGTTGTGAGTGTTGAATGTTTGGATGACTGATTGACAGTTACAAGGAAGATTAGAAGGTGTGAGAACTGTTGTGTTTCCCTGCCAATGCAGAGAGGCTTACGTAATATATCCCTAATGAAAACTTGTGCTGTAGATTGAATAATTGTAAATTAATTGATGTACTAGATAACAGATTGGGTATGTTACTAGCTTGTCTAGGTGAATAAGGTGTTTTAGAACATTGTTAAAAAATATGAAATATAATGATTGAATTTTAGTGATATGATTTTATGAATGAAAATAAATTGATATTTTTATATATAAAAAGTTAGTGGTGGTATGTTATAATACAAAAGCAAATAACATACAGTACTTGACTAACACAGATGTGGATGGAAAAGCAAGAAACTCTCTAAACATAGTTGATGTATGGTTGTTTTAGTCTAAAGAGGGCTGTTTAAAGTGGTCCAATTAAAGATTCCCTCAAGTCTCCCTAAGGTTTGTGAGCCGCCTACGTGCTTACCACAATGCATTCACGCAGACACTCTGGCAAAGGGCATGCATACTTCTCGACGGCTGAAGCGGAAAAGCCAAAACAGCCTCAGAAAATGCAAAAAACAAATTATTGCACAGAAAAACATAATGGAGAGCACAAAGAGCATTCTGATCAGGACAAACAAGCCTCTTGGCCCTCTGGACGTTATGAGGAGTCGTCCTCATCTTTGTCTTCCACCCTCCACAAGAAGAGCCCTCAGGAGCCTGAGGACACCCCTGGAGCAGATTGTCAGGTGGAAGCATCTCCTGTGGCCCCTAAGGTCACTCCAGAGCCGCAAATATCTATCTTGTTTACTGCCACTGGACTCAATCACAGTTTGAGGACACTATGGGCCAAATGTCATTCTTTGTGGATCCATGAGTAAGCTGCCCACTCACTCAAGGCATGCTGAGAAGCCTCCTATACCTCCCCCAATGTCATCAACACCTTCTGTCTCTGCCCCAGCCCTGCCGCCTGGCGAGCCTTCACAGGGATCTCTTCAGGAGGACATGCAGTCCACACAGGCTGACCGGGATATATGGGTGGATGTCCACCATTATCCCAGCCAGCCGGTTGATGACTACTTCCAAGACCAGGACAACCCAGGCATCATCTTTGTCGATCCCTCCGTTATTGAGGGTGGTCTTTTGTGCCCTAGCGCAGACAACCTCTCTATAAAGGCTCACCATTTTAGCATCAACACTGAGGATTCCAGTCTCGCTGGGACCAACGTCCGTTATGTTAGCATGGCTATTCCTCTCCTAGAGTCCATCAAAAAGGGGGTCGCTCCATCCGCGTCTACTGCCTCTCTTACTAGTGCGGTTAATCCATGGGTGGAGAAATCTTTTAGGCCCTCTCATTCAGATCCCCTTTACATTAGAGGTCACGTCAAGCCTGATTCTCTGGTGGTGACCACTACCAGATAGAGAGCTGGTGTTCCACTCTCAATGTCTGATACCCCTCCCCTCCCCAACAAGGCGTGCAGGAGACTTTATACGCTGGGAAAGCGTATTGCAACCTCTGCTGCATACCTCACCAGGATAGCAAACACCACCACCTTGCTTGCCAGCTACACAGCACCCAGTGGGATGAGGTCTTGTGGCATCTAGACTCTGTACCAGAGCCAGCTCTCACCCACCCGCTCAAGATCACCACTGAAGGCAAACAGGTTTCCAAAAACATCCTCAAAAATGTCTTGGATTCTGCAAACCCCTCCAGAATGGTCATTGCAGAGGGGATTCTTTTAAAATGACATTCCTGGCTCAGAGCCTCACGATTTAAGCCAGAGACACAAGCAGCCTTAATCAACATACCCATAGAGGAGGGTCTCCTCTTTGGCAAATCTGTCGACTGCTAGCGGAAAACAGCAAAAAGGGAGCATGAGACAATCAAGACCCTTGGTCAGATCTCCAACAAACCCCTCGAACCTAGAGAAACGTTTAACACACGCCTCAACTTTCGGAAGAAGGGTCAGGAAAACAAGGCCAAGCTGGAGCAAGCACATCTGGTGCCTCTTTTTACAGCACACATGGTCAGACGTCCTACCAGTACCAGCAGTGTGGGTTTTGCCACAGGAAAGGACGAGGCAGAGCTGCAGCTTCTAGGGGCAGAGCAGCCCCTGCCGCCAAATGTGCAGATCTACGTTCCCTCCCGTGCGTCCCGGTCGGGGGTCACATAACACTCTTCGCCCAGCAATGGGAGTGAATATCGTCAGACCGCTGGGTCCTCGATACCTTGGCCAAAGGATACTCAGTTGACTGTCTCGAAAAACCTCGCCACCATCCACCGGCTATAGGATGACTATCCTCCAAACACCTCCACATCCTTGAAGAGGAGATCCAAATCCTATTACTGAAAGGAGCCATCGAGCTGGTACCCTTCATGGAACAAAATCAAGGTGTTTATTCAATGTACTTCCTTGTTCCAAACAAAGATCTAACAGTGCAGCCCGGTGCTGGACCTTCACCTTGCAAATACGTATGTCAAATCTAAAAAATTCAGGATGACAACGCTGCAGGAGGTCATACCACTTTTGAAAATAAGGGATTATATGGCTATATTTGACATTAAAAATGCATACCTTCATATTTCAATGTTGCCAGCGCATA
Organism: Ambystoma mexicanum; assembly: GCF_040938575.1. NCBI lineage: Eukaryota > Metazoa > Chordata > Amphibia > Caudata > Ambystomatidae > Ambystoma > Ambystoma mexicanum. Next base: position 1,492,129,713 of record NC_090921.1, read on the forward strand.
AAAAAGACCTCAGATTCAAATTGGGAAACAAGCACTACCAATTCAAGGTGCTACCAGTCAGCCCCCAGGGTATTCACAAATATCCCAGCAGTGGTGGCCGCGACTTGCGCAGGCAGTCCATTCCAGTGTACCCTTACATAGATGACTTGTTAATTACTGGGGCCTCTCCCAGAGCTGCCTTCAAAACACGCAGCAAACTATCAATCTGCTGTTGCAATAGGGCTTCTCTATAAACAAAAAGAAGTCAAGTCTAGTGCCCAGCCAAGTAAAGCAATTTCTGGGGGCACTAATCAAAACAGACGTCTGACTAGTCTACCCCTCCGAAGAGAGGCTCCACAACATGGTGTTTCAAACACCTCAGTTGTCAAGTAACGGTACGAAAGGCAATGCGCCTGCTGGGATTGATGGCTTCCTGCATCTACCTAGTGCCTCACGCCAGGTTGTGCATGCTTCCAATGCTAGAGTGGCTAGTTAAACAATCATTGCAAGCAAGTGGGTTGTGGGACATTCTAGTGGTGATTTCGCAACCTCTGGTTCAATCGCAACTGTGGTGGAACAGGAACAATTTGCTAAGGGGCCAGCCTTTCCACACACCAGCGATCGAGGCCTCTCCCACCACAGACGCATAAATGACCAGTTGGTGCGCTCACTTCCTACATCACACTGCTCACAGGCTGTGGACACAGGCACTAACCAGGAAGCACCTCAACCTTCTCGAACTACTTGGAATTCTCAAAGCACTTCAAGCATTCAAGACTCGACTAGCCCACAAGACAGTCCTAGTCCATGCAGACAGTATCACAGCAATTTCTTATATACACAGCGGGGGGTACTCATTCTCCAGGGCTGTCCAAACTAGTGGCACATGTTCCACGGGAACTCCATTCTCTGATGTTAGGAAAGATTTCATAATTGTATGTCATTTTCCCTCCATGTGTACACCCCCAAACTTGTTGCTGCTGTTTAGACACCATAGACTAACTTTGCCCGAGAAGCACAGCCTTCAGCTGCACTCCTCTGGGCTTTCGCTCACTTCTAATGGGCAAACTGACATGCCATTAAGACAGTCAGTACTGGGAGACTTTGTTTCCCTTAGTGCTTTTCCAGTGTTGCAACTTTTCTGCACCATGTAACAAGTGCACAATGTTCCTTCCAGTACAGTGTACTTGGGTCTGTAGTCATTTTCCAAAGGCCCTAGATACTCCCGATGGACTTTTTGTGAGATGTGCAGATGTGTCATTGACAGGGCTGGTGGCAGCTATCTTTTCGCATTATTTTTAACCCTTTCCTGCCATGTTAACGGTGTTAACCATGTTTGTCACAAATAGGTGGCTTGGCTCCAAAATGGCCATGCCACGAGGTTCTTTGTCCTGTCCTTTGGCCATCTTGCCCCTTCACCTTCTCCAGGTCGAGTCGACCCGGGCCCGTCCTTATTTGGTCATGCATTTTCCCGCGAAACGCAATGCTTTCATGGGCTTCTGCATGCCTTGTGTGTGTGCCTCCAAGATATGGCCTGGAACGTCTGAGTCCAATACACATCCTGGGGGCCAGAGAGTCTGGAGTGCCATGAATGACTGGGACCACCGTTGTCTGTGATTGGTCCACGTATGGAGTGTGCGTTTGTGAGTAGATCTCCCATTGGGTCCTCTTTGTTTTGGTGCGAAGGGAACTTTGGATAAGAGGAGGCCAAAAACACCCATACCATGTCGATCTCTGGAGTTCTCACTGAAGGGGCATCCAACAATGGCAGCTCATGTTCCCCAGTGCCAGCCCCTGACCCTAACAGACAGGCCATCGGTCCTGTTATGGGGAAAACACCCGGCGGCAAGGGCACCACACTCCTCCATAAACACACGCCCCACGGCGATGCGAGTGAAATCACATGCCGAGAGTCGACGGTGAAGGGCAGATCTTCCGATCAGAAGTCCTCTGGGCGCCCCAAGCAGCCACCGCACGACAAGCCCACCAAGACAAAGGACACCCAACTCAAAACTCCCCCGCCGAAAGACGCCGGGCAAGCCATCCCCGTGGACGAAGTTCGGCCTACACCCGGGGACAAACCCAGGGAGTCCCCCAAAGCCCCCTCTTCGACCCCTAGCTCCAAAAAATCATTGTCTAAGAGCAGGGACCATAAGAAGAGACACAGGTCCAGTTCCTCTAGGGAGAAGGACCCCTCCAGCCAACATAAAAGTATGCCCCTACAGGACACTATAGTAGAGCCTGATCATGCACATCAACCTGACACTATCAGTCTTGATGAAAAATAAGAGCATACCCCCCTGTAGCCCCACACCTGCCTCCTCCTACCCAGGGGCTATACCCAGTTCAGCCAAATGGACTGCACAAGATATTGACAGAGTCACGAGTCGCATGACCTGCTTGGCAAACTTCTTTGAACAACATCCAAATGTTCTGGACAACCTGGCCTCCACGCCTCCCACTACACAGGCGTCGGGTTCCAATACAACACTTACAGCCTCTCAGTCCCAGGGAACAGCTTTACCGTCTAAAAAGAGATCTCTTCCCCCCAGTAGAATTGGCTGCTGAACCAGCACACAACTCCTCGCCTCTCCTACAACCTTTATGACATGGATGCAGGGGAGGATGAATACTTGGACGTGGGTGATCCCTGTTATGACGACATCGAGGGTTACGACGTCGGGGGGAAGACGAAGACCTAGATGACACTGAGTCTGTGGTTTTTGCGATGGACTCTCCAGTCCCACAAGACCCTCCCTTACCAGACTCCCCGGTGGACAACCAGCACCTATTCAACGATATCCTCATAAGGGCTGCAGAACATTTCGGAATCGAAACGCAAGAGGTCCAACAGGAGAAGGATTTTGCAGAAAATATGTTGGTTGATAAAAAACCTGCAACCCAATTTATCCCCCTGCTAAAGGCAGTCCAAAGGAGGATTCAGCCTTCCCTAGTAACCCCTAGGATCGAGAAACTTTTCATGCCAGCCCCTTCCGACCCCTTATATATAAGGGGCCAACTTCGACCTGACTCTCTGGTTGTTACCACCACCCGTAAGAGAGCTGGTACCCCCTTGGCCTCCTCCAAAGCCCCTCCCGACAAGGAGAGCAAAGAATTGTATGCCATGGGTAGAAAGATAGCTTCCACTGCAGCATACCAGTGGAGGATATCAAATAATTCCACCTTGCTATCCAGCTATGATTGCACAAAGTGGGATGAGGTAACAGACCTAGCAGAGTCAGCGCCAGAACCACTAAAGGCCAAACTCTCCCTTCTGGCTGCCGGAGGCAGAGCTACAGCAGGCGTCCTCCTGAAAAATAACTTTGACGCAGCTGACAATGCTGGACGCATTATTGCAGAAGCCACCATATTAAAACGCCACGCCTGGCTTAGACAGTCAGGCTTTAAACTTGAGACTCAAGCTACCCTACTGAATATGCCAGTTGAGCCGAACATGTTGTTTGGAAAAGCGGTGGAAGACGCTCTCAAGTCCGCCAAGGATGAGTATGAGACTCTTAAATCCCTTGGCCAACTGACGAATAAACAACCAGGCGGTAGTCATTTTTGCCATTTTCGGGGGCAAAACATGCAGAGGTGAACCGGATACAGCCAAAACCAAGGTTTCTCTTGGACTAGCAATCAACAAGCGACCCAGGGTTACCCCAGAGGTCAGCGCAGGGGCCGCGGAAAAGAAGAGGCTCCCCCACCAGAGCTGGAGGGACACCCTCTAAGCAATGACACCCTGCTACGGGTCCTCTCCCATGCCACCCCAGTCGGGGGACGAATATCTTTTTTCACCCACGCATGGGAGGAGATAACATCGGACAAATGGGTGTTGTCAACGGTGACAGGGGGTTATTGTATAGAGCTTCATGGAAGACCTTCAAACCTCCCCCTGTGCCAAAAGGAACCATTGCAGGAGGAACAACTTATCCTGCTAGAAGAAGTGAAAGCTCTACTCCTCAAGGATGCCATCGAGGTTGTGCCGCACAAAGAGATAAACGGGGGTATTTATTCAGCGTACTTCCTTGTTCCAAAAAAAGATCTAACCATGCACCTGGTACTAGACCTGTGCCCAGCAAACAAATTTGTAAAACCACAAAAATTTCGCATGACAACGCTACAAGAAGTAATCCCTCTGTTAAAACGGGGGATTACATGGCAACATTGGACATGAAAGATGCCTATTTTCATATTTCAATGTTCCCAGCGCACAGAAGATTCTTGCGGTTCAAAGTAGCAGACCAACATTATCAGTTCAAGGTGCTGCCCTTCGGAATAGCCTCGGCTCCAAGGGTGTTCACCATGGTACTGGCGGTGGTCACAGCGCACCTATGCAGGGAGTCAATCTCAGTGTACCCTTACCTGGACGACTGGCTGATCACAGGAGAAAACTACCATCTTTGCAAACTAAACACGCAAAGGATAATAGACCTTCTCTTCCAATTGGGCTTCTCAATAAACAAGAAAAAGTCAAGTCTGATACCAAATGCATCAAAACAGTTTCTAGGAGCTGTATAAGATACAAGGACAGGCTTAGCCTACCCATCCATAGAGAGAGTACAAAATATGCTTCGCCAAATACCTCAGTATCACTTCGCCAAATACCCCAGTATCAAGCCGGTCTCCGGATAAGCGTATGCAAAGCAATGCGTCTGCTAGGTATGATGGCATCGTGCATTTACCTTGTTCCCCCCTCCCCCGCGTGGCTGCGCATGTGACCAATGCAGGAATGGTTGGCGAAACAATTGTCTCAGGCAAGTGGTCAGTGGGACGATCTAGTGCTTCTTTCGCCAGCACTGGTTCAAAACTTACACTGGTGGTCAAGGAAAAATCTACTCAAGGGGAAACCCTTCCACGAACCGGAAGCACAAGCGGTCGTCACGATGGATGCATCCCTTTCCCGGTGGGGGGCCCACTACCTTCACCACAGAGCACACGGCCTGTGGTCACAAGTGACTGCACATAAACACATGTACGTACTGGAGTTGTTGGCAGTCCTCAAGGCCCTACAAGCCTTCGAAGAACACCCGACGAACTGTCGGTACAAGTCCTAACAGACCGCACCACCGCAATGTTCTGTCAACAAGCAGGGAGATACAAACTCTCCAAATCTGTCCAAAATAGCACAGAAAATATGTAAGTGGGCACTCAGACGAGGGATGTCCCTGTCCTCTCAACATGTCCCAGGGGTACTGAACACACTAGCGGACTCTCTCAGGAGAGACCCTCTACCAGAAGAGCACGAGTGGCAACTACACACAGACGTAGTAGACCACATCTTCTCTCTTTGGGGATACCCGTCTCTAGACTTGTTCGCTACAAAAGAAAACCAGCAATGCCCAGACTTCGCATCCAGGTTCCCCCAGCCACACTCCAAGGGTAACGCCCTATGGATGAACTGGTCAGGGTTATTTGCTTACGCTTTTCCCCTGACTCCATTAATCAGCAGGATAGTGAACAAAATGCACAGGGAACAGATGACACTCCTCATACTTTCCCCTGTGTGGGCGAGACAACCGTGGTATCCACATCTGCGCCAGCTGGCGATGTACAATCCCATCAAGCTCCCATACCGGGTCGTTGACCCAACACGGGGGATCAACGTTACACCCACAACCTCACTCTTTGAACTTCGCAGCATGGCTCCTGAAATCATAGAGTTCGGACACCTTAATCTTCCACAATGGTGTATGGACATCCTAAAAGAAGCACAGAAACCAAACACCAGACACTGCTATTTCCACAAATGGAAGAGATTCGTCATTTGGTGCCAATCTAAACAGATCAACCCCATAGAGTGTACCCCATCACACATTCTTACATGCTCCACCTATTGGATTCCGGATTGGTCTTTACCTCTCTTAAAGTCCACCTAGCAGCTTTATCAGCTTACACCACCTCTCAAAGAAAAATCTTGTGGTGGAAAGTGCCAGTCATTAAAGCTTTCATGGAGGGAGTGAAAAGAATACATCCTCCAGTCTCTAACCCCGCCTGGTTGGGATCTAAACGTAGTACTAGTACAACACATGGGACCCCCCTTCAAGCCTTTGCAACAGGCTACCCTTAGAGACATTACCTCCAAAACTGCCTTCTTAGTGGCTATTACTTCCATAAGAAGAGTCAGCGAGATCCAAGCCTTGTCAGTGCAGGACCCCTTCTTTGTCATCCATAAAGACAAATTGGTTTTACGGACTCACCCTAGGTTTTCACCTACATTTATTTCCAAGTTTCACGTAAACCAGTCTATTGAGCTCCCAGCCTTCTTTCAAAAGCCAACTAGCTCAGCTGAGGTCAAACTCCACACACTAGATGTGAGGAGAGCAGTTCTCTACTACGGAGATAAAACCAAACCGTTTAGGAAAACTGGTCTACTGTTTGTCTCCATGGCTACAGGCAGACAAGGAGAGCGCATTTCAAAGAGAGCAAACTCCAAATGGATAGCCAAATGCATACAGTTATGCTATTCATTATCAAACAAGACACTGCCTTCTACACCTAGAGCCCACTCCACACGGGGCGCTGGGGCTACTTTAGCTTTTCTTGCAGACGTACCATTAGACAATATTTGCAGAGCAGCTACATGGAGCTCAGTTCACACCTTCACTCAGCACTACTGCATTGACACACATTCCAGGACAGATACACAAGTGGGACAAGCGGTTCTAAAACATCTATTTGCCGCTACTCCTTTTCACAACCCACCACCTTCTCATAACACTGCTTGCTAATCTATACATAGCATGTGATCCAAGCAGATTAGACAAGCAACAGAAGGAATGCATTACTCACCGTAATCGTATTTCTGGTGCTTGTGTCTGCTTAGATTCCCATGCGCCCACCCTTCCTCCCCTGAGAGAAGGTGCATAGATGTTTACATGAGCTTTTCATATATATTTATGTATCTGTTTGGGGAACTATGTACTCTCACTACTCCTCATGCTACCTCATGTCAGAAACAATACAATCTGGGGGACCTACACGCATGAGGGATTATGGGTACAGGGGACGTCACAATAGGGATAGTATTACTGGCACGCCCCATTTCCACGCCCATTTTCGAGTTCTGAAAAACAACTGTAATACCCTGCATCTTCCACTAGATGTCGGCCTATGCATAGCATGTGATCTAAGCAGATACAAGCACCAGAAATACGATAACGGTGAGTAATGTATTCCATACTGTTAGCTCTGTGTCCGTGGTGCCCTTCCGCCGGATTTCGCACACTTGGCATTCCCAGTTCGGAAGTGAGACGAGTGCGCCAGGACCGAAGCATACGCGGTTACTGTGTTGCCCTGCCGCAACAACGACCTTTGCAGGTGCGCTGCATTTGTGACCCTCTTGCCCCTGAAGCTGCTGCAGTGAAATTGGGTCGATTCATTCATCCATCCGCAGCGGAGAAATGGCCACTGTCCCGTTTGGGAATCATCACTGTATCTTCGGAACTGAAAGCCGCAGAGACGTCATTTTTGTCGTGTTCGAACCTGCAAGCGAAGTGGACTGAACAGGTGGAGTTTGGGTCTGAGTGCGCCTGGGACCGGTGAGTACTTCCAACACTAACCGGTGACCCCTTGCGCCAGGTCCCCTTTTTACGCACGAGTGGCCCCTGAGGGTCCCTCTCCTTTCCACTGCTAGTGCGAACTAGCAACTCCATCCCGCACTCTGGAACTAGTCCTTCCTGAATAGCGGGAACTTATTCTTCATCGCCTCATCCACCTTCTTGAGCTGCTAGAGACCCCTGCAGAGACCCCGTTTTGCCAATTGGAACAACCGTGTGCGCTTGCATTGCATGTACTATTGAGCACAAGAATCCTCTCTTCCTAGGGCTTGGACTGCCTCTTAGTTAGGTGTGTTGTCAATGTCGAAGGGGCCTAAAGAATATCTGCGCTGCCTGTTTTCTCCCCCTCTAGGTTGTGGACATATTTTGTGCAGTTAACCCTTTCAACCCCAGTGCTCTTGTATATACATTGTATTGATAGTGTTGTGTTGGTTTTCTTAGTATTGCTGTGATTCTTTTGCTATGGTCTGAGTTACAAAGGCCTTCTAATAAATGTATATTTTTTATATATAATACCTGTCTGGGAGTAATTTGTAAGTGTCCTTGCTGTGTGTGCTCATTGAGGTCTTTCAGTCACCCTCCCCCCTCCTGAAACTTAGTCTTGACCGCCTGCCATAGCTACCTTGATTGGTCTGGCTTGTCCAGAGGTTACCCTGTTGCAAGAAACTAGGCTGGCCTTCGGAACCTCTGCCCGCCAGGTCAGAATTCAGAAATCCATTTTAACATCTGGCAGACGTATTAAGCAGGAGTACAGTGCTACCCTCAAGCATGAATGGCAACTAAACACAGACATGCTAAACGTTGTCGTCTCCAACTGTGGGTTCCCAGAGATAGACCTTTTCGCAACCCAGGAAAATGTGCAATGCCAATATTACGTGTCCAGGTTTCCCCAGAAAGGATCCAAGGGGAATGCACTTCTGATGAACTGTCAGAAATATTTGCATATGCCCCCCCGACCTCCTCCCACACACACACACACCTACCTCTGCTCAACAAAATAGTCCACCAGCTACACCGAGAATAAGTAACACTGACCCTAATAGCTCTAATGTGGGCCCGCCAGAACTGGTTCCCACACCTACAAATGATGTCCCTGTTTCCTCCCATTTAACTACCCTGCATCAGGGAACAACTCTGCCCCCATGCCCTCAGAAGCTGTACTTGGCTGCCTGGCTCCTGAGGTCATGGAATTTGGTCACCTTAACCCAGACCAAAGGTGCATGGAAATACTCAAGGAAGCATGCAAGCCTACCACAAGGCACTGCTATTTTAACAAATGGAAACACTTTGTGTTATGGTGCAGGACACAGTCTCTCAATCCTACCGACTATTCACCGATCAATATAGTGACCGACCTACCTGCTCTACCTACTTGACTCAGGATTAGTCTTCAACAGTACACCTAGTGACCCTCTCTGCTTACACTACGTCTCAGAATAATATTTCGTGGTGGAAGGTGCCCGTAGTTCAAGCTTTCATGGAGGGTGTCAAAAAGCTGTACCCGCCCTACTCCTGGCTGGGTCCTCAATGTCGTACCCGCAAGGCTCATGGGGGCCCCTTCGAGCCTATGCACAAATCCAGCCTTAAACATCTTACATACAAAATGGCCTTCCTAATAGCTGGTACTTCTATCGGAAACGTCAGAAAAGACTGAGCTTAAAAGCCTGAATGCGTGATTTGGCCAAATTCCGGCTGTTGGAAAATTCTGAGCGGCTGAAAAGTTCGACCAAATCACATATTTGGTGCAGGGGCTGCAAGCACCCTTGCTCACAATATTGTGAGCGGGGGTGTCCCCCTCAGCTCACCCAAAAAGCCACCCAAAAAAGGGAAAGGACCCTGCAGCGCTGGTTCCCGATCACAGTACTGAAAGGGAACGGGCATCACAGGGACACAGCGAGTCGGCGGCCGCTGCAAGGTAAGTAGGAGGGTGAGGGTGAGGGTGGGAGTTGGGGCAGGGGCCAAGTCAGAAATATTCAGGGGCGAACAGACAAGGTTATTTCGGAAAAATAATCTTGGGTCTTTTCTCATTTCCATATGGGGCTTTCAACCCCGATCCACTTCTGTTAGAAGGGTTAGTGAACTACATGTTCTGTCAGTACAAGACCCCTTCGTAGTTATACACAAGGACAAGGTGGTGCTACGCAGAAATCCTCTCTTCTCACCCACCAAATTCCATGTCAATCAAAGTATTGAGCTTCCTGCGTTTTCCCAAAACCCAACCGGTGCAGCAGACAGAACTCTACATACACTGGATGTACGCAGAGCTGTCATGTTCTACCTTCAAAATACAGTCGATCAGACGGACAGATCGTTTCTTTGTATCTGTAGCTGCTGGAAAAGAAGGGGAACATATCTCTAAAGCAGCAATTTCTAAATGGATTGTCAACTGCATCCAACTTTGTTACTCTCTTGCCAAGAGAACATTGCCCTTTAAGCCCAGAGCACACTCAACTCGAGGCACTGGGGCAACCCTAGTCTTCATAGCACACATGCTTCTAGATGACATTTGCAAGGCTGCCACTTGGAGTTCAGTACACACCTTCACCCAACATTACTGTCTGGACACACATTCTATGGGTGATACACAGGTGGGACGGACAAGCAGTGCTGAAACATCTCTTTGCTGTGCTACCTTCTAATAACCCACCTCATTCTACTAGCACTGCTCGCTAATCTATGCAAAGCATGTGATTCTAAGCAGATCCACAAAACTCAGAAGGGATACATTACTCGCTGTAATTGTATTTCTGGTGCTTGTGTCTGCTTGGATTCACATGCGCCTGCCCTTCCTCCCCTCTTGTAATAGAAAGTGGGTGGGGGAAAAAGGGGAAAAAAAGCATAGATCTTTCACACCTCATGGTCTCTAACTACATTTCACGTTTACAATTTATACTCCCTCTTATCAGAAACAGATAATCTGAGGGACCACGTGAGGGATCATGGGAACAGGGTATGTCGCACGAGGATATTATTGCAGTCATACCCTGTCGACGTCCCTTTTTGAACTTCGAAAACTTCATGTGCAATACTCTGCAACTTCCACTATATGTCGACCTATGCAAAGCATGTGAATCTAAGCAGATACAATCATCAGAAATAAGATTACAGTGAGTAATGTATCATATATGTATTTCTGAGGCTTGTGGATCTGCTTAAAACAGAAGCTCTGCATAGGCTGACATCTGGAGGTAGTCTCAAAGAATTACAAGATTAGTTTTCGAAACCAGAAAAAATACGTCAACAGTGCATGTTAATAATACTATCCCTAGTCTGGAGTGTACTGTACGCATGATCCTTCATGTGTCGAAGGTCCTCAGATTGTTACTTTACGCCATCGTAGTCAGTCGCAAGTTGCTGAGTTCCTTTTCAGGCTGATGCCTTTGACTACTTAAAGTTTATTTGTAGACTTTTTCTTTATTTTACTGTCTGCTTTTTGCCGCAGCATTATCCAACTGCTAGACGGCCCGCGGCAAACAGCTACATCGCCGATGACGTCTGACTGATTCGACGGCCATACACAGCCTTTACAGTAGGGAGAGCGCGGGGAGGTCTCATATAGCTACTCCTTTTAGAGAATGCATATTCTGATACCCCTTTTCCCTACTGTCACCAAACTGCCCTTTCCATTTATTATGGAAAAAACACCTTTTCAATTTTTCCCTACCCGCCATAGGAAATTCCTGTGGAAGAACACGCACTGAGTGTGCAATTACTGTCTGCCTAGGGACCACACAGAAAAGCTTTGCAAGCCCTGCAAACATTTCTGCCCGAAAACTCTTCAAGACTGCCAGACCAAGCGCTGGGCCGTCCACGCCATGCAGGCCGAAGCCTCCATGTGACAGGGGAATCCATCGTGGGCAGTATCGGTGTCCCTAGTGACACCGAAGGCGAGCGAGGTTTGTACCCCATGTACGGGCCCCCGGCTCCACTAAGCAGGCCCGCTCCTCTGTGACAGAGACCAAAACGAGGGGATTACATGGCAACATTGAATATGAAAGATGCATACTTTCATATTTCAATGCTCCCTGTGCACATGAAATAACTGCGATTCAAATAGCTATCAGTTTAGGGTGCTCCCCTTCGGCATCGCTTCAGCCCCAAGAGTATTCACAAAGGTGCTCGCAGTGGTGGCAGCACACCTCTGCAGAGAGTCTGGACGACTGGCTAATCACTGTGGAGTCTCCTCAAATCTGCAGACAAAGCACTCAAAGAATGATAAACCTTCTTTTCCATTTGTGTTTCTCCTTCAACGAGAAAAAATCAAGTCTAGTTCCCAGCCAAATAAAACAATTTCTGGGAGCCATTTTAAAGACAAAACAAAGACTGGCTTTCCTGTCAAATTAGAGAGTACAAAGCATGTTGTTGCAAGTACCTCGTTACAAGCCCGCTCGTTTGGCATGATGGCCTCATGCATTCACTTAGTGCCACACACAATCTTGTGCATGTGCCCAATGCAGGAGTGGTTAGCAAAACAATGATCTCAGGAAAGCGGTCAGTTGGACGATCTAGTGGTTGTTTCGCTAACCCTGGTACAGGCTCTACACTGGTGGTCCAGGGATAACCTACTAAAAGGAAAACCCTTTTGTGTTCCACCAGCACAAGCGATACTAACTACAGACGCCTCACTTGCTGAATGGGGTGCTCACTTCCACCACACACGGCCAGTGGACACGCACTACAGCCCAAAAAAAAACATCAACTTCCTAGAACTTCTGCCAGTTCTCAAGGTTCTTCAAGCCGTTCAGCAACACCTTTCAGATCAAAAAGTGCAAGTCCTCACAGACGGCACCGCTGCCATGTTCTCCATAAACAGGCAGGGAGTAATACACTCTCCAAGTCTGTCCAGGCTATCCCCAAAAATATGGAAGTGGGCACTTAAGCGGAAAGTGTTACTAACCTCTCAACACGTTCCAGGGGAACTCTGTGCTCTAGCAGATACCCTCTACCAGAAGAACAGGAATGGCAACTCAACATAGATATCCTAGATAATCTTCTCCCAATAGAGCCATCCCCCATTAGACTTGTTCGCCACAAGCCTAAACGCGCAATGTCCAGACTTCATGTCCAGGTTTCACCAACCAGGGTCTAAGGGGAACGCCCTGTGGATGGAACTGGTTAGGGAAATTTGCTTACGCTTTTCCTCCAACACCTCTACTCAGCAGGCTAGTGCACAAGATGCACCAGGTACAAGCTACTCTAATTCTGGTTGCTCCTACTCAAACTGGCGATGTGCAACCTGATCAAGCTCCTGTGCCCTTACAACATGCTAACACAACACAAGGCAGCATCTCTCCACCCTCGTCTTCAATCTATGAACTTGGCAGCCTGGCTCCTGAAGTCAAGAGTTCTGCCTCTTAAATCTTCCACATCGATGTATGGATATCCTAAAATATGCATGGAAACTCAACACCAGACACTGATATTTCAACAAGTGGAAGAGATTTGTGATATAGTGCAGGTAACAAACCATAAACCCAAGTGAATATTCCCCAGCTAACATTCTACATTACATGCTTTACCTACTAGACTCCGGCATAGTATTCAATTCCATCAAAGTACACCTGGCGGCTCTGTCGGCTTACACCTCTTCACAGAACACAATGTCCTGGTGGAAAGATCTCGTCATTAAAGCATTCATGGAAGGGGTAAAGAGGCTATACCCTCCCATCCCATCTCTAACCCTCCATCCGGTTGGGAGCTTCGTTTCGTGCCCTCAAAACTCATGGGTCGGCCCTTTGGGCCTATGCACAAGGCCAGCCTAAAACTTTTAACTTGCAAAACTGCATTCCTCGTCGCCACAGCCTCTATAAGATGAGTCAGTCAGCTACTTGCTTTGTTCGTACAAGACTTTTTCTTTATAATCCACAAAGACAAGTTGTCCTTAGAACACATCCTAGGTTTTCACCCAAGTTCATTTCAAAGTTCCATGTTAATCAATCCATAGAACTTCCTACCTTCTTTCAAAATCTATCTAACTCAGCTGAAAGAAGCCTCCATACACTTGATTTATGGAGAGCGGTCTTGTACTATGTGAAGAAAACTAAACCCCTAAGGAAAACAGACCTTTGTTTTCATAGCACCTGGGAGAGAGGGCGATCACATATCTAAGAACGCCATCTCCAAATGGATAGTCGGGTGCATACAGCTCTCCTATTTCCTGTCCAAAAGAGTGTTACCCTTCACTCACAGGGCTCACTCTGGCAGAGGTACCGGAGCTACCTTAGCCTTCATTACAAACGTCCCTCTAGATGCCATTTGCAAAGCTGCTACATGGAGTTCCAGTCATACCTCCACACAGCATTATTGCATTGACACGCACTCCGAAGCAGATTTACAGGTGGAACAGGCGGTTCTAAAACATCTATTTGTCACTGTACCTTCACACATCCCACCTCCTTCTCCAGATACTGCTCGCTAATCTACGCATAGCATGTGATCTAAGCTGATCCAGAAGCCTCAGAAGGGATACATTACTCACCGTAATCGTATTTCCGATGCTTGCATCTGCTTAGATTCACATGCGCCCACCCTTCTTCCCCTCAGAGAGAAGGCGCATGGATGCTTATGAGCTGGTCTGATACGTATCTGCTTGGATACAACTTGCTCACACTACACTTCATGCTGTCTCATGTCAGAAAAATAACAATCTGAGGGATCTCAACGCATGAAGGACCATGGGTACAGTGGACGTCCCACTAGGATAGTATTACTGGCACGCCCTGTCGACGTCCCTTTTTGAATTTCGAAAACAACTGTAATACTTCGCAGCTTCCACTAGATGTCGGCCTATGCACAGCATGTGAATCTAAGCAGATACAAGCGCCAGAAATACGATTACGGTGAGTAATGCATCCCATATATATTTTACAGGGCCTGCGTTAGCGGCCCTGTAGTTATGGTTAAGTTGCTCAACCCATAGGAAGAGCACTTTTTTGGGTGGCTTATAACTTCTCCCCCCTGAATGAATCCTCACAAAACTTTGCAAAAAAAGTATATGGCCCCGTCAGATTGATCCTGCGAGCAAAATGTATGGTTTTTCCCGTAGACCCAATGGAAAAAAGATTTGGCTCACGTCTACAGCCCAGATTTTCACCAAATTTGCGGCAGGGGCGGCGGCTTGGCCACGAAAGCGTGCTTTTGTAAATTTGGTGTAAATCCGTCAAGTAGTTTTTTAAAAAATGAACAAAAAGTAGGTAAAAAAATAATTTGTGATATCTGAGTTCGGTCCACTGACAGAGGCCGACGGGAGGTCCTCAGACATCAGACGCACCGGCTGACTGGATGGCGAAAAGCACAAGGTGCATCATATCTTTGGAAACGCCCACCATGTTGGAATCGCGGACAGTCGCTGTTGTCCACAAACATCACAGTAAAAACATACTAAAAAATACAAAATCGCACTTGCCAAACTAATGAAACAATTGTTGGAGAGGTGAGGGGTGATGAGGATGGGATATGACCTTAAAAAGCCAAAAAACAGGCATTGTTGTTCTCTGATGTTCACAAACAGTCCGGGGCAGTCCTGAGATGTTTGCAAATATCTTAAATGTTCGGGGCATCTATGCTTGTGCATTATGGGGTTGGTGAAAATCTGTTTTTGGAGGGCTTATAACTTTGGGGCCACTCAATGAAACTGCATGACATTTTGGACTTTCATTCTAGAACTGACTCTGAATGGATCTGTAAAGTGTGGTACTGTTTTGTCAAGAGGGAATAAAATTAGAGGGGGGTCTCAAACTATTTTAAAGGCTTAATAATGTGGTGCCATTTGACAAATCTGCCATCAGTTTGCAAATAGATTGTAGACCTAGATATGAATGTTTTATCAAGGTTTGTTGGATTTTATGAAGTGGGGGCTAAGTTATATGACTATTGTATGTATGTACATTTTGACACTTTTGAAAAAAATAAAACATTGGCGGATTTGCAGAAAACTCATGTAAGGAGCATTGACAAGGACCTGAAAGCATAGTTTTGCAAATGTGGCTGCGTTTTATTTTTTGAAAAGTGTCATAATGTAGGTACCATAATTGGTGAAATATCTTTGGTGACTGAGGTATATAGCCTGTGGCCATGGGCAGTGACCAGATTGTCTGGGGCTTGGCCTAAGGCCATGACCTGGACAATGTTTACTGTCCATGACCACGAGGGACCAGCAATGGAGTTAATGTGGGCATGGCCACCAGGGACCGGCTATGTGGTAAAGTTTTTCGAAATTGGGATATTTTTGAATGGTAAAAAATAAATCTGCTCATGGGTACAATATGCACAAGCAGGGTCAGCAAGAACTTGAAAGCATGGTTTTGCAAATATGTCCTGTGTTTTATTTTTTCCAAAGTGTAAAATGTAAGTTCACAACACAGTTGGCCGTTGGTAACGAGAAATGTGTACTGTAATTTGGTTATTGGGGCATGTAGCATGGTCAAAGTGGTATGTTTCAATGGGGAAAAAATATTCTGTTTGTGATTACAGCCTGAAGTGGTGGACTAGATTACAACAAACGTATGTGTCAAGTATTAGCAAGGACCTGAAAGCATGTTTTTGGAAATATGTCTTGTGTTTTATTTTTGCAAAGTATAAGAATGTAAGTAGAAAAACTAGTGATATACATTTGGTATGTGTGTAGTGGGCCTGGCCCTCAGCAAACGCAAATGTGTACTCTGATTTGCTTATTGGGGAAAGCGGTATGGCCAAAGCCTATGCCCAATGGATTTGGAGACTGGCCATGGCTGCAAGCCATGAGCACTGGCCATTGGTTACATTATTAGGGTATAGTGGACACTGAGCTAGGATGCAGGGTAGGTGCAGTGAATAATAGGGGTGGTTTGGCTTGGCTGGGGTCATGGTGGAGCCTTATGCCTTAGGCAATTGAACAATGATTTCTGTCCCCAGCATGCGCTGCTGATAATGACAGACATAAGTATGTATTGCAAAAAATGTTTTTTAAAGGAGGTTTATAGTTCTCTTATATATATGAAAAGAGGAATTATTAATAACTCATATACAGTGATGTAACACATGAAACATTTTGATTTATAAAAACCTATTAATTGACAGAAAAAACATAATTAAAGGGATGTTACGGTTATGATGCATCCCACCTTTGGGACTCCTCTGCCCCAGTAGTTAGCCAGTGGCATCCCACCTTGGCATCCTTTGGCATTTCCCTCCTGGGTTCTCATCAGCACTTACCCATTCATACTGCCCCTTATGCACGTCTCTCACTGCACAATCCATATGTGCATTTATAGATCATTGTGTACAATTTTGTATAAGTAAGGGAAATGCAGATGCAAAAGATTTGTAGAAGATTGTTAAGTGGCTGTTGGTGTGTGGAAGCTTAGTATGGTCATAGGGCTATAGCTACAGTTTTTGGAAGTGACTGGTGGATGATGTCTGTTTGAAAGCAGGCATTGAAGGAGTGTTACAAATATAAAATTAAAAAGATTAGAAGGGCTGCCCTGTGCGATGGTGTGCATCTGTCATTCAGGTCTTTTAATGATCCATGGCCTGGAAAGGGGACTGTGGAGACCGTGGATAGTTATAAAGGTTTGTCGATTATGGTCCTTATTGTATGCTAGGTAAAGGTATTTGGGGCAGAAAATTGTTTCTGTCCTTTTTATATTTTTCTCTAGTATACAATTGTCCAGTAGCACCCTGGGCAGGGGAGCCAGCCAATAAGTTGTCTAGGAACTTGGGCCTGAACTGCCGGTACAAGCCTGCGTTCCAAGCCACCTGATGGGCGGCTCTCCCCACCGCCTTCTCCCCCCACCACCCGATCCCATTTTTTATTATTTTATTCACCCCCATCCGCCTACTTACCTTATTTCCCATTCACTCCTTCTCTTTGCTTCCTGCAGGCCGCCATGGAAAGGGAATGGAGCCCCTTTTCCCTTTCAATGGCAGCCATCTTGGAAAAGGATTTTCCTTTCTAACAGCGGCACGCTGTGTGCGTCCAGCTGTAGGAAGGAAAATACTTTTTATTTAGCACCACGGGTTACCATTTTGGCAACCGGGGGTGCAATGGCCTTCATCCCCCGTATCAGGGGCTGTAACGGGGGATAACAGCCCTTAGCCCTTGTTATCCACCCTTGCTACACTTGGGCCAGTAACCTGGGTTGCCAGGCCGTTATCCCCCATTCCAGCCCTCGGAACAGGGGATGAATGCCACATTATTCCCATTAGCATAACACAAAATGCTAATGGAAAAGTTGGAGAATCTTATTGAGTCCATCTACTTTACTGAGAAATGTAAAGTAGATGGAGTCTATGAGATTATTTTTATTTCGTTCTAATTTTTAACTGTGAAAGGTGGTGCTTAAGGGAACCTTTTTTTTATTTTCTTTGCAGGAGAAGTCAGAAAGTAAGTTGGAGAGGTAAATGAGGGAAGAGGCATCAACTACTAATATGGAGGGGCAGGTGGGCAGGGGAGGATGTTGCTTGTGTGTTACATCTAAGGTAGGGGGCAGTGTTTCTCATGTTCCTTGATTACAGCTTCAAAAGCACTTTGAAATTGCTCCCCCCTGCAGAGTGGTGTGTTGCAGTATATACAGAGGACGGTTGTCTTGGAAAGATATGGATCAACAGCCTTGTTTTATCTCTTGTAACGTAGCTGGTGGGATTCTGTGTCCCATAGAAGTAGGCCTTGTGGTTGCAGTATTGGTTGAGGAAGATGAGATGGAGGAAGTAAACCTACTACTTGCTAAGAAAGGAAAAACATTTCTGAGAGCATTGCAGCGGTTGGATTTGGTGTGGCGGCGCATGTAGGTGGTCCCATAGGAGTGCTGTCCAGGTAGTCTGAGACTGATTGCAACGTTGCACTGAGTGCATTTTACTTTGGTAGCTTTAGCCTTTGGTACATTCCCAAGAGTGGTAAAGAACTGCCACACCCATGATTCTCTCTGGGTGCCAGAGGTAAGCACTTCCTCTACCCCATCTTCTTGGTCTTCTTCGTTGTCTTTGGAAGCATTGTGCTTTTTTTGTTGTGTAGGTCCTCCAGATGGTGGTGGTGGTGGTGGCTCTTGGGGAGGAGGGATGATAATAGCTGGTGCCATTTTTAAGACGAATAGCAGTTTTGCTAATATTCTTCAAAGTATGTGCTCTGTGCTAGATTTTTAATGGATAATAAGTAAGAATAGGTGTAGGAGCTGTGCAAAGGTACATTTTGAGCTTGAAGGTTCATAGATCAGCAGGAAATGTAGTTCTGAACTGCTCGCGAAGCATGGACCCAACGCGGACATGATATGATATGGCATTTATAACGTGCCTATACACAAGTGTTTCAAGGCGCGACGAGGCAAGGGAGGGGGCACAGAGGGAAGAGAGACAACAATCTTACTAGGCCAGGTGACATTAAGATTGCGCAAGTGCAGGGGCGCGGGAAAGGGAAAGTGTGGGTGTGGGTGTCAGGGGAAGGGGACAGTGCAGTACATAGGATCAAAAAGTAATAAATAGAATAAATAAAAACATAGGTAAAAAGTGCGGCCAGCTTGTGGCAAGTGCAGGGGTAAGTGCAGAAGTCAAGTGTCAAGAGCTGGTGGGGACTATAGGGATACAGAAACAGCCCCCAAATGCAGGGGTTGCCTGGGAGGCAGTGCAGGTGTGCAGCTGGCGGGGGAGGGGACATGGGCCCGAGATCAGAGGGTAATGCCGCACACAAGCATGTGGTCACGTGACACTGTCCAGAAAGTCCATGATGACGTCTGTTTGCGGACGTCGAAAAACAATTTTGGGTAGTAAAATAATGAATGCTACCATATCAGAGTTTTGATTGTTACACATGGAACCAATAGCTAATAATGCAAGACTTACTACATACTTGTGTTAGTACAAACAATACATATGAAGACCGACAATGCATGCAAATCAGAGGCACATACAGGGAAAATAAAGTAAGCAAGAAAGAAACATCACCAGACAATTTCAATAACATTAAAATTCATTATCATGTGTACAAATGATTTGTGTGTTTGAGACCTGCTTATTGCCCCATATATGTGCACCATGAGCTGAGACCAACCCCTAAGTAAAGTACCTTAACAACATAGGACAAGGTAACGTCTACATATTTATGGCACCTTTTGAATATTAATATTCTGACTGTCAGTGAACAAAACCACCTGGCCTAGATATGTCAGTGAACAAGTGGCCCAGGCATGTGATGTTATCAATGATGTCATCAATGACATTTGTGATGTCATCTTTGATGACCTGGCTGTTGGTCTTAGTGCAACTTAACCACAACGTCGGCGTCGGTTTAACAAAGGTTTTTCATATATATATATATATCTTCAAACCAAAAACCGTGCAGATGCACATTGCAAGTGCACGCCTCTGTCTCCAGATAGATATATTTCAATAAAAAAGGAGCAACTGCATCCTTCAGGTGACATACAGTCCTTTATTAATGGATCCCTCAGCAGGGACAAGAAGCATATATATCTAAGCAGATTCCACAAGCTATATATATATATATATATATATATAGCTTGTGGAATCTGCTTAGATCACATTCTATGCATAGGCCGACATCTAGTGGAAGCTGTGGAGTATTCGTTTTTTTTCGAAACTCATAAAGGGACATTCAACAGGGCGTGCCAGTAATGTTATCCCTAGTGTGACGTCCACTGTACCCATGATCCTTCATGCGTCGAAGTCCCTCAGATTGTTTTTATCCGCCATCATCGACGGACGCTAAATCGTGGAGTTCCTATTCGGCTAACGCCATTGATTAAAACTTAATTGGAGTTAGTTACTCTTTCTTTCCTTTAAGACGCTGACCTTCAACGAATGTCTTCGGCGGCGATGAGGACGAACGTCGTCGGACAGACATCCTGACTCAACGACACCCTTTCGGCCGCACCGGGCCTTGCCCAGACAGAAGGGAGAGTGGGGGGTGGACATTTCTTAGGGCTCTAAGAGAATGCATATTCCCCTTTAACCTCTCTATTTTTGCCCCATTTGTAACAAGAAGTTCCCCTGGAAAGATAAGCACCGGGTGTGCAACCTCTGTCTTGCACGGGACCACAACTAGGGCCATTGTCGAGCTTGTCAGATCTTCAAACCGAAAACACTAAAGGACCGAAAGACCAAACGTTGAGCTCACCACGCCATGCATGCCGAGGCCACCTTGGACATGGAGGGTGCATCCAGCGATGGCAGCATCGCTGTCTTTTCTTACGAAGAAGGTGATGGGGTAACAATCGATTCCCACGTGCTAGCCCCAGAACCCAAAAGACAGGCCGGTGGTGCTGTTACAGGGACAACACCCGGCGGCAGTAGCACACACAGTGCAACTTACACAAAACACATACCACATGGCTGAAAGTCAACAACGCCATCATCAACACAGCCACACACAACGTCAAGGGGTAGGTCCACAAGCTCCCTGTCCTCTGGGCACTCAAGATCTTGACCGCCACACGACAGGCCCCCAAAGTTGCACGACAAAGGTGATGCGAATGCCGTGTACAAACCAGCGGCTGAAAGCCAAGTGTCGGTAGATGCAATTTCGGACCTCCTTTTCTGCCGAGACTCGATATTCACTAATGTCAAAATCGTCAAAAAGCACCAGTTCTTTTAAATAGCTCCACTAGTTCAAAGACATGTCCCGTAGACACTCTAAGGGAGCACGTCAAAAAAACACCCCTCCTAAGAGTCACCAATCCTTGAAGAGTCACCATTCCCATAAGGAGAAAGGTAGTACACCTCACAAGGAGAAAGAGAGTGCTTCCCAAAGGGCGAGTACTTTAGCAGGTGCTATGAGACATAAGCAGCCTACTCCAGAAATACCACAGACCTCTGTAACACAGACTCCTCTTATTATACCAAGTTCCTCTCAATGGTCCGGTGAAGACATTGATAGGGTAATGCGTAGAATGTCTTTTATGGCAAATTTCTTTGAAAAAAATCCACAGGCAATACACAGCCTACAGAACACGCCAGCCACTAGTGGCGCATCCACTTCACAATCCCCAACAAAGAGTCCACATCCTGACACCCACTTAATTAGTCCTCAGCGAGACGCCGTCCAATATGATCTTTGTGATACCAATTCAGACACTGAGGAGCAGGATGCCCAAGGGGGGTGGGGAGATCACTATTATGATGAGGATGATGAGGAGGACGTTTACATCCTGCCCTCCCCCGATCACCTTGATGCACCAGTGGCAGACTCACCAGTGGACAATCAACCTCAGTTTAATGATATGCTCATAAAAGCAGCAGAGCCTTTCCAAATACAGACCCAGGAGACCCAGTTGGATAAGAATTTTGTAGAGGCTGTATTAGGGGACAAAAAAGTTGTTTCCCAGTTTATACCTCTCCTCGAATCAATACAAAGGAGAATTCAGCCCTCACTAGAAACATCAAGCCAACCACAGGCTGTGAACCCACATATTGAAAAGATGTTCCGCCCTGTGCCCACAGATCCACTTTACATAAGGGGTCAACTGAAACCAGACTCGTTAGTGGTGACCACTACACAAAAGACGGCAGGAACACTGCTTGCCTCATCTAAAGCTCCCCCAGATAAGGAAAGCAAGAAGCTTTACACTCTAGGGAGGAAAGTGGCCACCTCAGCAGCCTTTCAGACAAACAATACCACACTTATTGGTGAGTTACAACTGCCATAAGTGGGATGAAGTTGCAACTCTAATGGCATCAGCACTGAACCTCTCAAGTCCCAACTATCCCTCGCAGTAGCGGAAGGAAAGGCGGTGTCAAACTGCATCCTGAAGAATAACTTGGATGCTGCGGATAACGCAGGCAGAATCGTTGCAGAAGGGACACTATTAAAACGCCATGCATGCTTCGCCAGTCGGGATACAAACTGGAGACACAGGCAACACTCCTTAACATGCCAATAGAACCCAATGTCCTATTCGGTAAAGCCGTCGAGGATGCATTACAATCTGCCAAACAAGAGTACAACACTCTTAAATTATTAGTCCAGCTAACTAATAAGCCACCAGGCCAAAGATGCAGAAACAATCGTTGCTTTCCAGGACAAAACTCGCAAAGAGGTTCCGGCTATGGCCAAAGTCGGGCCTCATCCTGGGGAAACAATCAGGGACAAGCCTTGCAAGGTTTCCAAAGGGGCCAGCGTAGATCTCGTGGCCGAGGGAGGTCCTCCATTTCCAGAGGTGGAGCGACACCTCCTAAACAATGACCACCCACTTCAGGTCCACTCCCGTGCCTCTCAAGTAGGGGAGCGTATAACACACTTCAACCACGCATGGGTGGGAATCACCTCGGACAAGTGGGTGCTATCGACCATAGCAGGCTGTTATTGTGTGGAATTACTTCAGCGACCCTCAAACCATCCCCCGCGTCAAAAGCCAACCACGAAGGAGGAACAACGCATCCTTCTAGAAGAGGTTGCAGCGCTGCTGTTCAAGCACGCCATCAAAATCGTCCCAGCAAACCAAGTAAACAACAGTATCTATTCAACTTACTTCCTTGTGCCAAAAAAATGTGCCCTGTATTCGACCTAAAGTAAATACCTCATTATCAAGCCAGTCACCAGATAAGCGTAAGCAAAGCTATGCGCTTGCTCGGCATGATGGCATCTTGCATTTACCTGGTCCCACACGCATGTTTGTGCATGCGCCCCATACAGGAGTGGTTGGGGAAACAGTGGTCTCAGGCAAGCGGTCAGTGGGACAATGTAGTGATCGTTTTGCCAACACTAGTACAACACCTTCGCTGGTGGACAAAAGAGAATCTGTTGAGGGGAAAACCCTTCCACGATCCGGCAGTGCAAACTGTAGTTACAACAGTCGTATCACTCTCCGTTGGGGGGCACATCACCTTCATCTCACAGCACATGGTCTGTAGACTCGCATCACGGCACAGAACCACATCAACCTGCTGGTACTTCTGGCGGTATTCAAAGCGCTTCAAGCATTCGAAGCACAGCTGACAAATCAGCCAGTACAAATCCTAACTGACAGCACCACTGCAATGTTCTACATCAACAAGCAGGGGGGAACACATTCTTCAAATCTGTCAAAGCTAGCAGAGAAAATATGGAGATGGGCCCTCAAATGGGGGATGTTCCTATCTTCCCAGCATGTTCCAGGGGAACTCGACACCCTAACAGACTCGCTCAGCAGGGATCCCCTACCAGAGGAACACGAATGGCGACTAGACACAAATGTTGTAGACCACATCTTCTCACAATGGGCTTATCCCACACTAGACTTGTTCGCTACAAGAGAAAGCAAGCAAGGCCTAGACCTCGTGTCCAGATTTCCCCAACCAGACTCCAAGGGGAACGCCCTATGGATGAGCTGGTTAGGGAAATTTGCTTACGCTTTTCCCCCCAACTCCTCTAATGAACAGGTTGGTGAACAAGATTGTGGGCAAGACAGCCATGGTATCCACATCTGCGCAAACTGGCTGTGTGCGATCCCATCAAACACCCGTGCCAGTACAATTTACTGACCCAACACAGGGAAGAACAGTACACCCTCAACCTCACTCAATGAACTTGGCAGCATGGCTCCTGAGGTCATAGAGTTTGGGCATCTAAATCTACCACAGAGGTGTATGCATATCATCAAGGTGGCAAGTAAACCAAACACCAGACACTGTTATTTCGACAAGTGGAGAAGATTCGTAATTTGGTGCCAGTCTAAACAAATAAACCCTGTAGAATGTACTCCATCCCACATTCTTCACTACATGCTCCACTTGTTAGACTCGGGGTTAGTATTCAACTCTGTATATGTTCACCTGGGGGCTCTATCAGCTTACACCACTTCTCAAGTATCGTGGTGGAAGGTTCCTGTCATTAAAGCATTCATGGGGGGAGTAAAGAGGCTCCACCCTCCAATTTCAAACCCACCGCCAGAATGGGATCTCAATGTAGTACTCGCAAAGCTCATGGAACCGCCCTTTGAGCCTATGCATAAGTCAATTCTTAAACACCTGACTTGCAAAACTGCCTTCTTAGTAGCTATTGATGTCTTTTCGGCTGATAACAGCATCTTCCACCATATGTCCTTTGGTCTATGCTTGCGTTTGTCAATTACCTCAGTCATTACGAGCTATCTTAGTGATGCCCGGGCAGTACAATCGATGACCAGTTGTTGTAGGTTTTCAATTGAGTCATCTTCTTTGCATAACAAGCAACTGGCAGAACCTTGCGCACTCAGCCTTGGCCATGACGTTTCTTTCGTCTTTAGCAGGTTCAATCAAAACCTAAAAAATGGGTCTCTGAAGAACCAATGAGGAAATACTTGGAGATAGCTTGGTAATGAGTTTGGTTTCCTAATGTCTTCCAATCACTTGCCATAGGCTTTATAAACTACTCTTTCTTCTTCTGTTGTAAACCAATCCTGAGAGTATAGTTTCGGGGGATTGTGTCCTCCGACGTATTCCACATCTATGACCGGTAATGTCCACAGCTGTGCTGCTTCGGAAACATTTTCGGCAGAGGGCACCTGCGTCGATGTGGATCCGTTGTCCCTCGAGGTCCTCCGTCGAGGGTCGACGTCACCGGATGTTATATATAGGATGCACGACGCCCGTAGTGTCAGTTCTGTTTTTTCCGCAAACGTGTTTGCTTCGGAAATGTCAGCGCGCTCGATTCTTCTCTTTGAACGATGTCTTCATCCTCTTCTACGACCCCAAAGTCGGGTTTTAAAAAATGACGGTTCTCCGGTTCGAAAATGTCCATCACGGACCCGCACGACATCTGCCTCTGGTGCCTCGGCGAAAGCCATACCCCCAACGAATGCGATGAATGCCAGTCCCTGACGTCTATGTCCTTGCGGGAGTGTAAGAAGAAATTGAAGGTAGGTAGGGTGTCTAAGCCCCTTAAATCGAAGTCCGCTGGGCTTTCGACCGATGACTCGAGAAGCAACTCTCTGCGTCGGCGAAAATCCAGGGCGTCTCAGTCTAGGAGTGGTTCCCGCCATTCCTCTGCCTCGTCGAGGCATTCTAGGAATCACCGTCACTGGTCGCCTTCCCCGTCCTCGTCAGAGGAGGACTCCGCCAGACGGTTTACTTGTCCTACCAAGTCTTCGTCAACGGCCGAATGGGATGCATTCCGGCAGCAGATGATGGCGATTTTCAAATCGCAAGGCACAGTTCCATCCGCGCCTTCGAAAGAAGCCGGCAAAGAACGGGCTCAGTCCACCACTCGCACGGCTTCGGGCTCGGGCGGTCGGCGCAATCATCGGGAGCCGTCGAGGTCCCAATCGGACAATGGAGATCGCCATAGCCGTGCCAGGTCGCGGTCCTCGATGCCATCGAGACCCTTGGAGCCTGTGCAGCCTTCAAAGAAGGCGTCAACACCATCAGCCCCATGTCTGTCGAGGGGCTCTTTCGAGGCTCCGCCCTCGAAGAAGTCGCCGACGCCATTGGCGCTGTGGCTGTCGAAAAACACTCGCGGCACCGGACTCAAAGAAGTTGTCGAAGTCGTCGGCACCTTGGTCGACGTCGATGCCGATTCCCTCGCTGCCCTCGACGTCGTTTGTGGAGGATTTGCGGAGGTGCCCCAGAGGGCTGTGGAAACTCCTGAGGAAGGCTCTCAGTAAATCTGTGAGGCCTGTTTTTGAGCCCTTTCTTGTTCCTCCTCCTAGATTGGAATTTTTCCAACCTTTACAAGACATTTCAGAGGTTGAGGAACTGTCTGATGAGATGGTTGTGCCTCCTGATGTCCCTGATGATCTTTTATCTGTGCATAGTCAGATGGAGGAACTCCGTCAGTCATTGCATGATGCCAGTGGCCTTGACACCTCCCAGGAGGTGGAGTTTGGCCGAACTGAACCTGGGGCGCATGCAGATTCCTCTTATCGGCGTCTCATGTCAAGGGTGACTGAATACTTGGGCTGGTCTGCTACACCTGTTGATTTTGCTCAGGATGATTTGACAGACATCCTGGATCAAGGTCCACCCACTGACCCGGTGTTGCCGTTTCACATGGCTTTGCAAAGAAGGGTGGCGGCGGCTTGGACTGCTCCGGAGAGTCTACCAGCAGTTAATAAGTTGCTTCCAAAGAAATACTGCCCATCCAGTGGTGACCACTGCTACTTATCGACACACCCTACTCCGGAGAGTTTGGTGATGCAGGCAGCTACGGCCTCCTCAAAGCAGGCTGCGTACCCTACCATCCCTCCTGATAGGGACAACAAGCGCTTTGATGGTTGGGTGAGGAAGGTATTTTCTGGTTGGAGTATGGCGTTGAAGGCGGCCTTAGCAAGATTCACACACACTCTGTGGAACTTTGCGTCTTTGGTGGCTGAGCATATTCCCGAAGGGGAGGAACGGGATGGTTTTCTAGTCCATGTGCGAATCCGTTCAGTATGGTCTGGACACGGCAGACTGTGTCAGCCAGTCCATGACTGCGAGCAACGTCATACGCAGGTTTGCGTGGTCGCGGAAGTCGGGGTTTGCTCCTGATGTACAATCCCGGCTTCTGAATATGCCCTTTGATGGAGTTCATCTGTTTGGCAGCAAGGCTGATGAGAGCCTTGAGAGGTTGCAGACCTCCAAAGCTGCAGCAAAGTCTTTGAGCGCTGCAGTACGTCAACCTTCTCCTTTTCGTCCTAGGGGACAGCAATGGGAGGGGAGGTTCCTTTCGGTACTACTCTTCCTTTGGTAGATCGAGAGGAGCTGCCATTCAAAGGGGCCACCGTAGGAGTACCAGGGGTGGAAAGCAAGGTACTCAGGGAGCCAAAGCCACTCAGGCAGTTGCCTCGTTGCCCTCAGGAACTGCCGTAGCCGCGTCCGCTCAGTCATGAGGCCATGTCCCATGGTTCGCTGGTTGGGGGCAGACTTGTGCAGCACCTTGGAGAATGGCGGGCAATTACTTCAGATGTGTGGGTTCTGGAGATCATAGCCCACGGCTACTGTCTTCCCTTCCGGCAAAGACCTCACGACAATCCACCGGGGAAGCTCTCTTTGAAGCGTCCGGATCTGCTCCTTGCGCAGCAAATTCTATCCCTGCTGGAGAAAGGCGCCATAGAACTGGTGCCTGTAGCGGAGAGGAACAAGGGATGGAATTCCCCTTATTTTTTGATCCCGAAAAAAGACGGGGGATTGAGACCCATCATGGACTTGCGTTGGTTGAACAAGCTCCTCAGGAAGGACAAGTTGAAGATGGTAACTTTCTCAAGTCCTCCAGGCCCTTCAACTTCAGGATTGGTTGGTGTCTCTAGACCTCAAGGATGCTTACTTTCATGTGCCGATTCATCCAAAGAACAGGAAGTACCTGAGGTTCGCGGTTGGCGACTCGCATTTTCAGTTTCGGGTCCTGCCGTTCGGATTGGCCTCTGCACCAAGCTGATGGTGGTGGTGGCAGCGTATCTCAGAAAAGGGGGGATTCATTTCTACCCCTACCTGGATGATTGGTTGATCAGGGCACGCTCTCCCGAGCAAACCCTGGATCATCTGTCAATCACCTGCCACTCCCTTCACAAGCTGGGCTTCTCCCTCAATTTAAAGAAGTCCCATTTGACACCTACTCAGCGGCTCCAGTACATCTGAACAGTGCTCGACACATCCACGGGGCAGCGTTCGCCTCCCCAGGTGAGGGCTCTTCACATTCTGCAGATGGAGTCTCCCGGCGTTCGATTTCTTGAGGTTGCTCGGCCTCATGGCATCCTGCATTTTCCTGGTGCCAGAGGCCAGGCTGTGGATGAGATCTCTGCAGTGGGCTCTCGAGATGCACTGGTCACAGTTCTCCAGCAGGATGTCAGATCCCGTTCCGATCCCGACCTCGGTCGCCCAGGATCTTCTATGGTGGGCCCACAAGGGCAATCTGATGAAGGGAGCACCATTTTGGCAACCATGGCCAGAGGTGACTATTGTGACAGACGCATCTCTCTCAGGTTGGGGCGCTCACGCCAACGAGTTGACAGTCAGTGGACTTTGGTCTCCGTCGGAGCCAGGCTCCACATTAGTCTGTTAGAGCTGAGGTCCGTCAGGCTAGCCCTGAAGGCTTTTCTGCCGTCTGTGCGGGGGAAGAATGTCCTGATTATGACGGACAATACAGTGGCCATGCACTATCTCAACAAAATAGGGGGGGGCAGGGTCACTCCAGTTGTGCAGGGAGGTAATGCAGCTCTGGTTCTGGGCCATCCAGCAGGAAATTTCGATCTCAGCAGTTCATCTGACCGGGGACGAAAACGCGGCGGCGGATGCTCTGAGAAGGCAGAGCACGGTCTCTCACGAGTGGGAGCTGGCTCAGGAACTTCTTTTGGAGATCTCTGCTATTTGGGGAACCCCACAAGTGGATCTCTTCGCCACCAGTGTCAACCGGAAGTGCGAGAGATTCTGCTTGCAGGAATTTCCCTCAAGAGGAGCCTTAGGGGACGCGTTCGTAGTGGAGTGGTCCTTCCCACTGCTGTATGCATTTCCTCCAGTCCCCGTCGTTCCGCAAGTGTTGCGGAGGTTACCGAGGTTCGGTTCCGAATTATCCTCATTGCTCTGGCATGGGCCAGGAGAGCGTGGACCTTCTTGACATCTCCATCTGCCCTCCACGACGTCTTCCCTACCGAGACGATCTGCTCTCACGGAAGGGGGGTCGGGTTCTCCATCCAGAGGTCAAGTCTCTCAGCCTTCATGCTTGGTATCTGAAAGGTTGAGGTATAAGCATTGGGACCGCCTTGAAGACGTGATGGAGGTGTTGCTTTCGGCCAGAAGGCCCGCTATGAAATCCTTGTACCGGTGCCATTGGAGAAAGTTCTGTGACTGGGGCAGGGTTCAGAATGTGGATCCTTTCCAATGTTCCATTCCTTTGGTTTTGTCTTTTCTGCTTTCTTTAGCCCAAAAGGGCCTGCAAGTGGGTACCATTAAAGGTTACCTGGCGGCGCTGTCCATATTTAAGGGCTCGTCTGAGGAATGTTCTTATTTTAAGATTCCTTTGATTTCTCCGTTTCTAAAAGGGCTAACTCATGTGTTTCCACCGGCGCCGTTCTAGGTGCTGGGATGGGATTTTAATTTAGTTTTAAAGTTCCTAATGGGAGCTCCGTTTGAGCCCTTCCGTTCTTGTCCATTGAGACTGTTGTCCTTTAAAACTGTGTTTTTAGTTGCGGTTACTTCCGCACGCAGAGTGAGTGAATTGTAGGTTGTGTCGGAATTTCATTTGAGCCAGAAGGTGGTTCTTCCGGCGTTTTATCCTCCTCCACATCCTGGTAAGGAAGAGGAGAGGCTCCATAGGTTGGATCCTAGGAGAGCTTTGAGTTTCTATCTCTCACGGATGTCCCGGGTCATCTTGGACGATCAGCTCTTTGTTGGTTATGCTGGAAGGCGCTTGGGTCAGGCTGTTTCCAAACAGACCTTGTCCAGATGGATCATTTTGACGATCCCTGAGTGTTACTGTTTGGCGGGAAAGGACCCTCCAGTATGCTTACGGGATCACTCTACTAGAGGTGTGGCTGCCTCCACTGCCCTACAGAGAGGAGTTCCTATTCACAATATTTGCGAAACAGTCACATGGGCCTGTGTTCATACTTTGTCAGACACTATTCCTTGGACGCCATCCATGGGCAGGATTTGGCCTTTTGGTAAGGTGGTCCTCTATTCAGCAATTTGATTGGGCATTCTAAATTATAAATTCTTTTCCCACCTCCATATGTTGGTACTGCTTTGGGAGTCTGTCATAGATGTATACGTCGGAAGACACAATCCCCTCGAAGAACAAGTTAGTTACCATATCTGGTAACGTTCTTTCGATGGGACGTATTCCACATCGCCCTCCCATCCTGCCCCTCTACTGAATTTCTCATGCGATTGCAGCTTACTTTTCCGCAAGGCTTTCTGCAGTCATACTGGCGGGAGATTGGGGCCACACGTTCTCGGAAAAACCTATAACTGAGACTACAGGCGCCGTGCTTCCTATATATCACATCCGGTGACATCGACCCTCGACAGAGGCCCTCGAGGGACAACGGAACAACGACATTGACGCAGGCCCCCTCTGCTGAAAATATTTCTGAAGCAGCACAGCTGTGGACATTACTTGTCATAGATGTGGAACACGTCAGAGGAACATCCCATCGAAAGAACGTTACCAGATATGGTAAGTAACTTGTTCTTCTTTTTAACTTGGTCAGGGTTGTTAGTCAGAGTATCAGATGATGCCCATATACTTGCTAAAAGAGATTGGCATTTTGCTTCCCATTGAATTAATCCTGGTTCCTTGTGTTCGATTAGAGCTTTTTTAAAACACGCAAACCCGCCCCTTTAGGTGATTCATCTATGCATTTTCTATAAAAGGAAGGCGTCTTCCATTCTGCTACTGCCATCAGCGAAGGACAACCCAATTCCATCCTGACAGCCTGTATTAGGGTGCTCTTTGGGAGTCTCAATGTCCTTTTCCAGAAATCCCCTCCAACTTGGACCAGTTCTTTGTATCTAATTTGAGAGAGGTCTCCGCTCCATGTGTTAAAATGGGAATGACCTTGGATTTGTAGAATTGAATCAAAGGGATTAGACTAAATCCACAATAATGTTTGAGTATGATTTTCCCTAGACTTGCCAAATTTGTTGCTTTTTTTATTAGAGCCTGATACCTCGGTGCATCTACCTTACTCGTGTTCAGACAGACTCCTAGAAATACAACTGATTGAACTACTGGGCTTCTTCCCCCTAGCAAGGACCAATTCAATTTTTTAGCTCTCCCTGGCCTTTTAGGGACACCCAGGGGCATAATGACAGATTTTTTTCAGGTTGATGGTAAGACCATTTTTGCTCACATAAGCCTGTAAGGTGTCTGTCTTTGTAGGCCCAGTGGGGTCTTGTCTATAAGGACCACATCATCCGCATAAATGAGTCTTCCCACTTTGATATTTGCTAGTGATGGAGGAAAGGATATCGTATCTGCAAAGGTTGAGTCTACATCAGAAATGAAGATATTGAATAGTTCTGATTCCATTGGACACCCCTGTTTTAGACCTTTATTGGTGGATATTGCTCTGGTCAACAAGCCTGCATTATTAAGTCTTATATCTTCACAGTGGTATTTTGGTGGAAATCGTTGATGGGCACCAATAACGAATTCGGGCACCCCCATTGTGAGAGTTTGGACCATAACAAAGGACGCGATATGCTGTCAAAAGCTTGTGTGAGATCGATGAATGCAATATATATTTTCTGGTCTTGTTTCCTTTCAGTGCAACTCTTTAGTAGGTTGAGAATGAAGATGTTAAGAGCTGTCCCAATTCCTCTTACAAACCGTAATTGCCAAGGGTCCAAATGGCCTGAGGATTTTGCCCAAACCCGTAAAGATTTTAGTATAAGGGTTCCAAAGATTTTGTCCAGGGCATCCAATAGTGCGATGGGACGATAGTTGGATGGGTCCAGCCGACTTCCCTTTTTATAAATCGGAATGATTATGGACTCTTTCCATGAAGTGGGGATTTTTTGAGATTTGGAGATGTAAACAAAGAGATTGACAAGAACTAGGCCCATTGGGCTATATCCTCTTTCAATGTCACATTGCTTAGTCCATCCGGGCCACATGCTCTTGAGTGGGACAATTTTTGGATGACGTCCGCACCTGCTTCTACTGAGTTGTCTATCAAGTTCCACTCTGCATTAGGGGAACTACATGTTGAAATTTGTTCCAATCGATCGGAAAAGGAACCAAAATAAGAAATCCACACTTCTGGTGAAATGGGAGTCATTAAAAGAGAACCCTGAGGAGTGTCCAACTGATTTATCAATTTCCGCCTCGTCGAGATATTCAAAGTTCTCAATTTATCCAACATCTTCTCTGCATCTTGTCTCCCTTGCATTTTTTTGTGGCGGCGTAACCAATTGTGGTAATATTGTCTTATTTTTCGTCTCTCTGTTGCCGCCAAAAGGGTATGATCATGTTTTAAGCTGTTGAGTTGTTGCCTCTTGAGCTTCTTTTGATGGGCGACTTGATCGTCATAGACGTGGCGATGGGATGGATTTCTCAACCCAGATAGAGTGGTTTTAGTGCCAAAAGATTTGAAGAAACTCAAGTAATTCAAAGTTGCAGTTGCTCCTTCTGCTTGAAAGTGTCTCACTGAGGAAATCAAATTATTAATCAGCCAAGTCATTTTTGGCAGAGGAATTCTTATTCGATTTCTTCCCATCGTGACTTCTATTGAAGCTAAGTCAATGTAATTGCAGGTGTTTAAGACTGCCATCAAGGAAGCGGAAAGTAAATTGTGATCGCTGTCATTCATATGTTCCACTATCATCTTGTTAGTTGGGGAAATCAACTCCTCTGATATGCAGATGTAGTCCAGGATTTGGCCTCCTCTGCAATGTTTCCTTGTGATTTTTGCAGGTATATCGCCCACAGTGGTGCCATTAAGAATGTGGAGATTTTTGGATTCCATAGTTGCACTCCATTGGCGGCCTCGGTTTTCAAGTGGAGTGTCTGTGAGAGAGTCACAATTAATAAGTTTGCCTCCTTTATGAAAGCAATTAGAGTTTGTCGCCACATATCACGAACCAGGGCTCAGGCCACTTTAGCCTACAGTGAACGATCCATTTCCCTATTTGGGCTGGGAACCTCGAGCTTGCCATACTTCCAGGATTCCAGTACAAGTTGAAGATGATAAATGTTTTATGGACAGTAGCTTTGTTGGTTTCTAATTTTCCCACTAAGATTTGAATTAGTGGGGTTGGGGCTAATTCTTCAATGATTGTGAGTTGTAGTTGCTAGGATGAGGAGGCCTGACATAGGTCTTCCTTTCTCGTCCTTAACTGCCGGATTTATGTGAGTGGAATAACCTTCCACGATTGGTGGAACAGGCAACCAGGTTTCTTGCAGACAAAATATGTCATGCTCCTCGATCTTGTCACCCCCTTCAGTAAAGAGGTGAGTAAAGTCCCTCATGTTCCACGATGTTCTAGTCGGGCTTTGATGTAAACAAGTCCTCGGCCTATGGCATTTTGATCTCATCTGCCACCAGGCCCATCAACCACTTTCAGTTTTCTTCTGTGCCTTTTGATGATAGCCTCTGATCTTCAGTTCTTGATGAATTCCTATATTGGTCAGATCTACTCCTTGAGGATGACCTTTGTTCCTCCCTTCTTGGCAGACTTCTGTATCGCTCAGTTCTTCCAGTGTCCGGGGTATGTAGCAAATGGGTGTGATGCAGATCTGCACACCCTTCGTTGCTGTGGGGACGCCTCTCGTGGAGTTTATTATAATGGACTGGTTTTTTTTTGCTGGAATGTTTTCTCAGCGACCACCTGTGTCTACTAATAGGACTTGTTTTTTGCACATGATTATGGTCTGCCCTTGTTGGTGTGTACAGCGGTTTGGATGGGCGTGATGGAAGTATAGAATCTGTAAGATCAAACCCCAATGAACGCAGCTGTACGACTTCTTGCTTTAACAGCTGAGTTATTAATGAAGTCATTGGATAAATGAGTACTCTATCTAATCGATATTCATCAATGAACTCTACTATGGCCCAGTCACTGGAAGGCATTGGTCTCAAAGAGGGGACATGATGCAATAGTCTTATCACATTTGCTCGATTTAAGATCAGGCCAACCATTTCTTGGCTAATTCTTTCCAACAACAGGCCATCTGAATAGTCTACATGCTTTATCTTGTCCTGCCCATTTGTTTTCGGCCAGTCTCTTTTCTCAGCATATTTTGTTTTTTCCTTGCGATTGGTGGGGAGGCATGGCAGTTTTAGGGGTGAAATGGGATATGGTTCCTTACCGGCTGGGATATTACTCTTGGGGCTCTCCTTGACACCTTCTTTTGGGTCGGGAGCCAAGAGTAAGATCGCAGGTGTTTTACCCTCATTTTGAATGTTAGAGATCTCCTCATGCCGTCCTGTTTTAACTGGAATGATAATGGAATTATGGTTAATTGGTGGTTGTTGAATTCCATGCGTCGGCAAAGATGAGCACAGAGGCTTTGGTTCCATCGGTTTTGAGCCATCTTTCTCGTGCTGAGTATCTATCAGCCCACTAGCCATTTGTAGATGGTGTGGGCCCCTGGGTCAACCAATCCATTCCGGTTTTGTATTTTGTTCCATTTTGTCATTTTCACCTTCACTATCGAGGGAGGAAACCTCAATCGATTCCTCCTCAACTTCTTCAAAATCTTCTTCAGCCATGGTGTCCTCATCAACAGAGTACGTTGAAAGGTCCAGTAAGTCAATCAAGGGAGTGCTCCCAGCTTTTGAGACACACTTGGGCCCTTGCTCTCTTTCTACTGTAGGAATTTGCAGAGCAGTTATTACCATTCCTTTGAGGGTTTTTTCATGCTGCTGACCAATGGCAGGCTCCTCTGGCAGAGTTTTCCGAGTTTTATTAGTTTGGAGGGATTTTTCTGGTATTTTATCATTTGGTATTCTCTCGACGACCGTGAGCTTTTGCTTGATCGAATTCTGATTTTTTGCTTTTTGTGTTGGTGAACTAGTTCCAGATGTCAGTTGGGTCAGTCCAACTTTGTTCTTTTTATTTTTTTTTACTTTGCCATATTTTTTGTCGATTTATGCTCTGTCATACCTGGACCTTTAATGAAGATTGGACACAATTGTTTTGTAGATTTTGAGGTCGTGACAGTTGTACAGGGAGATTTTCTCTCTGGTTGCCTATTGTTTCACAGAATTTAGGAGGGTGGTTACCAATGTCTGAGGCCACTCCGTCAAGCAAGGGGATCACCTTGCATGCTGCCTGTTCAGTTTCCGGCTTCTGAGTTTGCATGGTTTTGGACAGAGAAGGCGCCACAACTTCAAATAGATTCACAGTTTGGTCCAAGGTTCCCTCTGGTAGCCCCCCAATGTCTGCTGATTCTAGGCGTCTCCGGTCCAGTCTCTCTTTGATGACCAGATCCAAAATTTAATGGAGCAAGGCTTTGCTTGACTTGCATCAATATCTTTTTGTATGGCACAGACACATGCTTCCACAAATATCATTTTTGAGGTGAGCATAGCCAATACAGTTCTTTGATACTTTAATTGTTCAGCCATCTGTTCATGCAATTTCATGAACAAAGCCAGAACTGAAGTTAGTGTAGTAATTACAGTGAAGTTCGTCTGCTTATTGGCCTCAACACAGTGCTCTTTCATTGAAACTTCACAGTCTATTTTATCGGTTTGCGTTTCAGTTTCTTCACCTTGTTTGTTAATAAGCAGAGGTGTCTCAAGCTGGACAACAGCGTTTCCGTTGACTTGGGAGGGCTCCACTCTGAGGAATGGATGGTTGTTCTTTGCGGTGAATAATGGGGGTAGAGATGGGAGCAATCCGCATGTTGTTCAAGATGGTAATGGGGCCTGTACCACCTTTGACTTTGTCCTGGCACTTTTCCTTGCCAGACGCTGGCGATGGATTCGCTGTAATACTTTTCAAGTGATCTTCTAGCGCTTCCAAAGAGGAGGCAGCTTCCAGTAGCAACTGGTCAGAGAATTCCAATCCCAATAGCCTCCCAGATTTGGACGTGCCGGAATAATGGGCACGCCCATGGACGGTCTGTCGTTTGTCCTCATAATTGTGTTGCCACGTCACAGAGCCTCCCGGCTTCCAAATGGATTTTTCTGGTAGAAAATATGGCATGGAAAGTAGTTTTTTCGGGGGGATACAACATAGTTTTGTCTTTCCACCGATAATCAGTTCTTCATTACCGGCGCAAGAGACATCCCTACCCACCATCCATGGTGTTGGTCCAGAAGCAATGGGGTTAAATCCATCTGCACTTTGCTCTGGGAGTGGGGTCAAAGCGGGTAATGTAGCGGAGGGATTCAAATCCATAATGGAGTCCTTTAATGACACTGTCAACCCGCCCAACTGATTGATTTCACCTTCACTCGGTTGTCGATGTGGATGTAATTCGTGTCCCTTGCTAACGTTCGCCATCCTTGGGTAGTATAGATCCTCCCCTCGCCTCAAAAGGCTGAGTTGGATTTTGAGTTATAATTTGTTCATTGAAGATAGACATGATCTCCTGCTCTCTCAGTGCTGAAGAGACGTGTGGGGTATTTGTCAATGCAATGATTAGTGGAGGGATGTATTTCGTCAATACTGAGGTTATTGGGGCTGGGGTTTGAGCGGATTAAGAAGACGGTGTGGACGCTGCGGGGGCTACATGGGTTGAAGTCGAACACCGGTGCCATCATGCATGGAGATGCCGTAGTGGCGGTAATTATGACATTCACTGAGTTCAATGGGCCAGGTCGAGTTAGTATATTATTTGTGCCAGAATTGGCATCACTCACCTCGCTTGTCGGAACAAAGTCCGTTGATTGCTCTTCTGGACTGTCCATCTCCATTGGCTCCTCCCCTAATCAGGGATTCATGATTTTCTTGATCCACACCTAGATCCGCGGCGGCCGTTGAATGATTCGCCAAAGTGGATACTCTTAGGTTATTAAGTCTTTATCACTCCACTCGGTTTGTCGTAAGGCTGGTGTCAATTCAGGCGATAATGTGCAGGTTGCAGCTTGCGGCTGAAGGAACGTGCTCTGCCACTTCACTATTATTCTCCACTCTGGCCGAACACTCAGCCAAACACTCTGCCACGCTCCGCTAGAGGTGAGTGTTTTAATCAGCAGGCTCCTCCTTTCTGTATAGGCAGAGTGGACAGACTCTGCAAAGAAGCACACAGCAGGAAAGTCAATGCGTGGCCACACTCAGCCAAACACCATATGTTCTATTAAATGTTTTCATATGTTCTCTCTGTTCCCTTTCTATACTGAGCCTTCTATGAATATTAGACTTAATTTTGTTAGCCAGATGCCTAGTAATCCAAGCTGGATTATACAAATGAGATTAGAAATTGCCATTATGTAAACCAAAATTAACATGGGCTACTCATGGTATTGACAAAATATTGTTTTTACTACCCAAAATGAGATTCATAATCATCTTGGGCGGGACAGCCTTCGTTAGCCCAAAATCCTAGCTACAACCACACTGTTTCTAACCTCAATTGATCCTCTAAAAACATAGTATCTAGTTCTTTATGAACTGCATAATTTGTAGAAGAGGATAGACATAAGATCTTTTTTAACGTTTTTCCCGAGTGTGTAAAAGAGAAGTAATACTAAATTCCCCGTGTTCTAGCGCCATATAATGTGATTGTTTTCAGTGCCGCTTGGTGAATTTTTTAATTGGTGGGGTGTAATATTTCCCCCAAATATAACAGAACTAACAAAGGGCTGGGGGTGGATAGTTCTCCAAGCAAGAAAATAGTTTAAGTAATTACTTGAAATTGTGTATTTTACAGCACTGTTTAAGTCAAAAATTTGATAAAAAGCCAGAAAAATGTCCTATTTCTTTTGTAGGTTAACTCCAGAAAAAATCCAATAGATGCTGGTCACTAACGGTGCACAGGAGCATTTACCAACGCATTTTCATGATGCCTTTGCTTCCAATCCATGCCAGTATATAAATCTTTCCACTCTTGCCATGCTCATACATTTCCATGCTGGCTCCACCATTATATGTCAGTATTCCTAAATAAGAACACACGTTTACTTTGCTCATAATGCCATATGAATGTATGCCCATCCTGTTTTTGCCAATATTTGGCATTACGCCCCCCCCCCACCTACATACTCCAGCCGGCGTTGCCATTCAAAATGACTTGCCACCCCCACTCTCTGGCCACCCTCCTTGGGTCCCTTCCCCTCACCCTCTTGTGAGGCTAAGAATCTTGGGGTCATCTTTGACTCCTCTCTCTCTCCTTCTCTTTGCCCTTGCCAAGAAGTCCAACTTTCAGCTCCACCTCCTGAGAGGCATTCTCCCTTTCCTCACCTTCCCCCAGAAGCTCAATGTCTCCAGAGCCCTAGTTCTCTCTATGCTGGACTCCTCTTCCTCAATCTGCCTTTCTTCCGTTCTCCCTCTCCAACTAATCCACAGTAGGGCAGCAAGACTTATCCTTAGCCTCAAGCCCAGGGACTGCATTCCTCCAGCCTTAAACTCTCACTGGCTCCCGGTGACTGCAAGGATCATATTCAAGACCCTTTGCATCCTCCACAAGGCTGTCTGGGGCCTGGGACCCCTCTCCATACAGCTTTATTTCCCTAAATACATCACTGCTAGAGTTCTTTGGTTCTCTAGCTCCAACTCTCTGCTGGTCAGATGCTTTTCCAAGCAGAGAGTGGTGGGTAGATCCCTTTCTTCGACAGGAGCCCCTCTCTAGAATGGCCTCCCTGCCCCCCTCAGACTTGAGCCAGATCTCCTTAAGTTCCAGAAACTTCTCAAGGCTTTCCTTTTCTCCTCCTCCTTCCTTCCCCCCTCCCGTTCTAATGTCCCTCTGCCGCTGCGACTGGTGCCTGGTCCCTTATAAGTCTTACAGTGGGCCAGACCCTCCTTGCCAGTCTTACCCCAGCATCGCTACAGCACTTGCCCTCAGGCACCCTTCCCGGACTAGCCCGATTATGGTCCACCCCATCCATTGCACTTTTCCCTTTCCCACTTGCCCTTTGTGACTCCCCTCAGCATTTGCTCAGCCCCCTGAGCCCCCCACTTCTGCACTTCACCACCCCCTCCTGTCTTCTCCCCAGCCCTGTCCCCTACTTCCTCCCTCCCTTGCACTTTTGTTTTCTGCACTTGCACGGTAAGAATGTCACAAGGCCCAGTACAATCGTTACTGTTGGTTTTCCCTATGTCCCACCTCCTCCTTTTTTGTCTTGTGGCACCTGGAAACACTTGTGTATAGGTGCCATACAAATGTCCAATAAATAAATAAAATAAATATTGAAACCTGTCCAAACTGGCTGCAGCAAAATGCCTGTCTAGCCACTTACTAATACATCATGCTTGCATTACCAAAGATGCCTTGTAAAAACTGTTCTGCCATGGTAAGAAATGCTGTACTGACTGTACCAAAATGTCAATCTAGCTACATGATGAAACATATGCTTACTTTATCACAGATGCCCAATAAACAATATGGCATATCAAAGAACGAAATAGCTAGACATGCGCCAGCTACCAGTCTAGCCATGTAATAACAGTTGCCATGCTTGCTTTATCAGAGATGCCCAAACAATGTCATGCCACAATAAACAAAATGACTAGATGGGCTGCACAAAAAAGGGTTGGAAAAACCACTCTCTAGCTCTATTCTTAAGAGGATTTCCCCTACCTCTAAAAATCAAACAAAAAGATGCTTCAAGTAGTCAGTAACTTAAAAACCGCCCTTGTGCCCATAACATTCTAAGCTGACCCTCACACTAGAAACAAAACAACAAAAGGTGCTAGGAAATGTCTTTGACTTAATGTTAGCAAAAAGTGTTCACAATCAAAAATATAAGGATGACTCCAACAATAATGGTTTCCAAGGAAAGAACCTTAGATCCAGAGGGCGGTCCCCTTCCCCTGAATTTATAGGTAGGATAGCAAACATGTCTCTTAAACCAACAGTTCCTTTGTGTCTTTGTACTGGACACACAAAGTTCTTGTTCAAACAATGCATTCCTTGACAGTCTTTCTTTATCTTGGTCGAACAATAAATTCCATAACCGTCTTTGTTTAGGTCTTTGCGGATTGCCTGGTGTACTCCCCTGCCAGGAATCCTTCTATGGGATTTTCAGATCCCCTGGTTTACTCCCCTGCCAGGTATCTCCCCACAATGTCAGAATGTGTATACAACGTCAGGTGCCTGCTATTCATGCCCGCTAGGACTTCTTTCATGGGCTTCTCAGATCCCCTGGTACCCTCCCCTGCCAGGTATCTTACCACAATGTCAGAATCTTTATATTTGTATTTTTTGTGGATTACCTGGTGTACTCCCCTGCCAGGAATCCTTCTGTGGGGTTTCCAGATCTCCTGGTATACTCCCCGTACCAGGTGTCTTCCCCCCAATGCAAGCTGCCTGGTGTGCTCCCCTGCCAGGACTTCTTTTCACTATACCAAGGTAGCATAAACCCTGAAGTGCTCAGTATATTTGCCTATGGTAACACTTGTTTTAGCTTTCCCCCTTATTGGCATCTAATGCATTTGTACTTGTGGTTTGTTGCTGGACTTTGTCTTGTCTTCATTCAAATATTCTTCTTCTGGGGTATTGAATGAGTATTGGGTTTTGTCTGCATTCAAACCACTTTTGAGTATTGTCTTTATTAGCAATTCTGCGGTATGGGGTCTGGCATGGATTCACAAACTCATGAATATTGCCTGTGGGCTTTGGCGCCTTACAAATCCAAATCAAATCATACTCCCCGTTGTCAGGCTGGGAATCCCCGGTAAAAGAAAAAACAGTTTCACTTTCACTTAAAAACTGTATTTCTCCTCTAAACCAATCACTGTCCTCTGGGTCAAAGTGCCCCCATCCAATGACAGTCCTCTCCTTAAGCCCCAGCTCTAGCAACCATCTTCAGATTTTTACCGCACGCTCCAGTGTTGGCAGTCCTCGAGTTTGCTCTACAAACTATTTGTATATTTTTTCGTGTTTTAGATGGAAAAAGTTCTATTTTTGTTTCAAAGAAGCGCGTGTGCTTTTTATTTCATCTGCCGACAGTGTGGACCTGTTGTCAGTGAAGTTCTGCTCCCCTCAAGGGCGAAGATCATCGAAGATTCTACAAAGCCTTTTAGGCCTACTTCGTGCCCTACGACCATGACGGAGGAGGACAACGAGGGAAGGTCTCTCTTCTGGCCCTGCACCAAATGCGGGCTACGGAATGTGTTTGTTGAGGACAAGCACCTGCAATGCCTCTACTGCCTGCACCCAGACCACAAGGAGGAAGAGTGCGAGATATGCCTCGGTTTCTCCAAGAAAACAATGAAGGACAGGCGTAGTAGGCTGCCGGCATGGCTTAACGCCAAGGCCTATGACCCGTGCTCCGAGCAGAGTCATGCCTCACCCAGGACCGGCCGGTCCGAGGAGCTGTCTTCAAAGTCCTTTGTTGCCGCCTCATCCGTGGGGGCCCAAGATAAGGCCAAGAGCCGTAAGTTCAAGTCCACCGGGTTCGCTGTGAAAGCGGGTCCCAAAGTGGATAGGCCGTGATCAGTATCACCTTCCACATACATTTTCAGCCTACCATCAAGCTCCTCTTCAAAGAGGAAGTCATCTACCCCGGCTAAACTATGTGAGAAATCTGAGAAGCCACGGACAGAGGAGAAGAAGGCCGAGCAACCCAAGCAGGCACAACCGACACAGCCTGAGACCTTGTTGGGGACTCAGTCGATGACTACTACTGCTATAGACAACTACAGGTGCTGATCCTGCGAGGGTAGCTCCCACGGCTCAAAGTGTTCCTACCCCCAAGGGGCGACACCGCTGCAGTGACTTTGGCAAAGTTTGCAGGCACACCAGATGGGATGAAACCGGCCCTGGGCCCGGTTCAAGACACTCAGGGGGGAAAATAGAGGGGTGAGGAGGTCCCGGAAACAGCATCCCAGGACATCGCCCAAACCATGGAGGTCTCGTCCATGGATGACGAAGATCAGCAGTCCTTACATACGGTCCATGAGGACGTTGAAGAGGAGAACGACGGTGGTACAGGGCCTAGTTTTCCTGTTCTGCATTCCCAGCAGAAGGCCATTTCCTTGGATTTTCTGTCGACTCTACACACCTTGGTTTCAGAGATCCAGATGAGGATGCCTCCGGCTCTGGTACCTGTGGTCCCCCAGGTCCCTGATCAGCCTCCAGCGAAGCAGAGGAAGCGTCACCCGATGCTCCCATTTCAACCATCTCCACCATGTTGGGCCCCTTCTCCCTCAGCAGACACGGGAACGGATTCAGCCAAGACGACGGATGATGACGAAGACATTGTCGCAGCAGACGGTGAATCACCACATTTGGATGCTCCACATACGGTGTCCCCACCGGATAAGGTGGGATCGTTCCACTCCATGATCGCCAGGGCCTCCGAGCTATTCCAGCTGATGCCAGAGGAAACCAAGAAGGCAGCCTTCTTGTTTCAAAGGCGCAAGGCCAAGAGGAAGACGATCATGGTGGTGCCTTTTATGGACGATATTTGGGAGGAGGACCTGGACCTCATGAAGAACCCTTGCACGGCTACAGCCAAATGGGATAGGCTGGAGAAGAAATATAGGATGCCGGACTATGCACCCAAGTTCCTGAAGTCACAGCCATCACTGGATTCAATGGTATCGGCAGCCATGAGGAAACGGTAGGCCAAAGAGGGGGGAAAAGGATGGGTGGCATGGGAAAGACAGTGACTTACACTGCTGTGGCCAACGCACTGGCGATCCTGGCCAGGTACCA
Source organism: Ambystoma mexicanum (assembly GCF_040938575.1). Classification (NCBI taxonomy): domain Eukaryota; kingdom Metazoa; phylum Chordata; class Amphibia; order Caudata; family Ambystomatidae; genus Ambystoma; species Ambystoma mexicanum. Next base: position 1,492,172,379 of record NC_090921.1, read on the forward strand.
CAGGGAATTGTGCTACAAGCTGAATTCCGATTCTGAAGTTCCTCCCCGATGAGAAGAAGATAGAGGTAATCGCTCTGATCCAGGAAGGGGAAGTGGCGTCAGATCACGCCATCACAGTGGCATTAGACATTGCCGACAAAGGGATCTGGCAAATGGTGCATGGTGTCTGCCTTTGTCGCCAAGGTTGGATGAAAAGCCACAAATTTCCGTAAGGTGGTCCAAGCAAAGGTGCTGGACATGCCCTTTGATGGAGAGAATCTGTTTTGGAAGGTCGTCGACTAGTCCCTCCAGGCCATCAAGACGGATACGGAGACAGCACGTTCCCTGGGCACTCGCCAGCAGCACTGCTCGTCTTTTTGCTCCTCCAGGGGAAAGTCTAGCAGGTTTTCAAAAGGGTTCTCCACGTCGTACCGACAGCCTTCCAGATCCTCAACGCAGTAAGCCTACGGAGGACGTTCCCAGGCCTACGGCAGCAGAGGGCAGCTGCGCCATCACCCGCAGGGCAGGATGCCGGCGCAAGCCTGATCCGACCAGGACGTCGGGCCCCACTCGTGCACCCCTGTGGGAGGCCGGCTGGCGAGGTTCATCAGCAAGTGGTGAAAGATCACCACCGACAGATCTATGATATGATATATGATAAGTTATTTATAACGTGCTTAATACCCAGAGGTTTCTAAGCATGGACCCGGGGATCGAACCTGTGTTGCTCTGCGTCGTCTTGTTTCCAAGGTGAGCACGTTGTGCCTGAGCTATGCTCCCGAGCTCAGGGGAGCTCGGGAGATGGGTGCTGGACGCTCTCGCCCAAGGACACACGCTGGAGTTTCAACGCAGGTGTCTGCAGATCCCTCCGGTTAACCGTCAGCAGCAGCACATCCCTCGGCTCCTGGAAGAGGTATGGGCCATGCTGTGAAAAGGGGCAATAGAGCTAGCTCCCCAATGGCTCTGGGGCTCCGAAGTCTATTCCAGATATTTTTGGTCAGAAACAAGACGGGGGGGCTGGATGCCCATCCTAGACCTATGACGTCTGAACAAATACCCAAAGTCCCAAAAGTTCAGGATGGTCACTTTGCAACACGTGCTTAGCTGTCGTTGGACCTGGAGGATGCCTACTTGCATGTCCCCATTCACAAGAAACACGTTTCATGGTGCAGGGACAGCACTACCAGTTCAAGGCCCTACCTTTCATCTTGAAGTTGGCCCCAGAGTGTTCACGAAATGCCTGGTACCAGTGGCGGCCCATCTGCGTCTGCAGGGCATACAAGTATACCCGTACCTGGATGGCTGGCTGATTCGCGCCCACTCGCGGGAGCTGGCCGACGGACATACGGGCCGACCGTCCGTCTATTGACGGATGTGGGATTCTCTGTCAAGTATCCAAAGTCCTGCTTAACACCATCACAGAATGCGCTGTTCCTAGGTGCCAGACTCAATACAGTGTCGACGATGAAGACAGCCACGGTGTGGGCCTTCAAGTCGTTGGGCATGATGTCATCTTGCATCTACCTCATCCAGCTCTGCAGGTTACAGATTCTCCTTCCGATGGGAAGGGCTGTTTCTGTACGCGTTTCCTCCGTTCCCTCTCCAGCTACGAGTCATCAACACACTCAGACAGTGTCCATGCAAGATGATACTCATCGCCCAAGCGTGGCCGAGGCAGATTTGGCATCTGGACCTTCTCAGCCTGTCTGTGTCGCCTCCAGGCTAGCTGCTAGTAGTTCTGAAATTTCTCACCAGAGGAGGCGCAACTACATCATGACTCAGAATCGCTGAACCAGAAGGCTTGGCTCCTGCAGCCCTAGAATTTGGAGGATATGAGTTGCCTGCGGACTGCAGGGAACAGGGCGCTCTCGCTACTCCAGGTCTCCAGGAAGATCTTCACTTTGGTCCTACCGACTCGTCAAGGAATTTCTCAAAGGAGTTTTTCTATCTTTCCCGTCATACAAGTTGCCTGCAGACTGCAGGGAGGTCCTCACCAAGGCCAGGTTGTCGTCAACCTTGAAGTGCTACGGTCACAAGTGGAAGCATTTCACCACATGGTGCCGGTTTCAGAAGATTACCCGTTTGAGGGTCACGGGCGCGCAGATCCATACTTGCTATCCTTGGCCAAGGCCGGACTGGCGCACGCCTCTATCAAGGTACATCTGGCGGCTATCTCCCGCTACACCAGGCCTCCAGGAAGATTTTCACTTTGGTTCCACCGACTCGTCAAGGAATTTCGATCTTTCCCACTGGTGAAGGGCCCTGGCGTGGGAACTCAACGTGGTTCTGACGAGGCTCATGGGCGACCCCTTCGACCCTATGCATCAGGCCCCACTCAAGTTCCTGTTGTGGAAAACAGCTTGCCTTGTAGCCATCACCTCTGCCAGAAGGGTAGGTGAGATCCAGACCCCAAGCGGCAAGCAACCACACCTGACTTTCCACTAATCAAGGTTGGTGCTGCGTATGCACCCCTCTTTCATGCCAAAGGTTCTGTCGCAATTCCACCTCAACAAGCTTTTGGTATTACCTGTTTTTATTTTCCCTAAACCTTCATCGCTGGCGGAAAGGGCCTTGGCCTTGCACTCACTGGATGTTTTTTGTGCCCTGAAGTTCTACGTGACCGTTACCAAGAGTTTTCAGAAAACCTCACAACTGTTTGTCAACTTTGGTCCTGTGAACCATGGAAAGGCCTTGTGTAAGGCTTCCATTTCAAGGTGGCTCTCCGGCTGCATCACGCACTGTCATCGATTGGCGAACCGACCGCCGCTGCACAGCCACCTGAGAGCCCACTCCACTAGAGTGATCGCTGCAACAACGGCGTTCCTGTCTGGAGTGCCTCTGCTGGACATCTGCAGGGCTGCTACATGGAGGTCCACGCACACCTACACGAAGTTCTACTGTGTCGACAGGGATTCCATGGAGGAGTTCAGAGTCTGCTAAGCAGTGCTATGCAAGCTGATAGATTGAGGTGACACTGCTCCGGAGGTATGAATTAATTGCTTCTGTTGAGCCTTGCCACCTCTTGTGGTTGTGTAATGTTGTACTGCTATGTATTTGTTATTCATGAGCATGTGAATCAATGCAAGACCCCATGGTGGAGAAGGTTTAAGTTACTTACCTGTAACTATTTTTCTCCAGCATGGGTCTGGCATGGATTCACATGTGAATCCTCCCTCCGTGGTTCTTCTTGGTCATACTGCCACGTTACGTGCTTACCAAATCTGAAGATGGCTGCCAGAGGAGGGGCTTAGTGAGAGGACTGGCATTGGATGGGGGCAGTATGACCCATAGGACAGTGATTGGTTTAGAGGAGAAATGTCGTTTTTAAGTGAAATTGAAACTGTGTTTTCTTTTATTGAGGATTCCCAGCCTGACGATTGGGGAATATTCATGAGCATGTGAATCCATGCCAGACCCATGCCGGAGAACAATAGTTACATGTAAGTAACTTAATCCTCTCATGCCGTTCAGTCATTCGGTTGCATGCGTGTCGGTACGCCCCGGGGTCACGAAATGACTTTGGGCTGAGTCACTAACCGTTCACAGCATCTCTGACTCTTGAGCGTCTCTCTGCAATGAAGCTTCCTCGCTGGGTTGGCTTCTTACACAGTGTGGACGTTCCCCCAGCATTTCCTGGCCAGGACCGGAGAACTCTGCCTCTCAGCAGACTGTACATCCAGGAGCTCTGCTTCGGCTCCCAGTGATTCTACGTTCCCTCAGGTGTGCCTGCTACGCCCCTCCTCCTTTCTCGCCACGCCGGTATGTGTCGCTCTCGTTCGCGAGTCGCTGCAAGGATTTGGACATTGTCTTTCAGACTGCTTTCTTCTACACATTCCTCTCCAGCACTGCCTTTGCGGTTTTCAAATGTCCCACGCACTTTAGGTCCAGTAAAACAACTAGCATGCACGCTTGGCTTCAGGCTCCTCTTGGTTTGCACAAACTTCTTCCTTCTCTTCCTAATCTCATTACCGGAGGGTTTTTGGGAGTTGAAAGATGTTATTGGATTTCTTGGATGATGATGTTCAAAAGTCTCAAATAAAGACACATCAAAACCAGAAGATGCTAGGCCAAAAAGACCCCGCTTATGGAAACTAAGGCATAATAACCATTTTCTCTAATGACACGTCGGACACGTGGTTCAATTTCCAAAACAGTCTGGTTTATTTCAATGTATTCTCAGTCGGCCGACTGGGGTCTAACGTCTCGCAACGTGTGTACCCAGACCTCGTGAGATGCAAGAGAGCGAGCAATGCTCAAGCAACAATATATATACATAACTTGCAATCTTTGAAGGCCAATCAAACCGCCCATAAATGTGTCGTTCAGGCTAGGGTTCGGTGATTGGCAATCATGACAATTATGACACGTTATGACAAGTCTCTATTCAGTCTAAATATACTTATTCTAGAAACAGTAGCAGAGACAGCTTTTTGTTATGGAGAACATAAAGCTCTTAGTTCAGCAAGATTATCATGTTCGTAGGAGAGAAACATTCCTTAGCACGTTTTCTATGTGTTTCTATTCGTGAACCAAGGGTCAGACAGTTCTGAGGCAGAAAATACCAGTCTCCGCGAAGGAGTACCGGTAAAAGAATATAATTCATGCTTTAACTGCCTTTTACTACAGCGTTTGCAAGATAGGCCGACACCTGGTCTGCTGATTAGATGCGGCTTCTGCTCGCCTCCAAGGACTTCATGAGGGAGGAAAACAATGTATTTCTGTATCATCTGACATTCCTGTCTGTATTAGTCTTTCAGTATGCCGGCCGTGGCCTCGCACCATGTATGAACTCGAAGCATAGAATACATTTTGCAAAGCGGTTTGACAGAAAGGAAAAAAGCAAATGGCCAACATTTCATAAAATGGATGCCCTCTGGTTACATTGACGATTCTGTGATTGCGGTGTTTGCCACATGATGCGATTGGTTGCCGGCCAACATAATATACATACAATACATACTATAGGGTTGTTTCTGGTCTAACAAACCCTCCTTTTGGCCGTAAGCCAAGAGCATCATCCATACATCGCATCTTCATCTGACCATGTGTCTAATTCTGAACTATGCATACTACCATAATCGCCATCAGATATATTAATTTCCATGAACTCTTTGATTGTTTCATTTTCATGTTGTGCACCTTTATTTAATACGCGAGGAGGTTTCGTTTTGATTGCGTGTACACATTCATTTGCAACTTGGGAGCAGAGGATTGGCAGGCATTGTATGCAACAACAGCAGAGCATTAGGATACCAAATATCGTGACCAAAATTGCAATTAGTTTCCATACCCATGAGTGCAGCAGTTCCCAAAACCATAATCTTATATTCAGATTCCAACCACCTGTGGGGACATGAATATCAGAACTCAGGACATGCAATTTCTTGATTGCTTCGAATATCATGGGGGAGGGGTCACTTACGAATATGCAGCACGCTGACCCCACAATTATGCACACACCTCCACTATCAGCCAAAATTATATCAAGGGCCATCCTATTCTGAAGTGTCATTAATCAGACTGCTTTCTCTTCCAGTGCCATATTATAGAGTATATCTGTAGTTTCATTTACCGTTTTTTCTAACACCCTGGACAGTTTCCTTATATTCCATGAATTTATTGCTTGTCCCCAAAATAGTATGAATGACTTTGCTATATCGCCTGCAATCAGTCCTGCGGTATCATCTCGCTGTGGCCTACAAATGGATAGTTTTGATATTTCAGAAGTTCTGGAAAGAAATATACAAGGGAAAAGTATACCCAAAAATACAGGTCCCTTCCCAAGTTCTAGGTAAAAATGGATAGGCCTGATGTCCACATATAAAATAAACAGAACCTCCTATATATAACGGCTCCTCTTCTTTTTCGAGTACTGCAGTATTCATACATCTAGTAAACGTTCCCACTGGATAGGAACCCTTTTTCCGTAAGCAAAACGGGACAGAACGTGGACTGTAATTAACAGCATCCTTTTTTTTTAAAAACATTTTTATTATTTTATAACAACACACCAAACCTACAAAACTTGGGACATCCGCATACAGTTCAGCATCATAATGTTACAAGCTGAGTTCTTAAGTCCCGCTCCCTCCCACCCCCCCAACTTGAGCCCATTTGTCCCTGTCACCAGCCTGTGATTCTTCGGGCGGGTTTACCGTCTCATTATCTGTCTCAACATCACTGTAATCGGACTGAGGTGGGCCTTTCATGGTGGCCACTAGCTGTCACTATTCGATTAGGGGTCCTACCTCTTCCTCCCCTCCTCTACATACATACCATTTCAAACCAGACTGTCGTTTCTGCTTCTGCCCATTTCAGGAGGTCAGCCCACCACAGCTCTATCCTTGGTCTCTGGGCCGCTTTCCAGCCCATTGCTATCCTTCGTTTGGCCAGGATATATGCTAGGTCTTTCATTTTGCTTATGTGCTTTGAGTTACGTGGCCTAGACAAACCCCCCAACATGCATGCCCAGGCCGACTCCACCTCCATAGCGATGCCGCATCCTGCCAGGCGTGTCTTTAATTCTGACCAAAACCTTCCCACCTCCGGGCAGACCCAGAACATGTGTAGCAGCCTGGCCTCCACTTACCCGCACCTAGGGCATTTCTGAGCCACCTAACCACCAAACCTGGCGATCTTACTGTGGGTGAGGTATGCTCTATGCATGACATACAGTTGAATTTGTTGGAGCCTAGCGTTTCAAGACACTTTCTTATGATATCTCTGGGCCCTTTCCCAGAGCCCATCCGACATGGGATCCCCACCTCTTCTTCCCACATTTGTCTCAGTTGAGTCAATTCCTTCCCCACCTTGGTCCCCAGCAGCTCATATATACGAGAAACCTCATGCCCGCCCTCCGAGACATCATATATCTTCTCCATAGTGGCATCTGGCTGCGCTGTGAGCATGTCATGATGCACGCCCCTTGACATCAGGATCAAGTCCATCTGCCCAGGAAACAGGCATCCAAGCACCCACGGGGATTCCCACAATCCCAGTTAGGGGCTATATGGGTGCGGTCCTGGCGCTGTAGGCGCCAGGCTCATATTGTTAAACTTACCTCATGCAGACCATGGTACAAGGAACTTAAGCATAGGCCATTGTGAGGCCTGGAAGGGATTACTTTTCTTTAGGGACTATTTTTTGCTTGGGTGTGGTTTTGGGACTTCTTACCTGGGACTACTTTGAAGGCTATTTAAACCACGCCCGATGAACAGCACACGCCTCAGCTTTATTCTGCCTTCTGCAGCGTAACGCTCACCGTGTGCCTGCAAGCCAAGCATCCTGTCTTCAGCCACGCCCGCCTCGACTCCGGACCAGATCCTAGAAAGATGGGAAAGAAGAAGGAAAAGTTAGAACAAGGACATTACCTTTTGATCATCAGCAGTTCTCAGAGTTGCGGCACCATCGAATAGAGAAAAAGACTTAAAATTCAAACGCGTCGCATGGCCAGCTGCAGCGCCGCGCCATACTCGCCAGTCTTGACAACATCTCCACGATCCGGCGCAGCCTCCATCGCCTCGTCGCCGATATCCTGGCATCTGAAAAGACTAAACAAATAACAAGGTGAGCCGAATGCCGACAAGGACAATCTTCTTTCACCGCAAGATACTTACTTTGAGTTCATCGCCCGAGGCATTCTTCTTCTGCACACCATTTCTTCTTACGTTGTACCTATAGGGAGACAGAAGGTAGTCAGTTAAATACATTTGGACCATTCTTTTTCCCCAGACAGTTTGGGTAATACAGACTCTTACCTAAGCGCTTCTGCTTCCAATGAGGTGATCATCCCTCGGCTCAAGCTGCAAGAAAAAAGGGAGAAAAGAGGGGCAAGAGTGAATAACAGACATTTTGAACTCTAAAGAACTATATGCTACTTCCCTCAGAGTCATCAGTTGTCTGGAACTCGCCCAACTTCTTCAGACCAGTGAAGTAACTGGTTTTCTACGCGCCCCTGCCTTCCACGCAGGATGGAGAGCTCATCTTTTCAAACTGAGACCAGTGAAAGGGAATACAGGAGGTGTTCAGTGGGGAACAATTGAGTGCGTGTATCCTCTCGCTCACGGGTGGCTAATTCCCTTATTCCTACCTTTAGGAGATTATTTTTACGGGTCAAGCAGACGAAACTAGGAGGGCCAGTCCAGTCAGCCATCACCGCACTACGAGTCACGTTGGTGGAGTCCGTAACAGCCCAGTTCAGTTCGACGCCCCTATGGGGTCCAGTTGAGTGTAACAGAGCACCTCCGGTGGCCACCTTGCTTGCACACTTTTCAACATTCTAATGTAGGTTATATACTGTCCCTCATGCAACCCCACATCCTCTGTCAGTCTCAGGAACTTCAACGCCTCCCCCTCTTGCCATATGTCTCCCAGGGTGGCCAAGCCCACTGGTTCCCAGTACCTGCGGACCCCCTGCATCAGCTAGGGGTCTTCTATGCATAGTGCCGCCAGCGGCACCTGCTTGGAGAACGGAACCGGGTATCCCGACATCTGCCACGCTCTATGCCACAACTCCCAGCCCAGTACCAGTAGCCCTGCTATCTTCCGGACCCTTGGTTTGGACAGCCACACCACTTCGCTGAGGAAGAAGGGGGCCGGGTCCGCGCACAGCAGTCTAGATTCTGCTGTCTCGTCATCAGACAGCCACCTCGCTACATACTGCAGATGCCCTGCCAGGTAATACAGTTCAAAGTTCGGCAAGTTTATCCCCCCCCTTTCCCCCCCATCACACGAGTTTTGCAATTTCCAGAGGGCCACCCTGTTCCTGGAGTTCTTCCAAATGAAGCCCCGGCACAAGCCGTGGAGACTGGCAAAAAAGCGTCTCGGGATTACGTGCAGGATGTAACAAAAAAGTGCAGCAATCTAGGCAAGACTACCATTTTGAGCAGAGCGGCCCTCCCCACCATAGCCAGGGGTAGCCTGGACCAAAATCCCATGCTATTTTGGATTCCTGCCACTGCCTTTACCGTGTTATGTGCATGTTCTTCTCCCGCTGTATGATATATGTCTATTCCGAGGGTTGTATGTGATTTCATCGATGGACTTTTCATTGCGGGGTTTTTTGCCACGGATTTTTATTAAAAAAGAAAACATCGTTTTTTTTTTTTGGGGGGGGGGTTATCCCACAAACCCCTCATCCGTTTATTTATTTTAATATTCCCCTAGACACACACCAAATTTATTTAATTTTTAACCCCCCAAAAAAATCAATGTTTTTATTTTCAAAAAAAAAAAATCGCAGCAAAATACCCCACGATTAAAAGGCCGTCGATGAAATGCCGGTATACCATTCCAAGATATCGGAACGACTTGGTGCACCAGGGTATTGGCAGCGTTGGCAAGCTCTCGGGCCGGACATGCCTGTATCTCCCCAGGGGGAACACACTGGACTTTTTGGGGTTCACTGCTACGCCGGAGAGGGCAGCGATTCGTTCCATCACATCCAGTATATACTGCATGTTCTCCTCCGGGTAGCGCAGATACAACAATATATCATCAGCATATAAAGAAACAAAATGCATGCCCCCCGCAGTACGGATGCCTATCTCCTCGCATTGTTGTCTCAGGCAGATGGCCAGTATGTATAACATGGGTGACCACTGGCAACCCTGTCTGGTCCCCCTACTTAGCTGCTATTTATCTGAAATGATAGCCCCCATTTTGACTCTAGCAATCGGGGAGCTGTATAACATATTCACCCACCTGCGGTATCCCAGGCCCATCCCATAGCCCTCTAAGGCCGCGGTCAGCCAGGGCCATCTAACTGAGTCGAAGGTCTTAACCGCGTCTATTGAGGCTATAGCTATTTCCCCTGGGTCTTCTTTTGTTTGGTCAATGATATGGTGCAACCTCCTGAGGTTATCAGTTATGTTCCTGCCCGGGACGTAGCCCATTTGGTCTGTGTGTATCAGTTTACCAATAACGGCCTTTAGCCTGTTCGCTAGCACAGCAGTAAGGATTTTACTGTCCTGGTTAAGCATTGAAAGGGGTCTGTACGACCCACAGTTCGTGCGGGGCTTGCCCGGCTTCAGAAGCGGAATGATCACCGCCCCCCGCAGGGACTCTGTAGTCTGCCTTGCTCGTACGACTCATTCAGCATGGCCAGCAGCGGGGGGAGCAGCTCCTGTTTATATGCTTTATAGAATTCGCTCGGCAGCCCGTCCGACCCAGGGGCTTTACAGGTGGGCAAATGCTGGACTACCAGCTCGAGTTCTTCTATTGTAATAGAGGCGTCTAGGTCGGCGCGTTCTGCATCATCTAGGGTGGGGAGGTCTATGTCCTCCAGCGTCTCCTTGATTGCATGTTCTCTCGGGCCACCTGGGTCCTCGTAGAGGTGTTTGTAATATTTCAAGAACTCTACGTTCACCTCCTCCTGGGCATTCCGGTTCTGCCCTCCATCCCCTTCGATTTCCCTGATCACCGATCGCGGCTTCTCGCTCTTATATAGACAGGCCAGCAGCCTGCCCGGCTTATCTCCTCCCGCATGCTGTCTTTCCACGTATTTCTTGTAGCTTATATTGCATAGCCTGTCCCAGCATTCCCTGCTAGCTTGTTGTAGCTGCCTCATCTTATCTCTGTCCTCATTAGAGGTGCCCCCTCTGCGTGCCATCTCCTCCAGCTCTTCTTCAATTCCCCTCAACTCCTGCTCTAAGCCCCCCTGGAGTCCCCTGGATTTCGATATGGCGACCCCCCCCCGCATGACCACCTTAAACGCCTCCCACTCGGTGCCCATGGAGCTAACGCTGCCAGTATTGATCTCAAAATATTCCGTGATCGCCTCTCTTAAGTCCTCCCGGAATCCTGGGTCCTGCAGGGCCTCGGCCCTGAGTCTCCAGGTGGGGATCCGCGCCCTTCGGGGCTGGTGTCGCCACTCCAGGACCAGGGAGGAGTGGTCTGAGAGCACCCTGGCTTTGTCTTCCGCGCCTTCAATCTCTTCTGCCAGCCCCGTGGAGGTGACCATGTAGTCCAACCTCGTGTGAAGGTCATACGGTGCCGTATAGTACGAGTATTGCCTGTCTACAGGGTGCAGCAGCCTCCAGACGTCAGTTAAGTCAAAGTCTCTAAGGAGGGCCTGTAGCACCTGCGCTGCTGAGGTGGGTTTATCTATTTTGCCATCCGATCTGTCCACCCTAGGGTTAAGTACACAGTTGAAGTCAACGCCCCATAGGATCCCACCACCGAGCAGGGGACTAATTTTGCTATAGAGTGTCCTATAGTAGGCCGCTCTATCCTGGTTAGGGGCGTACAGGTTCACAATGCACACTTCCCGGTTTTCTAGCATCCCTTTAATAACAAGCAGTCTGCCGTCCGGGTCCGCCACAGCCTGGAGCAGCTTAAATGGTACATGCGGTGCCACCCAAGTGATAACCCCTCTACCGTATGCTGAGTACGTGGCTCCCCCCATGCACCCCTTCCATTTCTTCTTGACCACCTCTAGTTTCTCTCTAATAAGGTGGGTCTCCTGTAACAACGTTATATCAATCCTCATCCTTTTCAGATACATCATCACTCTTTCATTTCAAATAGCTGTTTAGGCCCCTGACGTTCCAGGTGACCACTCTAAGGCACCCTGACGCCATAACTGCAGTGTCCCACCTTCCTCCTCCACCTATTATCCCGTCTATGAAGATACACGTTTTGGCTTGTTACCGCTTCCCTCCCATCCAACGCCCCCCCACTTCCCAACTCCCAATTCCCCAACTTCAAACCACTGCACACCCCCACATCCCTCCCCCTCCAGCCCTTACCCTGGCTCCAGCCCCAACAAATGCCCAGATCCATCCATAGATCTCAGGCCCCCCGGCGTTTGGCTTTGCCCTAGAGTCCCAGGCCCAGAGACCAGCAGGGTGTCACCGGACTACCAGTGACCTAACTAAGCTACTCGGTGGGGGTTATGAGGTCAGGTTCCGTGTAGCTTCCCTATTGATATCAGAAGTTTCCAGCGCTGCCGGATCATATTTATAACTGTGGCTCTAGACATGTACACCCGCCAGTTATATGCAATGCTATATTCAAGTCCCAATGTCACTTGCTATAGCGGCCAGGAAGCTCCAAACACATGCTACTTATCTTCGCCATCGTTTTCCTGGATCTCTGATTCCTGGGGGCAGCTCTACGCGTCCAGCCATCCCATGGCGTCCTCAGGAGTGTGAAAAAGCAAGGTTCTTCCCTTGTGGAATACCTTCAGTTTAGCTGGATAGTGCAGCATGTACTTGTTGCCGGCTTCCCGCAATCTCCTTTTCACCGACCCAAAGTTCTTACAGCTACACTGTACCTGCAAGGTATAATCCGGGTATGCCGTTATGAGCGCAGCCCCCCTCTGTATCATGCCTCCCTTCCCAAAGGATTTTTTCCCGGTCCCTGTAATTTAAAATCTTAGCGATCACCGGCCTGGGGGGATTCCCCGGCGTCGGCGGCTTCAACAGGGCCCTATGCGCCCTCTCTACGGTGAACCCCTGGGATAGGGTTCCCCCGTGTATCTCCTGCTATCGATGAATTCGGTGGGGTTAGTTCCTTCAGAACCTTCCAGCAATCCGACAATGCAAATGTTGTTTCTTCGGGTGCGTCCCTCCGCCTCCTCTGCCCTGTTCTCCAGGTTGCCCACACGTTGCGCTAGGGCGTGAAGTTCTGAGTGATGAGCCGCACAGGCCGCCGTGTTCGGGGCCACCTCTTTTTCTAGGGCCCCCGTGCGCTCAGCCAGTGACCTTACATCTTGCCGGAGAAGGTTCACGTCCTCCTGCACTGCTCCTACCTTGAGCTCAAGTGCGGCTTTCATTTCGTCTATTGCTAGGCCCAATTTGGTCTCCAAGGCCACCTTCAGGTCTGCGATTGCCTCTATTACCTCCTGGTTGCCCATGGGGCCGGGGCCGTCGTTGGAGGTCTTTTCTGTCTTCCTGGCCCCTTCTATGCTTGATGGCGTCCTGGCAAAGTCATCTAGTGTGGGCTGCTTGACCGTTTGTCTGAGGGGTTTATTAGACATCTTGGTGCGTCGGGAGCAAGCGGGCCAAACCTACAGCGTGCAGTCCTCTTTTCAGGCGTACTAAGTTCCCCAAAGTGTCAGGGCCAGGCCTGACCGTATCCTGGGTATCCCGGTAATTTATCTCACTACCAGAGTGGACTGTGTCCTCCCACGCACACCTGTACTTGCACCGTCCTTCACAAGGCCCAGGCTCCTGCCCCGACCTGTCCCCCAGTGCCAGTGCGGTCCACCTGGCCCGCGTACTGCCTTCTCGTGAGTCTTTCAGGTGCCCCAAAATCCTCCTCTCTGGGACGTGTCGTGATGGCCCGTAGATCTGCTTCATTTACATGCCTATTTATATGGGGGCTCTGGCCTCAAGTGGCCACGTCTCGCATGTCTGTCCAAGCAGTGCGCTCCGGTGCTGCCCGGTACCTTGCTCGCAGCTTCGCCGGCCTCAGGGCGCTCCACGTTCGCCACCTGGTCCAGGCTCTCAGGCTTCCTCTCTCCTGCCCGCGCCTGTGGCCGCCCTGCCAATAAGTCGTGTCCCTTTGGGGTTCTTAACACACCCCAATGTCCAAGTTCGGGTGCGCGCCCCACTTGAGCCGGGCGCCGCACAGGGTCAGGCGCCTCCTGCAGGGCGCTTCCGCCGTCCGCAAAATCTCATGGGGGACCCCTCTCCAGGTCCTCTAGCTGTTGCTGGCCCGTTTCCAGGAGTGTCGGGCCAGGCGAGGCCAGTCCTGGCCCCCGTGGGCTCCGCTCACTGCAGAGCCCGCTACAGCCGTGCAAGGGATGCTCCGGTGCTTTCCACCAGTTTCAGTGCGGGCCAGCGCCCTAGCCTCTCTCCAGTCCGCTCAGGCCCTGGCCCCCCGGGGGTCGCCCCTCTCCTGGGGATCTCGATTCGACAGCAGGACCCCAGACGCACAACGCCAGCCGGTCCGCTCACCTCGCCCGCACCCAGAGGCGCCCATAGCAGCTTGGTACGGGGACCCTTGCCCCTCCCACATCCGCTGAGGACAACGGAGTCTGTGTCTCAGCCCTGCCGGCCTGCCCACTGGCTGGGTACGCTAGCAAGCCTCCAGGCTAGGCATCATTCATAGCATGCTACAGATGCTGGGCATTAGCCCGCCGCTCCAGCGAGCGCTCCTGGTATGGCGTTGTGGTCAGTTTATGACCCTTTGTTCTGATCCGCCATCTTGCCAGCGTCCAAGGTGTGGGCACCCCGCTCTTTCTTTTTCGGCCAAAGCTTCCCGCACCGGCTCCTAATCGGGCCCCTCCAGTGCTCGGAACGTGCCTCAGATATTCATGCACATATGGCTGTGTTGCCGGCGTGCAATGTCCGCTAGAAACTTCAATTTCTGTAAAGATCAATGTCGGATCACGGGAGCTCCTCGCGGACGCGTCCTCCTATGCAGCCCTTTAGCCACACCCACAGGGACAGCATCCTAATTCCCTACTGGAGCCATGTACTAAGTTATTAGGGATTTGTAAGGCCTAAAGGGTCTATCTACTGGATTCTTTGTGACCGTGTTTATTTTGCTTGCGCCTCTAAATATGGAACAACCCACCGGTTCCAATACCATTCTTTCAAACTGATTTATGTTTGTTCCATCCAACTGACCAGTATCACTGTCATTTCATTTTCCATAAAATAATTTTCTCAATAATGTATAACATGCGGTATTGAGTGGCAACAGATGTACATACCAACCCATTCCTTTTCCACCATGCTGGGGTAAATGGGAAGAGACCCAACATTTGGACCTATTCAAGATAGCATTTGTCATATTCATAATCAATAGCAAGGTATTATCATATCCATTTCTATGTTTCACTTCTTGTGAGGGGCGAGTATAAGAGAGCACATGTACTGGGCTACTCGTAGTAGGAGCATTGGTAGCAGACAAAAGAGAGTTCAAAGGATGCACAGTTTCCAAATACCTGAATATTGGGATCAGTGCAATCAAAATGCAAAGCGGTATCATAATCATTAGCATATTCTTTTTTCTAAACCAAGTTTGCCTAGGAATAGGCTTAGTCTCTGTTAGGTAAGATTTCCACAGGGCTGGTAAATCTTCCTTGCCTGGTTCAACTCCAGAACTTTTTGCTTTTCTAGTGAGATATTTTCCATTAATACCTCAGTGAGTGGGAACCTTTTTCCACACTCACCTGTCTTTAACTCTTTTTATGGGTGTCATTTTTAAGACTCTCCATAGTGTCTTTTTAAAGTTGTCATGTTTAACAACTTATTGGCAATAAGTGCCTGTTGTTGCTGGGTTGCCCTAGGGGCTCCCCATTTAACTTTCTTGTGCTAACCTTGAGTGAACTACAGTTCCCAAGGGTAGAAAGGATCTTTGGATCCCTTTTACATCTTATTCTGTGAAACCAGCACACCCCACCTTATGTGGAGTGCTGGGGAGATACAATGTATCCCCTTTCACATTTAAACTGTAACAATTCTGTTACAGTGACAAGCTTACCTTTAATGGCTGGTGGCAGTGATACCTTTTACTAATTTGGTGCACCTTTACCGCGTGCTGTAATCACAGCTGCAGTAAAGGCACCTAAGGGTGCTCATTTTTACCAAAATGGCCCCTGTCTTCTTTTTCTGCCATTTTAGTGTTTCTTGTCGTTTCTTGTTCCTTCCCCTGACATCCAGGGCGGGAAAATCCTTTGTTTGAGTTTTGTCTTCGGCGGGAGTCCCCTGGACACCCCGCCCAGGCTCCAGTCAGTCTGTAAGCACAGGAAGTGGGGGAGGGGTCCCAAACTTCCCCCTCCTTTGTCTTAGGTCTTCCTTCAACTGGGCCAAATCCCAGTGGGGGGTTGGCTGTCCTGATTGGACAGCCAAACGCCCCTTTCTTGTAAAATGCGGGGAGAGAATGCAGAGGTTGTGTTGCAGTTCCTGATAAATACTGGAAACCTGGAAGCTGAGGTCATGTCGACCACTGGAACCGAAAACCGAAGAGGATGACGAAGGAAAAGCGGCGGGAATGATTTCCAGCGGCCGGAGAGCCTGCTTTGTAACCGGAGCCTGCTGCAGCCCTTCCTTCCGATCGACCTGGGGTCTCCGAAAACGACGACCCGAACCCAGAGCCTGGTGAGACCCACTAGACTCAAGACGACCTGCATTTTGAGCCATCCCACGGTTTTCTGCGACCTTGCGTTCTTGCAATACCCCAATACCCTGGGACCACCTGCCACTGTGCGGTGCATGGTCTTCCGAATTCCGAATCTCGCTGAAACTTCGTGGGCATCTTGGTCTATCTCCAGAGACACGAATCGAGTCCAAAAAGTCCCCTCACAAGAGTGCTGGACCTTTTAAACGACGAGAATTCAACCGCGATTTTCTGTCTTCATCTGTGCTCCTTGAAAAGGCGCCAAACCCGCAGAACCGCATTCAGCCGCGAGAGAAATCTTGCCTAGAGCCTTCTTCATCGATCCCTGCTGCAAAGTCCCTTCTGAGGTCTTGTGTTCAGTCTCCAGGACAAGGAATCCAGTGACCGGGTATTTGGCTGCAGTCCCTGAAGTTCTCCTGCTGCAATCTCTTCTTCATTGCTGAGGTACTGTGTTGGCTTGGGTATATACTTACCTTAAGCCTGTTGGGATTTCTGTGTAGTCCTGGGGTGTTTTCTGTGATTGGGAGGTCCCTCGTCCAGTACACCCAGTCCCACTGCTAGAATCCTGCTGGGGTGTCTTCTGCGAAGCCCCTGGACCCTCTTCTAACCCTAGAAGTAAAGTACTCACTTGGTTGCCAGTTTTCCTAAGGAAACTCTGACTTTTGCTACTAAAGAACTTATTCTAACACTGCCTGTTGGTCACTAGTCCTAGTGACCCCCCTTCTGCCACTGAGAACACTCATGCTCAAAGGGAAAGACTTTGAAGGGATTGGGACTTCTGCCTAGAAAAGAAATCAAGTGGTTTACTTACTTGTAAAGAGTTGGTTGGTTGGTAACTGTAATTCTAAGAGTGAACAGTTACAAAAGTTCTTACTGATCTTGAATGTGTGATGCACTATTCTTAAAAGTATGGTTAACATCTTTCCTTCCTTAGCCACTGTTTTGCCAGTCTAAAAGAAAGTAGATGTGAAGGTATTTTACTCTCCTGTGATTAGGTTGTGCCTCTTTACAAAAGTAATGTGTTGGTTTCACCAGATTATTCCTGAAGGGTAATTGTATGAGTGTCCTCCAACTGTTGGTATCACCAGGTTAGTCCTGTTAGGATAACTGTATGAGTGTCCCCCAACTGGGTCTTGCTTCCCCTGACTTGCTGCTAGCCTGTCTTTAATAAGTCTACATTAGGTTGTTGCCTACCTAGGATTATCTATTCTGTAAAGTGTGACATTGGGTTTTACTTTCCCCTTCATTGTGAAGTTAAAGTAAGTGGGTTTTACTTACCTTGTGTTAGCTGTGTGCCATCCAAAACAAGTTACAAGAGTTATTGCTTATCTCCATCTGGGGTTCCCTGATTTCCAAAGCATCTGTAATTGTATATTACATCCATTAGGTTTTGCTCACCTGGAATAACTGTGTGTTATGACCAAAGTAGTTATAGGTTTTTACTGCACCTAGAATAAGTGTTTCACTATTCACCAAAAGTATATTGTCCAGTTGACTGTTTGTGATTTGTTCCAAGAGTCACTGTACAACTGGAAGGGCCTACTGTCCTTGTATTACCAAAAGTAATCTAAAAGTAACCATTGGTCTTTTACTCCCAATGAATAGGCTGGGCCTATACTAAATGTGTATAACAAGGTTTTGACTTCCCTAGAACTACTGTTAGGTGTTCCAAATAAGGTCTATACTTGGGTCTGTGTACTTTCAAGTATAGTGTTGTGTTTTATATTGTGATTTCATATAATGTTTCAGTATTTACTTAACCCCTAGATTTATCTGGGCCTACTTGTATTTAAATAAATCCTTTATTTTTATAATACATAGTGTTTCAGTGTTTCTTTGGATCATTTGTATTACAGTGTTCACTTGTACTGTATCTACTGCCCTCTCTCCCTCCTAAGATAAGCCTGGCTGCTCTGCCTACGCTACCATGTACTCAGGTGGTACAGTCTTATACTAAGAGTGGAGTCTTGTACTGCCTCAGTTGAATGGTTTTACTAGGCCCTTAACTGGACTTCAGAAAAACTGTCCTAACAGTCTCTATTTCTACAATATCAACAGCATTAGTGCAGGAGGGAGCAGGAGTGAGTGTAGGTATTGTCTGTAATGTTTATCTCAGGAAGGGTTTTCAATGTTCGTTGCGGAAAAGTCCTCCACAGCAACACACGTTAACAGCAAAGCGTTCAGGTAGCAGCAAAGCGTTCAAGCCAGTTCAGACTAGCCTGCTTAATAAATGACAACAATCTGATGTGATTTCGCACAGAGCTACAAAAAGGCAGGAGCAAGCATCAATTGTCGGTACCATATGCCCCCCGCTTATCCCCACGGGGTCCCACTGGTCCTTCACTTTTCAATGGTAGCACCGGGAAACCGTGTTTCAGAGCTTTCAAATTGATGCAGCTTTATACAGCCCATACGCTCCTTTTCCCTAGGCCTCCGTTTTCCACTTCATTTATGTTGGGAACAGAGGCAAAACAAAACAGATCACTTCCGATTTTGTGAACAAAGATTGTACCTTATGGCTCCAGGTACAGCATGATCAATGAACAATGCACTCTCATTTCCAGATGCAGGATCAGTGCCAGCTTGCAATGCAATGAGTGATAATGCGGCAGCAGTCGGACAAGGTTGTGGCACCTTTGGCCTTTCAATCTTTATTCCAAGCTCCCCGGGCCCTTTCTCGGGCTTAGGAAGAACTTCTGGCAAAGAACTGGCAATGGTATCTTTGTGATCAAGTGCAGCTGTATTTCTTTCAACGTCAGGATTAGGCAGCTCTTTGAAAGGAAACAGAATTCTTTTTGTGTGTGTTGCATGGATCCAGGATTTCCGGCCATCCACTGGGATCGCAGTCTGTGTAGCCAGGAGCACCTGGTAGGTGCGAGTGAAGATTTTCTCTCAAAGTCCTTAATCAGTGTCCAGTCCCCAGGCTGCAGACAATGTCCTGGGCCAGTACATCTGACAGGAAGAGCCTCCTGCACCTGTTGATGAATTAAATGCAAGTTATGAGTTAACTGTTTACAGTAATTAATAAGCAGTGGGTATTCTATGTCTGTCAGCCGTTTCGGCTGCGGAGCATTCCAAACATTTGCTGGTCACTATTTCATATGGGGCGAGTCCAGTCCTTGCTTGTACACATGTTCCCATGCACAACAAAGCTAGCGGTAATGCATCAGGCCATTTCAAATTGCTCCCCTCACAGATCTTACTCAATTTATTTTTTTAAATACCGTTTTGGCGTTCCACCAGACTGGCACTCATCAGGTGTCTGGCCAAATGGAATCGTTTGTCAATTTGGAGGCCTGCACAAATTTGTAATATCATGGCTGCAATAAAGTGCGGACCGTTATCTGACCATATGACGCGGGGTAGGCCAAAACGGGAAAAGTACTCTTTTAGCATAACTTTAGCTGTGGACATAGTTGTACAATCTTTCAGGGGTTAGGCCTCTACCCATTTGCTAAATGCGCAGACCACCACAAGGACATACTTATAGTTTCGGCACCTTTCCATTTCTATGAAGTCAAAATGGATGACTTCAAACGGCATAGAAGGGGGGGGGCAAAGCTTCCTGTTGGCGTTGCTGTCCCTTTTCCAATGTTATGTTGTAAACAACTCATACAATTTTGGACCAGTCTGTCAGCAGTGTTTCTGACATGTGGATTCTGCCATACCGTATCTAGATGCTGAATCATTTTTCTAGCACATATGTTGCACTGTGGGCCATAGTGACCATTGTCACCACATAGGCATTTGGCAACATCCATCTTTTGTTCTCTTTGTCCACCCAACAACCTTCAAAGTCTAATGCTGGACCCTCAGACCATGCTTTTATTTCATCCGCAGTAGCTTCTACTTGCATTTCCTTAATTGTGGCAATCCCATTTTCTATCATACAGGGTACTTCTTTCATCTTTTAAACATACATTTTTGTGTGCAAATCAGTGGCAGTTTGTTTCGCAATTCGGTCTGCAAACGCGTTTCCTTTTCCAACATCATACGTTACTTTTTATGTGCTTCACATGTCATTATTGCTAATCGTTTGGGAAGCGTGAGTGCAGACAACAGTCTCACCATCAAAGTGCCATGTTGGATTTTTGTTCCGTGTGATGTCAGGAAACCCCTTTCAGCCCATAATCGACCAAAATTGTGTACGACCCCAAATGCATACTGACTGTCAGTATATATGTTCACATTGAGGTTTGCAGAAATTTCACATGCTCTGGTTAACGTTATTATCTCTGCGGCTTGTGCTGAGTTGTATGGGATTCTTTTGCTTTCTACAATACTTTTCAGTGTAATGATGGCATATGCAGCCATTGATGTACCTTCGGGTAATTTAAAACAAGAACGGTCACAAAACAGTTCTCCATCTGGCTCTTTTTGTGGGGTATCTGTTAGATCAATTCTTCCTTTCGTCTCTTGTTCAGTAACAATTAAACAATCATGGGGGAATTCTTTTTCACCCCCTCCTTCATTGGGAGGGGGCATTAACTCGGCCGGATTTAAAGCGTAACACCTCATAATTTGGATATTCGGTGCAAACAGGACAATTTCATACCTTGTTAATCTGGCTGATGTAAGGTGTTGCATCTACGTTCTATTTAAAAGAACGTCCACTGTTTGGGGTACCATAATGGTTAAAGCG
The DNA here is from genome assembly GCF_040938575.1 of Ambystoma mexicanum. Lineage (NCBI taxonomy): Eukaryota > Metazoa > Chordata > Amphibia > Caudata > Ambystomatidae > Ambystoma > Ambystoma mexicanum. The sequence continues at coordinate 1,492,193,071 of NC_090921.1, forward strand.
TAACCTAAAACTATTCCCTCGGTTTGTTTTACTGACACGGCAGCTGCAGCAACAGCTCGCAGGCAGCGCGGCAAAGCGCATGCAGCAGGATCCAACGTGGAAGAGAAGTAGCCGCACTGTCTATTTCTCCCTCTTTGTTCCTGAGTCAAAACAGCCAAAGCACAACCATTGTTTTCATGCACAAATAACTTAAAACTCTTGTCATAATTTGGTGTGCCCAAAACCAGAGCTGAACATAATGCAGCTTTGAGCACGTCAAATGCTTCTTGACACTCCATGTTCCATGGCAAAGGTAAGGTAACATCTTTCCTTGTTAATTCTGCTATTGGTTTCACAATCATAGAGAAATTGGCAATCCGCTGCCTACAATATGAAGCCATGCCAATTAAGGCCCTGACTTCTTTATGTGTATTTGGAATAGGCATACCAGAGATGCTTTCTGTCCTTTCTGTTGTCCATCTTCTTTCCTCCTTCGAAAGGAGGTAGCCCAAGTAGGTTACTTCCTTTCGACAATACTGGAGTTTCTTTAGTGAAGCTTTGTGTCCCTGCGCTGCTAAATGTGTCAATAGCGCAGCTGTACTTTCTTTACAAACTTCTTCTGTGTCCGCTGCTATCAATAAATAGCCTGTGTATTGTAACAAAACACAACCTGCTGATAGTTCTAGCATATCTAATTGTTCCTTTAATGCTCTACTGTAAATGCTCTGACTTTCAGTGTAACCCTGCGGAATTCGTGTGAATGTAAATGAGCGTCCTCCTAAACCAAAAGCAAATAAATATATGCTATCCGGATGTACTGGAATGTTAAAAAAAAATGTGTTCTTCAAATCTACAACACTAAAATACGATGTAGATGCTGGAATCATAGTCAAAATTGTAGTCACATCCGGGACTAATGGAAATTGCGGATCAACAACTTTATTCACTCTGTGCAAATCAATTATGAAACGTTACGGTGTGTAATTACCTCCTTTCTTGTAAAGCGGAAGAATCGGACTATTGCAAGTGCTACCAGAAATTTCTTCAATCGCGTTTCTTTTAATCAAATCTGACACAATGCATTTCAATGCTTTCTCTCCTTCGGCCGAAATTTTATATTGCGGAATACGCGGCAATGTAATTCCTTTTTTTAAAACAATTTTCACTGGCTCCACTTTTAAACATCCAACATCATTGTCGTTCACAGCCCATATACAAGCCGGTACTTTACTCAATTCAGTCGGTAATGGTTTAGATAAAAATGTTGATACAGGAGTCTTTTGTGGCGATATCGTCAAATACAATCACAACAAATTTTCACCGCAATTTTTTGTCAAAAGAAATGGAAATAGACTCTGTGAATGGATGAAGTGTTATAGGTACCGATTGTGACACTAGACCTATTACTGGTGTACCTGAGAACCCTACTGAGACATTGTTCTGCCCTGACAGTGGTATCTCTGGAACCTGCTGATGGTCAATCGAACATTTCTGTGCACCTGTGCCCACTAGAAAAATGTCTTCCCTATTCCCAACCTTCATTTCTATGTAGGGCCCTTTCTGGTCTACAGGAATAGATAGTGGTTCCAACCCCTGTCTTGGGCTGTCCTATTAAAACAATACATCGTCAGATGTAAAGTCGCCAGTGTAATATGCATTGGACTGACTGTCAAAAACATTTCCATCACTTGTGCTGTTTTGCTGCTGTTGGTTCTGGTTCTGATTCTGATTCTGATTACCCTGGTTATTCTGAAATTGTGGCGCTCTTGGGTTCCTATTCTGTCCTTGTGTTCCCGGGCGACCTCTAATCCCACAAAGCAGGAAGTCAATTTCCCAGGCATAGTTAATCCTTACCCTTTTCTTACCCTGGGTGTTTGATCTTGCAAGAGCAACTCTCGATCAATATCAGGATGTTTAAGAATCGGGGCACGACTCACCTGATCAATCAATTCGTCACTCAGGACACAATTCGTCCGTATACAGACACAACCAAGAATCGTCGTGACTGCGTGTCTGGCTCAATCTGCCTCGTTCCAGGACCCTCGCCTCGATACTCTCTGGGCGCTGCTTGTCGATCAGGGATCGGCTGTTTACAGATCGGCAAAGGAGTCCCTCATCACTTCTACAGGGGCGTCCCGAACACCTTTCGATCCCAGCTGGACAGCTTCGCCCTCGACTTGTTTTTGCCTTCTTCAAACTTAACATATACGATGGTGCAAAAGGGGGAGGGTCCCTATTAGGGCACCATATTTGCTAGGCCATAAAGACCCTGCATATGGAAACGAAGGCACAATAACCATATACTCCAATGACACGTCGGACACGAGGTTCGATTTCCAAACAAGTCTGGTTTATTTCAAAGTATTCTCAGTCGGCCGACTGGGGTCTAACGTCTCGCAACGTGTGTACCCAGACCTCGTGAGACGCAAGAGAGCGAGCAACGCTCAAGCAACAATATATATACATAACATGCAATCTTTGAAGGCAAATCAAACCGCCCATAAATGTGTCATTCAGGCTAGGGTTCGGTGATTGACAATCATGACAAGTGTCTATTCAGTCTAAATATACTTATTCTCGCAACAGTAGCAGAGACAGCTTTTTTTTATGGAGAACATAAAGCTCTTAGTTCAGCAAGGATATCATGTTCGTAGGAGAGAAACATTCCTTAGCACGCTATCTATGTGTTTCTATTCGTGAACCAAGTGTCAGACAGTACTGAGGCAGAAAATACCAGTCTCTGCGAAGGAGTACCGCTAAAAGAATATAATTCATGCTTTAATTGCCTTTTACTACAGCGTTTGCAAGACAGGCCGGCACCTGGTCTGCTGATTGGATGCGGCTTCTGCTCACCTCGAAGGACTACATGAGGGAGGAAAACAGTGTATTTCTGTATCATCTGACATTCCTGTCTGTATTAGTCTTTCAATATGCAGGCCGTGGCCTCGCGCCATGTATGAACTCGAAGCATAGAATACATTTTGCAAAGCAGTTTGACAGAAAGGAAAAAAGAAAATGACTGACATTTCATAAAATGGACGCCCTCTGGTTACATTGACGATTCTGTGATTGCAGTGTTTGCCACATGATGCGATTGGTTGCCGGCCAACATAATATACATACTATACATTCGAAGGGATTGTGTCCTCCGACGTAATCCTTATCTTTGATAATATGTTTCCAGCTTGCTGGCCTCGGACATTTTTTCTGTAGAGGGCGCTGCGCGTCGACGTCCGCCGAGTCGATGTCCTTAGACGGCCACCGTATCGGCTCTGACGTCACCAGGCCCATAAATAGCCACGCGCTGCGTCCGTTGCTCAGTTCCGTTTTTCCGCGCTTCGTGGGGCCTCGGAACGTCGTTGCTCAGTTCACTCAGGATAACTATCTATTTCTACTCGAAAATACCTTATCGTTCTCGATGGCTTCTTCATCAGAACCGACGACGCCGCGATCCGGCTTCAAGAAATGTCGAGACTGCGGTAAAAAAATGTCAATAACTGATCCACACAGGATCTGCTTATGGTGCTTGGGATCCGAGCACCATTGTTCGGAGTGTGAGGACTGCATGTCCATGACGGCGAAAGCCTTGAAGGAGCGCAAGGGGAAGCTCGAGAGAGGTAAGTCAACAAAAACCTCCTCGAAAGTTTTGTCGGCTGAGTCGGGGCATTCGTCTCCTCGCCGTCGAAAACATTCCCATTCTAGATATCGAAGCAGCTCCCACCATTCGTCAAGATCAAGACACTCAAAAAAGAGATGTTGAAGGTCCCATTCCTCGTCGTCTTCTGTGTCCCCAGAAAGGGTGCCCTGTCCCACTAAACACAGTTCTCAAGCTGAGTGGGAGGAATTCAGAAAGAAAATGTTAAGCGTCTTCGAGAACGTGGCCTCGACCCCCTCGAAGACAGCTGAGGGTGATACCCCGGGTGAAAAACACAAAAAATCAAAATGCCGCGAGTCGCAGCACCCGGCGAAACATTCCACCCAAGAGCGCCATGAGCCATCGGGTAAAAAGGCATCGTCTTCGACGCAGTTGTCGAAGATTCCTTCGACGCACGCATCGGCGCCATCAACGGCGTTGTCGAAGGGTTCCTCGACGCATCGGTGGATCGACTCGACGCCGACGTCGACGCCGATGAAAGAGAGAACCAAGGCCACTCCACAGCCAACAGTGATTTCAAGGGCCTCCGGCACGACGCCGAGACCGACGTCGAGGCCCTCGAGTAGGCTCCCGATCCTCTCGAGTTCTTCGAGACCCCTTCCAGTTTCTTCAACGCCGTTTTCGGCGCCTTCGAAGCCTATTACATCGGCGTCAACGACATCGACGTTTTCTCGTCCAATAACGAGTTTGGCTCCTTCTGCCTTAGAGATGGGTTTTACTCCATTTCAGAGGTCAGAGTACCCTAGACTTTCTTCAATTTATGAAGAGGGGGAAGATTCTGACCAGGAAACATTCGGGTTACAGAGGACCACACCGCCTATTGCAGAGGATTTCTCCTCTGAGGAAAGAAGGCTGAAGGACCTACAGGAGTCACTACATGAGGCAAATGGGCTAGACACTTCCCCAGAAGTGGAATTTGTTAAGCCAGACCCAGGGGAACATGCCGAAACACCCTATAGAACCCTGATGGCAAGAATTATTGAGTTTATGGATTGGTCTGCGCCTTCGCCTGTTTTTCAACAGGATGACCTAACAGATATATTAGACAAAGGCCCACAGGAGGACCAGATGGTCCCCTTCCATGCTGCCTTACAAAGGAAAATTGCATCAAATTGGGAAACTCCCGAAGTTATCCCTGCAGTCAATAAAAGATTGTCAACCAAATATAGGGTAGCGGCTACTGACCCTGAATACTTGTCAAAACACCCGACTCCAGAGAGCCTGGTGGTTCAGGCGGCAACTTCATCTAGCAGTAGGACCGCTTACCCTACTGTCCCACAGGGTAGAGATGACAAGAGGTACGACTCTGTCAAAAAAAGTTTTCTCTGCCTGTAGTATGACGTTGAAGTCCATCAACGCCACCTGTACGTTCGCCAGGTTCAGTCACACACTGTGGGAGTGTGCTTCATCAGCGGCTGACTGCATAGCCGAAGGAGAGGAAAAGGAAGCCTTCCTTAACATTATTAAAGATGGCAAGGATGCCATGTGCGAATCACTTCAAACTGGCGTTGATTCCGCTGACAGTATCAGCAGGGCCATGGCGGCAAGTACGAAAATCCGCAGGCATGCATGATTGCAAGTCAGCTTTGCTCCAGATGTGCAGGCCAGACTTTTGAATATGCCCTTTGACGGCTCTTCATTATTCGGGAAAAAGGCTGATGACAGTCTGGAAAAGTTAGACTTCTAAAGCAGCAGCAAAATCTTTAGGAGCTGTTATCTGCCAACCTTCTTTTCGCCCCTCAGGAACCTCTGGAAGAGGGAAGTCCTTTCGCTATTATTCCGCATTCGGCAAAGGCAGAGGACAGCTGGTTCAAAGAGGCCAAAGGAGATCCACCCGAGGTGGACGGGTCAAAAGTACTAAGGCCGCAGCAGCAGCAGGTGCCTCTTTACCCTCGGCATCTGCATCAGCCGCCCCCAAACCACTCTGAGGCCTTTCCACACAATACACCTGTAGGGGGCAGGTTAACTCACCATCTGACAGAATGGCAGGCTATAACGTCAGATGCTTGGGCATTGGAAACAGTTGCCCAAGGTTACTGCCTACCCTTTCTGCACATTCCTTGGAGTCATCCACCGGGGAACAGCTCTCTGAAAGTTTCAGATCCGCTCCTCTTGCAGGAAATCATAGACCTGCTAGAGAAAGGTGCCATAGAACCGGGACCTGTAGCGGAAAGGAACAAGGGCTGGTACTCCCCTCCCCCCCTACTTTCTCATACCAAAGGAGGACGGAGGACTGAGACCCATCCTGAATTGAAGCAGTTCCTCAGAAAGGACAAGTTCAAGATGGTAACTCTTTCTCAGATCCTTCAGGCCCTCCAGCTCCAGGACTGGCTGGTATATCTGGACCTTCAGGATGCTTATTTCCATGTGCCAATCCATCTCAAACACAGGAAATACCTGAGGTTCGGAATTGGCGACTCTCATTATCAATTTCGAGTTCTGCCATTTGGGCTGACCTCCGCCCCGAGGGTCTTCAGCAAGCTGATATCGGTAGTGGTGGCGAGTCTAAGGAGGGAAGGGATCCACGTCTACCCCTACCTGGACGACTGGCTGATCAAGGCTGTATCTTCGGAACAGGCCCAGGCCCAGCTAGATTATGTCTGCCACTTCCTTCAGACTGGGCTTCTCCCTCAATTTAAAGAAGTCACAGATGATACCATCTCAGAGACTCCAGTTCATTGGAGCGGTCGTGGACACTTCCCTGGGAAAAGCCTCGCCACCAGAGGTGAGGGCTCAAGATATTCTACAGATGGTCACCAATTTCCAAAATGCCCAACGTCTCCCAGCCTTCGGCTTTTTGACGTTGCTAGGCCTCATGGCATCCTGCATCTTCCTTGTGCCAGAGGCTCGCCTGAGAATGAGATCTCTTCAGTGGTCACTGAGAAGTCAGTGGTCGCAATTCTCAGGGAGAATGACGGATCTTCCCCGGATTCCGGACAATGTAGCCCGCGACCTTCAATGGTGGGCCTATCCAGAGAACATCTTGAAAGGAGAACTGTTTTGGCAACCATGGCCGGAGATAACAGTAGTCACAGACGCCTCACTCACGGGGTGGGGAGCCCATGCCAACGACTTGACCATCAGCGGTTGTTGGTCTCCATCGGAGTTCAGACTACACATCAACCTATTAGAGCTGAGAGCAATCAGACTAGCGCTGAAAGCTTTCCTGCCATCAGTACAGGGGAGAAATGTCCTGATAATGACGGACAACACGGTGGCCATGCACTACCTCAACAAAAGAGGAGGCGTAGGATCACTGCCACTGTGCAGAGAGGCGATGCAGCTCTGGTTTTGGGCAATCCAAGAAGGAATCTCTCTCTATCGGCTGTCCACCTAGCCAGAGAGAAGAACTTGACAGCGGACGCTCTGAGCAGGCAGAGCACAGTCTCCCACAAGTGGGAGCTAGCTCAGGAAGTCCTTCAAGAGATCTTCACCCTTTGGGGAACCCCTCAGGTGGATCTGTTCTCCACAAGCAACAACGAGAAGTGCGATCTGTTCTGTTCAAGGGAATTTCCCCCGAGAGGAGCGCTACGAGATGCGTTCGTAGTAGACTGGGAGTTTTCACTCCTTTACGCGTTCATTCCAGTCCCTGTTGTTCCTCAAATGATCAGGAGGTTGAGAAGATTGCGGAAAACCATGATCCTAATTGCCCCGGATTGGGCCAGGAGAACGTGGTACCCGGACCTTCTAGATATGTCCATCTGTCCTCCAATCCGTCTCCCAGGGAGTCAGGTTCTCCATCCAGACACCAGAACCCTCAACCTTCACGCTTGGCTTCTGAAAGGTTGAGGTACAAGGATTGGGATCTCCCTGATGATGTCATGGAGGTGCTGCTTTCGGCCAGAAGACCGGCAACATAGTCTTTATACCGCTGCCGTTGGAACAAATTTTGCAGCTGGTGTAGGGAAGAGAATATCGACCCTTTTTCATGTGGTACACCAACGGTGTTATCGTTTCTACTCTACTTGGCAAACTCAGGCCTTCAAGTGGGCACTGTAAAAGGCTAACTTGCTGCGCTTTCCATCTTCAAGCGCACTGCGGAGGAACCATCGTATTTCAAAATTCCTCTAGTGGTACAATTTCTCAAGGGACTAACTAATGTTTACCCTCCAAAACCATTCCAGGTTCCCTTATGGGATTTAAATTTAGTCCTAAACTTCTTAATGGGCACTCCATTCGAACCACTTCACTCTTGCGCACTGAGATTTCTCACGCTTAAAAGTGTCCTATTGGTAGCACTAACATCTGCTAGGAGGGTGAGCGAGCTACAAGCTCTCTCCTGTAAACCCCCGCATACAATCTTCCACAAGGACAAAGTTGTCCTACAGGTGAAGCCTAATTTCCTCCCAAAGGTGGTTTCTGAATTTTATATTACTCAGAAAATTACCTTGCCTTCGTTCTACCCTCCTCCCCATCCGGGGAAAGAGGAGGAAAGGCTACATAGGCTGGACCCTAGGCGAGCTCTCAGCTTTTACATCAGCAGAATGGCTAGGATCAGGCAAGCAGACCAACTATTTGTAGGATATTCAGGTCACAAGTTGGGACTACCCATAACAAAACAGACCATCTCCAGGTGGATTATTTTGGCCATCCTGGAATGTTATAGACTAGCAGGGAAAGAGCCACCCCAAAATCTCAGGGCTCATTCAACCAGGGGTATCGCAGCCTCTTCGGCTCTCCAAAGAGGGGTACCGGTCTGGGACATATGTGCGGCTGCCACATGGTCGTCCGCACATACATTCACAAGATTTTACAATCTGGATTCCTCCACTGCTCAAGAGACCAGATTTGGCAAGGCCGTATTACATTCGGTCCATCCCTAAAGGGATACATAACACTCTCACTCCCGCCTCCAATTACATGCCACTGCTATGGGAGTCTATCAAAGATAAGGAATACGTCGGAGGACACAATCCCTTCGAAGAACAAGTTACTTCTTACCTGGTAACGTTCTTTCGACGGGATGTTCCTCCGACGTATTCCTTATCGCCCCTCTCAACCATCCCCACTGTGATAACTTCCCTTGTCGTTGCAGCTTACGCTCCTTCAAGGTCACTAACCAATTCAGGCATGACTTTTCTTATGCTACAAAACAGAACTGAGCAACGGACGCAGCGCGTGGCTATTTATGGGCATGGTGACGTCGGCGCCGATACGGTGGGCGTCGAAGGACATCGACTCGGCGGACGTCGATGCGCAGCACCCTCTACAGAAAAAATTTCCGAGGCCAGCAAGCTGGAAACGTATTATCGAAGATAAGGAATATGTCGGAGGCACATCCCGTCGAAAGAACGTTACCAGGTAAGAAGTAACTTGTTCTACTATAGGGTCGTTTCTGGTCAAACAAAGATGTTATTTATGAGTTGTGAATGTTTGAGTCATAGATGGGGGCTTGACTAGAGTGATTCGGAAGAAAGGTTTTCTGACTTATACTGTAAGGTGGAACTGTTTGGTGACAACAAGCCATTAAGTACTTGGGCATTATAGGGTCTTCCTCGGGGTAAAGGGGAGAATACTGTGTCCCATCCGATGGAGTCACCACCTCCTCCCCCCTCCCCCCGGTAGTTGTCTCCTCCCATGTGATCCTTCCCTCATATAGCCATACCCAGGGTCAGGATCAGGTAGTGGCTGCGTCCACTGGCCACATGGGAGGAGGTCACTGCGAGGAAATCAGTGAAGACTACAATGGATTCATCACAATATACGCACACATAGATATAAATAAAAATGTACTTTCTTACCTTCTGCCCCTGTCCAGAGACTGCTTCACTCTACGGGCCGGTAGCAACCAGGAAGCCCTTGGGCTCCCACTGAAAAGGAAGTGCGCAGGAGCCTGAGCATTGCCTTTATGCTGCCATAGTCCATTTGAATGTGCCAGGAGGCGCAGGAGTGCCCCCACACACATTGAAAGTTGCAGTTCGCAGCCAAAATCCCAAATGAGCAATGCAAGGTTGGGGAAACAAAACTACCCAACCTTACATGGCTCATTGTGCATGCGTGGTGGGGAATGTAACTGTCAAAGGGAAACCATGTTTCTTTTTTAAAGTTTAAGCCGCCCAGGAGCACTCTGTGTTTACACTGGGCTAGCGCGGCTCCTGCATAATAAGCGAGGGTCCTAGCGGGTCAGCCTCCTCACCCATAATGAAGGAGCCACCACGGATCGCTTTAGCCATATGTAGTCTGTGTCAGCTGTATCTGTAGTGCTTTGAGTTTTTTGCAAATCACGCTCTGCCGCCTTATAACCTGCAGCATCCAGTTTCTCCTCTTGGGATTCTCTTGAAACTCTTAATTAAACGTTAAACCCCACTAACCACAAGGAACCACAATATTCATCAGTTTGTCTGACCAAAAAGACAATAGGCCTCATTACAAGTTAGCCGGACCGGATTTAATGGTGCCGGGAAAACCGTACCGGCTCCGTTTCCCGGACCGGCTAACTATGAGTTATGTGGCCCTGTGGTGTTGCATCCCGTCAGGTCTGACCTGGCGGGTGTAAAGCCACTGGCCGCAGACGGACGCGGAAACACGAGCACTATTACCGCATGGTGCCTATGTTTCTGCAGCCCCCGTTCCCGTGGAGTCGAATGCCGGCGACCGAATTACCAGACCACTGGGGCTGTAATGCCCCTGTAATTCCGGCAAGTCCGGCGCTTGTACATCCCCACGAATCCGGCGGCAGCCTGCGGGTTTTACCAGCACAGCTACCGCCGGACCCGTAATGAGGACCAATTACTTTGTTTTTAAAATTGCCACCTGGTCCAAAGACCATCTCTGCTGATTTTGTTACATTAAACCGCAGATCGAGGCCTCTCATGAACTCTGTATACATATAAATACGCTTTTGCAAGGGAAGCAGAGATTTAGCATTCACGACTTTCTCATCTGCATAAGCCAATACTGGGATATGCTTATGACCAAAATTGTGGGAACATCTGCTCTAACATCAGTTTACATAGTCACGAAAATCGTTTAATATACAGTGCAAAATCTATCGGAGCAAGAACACATCCTTGCCTAATGCCAGTTTACACAATGAACCATGGGGTACAATGTTCATAATTACCATTGTGAACACATGCTTCCTTATCCTATGCAGGTTAGTATGTCTTCAATCTTAAAGACAATTCATGTCCCTGTAACATTGACACCATTTTGTATGAATGACTGTCAAAAGTGGTACTTAAGTCCATGAAGAACAGGTATATTTTTGTCCTTTTTTCGTATTTATTGCTTCTGATCAAATTAAGTGTCTGTTAATTAGTCACCACCCATTCCCTAAAACCTATCAAGAATTGCTCTTCCAAAGATTTCAAATTGTGAATTGTTAGGAAAGATGTTTGTTTTTGCTGAATTCCATCCATAGACCTCAATGGGACCCCCTACCTTTTTGCTGTTTTAAAGCATTCCTGACTTTTGGAGGTAAGGTAAATGTTTTTGCTCTACTTTGCAAAGGTCACCTGTTTTGGCAGCACTGCATAGTCCCCATGGCTATCAGCACAGGAGAACTGCTCTCCATAGTACATTTCCCTGTTTGCTTTTATCTACTCACCTCACCTTCTGTGAAGATTACTTAACGTGATGCGTGCTCATCGATTACTAAAAGAATGCTAAATCAATACTTGTTTTCTCTTTTCTTTTAGTTTTCACGTACTATTGTTTTAGTACACTACCACTACTGTAAAATCTTCAAAAAAGAGTAAAGCATCTTACATTTTTGGTGAGGGGTACTGGATCATGGTCCGAACAATTAATTATCTGTATCGCCTGTTAGCGATGTAACAAACTAAACTCTAATAAAGCTAGCCAATGGAAAAGCTAACCCATTATCTAATAGTGGCACAGTTGCATGTTATTTTGCTAAACAATCCACAAAAGCGGGTGAGGGCATTTCACAAAATATGTTCTTTTCCCCCATTAGCAGTATTGAGATAGTTATTCTGCCCCCTTCCCCAAGCAGGATCCAAGTATTCGTTTTATGTCCCTGCTAACATGCAGTGGGTCATTTCTGAATTCATCATTTGTTTGTGCGTGCTCAACTTTGATAAGCTTGAATAAATACTTAAACCTTATACTGTCTCACATATTATATGACATGCGCAGAGGATATTGCATCCATCTGCTTGCCTAATATTTTAGCGGTCGGCATATGCCACTCGAGTGGCCACTGCTTTCAAAGCTCTAAATCTTACTAAAATAACCTTGCAGTCCGATGACAACACCAGGCACACGAATAATGAGCTGCTGCATTGGGAAATGTTTCTGTGCCTTCATTAACATCATTTGACTGCTGCTCTCACAGCTGGATCCCAGTCTAATCCTACCAGTTCTACTTGTTTCGAAATAACATTTGTAAACGGTACATGCTACCCGACACAGAACTGCCTAATTCACAATTGTACATGTGTTGATATGACTAGTCAAAGTACCTATATTGATCTGACTGTGTACTGTATTGCGCTTAGCTAGCTAGCTGTGCACCATGCTCTGTGGTGTGCTTATGCTGTCTCGCACCCCACTACGCCAATCTGCCTGTACGCTGTTTTGTGTTTAAATAGCCTGTGCATTTTAGCATTTTAGCTCACGCGGTGCACCTGGATACACGTATCTTGCCCCTGCTCTGCACCAGTACTCATGGTCCTCGCATCTATAGCTAACTTTAGCTCAATTTGTCACGCCTGTGCAGACCGATACCAGAGTGCTAGCTATTCCAGCCTTCTCCTGCACCTATTCCAACTCGCTACAGTCCGAATGAGCGCGCCTGCTCACTGTCAATTATCCACTATTGCGGCTCATCCTGCCATGCTTAATACCTGCTGCTAACTATATATTAGCCTGTTCGCCGATAAATGATCTATTTTGTGCTTATTTGGTCACACTTGCCTACGTATTGCTGATCCTATATTAGGGCATCCACATGCTTGCTTACTGACTGCTGACTACACATTAGGGTGTCCACATGGTTTGCCCAATACAACATACAATGTTCCTCACACAATGCTGCATGACTTAAACACCTAACTGGAACACCTCACAGTTAGCAAGTCAATTCATCACCACATTAGAGGGCATTTGCATGGCCCCCACCCACGCTACACTTTATTTACTCATTACCTGCCGCCCACTCTGTCAAATGCACTAGTGCATCCCAGAGCCACCACCATTGCAGTTACCTTGCTTCACACTTATTGCATCTAATATCCTGCGCCCTATGTCTGACTGCTATTGCGCCTGATAGAGACTTCATCATAGCCTACACGCCATCACCTCCACAGCCACAACCCTGCACCATAAGCAAGCCATACACGAGAATGACTCCTAATGCCCGCTGGCATTTCATATTTCTCCTAAACATTTCACTCATCCTCACATATCACTACATTATCTATGACATGACTCCCACTTTAAACCAATTTAGCCTAAGGCAACGTGCCACCACAAACACCTTAATGCCCAACCCTATATGCCCTGACAATATAGCCCCATCTTGGTTCCTACCTTCACACACCCATACAAATATAAGTCACCCTGCCATCACTAGCACCACAATGCCAAAGCTCACACTCTCGGACAACATAGCCCCGACTTGATTCCTACCACCATGCCTCCCTAACCACTGCAGCTCGATTAACAAACACCCATCCCAACACCTTATCCACAAGCACCACCCAAGCTTCACACACTCAAACCATCTACTTCCTTACCCTGCACAACCATGAATAGAAACCTCAGACTAGGTTCTAGGTCACACCAATCTCACACTCCCGCCAGAGCCCAACGGAAACCCAATTCTGCTACACCGCCCACACATAACATGGCACCACCTGACAACATGCACACCCCCCTCCCTAACGACTCCACCCCACCTTCACTCAACGGGAAGTCACAGCCCACCACCCTAACTATCAAAGGTGCGCTCATTAACGCAAGATTGATAACTGCACTTGCTCTCGACATAACTGACATCATTACCTCCAACAACCTTGACTTCATAGCTATCACCGAGACCTGACTCCACACTGCCTCAGGACATACCCTTGCACTAGCCATCCATAATGGCTATTTCATATACCGCCTGGGCAGACAAACAGTTAAAGGCGGAGGCGGTGCCTTCATAGCAAAATTATCACTCAATATCAGACACATAGTTAACCAAACACTCCCATCTGCAGAACTGCTCCCCATCAAACTATCCACAACCAACACAAATACTATAACCATCCATCTCATATATAGACCACCCGGCTCCATCACCTCCTTTAACAATGACATCGCTCTCCTGCTCTCCAACAACACCAAACCCGATTCGCAGACACTTATCCTAGGCGATTTCAACCTTGGCTATAATGACACCAAAGACGACAAAGCAAACCCGGTCGCCAACACCATCACTGAGTTAGGATTCACCCATCACATCTCTCAACCACAACAAAGGGAGAACCCTCTGGCTAGCTGACCTTAACTGCTACACACCTATTCTATCTAACACACCATGTGCCTGGACCGACCACCATCTTATCACTTTCACCATCAACAAAGACAAACAAGCCTCACCACCACCATCTAATGCTCCACCTGCTTTCACAAGAAACAACAAAAACATCACAGTCGAGAAACTAATCCCTCTACTCCAAATCATCATCAACTTTACACCTACCATTGCTAACCTCACAGATCTAGTAGACCTCTACAAGACAACTATCCTCAAAGCCATCAATATTGTCACTCCGCTTAAATTACGCAAAGCCAAACCATGCACGCAACTCTTCGCTCACCCCTGAACTAAAAACCCTTCGTAAAAACAAGAGACACGCAGACGCACATGTACGAGAGAATCAGTATGGCCAAATCCAACAGAAAAGAGCTATTTAATATTTTGAAAGAGCTCGAATCCCCATCACCCACACCTGACACATGCACCAAAGACACCTCATGGTGCACGAATATCCAAGAAGCCCTCTGCTTCAAGCCAAAATGGAGTCCAAGAAAGCAAGCCTTACCACTGCTAACAGCCCATCATCACCCCCTCCTCCCAAACAAACAGACAACATCACCCTATTCGAATTTTCAACCATCACAACCAAAGAGGATGAAGACATATCCACCTTGAAACCCTCGAAATGCCAAGGTGACCTCTGCCCAGCCCCAGTAATCAAAGACACGGCCAAACATCTAGCTCTTTTCATTACCTCTCTCATAAACTCATCATTCACATCTAGCATAGTACCTGATATGCTCACCTGGACCCCACAGGGGCTTCGAAAGGAACTGGGCTGTTACGGACTCCACCAACGTGACTCGTAGTGCGGTGATGGCTGACTAGACTGGCCCTCCTAGGTTCGTCTGCTTGACCCGTAAGAATAATCTCCTAAAGGTAGGAAAAAGGGAATTAGCCACCCATGGGCGAGAGGATACACGCACTCAATGGTTCCCCACTGAACACCTCCTGTATTCCCTTTCACTGGTCTCACCTTATAGTTTGAAAAGATGAGCTCTCCATCCTGCGTGGAAGGCAGGGGCGCGTAGAAAACCAGTTACTTCACTGGTCTGAAGGAGTTGGGCGAGTTCCAGACAACTGATGACTCTGAGGTAAGTAGCTTATAGTTCTTTAGAGTTCAAAATGTCTGTTATTCACTCTTGCCCCTCTTTTCTCCCTTTTTTCTTGCAGCTTGAGCCGGGGGATGATCACCTCATTGGAAGCAGAAGCGCTTAGGTAAGAGTCTGTATTACCCAAGCTGTCCAGCGAAAAATAATGGTCCAAATGTATTTAACTGACTACCTTCTGTCTCCCTACAGGTGCGGCGTAAAAAGAAATGGTGTGCAGAAGAAGAATGCCTCGGGCGATGAACTCAAGTAAGTATCTTGCGGTGAAAGAAGATTGTCCTTGTCGGCATTCGGCTCACCTTGTTATTTGTTTTGTCGGCTGCGCCGGGTCGTGGAGATGCTGTGAAGACTGGTGAGTATGGCGCGGAGCTGCAGCTGGCGATGCGACGAGTTTGAATTTTAAGTCTCTTTTCTATTCGATGGTGCGGCAGCTCTGAGAACTGCTGATGATCAAAAGGTAATGTCCTTGTTCTATCTTTTCCTTCTTCTTTCTAGGATCTGGTCTGGAGTCGAGGCGGGCGTGGCTGAAGACAGGATGCTTGGTTGCAGGCACACGGTGAACGTTAAGCTGCAGAAGGCAGAATAACGCGAAGCGTGTGCTGTTCATCGGGCGTGGTTTAAATAGCCTTCAAAGTAGTCCCAGGTAAGAAGTCCCAAAACCACACCCAAGCAAAAAAATAGTCCCTAAAGAAAAGTAATCCCTTCCAGGCCTCACGATGGCCTATGCTTAAGTTCCTTGCAGCATGGTCTGCATGAGGTAAGTTTAACAATATGATCCTGGCGCCTACGGCGCCAGGACCGCACCCATATAGCCCCTAACTGGGATTGTGGGAATCCCCGTGTGTGCTTGGATGCCTGTTTCCTGGGCAGATGGACTTGGTCCTGATGTCCGGCGGCAGGCATCATGACAGTACCTGACAACCTTAAGGACCCATGGGTGTTACCCCTGCTCAAGAAACCTACACTAGACCCCAACATCCCTACCAACTACAGACCCATCACAACAGTACCTTTCCTACTAAAAATCCTGGATAGAGCAGCCTACCTACAGATCCAAAACCACCTAGAGCAAAACAACCTACTTGGACTAAGACAATCCGGCTTTTGCCCCAAACATGGCACTGAGACTGCCCTGAACGACCTCAAGACACAAATGGATAACCTAAAAGATAAGGGCAAACTGGCCCTTCTACTCCTCCTCGACCTCTCTGCCGCCTTTGATCTGGTAAATCACGACATTCTATGCAAACACCTAGCATCCGCAGCCAACCTCACTGACAAAGCCAACGCCTGGATTCATTCCTTCTTGAATAATAGATCCATGAGGGTCTTCGCAACCTCCGCCGCAGCCGATCCAGCCCCCATTACCTGCAGCGTACCACAAGGATCCTGTGTCTCGCCCACATTATACAATGTGTTTACCAAACCTCTATTCGACATTCTTGACCACTTGGGCGTCATCTACACGAACTACGCTGATGACACACAAATACTCATCCCACTTACAGGCGACTATTCGACTAACAACAAAGTCCTCAACAACATTTACTCTTATCATTCAAGAATGGATGGCCAAGCATGGAGTTTGCCTCAACGACGACAAGACAGAGCTCCTTCTTCTGGGTTCTCAATCCAGACTCAACAACCTCAACAAACTGTACCAAACATTCACCATTGACGGCAACAACATCTCTGTATCCAACCACGTCAAAACCCTAGGGCTATACCTGGACTCCTCCCTCACCCTGACCAGACAAATCAATGCCATCTCATCCTCGACCGCCTACACATGCAAGCTCATTAACGCCTGCAGACCCTACCTATCACACTCTAGCTGCACTACCTTAGCCAGAGCACTAGTACTCTCAAAAGTCGATTATTGCAATGCACTCTATTTGGGCACTAGCCGAAAGAACATAAACAAGCTACAACTAGTTCAGAACAATGCTCTAAGGGCAGCCCTGAATATACCCAAATTCGAACATATCTCAGATCTGAGACGCTCCACCAAATGGCTATCAGTACCTCAAAGAATAGAGTACAAAACACTTTCCCTCACCCACAAGTGCTTGTTCAACCAAGCCCCTAGATACCTTGCTGACAACTTCCCACACAATACCCCATCTCGGCCAACCAGGTCAGCTCAAACCCACTGCCTAAATGTCCCTAGCTATAAGCTGCAAAGAGCAGGTGGCTCAAGCTTCCCTGTGCTTTCCTCTAAGCTCTGGAACTCGCTACCACTAGATATCAGAACCGAACCATCCTTCCACCGATTCAGACAAAACGCCAAAACTTGGCTACTCTCCAAAGAAGCCTAAGCCCACAACTACTACTCGCTCACAACATTTTGTACATATATTTATAGATTCACAGATACACATATCCATCTTAAACTGTAAAAACCCACTACTCTATATACTGTATGTATATATCTTACATTCCTCTGACTATTCTTCGGTCTTAAACTAATTGTATATACCATGCATATCATGCTCTACATTACAAAATTATGTACATGTATACATTATCCTGTACTGTAATAACTCTGTTCACGTATATATTACCTGCAACCATGTAACTCTGCTCAAACTGTATTGTAATTACTTTGTCCATGTATATATTATTTGTTACCATGTAACTATGTTCAAGCGCCCAGATGCCCCAGGGTCAGGCCGCACTATACAAAACAATAAACTAAACTGAACTAAACTTAGTTAAACTGAATTAAACTGCCATCTGCTGGGTCTCGTCACTAGAGAGCAGATTGGAGCAATTATATAAGTGGGCTGTTGGATTAATTAGATTGGAGGTGGGTGGTAATGAGGGGTTTGCTTAGTGGGAGAGGAATAACCATGGGTTAGGTAGGTGGGAGTCAAGTGTATAAGGATGTTGGTTATCGGGCAGGGTATTGATATCAGATTAAGTCTGCCTAGGGGTATGGGGGAAAGAGGAACCACATTTTTAGGGCTTTGTGAAGAGAAGGTGGTCCACCGTGTGGCAGATGTTTTCAGGGAGTGAATTCCAAATTCTAGGTGCTTGTAGTGGGGAGGAGCAGCCATCAATACGGGTTCATTTTGGGCAATGAAATTATGAGGAGTATTGGGCCAGATCAGAGGTTTCTGTTGAACATGTAACCTTTGCTGCAGATATTTTGTCCCTTGATTGTAGAAGTCTTGATGAGTGATGCACATCGCTTTGTGGGTAGCACAATGACCTATCGAAAGCCAATGAATACTTGGGAGGGCAGGAGTGAAGTGCTCTTCGGTTCCTAACTGTAGGTGTAATCTTGCAACAATATTTTAGACTTGTTAACGTTTGGTAAGATGAGTGCAGGAGCTCCCAGGTATAGTGCATTGACATAGTCCAGGCGTAACAGCATGGTTGCGGTAAGTGTGTGGAAAGTTTGGGAAAGGAAAAATGCATCGGAAGATGTGGAGGAAGCAACTTTTTTACCACTGAGTTGATGTGATATGTCTGGGTCAAGTTTGAGTCCAAATGGCCACCCAGATCTTTTACTTTTAGAAGGGGAGGGCCCAGAGATGGGTAGGTACCAAAAGGATGGGTTGAGGGAAGAGTGTTTTTCCACATCGCATGATCTCGGTTTTTCCAGGGCTGAGGAGAAGGGGATTGGCTGTCATCTAGCATTCGATCTCTGAGAGGCAGGACACAAGGTGGAGGAAGCAGTACTTGAGATTTTGAAGACTAATTGGATGCCATCAGCATAGTTGTAGCATGATAGTCTGTGGGACCGTATGATGGCTGGCCGTGGGCTCGGGGAGAGGTAAGAGGGGAGAGGGAGGCACCCCGTGAAAGACTGGGAGGAGGAGAAGGAGGTGGTGGTGAACGAAGGTAAGTGTACTTATTTGTATTTATTTATTTGTTCACTTGTAATGCGCCGCAGCCTGCAGGCATCAGGGCGCAGAGAAAGGAAGCAAGACAAAGAGAAGAGAGTAGAGAAGAGGAAGACGGACAACGGTCATCCAACATTAGTTACACGAAAATGATGGTTTTCAACCTTTCTCTAAAGCTCAACAAATTGTTTTCCACGCGCAAAACTTTCGGAAGTTTATTCCACAGCATGGCTACCTGGACGGCAAATGACCTGCCCATACCTCTAAATTGTTCACACCTAAGAACAGATAGGCAAACGCCATCACTTGATCTCGTAGTTCTTACCGGGTGATGAGCCTTAACACAGTCTTTCGGGTATCACGGGCTTAGCCATATAGACATTTGTGGACTATTGTCATAGTCTTGAAGCGGATTCGCACTTCTACCGGGAGCCAATGCAGGCTCCTTCTATGGGAGGAAATGGGTTTGTCCCTGGATACGTTTTTAGCAATACATCCTGCGTCGTTTTGTAATACCTGCAGGCGCTTTAAGCTGTTTTTACTGACCCCAGTCATCAAGGCATTGCAATAGTCAATCCTTGGCTTTCTTACTGCACGGACGAGTGTACCACAATTGGCTTCTGAGAAATAGGGTTTGACTAGTCTCAAGAACCTAGGAAAGTATTGGACTTTGTAACATTTTCAATGTGAGCATCTGAGCTCAAGGACGATTCAAAAGTAACACCCAATGTCTTGACCTTGACAACTACCTTAATAAGGTGCTTTTCAATGGTAAGCCCAACATACTGGCAGTCGAGTTTCTCTCTAGCCTGGGATGAGCCAAAAGGCAAAAGCTCGGTCTTAGTGGCAATCAGGCACATTCTATTGTAGGCCATACAATTCTCTATTGTAGCGTAAACTTTATTAATCCTTTCAACATCCTCTGTGTACTTGCCGCCCAACTCAAAGACGAACTGGATGTCATCAAGGTAATTAGTAAAATGCACGCCCTGCTTATCTAAGAGATCACAAAGTGGGCGTTAGTAGACATTAAAGAGAGCGGGGGGACAAGCAAGCACCCTGTGGCACACCACATTTCAATGGCTCATCAAGCGATCATGCGTTAACCCAAACAATCCCAGACATTTGTCCAGTCAAAAAGGATTTGATCCGGGCTAGTGCCTCGATGGAATAGCTGCCAGCCTTTGTCAAGCGAAAAACCACTTAGAGGACTGTGGGTGGGTGATTAACCTGTACTAAATACCTAACTTATTCACACACGGACTGTACAGGTATGGTTGACTAATTTTAATTCAATCATGTAATCTTGTACAACCTAAATTGCCCTCCAACCATGCTAACTATACCCTTCTGTGGTGGCTATCCCTAGGTGTCGGTGATGTGCCGCTTATCTAGGTTGAGGGACAGATGGAGGCTTGCCCTGCATTTATATAAGGCAGCAAAAATAAAAGCACTTATAGGACACTTGGAGCTGTGCCCCACAGTGGTGGAGATAATACAGGAAGCACAATTACTTTAATTTCCCTGTTTTTCTTTACATCAAGATAAAAAATGTATAAACAAAACAAGGCTAAAAAAACTCTGAGCTCTGTGCTGAATTTCATATACACAGGTGGTTCAACAAGGGGATTCCTAGATTGATGAGAAACCCCATGAACAAACAATGGCCAACCGGTTTCTGTGGTATATATGAGTGCATCCACTTTCTTCAAGGCCTCTGATGCTGGCATAACCACCATAAACAAGAACTGCTTTGTAGGAGATGGAGACTGCACCTGTATTAAGAAAGAACGGGATAGAACAGGATTGGGGGAGGAGGAGAAAGGGGGAGAGAGGGGAGAAAAAATGGATATTCTCATTTACTAACCCCATGTCGTCTGTTACAGTAGATGCCATCTATGCATTCTTATCCCAGTCTGCAGCCCAGGTTCTACCTCAGCCCGCTCGGCGGATGTAGCCTCTTCAAAAATGGACTAATAAATAATCCAGCAACCTATATGCAATGAAAATGACTGCATTAGGGTTTTTGTGACGGGTGAGCAGCATTGCTTTAAAATCATTCTTAATGCAAAAAAAAAAAGCTTTTTGTCGGTGACCTCGGCAGGGAACCGAGTGGCTGCTGTGAGAATCCTGAAGGTGTCTCACCTACTAGTCCCCGGAGGGGGATTTGTCATCCAGGTGACCAGGACACAGTCGTCGGGTTTGGATCCAGTTCCTGGGGGTGGAGCAGTGCGGGAGGTTCACCTGGGTGAGGGGGCTTCGAGGAGTGGGAGTGGGACACCGGATGGCGAGACGCGGTATCCCATTCCCTGTAACACCTTTACCCCATGCTACCAGGTAGGATACTTGGGAACTCAACTCCCCCACCCCCTTCCTACACCTCACGGACAGCTCACTACGAGAGAAAACAGACTAACACCCTAGCCGCATACCTGAAATATCCCAATATAATGGTCTGGCAATTACTGACCTTTACACACACCTGACTCCATTACACTTCCCCAGACATATAAAAGGCGGAGCACAAGAGCACACTCTGAGCAAGGCAAAGCACACAAGGAAGCAGCATCTCCAAGATGGCAGCTTAATACAAGGTGAAAGACAGCAAAACCGAAAGGGAACGCAAGGAGGTAAGTGCCCCTGACCTTTGCAACGAAAGACTGTTCTTTTCATGGACCTTCGAGAATAAAAAATTTAAGAACAGGAATCCAAGCTGAAGGTCCTGCATTGTGTGTCGGAGGTACCCAGGGCTCTCCCGTGCTGATAGTCGAGGCATGGCGAATAGTTTGCCGTGGTGGTACTATCCTTGGCTCCTACAACAAAGCAGAACCAGTGAAATCGGCATAGCTGGGGAGTTGGGGAGACTGATACCAGACTGGTCTGTGTTGAAGCCAAGGTTGTGTGAGAAAACTGAAGGTGTCTCACCCGGTAGTCCTCAGAGATCTGTCGTCCAGGTTGCCAGGACACGGCCATCGCTATTGGATCCAGTTCCTGGGAGTGGATCAGTGGGGGAGGACCACCTGGATGCAGGGGTTTTCAGGGAGTGGAAGTGGGACACCGAAGGTTTAGGCGCAGTACCCCCTTCCCTGTAACACCTTTTCCCCTTCCTACCCCGTAGGATATGTAGAAGCTCTACCCCCCCTTTTCCGGTACAAACACTTTCTTACGCCATGAAAGACAACGGACTAACACCAGAGCCGTTTACCTGCCATGTCCGAACACAAAAGTCAGGCAAAGTCAGGCAATGGACAATAATTACACACATATGACAGCCCTTTCGCTTCCCCACAGGGATAACAGGCAGAACACGAGAGCACACCACGAGCAAGGCCAAAGGCACGAGGAAGCAGCTATTCCGTACGGGCAGTTCAAACAGAGGAGAAAGGTGGCGAGACCTGAAAGGACGATGAGGAGGGAATTGTCCTTCCCCCTTTTCAACTCAGACCGGCAAAGCCTCCGAAAGAGAATCATAAAACCGGGGAGTTCAGCTGGCGTGTGATGTATCAGATGTCAGCGGTGCCCGGAGCTCTCCCGCACTGAAAACCAAGGCGGGGAGATGCGCTTGCTACTGTGGTACTGTCCTTGACTCCAGAGGCAGAGAGAAAGCTGATAGAAAATCGGACTGTGTTGAGCTTAAGGTTGCGAACAGCAACATTGTATGAACTTTTGAACAAAGAACTTGTCTCTTAAAGCTTGAAAGAAAGTCGCATTGTGAGAAAGTAAAGTGAACTGGGTATTTGGCAAATGTGAACCCGGCTGAGGGATGCCTGCCAATTGGGGTGAACATTAATACACCTGTGAACATTGTGTCGACAAGAGTGGACCCGGCTGAGGGTTGTCCACAGTTAATGGTTATTTAAAAAGACATTGAGACTCTTGAATGTTACATTGTGAATGAAAGGCTGTAGTGAACCTGACGGTGGGAGGCCCACATTGTATGTGGGATCGTAGACCGGCAGAGGGGGATCCTAGGTAATCGCCCATAAAGATTTATTGAAGGAACTTCTGTTTTTGTTGATTGTAACACATCAGGTCCTCTGAGGCGAGAGACTTTGGGCGAAAGAGACTTGGCCACAGAAGGCCCTGATATTTTGTAAACTAACAGTACCCTCCTGCTGGCCAGGCCCAGGAGTATGCTGTGCTCAGGAGTCCCTCCTTGCCCTGTGTTAAAAACGTGGGAAGGGGAGACCCCAGCCATACCATCCGGATTTATCAATTTGAGAACACTTCTTTCTTTTCTAATGAACATTATCCCACACTATATTGTAACTTAGCGGTAAGGATTGGCAATAGGTTTTTTAGTACAGGCCCTTTTTATTCGACAAAACGCCACTAGAACTGCCTTATTATTTGATGGTCGAAGCTTGTTCCCATCTTAGATTTAGGTTTAGATTAGGCGTTTCTCTCACCCATTTATACAGTTTAAACATTCTTGAACTGTGATCACTTGTGTCTGTCTTTACTGTTGCCACCATGAGCTCCTCCCAGTTGCAAGCAGCAACATTGTATAGTGAAAGCTGAAGAAAACAGTATGTGGCAAGCGACCCAAACAAAATCAAACAGATGAGTGATTTGAACTTTGAAGCCAAGAAACGATACCTTAGAGTGGTCCAACACCACGCGGGTGCTCATTTGAAAGTATCTGTTTGGTATCCAGCTGAAAGGAGGCAAATGTGAAGAGTGATAAAGAATTGTGAAATCGAAGTGGTCCTACAACGTGTCAAGCAAAACCCTGAGCACATTCGAATGTCTTCGATAATTGATGACAAAGTAGATGAAGATGGTCCGAGCTCGGCAGAGGGATATCAGCTAGAAGCTTTTGGTTAAAGCAAGTTTGTGTTAAAAGTTATATTGGAAATTGGAATGAGTCCGAGCCCGGCAGAGGGAGACTAATTGAACATTGAGTTAAGAGGATCTGAGCTGACTGAGGCAGATCTGAGATCTGAGCCCGGCTGAGGGGGATCTGAGGTGAATAGTGAATCACCTGAGAAATTGAGTACTTGTGAAAATCTGAAAGAGGAAGGGAACTTATTGTTTGTTTGTCGCATCAGGCCCACTGAATGAAGAGACTTTGAAAGGCAAAGAGACTTCAGCACAGAAGGCCCTGATGCTAATGATTGAACTGTATCCTCGTGCTATAGAAGGCAGAGACTGTGCTAGGCTTGAGTGTACCGCCTTGTCCTGTGCTGAAAACGCGGGGAAGAGAGACCAACGGCCTGAACATCCTGACATATCAATTTGTGAACACTTCTTTCTTTTTCCGTAACACTGTTTCCCACACTATTTGTATTTGGAAGTAAGGATTGGCAATAGGTTTATTAGTATAGGCCCTTTTATTTTGACCAGACGCCAGTAGGACAGCGTTATTATTATTTGATGGTCGTAGCTTGCTCCCATCGGTATATTTAGGATTAGATAGGCGTTTTTCAGACTGTTAGGCAGAAACCTGTGCAGTTCCCTCTGGGACCACTGCAAAAGATTTAGGACTACAGGTGTTTGGCAGTAAACCCACTTGGTGGCAGTCTGTACCACACAGATTCACTTGGTAGCTGTAGCTGAGCGAGCAGTCAGACTTCCCTCAAGAAGAGTTAGGCAGTATACAGAGTATTTACAATAGGTCAAGAGCACACAATAGAACAAGTAAACACTGACCAGAGCTTGGTGTTAAAGAGAGATAATTATTTATTTAAAACCACATCTAGAAAAACACACAGGCACTAATAGTAAGCAATTCAAAAACACAGTCACTAAAAGATATACACTCCCTTAAAAGAATATTAGACAAGTCGTAAGTAAAGCCCCACTTATTTTCAGACAGCGGTGAGCGCTTAACGTAGATGGCAGTCTAATAGTTTGTTCTAAAAAGGGAGAGAAAAGCAGAGAACAAGTTGAAACAGATCCCAACGCTTTTACGAGAACATAACAAGAGAGGAGGCAAAGTAAAACCGTGAATTCAGAGTCAGTAGGCTGGATCCGTTTTAAGAGGATCGAAACAAAATGTGTCCAAGGTGTCACGGTTGCAGTGCACAAAAGTCTTGAAAGGGTTCAAAAAGGAGTTGGACCAAAGAAAGGGACCAGTTAGAGGGTCAAGGCGGCCAGCCCAGTCCAGAAGGTTAAGGAGTTATTATTACCTTGTAGCAATCTTTAGAAAGGGAGGCCTGGCGGACACGGTACCTTAAAGTGGTGAGAACGCTCCAGTGGGGGCAGTTGTCCTGGCAGCGGGTGAAAGTCGGTGCTTCGTCCGGGGGAAGAGGGGATCTCATCGTGGAGGAAGACAGGGGCCCGTTGCACTGCCAGGGAAGAAACCAGCCGCAGAGTTTCTCAGGTACAAGGAGCGGTCCGTTGATTCGCGGTTCAGTGGTGAGTGGCTATCCGGCCGCCGGGGTGCTTGGCACAGGCAGTTCGACCACAAACCGGGCTGGGGTGCGAAGAAAGAAAGGAAAACTGGTTGTGCCCACCAGTCAGGGGAAGAAGCCTCTCCAGCCGGGAGATCTTCTCTGTCGTCGGGAAGTGGTGAGTCGGTTCTGCAGGGCTCCACCGGTGGTGTCGTCGTGGTAGGTCAGCTCAGCTTCTCCATCGTGGATTCTCAGGTCCTGTGGCGACTTCTGAAGTTCCAGTCCCCAAAGCCCTGCTTTTATGCAGAAAACCCCCATTCACTCAGCCTAGCTGTCACACAAACATGCTAAGTGGTGAGCCGGCCGGCTCACCACTTGGGCCAATCACACAAGAGTGCGACCTGAGTTTCCAAGGTAACTCGGTCCAGGGTGCCTAAACCCCCTCCAACACCCCCTTTGGTACCCAGACAGAGTGGCACCACTTTTGGAGGCTTCTGTGGAGAAGCCCGCCAAAAAGTGGAACAAAGGGCTCGACTTGGGTTGGAGTCACAGAAGAGAACACAAACGCCATTTTAGAATCGAGTCTTGGCAAAAAATACCAACCGGAGAATTAATATTAATTAAATAAACCGGCGGTATGTTCGAGGCTATGAGAATTAAATTAAAGTTGGTAGCCTCGAACAATGGGAAAATCCCACAGGAAAATATTCGCTTTCGAATATAAAAAGTAGTTTCCACTGCCACCAGCCAAAACTCGATCAGGGGGGACAGAGACGTGCCCCCTCGACTAACAGACCTCTGGGCAATCGAATTGCCCCGACCAGTACGTCCACAATATGATGGTTTGTACTGGTTTCTGTTAATAATTTGGGGCTAGTAAAGCCAATGGTGACGTTACATGCCCTGGGAGACAGTAGCCAGTCCCAGGGTATGGAGTCTATGGTGGGGTGTCACTATGACACCCCTGTGTTACTGCACGGAGGGTGCTGTGTAACACACATAGGAAAAACACATGAGACCCTATGGAGTAAAGGACCCCATAGCCCATAAAACACATAAGCAGTCAAAGGAACACCATAAATCATGTCCAAGAGTGGGAGAAAAAGAGTCTCACTCTTGGCAGGAGGAAAAAAACAAACTCCAGAAATCCAGCAAAGCTGCTGGGGGACTCGCTAGGTTAGGAAATTCAGCCTAAAGTGAGAATTCTCCCTAACAAACCCTTTTTGAAGTTCAATAAACACCCTTAAACTGTAGTCCCTTGTCTCCGTCTTACTGTTGATACCATGCCTGCTTACACTGTCCACACTCTTAGGGGTGGGCTACTCTTGCGGGTCCTGCCCAGAGTCCTGGTTCTTACATCTCAGTCGGTCTGTGTATCGCTGCGCGCTGTCTGGAAGGCACTGCGTGTTGCTACTGGGAGCTGCAGTTATAATTTCCGAGGTCATACTCCATGCATGCATATGCAGAGTGACCTCTTACTTACTGTGGGTCTCTATCCTCCATCTTGAAGGGTGTTTTTCATCTGTAATTGCGAGGGCTGTATATGGGTAATGGCCCCACAGACTCAGATATATTTTATTTACACAGCGCCATTAAGAAAGATATTGCCTAAACTCAATGGACATTACATTTTTGATATAAACTCAAAAATTGTGTTTTGTTGTGTTAATGCCGGCTTTTAGCAATGCTGTATTTCAGTCTCTTGTTGGATTCGTCGTTGTCCTAGTTTTCATTTGGTAAACCGCTGACTGGGTCCAGAGGACCTGAGTCAGCTCAGTTATGATCCACCTTTGTGTTCCCCATAGTATGGAAACGGGCATGCGGGTGGCCCCTAGTTTGGTTTAATGGCGATGGCTTCTCTCTGTATCTTAATGTGTGGTGAGTTTCCTAAAAAGGCTTGGCCCGTTCCACTGTCGTTGGAGCTCATTATTTCCTGTGAAGCTAGAACTTTCCCTTTGGACAATTCCTCAGATATAGAAGGAATTGCACTGCTTTACAGGACTATGACCAACAATCCACCAATCTAGCATCCATACTGAGGAATCGGGGATACCTGAGACGCACAGTGAAACTGACAGATTAGTCTTTTTCTGCTTGTTTGAAACCCACATCCAGAACCCCCTCCTCCTCACCTGAATCTTTGAGCATGAGTTCCTGTTTTCGACCCTTCTTTTTCTGGTCCTCAGATTTCTTTTTTCAGAAGAGATACGGCCTCTCTCGGGTGGAAGCCACTCTGCTACCTTGGTGAAACAGGAGGACAGAGGACCCCCTCCCGAGAGCGCACGCGAGAAGAAAAAAGCCAATGGCTAAAGAAAACCTCTCTCTGAAACAGACAGCCATAGTTCCTTGTCCAGCGTAGATCAGTAGGTACTAAGGAGATCCGGGTAAGAGTACAACAGTTCACTTCTTACCCATATAGAAAGGTGAGCCCAGCCAGAAACCTGGTGGCAAGTGAGTGTTACCAAGCGGATGCTCCCCCCAAGTAAGGAACTGGGGCAAACAGAAGAAATAACTGATCAGTTTAAGAAACAGGTAGGAACAGCTAAACACTGAAGAAAGAAAGTAACAGCACCTGAAGACCAGGAAGGACTGAAGAAGCACTGTACGTTAAGAGAACCACGAGATAAGACGGAAAGAGGACTAGAAAAAGAAGAGTGAGGAAAAGGGGAAGACTGAGAGAGCACAGAGCAGTAGGGGTGGTCCCAGCCACAGCCGAGCAACAGTAAGGCAGAACAGAACAAGTGTAAGAATACAGGTGAAACGGAAAGGATTACGAAAAAAGGCACAAAGACAGAGAAGTGCGGGACGAGACCCGTGAAGGGAAGAGGGGCCAAGAAGGCAAAGCGGATGAAGGAAATAGCCAAATGCACAAATCAGCACAAGCGCGAACACCCGGAGCAAAAGCAATGGGTTGCAACGCGCCGAGTCAAAAAGTGGGGTTGGCTAAATACGGAACAGCCACAGTGAGACAGAAAACACTAGAACGGAAATACAGGAAGTAAGAGGAAAAGAGTGGAACATTCTAATGGCGGTGTAGCCGCCTACGACCCCATAGTCGCCAAGAGGGCAGGCGTGAGTAGCGCATGACAGAAACATGCAAAAAAAACATGCAAGAAACATCCAGAGAGACCTTACTCTCGAACAACATGGGAGGAAACTCAATGAAACAGACCCCATCACAGCGGTTCTCAGCTCCTCCCCTCTGGAGAATCAAATCAAGAAGGAAGTTACCAAACTTTGGCCACTCCTAAACGTGGGCTCATCTAATATTGAACCACCTAGATTTGCGATGAAGCGGAGACGGAACCTGTGGGACTCACTTGTGGACATACAAGGAAATAACAGACAGAGCACCAGACAACCTATGGAACCAACCTGGTCCAGTAGGACACGCTCCCTGTGGCCAATGCAGTGTGTGCCCACAAACTAAAAGAAGTACATCCATAGACATGAGGCTGGAGGTACCCCTGGAATCATAA
The DNA here is from genome assembly GCF_040938575.1 of Ambystoma mexicanum. Classification (NCBI taxonomy): domain Eukaryota; kingdom Metazoa; phylum Chordata; class Amphibia; order Caudata; family Ambystomatidae; genus Ambystoma; species Ambystoma mexicanum. The sequence continues at coordinate 1,492,221,971 of NC_090921.1, forward strand.
ACTCTTCACAAATTGCAACAACAGCAATGTCATCTATATCATTATGTGCCAAGATACGTGGGTATGACAACTCTGCCAATGAAGACGCGGATCGGGGAAAATCGGTCGTGTACCTGGACTAAAAGAGCACTGCACCCCTTGTAGAACACTTCCTTCTGAAAGGCCATGGTCCGTCGGATTTAAACATGACAATTTTGGAAACAATCCTGGTACCCTGCAGAGGAGACGACCTACACACAGCATTATTCAGAAGAGAACAACTCTAGATTTTTCGCCTGTCCGCAGGTAGCAATAGCCTTAATTAGCACACTAGTTGGCAAACATTGGCAACCCTGTAAATCCATCCAGTGGGTATATATAGTTTTATCTCCAGAACTGATGGAACAATATTGAACATGCTTAGGAGACAATTAGTAGACACACTTCCCCATGTCCACTACACCAGCAGCTTCATAGTTGTAAGAAACTGATGCTGGCAACAGTAATGACATACATAAGTGATCACAGTTCAAGGGTGTTTATTATACTGTATAAATGGGTAAGAAAAATGCCTAATCTAAACCTAAATTTAAGATGGGAACAAACTACGACCATCAAATAATAAGGCAGTCCTAGTGGTGGCTTGCCAAATAAAAAAGGCCTATACTTAAAAAATAAAATACATTTTGCCAATCCTTACCGCTAAGTAACAAAATAGTGTGGGATAATGTTCATCAGACAAGAAAGAAGTGTTCTCAAAATGATAAGTCAGGATGGTATGGCTGAGGTCTCCCTTCCCCACGTTTTCAGCACGGACTCCTGAGCACAGCACACTCCTGGGCCTCGCCAGCACAAGGTTACAGTTAGTTTCCAAAATATCTGGGCCTTCTGTGGCCAAGTCTCTTTCACACAATGGGCCTCATTACGAGTCCAGCAGTAGCCGTGCCGGAACGACCAGCAGGCTGCTGCCAGACCTGTAATGATTTGCGGGCACTTGACTTGCCGGAATAACCAGGGAATTACAGTTAAGTCAGGCGCTGGAATAATGTTGATCCCCATTCTGGTGGAGTCCCATAGGACTCCATGGGAATGTGGACCATGGAAGCTCCGTTAATAACGCTGCTGGTGCTTCTATGACAGTCTGCGGGCAGGTGCCGTTCCCGCTTCCAGGGCAGACTTGGCGGGCGGAAAGGCAACCCGCCCACAGACTTGTACTTTGACAGTCTGGAAAGGACCTGATGCAAAAACAAAAGTTCCTTCAAAAAATCTTCATGGGGCAATTACTCTTCGCCTTAGGATCCTCCTCTGCCGGGCTCCGATCCCTTGTACAATGTGGGCCTCCCTCCGTCGGGTTCACTACGGATTCACAATGTAACATTCAAGAGTCTCAATGTCTTTTCAAACAACCATTCACTGTGGACAACCCTCAGCCGACACAACGGGTTCACGTTTGCAAAATACACAGTTCACTTTGCTTTCTTACAATGCAGGAGTCACTTCCCTTTTCTCTCCTTGTCAACGTGTCAGAGACTTTCTATTGTACAAGGGGTTTGACTCGACCCTTGTATGACCCCTCTGACTCTTCACACCGGCCTCTCCTAGGGCCTCCTGGTACTTGTAGTTTCAACAAAGGGGACCAGCCAGAGTCCTTCGAATGAACGCCCACATGGCGCCTGACCACTCTGCAGTTGGTCCTTCACTGGACTTTCTTTCAAACTTTCACACACAAGTTCTTTGTTCAAAAGTTTATACAATGTTGCCATTTGCAACTTTGGGCTCAACACAGTCCGGTTTTTGTAGCAGCTCTCTCTCTGACTCACTGGCTATGCTGAACCCGTTGGCAATTCTTGCCTCTGTGGACAAGGATGGTACCACGGTATCGAGCACATCTCCCAGCTGTGGTATCAGTGGGGGGGGGGGGTCCGGGCACCGTTGACATCTGATAAACCACACACCAGCTGGACTCCCCGGTCTTATGATTTCTCTTTTGGAGGCTTTGCAGGTCTGAGTTCAAAAGGGCAAGGGCATTCCCTCCTCGTCCTTTCAGGTCTCGCCACCTTTCTCCTCCGTTTGAACTGCCGGTCCGGGATAGCTGCTTCCTCGTGCGTTCGGCCTTGCTCGTAGTGTGCTCTCGTGCTCCGTCTTTTATCCCTGTGTGGATGAGAAAGGGCGTGTGTAATTATTGTCAATTGCTTGACTATTCCTGGCTCTTGTGTTGGGACATGTCAGGTAAACTGCTATGCTGTTTGTTGTCTTTCATGGTGTAGGAAAGTGTTTGTGTCGGAAAAGAGGGGCGACGGGAGGTAGAGCTTCTACATATCCTACAGGTGTTAATGGGAAGGGGACACCACGTCTCAAACTTCGTTGTCCCGCTTCCACTCCCCGAAGACCCCCCTCAAGGTGATCTTCCCCCACTGGTCCACCCATAGGAACTGGATCCAATAGCAATGGCTGTGTCCTGGCCACCTGTCACAGAAAGAAGCAGTAGCTGGAAGGCCGGCAGCAGCAGCAGGAGAAGAAACCGAACTGGAACCTGGCAGTTCACAAGGAAGTGTGAGCACGGAAGGGACGCCGGAGCAAAGAACAAGCAGATTTAACCTGCAGGCTCTGAGTTAGTACTGAGTTTACACACCCTATCTTGCTGTGGCTGCATTGAAAGAGACTGGAGAAAGCTGGCAGTCTTTCCAGGTTTGCCTAATTGTGAATGCAGAGCTGAAGTCCTGTGTTTTACCCGAGGCCTGTGTGCAGAGCAAGCCGAGGAAGCTGGAGAAAAGACTCTCCATTAATGAGGCCAAATCCGAAACACCTGTGCCGAGGACTGGTGTGGATCCTGAGAGTGCCTGTGGTAGCAGTAGCAGAGAAGAAGTTGAATACTGGAGCCGGTAAATGAAAGACCGTACTCCAGAGCAGCAGCAACTCCTTGCCGGTAACTGTAACCAGCTGAACTTCATTCGTGTTGAAGGTAAAGTGTGTGAAAGTCTTTGTAGTTGTGGGGAGTCGTGTCAAAGAAAGAGAAATGTATTATGTGCTTATCCAGCAATAACTGAAGTGCTTGCGTGTGAAGAAAGTCTTTCTTTTCCCATTCTTTCAAACCATTGACAGTGAAAATCATGTGTCTGCTATTAACAGTAGCGGTAATGATTGCAGTAGCAGACTTTCCCATTAAATTACAAGGAAACATTACATCAGAAGCTGCGCATGCAATATTATATCATGATTCCCAATCATTGTTAAAGACGAAAGCTGTCTTTATAAAAGGGCGCCAAGTCGAGGAGCAGTTTTGCTGGCGACACTGTGCTGATACCTATGGTCGGCTTCACTACATTGCCTGATGGCCTCCATCGGATTTCCATTATTCACGTCTGGGAGCAGCAGGTGCTCATTCCTTCATTCCCATAGAACCTAATTTCGAGTGTGAAAGTACACGCGAAGTAGAGAGCCAAGTCGAGGTGCAGTTTTGCAGTTCTGCTGGGCTGCTAGCTGCAGTGCGAGGCATTGTGTGAGACTGGAAGAGCTAACTTAAATTGGTTAGTTAAAGGCAATTTAATCTGAACATTGCAGTTGTATACAATATTGTGAAGTCCTCTGCTGATTTAATGAAGGGGATTCTGGTTAAAAAGGTGGGTCTTCATAGCTCTATGGCAGCAAAATTGACATGTAGTGCAAAAACTAGTGTGGTCAATCTTCACTCACAGGACCCAACGGGGGAAAAGAACGATGTACCTCAGTCTAAGTCACTTGAGCCTAACAGAATTACAGGCTATTGCAGTGCCATTTTAGTGGACAAGAAGCCAGTCACTGAAATCATGGCAATACTCCCACAAATGCGTATGGAAGCCATTTCGAAGTTGCCCCATGAGGCTCCCAAGCGTGGATCAGGAGCCATCTTTGGCTTTACCGAATCAACATTTGCTATCAGTAACTCGGGGAGGGGATAACTTTCTTGCAGCTCCAACTGTAACAGCTGATCAAATTGATTTGCTATCAACATCCATCGACAACAATCATTCTCTGTTAAATCTCTTCATGAACCTTCATCGAAATTCATTGGGGCCAACAGATGGGAACACTATCTTAAATTCTTGGGCTACTTTTAATAATATTATTGGAACACAACTGCCAGCTACACCGGATCTGCAGAGATTGCTCTCATCATCCAGCTCATCTAGTCACTATGATAGTGATACGGAGAGTGCAGATGGAGAAGATGAGGACCACAGATTACACGTAGGTGCCGGATCAATGTCTGTTAGAGCGTTGGTGGGTCGAGTACACCTTCTTTGAATGTGATTGTAGCCTCTATACACTCTCTATTAGTGCTATGTTCTAATATGGCCAAAAAACAGCAGGGAATGAAAACGATGATGAAGGTGGTGGATCTAGTCCTGAATTCATGTGAACACAATGTGTAACCGCAGGATACGTGTGTTTCTGTGGGTGAATCTGTGTATGATTTGTTAGAATGTGTAGAGATTTTAAATTGCCAATCAGTTGTTATTTATAACCGTTTTTTAGAACCATCCTGCACTGCTATTGACCTTGTGAATCAAACCCAGCCTGCGTCAATGATAGAACATGGAAATCTTGACTGTGAGGGGTCTTTATTAGGGGAAAATGAGACTGACGCCTTATCGAAGGACATTTACACTCAGCCCAATCCTACTAAAGGAAAGAAGAAACAAAAGTGTAAAGGAATTGCCTTGCCTTATGCATTAAGGAAGATACTTCCTGACCTGCAACAAAGTGGAAATCCAATTTCAATGGAGCCTCACAGTAACATGATCAGTAATGGTCTGTTGATGGAACCAACAATGACGATTCATAATAGTCGAGACCAAACCGGTACACTGGTTACTAATGTCCTTCTTGACGGCACAATGTGTCAAGTAGATCTTCGAGGACCTATGGAAAGATGGCTGTGTTCGGGTTGTAGTGGTGCACAACAGAAAATAAATCACTGCCCGCTACTATTATTCTTCACATACATGATGTAATTGGCGATGAATGCATAGCATCGGGAACCAGCGATGGGATTTGTGGTTTTAAAGGGGATACCAATATACAAAATACATATGCTAATGTGTCCACTCTGGCCCAAAAGCTTGGAAATGGGTCTAGTCAAATTTGTAGTGTGGAGCAACATAACGACAAAGTGTTACCCCTGGGTAGAGGGGTAAAGCTGGAAGGACTTATGCCAATATCATCTAGTCCATTTATGAATTGAAGTTTTAATTATGGATCTTCTACATCGATTACCAGCACTTAGGAATATACGTAGAATGGATATGACAAAGATTATTTCATCCAGCTTGCATAGCCCAACGAATTGGGCCTGGTTGACTTTATTTATCCAGCCATTACGGCCCTTTTGAGTCATTTTTACCTCAAACCATGAAAGATGGGTTTCCAACTCACTGTCGGCCGGAAACAAGCTGGGAACTATCCAGATTCTGAATGATCTCCTAGTGTACAGCAATTGATGAGTAACTCTTGTTGCCATATGGCCTTTAATAACTCAAATGTCCCAGCAAACAAAACTGGGCCCATGCATTTGGGATGTAAAACTACTCTATGGAAGCAGGATTCCCTTAATCGGTTTAAATCATACTCTACATGAATCCCTGGAAATCAATGTCAATTAAGATGGGCTTCTTGGAATACATTTTAAATCTTTTTTAGGAAAACCTCTGAGTCTGAAGATGATAGCCTCATATGATATATTTCTTTTGCAGGAAACTTGGTTAACTGAGAGTTTCTTTATCAATGGGTTTAATATCATCTCTACTCCTGCAAAGCAAAACACATGTGGTCGCTTGATGGGCAATTTAGCTATAGGGGCAAAATCCTTCCTACATTTTAAACCCTTTCTGGTGGGCACATTTTGTTCTTATGTCTCATCAGCAGTTCTATATGATGGGAGCCAATTACTAATAATAGCTCGAATCATAAATGTATATAAACCACCAGGGGAGAAAAACAATTGTGTGTGTGATACGAGGAAAGTTGAATGAATTATTAACCCATTTGTATACTCGTCATCGGTTAGGCAGCGTCATCATTGTAGGTGATTTTAATGAGCATATGTTTCCGAATGAGGGGCGTGATGAGATTTTGGTCACTAACGATGGGCCTAGTTTAAGAGCAGGCCCTATTGCAAATCCTTTTAAAACAAATGGATGGAGGCCATATCTAGAAACATATGATCTAGTTTGCCTCAATCTTAGGGCAATGTTCCATTCATCTTTAGGCAACACATGGACCAATGGAACTTCTTCATGTTTCGATTGTGTTTATTAGTCAAGAGTTATGGCAATACTCTAGTCCTATTGCACTGGTGCAGCCTAAACTCAGTGATCACTTGTTACTGACGTGGGTATGTTCATTGGGGAATATACAGCTGAGTGCAGGCAGGAAATGTGGTTTGAAGGTCTTGGTCAATAATCAGTTTAACCAAATATATTCGTCAGATATAAATGTTGGAAAGCTTAACTATCTTATAAACAATGATTTGAAATTGATCTTGAGTGAGTTATCCTGTCATGACTGGGACCTGAACACCAAACTGCTGCAATCTTCATTTTAAGTTGTGTAGAATGAACAAGGTGAAGAGGAGTGGGCGTAGTCCATTTGATGTAGAAATCTATCAAAGGAGTATCAGAAAGAAAGGGCTATGGCTATGAAACAAATTGATCTCTCGAAGTCAGTATGTGTTGCATATATAGCATCCTTAGCAACTAAATACAAAAACTGGGTTAAACAACATTGAAGCTTGTTGCATGGTGCTAATTGGAGATGCATGTTTAAATTGCTTCCTACGAGTGATCACAAAACGTTTGGATCCTTTTTTAGGAAATATTTGGCAGGTGCAATAATTGTGCAATAATTGTACCATATTTCTGAGAGATCCTGGTTATTGCATATGGGGCATTTTTTCTACGATCCATCAGTAACTGATTTGTCCATTGCTATTTGCCTTGTGGATTTATTTATTTATTGTTTGCTTGTTAGGCGCTTATACGATAAGACAATACTGTTTCAAAGCACCCACAGGGCAAGGGAGGGAGCATGGGTGGGAGGTACATTGCAATACATAAAAACACAATATTTAAGAGCAGAGGTGGGGGAAGGAAAAAGAGAACAAACCTACTATGCCTAGTTAGTATTCAGAACGTGCAAGTGCAGCAAGGAAGAGGGCAGGGGGGGTAAGTGCTGGGGAGTCTGAGCTCATGGATGAGCTACACAGGAAGTGCTTTGGGTGTTGAGTGCATAAGGGCCCAGAACACCAATCCCAGCAACTGTGCGATTAGCATGGGCAAAATGAAGGTAATGAGGAGGTAAAGAGAAGACAAACCTGGGGTGTAGAGGTGCACTCTTATTATTTGCAAACTGTGGCTGTTCAATGGTTAAATAAAGTAACCCTTAATGTTGTTACAATTTAGGTGCTCCTGTGTGAGTCTTGGCTAAGAGACCATACAATAGAACTAGAGAAAAGGTCCACCATTAACTTGGTGGGCAAACACAGGGCACACTTTTATCTGATGAACATCAGTAAATATTATATAAATGTTTAGAGAAAATATACTGTTTAATTTGATTTGTTACTTTACTTCAAGACAACTATTTTTTCAAGATGGTTTGTATCACAGGTACAAATTCCAACAATAAAAAAAAATATCTTGTGCGTTCCACAAGACAATGGTTTCAGCAATATGCAGTCATTATAGACAAACACATTTATAACATTGGTTTTTCCTTAATCACAACACATGAGATTACAGTTCTCACAAAACAGAGTGTACTACGCGTTTCGGGACTAGCCCTTCTTCAGGTACAATTTTCAAGCTTTACTTTTCCTGTAAGTTGAAATGAAGATAAAAATATAGAACCTATATTTAATTTAATTAAAATGTGTCTATTTAAGTTTTATAAAAGGTTGTGAAATAATCAAACGAAAACACAACTGACCTGTGTTCTTAAAGTGCCAATGGTAACTGAACCAAGATATATAGGATCAGCTAGCTGGTGAAATCTTCTAGGTGTTAGACACTGATGCCTAATAGAGAAATGCAAAAGAATTTTTCAAAAACTATTCATGTGTTTTATGTGTACCAGCACCGCGAGTGGGACCAAGTCGCTCTACAAAAGCACTGGGTCCCACTCCACGGTAATTTCATTTGTTTTTTTTAAAAAGCATCACAATATGCTCACCATGTTCGCATATGCTGGTGGATTGAGAGTGGAGATTTTCATGTGACACGGAGAATCCTTTACCGTTTTCATCTACATGATCATGATAGTATTGTCCACACTTGTCTTTAAATATAATCCACCTCGCCGTTCTGTAAATAGTAACAGAAAGTGCGGATTGTAATAATCTCAAAACTCTTGGACTAGACTGTTTAAGGATAACTGGCCGTGTAATTAGCACTATGTATGGTCCTGCCGGCTTACTTGTTTACCTTGAACGGACTGCTGCTTGTTGTGCTCGTCTTCGTGCCGCAATCGTGATGTAGACGTTCCAATGTCAACTCCAGCCTGGAGAAACAAGGTTCGCTGTTCGTTCCTGTCGGAGACTTTCTCATTGATTTCTTCGTCACGAATGAGGACGCGTGAGCGTTTTCACTTTATACTAAAACGATGATGTTAACTGAGTGACCGCTAGGGACATTGGGTAATTTGAGTCTGTTCCAAAGTGTTTGCAAATGCAGAGCGCCATTTTGTAGTGTCTTGCCACATCTCGAGTTTTGTTGTTCTGTATTAATTCTATTGTGGTGAGAGAAAGTTGTTAAACACGGGCGCACTGTATTCCAGAATGTGCATTTCTGTAATATGGTAATCCATATTTGTAAATTGTCAGGCATAGTAATTATGCCATTTGAAAGTGTATTATTTCAATTGGTTTACAGATGACAGCTCATATCCCAATCAACGTTCATACCTTTCGGGTACATCGATTCCAATTTGTCAATCCAATACAGTTCGCGTTGTAAAAGAGTTTTTGCCAGATTACCACCTCTCCTTGATACAATTACCTGTTCCAAGATAATAAATTTGATTTGAGCAATTGAATGGGACTCTTTCAAGAAGTGTTGCGCTACCGGTGAGCGTTCATTTTTAAGTCTGATGTTAGACTTCTGCTCAGACCACCGGGTTTTTGCTTTTCTTGTTGTCATCCCTACATAAAATATTCCGCAGGGGCATTTGATGCCGTAAATGATATTTTTTTAATTGCATGTGGTTGTGTGCCGTAGCCGAATTTTGTATCCTTTGTGGGGATGATTCAAGAATTCACCCTTTATCAAATTATTACAATTATTGCAATTGTTACATGGTAAGGCCCCTTTGAAATTCTGTTTAATTGTTCTTTTGGCTGAGAAATCCGCTTTAGTCAGATTGTCCTTTATGGATCTGCTTTTGCTATATGCGAACAGAGGTGGCGATGGAAACAGTTCTGCCAATGTTGGATCTAATGATAGAATTTTCCAATGTTTTTTCACGATGTTCTTGATTTTAGCACTCTGATTCGAATAAGTAGTTACAAAAACCTGAAAGTCTGGTTTTTGTAACTACTTATTCGAATCAGAGTGCTAAAATCAAGACCTTTTCTCGAGGTAAAGAGGAGAGTCTTAAGGAGCTTCCAGGAGGGGGAGGACGTTCCAGAGGAGGGAGCCAGCAAAGGAAAGAAAACAACCACCTGACCTCTTTTTAGCAAAACACTTTACACACAGAGTGTTGGGAGCCAGAGGAGTGTAGTGGCCTAGAGGGAGAGTATTTAGTAAGATAAGGTTGAAGATGGTGTGGTCCCCGGGTCCAGACCGCCTTGTGAATGATGCAGAGGCATTTGAATTTAATTCCTGCAACTACTGGAGCCAGTTGAGACGTGTTAGTGCAGGAGAGATGCAGTCCTTGGGCTTAAGGCCAAGGATAAGTCTTGCTGCCCTATTCTGGATTAGTTTGAGGAGTTGCAGAGTGGAATATGGTAGATTCAGGAGAAAGCTATTGTAATAGTCAAGCCAAGAGAGAACCAGGGTTTTGGTCCCATTGAGCCTCTGGGGGGAAAGTGAGCAAAGGGAGAATTCCTTTGAGAAGGAAGAGCTGAAAGTGGGACTTCTTGGCAATGTCCTGAGTGTGAGGGAGGAAGGAGAGAGGAGTTGAAGATGACTCCAAGGTTTCTGGCTTCCGAAAAGGGTGCAGGGGGATAGCCCAAGGAGGAAAGCCAGAATGAAGGGAAGAAGGAGGGAGCAAGGGTACAGATGGGAAGGATCTCAGATTTACAGGCATTGAGGCAGAGATTGTTAGCGGTGCACCAGCCTGGATGGCAGATAGGCAGCCCGGGATGATGGAGAGTGCAAGAGGGCTGGCAGGGAGTTTGTAAAAGAGCTATGTGTCATCTGCGTAACACTGGAAGTTGGAGGAGAAGAAGGAGATGAGGCGTGCAAGCAGAGAAAGGTAGATTTTATAGAGCCAGGGGGAGAGGATAGCACCCTGGGGGCACCACAGATGGAGATGTAAGTAGGAGAGGAGAAGGTGCCCAGGATGACTTGGGAAGAGCGGTCAGTAAGGAAGGATATCAGCCAGTCCAGTGCCTGTTCCGAGATACCAAAGGTATCGCAGAGCCTTTGTATGAGATGGAATGGTTGACTGTCATAGGCAGAAGAGAGATCGAGAAGGATAAGGACAGCAGGGGTGTTGGAGTGCAGAGACGCAAGCAGTTCTTCCGTGGGTGTCCGGTCAAAGGTTCAAATCCAAAAGGATCGAATGCCACAGGGTCGAGTCAATTTGACCTAAAACAAAAGGGTCGAGTTTTTTTATTTTTAAATATATATTTTTTTGGGTTTCTGTTTTGGAAAAAAATTGGGTCCTTTTGATTCGACCCTTTTGTCATTCGATCCTTTGCATCCGAACCTTTGACCTATAACCGATTCCGTGCCTATGGATGCTCGAAATCCAGATTGATGGTCGTGGAGACCAACAAGTTCAGTGTGAGAGTTGAGTTGGTCTAAAACCAACTTTTCCTCCAGTTTCCCCTGGAAGGGGGTGATGGAAATAGGGCTGTAGTTGGCGGGGCAGGTGCAGTCTGGCGCACAAGGGAGTGCTTAAGGGAGTAGGGGGAACATCCTGTGACAAGAGTGATTGCAGAAGTCAGTGAGAGCAGGGGCAAGAGAGGGTGGAGAGGTTGGCTAACTCCCTGCAGATCTTGAAAAGTTCAGCCGTGTTATTGGATGCATCAGAAACCTGTGCATCAATGTGGGCTCTTTTCTTGGCAGGTATGGAGTGTCTGCATTGCCTTTGGAGAGGCAGGCCAGTTTGTCAGAGGATGAGCCTGAGGTTTGCCATTTCTGTTCTGCAGCCCTCCATTTACGGTTGGAGAATCGTAAAGGGGATTCGAATTAGACAATATTGAATTGGTAATTATGAACCTCAAAAGCTCTAGTGCCCCCGGCCCGACACCATTCCTAATGTATTTAAAACAAATACATCTAAATGGGCAGAGATCTTGGCTGTTTGGTTCGGCAGTATATTGTCATCCGCGTAAGCTCTACCTGTGTTTTATCGATATTTCTAGAGCATTTCGACAATGTATCCCGCCCAAAACTTTGGGACAAGTTATTGCAATGGGTTATCGACCCTATAGTGCTACATTTTGTCAAAGCTTTATATAGTGATACGTTGGTGTCAATACGGCTGACAAAAAGATAGAAGCTTATCACGTCAATTGAAAACCAATGTTGGCTAAAACAGGGGTGCGTATTTGCACCCTTGTTGTACAATCTATATACTTCTGACTTGGATATGCATTTGGGGGATGCAAGAAACTTTGCTCCTCGTATTGGTAGCCATATAATACATTGGCCGATACCTTGGTATGCCGATGACACTATCCTCATGGATCTTATACCGGTCGACTTGCAGCATTCAATCAATGCCCTGGGTACATATGCAAAAATTAATAATCTGTCTATTAATACGTCAAAAATTAAAGTTATAGTAGTAGGCAGTAGATCGAGATATGATGGTTCATTTGTGTTAAAGCCGAATGATATTGAGATTGAAATTGTAGGTTGCTATACCTACTTGGGCTTCCATATTGGTATATCACTGACTTGCTAATATTATGGTGACCTTCTATCAGCTCGTATACTGAAAAAATGGCTATTAATAAAGCGATTTGTTACAAGTTCAGGAGGGAATAATATTGAAGGCCTGACAAAGATATATCAAACTAGTATTATCCCAGCATTGACATTTTGTCTGGAACTGTGGCATACATGTGTTGGCTAGATAGATTTGAGGGTAAGATACTTGGATCTATGTTACAGGTACCCAAAGCCACCCGAGTTGAAGCCTTAAGTTATGAATTAGGCTTACATTCACATCAGGCTCAATGGTGTGAGAAACCTGAAGGTGTCTCACCCGCTAGTCCCCGGGGATTCGTCATCTAGGTGGCCAGGACACGGCCATCTCTTTTGGATCCAGTTCCTAGGTGGTCGACCACCTGGATGGGGGTTCTTCGGGAAGTGGGACACAGGATGGTGAGACGGGGTATCCTTTTCCCTGTAACACCGTTTCCCCATCCTACCAGGTAGAATACTTAAGAACTCAAACACCTGCCCCTTTCCCGACACAAACACTTTCTCACAAACAGCTCACTGCGAGAGAATACAGACTAACACCCGTGCCATATACCTGACACATCCCAACACAATGCTCAGGCAGAGTGGGATAATTACTGATCATTACACATACCTGACTTCCATCACACTTCCCCAAACAGATAAAAGGCAGAGCACAAAAGCACACTCTGTGCTTGGCTCCTACAACAAAGCGATGTCAGTAAAGTCAGCACAGCCGGTGAGTCGGGGAGACTGATAGCAGACCGTTCTGTGTTAGAACCAAGGTTGCAAGCAGCAACATTGTATGGAGAAATCTGAAGAGAACAGTGTGTGAAGCCTATGTGACGAGCGACGCAAATATAATTGAACACCAAAGGAGTGACTGAAGATAGATATTGTATACTTAATGGTCCTGCGCCACGTTGGTGCTCATTCAAAGGTCTGTTTTAGGTATCCAACTGAGAGGTGGCAAATGTTAAAGGGAATTGTGAAATCGAAGTGGTCCTGCAACGGAACAAGTTAAGCCCTGGTCACATTTGAAAGTCTTCAATAGCTAATACAAACTGAAATTGGTTCGAACTTGGCTGAATGAGACTAATTGTGTAAGAGGAAGGATCTGAGCCCGGCTGAGGGGGATCCGGGATAAACTGTGAGTGACCTGAGAATGAATATTCTCTGAACATTGGAAAAGGGGATCTGAGCCTGGAAGAGGGAGTTCCAAAGTAACGATTGTTGTATAAAAGGGATATGAGCCCGGGCTGAGGGGGATCCAGAGTGAAGAGTGAATGACCTGAAAAAGAGGAAAGGAACTTTTTGTTTGTTTTGGTGCATCAGGCACTCTGAATCAAGAGACTTTGATAAGTAAAGAGACTTGGGCACAGAAGGCCCTGATGCTGGTACTTGAACAGTATCCTCATGCTGAAGAAGCCAGAGAGTGTGCCAAGCTTGAGTGATCAGCCTTGTCATGTGCTGAGAACATTAGGCACATCCTGACTTATAATTTTTGTGAACACTTCTTTCTTTTTCATAAACACTACCCCACACTATTTGTATTTAGAGGTAAGGATTGGCAATAGTTTTTTTTTTTAGTATAGGCCCTTTTATTTTGATGGGACTCCACTAGGACTGCATTATTATTTTTTGATGGTTGTAGCTTGCTCCCATCTGCAGATTTAGGATTAGATAGGCGTCTATCACCCCCTTGTTGAAGTTCAATAAACACCTGTGAACTGTGGCCACTTGTGTTGGTCTTACTGTTGATACCATGCCTTCCTTACAATGGTTACTGAAGAGATGTAAGCTATATTGTGCCTTATCGATGCAAATACCAGATGACAATACATTAATGGGACTTGTGGCGGACAGATTACATATGGATCCCCTAAACACTTTTTTGAGAGCATTGAAAAATTTGGTTTTGTCCCATTGTGATAATATTAACTTCACAATGGACACTATGCATGAAAGGCCGGATTATGTAAGTGTACTTAAGATCTGGGCATGGGATAGAGTTGATTCTATGGAAAAGTTAGACAACAAAAGGCGCTATTATGAGTAGAGACAACAGGGTTTGCTACAAAGGGACTGTGTTCTTACCTGTTGAAGCCATGTAATCCTAAAATGAGGTAAGTATTATTTACCTACTTTAAACATTTTGCCAATTTGAGTATGTGGGAGGATGGTATGGTGTTCCATATGTGGATTGCATATGTAGACTGTCTTCTCTCTGTAAAATCAAATTGTCGCATTTTAACTCAGTGTCCTGCATTAAAAATACAATATCAGTAGGCTTATTCATCCATGGTTGCTAAGCTTGAAAATATACAGACCGACCAATTTTACCCTATATGGAGCTACCTCATTGATAATTACTGGAGCAGGCCTCTGTGTTTGGAATCAAGTTGTGAAATTATTGTTGGGACACTAATTTGATGGTTGTAGGGAATTGTGCTTATGTTTATATTATTGAATGATTAGTATGTGTAGGATATTTTATGTATTATAAGGATGAAATAATTATGTCTATGCTTTAATTAATTTGATATACGTGATGGTATTATTGGTTGATGTCATTAATTCAGATAAATTATGTTGATTGTAATGTTTAACCAATGCACAATTTAGGTTTTTTTCTTTTAACCAATGCACAATTTTTAAAAAAGGGAACACAAGTGGAGTTTTCCATCAAGAAGCTATTGCATGTGCCTAAAGTTGATTTTGAAGTGAACCTAACTCTTGTAACATCCTACATACAAGTGTTGCAGAAGTTGTTGAACTCAGAAGTAGAACAAGCTTTGCCCAAGCCAGTGGGCAACATCTTCCAAAGAGGAAACTGCCAAAATAAGAACTGAAGCTCGTTGTCTTGAAGTTGTTGAAGCTGATACCAAACTAGGGTCCTCTGATACATGGGTGATAGTCATATAACACTACGAAAGTGACCTTACAGCTTTGGGGTAAACACTGAAGACAGAGATGCATATGAAGCCGGGGAAGGGAGCTGGGTGCTTATATGCTTATAATAATAAATAATTATGCATCAGTAAAGCTACACTGTGGTAGTCGGAGGCAAATTCTGTGATAGCAACCATACTTGGAGGAAAGGCAAAGAGGCTGCCCTTTTTGGTAGAAGTGGAAAGACGAGTGCACTGAAAACCTGTAGAGGTCGGGGAGTCTTGTTTAAGTTGCCTAATAACATTTCCACAATATAATGTTTTAGCAGCAGAAGTTGAACTGTGGTTGTCTAGAATTCTGTCGGAACTGTTACATGTTGAAGTAGAAGCAGCCTGTGAAGCAGAGAAGCCTGCTCTCATTAACATAGAGAAAGGGGAAGTTGTCACAGAAAGAGCAATTTCCTGAAAAGAAGCATCCTGACAAATTCCATACAAAACACTGCAGAAAGTAAAGTTGTTATTAAAGTGGAAGTGGCATTTTTGTTTTCAAACCTTATCCTGGATTACCATTGGTGCTGTTTTCTTTATGGAACTTTGAAAAGGGAGCTTTTCATCCAGAGAAGAAAAAACAGTTACCTTTGGATTTTTGTTTGAGTGACTTATTATTTTCTTTGGAACTTTTCAAGAACTTATCTGAGACATTGTTTTCCTTGGGAGAAATTGACTTTGGGCATTTCTCGGGGAGCAGAATCTGGCCAGAACAAGCAAAAGTCAACCAAGACCTTAATTGTTTGGTAATCTTTTATTTGTTATTGTTGTCTTACTTTGATTGTTTGATTGTTTAGTGTGAGGGTTAGTTTTGTGTATGCTAGGAGGTTTTCCCCTTAGACCTTTAGAGTAGGTAGGGATTCCCCTAGTAGAGCAGGTTTAGTTAGGGTTTATATTTTGCTTTTTATTTTCACAAATAAAATGTCAAACCTTGAGAAAACTAAACTCAGTTGTGAGCCTCACATTCCTGACCCCTCACAGACCCACACAGAAAAAGAAACAAGCCCAGAGGGGCATGGTACCCCCATGAGATAGAAAGAGAGGTACAAGAAGCTAAAACAAGGGGTTGAGGTTCCACTACCAAAAGAAGAAACATTTTCTGAATGTCAAAGACCCAGTCAAGTCTGACAGGATAGTGAAGCAGACTTGACACTACATTTGCAAGCTGAAGAAGGAACTGGGCGAGTCACCCCCTCATGATACTTGGGAAGTGTTTTCTTATGAAAAGTTAAGGTCTGGCAGTATAGTGAACCAGATATGATACTACATTGGTGAACTGGAGAAAGAATAGGGGAAGAGACTTATTCCCACTTACCCACAGCCGCCTGCTCTGGATCAAGAAGACAGTTTTTCCTTAGTTGGTCTCGAGTGTAAGGGTCTGAAATAGGTTTCGACACAGGACGGTGGACCTTTTACTTTACTGGATATCCTGACAGAGTCCTTAGAATTGTTGAGGCAGGGCAACCCCTCATATAAATAAAGCAAGAAAGCTTCATCCTTTTATTTTACTTTATAACTAAAATACCCTGCCAACAAACATACCACCACTGTGTCAGACTTGTACATCTGCACCTTTACAGCACACATTCTTTTTCTGCTATTCAAAGATTCAGCAAACATCGGAAGTCTATTACTCAGAGTAGGCTGCTTTGGAGCTGGATTTGACTTGGGTTTCCCCAGATAAAGAGGAGGGGACAAACGGATCACAGCCTAATGCCAAAAGAACATTACATTTTTTCCATAACACATCAAAAACCATCTTAGACTTCACAAAAATTGGAACCAAGTCTTTTCCCACATCATCCATAATCTGCACCAAGTCTCTCACTCGTATCGATTGTTCGTAGACTAGGAATGACAGGAAATGGGGCAGGAATATTGCCCCTGTAGCACAGGGTTGTCCTCAGATTGAAGCATGAACTCCAGGACCAGACAGTATGAAACCCTTGAGGATGGCTGCTGTTAGGTCTGATTAGTACCAAAGTTCATTTTAGAGCCAGCAATACAATCCTGCACTATAGCACTGTAGGGCACACAATGGATAATGTTATTTATTTCTAATAGCCGACGAGCAGTCGTTTTATGTACAATACAACACCAAGCTTTCTTCATCCGAGATTTCTTATTCTTCTAAGACTTGGTCAGATGTGCTCAATAAACGTGGCTCCAGTTAGTGAATTTCTATTTGTTTCCTGTTTAAATAGAGCTGGATATCATCTTCCACGCTGATAAAAAAAAATCCAGAACCCCTTTATTCTTGGCCTTAGATTTTCTTAACCTTCCTAGCTGTTACAGGCTCCAAATCTGCAGCCAAGTGGATTATGTCACTATTTGGGGGTCATTCAACTTCATGGTGATTTTTCAGTACCATAATCCGCAAGAATGTCCTTGAGCCTCTATTCCCCAGAGAGGTTAGATTCTTTTTGTTTTTTCATTTTTTTCTTCTGTATGTGACGTTTTCTTTTCACAAACTTGGAGAAGCTTGATCAGTGCATACTTTATCGCTGAATGGGCCCCAGTTAATTCACATAAATCGATAACTGGTTTTGGGTTTGCACGGATTTTACATATATTGTCTACCAGAGGTAACCTGGTCAAAAGCTGAAGGATTACCATTAATAGGGAAGGTCTTGCTGCTTTGTTTGGATGTAAGTAAAAATTACAGAAAGCTTATTTTTGGTTTTATTTTTGGCAAATAAAACTGCTTTCTGGTCTCTTAACTCTTCATATGATCATACTCTCACCAAGGAATTCAATACGTGATTGATTGTACTAATAAAGGATGACCCCAAGTCTGAGACTAAATTGGCGAGATTGAGAAAAATAAGGTGAGGTGGAATGTTCAGCTGCGCTCATTCCCGACTGAAGGGTACACCGTAAATTGGTCTAAAAATAAAGGAGTTCTGCATAGGGCTTGCACGATGGTAAGCTGGACAGAATTTTGTAAATTCAAAAGATTCCAAGAGTCGAAATAGTCATGGTCTCTGCCACCACAGTGTACAAAGGTCTAACATTTTGGAAACAAGGATCTGTTGTAGAGGCATGGCCAGTATAGACTGAGGTGTTTGGACTGAGTTGAGGCAACTCAACCTACACTTCTCTGAAGACCTCATCTGGCCCCATGCAAGACTTAAAAAGTTTGCTCTGGCAGAGTATTAGATTTTGTGGAGTTCTTGGTTATGGATATGGGCGGCAGAGAAGGTTGGGCTGATAGAATCTCATGCTTATTAATGGAAACTTCCTAGGGGAGAAGACCAGCTCTTAATTAGTAATGGCAGCTGTTGTTGGCTGCATACGTTGTACATGTTAGATCTGATAGACTTTGAGATTTCTGACTAGCTGTGAGATGGTACGAGAAATAAGGGGAGCAAAGGGCCTTAGATCTCTTGCCTAAGCAAGGTCCAAACGAGTAAGAAAAAGACTCCTCTTCAAAACGCTAACCCCCACCTGCTTCCAAACTGTATTTGCTCTCTGTGCAACTTGCTGGTTTTATAGAACCCAGAGACAGCACGGGTGAAACCCTGCCTGATTACCTCCATGTGCTGTGTCCAAACTGTGTCCAAACTGCACTTGCTCTCTGCACTTCAAAGCACTGATCTCCAACATGAAGTTCCTCATAGTTCACCCTAATGATGTTGTTCAGGGTCCTTGTGCCTTCCACCTTTGCTGGGTCCCTCCTGCACACTGTGTACTTCGATAATTGGACTGCCATTTTAATAGCTACTAGTTGACTCACAACCTGACACAGCCCTCTCTAACCTTCATCTTTCGAAGGGATTGTGTCCTCCGACGTATTCCTTATCTTGATAGATCATCTCCAGCTTGCTGGCATTGGAAAAAAAAATGTCAGTAGAGGGCGCTGCGGGTCGATGTCCCTCGAGCCGATGTCCCTCGACAGCCTCCGTATTGGCGCCGACGTCATCATGCGTATAAATAGACTCGCGCAGCGTCCGTTGCTCAGTTCCGTTTTTCCTCGCTTCGTGGGCCTCGGAATCGCATTGCTCAGTTCGTTAGTCAGAAAGAATATATTCTTCATTATTCCTCGAGAATACCAACTCTTACTCGATGGCTTCCTCATCCGAAGCGACGACTCCACGGTCCGGCTTCAAAAAATGTCGAGACTGTGGAAAGAAAATGTCGTTGACAGATCCTCACAGGATCTGTTTGTGGTGCCTGGGATCGAAGCACCAATGTTCAGAGTGCGAGGGCTGCATGTCCATGACAGCGAAAGCCTTGAAGGAGCATAAGGGGAAGCTTGAGAGAGGTAAGACAGTTAAAACTCCTTCGAAAGTTTCCTCGGCAGAGTCGAGACATTCGTCTCCACGCTGACACAGGAAAGATTCTCGGTCTAGGTCTCGAAGCAGTTCCCACCACTCTTTGAGATCCAAGCATTCAAGTAAGAGACGTTGAAGATCCCCTTCCTCGTCGTCTTCTGTTTCTCCAGAAAGAGTCACCTGCCCCACAAAACATATCTCTCAGGCTAAGTGGGAGGAATTCCATAAAAGGATGCTTAGCGTCTTCGAGAAAGCGGCCTCGACCCCCTCGAAGACAGCTGAGGGTGATACCCTGGGTGAAAGACCCGAAAAATCTAAATGCCGCGAGTCGTTTCACCCGGCGAAAGAAACTACTCGAGAGCGTCACAAACCCTCGAGCAAAGGCACTGTGCCATCAACGCCATTGTCGAAGGTCCCTTCGACGCATAAATCTGCATCATCGACGCCATTGTCGAAGGGCTCATCGACGCATAGGTCGATCGAGTCGACGTCGACACTGAAAAAGAGCAAACCCACGGCTGTCACTACCTCACAGCCAGTGGTCATACCCAGAGCCTCTAACATGACTTCAAGGTCATTGACAACCTCGAGTAGGATACCGATCCTGAATTTTTGTCTAAACATCCAACTCCAGAGAGTCTGGTTGTACAAGCAGCAACTGCATCAGGCAGTAGATCGGCATACCCTACTGTTCCACAGGATAGGGATGACAAAAGATACGACTCTATGGCTAAGAAAGGTTTTTCTGCATGTAGCATGGCGTTGAAATCGATTAACGCTGCTTGTACGCTCGCAAGGTTCAGCCATACACTTTGGGAGTGTGCTTCATCAGCGGCTGACTGCCTCCCAGAGGGAGAAGAAAGGGAAGCGTTTCTAAACATCATTAAGGATGGTAAAGACGCAAAGTGCGAATCCCTTCAAACTGCCATTGATTCTGCTGACAGCATCAGTAGGGCCATGGCGGCACGTACTACAACCCGCAGATTTGCGTGGTTGCGAAAGTCTGACTTTTAAATATGCCCTTTGACGGCTCTTATTTGTTTGGTAAGAAGGCGGATGACAGTCTAGAAAAGTTAGACATCCAAAGCAGCAGCAAAATCCCTGGGTGCTGCAATCCGTCAAACGCCATATTGCCCCTCAGGAACCTGTTGGAGAGGTAAGTCCTTTCGCTTTTATTCCGCATTCGGGAAAGGCAGAGGACAGTCGGTTCAAAGAGGTCAAAAAAGATTCACCCGAGGTGGACGGGGTAAAAATACAAAAGCCGCAACAGCAGCAGCAGGTACCTCTTTACCCTCGGCACCTGCATCAGCCGCCTCTAAATCACTCTGAGGACTCTCCTCACAAGACACCAGTAGGGAGCAGGCTAACTCAACATCTGACGGAATGGCAGGCTTTTACGTCAGATGCTTGGGCATTGGAGACAGTTGCCCAAGGTTACTGCCTGCCTTTTCTATGCATTCCTCAGAGTCATCCACCGGGGAACAGCTCTCGGAAAGTTCCAGATCTGCTCCTCTTGCAGGAAATTGTTGACCTGCTGGAGAAAGGTGCCATACAACCGGTAGCTGTAGCGGAGAGGAACAAGGGCTGGTACTCCCCCTACTTCCTAATACCGAAGAAGGACTGAGGACTGAGACCTATCTTGGATTTACGAGAATTGAACAAGTTCCTCAGGAAGGACAAGTTCAAGATGGTAACTCTTTCTCAGATCCTTCAGGCCCTCCAGCTCCAGGACTGGCTGGTATCTCTGGACCTTCAAGAGGCTTATTTCCATCTGCCAATCCATCTCAAACACAGGAAATACCTGAGGTTCGCAATTGGCGGCTCTCATGATCAATTTCGAGGTCTGCCATTTGGGCTGACCTCCGCCCGAGGGTCTTCACCAAGCTAATGTTGGTAGTGGCTGCAAGTCTAAGGAGGGAAGGGATTCACGTCTACCCCTACCTGGACGATTGGCTGATCAGAGCTGTATCTCTGGAACAAGCTCAGATCCACCTAGATTATGTCTGCCACTTCCTTCACAAACTGGGCTTCTCCCTCAATTTAAAGAAGTCACAGATGATACCATCACAGAGACTCCAGTTCATTGGAGCGGACCTGGATACTTCCCTGGGAAAAGCCTCGCCACCAGAGGTGAGGGTGAGGGCCCAAGATATTCTGCAGATGGTCACCAAGTTTCAAAATGCCCAACGTCTCCCAGCCTTTGACTTTTTGAGGTTGCTAGGCCTCATGGCATCCTGCATCTTCCTTGTGCCAGAGGCTCGCCTGAGAATGAGATCTCTTCAGTGGGCACTAAGAACTCAGTGGTCACAATTCTCTGGGAGAATGACAGATCTCCTTCAGGTTCCGGACAAGGTGGCTCGAGACCTTCAGTGGTGGGCCTGCCAGGAGAACATCTTGAAAGGAGAACTGTTTTGGCAACCATGGCCGGAGATAACAGTAGTCGCAGACGGGATGGGGAGCACATACCAACGACTTGACCATCAGCGGTCGTTGGTCTCCATCGGAGTCCAGACTACATATCAACCTGTTAGAGCTGAGAGCAATCCGACTAGCGCTGAAGGCTTTTCTGCCATCTGTACAAGGGAAAAATGTTCTGATAATGACGGACAACACAGTGGCCATGCACTACCTCAACAAAAGAGGAGGCGTAGGATCACTGCCTCTGTGCAGAGAGGCGATGCAGCTCTGGTTTTGGGCAATCCAAAAAGGAATCTCTCTATTGGCAGTTCACTTAGCCGGAGAGAAAAACTTGACAGCGGACGCTCTGAGCAGGCAGAGTACAGTCTCCCACGAGTGGGAACTAGCTCAGGAAGTCCTTCAACAGATCTTCACCCTTTGGGGAACCCCTCAAGTGGATCTGTTCGCCACCAGCATCAACAGGAAGTGCGATCAGTTTTGTTCAAGGGAATTTCCCCTGAGAGGAGCTCTAGGGGACGCGTTCGTAGTGGACTGGGAGTTTCCACTTCTGTACGCGTTGCCTCCAGTCCCTGTCATTCCTCAAATGATCAGAAGGTTGAGAAGGTTCCGGAAAGCCATGATCCTAATTGCCCCGGACTGGGCCAGAAGAACGTGGTACCCGGACCTTCTGGACATGTCCTTCCGCCCTCCAATTAATCTTCCACTCAAGGAGAATCTTCTCTCGCAGAAGGGAGGTCAGGTTCTCCATCCAGACATCAGAACCCTCAACCTTCACACTTGGTATCTGAAAGGTTGAAATACAATGATTGGGACCTCCCAGATGACGTCATGGAGGTGTTGCTTTCGGCAAGAAGGCCAGCAACAAAGACTTTATACCGCTGCCGTTGGAACAAATTTTGCAGCTGGTGTAGAGAAAAGAATATCGACCCCTTTTCATGTGGTACACCAACAGTGTTATCTTTTCTACTCTATTTGGCAAATTCGGCCTTCAAGTTAGCACTATCAAGGGCTATCTCGCAGCGCTATCGATCTTCAAGCGCACTGCAGAGGAACCATCGTAGTTACCCTTAGTAATACAATTTCTGAAGGGATTAACCAATGTCTATCCTCCAAGACCATTCCAAGTTCCCTTATGGGACTTAAATTTAGTCTTAAATTTCCTGATGGGTACTCCTTTTGAACCACTCCATTCTTGTTCACTAAGGTTTCTCACTCTTAAAACTAGTGGCATTGACATCTGCTAGGAGGGTGAGCGAATTACAGGCTCTATCTTGTAAACCCCCTCATACAATTTTTCATTTTTTTTAAAACGTATTTTATTGGTTTTGATAGAAAAAAGAAAAAGAAAACGTGCAATACAACAAGAAATCAACATTGGTTTGAACTGGGGAGGAGACGGTGAGGGGGAAACAAGGGGGGGGGAACAAACAAATCAACAACAGTCTTCATGTTGTAGCAAACTTACAGTGGACGGGTGGGTTAGGGGCAATGACCCAAAGTTTCAGGAAGCAAGAGGGGTCAAACACAGGGGTGGTTCCACCAATGCCGGCATCCGAGCAGTGTCAATGCAGTGGTGTGGGACTTCAGGGGGGTTTGTAGTCAGCGCTGAAGCGTATGTCTCTGAGGAGGGCCTTCCATGATTCCAAAGTGCCACCTTCGGTTTCGCCACTGTTCGTGATTCCTTCCTGCCAGGCCCTGGTTTCAGCTGTTGTCCATCTCTCGAGTTCTTTGAGCCATCTCTCTTGCCTGGGGCCCGACGGCGTCTTCCAGGCCATCGCTATTGTTCTTTTAGCCAGGATACATGAGATGTCCATTAATTTAACAGCGTGCTTGGATTTGCTAGGTCTGGGGTAGGTCCCCAGGAGGCACTCGCCAGGAGTCCATTCGTATCTTGTCATTCCGGCGTCCATGCAGGTCTGTTTGGCCTTGGACCACAGTGCCATCGCCTTGGTGCAGGTCCAGAACATGTGAATCACATCTGCTTTATCATTCCCGCACCAGGGGCATGCAGGGGAGGATGTCTTATTGAAGGAGGCAACCCTATGTGGGGTCATGTATGTCCTGTAAAGAACGTTCAATTGGATCTGGCCAAACCTGGTGTTCCTGGATACTTTTTTGGGAAATATCAGCGCTCTTTCCCATTCTTTATCTGAAATCGGGGTCTCAAGGTCCGCCTCCCATTTTGTCCTCAGATCTTCGCATTTAGGGTTGGTTTTATCACATAGTCTGCTGTAAAGCCTGGAGACAGGTCTCCAGCCGTCCGAGAGGTCATGCATCTCTTGTAGCAGAGGGTCAGGGGAGGGCTCCTCCGGCCATCCGGTCCATTGTTTCTTAGCAGTTTGTTTGAGGCGATGGTACCAGAGGAACTGGCCCGGGGGAATTCCATCGGCAGCCTTAAGAGATTCGAAATCCCTGAATTCTCCCTCCTCATACATGTCGCTCCATGTGTAAATGCCGGCCTCTTCCCACCTCCTTGCCGTAGAGATGTCTGCAGCCGTTCGACAGGTGTCTGCTAGGATGGGATTGTCCGGAGAGTATGGGTGTCGTATTCGCCTGATGCAGCAGGACCTGGCCCATATCTTTCTTCCCAGGTCAATCACCATGGAGGGGACCGGGGGTTGCCATGTAGGGTGCCATAGGATCTCCTTGGGGATCACATTGTCCAAGGGTTGCCTCAGCAGTTCGGTCTCTGCTGAAGGCTCATCCGAGAGCCATCTCGTTATGTGACTCAGCTGGGCAGCCAGGTAGTACAACTGGAGATCCGGTAACTTTATTCCGCCATCTTTGTGTGGGAGAGAGAGGACGGACAGCGACAGTTTATGCCTGTGTGGGCCCCAAAGGAAGTCCCTGATGATGGCCTCCAGCTTCTTGAAGAAGGACGGTCTAATGTAATGGCAAATGTTTACGAAGAAATACAGGAATCGGGGGAGTACGATCATCTTGACAATCGCTGCCCTGCCCACCATGGCCAATGGGAGCTTGGACCAAAACTTTATAGAACTTCGGAGACTCGTGATGGCGGCCTCGGTGTTGTGTTCATGCATGAGTAGCGGGGTGTGGCTTATGTTGATCCCCAAATAACGGAACTGGACCAGTTGCCAGCTTATTCCTATCTCTGGGAGATTGTTTTCCGGAATGTTGCGTAAGCCCGCCAAGGGGAAGGCAGAGGACTTATTCCTACTAAAGCGGATCCCTGAGTACTTCGCATAGTTGTCCAGTATCTCCAACGTGGTTGGCGCGTTAACTTCGGGGGAGCTTAGGTAAAGAAGGACGTCGTCTGCATACAAGGATATTATGTGGTGTGCATTGCCCACCTTAATGCCAGCATCGAAAAGCTGCTGCCTGAAGTATAATGCAATCGGTTCCAGGCCCAGTATGTACAGCATGGGTGATAACGGGCAGCCCTGCCTTGTTCCCCTTTGTATATCCCAAGCCGCTGAAACCACTCTTCCCGTTCTTACTCTCGCCGTCGGGGAATTGTAGAGGACCTCAACCCACCTGATGAAGCCCCCTCCAAAGCCAAATCTTCTCAGGACCTCCCTGATCCACTCCCAGTATATGGAGTCGAAGGCCTTGATGGCGTCGAGCGACAACACCGCCAGGTCCTCGTCCCTGTCATATGTTTCGGCCATTACATGCTGCAACCTCCGGAGGTTAGCAGTGGTGTTGCGCCCAGGAACGAATCCGTTCTGATCTTCGTGAACGATGGAACCCACCACCCTGGCTAGCTTGCGGGCCAATATGGATGTGAGGATCTTGGCATCGTAGTTTAGCATAGCCAGAGGGCGATAGGACTCACAGTCGGTGGGCGATTTGTGTGGCTTGAGCATGGGGACTATTATGGTTTCCTTCATGGTGTTGGGGAGAATCCCATCCGTGTGTGCCTCCTGGTAGACCTCGTGGAGAACTGGGGCAAGGATGGACTCATACGCTTTATAGAACTCAGGTGGGAGGCCGTCACTGCCAGGGGCTTTGTTGTTGGAGAGGGACCCGATTGCCCCTTGAACGTCCTCAAGAGTGATCTCGGTTTCCAGCTCCTCTCTCTGCTCGAGCGAAATGTGGGGAAGTTCTATCTCCTCGAGTGTGTCTATGATGTCTGCAGCAGGAATCTGGGTCTTGTGGGTATACAGTTCTGTGTAGAATTTAGCAAAGGCTTCATTGATCCCTAGCTGAGTCGAGTGGGATGACCCATTAGCGTCCCGTATCTCCACTGGGAGATGTTTGGGGTGTTCCCGTTTGCAGAGCCATGCTAGTAGTCTTCCCGGTTTGTCCGATTCTTTATGAGATCTGGCGGTGTGCGTGGCGAAATCAAATTTTTCCAGTCTTTCCCATGCCTGCTGACATTCTGTGCGGGCTTCCTTCAGCTTGGTCTCTGTCTCCATAGAGTTGTCGCATGTGGACTCCAGTCGGGAGATCTCAGCTTCCTGTGCTTCCAGGGTTCTCCGCAACTGCCTGCGAGTTCCGCCGGCTCTCGATATGATTTCGCCTCTGGTCACCACCTTCATTGCTTCCCATAATGTGCCCCAGGAGGGGACCGAACCGATGTTGTTCTCCAAGTATTCTTCCAATTTTTCGGCAAGGGTTTCCCTGAACTCGAGGTCCGCAAGTGCCGCGGTCGGCATCCTCCACATGGGGATCGGGGGTCTGGGGCCTCTCATTTGCCATAACATGGTCAGTGGGGAGTGGTCGGAGATCGTCCGCCCCAGGTATTCTGTGGTTGCTATGTGTGGGGTAAGTTCCTTATTGATGAACAGATAGTCAATTCTTGTGTGAACTCCGTGTGGAGCTGAGTAGTGGGAGTAGGACCTGTCGGTCGGATGGTGTTCCCTCCAGATGTCCACTAAGTTGAGTTGCTCCAGAGTTTCCCTCAAGGCACCGGATGTGAGGCTGCTCGGGCGTGGGGGGGGCAGCGATCTGTCTGCACTCGTGTCAGCAACACAGTTGAAGTCCCCTCCCCATATGAAGGTGCGGTCCCGGTACCGAGTCAGCTTCGTTATCAATGTGGCGAGGTACGCCGATATCCCGTGATGAGGGAAGTAAGAGTTGATGAAGCAGACTGGGGTTTGTTCCAATGTGCCCCAAATCGCTGTGAATCTCCCTTCTTTATCTTGTTCACTTCCCTCCATCTGGAAGGGGACGTCCGGGCTTATCCATATTAGCACCCCTCTGGCGTATTTAGAGTAGGGGGACCCTCTAACAGTCCCAGCCCATCGGTCTGCAATTTTAGACATGGCCTCCGTCGTGAGGTGAGTCTCTTGAAGGAGTGCAATGGAGATTTTCTTCCTCCTGAGGTAGGACTGTATACGATTGCGCCTGAGGTATGAGCCCATGCCCCGCACATTCCAGGTCATTACAGTAAGCTGTGCCGCCATCCGGTTCGAGTTTCAGATTTGGTGTGGGACTCTGGGGTCCGACTCCACTTTAGTCTTGTTCGGGTGGGCTGCAGGGGGGATACCACTGCATTTCGTTCATCGGTGTCATGTCCCAGACCCATCTCGGTCTGCGTTGGCAAAAGAGGCATGAAGACTGTACAACTAATAAAACTAACAACAAAACTTAAACTGGTGCGCCCAGCAACTACAACATTGTCGCGGTGCTCAGGCGCTCTCGAGCCGTCGGAGCCCATCCGGGAGTCGGGCGCGAGCTGGGTCAGGCGGGTGCCCAGACCGGGTAAATACTACGCTGGGGGTGGGGCAAGGGCCTGGCGGCAGAGCCGAACGAGGCCGTTTCCAAGTGAAAAAACTGTAGTTGGATTATCTTCTGTATTCCGGTCTCACGTGCGATGTTTCTTACATGGGGGTCGCTGGGGGGTTAGGTCTCAGTCTGTGAGTTGTCCTTGCCATCCGCCAGGTTATTATCCTCAAGCCACATGTTGGCCGCATCTGGGTTCTCGAGAAATACCACTCTCTCCTTGTAGACAACCCTTAGGCGCGATGGATAAAGTAGTCTATATTTTAGGTTCAGTTGTCGGAGCCGGGCTTTTATCGGGACAAATGAGTTCCGCTCTCTTTGTACCTTCTGCGTGTAGTCCGGATAAATGGAGATTTTGGAGTCTCCTCGCTCGATGGGGCCCCCCTCCCTGGATCGCCGTAAGATAGTTTCTCTGTCCTGAAAGTTCAGTATCTTAGCGATTATGGGTCTGGGGTGCGATCCGGGGGGAGGGCGCCTCTGAAGGGATCTGTGGGCCCTTTCGACAGAGAATCCCTGGGTCAATTTGCCGGCCCCTATTTCTTGTAGCAGAAGGGTTTCGACGAAGGATGTGGTATTTACTCCCTCGTTCCCCTCCGGGACCCCCAGGATCCTGATGTTGCTCCGTCTGGCCCGACCTTCGGCCTCCTCCGCCTTTTCCTCCAAAAAGGTGACTTTCCTCTTCAGGAGGACAACTTCGGACTTTATGGCTGTGATGGCCGTGGAGGCTTCCTCTGCCGACTGTTCAACGGTCGCGACCCTCTCCGTTAAGTTGCGAGCGTCTTGGCGGATCAGTTGAATATCGACTTTGAATTCGTCGATCTTGGAGTCTATATGCGTCTTTAGCGAGGCTATAGCATCAAGTATCTGAGAGTGGTTATCGGCCGCCACCTCTTCGCTCGACTGGGCAACTTCAGAGGAGCTGGCCTTGGATTGAGTGGGGGTCTTCGCCCTGGTGGAAACAAAGGAGTCCATGGTGGCGGCTCTGGTCTTGTTCTTGGCGGCCATCTTGGGGCGATGGTTGCGGGTGTTTTAGGCCTCAAAAGTTAGTTCACTTGTGAGATCACTGGTGGGGCCCTTCACCTGGCCAAATATCGGGCCGTGAGCTGTGGTCTGCCCCCGTGTGTGATGGTGTGGTCCGTAGAGGTGGTCTCTAGAAGAGCGGAGCCTCTCTTTTGCTGCTGCCTCTCCCCGCCGGGCCCTGGAATCCGTTGGGGGAGGGGGTACCCCTCGCAGGCACCGCTATGCTGTGCGGGGCGCCATCTTGGATCCAGTAAGAACGGGAGGGGGGGAGAACCGATTCAGGGCCACCGGAGTCTCAGGGGGGTCCAATTTGGTGGGCCCAACAACTATTCAGGTGCAGGGCTGCTTCGCCCAACCGCTCGTTCCTTTTCAGAAGTCGGGGTCGCACGCGAGCCGGAGAAAAAGGATCAGGAAACGGCGTCTCGGCCGGAGCTCGGCGGATCAGCTACCGCTCGCCATCGGCGCCAAGCCACGCCCCCCCTACAATTTTTCATAAAGACAAAGTTGTTCTACAAGTGAAGCCAAATTTTCTCCCAAAGGTGGTTTCTGAATTCCACATCACTCAGAAGATTACCTTGCCTTCATTTTATCCCCCTCCCCATCCGGGGAAAGAGGAAGAAAGGCTGCATAGGCTGGACCCAAGGCAGGCTTTGAGCTTTTACATCAGCAGACTTGCTAGGATTAGGCAAGCAAACCAAATTCGTAGGTTACTCAGGGCACAAATTGGGATTACCGATAACAAAACAGACCATTTCCAGATGTATTATTTTAGCCATTCTGGAATGTTACAACCTGGCAGGGAAAGAGCCTCCTCAAAATCTTAGGGCTCATTCAACCAGGGTTATCGCAGTCTCTTCGGCCCTCCAAAGAGGGGTACCGATTCGGGACATATCTGCGGCTGCCACATGGTCGTCCGCACATACCTTCACAAGATTTTACAACCTGGATTCCTCCTCTAGCCAAGAGACTAGATTTGGCAAAGCTGTGTTGCACTCTGTTCACTCCTGAAGGGAAACATGGCAATTTTACTCCCACCTCCAGTTACACACCACTGCTATGGGAGTCTATCAAGATAAGGAATACGTTGGAGGACACAATCCCTTCGAAGAACAAGTTACTTCTTACCTTGTAACGTTCTTTCGATGGGATGTTCCTCCAACGTATTCCTTATCGCCCCTCCCATCCATCCCCTCCGTAAAACTTCCCTTGTGGTTTCAGCTTACGCTCCTTCTGGGTCACTAACCAATTCATGTAAAACAACTGTTAACATCAAAACGGAACTGAGCAACGGATGCTGCGCGAGTCTATTTACACGCATGATGACGTCTGTGCCGATACAGAGGCTGTCGAGGGACATCGGCTCGAGAGACATCGACGCGCAGTGCCCTCTACTGAAAAAAAAAATCCGAGGCCAGCAAGCTGGAAATGATCTATCAAGATAAGGAATACCTTGGAGGAACATCCCATCGAAAGAACGTTACCAGGTAAGAAGTAACTTGTTCCTCTATCTCGAACACTCTGGATATACTTGCCCCTGTCATGAGGATCTGCTTGAAGCCCAAATCCAAGTGCAACTCTTGGTACAATTTCGACCTTGCCGGCCTTAAGCGCAAGTGTAGGGCGGCAGAGAGGAAGTGGAGGGCATCGGACGTGCCCCTGAATAACAAGCCTTCTGCCTGCACCAAATGCAGTGCAGACCCTCTGTCCTCTCTAAGAAGAGAGCCTACATCCTAGCCTGCATCTCTGCGGCATCTAACAACTCAGCCAAACTTTTCAGAATCTGCAAGGAGCTGACCAACTTATCCAGAACATGACTGCAAGACTTGTCCTTGGCTTAAGCCCAGGGATCGTATCTCTCCAGAATGTCCACCGGTTAACGGTCAGGGCATGCTTTATTGCACTTCATGGTGCTGCACACTCCATGGATCCAATCAGCCTTGGTTACGGTTTGGTCTTGACCCCAGGGGGATGAGGTTCGCTGCAGATGGAGGATTATTATTCAGGATGAGGTCCAGTTGGCCAATAGGTTTTGGATAATGGTATGTGCCCACTAAAATTCCAGACTTGGGCATCCGCCCAACAAGTCCAAGCTCGCTCAGGACATCTCTGGCTACTCTTTGATCCCTGAATTCCAGCTTTATAGAATCACAGAGGGTATCACCCTCATTAGACAGTCTCTTGCAACCCATTATGGCATCCCCAGCTACTGAAACACATACTCTAACAGTTTGAATCCAATGTAGGCATTTGTTTACGAGGGCATCCTTTGGTTCTTGCTTGTTGACCCGCAGTTTGGACACCCCAAATAAAAATAAAGTAGCATTGTTTAGCCCCCTTTGGATATAGTTTTTTGACATTCCCCCCTCTAGGACGGGATCTAAAGATTCTGGGTTCCATTCTCTTTGGGCATTGGGTGTCCAATAAGCTTGGGCCTTGGTCTGTCGGAGAGACCGGCTTGGCGTGTGAGTTGTTAATCTTGCTCCGTTCCATAGCCCTTGTGTGATGCAGTGGCTGCTCAGGCTGGGTTTTCCTCTTGTTGTGGGCGCTAGTGGGCCTACAATTAGCCGCCACCAAGGGATGTCTCTCCAAATCAAGGTTATGGCAGGTAATATGTTGGTCTGAGTAAACTGATGTAGTTGTATCCAGCTCAATGGGACATACCGTAGGTGGGTTGTGGGGCCCTGTTACAACAGTTGGAACCTTAGGGGCACCTCCTGAGGGCCACCTCCTCTGCTCCCCTCCCCTGCCATTCCCTGTGACTCCAATAGGGCTAATAATAGATGCTTGATGGTTGTCAGCTCAACTAGCATATGAATGCAGTTACAGTTATATCCCTGAACTGGGTGGATCTCATTGGCAGGTGGTTGAACGGAAGACTGAAGGTCTTGGGTGCTTGGTTGGCTCAACAGTTTGGCAGGTCTAAATGGGGTTAGACGAAGAAAGGAGCTATGCCCCGAGCACATGGCCATCAGGGTCTCACTCCAGGTACTGCACATGGAGCCAGGAAAAAACTTGCCTTCCCTAGTTTTGTGGGACTCTGTGTCGATTAGGTCAATTAGGGCCATTGAGCATGGGCCGGTTGTAGGAGGTATATGGAACTTAGAAACCCTAGACTCTTGCAGCTGGGTTAAGGTCGGCATGGGGGGGGACCCTTCATCATAAGGCTGGGTAGGTCAAGTAGCAGGTTTTCTGTGATCACAGTGGGCACCATTGATGGGGCACAGGGATCATGGTGCTGTGGGCTACCTGAATCCGTTCGAAGCAGAGGTGCAATCAGCTGGTCCTTCCCAGTGGCCGACGCATCCGTTTTTTGGACTGGCAGGAATATCAGTGGGCCCCTCAGTCTTTGGAGTAACAGGGATAACGGTGGACATGCATGGGAAAACCCCAATATCGCTATTAGTCCTACCATGGTCTTCTTGTCTTTTAACAAGATTGCCTGCATTAGTTTGTTCAGTGGGCATTCCCTCCTAGTTGCTAGCAGCTCCTCCTCTCCTATGGCCGTCATGTTCCTCATCCTGCTCAGTTATGGCCCCTCCCAGGGACTCTTGGTCATACCCCAAGAACATGTGTATCTCACGGATCAGATAGGTGGCATCCCTGTGGAATTGTCAGAGGCACTTGCTTCCTTAGATTTTTCTTCATCCCCCCCCCCCAATGACAGGGGCAATGCCAGGGTTGCAGAACCTGCCCTTACTCTGGGGGTTAGCCCCACGTCTTATCCTGACTGCAAGGAACCTCTGGCTTTGGGATTTGGGTAGGGGGCGGGAAGTCTGTCTGTGCACAGAAGAGAAAAGGGGGATGAGGAGAGGTTATCAGAGATTCCAGCTCCTCCATTGAGGCTGTGTCAGTGTCCCAGTCTGCCCATCCTGAGTGACAATGTGCCAGTCCTGTACCAATCCTCAATCTTCAAATGTTCGAGTATTCAAGCAGTCAAACCCAGCCCCAGCTTACTTTCTCTTTCTTCCTGTCTTCACCCTTGCATGGACTTGAGCCCTGAGTGATATATGCTATGATATGGCATTTATAACGCACCTATACACAAGTGTTTCAAGTGAGATAGAGGACGCACACTCAGCTGCGCTGAGCACCAAGCAGCGCTAAACACTGCGCCCTTGCCTTCACCGCTGTGGGGCACTTCCAGGCAGTATATGTCCAAGGGATCATGGCCAGACTGCGGGTTGAACAGGAAGCAGAGTGGATCCAGCGGCCGCCAAACACTGTGCCCATGCCCTGCCGCGGGCTTCTCCGTTGCAGGGCACTTCCAGGTAGTATATGTCTAAGGGGGCGTGGCCAGGCTACCGGAGGAACAGGAAGCAGAGTGGGTCCAGCGGGCTGCCAAACACCACACTCTTGCCCGCCACAGGCTTCACCGCTGCAGGGCACTTCCAGGCAGTATATGTCGAAGGGGGAGTGGTCAGCCTGCCGGAGGAACAAGAAGCAGAGTGGGTCCAGCTGGCCGCCAAATACTGCGCCCTTGCCCGCTGCGGGGCCCTTCCAGTCAGTTTATGTCCACCGCTGCGGGGCAAGGGCGCAGTGTTTCGCGCCTGCTAAACCTGTCTGCTAATGCTATACAAAGCATATATATTTTAACACAGTGTATAGAGATCCTGTTATTATGTGGTGTATACTACCTTGTATGTTTTCTCCATCCTGCTCCCATGGTAAGACTGTAGGTTGGACTGCTCTGCTCACCCCTTGGTGAGTCGGGCAATATACGGAGAAGCTGTGCAACCAAGGAGTGGATTGATCATCCTGAAGCTTAAATACAGATTCTAAGAAAATACAAACACAGAGCACTGCAGATCTGGTAAGCCTTGAGGAATTTGAAGAAGCCATAATTTTAGACTCCTGGACCTGAAGTCATTTATGATTCTAGGC
This sequence comes from Ambystoma mexicanum, assembly GCF_040938575.1. Lineage (NCBI taxonomy): Eukaryota > Metazoa > Chordata > Amphibia > Caudata > Ambystomatidae > Ambystoma > Ambystoma mexicanum. Next base: position 1,492,255,286 of record NC_090921.1, read on the forward strand.
ATTGCCTGCCGTTTACTCGCTCAGTCATCTAGTGCTCCCGCCTCTAAGTGACTTGCCATGCATGAAAACAAAAAGGCTTCTGGGAGCAGCAGGCTCTTGTAGGCTTTACTCTTAACTGGGCATGCTGAGTTATGGGACGGGGGCACCGCTCACTTCCCTGTGTGTTACGCTCACCTGGTTCCCACAGGGGCGTCGATCGGACCCGGGCAGCTGCGGTCTCCACCAACGTGATGCATAGTGAAGAGATGACAGTCTGGACTTGCCCGCCTAATCTTGTCTGCTGGACTCGTAGAAGTATTCTCCTGCAAGTGGAGAAAGGGATTTACCACCCGTGGACTTTAGTGATGCCCTCCCCCCCCCCCCCCCCCCCCCAACTGTTCTCGTTCTCCCCACTAATCACCTCCGATATCCCCTCTTGGTAACCTCACCTTATGTTTTTAAATGATGAGCTCTCCATCCTGCATGGCATGCAGGGGCGCGTAGATACCAGTTACTTCACTGGTTTGAAGGTACTGGAGGAGTTCCGGAGGAATATTGACTCCAGTATCAATAAAGTTCAGAGTTCAGTATGTCCGATGTTCACTCTTGTTCCATTCCCTCGTTAGGTTGCAGCTAGGTCCAAAAGAATATTGCCTGGAGGCAGCTGATGGCGTTCAGGTAAGAGTCTGTATTACCAAACACTGTCCGGTAAAAGTTGCATGAGTTTAACTTGCTGTTTTCTCTCCATTTATAGGTGCGGCATAGAAAGATGCGGCAAATTAAAGGATAATACATCCGGTGGTAAAGCAGGTCAGCCTATGGGGCAAAGAGATTGTCTTTGTCGGTTTTCTAGGCTCACCTTGTTATGACTTTTGTTTTCTGCCCAGGTGCTGGGTTTCGACGAAGAAAATGGAGGCAGCGCCAAGTTGAAAGATGCGGTGGACTGGTGAGTATAACGCGGCGCTGCTGCTGGCGAAGCGGCGCGTGCTGAAATAATGTCCTTTCCAGGCTCGGAGATATGCTGGGTCTGGAATCAGGTAAGGAATCAAATAATGTCCGTGATCTAACCTCTTCTCCTTTCTTTTCTTTTTGTCTAGGAGATCCGGATTCGAGGCGGGTGTGGCAGAAGAATGGATGCTGACTTGCAGACACGGCGAGCGTTACGCTGCTGGATGCAGAATAACACGAAGCATGAGCTGCTGTTCGTGCGTGGTTTAAATAGCCTGCAAAGTAGTCCCAGGTAAGAAGTTCCCCAGAACCACACCCTAGTAAAAAAGTCCTTGTAATAAAATAGTCACATCCAGGCCTCACATTGGCTTGGACTCATTTGCAGCATGGTCTGCATAAGGGAAGTAAAGTCTATAAGCCTGGCGCCTATGGCGCCAGGACTGATTTCTATGATGAGCCTGGCGCCTAAGGTGCCAGGACTGAATCCAACACAGCCCCCAGCCGGGGCTGTTGGGGTTTTAATGAGTATCTGGATGCCTGCTCCCGGGGCTGATGGACTCAATCCGGATGCCCGGGGGTAGGCATCATGACACTGTGGTCATTTGAGAAGTCTGAAATTAGCAGTTCAAAGCAGCACAACTTCGGAGTGGGATCGTACGTAGGATGCCTCAACTATTTTTTTGTCTCAAGGATAAGGTTCCTCAGTCGTATAGAAATATTCAGACTGAATGTTCCCAAACTTGTATCCTTTAACGCATTTTGCCTGCTACTTAATCACTGTGCTTCACAACGTTCAAACTTTTCTCGGCAAACCCATATGATGATATTTTTACGTTAAATCTGGACATCTTTTTTATATTCTCTCAAGATCTGGTTTTTGCTCCCCCGGCTTACATTTTCTTCAGAGAGCCTCCACTACCCACAGCTCCATCTGTTTTCTTTCCTACAAAAGAAGTCTGGTTTTCCTGCGTTCGGGCAGAATTTAATACTTTTTTTTGGGTTCTGTTTCTGGGACGTCCTCACTCCTTTACCCAAAATATCCTCCCCTGAGGTGGCCAGGGAAAGGCCATCGCTCTTGGATCCTGACCTTGTGGGTGGATATGCGAGAGAGGATCACTTGGGAGGAGGAGACTTGGGTAGTGGGGATGAGGCATCCTTGGGTAAGACACGGTATCCCCCATTTCCCTTTCATAAGGAATTGTATGTCCCCCAGGCTTTTATGGCATATTTCCAATCCCTTCCCTATTGTGTCAGAAAACAATCTCCCAATGTACTGAGACGAAGAAGAGACCATATAGGCACATGCCTCCATCCTTTATTAACTCAGACATACATAAACACCAATCTGGTAATGGGTCGAGTGATGCAAAGTACAAAGACCGTTGTGAACTGAATGTGAATGGCCTGCACCTGAAGCAAATGGGTGGTATAAATGTTCTGCTCAGATGAGACTAAGGGAGAGAAAGGAAAGGAGAAGGAGTTTGCCTGTTGGGAGAAGATGGAGAAAGGGGAGACACTTGTCTGAAGCGCAGAGGTGCTGCAGAGTCGTTGTAGCGGAAGCAGATGGCAGCTGGCATTGTCGGAAGGTCTCTGGTGGCAGGGGCACCCTGCCGACCTCCTGGAGTCAAGAGGACTCCCTCTCCAATAGCCTGAGGTGTCGGAGACCCTGGAGGAGGGGCCTGTTGAGCCGAGAACAGCAGCAGCCACGAAGAACCGACCGGAGCAGAGAAGGGTACAGGATTACACCATACCCTGTGAGTTAAGTGAGGCTGAATGACTCTGGGACCCTGTGGTGCGAGGCGCGTTGTGAAGGCAGGTCAGAGCGCTCGTGAGTGAGCGGAAGACCGCTGAGGCAATGGGATTGTCGGTCCACCTGTAAAAAGACTAAGGTAATCTGAAAGTTGATGATCTGAGCGGTTTGTGAATACCGAACTGAATTGAAATTAGGAAGGCTGCAGAAGGGCCCAGTGAACTTTAATGGGAATAAGAAGCCCGTTAGCAGTGTGCAAGCTCCCAACAGGAGAGTGAACTGTGAATTTGCGATTGCGTTAATTTTGATGTGAATGAAATGAAGTTTTGAATACCAAACCAAAGGAAAGTAATAATGAGTGAATGCCACATGAATGGAAAGCAGTGAGAAGCGTTCCCTGATACAAAGGAACTATGAATCAAGGAAACTAAAGAAGGCAAACATTTATAATGAATATAAAGAACTGTGAATTGCAGAAAGCAAGCATTAGTAAGAGCCATAAGGAAAAGAGGAACTGTACAAGTTGACATTGTGGCAAAACTGTGAAAAGGTTTTGATACTTCAGCAAGTAAATGGTAACAAAACAAGTGTTGAAAAGGCCAATACCACTGGGGAGCTGAAGCAGTGGTGGCATAATTGTGGAAAAGAAGCCAAACACGTGTGTTGGTTGCATGCCCTGTAATGGGTGGACCATGTGGTCTGACAACTGCACCTAGGCCGAGTCCACCCCACTAAAGAGCAGCCACTTGACTCATCTATAAGTTTATGGTTGAATATCAAGAGAAGCTGGTACATTGTGAACTGAAAGAGTTGAACTATGACATTGACGAAAGAACCAAAAAGCCTGAAAGCTGGGAAGAATCCGGAGGAATTGTGTTGTTGTGAAAACAGTGAGAGACTTGAAAACTTGGAACAAACCAGAGGAATTGGTTTATTTTGAAAACAGTGAGCGACTTGAAAGCTGGGAAGAATCCTGAGGAATTGTGTTGTGAAAATAGTGAGAGGCTTGAAAGCTTGGGGAAGGGAACCCCCTTTTTGATTGAGAGTGAACTATTTGGAATCCTGGGCAAGTGACAGACCCTTTCCAACCAAGAGCTGGGTGAAGCTCTGAACATTTGTTTGAACACGTTTTAATTTGATGCTGATATCCCTACACAGTTTGAACAAATACATGTGGGGGCATGTATAGGTCTGTGGACTTCCTGACACAGACATTTTGACATGGACTCCTGGAATCCAGAAAGGCACTCTTGACTGTGTTCTATAAACCTGTGTTAGAAAACATTTTTCTTTTGGCAACTTTCCCTCCATAGTTTCTATGGACCCCCAATATTTGTGCTCTGTTTTTAAACCTGCTCTGATATTTTGAGGGGAAGCAAAGCCTTCAACTTCACTCCCCCTGCCTTTTGCCCTTTTTGATAATGGGAAACTATCAGTACTGGAAACTGTTATCTTTGATCTTTTAGTAACTTTTTTCACATTGCACACAGCAATTTACAATGCAGAGTATCAGGGATACTTTTGTATCACCCCAACCTTTTACACTTGGGATTTTTGGTGATTTGTATGTGCCTAAAAACAAGCTGGTGGCAGCAATCCTATGTTTGTGTTATTTGTAGTGTGCACGTTTGTGTTTACTGTGTATGGCTATTAAACATGGCTAGTCCCCCTTAAAGGCCATGCCACAAGATTTTTGCTTGTTCTTTGGCCAGATTGTTGGCCGCCTTCCTGCCTTGTCAGGAAATCCCATATAAGGTCATGCACATTTGCAGGCTAGTGCTGCCATTGTGTGTGGGTATGCGTGGCCCAGGAAATGGGTGGGGCTGTCTGGTCCCACTCCACATCTGTGGTGCCAGAGTGTCTGGGTGTGGGGCAAGCGTGAAACCAATGTTTGTCCCTGATTGGCCAACTACTGGCTGTTTGAATAGTGCAGATCCTTACCATTGGTGGGTTTGGACTTGCTTCCAGTCTGGATTTATTATAAGGCTTCAGCAGTCATTTCTTCAAATCAGCATTAGAGCCAGGAATCATTCGTAAAAGAACAGGATGACGATCCGCGAAGAAGACTGCCATAGAGTCCTGGCATCCCTTCCTGCGTCTGTCCCAGTGAAGCCCTGTTGGACTACCTCATCTGCGAAGGGCATGTGCAGTGCTTCAACAACTTGGACTGGTGTGATCATCCAGTTTCAACGTGCTCTCGAGAATTCAACCCACCTGTGCCTTCACAAGGGTCCCTGGATCACCCGGTGGACTGCCAGCTCTCCAGTAGGCTACCTCACTACAACAGTTGGCGTTCCATGTTTGCACCCTGATATTTGGTGGTCACAAGCTTGTGGCACAAGTAGCCTTCTTCCAAATTTCAGCGTCCCAGCATCAAGGGATCCTGTCCTGAAAGGACTTCTACAACCGCAACTTGAAGGACGCCTGCCGTTGTCTCTGTGTGGAGTTAGTCGCTGGAACTCTCCTTGCCCTGCCCTTTGAAATGTCCTGAAGAGGGGTGCATCAGTGAATCTTGCATTTCTCCATCGCCAAGGTTTGCACTCTGCTTCTGTGCACCTCTCACTGGAATCAATGGTGGGGGATCCAGCCACCATGTACTACCCTGAAACCACTCCACCCCTAACCCCCTTCCCACCCAAATCATCTAGGTAAATTGAGTCGGGGTAAGTTAACGCAAAGCATTTGTCTCCCCCTGTCCTCCATAGAATAACATTGACGGCAAGTCTTTGTATCCTGACATTCCATTCCACTGCCTTTTGGTTGTCGAACTTTCGTACCATCTGAAAGATAACACATTTGACTTGCCTAGTAACTTTGTTGCATCTCTTTGTTTGAACAATTACGAACATAAGTAACTTGCCTGCTACAGATATATTCTGGGGAGAAGCATTGTGGGTCCTGTGACATTTGGGCACAATGCCCCATTCTTCTTACGGATTGGACTACTGAAGTTGGGGGAATATTACTTGTAACTTGGTTCATGCTTTACTGCATCACTTTGCATCACTTTACTTACCTCCTTTGCTGATTTGTCATTGAATGCATTTTAAGAACCTATGGTGAATGCATGTATGTTTATTATTGAGTATTGTGCAATATCACCTGCTTATTTCATTTATTAGTGTAAGGCCTACAATAAATAATTTAATCTTTATATATTCCTGCCTAAATTGAATTATTGTGTGCTTCACTACGTTGACTCATTGTGGACCACTGACCCCACTCTCATGAGAATATCCTTGACTGCTCTCCACGTTTACCTTGATTGAGTTTTTGCTAACCTCGAAGAGTTCCCTGTTCACTATGACTAGGTTGGCCTCCTAAAATCTGTCCACCCGGCCAGATTCGAGAAATCCATCTTAACATTATATACTGAATTAAAAACCTCTAGACTGAAGAATCTTCTGTTCCTGATTGGCTGGCCACCAAATCCTCTGTGATCACATAGAGTAAGATTGGTGGGCTGGCTTTGGTCAGCCTATAGTTAAATTTATTGTCAGTGAGAGGCCCTGTACATTTCTCAAGCCAAAGTTGCAGATGGGGGTTCTGGTTTGGCCATACTCTCTGGACCCTTTGTCCTTAAATCCTCCTCCTTCAAGGATGGTGTAATCCTGGCCAGAGCTCTACCTTTGCTTCCTGCCATCATTGTATCTGGTCAAACTGGCTGTTGCCTGTTGGGCCTAGACAGTGCTTTAAGTGGGGTAAGACATTGAGGGGGGGCCCTCGTTTGGGGGCGTGGCATCCGCTGTGGGCGTGGCCTAAAAGTGCACAAATCATAGTAGGGTGCGCAAACAAATATATAGATGTAGTAGAGCATTGTATATTTGTATGCGTACTAGTATGGTTTGTGTATTTTTCAAGCCTTCTTTTATAAACATAGCAATGTTACATATTTCTATGTTTATAAAAGGTGGCTTGAAAGTGTACAAACCATAGTAAGTTACGCACACTTGTGTGCGTACCTTACTATGGTTTGTGTACTTTTCAAGCCTCCTTTTATAAACATAGACATTTGTAACATATTTCTATGTTCATAAAAGATGGCTTGAAATGTACAAGCCATCTTTTGTAAAGCGTTGAGGACGGACAAAACCCAAGGTGGTTTTGTCCGTCGACAAAGCTTTATAAAAGATGCCTTGAATTGTGTACGTTTCAAGCCGTCTGTTATAAACGTAGAAATATTTCTACGTTTATAAAAGATGGCTTGAAACGTACACATTTCAAGGCATCTTTTATAAAGATTTGCCAAAGGAGACAGGCAACTCGGGCTCAGTGATCGCTGCTCTGAGCAGAGATCACAGAGCCCAAGGCGTCTTTCACCCTCTGGGAACCCGCGGGCTCCGTGATATAATCTACATATTAGATCATGGAGCCTGCAGGTTCACAGAGGGTCAGTGACCTGGCGAGGGCAAACAAAGGAACTGGAACTTCCCTGATGACCCCTCAGATGGGGGGTCATCAGGGAAGTTACAGTGACTGACAGAGTGCCAGCCAGCCTCAGCGACCCTGTGGCTGGCTGGCACTTCTGTCCACTTGCCTAACGTTACACTGGCGGGCGCATCGCCCGTCGCGGCTGCGGCCATGGCGGAATAATGCGTCCTGCCATGGCGTGGTAGGACCGGGGGACCCCGGCTCAGCCCCACATTTTGGAGACTGGCGGGGCCCAGCCCCGGCAGGCCCCGGCCCACTTAAAGCACTGGGCCTAGAGACCCAAGCTACTCCCAACTGATGAGGCCCAACAAGGCTGAAACATGTCTGGGGATGCTTGTGAGACGTGCAGAAGGGATGTGGTGTAGCAGTTCGGGCTGTACTCCCCCTTTTGGGGTGGGACCAAGCCTGATTTGCATATGGTGTTTTCCCTTATGTAATGGCTTGGCAGGCGAAGAACGAATGTCTGGAGGGTTGCCAAGCGCAATGCCAGAGGTTAAGATGAATTCTAAACCTTCCAGCCATCACCTCTTTGTTTTTGCCTTTTTCTTTCATGGGACACCTTCCTTGACAAAAGAGTGGTAGGACCAAGTGCCTTAAGGCGAGTCTGCTGCTGCGCCATCTCAGGTGTATTTCCGGTATATCCTGTGTCACCTCCTGCTGTTGCCATGTATTTGAGACTCTTCTACTCAGAGTGCCCAGCTGTGGCTAGCCAGGCCTAAAACAGACACACATTCCATGTGCACCAACTAATCCTCGGCTGAATTCTTCATTACAAGCACTGTGGGAACTTGTCCCTCGACGTGAGTTATTGTTAAGTAGTTGGCTACTTCTGTGGGGGAGACCCTTGGGTCGGTGAGTAGTGGAGTTTCGAGGTCCCCCTACTGTTAATCTCTGTTGCATGTAATGGTCGTTGTGCTCCCTCTTTATCCAACTCTTCCTGGCTTGCCGCTTCTCGATCCCTGGCCTGGAAGGTTCTTAGCAGGCCCTGTCTGCTTGCCCATTGGGTAGGGTAACATGAGAGCTTACCTTTCTCCCCTGCCTCCTTCCTCCCCAATCATAACGGATCCTACGGGATTTGGCTCTATTCTTTGCTCATGGAGAGATTTCATTAACTGCTTAAACTCCTTAAAAGTTACTTATAAAGGGTCTTAACTGAACTGAAATATTTTTCCGTGGTGCTTCATAAAGCTCAAGTTTTTAGATCAAAGAGTGCATTTTTTGGATGTACTTTAAAAAAAGTATTTAATATAATCACTGCAGTTAACTGCGTGTCTAGGAAAACATGGTATTAGAATAATCACTGATGGTTATGTTGTTTATTTACCTATTCAGGCACTATACTGTAATTACCTATTGGCTCTTTGATCACGTTTCGTATAATGTTCTAACCCCTTTCTTCCCTCCTTTTAAGACTTGGGTCTAGGACGTCCTTGATGGGCTACAATCATAAAGTATATTTGAGTGAAACCGAATCAATGACTTATCCCTTTGTTTTTTGCTATATACTCGCTTTAGTAGTACATGTTCAAGTACTTATTAGATAACTGTTATACAATAACAAATGTATGCATATTGTAGCAACATATTTTGTGCTATATTTTATTGTGTATTTGTGTATGCCAAGTGCTCTAGATAAGATTTGGAAGTAGGAGTATTGTACTCACTATTTTTTAAAGTGGGGAGTAAAAATGAAAATCCAATTCTCAATGGGAGTATTTTATAAACAACTAGTAAAAATGATTTCACTTGAAAACGGAAATGTTTTTGTAATAATTATTTCTTTGCAATTAGTTATTCATGCACTTTAAAAGATATGTTTACTTCTTCTGATCAGGCAGTATTAATAGTAGTTTCTTCCTGTGGTACTGCATGCATTTTGGTCCAAACATAGCCATTGAGCTGTGTGGGTGAAAGCAGGGGCGCACAAGATTCTAACTGTATTTCCTATTTTTATTGGGAATATTTGCCTGTTTCTATGGAGTAAAAGTGCCTGGTTACACCCCTTATTTGTAGGGCTGTATATACCACAAATTGTGCTTTGGTACTAGCGCATCCTCTCCTAAGAGTGAAGTCCGACTGCATTGCAATATTACCAATTGAGGGAGCCTTGGTCTAACGTGGAGGACACCCTTTTCTTAAACTTAAGAAATATCTATACCCCATAACAGAGAGCTTTCAGAATTACTAATGTAAAAGCAATGCATAATGTTTCTGTGCCAGTCTACCAAGTTCAAAACTGCTATAACTAGGCATGTTACTTGCATAGGAAAACACATGGTACATTTTAAGGTATCCCTCCTATAGCCACCCGAGAAGCTTAAGGTTTCTCAGGGGGACATATTACACAGAGTACCACCACCCTTAGCGAGGCATTGGGTGAGGACTAGTTCAGGAAGAAAAAAATGCCTGGGGTTCACTTCAGAACACAAGCTCAGGACATCTGTTTTCCAGTGTTTTCCCTAATACTTCTTCAGATGCAGAAGAGCTGTTGCACAACCTGAATATTTGCACTGCAATGAGGTTGTACCTCCACTGCAATATGCACATGTGACCCTTTTAGGAAAGAATTGGTGCAGTCCAACTGGTATGGCACCACACAAGACTTACCTCTTGGTATTGGGTAACCCACCTTTTAATGCAGGCCTGTACTACACAGGTTGGTAGTGTGACTGAGCAGCCAGGTTTAACTGAAGAGGGGTAATGTGAGCTGTAGAGGTGTACTAGGAAATCAGTAAATACAAGTGTCAAATCAAACACTTAAACACTTAAAGTTATATAATACATTATTTATTTATACACAAAGATATTTAAAGCATTCTTTAAAAAGCAGTAATTAGTTGCAACATTAATTCCAAGTTAGGATTGAATTCAAAAAGTGAACCATAAAGCAGGTGAGTAATTCATTCATATGTTACACATCGTCCAGCACCCAGGTGACATCATTTGAGGTCAGTATAGCATTTATATAGTATCACCTTTGCAATATTGAGTTTTCAAGGAAGCAACTGTTATAAGAACAGTTGGATTCTCCCAAAGGGATGCAGGCAGTCTATTATCTCAGCATTAAAGTGTTCAATATTTAAAACCTGTGAGGGAACAAGCACTGCCAAAGCCAATAGAATCAGAAGGAGGCCTTTAGGGCGCAAGGACAGCCAAAGTCAATGGGCAAAGTCAAAGTTCTGATGCTCTTCTTCTTAGAAATATGTAATTGGACAAAAAAGAAATCGCAGCAACTCAAGAGGAGTCACCTTTGGAAAGAACAAGCTGTAAAGCCAATGCAGGTAAGTTGAGGTCAACTTAGTGTACGTTTAAATCGCACTCCCCAAGATAGGAAGCACCCCAAATCGCAAAAGGATAAAATACCCCAAGCCTCACAGTACCTTTGAAATGAAGAAGCTGTTCCAGCTGGTTGCCTTCACGGTGCAATGCAGTAGACCCTTGTTCCTGGTCCTTGGTTGTGGTGACGAAAGGGTGGACGTCTACACTCGGGAGAGGGACTCGGCAGCAATGGATTTCCGTCAACTCAGCATCTTTGTGGTTGTAGCACCTTTTTCTCAGCGCCTCAGAAGAACGAAAAGCTCTGGTTAGGATTTCATTGATCCCTTGGTCCTGGACTCTGGCTACGGCACTCTGGATGCAGATTTCTTGCTTCTGTAGGGTCCTCTGGATGCCCACGAAATTCTGTCCAGATTCAGACTTCGGAAGACAATCTGTAGAGGAGGTCCCAGAATGGCCTGCACTCCAACCACCCATTTTGAAGTACCAGGAACGTACACACCAAGATATGTGACGTATGATGAGCAAATAAACCAGCAGAGAGTCGCACTACAGCTCTGCCCAGTGCCCATCAGAAGAGCAATATCTGTTGAAGTGCCAATAATCAGACAACCATGGGCAATACAGTATCCATTGAGACAACTGTACCAGGAGCTGACTCGAAATGAAGACTACTTTCAAACTGTCCCAGAAGAGAACCAAAGGGCCTTAATCGAAGGCAAATGATGACGACACAAGGGCCCGGACAGACATACAGTTGAACGAAATGACAACCAAAAGATGACAATTGACTTAGAAGAAAAGGCGATGTTGAAAAATAAAGAAACATGACCATAAAGCGTGATGGAAATATGCAACTAAGCGAACGCCTGTAAATAGGCTTGGAACGCAAGAAGCTAAGGAAACAGTACTGCTTGCTATGCTTAGTAGAAGAATAGAGCGGCAAGCGCCAACTATATATCTACCTCAATAAAGCACATTATATAAGTGCAAAGTCACTTTATACAAAAAGCAGAATCAACCCAGGTTGCTAGGGGTCAAACAAGCCAGGATTCGTATACCAGCACAAATCCAGACGAAAAGAGCAGAATCGAAACTTAGCAAGAAGAGCTCATGCCTGGGAATTCGAGGTCAACCCAAGGAAGAGAGGAGAGCGGCAACTCCGAAGAATCAAAACTTAAGAGCATAGCAGCCTGCCCGGTGAAGGTCAAGATAAGGAGGCCCAGGCAGGTGGCAAGGCTGAAGGGAGAATCCAATACGCAAATAGAAGGAAAATTAAGCAGATCCACGGCGTACTAACACGTGACCAGCCAGGCGCGGAGAGGTACCAACATCTGATGTCACCCAAAACCAGAGGATGCCATAACTTTTCCTGATAAGCTACAGTTTCGAGGCCATCCTCTGCCAACTAATTGACACATAGCCCTAAAAGTACTGTTTGATGGAAGGGAGGCAGGGTGAATCTTGGGGCATACCGCATCTGGACGATCATTCTGCATGCTGCTAATTAAAGTGGAGATTTATGCCTAGGGGTGTAACCAACCCAACCACAATGGACCAAATAATCTAGGGTCCTATAGCTAGAAGAACCAATGAGACGTCATACTTTTAGTGACGTCTGGCACGAGTGATGTAGAGGGATGGGTGTAAACGCCCACCCGATAAGTTATCCAATCCTCACACTCTGGTAAACATATACAGATATAGCACCTATATTAAAGTTACCTTTTCCAACCAATAGAATTACATGACAAACATTTGAGTGTTACACGTTAATGATGACGAGTTTTAGGTATAAAAGTTATTGTTTGCATGAAGTTCGGGGAAGTTGAAGTGAGACAGGGGATTGCATCACTGTTGATTTCCATGTTTCCCCGTTTTTTGTACTTGTCATTAAAGGGACTTCTTTTTGCCAAACCATTGAGTTGTCCTTATTGATTGGTGTTGGAGTAAGAGAATCCCGCACCCCATCCACCTCAAGGTGCAGCTATCTCGTCCTAAATTACTTGAGGGTGAGCTCTGATCCTATGGGCCCGTCGGAGGTCACTCCGCCCTCGTGTACACTTCGTAGCGGAGAGGATGGTTTTGACCATCAATTATTGATTATTGATTAAAGTAAGACACCTATTGACTGTTGACACAAAGTAACTCTAGGTCTTCGGCAATATCACAAGTCCTTTGCCATTCGGCTGAGTAGACTGTGAAGCTTCCCGTGGACAATGATAGTTTAAATTGATCCAAAAACTGCAGTGGGCCTGAAGGGACCCGTTTTAAAAACATAACCCTTCCATTCCTACGGGCAGCGGAACAGGTGAAAGACTGAAGGAGGCGGTAACGGAGGCGGTGATCCCGAGGGTCCAGAGAGGAAAGATGCGAGTGGTGAGTGAAACAAAAAATGGAATACTTTGGCAAATGTCATAGGCATTAGAACAAGTAAGGGAAAAGGTAACGGAGGGAGGTGGGAAAAACAAAATAGTCAGAAGTAGAGAAGACTGTGTATATATATAAGGGGATAATGACTCGAGAATAATTGAATAAATAGCGAATACCGGGGTAGACATCCGAGAAGAGAGAGAATACCGGAGTAGACAGCCGAGAAGAGGGAGAATGCCGGGGTGACAACCGAGAAGAGAGAGGATACCAGGGCGGAAACCTGAGAAGGAGAGAGGATATGCCTCATTCCTGCACTTTAATATAGCGGTCAGAAGAAACGTGAACTCAGAGCCCCACATAATAGGGGACGACTAAGCTACCACCACATTTAAAGACGTCGTGAATGGAGTTCGTTTAAACTCCATGTCGGGGTACAAATTAGAGGCAGAGGTATTTGTGTCCAGCTGGTGTCTGTCTAGTCTGTCAAGTGTCTGTCGTACGTGTTCTGTTGTGTGTCACATGTAAGGAATTTTGTTGTTTGTTCGTTTAGAACTGATTAGGATTTTATGCGATTCTATAGTCAAGAGGGACTCGCACACAAATTGATGTTTTGAGTAAATTGGTGATATAAATGTTTTGGCAGGAAAATTGGATTGGAGCTTGCAGTGTTTGATGCTCGCTCATATTGTTGACAGTGTTAAAGCTACATGAGAGCATTGAAAAGTGATGTATACGAGGAAAATAGACCAGATTTAAGCATGGAAGAAATGACACCATTAGCACACTTATGTAAGCAACTGCCGAAACATGCACCAAACCTTAAGAAATATAGCACTGAGTGGGTTAAGGGTACCGCCCACAAGATGTTCAAGCTATGACCACAAAATGGGTCCTTATCATATGCTGTAAGACCGCTTTAGACGACTTACCTGCATGCCACATATACAGGCAAGAAGCTAGAGAAACGCCTTGTGGTTCTAGAACTTTGGAAAATGTTCGAACAGTCGAAGGAGGAAGAGCCACCTGCAGACTGAATATTAAATGTATGCACGGAGGGGGGGTGAGACGCCTACCGCGCCACCTGCTCCGCCTGAAAAAGAAACCGAGGGAAGTAAGCCTGAGGGACTCTACCCATTAAGGGAGCTTAAAGCAGCTACAGGGTACAGCAACCCCGCAAATGAGTCACCTACATAGAAGTAGTGACGAAAATCGAGGGAAGGATCAGGTCCGGAATCCTACCTCCGCAGTCCCGAGGGACAAGGAGAGACGCGATGATGAAAGGAAGGATCAGGTACAGGCAAGTGCATCTCTCGATAAGGAGAGAGAGGGAAAGAAATGGAAAGGAAGTGAAGACAGAACTGATGAGATAGCATTCGCAAAAGATGAATGGATGGGAGGACAAATATTATTGAAGCTCGGTGGAAAAGGAAGTGATGACGTTGGACCTAAAGAGAGGGTAGATGAGGCACAGAGAAAGGAGAAAGAAAAGGAGTTAAGGGATGAAAGGATAAGAAGGAAAGATAGGCGGAGGCGAGAACAGCTATATTGCGAAGAGCAAGAAAAACAGCTTGATCGCAAACCGAGAGCAGCCAGTGACCACGACAGACAGAAACAGCAAAGGTTAGAAGAAGAGCAACGGGTATGTGAGAAAAGAATAAGGAGATGAAGGGATGAGGAAGTTCGAAGGGCAGATGAACGTAGTCATGAAAGAAGGTAAGAAGATAAGGTCAGAGAAGAGGCGAGGAAACGCAAAGAATTTGATGATGATATTGAAAGTAAGCGTAGACAGAGGGCAAGTTAAAGAAAACCCGATCCAGTTGTAGACTGGGAAGACATTGAAGAATTTTTTCCTGAGTACGACCAGGGCAAATATGGAAGATGACTTTGACACCAGAAGCATTGGGGAAACGATCGATAAGATATATGATGAAATGGGGCTAGAGCAAATATCCCAAGGAGAAGGGGAAGACGAGCGCTTGGAAAGCACTCCGCTGTATGACACTGAGGATGTCACCTGAAGTAGTGGGAGCAGGAAACTGTCCCTGGACACATTAGAAATCAGTAAAAATCAATGATGACACAAGGAGTTGCGTGAATTGGGAACGATCAATGTCCGACTCCGGAGAGGAGACGGAGTGCGAGACAAATGAAGAAGGTAGACGGCGCGAAAAGCGGCTTCCAAGGGGAAAAGGGATACGATGGTCAGGCGCTAGCGAGTCCGCACCGGGGACATCAGAGTCTGTCACACAGTCTGACCGGCATGAAGGAGCACCTCATGGTCAGAGGGGGGTGTCGTCACCGCCCTATCTAGACATACTAAGAACATTGCCAGGTAGAGGGCGATGCAGGAATATTACCCCTGCGATAGATAGAACTATGAGAGAAGAGAAGGAGGGCTGCGCATTCCAGTTTCCGCTACTAGAAAAGGGGGAGCAAGACCACAATATATTCCATGGCCACACATGGATGGAGAAAACCTGAAAAATAAGCTTCCAATGCTGACATCGGGAGCCCGGAAGTGGATACATGAGTTAGAAAAAATGACGGGGGGAGTCACGCTCGCAATAGGGGACATTAAAGGTCTCCTGATCGCCATACTAGATGAGAGAGCAGACGATGTGTGGACACGGGCAGGGTACCCTGGTGTAACCACAATCAACACTGCACACGATGGTGCGCCATTTAACAATTGCAGAGCAGCAGTATGGAAAGCGTTGCGGGTACTTTACCCAGACACTTCCGATATGGTAGCTATGATGACTCGAAAAATGAAGGAGTCAGAAGATCCGTTAATTTATATCCAGAATTTCCAAAACGCGTGGATACTCGAAACACATGAATCTTGGACGAAATCTATACCAGTGTTTTACCACATATTGTGCCAAGGGTTGCCAGAACCAGTGCAGGAACAGCTCAAGAAATTGGTAGGAGTTGAGGCTAAACCTTGGGCTGAAACTTGACTATCGCACATTACTGTAGATTGTTGCAAGAAAAAAATTGAAAAAAGGAGGCAACTCGAAAGGGTGAGGAAGCAAGGCTGGTACAAAAGAAATGATCAAAGTATGCTCTTGAAGGAGCCATGCTAACTAACCCAGCTGAACAGAACATGCAACAGTTGGCTAATGCACAGAAGAACAACCATGGTAACGTTGGACTGTACCCGAGGGGAAGAGGATTTAGAGGAAGAGGATGGCAGAGTAATCAAGGAGATTTCCAAAGTAATCAAGGAGGCTTTCAAAATGTGCAATTGGGCAACCCAGATATGTCAAATGGACAAATATTGTTGTGTGGAATGACAGGGAATTTGGCGCGCACGTGCAGAAGCCAAAACGCGTGGCAGAACAGCCAAGGAATGGGAGCAGGCACGGCGAATCCACCTGCGATCCCACAACAGGGTAGTGCGCAGAATCGCACGGTGCAGCAGCAAGCTCCATGCGTGCAGCAAGGTGCGCAACAAGGGGTTCAACCACCGAACATGGAAAATTTGCCACAAGGACAATCCCAACAGGCACCACAACAAACTTTTTAGGGCACAAACGCTGGAAGAGGAGGCAACCCTGGGAATGGAGAAAATCCACAAGTGTACAGTGTACCAACCTTATATATAAATTAGGACAGCTCACTGGGAACCCTGACGTGCTCTATCCTTTCAGTGACACCAGACCCTAATAGGGAACCTAGGGAGTATGTCGTCATGGGGCTAAAGAATATTCCTTAGTTGACAGGGGTGCAACACGCTCGTGCATACGTGAAGGCAAGTTTTCCTTGTCCGGCGAGGCCATAGATACTCAGAGTTTTACAGGAGTTCATAGTTGAGTTCCCTTTACGGACGCACTCCCAGTCTCCGTAGGAGAATGCGAAATGAATGTGCCTTTGTTGTATTCGCGTCATACCCCAGTAAACATTTTGGGCGAGACTTAATGACAAACTTGAACATGACAATCTCGTTCACAGAGGGGGGCATAGTCTGCTCCACTCCAGGAATGCATTATTCAAACGTGTGCAAAATGATTAGAGCATATTCAGGAGACATAGCCATGAGAGCTATACCGCTGGAGCCAGAAATGTTTGCATATGGCATGCGTGTACTTATGGCTGGAGGGCCAGGCCTTGCAAGCAAGGTCATGAGAACCCCTGATGAGTTCTTATTCAGACCAAGAATACCTATGCATGAAGAGGGGGGACAAGTATTTCCCTTGATGATACATGCTGCAGCAGTGCGAGGGGAAAATGACATTGGTCGAAGGCAACGATGATGAAGGCAGACAATGGTGCGCGATTATCGCCATTGAAGAAGGGTATCGAGTGACGGATGTCACCGATGACGATCTGTTTGAAGAACAACCAGACTCAGAAGAGACAAGGGTGGAAGTGAGTCATCTTTTGGGTAAAAATGATCAAAAGAGAAGTGCCTCAGAGAATGATGTTGGCTCTGAAACGTCCAGAATACTTTGATGACGACATGGCCCAGGTGCCCGTCTCAGTATGGACTACAGGACCCTACGACGTAGGCCTCCTGAATGGGGTGGGAGAAGTGAGAATTAAACTGAAACCAGGAGCAATTTTACCGAGAGCTCGACAATATCCCATGTCTAGAGAGGCAGATGAAGGGACCGCAAAGACAATTTCCGCCATGATGGACCAGGGCCATCCTAGTGATGTCAGAGTCACAATGTAATACAGTGATTTATCCTTTCAAGAAATAAAAGGGAGGGTCTTGGCGTTTAATCCAAGATTTAAGAGCATTAAACAATATTGTTGAAGCCGAGTTCCCTCTAGTCCCTAACCCGTCTACAATCCTATGTAATATACCCATCGAGGCAAAATATTTCATGGTGATTGACTTGAAAAACGCCTTTTTCTGAATCCTGTTGCACCGTGACTCACAAGATCTGATGTCATTTACGTTCAGGCAAATGCGTCTGAAAAGCAAGAGGTTGCCACAGGGGTACTATGAGTCCCCGTCCATTTTCAACAGAGTCCTACAGATGGACCTAAGCAATATTGCATTAGAAAGTGTCGTCCTGCAGTATGTGGACGACATCTTAATCTGCAGTACTACAGAGGAGCAATGTAGGAGCGATTTCTGTTCAGCTATTGACTATACTGGCTGAGAAAGGTTATAAGATTGACAGGGAAAAACTACAATATTGGCAACAGGAGGTGCTATACATAGGCCAGCTGATCTCGCATGAAGGAAAGAAGGTGACCCCAGAAAGGGCTGAAGCCATATTGAACACGGCTAAACCACACGCAATAAAGCAAATGCAGAGCTTTCTAGGCCTGTGCAACTTTGTTAGAGCATGGGTTTTCGATTACAGCTCATATACCAAGCCCTTGCTCCAGGTCCTAAAGAAGGCCCAGGTGACAAAGGAAAAGATCGAATGGTCTGAAGCGATTGGAAAAAGGGTTTGCAGAACTCAAGAGAGCGATTTGTACGGCTCCAGTTCTCGGGATTCCCAATTATGCAGAGGAATTCTATCTGTTTTCACACACAGATGGCAGCGTTATGACGGCAGTACTCGCTCCAAAAACCTTTTTTATTTTTTTTATTGTGTTATAGTTCAAAAAGAAAAAGAACTTTTCACAAAATAGACATAATAATAAACATAATAACATAGTAACAAACCAACACAATAGACATATACATTCAATTCAGCAGCAATTACAAATTGAATTGAATATATTAAAAAAAAGAATTCAATCATAGAATACTATATACAATAAAAATACAGAGTCAGGCATTTTCCACAACAACTCCAAATAAAAAGCCTAACCATCAGCATTCTCAGACTCATAAGCATTTTTACCTCTTCTTCAAATTTACATAAGCGTTCCTTGGCCACTTTCCATATCTGTGTGACGGCAATAATCAGATAATTACTCCGCCCAGAGAGAGAGCGCAACCAAAAGTTTTCATTTTCAATATCATTACATTCCCGATCTAGTTTGGCAAAATATTTCTCATAGGTAGAGCTCATTGAATAGCAGCAGGTAAGAACATGTCTTACAGTTTCCACCTTGTCATTCATTGCACAAAGTCTACATATCCTTTTTTCCTTTGATAGATCCATCAATGCTCCGCGAACCCCCAGGACATTAAGTCTAATATCCATGAAGATTCCGCGATTAACCTGTGATGGCATAAAAAGGACATATCTTTGAGGTTCTTTATAACTAAAAGGCATAATTACAAAAGTATGTAAAGAACTCCTAGCAGAAACCTTATCATGGCTAGTCACCCAGTCCCACTTTTCAATGACATTTTTTAAGGATTTTAACACCACACCTTCACCATGTTCCCATTTAGGTGTCCAGCAGATTTTTTCAAACAATTGTAAATTGAGTTTTTTAAATGTATTAAGAGCCTCCATTTTACCCTCCTCCAAACCTTCCTTAAGGATATATAGGAGAGTTCCAGGATGTCCAAATTTAATTTTTATATAGAGTTTGGCCCTATTCTGTTCAATTTGGGTGGCCAAGGAAATCAGCCCTACTTCCAAGCGAACCGCCTGTATAGATGTATAATTATTCAGACCCAACAGTCTGCGCCATATGATACCTTCAGTGGTATCAGCCCAAACAGCCCAATCCGCAAAAGAGGTCTCCAATGCATACAGAAACATGGGCACAAGTTTTTGTTTATATATATATATATATATATATTGATAATTCCAAGCAGGCTGTATCCGGCCGTTTTTTTTAAAAAGGACATAACTGCTGTGAGTGTGGCCATAACTTTAGCTCTTTTGTTCTGTTGTACCATCTTATTGAGAGTCCCTCTATCACCGCAGAGCTCATAACCCAGATATTTGTAGGAATTAACTTTCCTGATCACACCCAAAGAACAAGGTATTCCCAACTTCTTACAGCTATTCAGACCCACCGCCATGAACTGGGTTTTGCCAAGGTTGATAGTGAGACCATTAGCTTTCGCATACTCACTTACAGCATTGGCACTGTTACAGATGCCACTATGTGTTATCGAAGATAACGATATCATCCGCATAACATATCCAACCAATTTTATGTGAACCAATTCTAGGAAAGGCATTCATCTTAGCTTTGAATATTCCACCAAAATCTGCCTTAAATAGGTTGTAAAGAGTAGGTGCCAGTGTGCAACCCTGTCTGACCCCTTTAGCAATGGCAACAGGTTCAGACAGAGAACCCTCATTGTCAATACGTATCCTGGCCTTACTATCATATATCATTTTACAGACATATAAGAGATGAGATGTCACTGAAGGAGAGCCAATACATGACTGTGCAAACTATGAAGAAGACTATGATGAAATCCCCAGGGTGAAAGAAAATGACCTGGCGGGAGGGGAGATAGTTTCCATTGCCGGTTCTTCGAGAATCGATCAAGAAGACCGACAAAGATATACAGGCGTTGTTGTAATGAAACACATAGCAAACTGAGAATTTCGAGTACTCGTCAGTGCATGAATGCCATCTCATTACTCGGCACAGGCTGCAGAGTTTTTTTTTCTTTTTTTTTAAATCTGTTTTTATTGTTTACATTGTGCCAATAACGTGTTTACTCAACAAAACAACAGAGCAGTTACACCCACCCCACCCTCCGTCCCTCCCCCTATCCCAACTGTCCGGACCAAAAAGTAATACACCACAAGTTTCAGCTCTGTGATTGTTGTGAGTCATTTGTGTCGTCGCCAGAGGAGCCTTCAGCATTAGGGTTGAACATTGTAACAATTAGCGCCACCCATTGTAGTAGGTCGTCTGAGGTGTCCTGTCTTTGTTGACTCTGGGCCATCTCCCAGGCCGCAGTTTCGGCATTTGTCCATTTGCGAAGGTCTTCCCACCATGTTGCCAAGCAGGGGGCCTGTGGGCGCTTCCAGTTCATGGCGATGCGTCTTTTTGCCAGTATATACATTAGGTCTTTTAGTTTGAGTGGTCTATTCTTGTTACTTCTGGGGTATCTGCCGAGGATACATGCTTTTGGCGTGTGGACCTCCAGGGTGATGTTCGCCTCGGCCACCTTGGCTTTGACCTGAGCCCAGAAGGACTGTATGGTGGGGCATCCCCAGAACATATGTGTCATCTCTGCGTGGGGTTTGTTGCATTTGGGGCATCCCGTCCTCACGGCTCCACTAAATCTGGAAATGTCTGGTGTGAGGTACGCTCTGTTCGTAATGTAGAATTGAATGAGTTGGAACCTGGCATTCCTGGATACCTTCTTGTGGTATACCATGATGGCCTCCCACTCTTTGTCTTCAAACTGTAAGCCAAATTCCTGTTCCCACTTTTCCTTACACTTAAGGCTTTGTTGGGTGACGCTGTCTAGCAGTGTATCATATATTCTGGAGGTCTCATGGCCCCCCTCCGCTGCCCCGAGCAGGCTCTCAATGCTTTTGTGTCCGGTGTACAAGTTCTCCATTGTGGGCCAGCGAACTGCTAGTCTCTTGATCACTGCATTGTGCAGTAAGAACTGTCCCGCGTGGATTCCAGAGGCTTCATGTAGCTCAGTGAAACTTAAGATTCCTTGGTCGTCCACCAGGTCGCCCAGGGTGGCGATTCCGCTAGGTTCCCAAATGTGTCTTATTATCCTTTGACTTCCCGGTCAGTTAGTCATGATGGCAGCTATCGGGAGCTGTGGGGAGTAGGGGTCCGGAAGCATTGCGGCCTTGCAGGCCCTTTTCCATATCTGGATACCTAGAAGGATCAGGTGCGAGTGTGGTTGTTTGGTTCTAGGTTCAGTCCACAGCAGATCCCTGAGTAGCAGTTGCGTGACTCCTGGCTGCAGCAGGCGAGTGTCTGTTGTGGCCTCGTCGGCCATCCATTGTATCACGTGCTTCAATTGTCCAGCTAGGTAATACAGTTCGAAGTTAGGCACCCTGAGGCCCCCTTTGTCATACGGTCTCTGCATTGTTTCCAGGGCGACTCTGCGCCTCCCGTCTTGCCACAGAAATGTCCTGCACAGCTTGTGTAGTTCATTGAAGAATTGTCGTGGTATGTTATATGGTACGTTGGTGAAGAAGTAGAGAAGTCTGGGTAGCGCCACCATTTTTAGTAGACCACTCTGCCCGCCACCGATAGCGGCAACCTGCTCCAGAACTCCATTGATTTTGCCAGTCCTTCCTTTGCCCTAACTGTATTCAGAGCGTGCTCTGTCTTGGGGTCTCTGTGCACCCTAATGCCCAGCTACTTAAAGGAGGAGGGTTCCCATTTCAGGGCTAGTTTGGGGAGCTTTCCGGCCGCTTCTCCGCTCAAGGCGGCTAGGGGGAACAGGCAGGATTTGTTCTGATTGATCTGGATCCCCGTATATCTGTGGAATCTGCCTAAAGTTTCTAGTATGTAGGGCAGTATGTGAGCAGTGTTCGTAAGATAGAGGAGCATGTCGTCGGCATACATAGAAATCACGTGGTTCTCCCCGTCTACCACTATGCCCCCATCTCCATATTCTTGTCTTAGGTATGCTGCCACTGGTTCTATAGCCATAATGTACAGCATGGGTGATAGGGGGCATCCTTGCCTAGTTCCCCGGGACAGCCTCCATTTGTCTGAGAAAGTGTTGTTGGTGCGTACTCTGGCCTCAGGGTTGGTGTAGATGAGTGTGACCCACTTAATGTAGCTAGGCCCTATCCCCATCTTGGACATGGTAGCCAGGAGCCATTTCCAGCGCACTGAGTCGAACGCTTTGGAGGCGTCCAAAGACGCCACTGCGCATTGCGTCTGTCTGCCTTCGGTGCTGTGGATGACGTGGTGCAGTCTGCGTAGGTTTTCCGTGATGGTTCTGCCAGGCACATATGCCGTCTGGTCTTGGTGGATCAGGGTCGGGATGACTCTATGCAACCTCATGGCCAGTATTGCCGTGAGTACCTTACTGTCTGTGTTTAGTAAGGACAGGGGCCTATATGAGCCGCACTCTCCGCCATCTTTGTCAGGTTTTAAGAGTGGTATGATGATCGCCTCCCTCATGGTGCTAGGTAGTTGGCCTGTTTCTTATGCCTCGTTGAACACTTGAGAGAGTAACAAGGCTAGTTCGTCTTCATAGGCCTTGTAGAACTCGCCTGGGAGTCCATCCGGGCCCGGTGCCTTCCCAGAGGGAAGCGTTCTAATAACAACTGCAACCTCTTCAGGGGTTATTGGTCCTTCCAGGCATTCTGCGGTGTGTTCCTCAAGATGTGGTAGCCTAATGATGTCCAGTACGTCCTCTATTTCAGTGTCTGTAGGCGGTGGGGTGTCAGTGTAGAGGGCCTGGTAATACCCAGCAAATGCGTGGTTTATGGCAGCTTGTGAGTGCGTGACTGTGCCGTTATCATCGCGTATACGGCAGATGGGTGTTCTGGGGGTCGCTAGTAGCTTGCCCGGTTTATCACCGAGGGCGTGGTTTCTCAGTGTATTTGGTGTAGCTGAGTTTTCCGAGGGCCTCCCAGTGTTGTAGGCAGGCCTTCTTTAGTTCGATTATTCTGGGTAAGTGGGCTGGGTCTGAGGAGGCTATGGATTCTAATTGCTTCAGCTCTTCTTCGGCGCTAGCTAACTTAGCTGTGATGGATTTTTGGGCTCCCCCTGTGATGGCTATCATTTCCCCTCTGATCACTACTTTGTAAGCTTCCCATGCCGTGCGGACGTGCTGGACACTGTCCATGTTCGTCTGCCAATAGTTTGCCGTGCATTGTCTGATCTGTTCCTGAAATGCCTTATCCAACAGTGCTTCGCCTCTGAGTCTCCATGTGGGAATGGGGGGTCGGGGTGCCATTATTGTCCAGGAGGTAACTATGGAGGAATAGCACTCCGATAGCACTCTAGCCAGGTATTGCGTGTCCTCGAATGTGTCTAAGTGTTCTTCGCTCACCAATAAACTGTCAATTCTAGTGTGTACCGCATGTGGGGGTGAGTAAAAGGAGTAGACTCTGCCCTCTGGGTGCTGAGCCCTCCAGAGGTCTTGTAGGGCGTATTGGTGTAAGAGGGCATTCAATATTTTAGCGGGAGGGGAGGGGCGGGTATGTTTACAATCCGATCTGTCCATGCATGGATCAAGGGTGCAGTTGTGATCCCCCCCCCCATATGAGCGTGCCGTCTCTATCCGGACTGAGCCGGGTGTATAACGAACGGAAGAAGACCGTTGCGTCGTGGTTGGGGGCATAAGTGTTCACTAGGCAGAATTCTCTGCCTTCAATGGTGCCTCTGAGCAAGGCCATCCTACCTTCGTTATCGATGTTAGTGTTTGTTAGGTTGATGGGAATGGAGGGGGCGATCCATATCAGAACTCCCCGTGCATAGTTGGAATACGTGGTGCCTATCAGGGTTCCTCTCCAACTCTTAGCCAATGCTGCTAGCTTCTGTGCATTCAGGTGGGTCTCCTGTAATAAGGCAATTCCTATCTTGTGGCGGTTAAGGAAGGTATGGACTCTGTGCTGTTTAATGTAGCTGTTCAGGCCCCTGACGTTCCATGACATGACTTTGACTATGTTATTCATGAGTTTGGCGTGTGTGTGGGTATGTGGGTGGGCTGCATAGTGGTGTCGCCCTCTGGCCTGTCTGTATGCGGTTCAGTGGCTTGTTCTGGCAGGAGCCCCTGCTGACTCTAGATCGGATTGGTGATGTGTGGTGATCAAGGTGGTCCTGGACTTCCCCTTTAACTAACTGAGACGGGATTTCAACAGGCGGGTTCCCATCCCTATGAACAGTGAACTTGGCGTTAGCCGTTAACAGACCTAGTCTAGCAGGGTTCCCCCCGTTCTGACATCCCCGTTTCCGCTCCATTAGACCTACGGTCTCTTGGTG
Organism: Ambystoma mexicanum; assembly: GCF_040938575.1. NCBI lineage: Eukaryota > Metazoa > Chordata > Amphibia > Caudata > Ambystomatidae > Ambystoma > Ambystoma mexicanum. Next base: position 1,492,279,794 of record NC_090921.1, read on the forward strand.
CCCTACGGGCAGGTTAGTCACCCAAAGAGATTCTGGGGTGCGGGCCAATCCCCTTGGTAGTGTCCGATACCACGCGGTGCCATTCGGTCAGCTCCAAGACACTCAATGGTGCCACAATCTGCAAGTTGAGGTTACTTCACGTGCTTTCTAATAAGGAGGTTTCATTAGGCTTCCCTGGGGGTGCCGTTTTCTCGTGTTTTCCGTTGCCTTCCGTCTATGTCAGGAATCTGCTCCCTATCCATCCATTCGTTTATTTCTGCCGGTGATTCAAAGAGGTGTGTTCTATTGTTACGAATGACCTTTAGTCTGGCCGGGTACAGTAGCATGTATCGCAAGCCTGCATCTTTCAATCTGGCCTTAATATGGGCGTATTGAGCTCTACTCCTCTGAACCTGGAGGGTATAGTCCGGGTAGATTGCGATTTTGGCGGAGCCAAATTCTATGCGGCCCCCAGTCCGTGAGTGGGCTAGGATAGTCTCTCTATCTTTATAATTGAGGACTTTGGCAATTATCGGCCTTGGCGGATTCCCAGGTGGGGGGCGTTTAGTGAGAGATCTGTGCGCCCTTTCGATGGTGAACCCCTGAGACAATTTCCCGGCTCCGACCCCCTGCAGCAGCAGGTTCTCGATGAAGTTCGTGGGGTCATTTCCTTCTGTTCCCTCCGGCAGTCCAATGATCCTGATGTTGTTGCGGCGCGCCCGCCCTTCCGCCTCGTCCGCCCTGTCTTCGAGGTTCTTTACTTTTTGGGCTAGGGCGTCTACCTCTCTCAAGAGGTGGGTTTTGGCTTCAGTGTTTTCCTTTACCTGGGACTCTAAAGCTTCTGTTCTGCCTGCAATGGAGCGCACATCTTGTCTCAGTAGATTTAAATCAATGGCCACGGCATCTATTTTGCCCTTCATGGTTTTTTGGAGCGCCAGATGGCTTCCAGTAGTTGCGAGTTCGCAGGTTTGGGGGGCCCCTCTTCCGAGGACGCCGAGGTTGTGACAGCGGCATCCGGCTTGGAGGCACCTGTGGCTGCAAATGCCTCCATTGTTGTCTGCCTGTGCTTGTTCCTGGCGCCTTTTACGGACATCTCTTGTGCAGGCGAGCTTGGAATGGTTGCCAGCGGTGCCGGGAGTCGGGGTCAGGAGTGTGCACTGTGGCGCCGCCCAAGAGCGCGTGGCCGTGCAGTTCAATTCAGTGCAAATGTGTGCACTGTGGTGCCTATCGCAGTGGTCTCTGTGGGGGCACCGGCGAGCGGCGATCCTAGAGTGCTGGGGGGGTTGCGGTTCCGGCGGGCCCTTGATGCCGGAGCACAAATCTAGCCTCCACGACCAGCACCTCGGCCACAAGCTCAGCCGGCAGCAGGGTGCGGCCCCTCCCCGGGGTGGTGTCGTGGGCTCACACAGTTGGGCCGGTCACGAGTTGAATGTCCCCCCTGCCCCACTTCCACTCCGTACCTCGCAGTGTGGTGTCGCCTTCGGGCGCATCCGGTCTTCGGGTCCAGGCCTTTCGATGTGTGCCTCCACCGTCGGCGCTGCGGGCCACGCACCGGGGAGGCTCTTGGAGGCGGACACAGTCCTTGGCCGCCGGGCGGCAGGGTCAGCAGTTCCCCGGACAGCCGTAGCCTGGGGCAAGCCTCCTCTTCTGCTCTGTTCTGCGGAGCGGTGCAGCGCTGGTCTCCTCCGCCGTCAGCAGGCAGCCGCCATTTTCGGGCGCGCACTCTCCACCAAAACCACGGCGTTTCTCCTCGTTGGAAGCGCGCACCGGTCTCGGACCACCGTCGGAAGGTCAGCAGACGGTACTGAGGCGATCTCTGGGTTGCAGATATAGTTTAAATCAAGTTAGATGCAGATTGTGGGCAAATTGATGGGCGCATCGGCGGAGCTGCAACGAAGCACGGCTTTCTCACATGGCGGTTGGCCACGCCCCCAGGCTGCAGAGTTATTGGCGTTGATACTCGCCATTGGGAATCACGCAGACCAGGAAGTAACGGTGTACAGTGACTCCGCCCATGTGACGTGCACAGTGCACGCAGGATTGGCGCGCTGGAAAAGGAGGGGCTACCTCCGAGGAGAAGGCACGCCAGTGCAGCACGCAACCTTATTGGACAGGCTGATTAAGGCACTAAAGCTCCCAGTGGGCATAGCGGTCGTAAAATGCGCCGCCCACACGAAAGGGACAGATTTCGTGTCACGCGGAAATCACGCGGCAGACACAGAAGCCAAGCATATGGCATCCAAAAGTGAAACAGTCGTGGAAGTGGTGTGCACCTATGAGAGAATGATGGTGGCACAAACCACGCCTGAAGCCTACAGCAATCTGGGACAGACACAACTAATGGAGCTTCAAGGGGAGGCACCACAGGACGAGAAGAACTTGTGGAAATGTCGAGGGTGTTCTTTAAACCCTCGGATGGATTGTGGCAACAAGACAGCACTGGTAAACCAGTAATGTATGTAGCCCTACTAAAAATAGCATAGGAACAGCTAACTACCCTATACACATGTCAAAAGAAAATCTAGCAGCAACGCTCACGGAACAGACTGGTTTATACCGAATTTAGCAGAGCATGTTGAATTCTTTATGGTGAACTGCATAATCTACCAGCAATTCACCGCTGGGCACAAAGTAGTGAGAGGAGTCATCCCCCAGCCAAATGGGCCTTTTCAGCATCTGCATGTCGATTACGTCGACATGATTAAAGTATGCAACGGGTACAGATACTTAATTGTAGTGGTGTGTCCATTCTCTAGATGGATAGAAGCAGGTCCATGTACACACCCAGACTCTACCTGTGCAGCCAAATTCCTAGTGAGGGAAGTGTTCCCTAGGTGGGGGGTGTGCGAAGTCATGAGATCAGATAATGGGGCTCATTTTGTAAATACAGTCTTTGAACAGATTATCTTGTCGCTTGGTATAAAGCACAAGTTCTTGTCGGTGTATCATCCAGAAGGGAATGGTATTTGGGAGAGGATCAACGGCTTGTTAAAGGAAAGGATAGCCAAGCTGAAGCTTACTCTTAAGAAGGGATGGTTGCACTGCCTTCCACTGGCATTGTATGCTCTTCGGAACCAACCAGGCTCTGACCATCATCTTACACCGCACAAGATAGTCACAGGAAGGAGAATGAATACTCCCCTAACCCTTCGAGACAGAGCTAGATGTGATGCCCAGCCAACCACAGAGGTCCTGGGATCCGAAATGCAAAGATACCTGAACTGCATGACATCCAGCCTTACTGTAATTTCAGACCAGCTGCAGCGATGACGAAAAGGGTGCAGCGAAACACAAAACACAGAGGGGGGCGCTGCAACAGACCCAGCTCAAGGTCTACGTGTTCCACTCGTTTTCACTGGAGATGCTGTATTGGTGAAGAACCATATGAGGAAAAGGTGGGATGAGCCAAGATTCAATGGTCCTTTCATCGTGGAGGACTGCACTCCATCAGCCATGAAACTGCAGGGCAGGAGAGCATGGATTTTTCTCAATGACATTAAGCCCTATATCGGAGAAAGCCCTCTAGCTGCACCCCACTGCGAAGAGACCACAGACAACGGGGAAGAACCTCAGCACGTGTAGACGAGATCCATGACGAGGAAGAAGGACGCATGAGCAGCAAAGCAAAGACAAAAAAGAACCTTTTGAAAGTTGTGGCTTAAAGTGGACATTCCCTCTAAGCAAAAATAGGGATAAGGACATAAAACGGACACTCTGTGCATCTTAGTTGCAGTGTGATGAAGAAAATTGCGCATGTAAGCCACAGCACGTTTGTTAACACGAACTGTTGAACCAAGTCACACTTAAGCACTTATTAAGGAAAAGACTGTAACAAACGTTGATCAAGGACTTTTATAGTGAGAGTGAAATACAGTATCCTGAATCATCCAGCACCAAGACTTTTTGCACAAAATGCAAAGGCAGATGCCTATGACGTATACCAGGCACCATAAAACAGTAAGGAACATAGAAAATCATAGACAGGAAAACATGAGTGAGTGAGAAAAAGGTCCCACTCACTCAGGAGTAAAAATTAAAAAGACCTCAGTCCAGCAAAAGAGCTGGGGGGACTGTCTCTAATGTTAAAGGGAATTGGAAATTCTCCCCAACAAGCCCTCTGATCCATTGTTTGTTATGGGAACATGAAGACAGGTAAACGGACTACAAAAAGTGCCATTCAGTAGTGGGTTGTTGCCTGCACAAATGAATGTTAGTTAGAAGGTTATTATTATTATAAACCTGTTTTTATTGAATTGAAGGATAAATCCATAAATTATCTCATACAGTAAGAAATCAATACTGTGGGGAGGTGGAGTAAGGAGCCGGGCATAGGGGTGGCATGTTTCAACAAAGCTTTAAGATTTGAAGAAAAATTACCTACCTCTCGCTATCTCTGAATGGTTATCCCTACCTATACTAATAACTCGGGTGTTCATCGTCAGGATGTTTATTCAAATAAAAAATGTCTGTCCCTTGTCCAAAAACTGCTCTTACTAGTCTACAGAAAAGGTTCAGCATACAAGTGAAGAATAGTACCAGGAGAATGAATCCCTTCTCTTGGTAAACTGGCTCAGTCTTTATCGCTTTTCCAGCAATCCTTTGCTTTAGCTTTTGGTTCAACAAAAAAAGCGTGGTCAGGAGAATGACTCCTTTTTGCTGACTCACCTTTCACAGCCTTGCGGGCTGTCTAGGGATATTCAAAAGCAATAGTCTTCAAATGACTCTTTACCTCTTCCCAAGGGTTTCTGAAAGCTTGTTTTACAGTTTCAGTAATTCTTCTCAGTCTTATGATGTTGTGAAGATTACCTCCAGACAGCTCTTGTTGTCTAATCTACTCTTTAATCCTATTTGGATTATCACTGGGACGAGGAAGACTCCTCCTGATGCACACCTGATTTTGGAATCCTGAACTAGCCCTACTTTGACTCATGAGGTTCTCTTGGCTTTTAGTTCTCTGATTATTACTATTGTGATGAGGGGGATTACTACTGAGTTTCTCTGCACTCTAGATTTGCCCTAACCCCTTACCGGGTCTCCCGCTATTCCCATTAGGTTGTATCGGGACTGCATCGGCGGTTCTTTCTGGGGAGTTGGGCTGCTTTGAATAATTTCGACGTGTCCTTCTTTCTTCACTCCGCTCCCTGCTTCGTCCTTACAGCTCTACGGACACTTAGGCCACAATGCTCTGGCACAGTTGCAGGACCATATGGTCCACCTCCTCAAGGTCAACGCCACTGCGGGTTTCTTTCCATCTCTTCAGTTGGTCAGGAAGTTGACTTCCGACATTGTTCTCTGCTGACTGTTCCTCTGTATCCCCGGTATTGAGGATTAGTGTCCTTGCAGCTGTGCGTTCTCAGGTTCGAACTTGCTGGGCTGGCTTCACACCGGCTGCTCTCTTTTCTTCCTCATCCTTTCTCACTTTTTATTTCCTGGGGCTGGTTCCTCCCCAGCACAGAGGTCAAATCCTTCTTTGTAGATATTGAGATGGTCTTTATGCTTCCTTGGGGACAACTTTTCTCAGTACTATATCCAATCAGTCTGTTAATACTCTGCAGACCTCTCTTGTTCTTCGTTGTTTGGGGCATATTGATTTGTGGATCTTAAGACAAATTAAGCCTTGCCATAACAGCCAGTGTTTTTAGGGATTTCTGACAAGCACGTGGTCACAAGGGAAACTGTGTTTGGGAGTTCATTCATGGAACGGGAGTTCTTATCCCCATGAGGGGAGTCTCTGCCTGTGAGGTCCAGCTTTCCAGAACCCTAGGGGTACTATTGGGTAGCGGCCTCACTGTTCTTGTCTCGGGGAGAAAGGCGCCCCCTGAGGAGAAGTGACGTGATCCCATGAATCAGGTTGACAGAGTTTAGGAGACCACCCTAGTTATGGTGAACAGGGAGAACTCCTGGGAGATTAGCCAAACCAATTAAGATAGGATGGATTGTGGTCAAGGCTAAGACTGAGAGTTGAGTGGAGTTAGGGCGCCACAATGAGTCCACGCAATGAAGCAATCAAGGATTCCAATTTAGACAGGAAGTATAAAAATTACTATATTATTGGCCAAAGAACACACTAAAAAATGAATAGAGCAGGTAATGTTATCACACAATACCAATAATATAAAAAATATACAGTCAATGCAAAGTAAATAGTTCATCCCCCCCACCCCAAATAATACCTGAAAGGGAAGGTAAGTAAATAACTATTGCACCACCAGTCCACAGGGATAGGAACGCTAACGTGTAAAGTCCAACTCTAAATTGATTGGAACCTTGTGGCCAAAAGTTCACAAAATTCTCAAATAGTTTTAGGAGTTAGGAAAAAGTTAGGGAAATGTTCCAGTGGATGTGAAAATCAGTCCAGAAGACTGTCCAAAGACTTTACTAGTGTATATAAAATTTTTTCCTATCTTTTGGAGGACTTTTGGACAAGTGTTGCCAAAGCCAAGAGTTATAAAACAAATCAAAGTAATTCACATACCTACTTCACATCACTTGAAAAGGGTGGTGATGGCGGCACCAGTAAGTATCATTACTACTCAGCACCTGCACTCTGATTTTTCCCCAGACTTGGCATGTTGTTTGGGGTCCTTGGTTTTCCCGCCATTGGTCTGGTCGAAGATGCCCAGGAGCTCCGGGTGCAAGAGAAGTTCTGGTCAGGCCCAGGAGCAGAATGTAACCCTTTCCAGTGGACAAATGCAGCAGGAACCAATGCAGGACTCTTCCGGACAATCTACCAGATGCGGAAACTCCGGCTCCAGCGACAGTCACTGATGCACAGCGACAGTAAGCGTCTCAGTAGTCAGGGTCAAGGAAAGCATTCCAGTTCTGGACTCCTTGATGCTGGAACATTAAAACTTTCCAGGAAGATGATTTATGGGACTAGCTGGAGACCCCCGAAGTTCGGACGAAAAGGTGGAACGGTGACACTTCTGTCACGGTAGCCCAAAATGGAGTTGATCAGCCCACCGGTTGACCCAGGGATAATTCCGAAGGCTCCAAACTGCAGGGCCACGAGAAGACTTCGAGACTGGTTGGTCCCACCAGTCCAAAGGGTTGAAGCACTGGTGAGGGTCTTCTGAGATCAGTAGCCAGACAGGGCTCAACCAGGACAGCAGCAATAGTTGGTTGCCAGGCCTCTTCAGGACTGGTCCACGGGTCTTCCTTCGTCTGCACAGCTACACAGGATACTTGACTCCTCTTCAGATATACTGGAATTGCTGCAGGCCTCCTCTTATCCTAAATGCAGGTGCTCATAGACACTCAGCCCAACCAATAGAAGATCTGTCCCACACACACCCCTGCAGTGGTCAATCAGGGACCACCATGGGTGAAACTCATGAATACACTCCAGACATCCTGCAACTAGTTTGTGGATTGGGATAATAAGCCAATCGCTACCCACTCCCTGGCTTCCAACACACATGGCCTGCAGTAGTCAGCGAAAAACACTGCTTTCACAGGCAAATGCATGACCAAAAAAGGAAATTCCTGAGCTGGCAAGGCAGGAAGAAAGCTGAAGGACAACATAGCCAAAGAACAATAAACTGTGTGACACAGCCATGTTAGGACACTAGCCACAGTTGGCGTTAAATGTGAGCGGGCTAACAAAAATATAGTAAAAATGTAACTGCTGCCACCACCTTGTCTTTTAGCACATTTAAAAGTAACCAAAAATCCGTCCAGCGTAGGTCTAGGGTGTACAAATGTATCCCCATTGCTCTGCATTGTCAGATGCATTGTGGAAATGAAAAAGTTACCCAAAACCGATAAAATGTAAAAAGAAAAAGGGAAGCAGTTTCCTAAAACTGACAGTCTGACGGACTGGTCAGATTCCCAATAACAAATTAGTAACAGGCCAGTGGAGTGAACCTGAAGGCTTCAATTCACTGTAAAAAGTCAGGAAAAGGTGTGAAATGTTGCTCAGAGAACTTTCCTAACCACTTGCAATTCAGGCATGCTGTACTGAAAAATGATTTTTTCTTTCATTCTTAAGGTATTCCTCATCCCAATGCAGTTCTTGGGTAATCTGCCAAAGTAAGGAGGAAAGCATGAGTCAATTACTCCTCTACCTATAGTCTCCTATCGTCCAAATGGCCTGTCACCGTTCCACCAGTTGCATGTTAGATGGCGCCAAATATAAGCCTAGACTGGCAAAAAGGATGAGCAAGCAAGGCTAGTGATGCGTGAGGGGTGGAGCATGCACACCACAGCGTTATGGCTTTTCAAAGAATGGCTGTGATTGCTCCAGTTGCAGCCTGGGGGACAAATGTTCTTAACGGTCTGGAATAATGGAGACAGGACTAAGAGAGAGAATACGTTGTACTGTCTCCTCTATACTCCCACCTCCAAAGGGTCATAAAGACTGCTTGATATAGTATACAAGTGATCTGCATCTAAAACGGATTCAAAAAGAAAATGCTGAATCCTGCTTAACCGTAGAGGTATTCTTGCTGCCTCTCTTTTAGAGTGACTTGCAACTCTTTTTCCTAAAAGATTGGGTTCATTAGTAAATTTAAAATTTCTGAAATAAATGTACCATTTTATGTAGTATTATTATGTGATCATCATCAGTTGTACTTTTATATAGATGTGGGTTTTTTCTTTTTTTTCGATGTTTTAAAAAAATCGTATTCTTTCAGAATGCAGTACAAGAATATTGGCTTAAAATGCAGTCTGCACATGGCCTCTACTTGCAGGAGCACTGTGGTAGAAAGACAGCATTGAGTATTGTTACTGTTATGCCAATGCCGATCCCTATATTTCAAACGTATGGAAAAATGAAATGTTCAGAATAAACTTGTAGAATAGAAAATATTCAGAGCAGCGACATCTAAAATGGCAAGCTGCAAAATACTGTTATTGGTAATATTCACAAAATGCGTTCCTCCCGGCGACGACAGCGCTGCATTGCAACCAGTTCAAATCCTGATTTGAGCTTGGTGGTGGTGGTTCAAGGAGTTCCAGAATCAGCACCTGGAGCGATTTTAAACGATAGCTGTGAAAGGGAGTTGGCTGGCATGAAAGAAAATTACAGATAGTAAGTAATTTGTTGTTCTTCAGCATCCCTTGTTTTATTATTTTAAATTATGAGAAGGTAGTTCTCTTTGTATCTTAGGTTACAATGTTTGCTTTGTTTAACCAAATGTCGTGGGTATCTTTTTTTCTTCACATTCTTATTTTCAAATAAGTTCATGTTTGAATGCAAAATGTTTGTCACCCAAACAGTATACTACCATCTATAAAAGACACTTGGATATACTTCAAGAATGTTAGTTAAATGTGTCTAATCAGAGAGCAGGTCTTTACTTTTTTACAAGGCTGATGGCCTTCTTTTAGACTTCTTCCACGATGAGTTTTCAAGGTTAAGACAGCAACACGTATATATTTGTCTTTCACACGAAAAATAAAACTGAAGCTGTGACCAAGGAGGCTGAGATGGCTCAAAAAGTATGTTTTGTGGATTACAAGAATATAAAGGGAGTTACAAACGTTGGTACTGGTTGACAGTGGATGGCATAGTTTACTGCACATGTACTCCCAAGGATGCTTTAGCTCTCTTTAATCTCCTGTGAAAATGTGATGTTGGGTTTCCATCTCCTTTTCGCTACTTTATTAGCCATTGATTGCCGAGTCTTTTCAGAAGAGGAATCCAAGTTGTTGAAGAGGGCATCCCTTCAATGTGTTGTGAATAGATGATCTATAGTATATACGTCCTCCTTACACTGCAGGTTTGGGCACCAAAGATGGTACATTGGGCCTTTGTCGAAAGTGCCAGGGCACCGGTGTGAAGGTGGAAGTACAAATGTTGGGGCCAGGGATGATCCAGCAGATGCAGACCATATGCGCAGACTGCCAAGGGCAAGGAGAATGGATCGGGCCTCGAGATCGATGCCGAGGATGCAATGGGCGCAAAGTTACCCGAGAGAAGAAAATATTGAGTGTCCACATAGATAAAGGTAAGATTATCATTGATATGTGAAATCTAATACTACAATTGAAGGAAGCAAATAAACCTGAAGTGATTTTACAGTAAGCTAGTACCCTAAGTTTAAATCTACTTTCTTAAAATGTCTTCTTTGATAGTGTAAACAATGAGCAAATGTGAAGACTCCAGTAAGAGTCACCATAGCAGAGAGTTCATGAATGCTGTGTTCACAGCGGCAGCTAAATGTCGAGATGATACTGTGAAGGAGTGTACCTCCACGCACTCCAAACAACAGGTTAAGAGCATTAATGCATCACCTACAATAAGTCTGGAATTGAACGTAGAATAACTCCCATTAGATAAGAGTGGGAAGGAGAAATGTCAGAACGAAAAAACTGCACAAATTGATTGTCTACAGCAATTAGGTTTATCTACTGAGGAGGATGTTTTTATGGATGGCCCTGGTGTTGTGAGATTAATCAGAGGCAGTAGCACATGTATTAAATTACCGGTGGAGTGCCTCAGGTTACTATTACTGAATAATAGGTCCCTATTAAAACATGCAGTAGAAGTGGCATCATACATCATTAGTCAAGATATTGATATATGTGCAGTTACTGAGACCTGGAGTCACTTGGCAGCTAGATCAACATTGGCACTAGCCATCCCAGAATGATATAGCATGATACAACAATATAGGGCAGTTTGGCAGATCACTAGGCATGGTTTTACATTGAACATGCTGCTAGCTTAGAGTTCATGTTTATACTCTATCAGGTTAATACAAAACAGTACCCTGATATTTGTTTTAATAGTAGGAATATTTTCACTATGTAAATTATACAACTCTGTTTCATGATTGTCAAGATGACTTTATATTTCCCTTCGTGTGAATTAACGGTCATATAATCTTATTTTTGAATCTGTTTTCCTTTTGGTTCAATTCTTTTCAATTTCTCTATTGAGAATTGGCCCAATATATATGTATGTTTCAATTTATTTGTTTACTTAAGAAATCCTTCTTTTGTGTTTCAAACCAGATTCACTTTGATGTATGAAATTTGTTTTTTGGTTCTCTCTCTCGCTTTTAACTGTTTGTACTAATAATAAATGCTGATCTATTTGTAGTTCACCCTCGCTGTGCCGTTCCTATAGTGACCCCTTGAGCACAAAACAAGTACCCCTTTCAAATATATTGAAAAATAACAATCGAATCAAAATTGTTCCAGATGTGGATCACTTCCTTGTAAGTTTTACAACAATATGGAGCCACAGGAAAAGGAGGAGGGGTGGCATTTATTTTTAAATTTAGTCTTGATATCTGGGAGGGAGAGCTTTTAATCAGCGATGGAATTCAGATTAAATATATTAAAGTTTGGACTAATGCTGAAATTACTATAAATATGCTCTTAGTGTATAGACCACCAACCTCTATGCCTGATTTTGCTAACCAGTTGAGTAGTATCCTTTTGCCCATACTGAAAATCAATACTAGGGCAATGATCCTTGGAGACTTTAATATTTGGTTGTGCAATAAGAGCGACATTATGGCTAAGAGGCTAGAGGATTCTCTCGATAATTTGGGCTTTAAACACCATTGTCAACTCCAACCCATGAAAAAGGAAATATTCTGAATTGGATAGCAACACATAATATTAAAATAAAGGATTTGCATGTCCTGCCTTGCCCTTGGTCTGACCACTCTTTTATACATTATAGGATAAATACTGAGAAACCTATTAAGCTAAAAACCGAAGAAAAGATAACTATAACAGCTATAAATCTGAAAAAGCTTACAGCTAAGGCATTAGAACCATGGTTAACATCCCTGTCACAAAGAATCATGAATTTTACAACTTCTGATGAGATGGCAGTGGTATATAAGCAGTCTACTCAGGAAGCCACTGACTCGTTGGCCCCTTGCAGGTGGCCAAGAGGAAAACTTATTCTTGGTTCTCAGTGGATCTACAGAAGATCAAAGCGATTAGAAATAAATACTTCTATGCATGGAAGTCATCTCAAGGCATTCATGAGAAGGTCTATCAGACTGCAGCTAAAGATTTTAGTCAGGCAGTGATTGCATCTAAGAGGAATTTTTATGATAGGATCGCAAGGGCACAGTCGAGTCCAAGAGAACTTTTTAAAGTAATAAAGGAGTTGGAAAAACTGTGTAAAGTTAAAGCAGACATTATTTTATTATAAAGAATGCTGCGCACTGAACCACAATTCAGGATGCCATGATGGGGACAATTGATACGATAAAAGAGAGTATTGAAGCCAACAGGAAATTCTGTCATATAATAGATAATACATTGATAGATGGTCCCACTCAGAAACTAGAGAGTCAAGACCATCGTTTTAATTTTAAATCTGTTACAGAAACTGAATTGGCTGCAATTATTGCTAATCTGAAATCCACTAATTACGAGGGAAACCCATGCCGGGCCATGATAATCAAGGAATGCGCCCCTCTGTTGATGGGCGCACTCTGTACATTTGTAAATACATTGTTTTTGGAGAATAATTTCCCTCGAGATCTTAAGAACGTGTGGATTACTCCTCTGCTTAAGAAGCCAGGTCTTTGTCCATGTACTGCTGTAAATGATCGTCCTATTACAAATACACCTTTTTTGTTGAAGATCCTGGGCCGTGTGACATATATGCAAATTTCAGCATTCCTGAATGAACATGACATCTTGAACAAGTGGCAGTCATGTTTCAGGCAGGTACATGGAACAGAGACAGCCCTACTGGATTTAAAATCCAGGCTGCCACAGTATATGGATAAGGGGCAGATAGTGACGCTGATGTTGTTGGATCTGTCTGCCACCTTTCATCTGGTGGACCATGGTAAACTGGTCACCAGGTTAAAGAAGGTAGCATTATTTTCAGATAACGCAGCCCTTTGGATCGCGTCGTTTCTGAGTAAACGAAGATGTCGAGTATGGAATGGGGCAGCAGAGGCCTTTTCTGTAAACTTGAAGTTTGGTGTACCGCAGGGAGCATGCTTGTCTCCGATTGTACATTAACATTTTTACAGTCCCTCCTTTATAATTTACTGGAAAAGACCAAAATAGGTTTTACTTACTTTGCAGATGACACTCCGTGTGTCATTCCTATGCCAGGTCAGCATGTGGAGGATGAAAAAAGAATTCATGAGACCTATGAGATCATCCAATCATGGAAACAACATGGCGCTTAATAAGGAAAAAAAACAAGGGGATGGTAATAGGCACAAGCAATAAATTAAAGAAGTTGCATGAAAATTATGAATATTTTTAGTAACTGGTTGTGACATAGAAACCAACAAGAAAGTGAAGATACTAGGCATTGTCTTGGGTCAGTCCTGTCTTCAGCCTGCGCAGCCGCCACGGACCGTTCCGAGGAGCAGGAGCTCCATCAGCACTGCAGGAGCAGTGCCCTACGTGTCTCGTTGAGCGGAGATACTCGCCGCCTTGTAAGGTAGGCCTGCGGGCTTATTACACACCTTCTGATGATCTTTGCGCACTACGGAGCAATCGCGCGGAATATGCGCCCTACAACACAATTCACTACCGCTTGCATCCAAAAGCCCTTATCTGACGCATCATCCCCGTTGTGGATGGATGCACCCTGCCATCTCCATTGCAAACCACGAGATGTTTGCTAGTTCCAAGATGGCCGACCGTTTTTCTGCAGCTACTCCTCCTACACTCCCTCACTCAGCTGCCCCATTATTGGCTGGAGTCCTCCTCAAGGCAGCCTATCCAGCACCGGCAGGCGTTTAGCCGGCCCCGAACTCGAAGGCACCGAAATCAAAGGCCGAGTCCTGTCTTCAGCCTGTCCGCAGCCTTCCTCGCTGTTCGCCTAGAATCTATGCCCGTTGCATACACCACAGATGATATGGTGGAACTCACTGGATGATTCAGTCTGCACACGCCGACCTACTTCGCAGAGGCGGTCCCCTTGCCTTGCTACAGTAAGACTCTTTATCACCATATGCATAGTCAGTTTGTTAGACTCAGCCAATACCACGCAGGATCGTTGCACCTCCTACTATTGTGCACATTCCCTGTTCAGTGCCTCCCACACGCCACAATATTGATAGACACACACCTCCTGTCTAGCCTCCATGTATGCCTCGAATTGCCGTATGCAGTATATATATAGCTGGTCCTTGGGCCTCATTGCAAATATTCAAATCTAGGTGTCCCCTAGGGTATGCATTTCTGATCTATTCTCTGGCACCACTGCAAGACTTAAATGTAGGTCGCCTGAAACGACTATGCAACGGTGTTGTGCCCTATGGTCGCTTAGAGACCACTGTGCTATTGTGTTGTGCCCTATGGTCGCATAGAGACCACTGTGCTATTGTGTTGTGCCCTATGGTCGCATAGAGACCATTGTGCTATTGTGTTGTGCCCTATGGTCGCATAGAGACCTCTGTGCTATTGTGTTGTGCCCTATGGTCGCTTAGAGACCTCTGTGCTATTGTGTTGTGCCCTATGGTCGCTTAGAGACCTCTGTGCTATTGTGTTGTCCAACCCATATAGCATCCCAGCTCTCACCGCCCTATCTCAATATGTACACCGCACACACACTATACATCCTCTCAGGCTTAGTCTACATCTTACTCACTAGTAGTATTGCCTACTTCGTGCCCATAGGGCAACCCAACAGCCACATCATGGAACTCGGGCACTCCACCACACACACTACTCCCCCCAAAATGCCAGAGACCGTACTCAGGCAGCACAGACTCTGAACACGCACACTGCCATTAGCACTCCCCTCCACACCCATGCAGGTAACACTCAGAAACTCACGCCTAGGTTCACGCACGTACGCAAAAACCTGCCGCCCGCCATACACCACCACCCTCAAGCGCCTTAACAAGGCTCCGACGCCCGCTTCTCCCATACCTCACATGTCCAACAAGCCTACTCATACTACCAATAAACTCACTCTAACCACCGACCCCAAGCCACTACAATCTAAAACGTTCCAACACCTTAAGTGTGCGCTACTAAATGTTCGCTCACTCAACGCCCACGCTTTAGAAGTCAATGATACTATTACCAGCCAAGACCTAGATTTGTTAGCCAAAACAGAAACTTGGTTGCATTCCGCTACTGGCCCTACTATCAGCCTAGCCTTACCGCCAGGTTACTCTATCTTAAGACAGGACAGAATAGCTAAAACAGGAGGCGGGGCTGCACTAATTTTCAAAGACTCCCTAGCACTAAGACAGACTCCCACTACCGGGGAAGACACTACTGACATCCTCTCAGCCAAACTCACCCTCTCCCCTAAAGATACAGTTAACATTCATGTCATATATAGACCCCCAGGCCCTGTCAATAACTTCACAGGCATAGTCAACCATCTCCTTGGTAAAAACATCAAACAAACTTCCAGAACTCTGCTTCTAGGAGACCTAAACCTTGGATACAATGATAAACTTGACAAAGCAGCTACCACTCTCGCCAGAAACCTCACAGATCTAGGATTCACACACATAGTTACTGCCCCTACCCATAATAAAGGCTGTATCTTAGATTGGGTGGCAGATCACAACTGTGGCTCCACCCTCAACTCCAACACTCCCCTCCCATGGTCTGATCACAACTGCCTTCAATTCTGCATCCCCATATCCGTATACTCCAAACCACTTATTTCCGCCCCGGCCAAGTTAGCTAGAAGTGCTAAAAAACTCACAGCAGACAATATACGTCCCCTTCTCAACAACTTGTGCCTAGCACCTCCTTTCTCCTCTGACCCCAACATTCTAGCAGATATCTTTAAAGACACTCTCACCCACGCCATCAACACCGCAGCTCCTCTTGAAAACAAAAAAGAAAAAAAATCGTTTCATTCCAACTCATGGTTCACTGAGGACCTATTAAAGCTACGCCAATGTAAGCGCCAAGCCCTCAAAACATGGCAGGCCAATCCCTGTGATGCTACCAAAGTAGACTTTCTTTGCATTTCTAAAAAATACAAAAGTGCCATATTTAAGGCCAAGTCAGAAACCTACAATAAATGTATCCTGGAAGCTAACTCCCACTCAAAAGAGCTTTTCACCATCTTTAAAGAGCTCACTGTCCCCCGAATCTGCACAGATGAGATTTTTAAGGACGAAGCCTGGTGTAATAGTATCCAAACAGCGATGTTAAATAAAATAGACCTTCTTCAAAACAAAATAACAGAAAACTTTAAGGCTCTGCACCCCCAACAGACCCACTCCGCCAATACCGCTAAAAGTAAGAACACCTCCGAATTCAATTTTTCTCCAATCACCGAAGCAGATGCTCCCCACATCCTCAAACAGCTCAAACCATCTCAATGCAAAGGCGATATATGCCCCCCCAACATCATTAAAGAGTGTGCGGCACCCCTCACACCGATCATCACAGCTTTCATCAACGCCTCATTCAAGACGGGCTTAGTCCCTGACAGCCTTAAAGAGGCGTGGGTGCGCCCGCTCTTAAAGAAACCAACCCTGGACCCTGCCCAACCTAACAACTACCGGCCCATCACCACGGTCCCATTTCTTTTGAAAATCCTAGACAAAGCAGCACACATGCAGATACAGTCCTACCTGGAAAACTACTCTATCCTAGGTAAAAGGCAGTCTGGATTCCGCAAAGGTCATGGCACTGAAACCGCTCTACTAGATCTAAAGAACCAAATTACCCTAATTCTAGACAAAGGCAAGCCGGCCCTCCTAGACCTTCCGGCGGCATTTGATTAAGTCGATCATGCCACCCTTACGAACCATCTCACTCAGGCCGCACATTTCTCCAAACAAGCCACAAACTGGATCACTTCCTTCCTCGAAGGAAGAGTAATGAAAGTGTTCTCTAACACAGCTAATACAGAGCCTACCACCATCAGGTATGGAGTCCCACAGGGCTCATGTATGGCTCCTACCCTTTACAATCTGTTTACCAAGCCACTCTTTGACAAACTGGACGCTCTTGGGATCGCATACACCAACTACGCGGACGATACCCAAGTACTCCTCCCGCTCACAGGACTCTACCATCAGGATGCAGCCACCCTCCAGAACATATACGCCACCATCCAAGCATGGATGGCCACTAATGGCCTATGTCTCAACGGAGACAAGACTGAAATTCTCATCCTGGGGCAAAAATCCACTCTCACTAACCTCGACTCACTCTACACCAATTTCTGCATAGACAATTGTGTCATCCCAGTTCTACCTTCTGTAAAAACACTAGGAGTCCACATCGACGCCTCTCTTTCTATGGACAAACAAGTCAACTCCATTGTTTCAGCCTCCGCCTTGAGCACTAAGCTAATTAATGCCATCAAACCTTTCCTAACCAAAGATAACTGCCTTTCTATTGCCAGAGCCACCATTGGAGCCAAACTAGATTACTGTAATGCGCTACTGGCTGGCACCTCCAACTCCAATCTCAATAAACTCCAAACCACACAGAATAATGCTCTCAGAGCAGCCCTCAATATACCTAAAAGGGACCACATTGCGCAAGCCAGAAAGGTAGCACACTGGCTACCTGTCAAAGAGCGCATCACATTCAAAATACTTACCACCGCACACAAATGTATCAACCTGTCCGCACCATCATACCTGTCTGATACGCTAACCAAGTCTCTCTCCACCAGACCAACTAGGCAATGCCACTCCAACCAACTTAAGGTCCCACGCATCAATCGAGCTAGAGCAGGTGGAATAAGTTTCATCTACATTGCCCCCAACCTATGGAACGCACTACCTAGCACACTTAGAGCAGAAACCTCTCTCTCTGCCTTCCGAAAAAAGCTGAAAACCACCTTGTTTAACTAACTCCCTCTCCTCATGTTGTTTACTCTCTCCTCCTCCTCTCCTCTCTCCTCCTCCTCTCCTGCAGCTACTTCTCTTCTCTTGATTGCAAATAAGAAAGTATTTCAATGTATGTACAACTAGTCTTCATATCTTCTGTTTCTTCTCTTGCAACTAAGTAATGACTTCAATGTATGTAAAACAAGTCATTTTTTTTTTTTTCTGTAACAAGCGCCACGATGCCTATTGGGCTGCCTGTGCGCTAAACAAATGTGAATAAATAAATAAAAAAAAGGATTTAAATATGAAGGCATAAATAGGCAGCCTGATGTTGTCTACTGCTTAACATACTAAACTGTTGGTCCAACTTCGGCCTTACATTTCCCAAACCAACTTCGAGACTGTAGCTAGAGCTATTGTTGGGTCAAAGATTGACTATTGCTGTAACCATTTAGTAGGAGTGGCTAAGACTGACATCTCCTGACTTCAAACACTGCAAAATAGTATGGTTAGGGTCATTGTTGGCCTAAAAAATAGAGACCATGGGGGTCATTACGACCCTGGCGCTAAGGTGTTAACGGCGCCGTAAAAGGCTGCGGCGCTGTTAACCCCTTAGCGCATTTCTACAAGGTCCCTTCGCGGGACCCGACCTGAACGGCTGGTCTGGACCAGCCGTTAAAGTAGGGACCCGCAAAGGGACCTTGATGGCAATTACGGTACCGCAACTTGCGGTACCGTAATTGCCGCCTTCCCCATTCCCATTGAGCCCTATGCGGCAAAAATGGGAATGGGGAAGGGCCATGGAGAAAGGGGGAATTGCCGCCCGCCAACCTTGGAATGGGGTGGTAATTCCCCCTTTCTCCATGGCGGACTCCGGCATGGACCATGGTGCTGATAGCACCATGGTTTAGTGCCGGAGTCCTAATGAGGGCCCATGTGTCTGAGGCCAGGCGGGGACTGCACTGGCTTGCAGTTGAAGCCAGGCTCCCGTTTCGGTTGCTGATTATTACCCATAAATGTCTTAAGGGATCGGGTCCTTGTTACAAAAAAAACAAATGTTAGGACGTTGAGGTCTAACAACATGAATCGGCTACAAATTTCAAAAGGCAATCTTACTGTGGTCATTAGATGTGCTTTTTTTATGGCATCCCCCAAAGCAGGGCATGAGATTCCCCCTTACCTTAGATATTGAGTCAATAGCAATACTCAGGAAAAAGATCAAGACGTTGCACTTGAAAAGGTGTGTACTCTAATATTCGATTTTGTTCTGTTCATGGTTTTTGTTTGTTTGTCGCACCCTCACGCCTCCGGGTCCTATGGTGCGATATACAAATGAATAAAAGTAAAGTAAATGTAACTGAAATAAGGAAATGGTTTCGGATTGCTCTAAGCACTGTAATTTGAGGGTTTATAGTCATAATCTCGAATACAAAAATGTCGAAAGTCATAATGTCAAAAAAATAAAGTCGAAAACAAAAATGTCGAATTTCTTTTTTTTTGTTGATTTTTATTCGAAATGGGGGGGTTCCCCCCCAACCCCCCTTTTTTCATTTTTTTTTATGTTTTACCCCTTTTTTTTACCACCGGAACCCCAAAAAAACATGTAAATTAAAAAAAAAAACAATTCGACATTTTTGTTTTCGACATTATTGTTTCGACATTATTGTAATTCGACATTTTGTTTTCGAGATAATGACTGGACACCTAATTTGAGTGCTCATCAAAGGTGCTGGTTTGTAATAGTCATGCATAGACTTCAAAACGTGTAGAGCAGTAGCAGCCCTGTAAATGTATCTGGTGTATGCTGTTTTGTGTGTAGTGCCGATCATAAGGCAGTTTTGTACCACCCTCTCTTGACGGCAGTACAACCATTATTCCTAATCGGGACACACCTGACGAGAAAGGGTAGCCAAACCACTCGTAAGGTGGGTAACATTGACATAACAACAAGGTTTAACTCTCAGGTAGGGTAGCAGGCTGACACAAAGGTACAATTTCTCCTCCAATCTCTAGAAAATACACCACACTCATGTACTGAAAAATATATACTCTATTAACTCTATCCCGTCAAATGAAGTACGTAAGACATAAAACAGAGCATTATAAATAATTCCAGTATATTATAAAAACCTGAGGTAGTCGTCCAACATAAAATAACATGGGGTGGAGGAGAGTAAGGGACCTACAATACCCAAACAAAGACACAAACTGCCTCTATGCAGAAACCCCTGGACCAAAGGTAAGTTTCAAAATTATAATACTTGGACGAGAGCTTACTAAACCCTTTGTGGATCCAGGAGAAGGGTAAATGGGCCATGTGCTTAAGTGGAGGTAAGTCAAATCTCCCCCGCAGATGTGAATTCCTCGGCGAGCAACTCCAGATAAGGCCAGAAGATGCCCCAAAGTGGTGTTCCAGAGGTTGAAGGATTGGCTTGAGTAAGACACAGCAGAGCAGGATAATCCTGTGCAAAATGATTTTATGTGACTAAATGATTGTGCATTTAGTCACATAAAAGAACTTTTTACACATTTTCCATCTTACATTGTTATTAACACATTTCATTTAGTTCACATATAAAAAGTGTAAAAGGAATATGTGCAAACTTACATTAATTTCCTATATTTTTCCCTTTGTTAAGAGGACATTTTTATAAAATTCAATTCATTCAAAAGTTTTAAAAGAGCAATAGACAAAGGAATCTCCTTTCCAGATGAGATCCTGTGCCAAAAATCCTGAGTAACAATCCAATCAATATTATGTACAAAGTTTGCAAAGTATTTTCTTCTGAGTGCCTGTGTGGATGTACATGTTGCCAATAGATGTTTTGTATTCTGGAGGAACCCATAGCCCATAGGGTACACTCGCCAGCAGAGCGCTCTTAAGTTTAGCTAAATTCTTTGTGTTTCATTTGCTTTAATCAGGTTTAACCGAAAGCGCAAAAGTTACTAAACAATGCTCTAGTTTGTATCCAGTCGGCGCGCATTAATGCACTTTTTAGATTATAAGGATTTTCTATTAAGGTCTTAGTGGTAGATTCACAATTTTGTAAAATCTGTTAGGCATCATTTTGGATATTGGACAAGTATGAGCTCTTCTGCAAAGAAATATGATTAATATCTTAATACAAAGAATGGTCATGTGGGGGGCTAAGATTAATCTGTAAAGGGTGAGAACCTTCCAGTTGAAGGAAGATTGTAGGGATTGTAAGCCCAGCTCATATCTCAACCTTGATATAGGTAAAGACAGAGGCAAAGATTGTATCCTTTTCCATAAACGTCCCTCGAGACGATCCCAGTTGATATTGCAAGCACTGGCCTTGCATTCCAATCCATATAATATAGCGGGAATAACTTTGACTTTATAGAATTTTATTAAAGGCATAAGTGAGAATCTACAGAACAACTTTAGGAGTTTTTTCATTTGGCACATTTATTGGTGTATTTTACTCTCGAGATCTGATGTGAGGTCCTTTTATGACTCAGTGGATTTAAGATGAAAACTTAAATATTTTACTTTTTTTACTACTTGGATTGTCTGTTGGTCCATGCTCCAGTATAATTTAGGTTTCCTTATAGTCTGTTGGCCAAACATTATTATGTTAAATTTGCCATGATTAATGACTAAGTCATTTTTTTTTTGGCATAGACCTCCATTGCCGTGATTAGATGTTGGAGCCATACCGGGATGTTATCTATAAGGGCTATATCATCGTTGTAAGCAAGAAAGTGAATTTTACATGTGCCTATCGAAGGAGAGACGAGGATATCATTTTTCAGGAATGTGGCAAGTTCAGCAAGATATAGATTAAACAAATGAGCTGCTAAAATACATCCTTGCCTTACTCCTTCTGCTGTTGTTATTATGGAAGATAAATCGCCCATTAAATTTAATCTGACCTGGATTGATCATAAAGGGCAATGATCATTTGCAACAAACCTTCTGGAATGTTCCATTGTTTAAGTTTGCACCATAATGTTGTCCTGTTGACTAAATCGAATGCTTTCGATAGATCAATCAGGGCAACATAGGTCGGCACAGACTTCTTTCTTAAGCTTTGTGCTTTTAAGATGCTAAGGATTAACCCATTCAAGATAGTACAGAGCTTGTTCCAGAAGCCTACTTGTAGTTTTGATAATATACGTTGACTAGTTACCCATTTTTTTAAATTCTTGTAGGACTAGACAAGATCTCAGTCCATCAAAGCAATCAGGCGAGTTTGCTGGATCTAGTCTATTGCCCTTTTTATAAATGGGAATTACTATTGCTAGTTTCCAGGAGGTAGGCGTTTTTGGGTCTCAATGATCTTTGTGAAGAGTTTGGCAAATGTTGCTGCCTAAATTTCCAGATAGGATTTAAACATTGTGTTAGTTAATCCATTGGAGCCAACTGCACAAGATTTTGAAGATTTTATAATTAGTCCTAGTATCTCATCTTTGGCTGTGTATAGCTCCCATGGGATGTTATTATCTATATAGGTCTCTGAGGCTGAACTTGTGAACAGGTCTTCTTTGAAATAGATTCCCAGACAGTGTTGGATATCATGGAAGATTGTTGAGCGCTTTGAGAGAGATTTTTGTTGTTAATAAGCCCCCAAACATTTTTTGTTTGTGTGGGTAGAAGAGTTTGTAACATGCTCTGCCCAACACATTATTCTTTGACCATGTGACCAATATCTATATTTATTTTTTAATTTGATCTTTTCAGCAGTATAAGTGTGTAACTCAAGATTCTTAGCTTTTAAGTCTCATAACTTTTAAGATTTTTTTTTTAGCATAGGCTATCTCATCAAAAGTGTGCACGTGAATATTTGATTTGACACCTTTTTTTTAAATGAGGGTTCAAATCCCATATCTACAAAACTGCCGAGCGACCATCATTTTTCAATTTCACTTTCCAAACCATGCATAACTGTGTTCTAATTTTCTGCTCAGCTTTCAGGCCATATTACTAAAACTGACAATACAATTCCCTTGTGGATTCACCTGGAGTTTGGAGGTGTATGTGTTTTCAATCTCATATTTTTCCAAAGAGAAGACAGTGTGTAAGGAATCTTAACCTCGGACCACAGGGACCGCTCAGGGTAATTATCATGAATGATCGCCCACCCCAGGACCCATGGAAAGGTGAGGGAACCATGAAAATGACTCCCAGAGACCCAGTGGACAAAATATATGGCAGCTGTTGCTAGATTTTCAGCACAGTCCCTGGGGGAGGGTTCTGAGAGGCCACCGTATTATAGTGAACAGGAAAAAGTCGAAACTCCATGAAGCTAGTGTAGCTCCATCAATGTAGTGTAGCTAAGCATTAAGGCTTAGACACACACAGCCCTCAAATAAAGTTAAGCAGGAATTATAAAAATAATCAATTTCTGATGCTTGTGAATCTGCTTAGAATCACATGCTGTGCATAAAGGTCAACATCTAGTGGTAATCGCAGAGTATTTAATATTTTTTCCGAAGATCGAAAAGGGACGTTGACATGGGCGTGACTGTAACACTATCCCTAACGTGATGTGTAGTGTACCCAAAATCCTTCATGCGTCGAGGTTTCACCAGATAGTTTTATTTCTGCCTAACTAGTCAGTCGCACATAATGCAGAGCTTGTGAGATTTTTATATTGCTGATTCCTGTTCTCTGTGTTTTCGCTTGCCTTCGACGACTACTCAACGGCTGTTCAACACCTGATCTTGTCCGTCGACGATCTATCGTTGACTGACGGGGACAGTTTTCCACGTGGCCTTGGCCCTCCGGCCCGGCCTTTACAGTAAGGTGAGCTGGGCTCTGTTCCTACTGGCTTCTCTTGAGAATGCCTTTTCTTTACCCCTTCTCTTCTCTTTCTTTCAGTCTGGCTCCTGTTCCCTCTGCTATGGAGAAGGACACCTTTTAAATTCTACCCGTCTTGCAATGACAAATTCCCTTGGAAAGTCACCTACCACCGATGCAATCAGTGTCTCCCTCGTGGTCACGACAAGCGTCACTGTAAAGCCTGCAAACTCTTGCAGCCTAAGTCCCGGAAAGACAGGCGTACAAAATGGTGGGCGGCCTACGCAATGCAGGCCGAGAGTCACTCACCTGCCGTCGCCTCAGACAAGGAGTCTGTCAGGAGTCTGTCGGCAGCCACGCTCCGATTTGCAGGCCATTGACCTAACTGTGGAGCCCTCGCTCTCCTACATGTCCGTCCACAGACCAGCCAAGCATGCCACCAGCAGTGGTATGGGGAGGTCACAGGGACACACACACGCCCCACCTGCTTCAAAGCACACAACACCTAAACTTCCCCCGGCAGATTGGTCGAGGAAAGTTTCCACACCTTCAGGCCTGTCGAAATCCCCAGTGGGGCCTTCCGAACCTCACAATTCGGTTGCCTCTGAGCACCCGCCTACGCATTACCACAGAGACATCTGTCAGGTTGGGAGCTCACCTCCTTCAAAAGACAGCGCAACGCGTGTGGTCCCCATCAGTAGCTTCCAATCACACAAATCTGTTGGAACTGGTTGCAGTCTTCAAAGCCCTGAAAGCCTTCCAAGCACATTTACAACGGAAGACAGTTCTCGTCCGTACAGACAGTACCACGGTCATGTACTACCTGAACTAGGCAGGGAGCGCACTCAATCTCTAGGGCTATCCAAACTGCCCCAGAACATCTGGAAGTGGGCACTCGGACACAACATGTTCCTCCTGTCACAACATGCTCCAGGGCAACACAATCTTCTGGCAGACGTGCTCAGTAGACACTTTGATCTACCCGCAGAGCATGAGTGGCGCTTGCAAGAGCACATTCTACTCAATGTCTTTGCAGAGTGGGGTTTTCCAGACATCGACCTGTTCGCGACTCTGGTGAACGCCCAATGCCCAGATTACACCTCCAGGTAACCACAGAAACACTCCGAAGGGAATGGTCTCTGGATAACATGGTCCGGGAGATTTGGCTACGCCATTCTCCTTCTCAATCGAATAGTGCAGAAGATGCACCAGGAACCAGTCACAATGATCCTGGAGGCATCAATGTGGGCTCGACAGCCCTGGTTCTCCAATCTCATGGGAATGTCAGTCTCCCCTCCCAGGAAACTGCCACGCCCATACAACATGCTGTTGCAAGACCGGGGGAAAACACTGCATCCGTACCCCCAAACACTCAATTTAGCAGCCAGACTCCTGAAGTCATAGAGTTCGGACACCTCCAACTCCCTCAGAGATATATGGACTTCAGGGAAGCACGAAAACTCAACACCAGACATTGTTGCTCCAATAAGTGGAAGCACTTTATCTGGTGCAATGCTAAGAACGTCAACCCCTTTGACTGCTCTCCTAAAGATATCGTCCTTTATCTAACACACCTAATAGATTTAGGACTTGTTTTCAATTCCCTAAAGGTCCACCTGGCCAATCTGTCTGCGTGTACCACATCCCAGAGCAAGTTTCACGGTGGAATATTCCTGTCATTAATGCTTTCATGGAAGGGGTAAATCGACTTCACACCCCTATTTCCAACACAAGTCCGCATGGGACTTGAATGTTCTCACAAGAAGAATGGGACCTCCTTTTCGAACCCATGCACAAGGCTAGCCTTAAGGCCATCACCTATAAGACTACCTTTTTAGTGGCCATCACCTCGGTAACGAGAGTTGGTGAACTGCAGGCCCTTTCAGTTCAGGACCCATTTGTGACTATTCACAAAGACAAGGTGGTTTTGTGCACACACCCACGTTTTGCGCCTAAATTCATATCGAAGTTCCATATGAACCAATCAATCGAACTTCCCACTTTCTTTCAAAACCCCACTAACTTGGCAGAAAGAAGCCCCCATACACTAGATGTGAGGACGGCAGTAATATACTACCTTGAAAAGACTAAGCCACTGAGAAAGACAAACCATTTCAAAAATACTTCTTTAACTCTACCTACCTTCTTTCCAAATGCCACTTCACCAGCAGAAAAGGCTCTACACTCTCTGGATGTCAAGAGCATTGAAATATTATTTGGATCGCACAAAATCTTTTAGATCGACTAAGCAGTTGTTTGTAGCCTTTGGTCCATCCAACAAAGGAAGATCCATTTCAAAACAGGGCATTTCAAGATGGGTTTCATCTACAATCTCCTTCTGCCACTCTAAGGCCAAGAGGTCGTTACTATCGGCCGCCAGAGCGCACTCCACTAGAGCCACTGCTGCCTTGGCGGCTCTCTGGTCTGGGGTACCCATCAGACACTTGCCAAGCGGCAACATGAGCAGTGCCCCACACTTTCACCAGGCACTACTGCTTACACCAGCAACACGCTGAGGATGTGCAGATGGGACGGGCAGTCCTTCAATGACTTTTCCAGTACGGTAAGCCCTGCAGCTTCCGGGGTTGTTTCCTTTCTCTACTTGAAGTATTATTTTTGCATTAACGCAGACAAGTACCTAATCTGTGTTTGCCTGGTTTCCACCTCCTAACATTTATACTGTGAATCCATGAAAGATCCAATGCTGGTGAAGGGAGTAGTTTATCTGTAATTCCATTTCTCCAGTGTTGGTATCTTTCATGGATTCACATGCACCCTCCCGCCTTCCCCCTTCAGGCAAACATCCTATTTGAGGGATATCCTCCGGCTAGAGTGGTTAAAATCTGAGGGGAAGCTGCTGTGGCGGAGCTATACACTCGACGTCCCATTGGAGGGTACCAAAAGCACCCACGAGGACGTTGATGGGACACTCATGGTGTCCATTTTTTCCAAAGGAAAATTACTAAATCAAAGTAACTGGGGTTTCCCAGCGTGACAACGGGAAATATTCACAGCATGTGAATCCATGAAAGATACCAACGCTGGAGAAACGGAGTTACTTGTCTAGATGGTCTTGGGGAATCATGGCCTCTTGTATCTTTGTACTCGTTGACAGACTTCCCATATGTGATACTCTGTTGCACATTGTGCCTTGGGTAGCTAGGACAGGAGACCCGAACACATATATTTGTTTATGAATGATGGAATCTAATCTCATGCCCAGGGTATCTTTTATATACGAAACCCCTAGATCTCAGACACCACAGACTGCTCACGGATCGTGAGGGTAGCTATGTTAAATGACCTTTAAGTTCTCAAACTATGGTGCCCTCTAGACAAGGGTTCCCATATCAATATGGTGGAGCTCTAGGCAGTCTTCTCTGAACCTTTCAATCTACAGAGTCCTGTACAGATAATACAACAGATATGTATGTATTACCTCAACAAGCACGGAGGGACAAGATTCCCTCAGCTCTGCAGATAGATGCTGATGCTTTCGCAATGGATCATTAATCACCATATACTTTCCATTGTCCACACATCTGTGCAGGGGTGCTCAGTATTGACACAGACACAAGCCATGAACATAAAGGAATTGTTTTCTCAGTAGATCAGATGTTCAATTTAGTGGGCATGGCATGGTCTATTTTCTTGCCTTCTTTCTTTCATTTGGCCGGTAGGGTTTCTATGCTTCACCTCACTACCCCTCCCCCCACAATTCTCCAATACCTCTGTTACTAAGGGTAGTACATAAACTACGGTGCTGCCCCTCTATGGCTCAAGAGGGCTTTATACTCTGACTTCTTGGATATGGTGCATCTTCAACCTTGGATTATTGCTCAAGATATGACCACCTCCCTCATTCGAGTGTCTGGTCCATATTAATTTCCCAAATGAATGCTCTCAGCAGCCTTGTACTGAGGATCTACATGGTTGGCAGTTGGTTACTTTTGTTAGATCGCATTTGCACGATCTGAATGATACAAGACCGAGTAAGACTGTTTGTTTTGTCCTCCCTCCGTCTACCCTTCCTTGTCTTGTCGCGCCTAGAAACACTTGTGTACTGGTGCCTTATAAATGACTTATCATATCATATCAGAGCTGCTGAAGTGCTGATGCATCAAGAAGTTGATCACTCAAAGCCAGTTTACAACTTAATGGCCTACATCATGTCACTAGTGTATGTAGAGGGATGTTAATCCTCATCCTGGCTATTTGGATAAGAAATTGTCATTCATATCAGACTTGGCCAAGTTCGGCATCAAAATGGACTCCTGTAGAACATACATTTCAGGTGAATAGCGAACTGCAGACTTAAACAATTTCACAGTGGTCAGTTGTATGGTTAAAAGGGGCACTCCAGTGGCCTTTTAAGAGTTCATCCCCAGGAATGCACACCTTTTCCCACTTGGAATTCTAAAAGTGTTCTATCCTCATTAAGCACCCATGCCATTCTAACCTCCACAGGTCTATCGTTTGTGACGCAAAACATTGAGTTCTTCGTGACAATCGGTCCACAGTAGTCTTGCTGTCCATTAACACCCATTTCTGACATCCTTTTTTACCAAAGGTGGTCAGTTTCTCTTTAATCGGGAAATCCTACTGCTCTTCTCTCCCAAACCAAAGATTTATGCATAGAGAAGTCTTCATAATATGCATGTGAGCAGTGCCCTTAAGGTTTATCTTGATCTTGCCTGTCCTTCCTCTCTATTTCGCTCCTTTTTGTACAGTGCTTCACAGCTTTGTAGCTAGGTTTGTGCTATACTAATCCAAAACCATAATACTGTAAATCTCCCTTCAAGCCATCTTTGTGTCACTTAGGGGGTATTGCTCCAGGAACAAAGGCATGGAAAGCTTCCAATGTCAAATGGGGAATTTCTTGCATTGTGGAGTGTGGCAAAATTCAGTTGCTCTCCAAAAGCCTCTTCCAATCAAGGGCATTTGCAAGGCAGCAATGCAGTCCATACCTTGTGTCTTTAGCCTAAGCTTTACTTTATGTGCACAAGTTCCAGGGTTGATGCTCAAATCAGTCCAGCAGGTCTACATATGTGTGTCTGCTATTTAACCCAAGTACTGTGAGGTGTTTATTTTTTTTTAAATCCAATGAATTTCTATTCTATAAATCTAATATTCATATTATCGTTTCAGCCATAGTGAGTAAAGAGCTGCTAGTCCAGGGTCTTCCTTTCCATCACTCCATCACCACTTATAAATCTGTTTCCTTATGGTGTTAAAAGGACTGGTGGCTGGACCGGTGAGCATATCGTCTGTTTTTTAATTAAAATGCTGTTTAGTAACCTGCTTTGGTCATGTTCCACCATCCCACTAGTCTGGGGCAAAGAGAAGACTGGACTAGGAGTACAGTGAGTAACATTTTATTTCCAAGCTTCAAGTGGCTAACAGTGATCATGTAGTTTTTCTTCTTTGTTTCTCATACATTTTCTCTGGTAACAGGAAGAGACGAGATCATTCCATTCTAGAAGTATCTGTCTTTGATTTTCCTCAGGTGCTAGGTTCGTGATTGTATAGATGCTTAGGATTAAAAAGTGCCAAAATTCTACAGTTTAACGTAAGTATCGAATGTAATCCTTAAACTTTAATTACATTTTTAACCTACTCAAAATCTATGTACAAAACATGAACTCGCTAATCATGCAAATTGTGCTCCATGATGTATGTGCTAATCATTTTTACATTCTATGAAACATCTCCCTGTTTTTTGACCCTAGACATAGGTCTTGTTTAAAAAAGCCCGACACTTTTCCTGTTGATGTTTACATTTATTTCTACAGGTATGAGAGGTGGCCAGAAGATCACATTCCACGGAGAGGGAGACCAAGTTCCTGGTCTAGATGCAGGAGACATAGTTATTATTCTGGATCAGAAGGAACACCCTTTGTTTAGGCGACAGGGCCATGACCTGATCATCAGAATGGATATTGATTTAGCTGATGCCCTTTGTGGTTGCAGGCAAAGTATTCAGACTCTTGACAACAGGTCTTTACTGATCACTTCTCGGCAAGGTAAGAGGAATTAGACAAACAACTGAAGTGTACTGCAACTTTCAATATGCCATCTCTCTTCAGGGAAAGGGAGTTAGCAATCTAGTAGTTTTAATGAACAATGCCAGAGCGAAAACATTTTAGAACAAAAATAGAAGTATCCCAAGAATCTGAACCCTCTGCTAATCAAGTCTTAAATGATGTATATTCCAAGTAATCTCCTGTTTATTGACTGCTACCGTTCACCCCTCTGCAAGGTAAGTGGCACTGACAGTGTATCTGAATGTTAATCATATGGGTCATAGTAGTGTCCCGAGTCAAAGAAACCTAGCGTTGAAGATTGTGCTTTATTGGTCAGCATCTAGCTGGGTTAACCTGATCAAATGCATCTGAATAGTGGATTTTTAGTAACTAGTTAGGAAGGTCTAATTAAATGGGCCATACCAAAGTGGATGTAGTGCAGATGGAGACTTTGGGCCATAATATGCTCTATTCTGTTCTTATTGGATTCTTGAATACTTGGACTATAAATAGTGTACATTGGATAAATGGTGAATATTACATTAATTCTAAACTGGCTAGTGTTAACTCACCCCATCATTTAAAGAAAATAGAGACTTGTTGTCAAGCAGTTCAAGACATATTAGTTAGATAACATCAGTATATCATGCCAAGGATCACCCACTATTGGTGTCACTGCAACTGTGAGAGATTGACTGTGTTGCAATTCGGGATCTTCATGTAGTTGGAGGTAGTTCATAAGGGCTTTTTTAAAGACTGACTTGGAATTCAATGCTCTTAGGTCCAGGGGAAAGCTGTTATTTTATGGGTACAAGGAGAGTAAGACGAGCAAAGTAGTTTAGTTTAAGGAGGCTGTTTTGAGAGTATATGCAGTTTTGTTGTGTCGTGCTTGTGACAATTTGGGTTATTGTATGTGGTTGAATGAAAGTAATCTGTCAACTTGTTTGAGAAGTTGTATGAGGAAATTGTGCTGGCCATGTTCTTTGTAGAAAGCCAGTCAGTATGATGTCTCGATGGAGAGTTGAGTGGGCATGTATGAATGATGAATGAGATTCTGGAGATAGAATGGAGCATTTTCTACAGCATTCAATAGTTCATAAATTCAAATGTTTGATACCGAACTGTAGCTAGTTTTGTATTCCTCATTTGACTGCATGAAAATAGCATAAAATCGCTGTACAGCTAAAACATATTGCATATGTCACGGCTGAGCGATCAACAGACATCTCAGAATTCGAGGAATAGGATTCTAGCATGTTTATATTACAATGCATATAGGTTCAAGGCTTAGGGTGGACTGGGTAAACAAACTAGGGGTTTTCAAAGAAATCAGCACATATCAACCCTAGCTTGCTTGAGGGCCATAGTTCATCAGTGCATCCCTCACTTTCCTGGTGCTCCACCTCCGAGCAGTAAAAACAAAGTCACTCTGTGAATCAGGTTTTCAGTGTCCCCTGGACTTATTTCTTGACTTTCACCTATCATAGTCCAGTTCAAGATACTGATTTCTCATTCCACGTGGTCCTCCCCACCTGCCAGAATTGCGGGTCTCAGGCTTGCTTCAGGTGAAGAGTACTATAAGGGAGTGAGAACTGGCTACCCCTCTCTCAGTAGTGTCACCTAACGCCTGGTCAACTACAGTATATTATTGAGCAGAATACATCACTTCTCAATTAATGCAATTATTGCACAAAACCCAAGAGAACAGAGTGATAGAGAAACAAGGAACCATCTTATATCACAATTACAATATATTCGCAAAGTGTCATTTAAATTAATTTATTCAAAATCGCAAAAAATCACCAATAGTTAAAACAGATGGAAAAATACACAGTTTCCAATCTCTGTTACACAGTCTTAACACTTATATAAAACACTTATATGAAAAACAGACAAGAACAAACACGGTCCATTTAATGTGGGGTTCAACACATTAGTCGTGACCACTCTGTTACTTAGAGTAGTTTAGCAGATGTTAGACTATCTATTTGGGTTAGTCTATTGTCATGTGTCATGTGTCAGGTGAAGACACGCCTGTGTCAAGTTTTTTCAGATCTCACTGGCACACTCAATGCCAATACAGGATTCCTTGGTACCCTTCTCACAGGACCTCTCTAGACCTTCTCTACTATACTTTCTCTCCTTTTTACTCTCTGCACATGCTCCTCTTTGCCCTGCATCGAGTCTGGCCTACTTCACGTCCCTTCCTAGCTTCTTATGTTCTCCCTTGGGTGATTCTATTCTTTCACCCCTCCTCTTTTTCTCTCCTTGATTTTCACTGAGTTTCACACCCACTCTTCCTTCTCGATTGTCATTTCACTCTCCACTCTTTACTCTCTCTGCAGTCTCTTTGTTCTATTCTGCCTCCTTCACTCTCAATTCTCCCTTCCGGTCCCTTTGCTCTTTTGTGCCTTCCATCTCTTTTCGCCTCCCCTTTAAGGCCTACCACTGTATTCTGCCTCTTCTACTCTCTATTCTGCTCTACAAGTCCCTTCTGACTTCTCCCCCTCTTCGCACTTTGCTGCATCTCCTTTGTGTCTCTCCTGCATGCTCTTCTCTTTACTCAATGTTCTCATCGATCGCTACTGTCTATCTCCTTAAAAAAAAACTCCTCACTGGCTTCCACGGAGGATGGCTTTTATGATCAGGTGGACCTGATTCTGTGCCACTAATTACAGATTGCGCTCAGCTGTGGTGAGAGGTCTACGAAGCGCAGGAACTGGCCGCTAAAATGGTTATTTGCTTCCTCAGCTCTGTGGTTCCACATTGCTCTGTGGTTATGTGACTTCTGGGCACAAGCTGACCAGGTGGTGCATGCACCCTTGTTAACCTGTAAAAATCTTTGTTTTTGTTTTTTACAACCATCTGAAGGATGTACGATCACTAACCTTTTTTTTCATGAAACATGAATTGTTTTCATCAAAAGAACTAAAAAGTGCAATAAACATAGCCATCGTTGCTTCACATAGCAGCACAGAAGAATTGACAGAAAATAAAATTGCTCGCCATACGGTGGAAAGTCTGGCGAGAATATCAGTCGCAACAATGTCCAACATCACTGCTTCACCCCCTCTACCCATTTACCCCAAACCTTCATAACGTTTGCAGGACACTGTGGATAATCCTGTGGATCCTCCACTAAAACCCTGACTAAAGTTTCCTCCCTGTTGGCCAGGAGAGGGCAGATTCTTCCTGATCGCAATCCTGGGGTTGGTGTATTTATTTATTTATTTATGGCATTTATATAATGCCCAAACCCTTGAGTATCACAGTGTTTGTCCCAGAGAAAGCAGAAGCAAGTTACAAAGGTTGTCAGATATCACTCATACTTGTTGAAGAGCCAGGTTTTTACACTTATTTTTAAAAAATTCTATTAAAGACTAACACATGCAGAAAGGTTACATTGCGTTACAATTTCTAAACATTGCAGATGAATGATCTGATTTTTGTTTACTCCCCGTCCCATGCTTCCCCCTCACTTACCCTTCCCTCTATCCCTCCCCCATACTAAATAACCCATGAGAGATGGAAAATTAAGGCAGAGACCTGGAGGCAATTAGACATTTCTCCAGCATGGGGTCTGGCATGGATTCACATGCTCATGAATATTCCCCGTCGTCAGGCTGGGAATCCTCAGTAAAGGAAAAAATCAGTATCGGTTTCGTTTCTGATCTGTCTTTCTTAGTAGTAACCAATCGCTGATCTCTGGGTCATACTGCCCCCAGCCAATGACTGCCCTCTCGCTAAGTCCCGCCTCTGGCAGCCATCTTCAGATTTTTACCACATGCTCAAGTGTTGGGAGTCCTCCTGTTTAGCTCTTGAGCTTTTGTTGCGTTTTCACACTTTTTCAAAGAGATTTCTAATTTTTCGGTCAAATAGAGCCTTAAGCTCCACTGTTTCTACATCCAATCAACGGGGACCCGTTTCTGATTTTTTCTACGCCTCTCAAGGGTGAAGTTTTCGTCAAGTTACGCTTCTTGGAGGAGTCCAGAAGTTTCTGTGGCCTTCCCCGGACATGGCCCAGGAGAAAGGAAGCTCGACGCCCGGAAAGCTGTTCATGGTTTGCCCTGGATGCCAACTGCAGAATGTGTTCAAAGAGGACGAGCATTCGAAGTGCCTCTACTGCCTTCATGAGGACAAATCGCACATGGAGAAGGACTGTGCGTTTTGCGGGATCATGTCGGAACTGACCATCAAGAATCGACATCTTCGTCTCTCTAACTGGCTGGAAGGAAAGAGCCCGTCGGGTGAGAAGAAGAAGAAGTCTGAGCGGTCTTCTAACTCCTGTGATGGTGCCCTGGCGACGGGGGCCCAACAGAAGGCAAAGCACCGCGAGTCCACGGGCACCGGGAGCGCTGAACGGTTGGGCTCCTCGGCTGCCAGGCAGGGCACATCCTCCCCAGAACCATCAACCATGAGCCAACGCTCTAGCTCAGGGAAGAGGAAAGCAGAGAACCCGGCGAAGCTTCTGGAGAGGCCCCGGTCGGTCTCGAAGGATCCAGCCGAGGGGGACCGCGGCGGTGACCCTCCTCCCAAGGTGAAGGCCACAGGCCCACAGAAGGTGGTGAAGGCCTTGATTCACCCGGCTAAGGCCTCTATCAAGGGAGTCGAAGCGGCCCTGGTGCAGCCTGGGGAGGCTATGCCAGTGGCGGCGACCTCGGGGCCCAGAGTTTCTCTGCCACCGCGGAGGGAAGCCTCTTTCAGGCCCATCAAGAAGACCCCCGTGAAGACCCCGGCAGAAAAAGAGGGGGGAGCTGGTGGCCATTGTGGACACGGACACAGCCTCCGAGGAGGAACTGGTTGAAGTCTTGGAGGGCCTCGATGAGGGTGTCGAAGAGGCCCGGTCCCACGGGACGGATCCCGACGAAGGGGACGACGAGAGCGACGGCGACGCCGGTGAGGTTCCTAGTCAACCGTCGCGCCCGTCGCTTCCGGAGCCGCAGGACAACTCGGTGGCCATTTTGTTGGCGATACAATCCTTATGTTCGGAGATAGGGACGAGATTGCCCCTACCACCGACGGAGGAGCCGGGACGAGGCCCGACAGAGGAGCCAGAGCCGGGCCCGTTGGGGAAGTCCCCCAAACAAGAGAAGAGAGACCCATCCAGCCCCACCTTTTCAGCCCTCGCGGCCTGCTCAACCATTGCCCATGTCCCCCGTACCTGGGGATGACGCGGGAACGGACACGGCCACGACGGGTACGGATGATGATGATGGCGGTGACGACGGGACGGAGCTCCCGTCGCCTCAAGCCAGTGCCTCCCCGCCCGACGAGATTGGGTCTTTCCACGCTATGATCGCTAGGGCATCTGAGCTTTTTCAGCTCTGCCCCGAAGAGAAGAAGGAAGGCTTCCTGTACCAACGGCGCAAGGCCAAGAGGAAGACAGTCCTCGCCGTGCCTCTGTTGGATGACATCTGGGACGAAGGTCTCACCCTTCTCAAGAACCCGTCTACGATGCCTGCCATGAGGGGTCGGTACGAGAAGAAGTACCGGGTCCCTGACGTGGCCCCTTTTGCCTTAGGGCGCAACCGACCCCTGACTCGGTGGTCTCAGCGGCGGCCAAGAAGAAAGCAGGGGGGCATCAGCCTCAACAGCAACTTCCCCGCCGGACGGCAAAGGAAAGCAGCTGGATGCAATGGGACGACGAGTTATCTTGTCGGCGGCAATAACGATTAAGGCGGCCAACGCCCTCGCAATCGTGGCACACTACGACAGGGAGTTATGGTACAAGATCGCCCCCCTGTTGGACTTCCTACTGGACGACAAGAGGGCTGAGGCCCTGGAGATCTTGCAGGAAGGTGAGGTGGCGTTGGACCATGCCATAACTGTGGCAACGGACATTGCCGACACCGGTTTCCGCCAGCTAGGCAACAGCGTTTGCCTCAGACGACGAGGGTGGCTCAAGGCGACGGATTTCCGCCAGGACGTACAAGCCAAGGTTTTGGACATGCCGTTCGACGAGAACAACCTGTTTGGGAAAACAGTGGATGAGTCCCTCCAAGCCATCAAGGCGGACACGGAGACAGCTAAGGCCCTAGGAGTTCTTCAGCAACAAAGGCCGTCCTTTTGGAGCTCCGGAGGCAAGCAGGGTGCCTCCAAGGGATTCAGCGGTGGCTCCTCTACATACCGCCAAGCAGCCCGCTCCTTGTTGCAGAAAGCCTATAGAGGACGAGGCAAGTCGGGTGGATCCCGCTCTCGTCGCCAGGGAGGCCAAGGCGGCAAGGCGTCCTCCAGGCAAGATTGAACCGACCATGGCGTCAGGCCCCCACCGAAGCACCTCAGTGGGAGGCCGGGTGGCGAAGTTCGTCAGCGTGTGGGAGTCCATCTCCACCGACCGTTGGGTGCTGGACGCCCTGGCCCAGGGGCACGCCCACCAATTTCTAAAGAAAAGTGCCCCCGCATTCCTCCAGGGGCCAGGAAAGAAAACCACGTCCCTCAACTACTGTTGGAGGTAAGGGCGATGCTCAAGAAAGGTGCCATCGAGCTCGTCCCAAAGAGGCTCCGGGGCTCTGGAGTATACTCAAGGTACTTCCTCGTGAAAAAGAAGACAGGAGGGTGGCAACCCATCCTGGACCTGCGACGACTGAACAAGTACATCAAGGCACAGAAGTTCCGGATGGTCACCCTCCAGCACGTGCTGGGACAGCTGGAGGAGGGCGATTTCCTGTCGTCGTTGGATTTGGAGGATGCATTCTTTCACATTCCCATTCTAAAAGGACATCGGAAGTTCCTCAGGTTTGTGGTCCAAAGGCGGCACTACCAGTTCAAGGCCCTCCCGTTCGGATTGAAGTCGGCACCCAGGGTTTTCACCAAGTGCCTTGCTCCGGTGGCGGAGCGGCTGTGCCTGCAGGGTATCCACATCTACCCCTACCTGGACGATTGGCTCATCCGCGCAAGGACAAGGGAGCTCGCCGTAGAACACACAGCGAAGACCGTCCAGCTGCTCACGGACCTGGGGTTCTCCAACTTCCCCAAGTCACACCTGGTCCCCTCTCGCCGAACGGAAATAAACATGCGTGGGAACTTGATGTTTATTTCCGTTCGGCGATTTGAGAAGTGGGAGGAGCAGTAAATATCTGCCCGTTAAGCGCATGTGGAAAAAAATGACTTCACAGAAGCACCTTCCTCACCCCCCCTGCCGAGCTCACCGACGCCCCGTGAACTGAAAGAAATCAGAATTGTGGGAAACCTGAAAGAGTTGGAACAAATAGCAACCATAGCCCTGAGGATGGATTCTGTAGTAATCTGAAACGCGTTGGCAATTGTTTGAATTCAATGTTGCTGTTTGGAATCATTTAAATGGACGATGCTGATTTACTCAAAACAATGTTATACTGTGATTGTTGTGAACACTAGTCATTGCAAATTGGTTTGAAAATGTTCCTTCTTCCTATTTTCTGTTAGTAGCAACCATTACTTCAGAGCTACTCTGAGAATGTAATATAGGACTCTCTGTAACAAAGTGTGGGGTACTTGTTGGTTTACAATTGTACTCTTCTTTATGATTTACTTTTCTGTATTTACTTTTCTGTATAAAAAAAATGCTTGAGGCATATTTACGTTCTTTCTTGAGAAAGATATGTCCAAATAATTGCATATTTAAAGTTTACCCCCTCTCAGTTTGAGAGCAACATTAGTGAATTGTTCAAAAATATTTTTCTTGTAAGAAACTTAACTGGTGGTAGTCGGTACTCCCCTATGGATCCCAGTGTTGGGATTACTGGGGAGACAGACCCGTGAGTAAAATTTGGGAAAACTTTTTGTTCCCAATTGGAGTGCATATGGGGCTACAGGGTGGTAACACACGGTTCCGTTCTGTCTAGGCTCATGGGGGCGCCATTCGAGCCTCTGCATTCGGGGCCATTGAAGTTCCTCTCGTGGAAGACAGCTTTCCTTGTGGCCATCACCTCCGCACGACGAGTGGGAGAGATCCAGGCGCTATCATTCAAGCCCCCGAACTTGACTTTTCACGACACGAGGGTGGTGCTGAGGACGCACCCCTTCTTTATGCCCAAGGTGCCGTCGGACTTCCACCTCAACGAGCCCTTGGTGTTACCAGTTTTCTTCCCGTCGCCTTCGTCGCCGGCCGAGAGGACTTTGCACTCGCTGAATGTGGCTAGAGCGCTGAAGTCCTACGTGGACCGCACGAAGAGTTTTCGGAAGTCGTCACAGCTGTTTGTGAACTTTGGACCTGTGAACCAAGGGAAGGCTCTCTCGAAGGCTTCCATTTCCAGATGGCTCTCCGGCTGCATCATGCACTGTCACCGGTTGGCAAACCGACCGTTGCCTGGCCGTCCGCGAGCCCATTCGACCAGAGCGACCGCTGCTACCACAGCGTTCTTGTCTGGTGTGCCCCTGCTGGACATCTGCAGGGCTGCTACGTGGAGGTCGACGCACATCTTCACGAGATTCTACTGCGTCGACTGGGATTCCAGGGAGGAGTCCAGGGTCGGCCAAGCAGTGCTGCGAAACCTGTTCGCCTGAAGGTGGGCCTGGTGGGCAGGTAAGAGTTGCTTAAGGTTGAGTTTATGTAATGCTTAATGTTGAGCCTTTTGTCACCTCCCGTGGTTGTGCATATGTGTACTGCTATGTATTCTTATATTCATGAGCATGTGAATCCATGCCAGACCCCATGCTGGAGAAGGAACAAGTTATTTACCTGTAACTGTTGTTCTCCAGCATGGGTCTGGCATGGATTCACATGTGAACCCTCCCGCCTACCCCTCTGCGGCTCTTCACTTGGTCATACTGCCACTTCACGTGCTTCCAAATCTGAAGATGGCTGCCAGAGGCGGTGCTTAGGTAGAGGGCAGTCATTGGCTGTGGTCAGTATGACGCAGAGACCAGTGATTGGTTATTACTACGAAAGACAGATCAGAAACGAAACTGATACTGGTTTTTTCCTTTACCGAGGATTCCCAGCCTGACGACGGGGAATATTCATGAGCATGTGAATCCGTGCCAGACCCATGCTGGAGAACAACAGTTACAGGTAAGTAACTTGTTCCTTAGCACAGGACAAGTCCTGCTTAACAGTTGGCATCCAGCTTTGTTCAAAATCCATACGCCTTGGGCAACACTTCTAGTTTGTATGTGACATGACACGCTCCACCAGGGCAAAAAGCAACATTTGTGCGAGGCATTAGGGAGTTTGTTCTGTTCCCAGTACCCCTGGAAGGGGAGCCACAAAATTTCAATGTGCAAGAGTGATTCCATTAGTGTGGCTGTGAGGCTTTCCAAGCCATATATCTCTTTAGCCTTGCGCAGCCATTCTTTTTTTTGTCGGCAGGATGGTACCCTTTCATCTCATGGTCAAACACACTCGACCTGCCAGCTGTAGGTTCCTGGGCAGATGGGGAAGGACTAGGTATTGTTCCTCGACAAGCTCGCCTCCAAACAGCACGAGAGGGGTCATGGCCCTCCCGATTCCCTCTGTCAAGAATCCAACCCAGAATTTTCCTTCCAATAAATTTGTATGCCATGGCAGTACCCCAATAATAACTAATCTGTGTGCATCCCCGCCGACAGTATGGGCTAATTCCAGGGTACTGCTTTGCCAGTCGCTGAGCGGTAAGGTGCCATAGCATGAGCAGTCTGCTGTTGTGCATCTTGTATTGGACTGAGATCGTGGAGTTCCAGACAGCTCTGAGTATTGCGGTCCATCCCTGTAGTTTCCCCTCCATCCCATGTCCTTTTCCCATCTAGCTTGTGTGTGTGGAGTTGGTAGGTGCCCCCTTTCCAGCAAGGCGCCATTGATTTTTGCAACTGACCCTTTAGAAGCCCACATGTGTGTTGAGTATGCTTTCAAATGGGGGTGAGATGCCGCTGAAGTTAGGCTTTCCACCGTGGGTCTGTGAGAGCACCCTTTAGTTGCAAGTATAGCAATGGTTGGATCTGTAAGCCTTTCTGAGCGCTTTCTAACTCCTCCTTGGTCAGGAAAACTCTGTCCTTCCACATTTGTTCCCACCCTGACTAGGCCCTGTGCATATTGCGGTTGGAAACAAATAGGGTCTATTATAAGATCTCTAATTGGGGGTGCACAGATGCATAAAAGTCTGTGAACCCTCAGGAAGCCAGTCGAGGACAGCAACGGCTGCCCATTGTCTCTTTTCTTACTTCCCTCCTGGTTCTGATGGGTTTTTCCCGTTCCGCCTCCTGTAATTTCTCTTGAGAGAAAGGTGTAGTCTGTAGCCATTCCTTCTCATGAATGCAATCTTGGAATGTAGGAAGATCGGTACCCAATGAGGGGCAATGTTTTCCTCGAAAAGGAGCTTCAAGAGGCTTGGCACAAGACTGACCTCTGCTGGAGACATAAATGCACAGCTGCTATAAATTGCCAATATGCATGCATAGCGTTTTAAATAATTCTGTAAGCATCACGAGCATAGCAGCTTTCCTCATTCCGAATATTTCAAGAGCTAGATTGGTGGCACACATGCAAAGAAAAGGTGATGGATACATAACATTTTTGGGATGTTAACGTGTTTTGGGTGAAATTCAAGCATTTTATTAAAAAGCCAAACAAATACAACTCCAGGGATGTGCAAAGAAAACTTAATTGCAGCTGGAGCATTTCGGACATGAATACTGTGCGCAGAGAACTTGTGGGTGAGTTCCCATCTCGTGGAAAAGGAGTTATTTTCGCCCAGATGCAGCTAAAGCGGGAGGACCATGTGGTGATGCCACACATGTCTAGTTTCTTTTTCCAAAGGGCCCAAAACACCGGCAATATCGGATGTTCACGCACACTGCGCAGGAGTAACTTCTGGGAGACCCAAAGCCATTCTCCCAACGTGAGTAACCGTTTTCTGAATGGACCCATTGCTTATGTTCTGTCACCTTCAGAGGGTCTAATCGCAACGGAATTGAGCTGCTCTATAATACTCGTAAATATCTGGGTTCCCCTCCCATAAAAAGGCCAACAGAGCATGCTTGACCTCTGCATGGAAAGAGTCTGGGAGCATCACCAGGAAGAGAAGCCGTGGCAGCACATTCATTTTAATTGTCGTGAACCTCCCTGCTCATGAGAGTTTCTGTTTTGACCATTTTTGGACGTCCCTTTTTATCACTGTCCAAAGCGGCGGGAGGAGGGGGCTGGGGGGGGGGGGGGGTCAGTCTGGGGGGGGGGCAGTCAGTCTGATCTAAATCTCCTAGCTGTTTTGTGATGGTTACCCCTAAGTATCGAATGCTATTGTGGACTTGCTTCAAACCCCAGATTTATGTCAGATTGTTTGAGGGGGATCCGCTGATATTTAGCGATAGAACTACCGTTTTGCTCATATGAATGGGTCCCATATTCCTCTATTGCGGCTAAAAGCATGAGTTATGGTTGCTTAGCTTACCATAACTGGTGAATTTCGGAGGTTTTTCGGTTTTACTTGCAACCATAACATCCCTTTAACAAAGTTTTTTTCAGTGAATATATATATATATATATATATATATATATATATGGATGTCAACCTTCCTGTGTGAGAATTGCACTGCACTGACAGGAGGGCCTTTACTTAATGGAAATAAATACTTACTACAAAGCGTACCTGTTGTCCTGGGAGTCCTTCACTTCAGCAAATCTAAGCCTATGTTATTCCCAAATGTTTTAATTTCATTTTTATATAGCATTAAGCTTCATATATTTCAAAGACTGTTGAATGCTAGTTATTTGTATTGTTTTTATTAAGACAAATCGATGAAAGTTATGTTACACAAGCTTTAGTGCCTATTAATTGTCACGCATGGCTTTCTTTTTCCTGCCAGGTGAAGTTATAAAGCCCGGCGATGTGAAATGCATTCAAAATGAGGGGATGCCTATATATCGGGATCCTTTTGAGAAGGGGAAGCTCATTATCCAGTTCCAGGTGAGATGGTGGTAGTGGTATATTGAGTATTACTGGGGCTCCTCCATTGTAGTCTATAAAGACACTTCAATATTCCACCAGTGAACTGAGGGTAGGAGGGGGTTTAACCTATTTTGTTTTATACTGTTTAAGCAATATGCCCCGAGCGGCGTGGGCATTACCTGACTCGGAAATCCCCCCGCCGCGAGGGGCATATTGCTAATAGTACCCCGGCCCGCAAGATCTGCGTCAGCGTTTCGGGACAGAAAACAAACACAAAAAAAGACCAAGAAAATGCCCGCCAGGAAAGGGAAAACAGTCAGGTTTCCCTTTTGATGGCAGCCATCGGGAGCAGATGCGCTGGGAACAGAAGTGTTCCCAGCGTGTTCACTCCCGAAAGACGACAGAGAAGAAGGTAAGTGGGGTTGGGAGGGCGGGGGAAGTGGGGGAGAGGGAGGAAAAAGAAAAAAAGAAAGACGTACCTGAATCCCGGCAGGGGACGCAGGCAGCCTCCAGCCGTGTGGAGGCTCAGAGCAGGGATGGCCCCGCTCTGAGCCTCTACACGGCTGGAGGCTGCCACGGCACCCGTTGTGGACAAAGGAGGCAGAAGGTAAGTGGGGTGGGGAGGGCGGGGAGGTAGGATAAAAGGGGGGAAAAATACACATACCCGAGTCCCCAGTGGGGGGGCGAAGGCAGCTTCTCAGCCGTGTGGAGGCTCAGAGAAGGGATAGCCCCGCTTCGAGCCTTCTCATTGGCTGATGGGCTGCCACAACCCCTGCCCTGAACAATGGCAGTGGAATCCCGGCCGAGGGATTCCCATCCGGGTAATGCCCAGGCGTGGGCCAATCAGAATGTTTGTTTCATTCTGATTGAGCCCTCGCCGAGTACTAATTCTCAAGATTTCCCTCTGCTTTTACAAATCAATATTCCCTGCCACCATTCTTCAGAACTCTCGGATATAATAGAGAGAAACGTTTACATATGATTTCTTAGATGCAACAAAGACTTGGTATGAATTTTCAACCTTGCCTCCATCTTTAGTAATGTTTTCCACTTTAAAAGCTGGACTGCTAAGCACTTATTATTTTCCACACAAAATTCCTCTGGGATTGGTTTTTGTCTGGAATCTGTATCGGATGGCTAATTTGGTTCGCCTGTTTTGAGGTTGTTGGACTGGTTCA
The DNA here is from genome assembly GCF_040938575.1 of Ambystoma mexicanum. Classification (NCBI taxonomy): domain Eukaryota; kingdom Metazoa; phylum Chordata; class Amphibia; order Caudata; family Ambystomatidae; genus Ambystoma; species Ambystoma mexicanum. Next base: position 1,492,322,292 of record NC_090921.1, read on the forward strand.
ATCTGAGTATGAGTTGTGTTCTCCAGGTGTCTGGCCCAGGATTGGCATTCCAAAACCTGTTCTGTGTCCTTTCGGTTATTGCACTAGGTTGTGTAAGCTCTGCTGGGTGAAACCCAGTCCTTGAGTGAGTGGCAAAAGCGCAGAGGTGTTAGCCACAAGCAATTGTGCAAGGATTTTGGATCTTCCTTACTTAGTGCTTCCTTTTTCATAAATAATCGTGAACAGTGATCTGGCAGAATACTATCATTCTATTGATACTGCTTCCTGTGGTGCATATTGTTAAGATGAATGGATATCTAGGCCTGGTTGACAGATTTTTGTAGGCCACCCTAGTTATGATGAACTGCAAGGTTAGCCAAAACCCAATCAAGGTATGTGGATAAGCAGTCAAGGTTTAGTCTCAGGAGAGCGTGGGTGGGGTCAAGGGGCCTTTATGAGTCCACAAAGGATAGCACACAATAATTCAATGTAGACGGTCAGTTATGAAAATGGTTGTTTATTTTGGGCCTTGAGAACACACTGAAAAAGGGATCTAGCAGATAGTACTATCCTACAATACTCTATAATACAAATATATACAATCACCAGTATGTTTACTGATTATACTTCCGCAAATAACTCAACCAAACAATGCAGGTCAGTAATACAGATATATGCTGGGACCCAGTCACAAGCACAATATCCTTACCTTATAAGTCTAAACCCTAAAATGAAAGGGGCCTTGTGCCCAAAAGTCAAAGGGTCCAACACAATAGTTCTCACTTGTATGAGGTCTCTTTTGGAAGGACGCAGTGGGCTTGTGGTGGTGATTAGTTTCAAACTATTTAAAAGTTCTACAACAACTTACCCAAGAATAGGTAAGTTCTCTCCTTTGTTCCAGACCCACGGCTAATCCGTGGGCACAATACCTGACCCAGGTTCGACGACCAAAGGTTCCCAATGTTATCCTGTAGAGGACGGGGCAGGATAGGCACACTGCTGCTTACTTACTCCATGACTCTGATCTTCCCAGACATCATCTGGGGGCTCAATCTTCCACCCTTTGTTCCATTGATAGGTGCCCAGCAGTTGCGGGTTCAAGGATTCTTTCAGTTGGGTACAAAAATGTTAGATGCAACCCCTGTCGGCAAAGAAAGGCAGAATCCAATGATGCAGACTACTTTGGGACACTTCACAGGATGGAGCAAGGTGAGTTCCAGCAACGATCACTGTTTGCAGGTGACGAAAAGTGTCCCTCCAGTCGCGGACACAAGTGCTGCTCCAAGACAGGTTCACTTGAAGATAGGAAGCTGGAATTCAGGGTGAAGACAACTTGTGGCACAAGCTGGCGACAACCATAGTTCCAGCCTCTATTGCCAAATGGCAACCCTTCTGGTGAGGTAGCCCATGAGAGAGCCGGTCAGTCCATTGGGCTGTGTAGGGACACTTGTGAAGGCTCTGAAGAGCTTGGGCATTGACAATGTGTCGAGACTTGTTGATCCCACTAGCCCAAGGACTGAGCCACTGCTCAGGGTCTTCGGAGATCAGGCAGAGCAGCAGGGCTTCACCAGGCCAGATAATGAAAGGGATGCTGGGCCACTTCAGGAGTCCACTTCGGATCCCAGCGGTCTGCTCTTCAAGGGATTTTTGGCTCCAGCGTAGATCTGAAGAATAGCTCCAGAGGTCCTCCTTTTAACCAAATTCTGAGATGACAGCAAGTCTAAGGTCACGAATGGTAAGGTTCTGCACAATTCAAACATCCAGTAGTTGTCCACTCGGGGACAACCACTGGATTCACATCTGCTCCAGTAGCAGACTTTAATGCACCAGTGATGTGGACTTGGACTAGAATTTCCCAGCCCCCTTCCTGGGTCATACACTCGCATAAAGGCTCACTAGCCCATGAAACAGCAGCTTTCCGGGCAAGTGCATGACCTTTATAAGGACGGAAATCTCGTGGCACAGCCATTTTAGGCCACTAGCCATGTTTAGTAGCCTTATGCGGTAAACGCGAATGTGCACATTACAAATAATGCAATAACAGTACAACTGGAACTGCTGCCATCAGCTTGACTTTAGGCACATATAAAAGTAACCAAAAATGTAAACGATGGGGTGATGAAATGTAGCCCTAAAGGACTGATCAGTTCCCCACAACAAGTAAGCAAAAGGTAAGAGAATTGAAGCTGAAGGCTTCACCTTCCTTTAAAAAGTCAGGATAGGATCAAAAACAGAGCAAGACAAATACAGTTCCAAAGAAACTATGGAGGGAAAGTTGCAACAAGAAAATATTTTGTCAGATATATAAATACACTTTCTGAATTTTCAGGATTCTCAGTAGCCCTTTTCACGTTCTCGCACATCCCCTGCCAGCCTGATCGAAGTAATGCAGTCTTGGGACTTTGATGTTCACCCCCTGGCTTCACATATCTTTATACATTTTGAATTCACCGGTTTCAATCCAGTTGGTGCTGTATTTTATGACCTCACCATAAAGGGTTGGTCTTCCTCAAATTAACACTGTCGGGGCTGACCTTGGATTTCTGTACTATAAAATAGCAAACCTCTCAAAAAGTGAATGCACGTTGTCATTAAACTAAGTTTATTTTATATTGGCTGCTCAGAGAGAGACTAGACAACTCCTTGTAGATTGAACTAACCTGAGTATTCTGGACCACATAACGGATACAGTATATATACATTTCCAGAGTACTTAGCACACTCCCACATTAGGGAAATGTTCCCTTTCAATTCATTAGCTAAAATAAAAATGAGTTGGCCCTATACAAGAGAATCTAATCTCCACAATCTCATAGGCAGCCTTCACTGTGGCACTATCTCTTACGCATAAATTTTCGTGACATTGCAAATACAAGCCCAACCCTCTTCTTTAGTTTCTTTCTGCAAGACACACAACCCTAACATGGCATACAATACATTTTTATTACAGCTTCCACTTGGTCACAGACATGTAATGCTAAATCTGACACACATGGTTGATGTATGGACACTTTGAGGCTATAAAGAGCTAACCAAAAAGGCTCTCTTGATCGGGCACCAACTCGTTTTTCCAAACACACTAACACCCTGGATATTTATTCTTGGCGGCCTCTCGCGCCCTTTCATTATGCGACCACCAGTTCAATCCATGTGGCCTCCGTTCCCATTATAATCTTTTTCCTGCTAATCTATTTGGCCTTCTCATAGGCACGCGGTCATCTCCATGCTCCAAGTGACCCTTTACAGTTTATATGATGCTTCTGTGCTTTAAATCTCATTGTGCTAAATTGCCCAATATGCTCCCATATTATATTCACACAATTTATGTTGCTACATGTATGCACATCTAAAATGTATCGCACTTGACACAAAATAACACTTACAGTAACCTTACCAAACACCAATTAACTATTCTAAATACATGCAAAACTACAATATTGCAACAATATCACATCCATTAACATTAATATGGTGAGCACAACATAAATATCTCTTCTTTTGGGATAAAATCGATCTACCCCAACATTCCCCCTTTAGTTAAATCATTAACTAATACATTTCCTGGACCCAAATCTGACTCCCCGATTAAGTCCCAATTTATAGTTTGAATACTCACATGGCATGAAATGGCAGTGGCCCTAACCTTGGACGGGTTGGCAGACATTATACGAGCAGTTCTTCGCATGTTAAAGGAACTTCATCTGGAAAAAACTTGACAAAGGCGCAAATAAATACACAGTGCAAGAATGATGATGATTGGCATCAGGATCTTCATTGGGAGGCTCATCCAGGATGGAATCTACGCAAACCAAGAGTCAATCCACAAATCTGATTTAATTGCCAGACTCACTTTCCATGGCCTGTTTCAGTTAATGCAGTGCGGTCTGCACTGCTGAGGAATCCTATTAAATGCTTCTGTGGATGCCGCTGAAACATAATTTTTGCATTTGGCTCTGCTAGGAAGTTCCATCTTCATGGGCTCAGAAAAATGTGGTGCACTGTTCTCCTCCGGAAACTTAAAAGATGCAACGCGAACAGGGTGGGTTGGGGGGAGGTAGATCCAGATACAGTTTTCAATACCGTACTTCCAAATGTTGAGTGTTTTTCCGAACCATGCATATAGGCACGTGCAGTGTAGTCAAACTGCACACACCCCTACAGGCTGGAGACAGTTGTCGATAGTAGTTTGTTCCACAAGTCCATTTAGTGTCTGACAATGCAGATATTCCACTAGCCAGGTCAGCAAGGCGTATTATGCGACTGCAGTTTCCATTAGTACCCACAAGCACTGTGCCATCACTCTTAAAACACAGAGAAAACGTGTAAGTAGCCGATTCTTAACAGGTTTCTCTGACTCCTTAAGCTATATCAGACATTTTATATGATGGACCCCGATTTTTGTGCTACCATTTCATCAGAATAGTCCCTCATTCCACCAGCTTTACAACTCTTCACCCCTTGCTCCCATCGGTGATATACGATAATAGAGCCTACGAGATTCAGTTGTGCTTTTCTGCTCCATAACATCCTTTTCTCCAGCATGGGGTCTGGCATGGATTCACATGCTCATGAATATTCCCCGTCGTCAGACTGGGAATCCTCGGTAAAGAAAAAATCAGTATCAGTTTCGTTTCTGATCTGTCTTTCGTAGTAGTAACCAATCACTGATCTCTGCGTCATACTGACCACAGCCAATGACTGCCCTCTACCTAAGCCCCGCCTCTGGCAGCCATCTTCGGATTTTTACCGTACGTTCAAGTGTTGGGAGTCCTCGTGCTTAGCTCTCAAGCTTTTACTGCGTGTTTCGCGCTTTTTCAGGTGAATTTTCACATTTTTTCGGTTAATCGAGCCTCAAGCTCCACCGTTTCTACTCCCGTTAACGCCTACCCATTGAGGGATTTTCCTACGCCCCTCAAGGGTGAAGATTTCGTCGAATCAACTTCTTGGAGGATTCCAGAAGATTTGCGGCCTACTTCGAGATGGGCCAGGATGCGAGTTCGTCGCCCGGACCCAAGCTGTTTCGCAGCTGCCCTGGATGCGGGCTGCAGAATGTGTTTAAGGAAGACGAACATTCGGGATGCCTCTACTGTCTTCATGGGGACAAGACTCATATAGAGAAGGACTGCCAGTTCTGCAAGAACTTGTCGGAGCGGACCATGAGGGACCGTCGATCCCGTCTCGCAAGCTGGTTGGAGAAGGGCTCGATGGGTGAGAAGAAGAAGAAAGGGTCCGAGCGGGCTTCTAAGTCCTGTGCGGGCGCCCCGGCGACTGGGGCCCAACACCAGGCCAAGCGCTGCGAGTCCGCTGGCTCTGGGAGCGCCGAAAGGTCAGGCTCTTCGGTCGCCAGGCAGGGCGCTCCTTCCCCGGCACCGTCATCCACAAGCCAACGCTCCGGTTCGGGGAAGAGAAAGTCCGAGACCCCGGGTAAGCTTCAGGAGAAGCCCCGTCCGATCTCGGAAGAGGGGGAGCGAGGCGTTGCCCCTCCCCCGAAGGAGAGGGCCCGGGACGCACCTAAGGTGGTGAAGGCCCCTACCCAGCAGGCGAAGGCCTCTATCGAGTCTATCGCGGCGACTCTGGCCAAGCCGGCAGAGACACCGCCAGCGGAGACCGCCTCCGGGACTAGAGTTTCCCTGCCGCCAAGGAGGGAATCCTCTTTTCAGCCCATCGTCGTGGCCGCCATGATGGAAGAAGCGAGGGGGGGCACGGTGCCCTCCTCGAGCTCGGAGTCAGCCTCGGAGGAGGAACTGACCGAGGCCGTGAGGAACCTCGAAGTCCAATTCGAGAAGGTTCGATCCTGTCAAGAAGATCCTCGGGAGATAACCGAGGAAGACGACGATGGTGAGGAAAAGCGGCCTTCCCTTCCGGCGCAGCCGGATCCTAGGCCCCAGGATGGCTCGGCGGCCATTTTGTCTGCCATCCAGTCCTTATGCTCTGAGATATGCTCCCAGGCCGGAGGACCCGCAACCTGGCCCGTCGGGAAGTCCTCAGAACAAACGACAGAGGACCCAGCCCTCTCCTCCGCTCGCCCCCGTAAGGCCTACAGTTCCTTCCTCATCCTCCCACGAGTCGGGAGATGACGGTGCGTTGGGCTCGACGACGGGTTCTGTGGGCAGCGGCGATGACGACGGAACGGGTCTCCCGTCTCCCGTCGCACGGGCCTCGCCGCCCAACGAGATTGGCTCATTCCACGCCATGATCGCCAGGATCGTCCAAATTGTTCCAGCTCTGCCCGGAGGAGCAGAAAAAGGAAGGTTTCCTCTATCAGCGCCGGGAGGTCAAGAGGAAGACGGTCATTGCGGTGCCCCTAATCGATGACATCTGGGAGGAGGGCCTGTCGGTTCTCAAAAACCCCTCCACGGCACCAGCCAAACGGGACCGGTACGAGAAGTAGTACCGGGTCCCCGAAACCGCTCCCCTGTGCCTCAGGGCCCAGCCAACGCCAGACTCGGTCGTCTCGGCGGCGGCGAAGAAGAAAGCGGCGGGGTCAGGAGCCTCGATGTCGAATTCCCCGCCGGATGGCGAGGGAAAGAAGTTAGACGCCATGGGGCGGCGGGTCATTTCGTCGGCGGCGACGACGACGATCAAAGCGGCCAACTCCCTGGCGATCGTGGCCCGTTACGACAGGGAGCTCTGGTTTAAGATGGCCCCCATATTGGACTTCCTGCCGGACGACAGGAGGTCCGAGGCCCTGGAAATACTGCAAGAGGGCGAGGTGGCGTCGGACAACGCCATAACGGTGGCAACCGATATTGCTGATACTGGGTTCCGCCAGCTGGGCAACGGTGTTTGCCTACAACGACGAGGTTGGCTCCGGGCGACCGACTTCCGTCAGGACGTCCAGACCAGGGTGTTGGACATGCCGTTCAACGGCAGAAACTTGTTCGGGAAGGCGGTGGACGAATCCCTCCAAGCCATAAAAACGGACACAGAGACGGCCCGTGCCCTAGGAGCCCTTCAGCAACGACAGCCCTTTCGGAGCTCCGGAGGCAGACAGGGTGCCTCCAAGGGATCCAGCGGTGGCTCGTCGTCCTACCGCCAGGTGGCACGCTCCTCGTCTCAGAAGGCCTACAGGGGTCGCGGCAAGCAGGGAGCGCCTCGCCGCCGTCGGCAAGGTGGGCAGGGCGGCAAGGCCACCACCTCCAAGCAGGACTGAACCGGCCGTGGTCTCGGGCCCCCTCCGAAGCACCCCGGTGGGAGGCCGGCTGACGAACTTCGTCGGCGTGTGGAAGTCCATCTCCACCGACCGTTGGGTGCTGGATACCCTGGCAAGAGGACACTCTATCGAATTCCTGAAGAAGTGCCCTCACCTTCCACCTGTGGCCAGGAAGGAGAATCACGTCCCGCAACTGCTTTTGGAAGTACGGGCGATGCTCAGGAAAGGCGCCATCGAACTTGTCCCGAAGAGGCTCCGGGGTATACTCAAGGTACTTCCTCGTCAGGAAGAAGACGGGCGGCTGGCGCCCCATCCTGGACCTTCGTCATTTGAACAAATACATCAGATCACAAAAGTTCAGGATGGTCACCCTCCAGCACGTACTGGGATAGCTGGAGGAAGGCGACTTTCTATCGTCGTTGGACCTGGAGGATGCGTACTTCCACGTTCCCATCCTCAAAAGTCACCGAAAGTTCCTCAGGTTCGTCGTCCAGGGACGCCACTACCAATTCAGAGCGCTGCCGTGCGGATTGAAGTCGGCCCCCAGGGTCTTTACCAAGTGCCTAGAACCAGTGGCGGCGCGGCTGCGCCTGCAGGGGATTCACGTCTACCCCTACCTGGACGACTAGCTCATCCCCTCAAGGACGAGGGAACTCGCCGTCGAACACACTGCGAGGGCCGACCAGCTACTCACAGACCTGGGATTCGCCATAAACTACCCAAAGTCCCACCTGGTGCCGTCGCAGGTGGCCCTGTTTCTGGGAGCGAAGCTCGATACAGTGAGGCGCCTGGCGGTCCCGTCGGAAGAACGGACGAAGACCATTCTAGGCAAAGTGCAGCGCCTGCTTGCCACGGACGTGGCCAGGGTGAGGTCCATCAAGTCCCTCCTGGGGATGATGTCCTCTTGCATCTACCTGGTGCGCCTCTGCAGACTACGGATGCGCCCTCTTCAAGAATTTCTTTACGCCCGTTGGAGGCAGGCGACAGGCACCTCGAAGACAGGGTCCTCCTCAACGAGGTGTTCCGGCGGGCGATTCAGTGGTGGGGCGTTCGAGCGCACCTCACGGCGGGCAAGGACTTTCAGTCGCCCGCGTACCAGGAGACGGTGACGACGGACGCCTCCCTGGAAGGCTGGGGCGCCCACACCGGGGATCTCCACGCAAGGGGCCTCTGGCTCCCGGAGGAGAGGCTCCTGCACATCAACGTCCTGGAACTCCGAGCCGTGTTCTGGGCTCTCAAATTGTTCCTCCCGTCGCTCAAGGGCAGGGTGGTGCGGATCTTCACGGACAACACCACGACAATGTTTTACATACGGAAGCAGGGAGGCACCAGATCCCCAGCCCTATCCAAGGAGGCACAGGATCTGTGGCACTGGGCGGTCGCCCAGGGGATGTTCCTGGTTCCCTTCCACCTGGCAGGAGAAAGAAACACCATCGCCGACTCGCTCAGCAGGGAGCTGCGCGCGTGTCACGAGTGGGAACTGCGCCAGGATCAGGTGGATCAACTCTTCCGACGATGGGGCAAACCCCAAATCGACCTGTTCGCAACAGCGACGAACTCGAAGTGCAAGAGGTTCGCCAGCAGGTTTCCCCAGCCGAGAAGCATGGGTGATGCGTTCTCGTTCCCCTTGGACGACCTATACCTGCATGCGTTCCCTCCGTTGCCATTGCTACTTCGACTCATCAGCCAGCTCAAGAGGTCCCGGTGCAGGATGATCCTCGTCGCACGGGCGTGGCCGAGGCAGATCTGGTTCCCGGACCTTCTGGACTTGTCAACGTCCCCTCCCATCAAGCTATCGGCGGACGCGGACCTTCTCTGCAGAGAAGGAGGCGCCATCTTCCACCACGACCCGGCGTCGCTGAACCTGCAGGCTTGGCACCTGCAGCGCTAGAGTTTGGAGGCTACGATATACCGGCCGATTGCAGAGAGGTTCTTGCAAAGGCCAGGGCGTCCTCGACTCTCAAATGCTACGGTCATAAGTGGAAGAGGTACTCAATCTGGTGCCGAGCACAGAACATCAACCGCCTACGGATTACGGCCCCTCAAGTGCTGCCGTACCTGCTATCACTGGCAAAGGCTGGGCTAGCCCATGCCTCCATTAAGATTCATCTGGCGGCGATCTCCAGATATACCAGAACCACAGGACGGACGTCCCTGTGGTCCCATCGACTGGTAAAAGAGTTTATGAAAGGACTGTTCCGGTCGTTCCCGCCGGTGAAGGCCCCGGCGTGGGAGATTAACGTGGTGCTGACCAGGCTCATGGGGCCCCCATTCGAGCCGATGCACTCCGCACCGATGAAGTTTGTGTCGTGGAAGACTGCGTTCCTGGTGGCCATTACCTCCGCACGACGAGTGGGAGAGATCCAGGCCCTATCCTGCAAGGCACCGTACTTGACTTTCTATGCCTCGAGGGTGATTCTTAGGACGCACCCCTCCTTTATGCCCAAGGTGCCGTCGGACTTCCATCTTAACGAGCCCTTGGTGTTACCTGTTTTCTTCCCGTCTCCTTTGTCGCCGGCCGAGAGGACTTTGCACTCGCTGGATGTGGCTAGAGCGCTAAAGTTCTACGTGGACCGCACGAAGAGTTTCCGGAGGACATCACAGCTGTTCGTGAACTTTGGACCTGTGAATCAAGGGAAGGCTCTCTCGAAGTCTTCTATTTCCAGATGGCTCTCCGGCTGCATCATGCACTGTCACCGGTTGGCTAACCGACCGCTGCCAGGTGGTCCGAGAGCCCATTCGACCAAAGCGATCGCTGCTACTACGGCGTTCTTATCTGGTGTGCCCCTGCTGGACATCTGCAGGGCTGCTACGTGGAGTTCGACGCACACCTTCAGGAGATTCTACTGCGTCGATCGGGATTCCAGGGAGGAGTCCAGGGTCGGCCAAGCAGTGCTGCGCAACCTGTTCGCTTAAGGTGAGCCTGGTGAGGAGGTAAGAGATGCTTAATGTTGAGTTTTTTGTATTGCTCAATGTTGAGCCTTTTGCCACCCCCCGTGGTTGTGCATGTGTGTACTGCTATTTATTCTTATATTCATGAGCATGTGAATCCATGCCAGACCCCATGCTGGAGAAGGAACAAGTTATTTACCTGTAACTGTTGTTCTCCAGCATGGGTCTGGCATGGATTCACATGCAAACCCTCCCGCCTACCCTTCTGCGGCTCTTCACTTGGTCATACTGCCACTTCACGTGCTACCAAATCTGAAGATGGCTGCCAGAGGCGGGGCTTAGGTAGAGGGCAGTCATTGGCTGTGGTAGTATGACGCAGAGATCAGTGATTGGTTACTACTATGAAAGACAGATCAGAAACGAAACTGATACTGATTTTTTCTTTACCGAGGATTCCCAGCCTGACGACGGGGAATATTCATGAGCATGTGAATCCATGCCAGACCCATGCTGGAGAACAACAGTTACAGGTAAGTAACTTGTTCCTTTTGATACATTCCTCTTCATCGAAAGGAATTACTGAAGCTGTAACAGACTGCCAATGAAACTACCCTCTAATCCCACACAACGCTAGGTGCACCAAGCACTAGATCTTCTCACATCTGGAATAAATAACTTCAGTATGCCAGAAGCATGAGGAATGAGTAAGCAGAAATAACAAGGTGTCAGAATTCTCAGAATCATTAGTATATCTCACCTGTGTTTTCTTCTGTGATGTCTTGCTGTGTGTGTTTCCTTGATGGTTCCTTTGCGTAGACCGGGTTTCATGAAGATGGGGGCAAGCCTCCCCAGACGCTACCCTGCTTGTAAGGTGTTGCTCAGGACAGGTAACCTCTGGAGAAACTGCCAAAATTCACAGGCATAAAGCCTTCCAGCGAGAAGTAAAAAACCTGTGTGCAGGTTGAAGGTGGTGACTCCTGCAGATCAGCAATCTGATTCCAGAAAGGTATTATGCATAAATGACCTGGCAGCATTGAAGAATGGTGGACGAGTAATCCAGCAACTCAGAACAAAGTTCAAGAAAAAAGGCAGAGTGGCAGAAATGGAGGCACCAGGAAAGCGAACAACAAGGGCAAGGTAAGCAAGGCAAGGCTGGAGTAAGGAGGTAAGAATCAAGGGAAGCGCGGAGCAAGATAAGAAAAGCATTACCAAGCTTTGAGACGTGAGTCCTCCATGTTGGCGTTCTAAATAAGTAAACGCGAGCCGCGATCTGCAGCCAGCATGTGTTTCCCCGGCACACTAGAGCGCTCTGATAGCTTTTGTATGGAGCAGCAGTGTGCCATGTTGGAAGGCAAAATGGCGCTCGTGGATTTCGGTGACCGCTTCCAGGAGGACCACAATGACCATGGCCTGAGTTTCATGACACAAGGTCTTGCAGTTTTCGCTCTTCCCCACCTACTGCATTTGTTGATACCAGAAGTTCTCTGCAGCAAAACCATGGGTGTTACAATTTTATCAAAATTTGATTCATCATACAATTTCATAAATTTTGTTTCCAGGTCTCTTGGTGAGCGTAAGAATACTTATTTAAACTATATACCCCTAGACAGCTCATAAATATTTACATTTGTGCTGCAGAAAACTAGGGAAAAAAGAAAATGTACACAACAAAACTTCCTAGTATTCATTTTACTTGATATTTCTCTAATATACTCGAAGTTTTCATCTGTCTTGTACTGGTCGACTGGAGTGAAAGGAAATTTCCTAGGCCATACTTAACTTACATGTTTATCCTTCTCCTGTGTCTGTGGTGGGATTCCGGTGTCCCGCCTCACGTTGCCTAGGTGGAGCCAAATGCATATGTGCCTCCACCTTAACTAGTGTCGGAGTGTGAGTCCTTGTAGGGGCTGTGAAATCTACTCACTCCACCTCCGCACAAAGGTTCGGCTGAAGATACGGTCCCCAGGAAGCAATGGCTTCAACTCTTCAGATCCATTGGCTCTGTCTTTCGTTTGCAGTTGACTGTTGATAAACAAGCTCCACCTATGAAGATATAATTCGGACAACTTTGGTTAGGGCCCTAAGGTGCTCCCTAAAATCATTGTCCAGAATCTCTACAGATTTATGGGCATCTGCTGCAGTACATACAGGGGTAAGTGATGTTCTCACCCTATACCCTTTGACTATCAACACACAGAACTGTGCACCATTTGTCACCTTCCTCTCCGAAGCCTGGGAGAACTACCCTGTCTTTTTTATTTTATTTTTTATAATCTCTGCTTCTATTATAGTAACTATGGTACCTAGTGTTATCTCTTGTGAATTTGCAGGCTGAAACAAAAAGGTAAAGTGTTATTCGCCAAGTCCTGTCTTGAATCCCAGGGACCTATCATAGAACAACCATGACCCCATAAAAGAACAAAGCTGCTTGCACAGGCAGCCCCCTTATCACGCTATCACTGTAACATGCATGCTGGGTGCGACCCTGTAGTTGAGTATAAAGTACATTTCGAAGGGATTGTGTCCTCCGACGTATTCCTTATCCTTATCTTTGATAGATCATCTCCAGCTTGCTGGCCTTGGAAAAAATTTTCAGTAGAGGGCGCTGCGCGTCGACGTCCCTCGAGCCGATGTCATTCGACAGCCTCCGTATCGGCGCCGATGTCATCACGCGTATAAATAGACTTGCGCAGCGTCCGTTGCTCAGTTCCGTGTTTCCGCGCTTCGTGGTGCCTCGGAATATCGTTGCTCAGTTCTTCAGTCAAATATACTTCATTATTCCTCGAGAATACCGACTCGTACTCGATGGCTTCCTCATCCGAACCGACGACTCCACGGTCCGACTTCAAAAAATGTCGAGACTGTGGAAAGAAAATGTTGTTGACGGATCCTCACAGGATCTGTTTGTGGTGCCTGGGAGTCGAGCACCATTGTTCGGAGTGCGAGGACTGCATGTCCATGACGGCGAAAGCCTTGAAGGAGCGTAAGGGGAAGCTCGGAAGATATAAGGCAGTTAAAACGAAAGTTTCCTCGGCGGAGTCGAGACATTCGTCGCCTCGCCATCACAAAAGACATTCTCATTCTAGGTCTCAAAGCAGTTCCCATCACTCTTCCAGATCTAACCATTCAAAAAAGAGATGTCAAAGATCCCCTTCCTCGTCGTCTTCTTCTTCGGTTTCCCCGAAAAGGGTCTCCTGCCTCACAAAGCATAGCTCTCAGGCTGAGTGGGAGGAATTCAGGAAAAAGATGCTTAGCGTCTTCGAGAAAGCGGCCTCGACCCCCTCGAAGACTGCTGAGGGTGATACCCTGTGTGAAAGACCCGAAAAATCAAAACGCCGCGAGTCGCAGCACCCGGCGAAAGAAGCTACTCGAGAGCGTCACAAACCCTCGAGTAAAGGCAAGGTCGCGTCTTCGACGTCGTCGTCGAAAATCCCTTCGACGCATAGATCTGCGTCTTCAACGCCATTATCGAAGGGTTCTTCGATGCACAGGTCAGTCGAGTCGACGCTGTCTTCGACGCCGAGAAGGACAAACCCACGGCCACCCCACAGCCAGTGGCCATACCCAGAGCCTCGATCAAGAGAATGTCATCGACAACCTCGAGTAGAATTCCAATACTCTCGAGTTCCTCGAGGCCTCTACCAACTTTCTCGACGCCTTTTTCGATGGCTTCGAAGCCTTTGACGTCCGCGTCGACGACGTTGACGTTTTCTCAGCCAATTATGACGAATTTGGCCCCTTCTGCTCTGGAAATGGGATTTATACCATTTCCAAGATCTGATCATTCCAGAGCCTTAGCATCTATTTATGAAGAAGGGGAGAATTCGGATCAGGAGAGACCTTTTGAGTTGCAGGGATCTGCAACTCCTGTACCAGAGGAATTTACCTCTGAGGAAAGTAGGTTTAAGGACCTCCAAGAATCCTTACATGAAGCAAGTGGGTTGGACACTTCCCCAGAGGTAGAATTTTCCAAACCAGACCCAGGGGAACATGCCGAAACCCCTTATAGAACCTTGATGGCAAGGATAATAGAGTTTATGGGGTGGTCTACACCCTCACCTGCTTTTCAGCAAGACGACCTCACAGACATTTTGGTTGAAGGTCCACAGGAGGCATACAAAGGAAAATATTGGCAAACTGGGAAACCCCTGAGGTTATCCCGGCGGTTAACAAAAAATCATCAGCCAAGTATAGGGTGTCTACTGCTGAACCTGAATATTTATCCAGACACCCAACTCCGGAGAGTCTGGTTGTGCTGGCAGCAACTTCATCAGGTAGTAAATCAGTTTTACCCTACTGTTCCACAGGACAGGGATGACGAGAGATAGGACTCTATGGCCAAAAAAGTCTTTTCGGCATGTAGCATGGCGTTGAAATACATCAATGCTACTTGTACGCTCGCAAGGTTCAGCCACACACTTTGGGAGTGTGCTTCATCAGCGGCTGACTGCCTCCCAGAGGGAGAAGAAAGGTAAGCGTTTCTAAACATCATTAAGGATGGTAAAGACGCAATGTGCGAATCCCTTCAAACTGGCATTGATTCTGCTGACAGCATTAGCAGGGCCATGGCGACAAGTACAACAACCAGGAGATTTGCTTGGTTGCGGAAGTCTGGTTTTGCTCCAGATGTGCAAAGCAGTCTCATGAATATGCCCTTTGACGGCTCTTCCTTGTTTGGTAAGAAGGCGGATGACAGTTTAGAAAAGCTTCAAACATCAACAGCAGCAGCAAAATCCCTGGGAGCTGTAATCTGTCGGACACCATGTCGCCCCTCAGGAACCTCTTGGAGAGGTAAGTCCTTTTGCTTCTATTCCGCATTCGGAAGAGGCAGAACCCCGGTTCAAAGGGGTCAGAAAAAATTCATCGGAGGTGGACGGGTTAAAAATACAAAAGCCGCAGCAGCAGCAGGTGCCTCTTTACCCTCGGCATCTGCATCAGCCACCTCCAAACCGCTCTGAGGACTCTCCTCACAAGACACCAGTAGGGGGCAGGTTAACTCAACATCTGACGGAATGGCAGGCTATTACGTCAGATGCTTGGGCATTGGAGACAGTTGCCCAAGGTTACTGCCTGCCTTTTCTACGCATTCCTCAGAGTCAGCCACCGGGGAACAGCTCTCTGAAAGTTCCAGATCCGCTCCTCTTGCAGGAAATTGTAGACCTGCTAGAGAAAGGTGCCATAGAACCAGTACCTGTAGCGGAGAGGAACAAGGGCTGGTACTCCCCCTACTTTCTCATACCGAAGAAAGATGGAGTACTGAGACCTATCTTGGACTTACGAGAATTGAACAAGTTCCTCAGGAAGGACACATTCAAGATGGTAACTCTCTCTCAGATCCTTCAGCTCCAGGACTGGCTGGTATCTCTGGACCTCCAGGATGCTTATTTCCATGTGCCAATCCATCTCAAATACAGGAAATACCTGAGGTTCGCAATTGGCGGCTCTCATTATCAATTTCAAGTTCTGCCATTTGGGCTGAACTCCGCCCAGAGGGTCTTCACCAAGCTAATGTCGATAGTGGCTGCAAATCTAAGGAGGGAAGGGATTCACGTCTACCCCTACCTGGACGATTGGCTGATCAGAGCTGTATCTCGGGAACAAGCTCAGATTCACCTAGATTATGTCTGCCACTTCCTTCACAAACTGGGCTTCTCCCTCAATTTAAAGAAGTCACAGATGATACCATCACAGAGACTCCAGTTCATTGGAGCGGTCCTGGACACTTCCCTGGGAAAAGCCTCGCCACCAGAACAAAGATGACTGAAGGACCTACAGGAGTCACTACATGAGGCAAGTGGGCTGGACACTTGCCCAGAAGTGGAATTTGTTAAGCCAGACCCAGGGGAACATGCCGAAACACCCTATAGAACCCTGATGGCAAGAATTATTGAATTTATGGGTTGGTCTGCGCCTTCACCTGTTTTTCAGCAGGATGACCTAACAGATATATTAGACAAAGGCCCACAGGAGGACCCGGTGGTCCCCTTCCATGCAGCCTTACAAAGGAAAATTGCATCTAATTGGGAAACTCCCGAAGTTATCCCTGCAGTCAATAAAAGATTGTCAACCAAGTATAGGGTAGCGGCTGCTGACCCTGAATACTTATCAAAACACCCGACTCCAGAGAGCCTGGTGGTTCAAGCGGCAACTTCATCTAGCAGTAGGACCGCTTACCCTACTGTCCCACAGGATAGAGATGACAAGAGGTACGACTCTATGGCGAAGAAAGTTTTCTCTGCCTGTAGTATGGCGTTGAAGTCCATCAACGCCACCTGTATGCTCGCCAGGTTCAGTCACACACTATGGGAGTGTGCTTCATCAGAAGTCACAGATGATACCATCACAGAGACTCCAGTTCATTGGAGCGGTCCTGGACATTTCCTTGGGAAAAGCCTCGCCACCAGAGGTGAGGGCTCAAGATATTCTACAGATGGTCACCAAGTTTCAAAATGCCCAACGTCTCCCAGCCTTCGACTTTTTGAGGTTGCTAGGCCTCATGGCATCCTGCATCTTCCTTGTGCCAGAGGCTCACCTGAGAATGAGATCTCTTCAGTGGGCACTGAGAAGTCAGTGGTCGCAATTCTCAGGGAGAATGACTGATCTCCTCCGGATTCCGGACAAGGTAGCCCGCGACCTTCAATGGTGGGCCTATCCATAGAACATCTTGAGAGGAGAACTGTTTTGGCAACCATGGCCGAAGATAACAGTAGTCACAGACGCCTCACTCACGGGGTGGGGAGCCCATGCCAACGACTTGACCATCAGCGGTCGTTGGTCTCCATCGGAGTCCAGACTACA
Organism: Ambystoma mexicanum; assembly: GCF_040938575.1. Lineage (NCBI taxonomy): Eukaryota > Metazoa > Chordata > Amphibia > Caudata > Ambystomatidae > Ambystoma > Ambystoma mexicanum. The sequence continues at coordinate 1,492,339,114 of NC_090921.1, forward strand.
CATCAACCTATTAGAGCTGAGAGCAATCCGACTAGCGCTGAAAGCTTTCCTGCCATCAGTACAGGGGAGAAATGTCCTGATAATGACGGACAACACGGTGGCCATGCACTACCTCAACAAAAGAGGAGGTGTAGGATCACTGCCACTGTGCAGAAAGGCGATGCAGCTCTGGTTTTGGGCAATCCAAGAAGGAATCTCTCTATCGGCTGCCCACCTAGCCAGAGAGAAGAACTTGACAGCGGACGCTCTGAGCAGGCAGAGCACAGTCTCCCACGAGTGAGAGCTAGCTCAGGAAGTCCTTCATGAGATCTTCACCCTTTGGGGAACCCCTCAGGTGGATCTGTTCGCCACAAGCAACAATACGAAGTACGATCTGTTCTGTTCAAGGGAATTTCCCCCGAGAGAAGCTCTATGAGATGCGTTCGCAGTGGACTGGGAGTTTCCACTCCTTTATGCTTTCCCTCCAGTCCATGTTATTCCTCAAATGATCAGGAGGTTGAGAAGATTCCGGAAGACCATGATCCTTATTGCCCCGGATTGGGCCAGGAGAACGTGGTACCCGGACCTTCTAGATATGTCCATCTGTCCTCCAATCCGTCTTCCACTCAAAGAGAATCTTCTCTCGCAGAAGGGAGGTCAGGTTCTCCATCCAGACACCAGAACCCTCAACCTTCACGCTTGGCTTCTGAAAGGTTGAGGTACAAGGATTGGGATCTCCCTGATGACGTCATGGCGGTGTTGCTTTCGGCCAGAAGACCGGCAAGAAAGTCTTTATACCGCTGCCGTTGGAACAAATTTTGCAGCTGGTGTAGGGAAGAGAATATCAACCCTTTTTCATGTGGTACACCAACAGTGTTATCGTTTCTACTCTACTTGGCAAACTCAGGCCTTCAAGTGGGCACTGTAAAAGGCTATCTCGCAGCGCTTTCTATCTTCAAGCGCACTGCGGAGGAACCATCGTATTTCAAACTTCCTCTAGTAGTACAATTTCTCAAGGGACTAACTAATGTTTACCCTCCAAAACCATTCCAGGTTCCCTTATGGGACTTAAATTTAGTCCTAAACTTCCTAATGGGCACTCCATTAGAACCACTTCACTCTTGCGCGCTGAGATTTCTCACGCTTAAAACTGTCCTATTGGTAGCACTAACATCTGCTAGGAGGGTGAGCGAGCTACAAGCTCTCTCCTGTAAAACCCACATACAATATTCCACAAGGACAAAGTCGTCCTACAGGTGAAGCCTAATTTCCTCCCAAAGCTGGTTTCTGAATTTCATATTACCCAGAAAATTACCTTACCTTCGTTCTACCCTCCTCCCCATCCGGGGAAAGAGGAGGAAAGACTACATAGGCTGGACCCTAGGCGAGCTCTCAGCTTTTACATCAGCAGAATGGCTAGGATCAGGCAAGCAGACCAACTGTTTGTAGGATACTCAGGTCACAAGTTGGGACTACACATAACAAAACCAACCATCTCCAGGTGGATTATTATGGCCATCCTGGAATGTTAGACTAGCAGGGAAAGAGCCACCCCAAAATCTCAGGGCTCATTCAACCAGGGGTATCGCAGCCTCTTCGGCTCTCCAAAGAGGGGTACCGGTCCGGGACATATGAGCGGCTGCCACATAGTCGTCCGCACATACATTCACAAGATTTTACAACCTGGATTCCTCCTCTAGTCAAGAGACTAGGTTTGGCAAAGCCGTGTTACATTCTGTTCATTCCTAAAGGGAAACATGGTGTTTTTACTTCCACCTCTAATTACACACCACTGCTATGGGAGTCTATCAAAGATAAGGAATACGTCGGAGGACACAATCCCTTCGAAGAACAAGTTACTTCTTACCTGGTAACGTTCTTTCGATGGGATGTTCCTCCGACGTGTTCCTTATCGTCCCTCCCATCCATCCCCGCAGTAATACTTCCCTTGTGGTTGCAGCTTACGCTCCTTTAAGGTCAATAACCAATTAATGTAAAACAACTGTTAACGTCAAAACGGAACTGAGCAACGGCCGCTGTGTGAGTCTGTTTAGACGTGTGATGACGTCAGGCCCGATACGGAGGCTGTCGAGGGACATCGGCTCGAGGGACGTTGACGCGCAGCGCCCTCTACTGAACATTTTTTCCAAGGCCAGCAAGCTGGAGATGATCTATCAAAGATAAGGATAAGGAATACGTCGGAGGAACATCCCATTGAAAGAACATTACCAGGTAAGAAGTAACTTGTTCTTTTCTGTGAATACAATGGTCATATTTAGTTTGTTGAGAATGTCGGTACCCAAAGATTTCCCTGGTGTATCCGTACAATATAACAAGTGAGCAGATACATTTTGATTACCCACCTTGATACGCAAATCCTCCTTGTATGGAACAAACAGGACTGCCCCATACAATCCCTGCGTGTCCATCATTTTACTTAATAAAGGAAACTCGCCTTCCTTGATGCAAGATTTTGTAGCCCCTGTTTCTATCATAGAAAAAACTAATGTGTATTGTTACACCTACCTGCGGTTCCTCTTCCGGATCAGCAGTAAAAGACCGGACTGGACACGCTAGAGATTTCTGTGGGCTTTCCTAATCTAGAAACTGGCACGCCGAGAACAGGAAAGGATTCCCCCCCCAAAACACTTGCTCCAGAGTAATGCGCCATTGTTCCTTAAGGTGAATGATTCTTATCCCAGGTCTGCACCGATGCCTGTTCTGGCATGACCGACTTAGCTATATAGTTCTGTAAACCTTTAGTCACTGCGTTCTGACCAGCCTGAACCTGCTGTGGTGGCACAGTTTCTGGGGCACACGGCAGGGTTGGGGATGCATCTGTTGCGAAGGACTGCATGAAAACCTACGTTCATGTCCCCTGGATTAGCATGTGGGTCACAAAAACACGGAAGTTCACTGAAAACTCTTGACACATGTCCCATTTTTCAGCAAGACCAGCATAGCACTCCATACAACCTTCCATCGGCCCAATCAACTGGGGGCCCATCCCACCAAAACTGCCAAATGCACCTCCTCCTCTCAACAATGCTCCTCTTCCCCTCATAAATCCTCCCATCTGCCTTAAATCAGGAGCATACCATCTGTCCATCCTGAATTCAACCTGCCCCAGTTGTTATGATTGTCCCTGCTGTTCATCTATGGAGGCAATAATCACTGCTCCTCCAAGATTATTTTTCATTAATTTCTTCTGGCCAAGCTTAGCCTCTGCTTTTTGTGCCTGGTCAGCATTTTCTTTTTCTTTTTCCCAATCTTTTTTTACAAAAATTAATGAATATGCGCCTGTATCTCTGGCCACTCCTTGGCCTCTATCCCCCTTTGTCCACATTTATTTATTTACTGAATATTTATAAGCTACCCATACACCAAATGGTGTTTCCAGGCACCACAAGACAAAAGGGGGGAGTGGCGTGGGGGGGCGGTGGGAGACAAGGGAGGTAAGTAACAATAACTGTCCTACAAGGCCTTGTGACATTCAGATCGTGCAAGTGCAGGGTGGCTGGTGGGGGAACTGAAGGTCAGGAGAGGTGATGCAGGAGAACATAAAGTGCAGAAGAAGGAAGGGCCCAGGGGCTAGGTAAGTGCTGAGGGAGCCCAGGGCGGGTAGTGCCAGTGGATGCCGGTGGTGAAACCAACATGTAAGTACGAGGACCAAACCAAGGAGGGATGCCCAACCCACCAGACTAGTCGGGGAGGGGTGCCCGGGAGGGTAGTGCTGGTATGAGGGGGTGCTGGTTAGACTGGTCGGGGGGCAGGTGCCCTGTAAGACTCATAAGGGACCAGGCCGTCAGTCGCAGCGGCGGATGGGGCCATTAGCAAGGGAGATGCAAAGGGAAGAAAGTGGAGAAAAAAGCAGGGTCTTGAGAAGCTTCCAGAACCTAAGGAGATCAGGTTCAAGTCAGAGAGGGGCAGAGAGGCCGTTCCAGAGGGAGGCAATGGGCAAGGAGAGAGATCTACCCCCCCCCCGCTCTCTGCTTGGAGAAACGTTTGATCTGCAGAGAGTTGGAGCTGGTGAACCGAATGGCTCTAGCAGGGAGGTATTTGGGGAGAGCGAGTTGGATGTAGTGTGGTCCCAGGCCGCAGAAAACCTTGTGAATGATGCGTGTGGATGATGCAGGGGGTCCTGAATTTGATCCTTGCACCCAGAGGGAGCCAGTGGAGAGAGTATAGGGCTGGAGAGATGCAGTCCCTGGGCTTGAGGCCAAGGGTACGTTTCACAGCCCTATTCTGGATTAGTTGAAGGGGCTGAAGCGAGGAAAGAGGCAGATTGAGGAAGAGGCTGTTGCAGTAGTCCAGCCTAGAGAGAACCAGAGCTCTGGCGATATTGAGTTTCTGGGGAAAGGTGTGGCGGGGGAGAATGCCTCTTAGGAGGTGAAGTTGAAAGTGGGCCTTCTTGGCCAGGTCTGTGATGTGAGGGAAGAAGGAAAGAGCGGAGACACCAATGTTTTTTGCCTCACAGGATGCTGAGGGGAAAAGGACCCAAGGAGGGTGGCCAAAGTGGGGGGGAAGCAGGCAGCACAGGCCCCTATGAGAAGGATCTCTGTCTTACTGGCTTTAAGGCAGAGTTTGTTAGCCGAGCACCATGCCTGAATAGCAGTCAGACAGTCAGGAATGAGGGAGGAAGAAGAGGAGGTAGTGGGGGAAGCTTGGTGGAGAGCTGTGTCATCCACATCATGCTTAACCCCTTTAGCAAACCCCTTTTTCGAGGTATGATAAAAATTTGCTATGTTCTTATTCCATGCTACTCTCCACATTTCCTAAATTGTCTGAATATGTATAGTGTGATCATTTTCCAATTTCATTGTTTTAGCTACAGTTGAATTAATATCTGGCGCATCGGGGTACATTACCCATAGTACCTTCCACACATCTGTCCTATAAATTTAAAAAAAGGGTGATCCATCATATTAATTTGATTCTAATCGAACTTGGAGCACCCTGCTTTCCCCCACAAATAGTCTGAATGTTCGCTATTTAAAGCTGAAAATAAACTTTTCATGGCATATACCTATTGCAGGCATCTGTATTTTTCACTTGGGTTTTATATCGCGCAAACCTAGCTAGGAAGCAATGGCATGTTGCACATGTCATTGACGGTAGCATATGAGTTCAGTAGGGGGATTTGGGTTACACTGTGGAACTGGTGCTCTGGCCATGGAGGAGGGATGGGATGCAGAAACGCAAGGAACATATGTGGCACCGAGGTTTTGATTAAAGACGCTAGCATTGTCCAGATTTCCACTGTTGTGCTCAATAGTTATTGAGTGTTGTCAGTCACGGCTAGGTGAGATGTGAAGCTTTTAAGGTGTGTCTCATTTAAGCATCCTTTCATAGTATCATGTGTAAAAGCAGGGGGGTTGGGGGAATGGCTGAATGTTAAACTGAATTCTATTTTTATGTTCTCCTGACCCTTTTTGCTTTATTTTTGGAGTGTATGATCGATTTTTATGGGAAGCCCGGCTTCGATTGGATCCTCCTGCCACTGCATCCCTTTTTGAATATATGGTCCTGGGTTGCCATTAAGGCCTCGGGATCAGAGGTGCTTCGTAAGCACACAATTTTTTCCCTGGTGTCATTGTATCACTGTACATTGGTTTTGTGGAGTGGGCTGGTGAAAGCTGTAATTTAATTTTGGCTTCACCAGGAGTATATTTACTGTATTGTTGGCCCAATGTACCTGTATGAGGTAGCAATGTATTTTTAAGTCCTATCCGCAACCATTTTTTTTTTAGCCTTAACTTTGATCAGGGGATCCATGAGATGAGGCAGGCCTAAAATGTTCGGTGTGCTATTTGTGAGCCCAGCCATGTACACTCTATAGTGATTTGAAAATGTCTAAACCAGTTCCTTGGCCAGGGCAGGCCATCACACTTTCTGTGTGGGTATTGTGGGCTTCTGGACGTTTTTTGGGGCAAACCTGATTGGCTGGCTGCCAGAACCTTAGTTTTAAATCTCCTAGTGTGAATGATTAAGCCAGCCCCTTTGCGTGTGTGTACATACAGGGGATGCCATATTCCTGCACTCAATTCTCTGATTTTCAGAAGGTGGCCACTTTTAGCTGCTGGAGGATGTTTATGCTATTGGGGCCGCTGGTTCATTTTTAGGACCTGATTTGGTCATAGAGATTGAATCCTGTGTTGTGGGATAATCTCTGGTCTGTGTTTTCAGCTGCTGAGAAAGTCCTTCATTGTCCTCCCTGTGGTTGTTTTTGTCTGCTTAAGCCATTCCTTCCAATCCAGGACCATTGTACGGAACATTTTACCACTATGGCTTCCTGGCTTGTACTGGACGCTGCCTTGAAGGGAGTTGGAAGCAAACACCCTGCCTCATCTGTGCCTCTGGGTCAACCAGGGTCACCTCTACTGTTGTCTCTGTAGTGGAACCATTTCTGCTGGAGTGCTGCCTTTCTTTGCCCACTGGGCTTCTAAATCCTCCCTTAGTCGGCTTCTTTCAGCCTTCGGGAGCCACCTCCATCACTACTTTCACCTCTCGATGGTGGGCCCCATCCCAAGGAAGATCATTTATCATTCTTTTGGGGCAACAGTTTTGTCGCTGGCTCAGGGTTCCAAGTTCCTGCATAAACCGATCCTTCATCTTGTCCTGTAAAAGAAGAGATAGTTGTTTCACCTTCCTGGAACCATTTTTTCAGGCACCAACACCATGAGCACTTATCTCTGGACCCTGGATTGGTGGTTTATTCTGGATACCCTCTGGGGCCCCTGTGGTAGACAGTCTCTACAGATATCTTCAAACTGTGTTTTCCCTTTGACTTGTATTTGGATAAATCCATCTGGGCAGCATCTTCCCCTGGGGCTTTAATGTCACCTACCTGACACTGCATATCTTTAGGGCAGTCTACTTCTGGGTTCCCCTGGGGTTGTTTGCCACCATCTCTACACCTTTGGAGAGAACTGGACTTACCTGGCCTTTCACCACTACAGCAGAACAACCTACTGGTTTTGACCTATACTCCTTGGGGAACTTTAAAAATCTTAAACATTAAACTCTTGTGGAGGTGACTTTAACAAGTACTTGCTTGGAAAGTGGGATTTTTTTGGGTGACCGCCGAGTCCCTTGAATTTAGGTTAAAAAGCCTGTATTCCTTAGTGTACGAGGACATGTCTTGTTACTTTTTAACCTGTGATTTCTAATGTATCGTTATCTGCCGTAAGAATGTAATTAGTCCTGGTGACTAGCACTACCTGTTTGATGTATTCTGACTTTGTTGTGCTCCAGATTTTTTCTGCATTTTGGGAAATCATGCCTAACACTGCCAGTACTGAAACGCCTTGCTACTACGGGTCAGTTGTTGCTACATTTGTATCTCTGGCTTTTTCCTGGTGTAAAAGGTGTTCTTGTGAATTGCACATTAGTCATAAACTAATCTTGTATTTTTGGTCTTGTATTCTTTTTTGTGTTATATTTCTTTATCACAGTTTTTAATATGCATAACAAGCTGCATTTTCCTCATAGTTCTGTCTGTTAATCCTCCAACCTACTACAACCCTCCCTAAACACCAATAACAACCCCTCCTCTGCTCCCCTCGCCGACCAACATCAATTACCATCCCGACCCCCACCCAGGCCTCCTGATTAATCAACCACTTTTCCTTTCAGCAGTAATCACCCCCTCCCCACCCCCCCATGGTCACCATCACCTTAATCTCTTATTGCCATCCCATTTGCTTTCCCCTCTGCACCCATGATGCATATGTATCTCCACCTCCCCCTCCCTGCCTAGCACTATCTCTGCTATCCATTGGTCATCCCCCCATCCATCCCCATATGGGCACTAAGTGCAGGGAATCCAGAAGAGCATCTACGTATTCATCCCACACAGAGTGAATGCCCTCATGTTTCATGAATTCAGCCATATCACTGAACCAAGTCCTTATCGAGAACCCTCTCACGTGTTTCCATTTCATGTCAATTTGCCTTTTTGCCAGTGTTCTCCCCAACTTAACAAACTTCAGCAGCAGTATACCAAAACAGTCATGTTTTGATCGTGTCTGGTAACATCCACCCTGTGAACTCTGCTAACACTCCCATAACTCCATTCCAAAATTCCCTTGTTTTGGGGGCATTCCCAGCACATATGAATGAATGAGGCACTGATGTATGAGCATTTAGGACAAACCGCACTCGCCTGGCTATGCATCTTTAGAACTCTGGGCGCAACACACACTTGTTGCGAACACTTGTAATGTATCAGCTTAAACCGTATGTTACCAGAAACCTTTTTTGTGTTCTCGCACGCTAATGCCCATTCTGCATCCTCCGACACCTGCCCTATGTCCTCTTCCCACTTTCCCCTTACTGCCTGCACCCGAGGTATTGGTCTTCTCACTTATTATTATTATTATTATTATTATTATTATTATTATTATTATTATTATTATTATTATTATAATTTATATCTTGGAAAGCGCTGCATGCCCATGGGCCCCAGGGCGCACAATATATAGGGTGCATGCCTATATATCATCATTATACGTCTCCCACCTGCTGTGAGAAACCTGAAGGTGTCTCCCGGTCTAAACCTTGAGGACCTGTTATACAGGTGACCACGACACGGCCATCGCTATTGGATCCAGTTCTGGAGGTGGACTAGTGAGGGAGGATCACCTGGAGAGAAGGGGTCCTTGAGGGGTTGGAGTGGGACACCGACGGTGAGATGCGGTATCCCCTTTCCTTTTACACCTTTTCCCCATCCTCTTATGTAGGACATTCAAAGACACTGCCCTACCCCTTTTCTGTCACGAACACCTTTGCACCACACAATAGACAACAGACTAATGTTAAACCAGTGTACCTGACATGTCCCAACCCGAGGGTCAGGCAATTGACTTAAATCACACACACACCTGACGGCCCTTCCTTTTCCCCACGGGGATAAAAGGTGGAGCAGGAAAGCAAGGCGAGGAAGGCGAGTACAGCAGACAGCATGGCGAGACGGCTACAACGCGGCAGTTCAAGAGAAGGAAAAAGGCAGCAGGAATCGAGAGGGTGGCGAGGAAAGAAGTAACCTTGCCCGTTTCATCCCAGGCCTGCGCAACCTTCGTAGAGGAAAGCCTAAGACCATGAAGAAGTGTCCTGTTACAAATGTCAACAGTACACGGGGCAAGCCTATGCTGATAAGGCGGAGCAGAGGAGATTCCAGCGCCTGTGGTACCTGCCTTGACCCCAAAGAAGCTGAAAGCCAAGCGGTTCATCGCAGCCGGTGAGTCGAGCAGAGAATGGATAAGCACCGGGCTGTGTTGAGTGAAAATCGCAAAGTGGCACGTTTGAACGTATTTAATTGAACTGTGATTTAACTGTAAAAGGTGATTAAGGGGAGACCAGCTGAAGTGGGAAACCGGCACCACGTGGGTGCTAACTCGAGAAGCGCTGGTTGCTCCCCGCTAGCAAAGAGCTACCAAAACCAGAAGGACATAGGAAGACCACCAAAGGAACTGGAAATGGTCATACGTGAGGGTCGAGCAAAAACCTTGTACAATCGAAAGACTTTGATCTGTAAATTGGCTAAAAGCAAGGGGAAGTGAGTCCCGAATTGTGAATGAAGGAAGGAGAAGTGAATCCCGCAAACAGTTGAAACCAGTAGAAAGTTTTGAAAAGGCAATAGTGAACCCAGAGGAGGGATGCCGAAGGAGAGGGACGAAGTCTAAAGGTCCTGAGAAACAGGGTGTTGAACCCAGAAAAGGGAGATCCACTTAACTGTTTGACAAAGACATTGAGCCTCATTACGACCCAGGCGGTAAGTTACCGCCTGGGTCGTACCCTTACCTACCACCATGGCGTAAACTACGTTTACGCCATGGTGGTTGGCGGATTTACCGCCCCATTCCAAGGCTAGTGGGGCGGTAAATCCCCATTTCCCATTTTACCCTTCCCCATTCCCATTTTTGCCGTAATTATCGCCAAGGCAAAAAGCAGCCGTTAAAAGCCATCCCGCAAAGGGAACCTTGTAATCAGGCGTTAAGGGTCGGTGCCGTTTACGGCGCCGTAAACCCCTTAACGCCTGAGTCGGAATGAGGGCCATTAAGAAACTAAGAAGGGTCTGAGTCCAGACGAGGGAGATCCGGGATGTAACTAATACAACACTGGCAGTCGAGAGAGGAACGAGCCCAAACGAGGGAGATCCAGGGGTGAAGTCGTCTCCCAAGTGCTGGCAGTGGAGAGAGGTCCAAGCCCGAACAAGGGAGACCCAAGGAGTGAAGGTATCACCCAAAGGTCAAGAAGAAAAGAATAAGAGGTGCAAAGAAATACAATTTAGAAAGCGTCATCCCAGAAGAGGGGGACCTACGGGTCGAGCCATCACCCTATCTGAACTTTGGATTACAGTTGACAGGGGTCAGCCCAGGAGAGGGGGACCCAAGGGTGAACCCATCACCCAGCAAATATTGGGAACAAACTTAAATTTTTTAAAGGAACTTTTGTTTTTGTTGGTTGAACACATCAGGCCCCAAAGGCAAGAGACTTTCAGAGGAAACAAGACTTAGCCATCAACAGTCCTGAGAACGGCCATTGGAACTGTTGTATCATGCTGGAGAAGCCAGAGACAGTACTGTGCGCCAAGCTCCTACCTTACCCATGCAGTAAACGTGGGGAAGGAAGGCCCAGGCTACCGTATCCTGACATATCGTTTGAGAACGCTTCTTTCTATTCTTGAGAACTATCCCACCCCACACCACCATGTGTATTAGTTGTGAAGTTTGGTAATAGGTTTCTTAGTATAGGGCCTTTTTATTTTGACACAATGTCACTAGGACTGCCTTATTGTTTCATTTGATGGTCGACGCTTGCTACCATCTTAGCTATAGGTTTAGAATAGGCATTTTTTCAACCCGCATACAACTTCCGTTCAATAAACACCCTTGAATTGTGAGCACTTGCGTCTGTCTTACTTGTTGTCACCATGAGTTTCTCACGCTGCACATAAAGATAAAATAGTCTCATTGAGCACATGTGTCTGAAGGGCCTTCGGGAAATCCGCCCAAGCCTATCTGCTACATGCTGCAATTCTGGCATATGTCATAAAGCGGCCCTCCCCATTGTATACTGCGTTTTAACATTCTCATAACTCAAAAATCTGCTCTCCTCATATAACTGCCTCCATTTCCGAATACACCTTCCACCTGTCTGCCCTGCACTTGTATATCTGTTGCGCTATATCAAAAATCCCATTACCCCATTTGGCCTTATATTCTAATGTGTAATTCCTTTTTTTTCCCTTTGGCTCTATATATTGGTGTAGTGTACATTTCGATCATCCATATCCTTATGTGCTAGAGGAGGGGCGGGAATACTGTTAATTGTGTGGCTATTTTGGCACTTGGCATGACTGCGTAAATGCAATGTTTAGGTACAACAGGGACGTCATTTGGAGGTCGCCGCCGCGACCCCCTGTGGTCTCCCTTGCTACCCCTGCGGTCTCCCTTGCTACCACTGCAAAAATATATATATACATATATATATATATATATATATATATATATATATATATATATATATATATATATTTCTGATGTTTGTTAATCTGCTTAGAATCACATGCTGTGCATAGGTCCGACATCCAGTGGTCACTGCGGAGTATTGCATTTTGTTTTTCGTAGTCGAAAAGGGGACGTCGACAAGGCGTGTCTGAAACACTATCCCTATAGTGACGTGCGTTGTACCCACAATCCCTCACGCGTCGAGGTCCCTCAGATTGTTTTTTTCCGCCCAGCTTCTGGTCGCCTTCACGCGGAGCTCCTCGAGAGACATTGCAACTCCTCGACCTTTGGTCGTTTTTTTCTCTAATATTAATAATCCCTCCCTTGACGCAGTTGTAAGCTGTTCTCCGCCGAAAAGAATCTTCGACGGAGGGTCGAGCGGAAGAAATCCTTCGGCGCTGCCGAACACGTGGCCTGGCCTCGCAGGCCATATACAGTAGGGAGAGTGGGGTCGTGGGACATCTCTGGGTCTTTTCTGAGAATGCCTTTCCCTTTCCCCTTCCTTTCCCTTGGGGTGTTTATCGTGATTTATTGCCTCGGCTATGGAGAGGACACCGTTTAGGTTTTGCCCACTTTGTAAAGGCAAATTCACTTGGAAGGACAAGCACTCACGGTGTAACCGCTGCTTGCCCCTCGATCACAAGGAGGAAGGGTGCGCGGCTTGTCGGCTTCTTAAGCCTAAAACTCTAAAAGACCGAAGGGTTAAAAGGTGGGCGGCCTACGCGATGTCGAAGGCCGAAGGTTCACCCGCCGCTGCTACCACCGACAGTGACGAGGAACGCGATAATACGACCTCCGCTACGGAAGTCGAAACCCCCTCTAAGGAGCGCTTACGCGCTTCGTCGTCTGTCCCCGGCCCCGACGGGCTCGGCTCACGCCCTGCTTATGGGGATGAACACCCCGGCGACACAGACGCACACAAAGATCCACATAAACACACAACCCACGGCTCTTCTTCGACGAAGTCGAAAAGACCTTCGGCGCCCAAGGAGACGCAGGTTCCACCGGCGGCCTCCTCGGACCGTTCGGGTTCGAAGCCCCTCTCGCAACCGCAGCCGCGACCTGCGACTGGGCTTTCGGCAAACAAGGGCGCTGCCACCAAACCATCGGCCGGTGCGCATCAACAGAAAGCGCAGACCGCCGTAGAGCGTTCGATACCCATAGCATCGAAAACTCAAGCTTCCGCCGACAAACGAGTCGCCGACAAGCGAGTCGCCGATAGCTTAGCAAGGATCGCTGTAGCCGACGCCCAAAAGCGTACGCCGAAGATTACGTCGAGCGTTACGCATAAGTTAAAGGATACGCCGAAAAAGCCCGAAGGGAAGCAGGGACTACCCCCTTCAGTCAGGGAGTCTCCCGACACACCTGAAGGTTTTTCGGAGGGCGACGGGACACTTTCCTCGACGCTTTGGGAGAGGTCGAGCCATTTCGAGTTAGATAACCCTATGTTTCCCCCGCCAGACCGCTCTGGGGTACCCCATGAAACAATGGAAAGACTCCACCTCTGTATGGAGAGGATGGAAAGGTTCATGAGCACCCAGGCCTCTCAAACTCACAAGAGGACCAGAGAAGGGCCTCAGGGGAGGACCCCAGGGCCAAAAATCCGAGGCTAGTCGATCCCCAGCAGGACACAGCCTCAGACTTCCAAGATGTATATGACCTCACTGGGGAGGAACAATACTTCGAGGAAGAAGATGATTTCATGGACAATGAAGAACAGAACCAGGAGGAATGTCTGGAAGACAGAACAGACATTATAGAAGAAGGCTTCGGGGTTAACCCAGAAGAGGGACCTTCACACCCCTGGCAATCACCATCAGTGTATTCCGACACTGATGTCCTAAACCTAACTCCTCCGGACAATTCTCCAGTTAGGAACACGTCTCCAATTGACGATCAGCCCACGTTCAATGCACTGTTGCGCAGAGCAGCAGCGCATTTCGAACTCGACACCGGGGAACTCTCTCCAGAATTAGACTTTGTAGAAAGAGTGATTAAAGAAAAACCCCCGGTCAGCCAGACCATTCCACTCCTCGCTTCAGTGAAGAGAAGGATCATACCTTCGCTGTCCACTCCCGCAATGATCAGAGGGGTCAATCCACGGATTGAAAAACTTTTCACTCCTTCACCCTCAGACCCCCTCTACATTAGGGGACATTCCATTCCGGATTCCCTAGTGGTATCTAATACTAGAAAGAGGGCAGGGGTACCACTTTCCACCAGTGAGGCACCCCCTGACAAGGAGGGCAAGAGGCTATATGCCCTTGCAAAAAGAGTTACTTCCTCGGCTGCCTTCTCAGCAAGAATTGCCAACAACAATTCCTTGCTTGCAAGCTACGCAGACGCGCAGTGGGCCAAACTGCGAAAAGACGCCGAGGAAGCACCGGAGCCTTTACGTACGCGCCTACTGTCAACTATTGGCGAAGGAACCCAAGTGAACCAGAGCATTGTTAAAAACTCTCTGGACGCGGCAGAAACAGCAGGACGTTCCTTGGTACAAGGAATACTCCTAAAGCGCCATGTATGGCTGCGCAACTCAGGCTTTAAACCAGAGACACAGGCGTCTTTGATAAATAAACCTGTCGAGGACGCTAACCTCTTCGGAAAAGCGGTAGATGAAGCCCTAGAGATGGCTAAAAAAGAGTTCGACACTATCAAGACTCTTGACCAAATCTCTAAGCCCACTACCAGGCGCGGCTATGGCAACAAACGCTTTTTTCGTGGCCAACACCAACAACAAAATCAACATCAGCAATACCCTGCCACCAATTACCAAACCAATAGTGGGCAGTACAGCCAAAGAGGCCAACGCCGGGGCAAAGGGAGGGGTCGGGGATCCACCCCCAGAGGCTCCCAAGCCCCCAACAACTCCAAGTGACGCGAAGATTCGCGTCCCCTCCCATGCAACACCGGTCGGGGGCCGGATAACATCCTTTCTTCCTGCATGGGAGGAGATAACTTCAGACCGTTGGGTACTTTCCACCGTAGCCCACGGATACTGTATCGAATTCAACAGTTCCCCATCCTACAGACCCCCGAGGGGACGTCGCATGACACCGGAACATCTTGCCATCCTTCTCCAAGAAGTACTACAACTGCTGGAAAAAGGAGCCATAGAGGTCGTGCCTCTATCTCAGGTAACGGAAGGTATTTATTCAGTGTACTTCCTTGTACCCAAAAAGGATCTAACCATGCGCCCTGTATTAGATCTGCGCCCAGCGAACAAGTTTATCAAACCCCAAAAGTTTCGTATGGTAACCTTACAGGAAGTAATCCCACTGCTTTCTCAGGGAGATTACATGACAACATTGGACATGAAAGATGCATACTTTCATATTTTAATGTTGCCAGCGCACAGAAAATACCTCAGGTTCATGATAGAGGGCAAACACTACCAGTTCAAAGTGCTACCCTTCGGCATAGCATCAGCACCAAGGGTATTCACGAAGGTGCTGGCAGTGGCAGCGGCCCACCTGCGCAGGTTGTCCATCCCAGTTTACCCTTACCTCGACGACTGGCTCATAACAGGGGATTCTTACGAAACATGCTTCTCCAATACCCAAAAGACAGTAGACCTTTTGTTCCAGTTGGGCTTCTCCATCAACGAAAAGAAGTCCAGTTTAGACCCCAGTCAAATCAAGCAATTCCTAGGGGCTCTAATTCAAACAAAGGACGGCCTCGTCTTCCCCTCCAAAGAGAGAATCCAAAACATGCTGTTTCAGATCCCTCAATATGTAACCGGTCGAGAGGTGACGGTACGCAAAGCATTGCGCTTGCTAGGAATGATGGCGTCTTGTATTTATTTGGTACCTCACGCGCGCCTGCGCATGCGCCCAATGCAAGAGTGGCTCAACAGCCAGTGGTGTCAGGCCAGCGGACTATGGGAGGATCTAGTTGTGGTCTCGCAGGCCTTAGTTCTCTCGCTACGGTGGTGGACAAAGGAAAACATGGAAAAAGGGAAACCCTTTGCCACACCCGCGGCGGAAGCCACTCTAACCACAGACGCATCCCTCACAGGATGGGGGGCGCACCTATCCCATCAGACTGCTCACGGAGTGTGGACTCCGAACGTAGCATCCAAACACATAAATCTACTGGAGCTACTAGCTGTGTTCAAGGCGCTAAGAGCCTTCCAGGAACACCTACAAGGCAAAACAGTAATGGTCCTTACAGACAGCACCACAGCCATGTACTACATCAACAAGCAAGGGGGCACCCACTCTCCAGGCCTGTCCAAGCTGGCCCAGAATATATGGAAGTGGGCTCTCAAACAGGACATGTTCCTACTATCACTACATGTACCCGGGGAACTCAATCTGCTAGCAGACAGTCTCAGCAGAGATTTCCCCCTGCCCAAAGAGTACGAATGGCGCCTGCACGACGTCTTCACACAATGGGGATTCCCAGAAATAGACCTGTTCGCAACCCTGGAAAACTCACAATGCCTAAGTTACGCCTCCAGGTACCCCCAGAACCAATCCAAGGGGAACGGTCTGTCGATGCAATGGTCAGGGAAATTTGTTTACGCTTTTCCCCCGACTCCCCTTCTCAACAAAGTGGTGCACAAGATGCACCAGGAACAAGTGACCATGATACCAGTGGCCCCAATGTGGGCACGACAACCATGGTTCGCTCACTTGATGGAGATGTCTCTATCCCCCCCAGTAAAACTCCCCTGCCCGTACAACATGCTGTCTCAGGACAAAGGCAGGACTCTGCATCCATGCCCCCAGAACATGAACTTAGCAGCTTGGCTCCTGAGATCATAGAGTTCGGACATCTACAACTCCCGCAAAGATGCATGGACATCCTCAGGGAAGCCCGAAAACCGAACACTCGCCACTGCTATTCTAGCAAGTGGAAAAGATTTGTCATCTGGTGCAGGAGTAAAAGCATCAACCCTATTGACTGCTCTCCCACACATGTGGTCCTATACCTGACCCACCTATTGGATTCAGGTCTAGTGTTTAACTCCATTAAAGTCCACCTAGCTGCACTTTCTGCATACACCACTTCCCAACTCAAAGTGTCGTGGTGGAGGATCCCTGTTATAAAGGCCTTCATGGAGGGAGTAAAGAGAATACACCCCCCGATAGCTGACCCAGCTCCCGGATGGGACCTTAATGTGGTACTTACCAGACTCATGGGCTCTCCATTCGAACCCATGCACAAAGCATCTCTTAAACACCTCACGCTTAAGACTGCTTTTTTAATAGCTATCACCTCCATCAGGAGAGTAAGTGAACTTCAGGCTCTTTCTATTCTAGACCCCTTCGTTACAGTTCACAAAGATAAAGTGGTTCTACGCACTCACCCTAGGTTTGCTCCGAAATTTATTTCTAAATTCCACGTAAACCAATCTATAGAACTACCAACGTTCTTTCAAAATCCTTCCAATTTGGGAGAAAGGACTCTGCACACACTAGATGTACGCAGAGCGGTCATGTTCTACATGGAAAGAACCAGACCACTGAGGAAGACTAATCAGTTCTTCGTCTCGGTGGCAGCAGGAAGAGAAGGAGATGCAGTTTCAAAATCCACTATTTCTAGATGGATTGTTCAATGCATCACTCTCTGCTATACTCTTGCTAAGAGAGAACTGCCCTTTAGGCCAAGAGCACACTCTACTCGAGGCACGGGGGCATCCATAGCATTCATTGCAAATGTTCCCCTTGAGTCCATCTGCAAAGCGGCTACCTGGAGTTCTGTGCACACCTTTACAAAACACTACTGTCTAGATACACACTCTAGATCTGACTCCCAGGTGGGACAGGCAGTATTACGACACCTTTTCTCTACTGTTCCTTCTCATAACCCACCGCCAACTCCGGGTACTGCTCGCTAGTCTATGCACAGCATGTGATCCTAAGCAGATTAACAAACATCAGAAGAGAATGCATTACTTACCGTAAAAGCATTTCTGATGGTTGTATCTGCTTAGATTCACATGCGCCCGCCCTTCCTCCCCGCTCGGATGGAAGGAACATAGACTTCCTTTATATATCTCTCTCTTTTCTGTACTCACTCACGTCTAGAAGGCTCCCTCAGGGCAGAAAAATACAAACAGAGGGACCTCGACGCGTGAGGGATTGTGGGTACAACGCACGTCACTATAGGGATAGTGTTTCAGACACGCCTTGTCGACGTCCCCTTTTCGACTACGAAAAACAAAATGCAATACTCCGCAGTGACCACTGGATGTCGGACCTATGCACAGCATGTGAATCTAAGCAGATACAACCATCAGAAATGCTTTTACGGTAAGTAATGCATTCTCATATATATATATATTTTTGAGGCTTGTGGAAGCTGTGGAGTATTACAGTTGTTGTTTTCGAAATTCGAAAAGGGACGTCCACAGGGCGTGCCAGTAATGCTATCCCTAGTGTGACGTCCACTGTACCCATGGTACTTCACGCGTCGAGGTACCTCAGGTTGTTTTTTTCCGCCATTGTGGACGGAGCTATTTCACTGAGTTCTCCTTTCTGCTCTTCACCATTTATTATTACCAATTACCGATAGTTTTTCTTACTATCCTTTATATTCACCGACTATCGAGACCATCTGACAGCGGTGAAGAAACGACTGGCGACAGATCCGTTCCGGCCTTGGAAGGCCGCTCCGGGCTATGGCCCACACAGTAGGGAGAGGGGGGGGGGGACATTTTAGAATGTATATACTCCTTTTCATACACTACATTCGCCTAGCTGCCGTGTGCTTCCATTATGGATGGGGACCCCTTTTAAATTGTACCGTAAGTGCAACAAAAAGTTCCTGTGGGTTGACAAACACCTTGTGTGTAACCTTTGTCTTACTCGGGACCCCGTCGAAGGTACCTGTCGAGCGTGTAGATCAAACCCAAGACATTGATGGACCACTTAACTAAATGCTGGGCCCACCACGGCAGGCAGATCGAGGCCATGGAAGTGGAGGGGACCTTTGGTGACGGCAGCAACGCTGCGGTATCCGATAGCGAAGGCGACGGGGTTACTCTGGTTTCCCAAGCGCAGGCCCCGACCCTAACAGAAAGGCGGCACCCTTGTTACAGGGAAGACACCCGGCGGCTGAAGCGCTCTCACAACTCCCTCTATCAAACACAAAACCCACGGCCGTGACTCGACACATGTGTCGAGCAAACAGCAATGCACAACGTCTAGGGAGAGGTCCGTTGAATCGCTGTCCTCTGGGCACTGAAGATCGAGATCGCCACATTACAGGCTCCGGCTGTTGAAAGACAGAACAGACGCGGTGGGTAAAAACATTCCTGAAGGTTATTAGCATCTGACGAGACTTTGGATCTGCCCGTAGCCGAGATTCGACGTTCTGCATCGATATTGGTAAAAGACCCCAAACAAACAGGACTAGCCCATTTCTCCAGCATGGGGTCTGGCATGGATTCAAATGCACATGAATATTCCCCGTCGTCAGGCTGGGAATCCTCGGTAAAGAAAAAATCAGTATCAGTTTCGTTTCTGATCTGTCTTTCTTAGTAGTAACCAATCACTGATCTCTGGGTCATACTGCCCCCAGCCAATGACTGCCCTCTCCCTAAGCCCCGCCTCTGGCAGCCATCCTCAAATTTTTACCGCACGCTCAAGTGTTGGGAGTCCTCGTGTTTAGCTCTCGAGTTTTTTTACTGCGTTTTCACGTTTTTTCAGGAGATTCTCATTTTTCGGTTTAATCGAGCCTCAAGCTTCACCGTTTCTACTTCCGATAACGGGGAGCCGTTTCGGAATTCTTCTACGCCCCTCAAGGGTGAAGTTTTCATCGAGTTTACACTTCTTGGAGGATTCCGGAAGATCTGCGGCCTATCTCAACGGACATGGCCCAGGACAAGGGAAGCTCGACGCCTGGATCCAAGCTGTTCAGGTGCTGAACAGAAGGCCTTGTTAAATCAAGGGCGTCTAAGAACAGCTCTTCGAATATAAATCACAGAAGGACAGGTCCCCTCACAAGAGTAAGGAACCTCAGGTACAGGATTCTCTGTCATCAGCCTTAAAGAAAAAGGATATGCCTTCTACTGTAGTACCACCCACTCCAGAAGATTTACGTCTCCCACCTCAACCAGTGGTCATTTCTAGTTCTGCCCAATGGTCAGCTGAAGATATCGATAGTGTCATGAAAAGAATGTCCTTCATGGCAAATTTCTATGAGAAAGACCCTTAATACTTCACAAGCTTTCACTCCACCCCTCCCCCCACACGACAGCAGCCCCTGGGTCTCCGAACCCTGTTCAACCCCTGCTAAGAGGTCTCGCCCCAGTGTACTAGTGCAAGGTCCCACTATCATTGACCTATATGACCCGGACACTGATCACGAAGACCTCTATGTCCAAGAAGCTGCAGACCCTTATTATGGGGTTAATGAGGATGATCCAGATACAGACATGTACGATATGATATGGCATTTATAACGCGCCTAGACACAACATGGACTCCCCAGTTAATCTGGACCCCCCGGTTGTAGACTCACCCATATATGATCAGCCTCTTCTGAACGAAGTACTCATCTACAAATATCTACCCAAGCAGATACACAGGACAAGGATTTCGTTGACGAAATCTTGGTAGATAAAAAGGCCGTAAATCAATTGATTCCCCTACTAAAGTCTGTCCAGCGAAAGGTACAACCCTTGCTAGAAACACCCAATCCAGACGCAGGTGGTGAACGACTGCATAGAAAAACTTTTCAGACCTGCACCATCAGACCCGCTGTACATCAGGGGGCAGCTAAAGCCTGACTGGCTCGTTGTTACTACAAGGAAAAGAGCAGGTACTCCCCTAGCCTCCTTTTGAGGCTCCTCCAGACAAAGAAAGTAAAAGGCTGTACAAAATGGGCAGGAAGGCGGCCTCATCTGCTGCATTCCTGACCAGGATAGCTAATAACTCTACTTTATTAGCTAGTTACAACTGCCATAAATGGGACGAGGTCTCAACTTTACTCTCGTCAGCCCCGGAACCCCTCAAGACTCAATTAGCACTAGTGGCTGCAGAAGGAAGGGCTGCTTTAGCTGCTTGCTAAAGAGCAATCTTTACGCCACAGACAAAGCCGGCAGAATCATAGCTGAGGGAACCATTATTAAGCATCACGCTTGGTTATGCCAGTCTGGTTTTAAGCCGGAGACACAGGCCACTCATTAACATGCCCGTTGAGCCCAACTTACTCTTTGGTAAGGCCGTCGAGGATGCCTTGAAGACAGCCAAGGAAGAATATGATATGCTAAAATCACTGGGCCAGCTGAACAATAAACCTTCTGGCCAGAGGGGGAAACAGCAATTTTCGTTGCTCACGCAGACAAAATTCCCAGAGGGGTTCCAACTATAATCATAATCTGGGAACGGCCTGGGGGAACAATCAAGGCCAGGCCTTACGGAATTACCAGAGAGGACCGCGCAGGTCAGGCAATCGGGTTAGGGGTTACCTCCTCCAGAGGTGGTACCCCTCCTCAGAAACAGTGCAAACCCGCTTCAGGTGCCCTCCCATGCCTCTCAAGCAGGAGGGCGCATTTCAAACTTCACCCAAGCATGGGCGGGAATCACCTCAGACAGATGGGTGCTATCCACTGTAGCGGGCGGATACTGTATAGAGCTCCTCGAGCGACCCCCGAACCACGCCCCACCCCAGAAAACCCACTCCAAAGAAGACCAATGCATCCTCCTCGAGGAAATCGCCTCGCTGCTCCAAAAGGGCGCCATAGAAATCATCCCGGCCAACGAGGTAAACAAGGGTATTTATTCAACTTACTTGATTGTGCCAAAGAAAGATCTAACAATGCGCCCAGTATTAGATTTACGCCCTGCGAACAAATATGTCATGCCACAAAAGTTCTGCATGACTACGCTACAAGAGGTAATCCCTCTGCTAAAAAAGGGGGATTACGAGGCAACACGGGATATGAAAGATTATATTTGAGTTCTCACCAGAAAAATTTGCCACAAAATGCGTTAAACAGGTAAGTGATCCACATCAGGTTGTTGTATAAACAGTATGTCTAGTGCTTAGCTAGTAAAATTCTGATATGAGTTTCATCTTTCTGTAGATGAGGATCACTTAACTGTTTACCGCATATAAAATAGTTTATAACAAACTCTCAGTAACTGTGCTATAAGTGATGCCAAACCAATGGATTACTAGTGTTTTGGGGACAGGCATTGCAAACACAGTCTGTTACCAGACTTTGGCTTTTGAATCTTTGTTCAAGTATCTGCTTGAGACCAATGTATTTGATGCAAAACTGTCATTTTCAATTGTAAACAAAGGATTCTGCAATACATAATTGTAGCTTCAACCCATCAACTTTGTATGTAAGTGTTAGGAAATATTTTGTAATTGTAGGTAATTTTCCTTCCATGTGGCAACCCCTAAACTTTTTGCTATTGTTTTTCACCTTGTTCTCAACTTTGCCAGAGAAGTGCAGCCTTCTGCCACACTCCTCTGGGCTTTCGCTCCATTCTTACGGGGAAACTGACATGCCCTTAAAACAGTCAGCACCGGGAAACGCTGTTTTCCGTAGTTTCTTTTATCATGTTGCGGCTCTCGCGCAACATGACACCAGAGGGCACTGTAAGCTAAGTTACTGCTCTCTTGGGTCTCTAGCCTTCTACAGGCCATAGATACTCTTTTAGGATTGTAACTGATCGGTGCAAGTGATTCACGGAAGGGAATGGTGGCAGCGATCGTTTCTTGTGTTTTGAGCTCCTTTTGGCGTTTTAAGCGCGTTTCTCGCGCTTAGCCCAAAATGGTGGCCTGGCTCCCAAAATGGCCAGACCACGAGGCTCCTTTGTCCTGTCTGCTGACCGTCTTGCTCCCTTCACCTCCCGCAGGTCGAGCCGACCCGGGGCCTTCCTTATTTGGGCATGTACTTTCCCGCAAAACACGGATGCTTTCGCAGGCTTCTACATGCCTGGTGTGTGCATCCAGGATGTGGGCTGGGATGTCTGGTCCCAATACACATCCTGGGTGCCAGAGAGTCTAGGGTGGTGTGAATGCCTGGGACCACAGTGGTCCGTGATCGGTCCACGAATGGTGTGAGTGTTGATGAGCGGATCTCCCATTGGGTCCCCTCCGTTTTGGCGCGAAGGGAACCGTGGATAAGAGGGGGCTGGAAACACCACTACCATGTCGATCTCCTGAGTTCTCACGAACGAAGGAATACAGGAGCCAAGTATCCTGCAACCAAGAGGCTGGACCGAGGAATCGCTGGTGACCCGCTGAAGGACTGCTCCTCTGCACTGCTGTCGCGTTGTGAAACCCTTTTCACCTTTGATCGAACCAGAAGGCCTGTACTGGTACTTCGACCCTTGGAATAGCGGGGACAGCTATTCTCGGCATCTTCACCATCTCCTGCTAGTAAGCCTTCGGAAGCGTCTCTGGGCCATCCAGCAGACTGACCAGCCTACACAGGAGTCTTGCTCTGTAACCGCCGCCAGGTTGTGTAGTATTTCGAGTCCTTGTCACTCTCACACGATTCGTACACTTGGCGTTCCCAGGTCTGAAGTGAGTAGTGTACATTTGGCTCAGATACACACGGCCGCTCCGTTGCCCTGCTGTGGTAACAAACTGTGCGGGTTCCTTCGTTTGGGACGTCTTTTACTCAACTCTGCTGCTGCAGACTCAACACGACGACGAGACGTCCCCTGCTCTTCTGAACCTGCCAGCGACTGAAACTGACGCGGAGAAGCCTGGGTCTGCTTGCATCGGGGACCGGTGAGTAGCATAGCTAGGAACTGGTCGCCCTCCTGCAGGAGCCCATAGATTTTCCCCGCTGTGTCAAAACAGCACGCCTTTCCGTACTCGCGCTCTGCTTCTGCCCACAGTGGAGGCTGCGCTTGAGTCGCGGAACACTGTTCTTCTTCATTTGTGCACTAAACTGAACTGCCTGATTTCCCTTGAAGAGACTCGCCTTTTGCCCGTTGGCACCAGCGTGTGCAGGTACTTTTGAGCACAAGGCTCCACTCTTCGTAGGGCTCGGACTTCCTTTTAGTTAGGTGCCTCTGAAGGCGGACTGGGTCTAAGCATTATTTCGCACTGCCTGTTTTCCTTCCCTTTTAGGTGGACTACACATTTCGTGCATCTAACGCTTGAGACTTGTTTGTATTTGTATATATATTGTATTGGTATGGTATGTGTTGGTTTACTAGAGTTGTATTGTGATTTCTCGCTACGGTCATTGTTTTAAAGGCCTTTGAATAAATGTGTATATATTTTTAATATAACACCTGCTTGGAGTAGTTTGTAAGTGTCCTTGCTTTGTGTGCTCATTGCGGGCTTTCAGTCACCCTCACCCCTCTTGAGACCTAGTCCTGACCGCTGCGATCGCTACCCTGATTGGTCTGGGTTGTCCAGAGGTTACCCTGTTCCAAGTAATTAGGTTGGCCTTCTGAACTTCTGCGCCGCCAGGACAGAGTTCAGAAATCCGTCTTAACAGTAAGACATTATATAACTTAAGAATTAATGTCCTGCTCATGGATTCTTTTATTTCCTTTTCACCCCCAACAATCCTTCCCTACACCCCTCCCTACTCCCTGTCTCTGGTTGTATCTGTTTTTTTTTCAAACTGGGATTTTTAAAACTCTTAACTCTATTTTTTTGTAAATATCATGAACAGTATTTAACAAATGCCCTAGATTTTCAAAAGGCACTACCAGCCGAAACATGTGTCATCTGAAGGGCTACGCCTGAATTAGGAGTTTATTTTTTGTTTTGATTGCATTAAAAGGTTTTATTCACCTTAACTCATTTTGTGGTGCATTTTTCTGGTGAGAACTCAATTATAATGTACTGTTTGGAGATGGGATTCACGTGACCTCCATGTTTCTCACATATGCGACACCACCTAACTAGAATATAAGGAAACAGGTCGCCGGGCTTAAATAGGTTGAAACTCGAAAAACCCACTCTCAATTCAACTGGATATGAAAGATGCCTATTTTCATATTTCGATGTTCCCAGCGCACAGAAGATTCTTGCGTTTCAAGATGGCACACCAGCACTACCAATACAAGGTGCTGCCCTTCGGAACAGCATTTGCTTCAAGGGTATTCACGAAGGTACTTGTGTTGGTGGCAGCACACCTGCGCAGGGAGGCAATCCCAGTGTATCCTTACCTAGACGACTGCCTGATTACAGGGGAGTCTACCCTAATTTGCAGGGAAAACATTCAAAGAACTATCAACCTTCTATTTCATTTGGGCTTCTCCATCGAGAAAAAATCAAGCCTAGTGCCAGGCACAACCAAACAGTTCCTAGGAGCTGTTATAAACACAGAAGAGGGGTTGGTCTTTCCGTCAGAGGAATGAGTCCAAAACATGTTACTGCAAATACTGCATTATCAGACCGGCCGCCAGATAAGGGTGCGCAAAGCTAGGCATGATGGCATCTTGCATTTACCTGGTACCTACGCGCGCCTGCGCATGTGACCCATGCAGGAGTGGTTGGCGTAACAGTGATCTCAGGCAAGCAGTCAGTGGGACGATCTAGTGGTCGTTTCGGCAACACTAGTACAAAACCTTCGCTGGTGGACAAGAGAAAACCCTTCCACGATCCAGAAGTACAAGCGATTGTTATGGCAGACGCCTCACTCGCCGGGTGGAGGGCTCATTACCTCCTCATACAGCTCAGGGTCTGTGGTGTCATGCGGCAGCACAGAACCACATCAGTCTGCTGGAATTACTGGCGATATTCAAGGCCCTTCAGGCATTCGAGTTTCACCTAGCAATCCAGTCAGTGCAAGTCCTCACCAACAGCACTACAGTGATATTTTACATCAACAAACGGGGGCACATGCTCTCCAAATCTGTTCGGGCTTATGCAACATATTTGGAGATGGGCAATGAAACAGAAAAAATTCCTATCGTCACAGCACGTTCCAGGGGAACTCAACTCTCTGGCAGATTCTCTGAGCAGAGATCCCCTACCAGAGGAGCACAAATGGCGACTACACGCAGGGGTCGCAGAGCATCTCTTTTCTCAATAGACTTGTTTGCTACAAGCGAAAACAGTCAATGCCCAGACTTTGCGTCCAGGTTCCCCCAGCCAGGCTCTAAGGGGACCGCCCTATGGATGAACTGGTCAGGGAAACTTGCTTACGCTTTTCCCTCGACGCCTCTCATGAAGAAGGTGGTGAACAAGATCCACAAGGAACAAGTGACGCTCATCCTAGTTGCTCCTATGTGAGCAAGGCAACCATGGTATATATATCTGTGCAAACTGGCGATGTGCGATCCCATCAAGCTCCCGTGCCTGAACAATTTGCTCACTCAGCACAGAGAATTAACAGTGCACCCACAACCTCACTCAATGAACTTGGCAGCATGGCTCCTGAAGTCATAGAATTCAGACATCTTAACCTGCCACAGAGGTGTATCGATATCCTGAAGGAAGCACGAAAGCCTAACACTAGACCTTGTTATTTCGACAGGTGGAGGAGATTTGTAATTTGGTGCCAGTCTAATGAATTAACCCCATAGAATGTACCCCATCCCACATTCTAAAATATTTGCTCTACTTGCTAGACTCTGGGTTCGTATTCAGCTCTTTAAAGGTCCACCTGGCGGCTTTGTCATCCTACACCAACCTCCTACAATAAGGTCTCATGGTGGAAGGTGCTTGTCATCAAAGCATTTATGGAGGGAGTAAAGAGACTCCACCCTCCAATTTCAAATCAGCCGCCAGAATGGGATGTCAATGTTGTACTTGCTAAGCTCATGGGACCCCCTTTGAAGCCTATGCATAAGTCAAGTCTTAAACACCTGACTTACAAGACTGCCTTCTTAGTGGTTATTACTTCCATAAAATGAGTTAGTGAAATACAAGCATTGTCAGTGCAGGATCCTTTCTTTGTCATTCACAAGGACAAGCTGGTTTTATGTAATCACCCTAGTTTCTCCTCTAAGTTCATCTCTAAGTTTCACGTAAACCAGTCTGTTCAGCTACCGGCTTTCTTGCAGAACCCCACAAGCTCAGCTGAGGTAAACTCCATCCACTAGATGTGAGGAGGGCAGTTGTTTAATATGTAAACAAAACCAGACCGTTTAGAGAAAAACCAACAAGCTGTTTTTCTCCATAGCACCAGGCAGAGAAGGAGACCGCATTTCCAAAAATCCCATTTCCAGATGGATAGTCAGATGTATACAATTTTGCTATTCATTATCACGCCTAGAGCTCACTCCACAAGGAGCACAGGAGCCACTCTGGCTTTCATTGCAAATGTCCCACTAGACAGCATTTGCAAAGCAGCTACATGGAGCTCAACACACACTTTCACTCAGCATTAGTGCATTGACACTGAATCCAAGACAGAAACACAGGTGGGACAAGCGGTTTTAAGACATCTGTTCGCCCATGAACCTTCTCACATCCCACCACCTTCTCCTAACACTGCTCGCTAATCTATGCACAGCATGTGATCTAAGCAGATTCCACAAGCCTCAGAAGGGATACATTACTCACCGTAATCGTATTTCTGATGCTTGTATCTGCTCAGATTCACATGTGCCCACCCTTCCTCCCCTCGGAGAGAAGGCACATGTATTCTTATGAGCTTGTCTGATATGTATCTGTACCTGCTTGGATACAACTGTACTCGCGCTACACTTCATGCTACCTCATGTCAGAAAAATAACAATCTGAGGGACCTGGACGTGTGACGGATCATGGGTACAGTGGACGTCACACTAGGGATAGTATTACAGGCACGCCCTGTCGATGTCCATTTTTGAATTTCGAAAACAACAACTGTAATACTCTGCAGCTTCCATTAGATGTCAGCCTATGCACAGCATGTGAATCAAAGCAGATACAAGCATCAGAAATACGATTACGGTGAGTAATGTATCCCATATAAAAAGATTTTTTTTATGGAAACTCCTTGGCACTGGATTAATGGGGCCCCAAGACACCAGGTCTAGGGGAGGGAGGGGGGGTCCCGGCCCAGCCTTCACCCATTAGAGTGAAGGCTGGGCCGGGGATTGCAACGCAAGAAGGAAATGCTCAGTAGGGTGAGCTGGCAATGACATGTGGCACGTGGTTCCATGTGATGTTAACAAATTTACTAATAACTAAAACATTTTTTACAAATTAAAAATAACGAAAAAAATAACACTTTTTGTTTTCAATTGGGGTTCCCACCCAAACCCCCATTTCCCCTGCGTTATTACCCCACCCCAACCCTCTACCTCCTTTTTAATCCCTTACCCACCCCATATATACTTTGACCCAAAAATTCCATGTTTTGTTTCGTTATTTAGGGTTCGTTATTGTCAATTCGTTATTATCACTGTATACCGTGACACGTGTCACATGCCATGTTCAGCTCCAACCCCTTCTCCTCTGGCGTCCTCGCGGCTCATATACAGAAGCCAGGAAACTCTGCAAGCTTCCTGGTTCCTGTTTGTGAGAAGCATGGAGGAGCCGTGGGTGACCTGGGGGGATGGACTGAAGCTGGAAAAACAGGTAAGAAGGCTTTATCTTTTTTTAAATTTGGTGTGTATTTTGCATGTGTGAAGTGCGTGTCAAATGTATGCATCTATGTGCTAGGGATCAGTGAGTGGTTTGTGAATGAGAGGAAATATGGTAATCTGTGTGTTTGAATGTTCTGGGTGTAAACATGGGTGTTAGATGCATCTAAAGGTCATGTGCCATCACTTCCTATGATGTCACTCGGGGGTGGGGTCAAATGACATTGCGTCCTGTGATGTCATCAGAGGTCAAGGGTTGTGTGATGTCACTTCCTCTACTCCTGGCATTTTGATGAAATGGCGTCCCCGAGGTACAATTGTTTTTTTCTGCGTTTTGGAGGAGTGAGATATCGTGGTCATTAAAAGTGATTCCAATGGCTCTATGTACAGATTAGGGAACTAAAATGACTCCTTATGCTTTCTGTAAGGAGTGGAGCCGCTTTTGAGCAGGAAGACCAACATTTATTCACATTTTGGTCTGTGCAATCTGATTTCCAACCAGTTGTGAAGTATGGAGTGCAGGACAACTAAGTCAGACATGACTACCTTCATGGTGGTTGCAGTACTCTTTGCCGTGCTCTTACCAGCACACTACAACCTCGCATGGCAGAAACAAAAATGTATGAATGGGTGCACAATAAGGCTGGGAGCCTAACATTAAAAAAAGTTAGCG
Organism: Ambystoma mexicanum; assembly: GCF_040938575.1. NCBI lineage: Eukaryota > Metazoa > Chordata > Amphibia > Caudata > Ambystomatidae > Ambystoma > Ambystoma mexicanum. The sequence goes on from NC_090921.1 coordinate 1,492,367,733, forward strand.
ATTGCCTCTTTGGGGGAAGCTTTCTGCTGCTACATATTTTGCAGGCAGCCAGTTGTTACGGAGGAAGGGCACATTCTAAGAAGCACCCAAATTGCCATCAAGGCTATTTTCCTTTCTCCTGAATTTTGGAATGGGTTTTGTCAGTGCTTAACAAAGTGCCTGATTTTTTTTTAAAAAAAGTTTTAATTTGAAATGTCTAAACATGATTGTATGCTCTTAATGTCCGAAGGGGTTTCATTCTGAACAGTTTAATAACTTGTATTTTGTTGTGCTTTTGCCTACATATGTTATGTTGATGGTAGTCCTTAGAAGTTGGCTAGTATGGTAGAAACTATGGTAAATAAGAAGTTTGGATAAAACATTGAAAACTGGTAAAGTAGTTAATATAGGTCACATAATTTGCTGAAACGTTTAATTCACGTGTGTCTTTGCTTGGTTTCTGCGAGCGCTTTTGTCTCACGATTGAAATTGAGAGGTTCTAACTGCAATGTGAATTTTGTATGTTTGTAAATTCCCTCTCTCAGGTGAAGTTCCCAGAGTCTGGCTGGCTTCCCACAGACAGACTGCAGCAGTTGCAAGCCTTTTTTCCAGCCCAGGTGGAGTTCATGACCACAGAGGACATTGAAGAGGTGAAACTGACTGACTTTGACCCCCATGCTCAACAAAAGCAGCCCTACAATGGTGAGGCTTACCACGAAGATGAACACGACTATACTAATCATCGGCAGCAACATCAGCAAGTCCCGTGTCAGACATCTTAATGTTATGTTTTACCTCAAGATGGATTATATACATACCGAGAGTACTCAGGCTGAGAGCCATTGGTTTAGTTCAGCAATTCAGAAATGCAATTGGGCATCTCTGACTTTTTATATTTTTTTCAGTGAACAATATCCCAGTTGCCTGTAAGAACGTCTGTGCTGTAACATAGCCACACACCTCTTCAATAACCACATTTTCAAAACCAGGATTGTTGCCGATATTGGTTTCAGGATCAGAACAGCAGACTGCATCTTGTAACTTAAATGTAGGTTCAAAATGCTCTCGAGCCCATGTGGAATTTGTTCTCTAAGAGTGGGGCTGAGTACATTCCAATGCTTGTGATAAATTGAAAGGTCAATTGCAACTTTGAAAGAATATTTCATAATTATTCTTTGTTTTAATCTGTGTTCACATATTTAGGTTAATTGTTGAGTGTCAAAAGATAAATCATTTGAAACAAGCCACTTGTGAAGACTTTTTTGACTATGCTTTTGACAAATGTATGTACCCGATTCACTTTTGTATACTCTGCTGGCATATCTACATTTCACATTACCTCCTTGGAGAAAAAATTAGGAAACTGTGTAAACTGGCTACACAAAAGCCAGAAACCTATAGAAATATGTGCCCTTCCCCACAATTAAAACATCCGTTTGAATGTCAAATATCTATCCTGTAGCCACAGTGAACAGACTCCAGTGGATCCAATCCAATTGCAATTCGAGCATCTGTTTCCCTTGGCCATACTACCTTGTTCCTTCCTATGGAAGAGATTGTTATTCCCTTTGAAAATTGTAGGCACTGAATACAAATGTCTTCCTGTGATATTTGATTGGTTCTGAGTTTGTCATGGACACTTATCATTTTATAATAGCTTCTTAGTGACATGTATTATTGGATTTAGCTCACTAGTTTGCTAGCCCCTAAAGTTCATAGTAAGAATACTTCTTTGTATTTGAAAGAAGCATTGGCTGTTAGTGAAAGTGCAAGTTGGACTATAGTTGGGCTACAGAGGGATGATGGACTCCGATAGTGGCTGTTTACAAACTAAAACCATGCAACCAGCATTCTCTTTAAATGTTAGGTGTAGACTGCACCCCACTTATACTGATTTTCTTCAGTCTGCTGTCACATCATATAAGTTGCCTTGTCATTCTATTGTTTGCACCTTCAATTAATTTTGTGTGTGTATAACCGCATTCTCTTCTGAAATTGCCAGATTAAAAAGGTATTCCTTTAAAATGTCTTGGAATGTTTACCGCTTTCAACTCTGCTCCTTCAGTACAAAAGATTGTCTTCACAATGTACGAGAAGTGTGGGCATTATTAAAAATAATCAATTGATAACCAACCTGATAATTCATCATTACTGCTGTGTTCATATATTATAACAGAAGAGTAGTGTAACTTGTAAAAGAACAGGAAGGTTTTCAGTCCTTTTCATGCAAGAGGTGCATTTTTCTTAGCAAACCATACTGTTTTAATGTTTCCAGGTGATGGATCTGAGGTACAGCACACAATAAAGTGAGTAGTTGGTCCCTTCTTTTTTATTCTCTAGCATCCATCCATGCCCCAAAGTAAACATAACTTATCAAGCTATATAATTTGTATTAAATCAAATGCTTGGAATACTTCAAGTCATAATTGAAATCCTTGGTATGCAATACAACATAAACCAAAATTCAGTAACCTATCCAGCTCATGGGTTATTTTCTCCCTGCCCAGTGCAGAGAGTAGACAAAGTTCTTCCCCAGGAGGCCATCTTCAGATTCAAATGATATAACCTCACTTTAGAGTTAGGGGAGTCCTCGCTTGGTAAGAAGACAGGTTTATAGTATAAATATTATCTGGTAATTTTACTAAGACTTGTGGCCTTAGAGGCACTGCACCATTTAGGGGGAACCCATTTTTTTGGGTGGGGTTCTAGAGAGCCACCCACGAAGATGGCCACTTCTTAGCGAGATCTGCTAGCATGCTGCCAGATCACTTCATGTTGCTGTACTCAGAGGTCCCAACCCCTTTCCTTCATTCTTGTGGGCGTCCCACAACATGGGGACCGTACCGGAAACCTTTGGCAGAGAAGAATTGAGCTTTCCCTTTAAATTTAGTGCAGCGCGTGGCGGTATGGCCTCGGGCGTGGGAACGCCTTGCCGAGGCCCTGCCCTCCGGCGCCTCATCTCAGTCCCTTTTTCCACACAGACGGTGTCGGACCTAGCAGCCAGGGCAGACTTTAACTTTCCGTGTACTCCCCTTCTTTGTTTTTCAATCTTATTCAACTTCCCTTCAATGCCTCGCCTCCCCCTGCAGGAGGATTCATGAGATGTGCTTCATGGAACCGCTGGTTCCCGGCCATGGACCCTCATGCTTTCTGTCTTGAGTGCCTGGGGCCTGACCACCGCTGGGATGTGTGTGCGGCTTGCAGTGCTCTGTCACAGGGCATTGAAGAATCGGTTGTCGCGTTGCAGGGAGATATTCCACACTTCTCCTCCGGCCGAACCTTTTATCTCCAGGACCTCTCGCCGAGACAAGGTAGGCCCTCTCGTCAGCACGGCTCCTTGGCGGGGCAACTCCTTCCCTGGGATTCCCACGGACAAGGGTTCCTCAGATTCAGGTTCCGGCAGGCCACAGGCCTCTAAGGCTACTAGCTCCCAAGCCAAGGAGCTGTTCCAGGCGTTCCGTGGGCAGACGTGAGACCGTCAAGGCTACCGGTTCCCAAACCGAGGGGTTCAGGGGCCCTACCGGGTTATCCTTTGAAGGGCGATCAAGTTCATCCTCTTCTTCCACCCCAAGGGGTAAAGGATCATCGGGTGCTACCACCAAGAGTCGGTCCTCAGCACGATCCAGCATGACTACCAGTGCAGGTACTAAGGGTTCACTGCCTACCGGAGTTTGCTCCGAGCTTGCGAGTCCGGGTGTTTCAACTACCGGCCAGTCGGCCGAGGGCTAAGCACCTACCAGAGTGGTGTCTGAGGTTGACGCTGCTGCTTCTGGTTTGGGACCCAGGATGGGTCATCCCATGTCTGAGCCTGCACGTGGACCGGGGCATTCACACCCTCCCGCCCAGGGCATGTCGCAAGCCCCCAAAATGTCAGATGGGCACATGGTGGAGCCTGCTTGGCCGGTGGCCATTTTGGATTCGAATCGGGGCATGCCCGTGCTATTGAATGGGCCTTGCAAGGAAGTCCTAGTCCCCTTCCCTCTCGAAGCGGCAGCGGACCGTATGGTGCACGCATCTGGTCTCCTCAGGGGTACATCTACCCATCACAGCCTTACGGCTACACGCCTCAAGGGTTCCATGTGTTAAAATCACAGCCAAAATGGCCGTTTACACAAAAAATCACGGCAAAAACGCAGGAGTTTTGCCGTCGCAATCCATCTAAAGGATGCAGGGGACACCCCTGCAACCCCAGACCCATTATACCATTTAAGGGGTGTGGGGAGACCCCCACAACCCACGCTCCCCTTAAATGGTATAATGGGGTACACCTTTACCAGGTCAAACGACAGCATTTTTGCTGCTATTTTATTTTTTTTTTTTTATTTTTTTTTTGCACAGGCGACATTTTTGCCGCAATTTTATTACTGCATACCGCCTCAAGCACCTCAGCGCTTTGACCAGGAGTGGCAGCCCAGTGTTTCGGAGGGCCGGGTCCCTAGGGATCTGGTGTCTAGCAAGGATCGCTTCTTTGAGCGCTACCTCCTCCTCATGCGTTCCACTCAGATGATGGGGCTCCTGAAGGATATAGTGAAGGAGGTGATCCCACAGGTGGTGCCTTCATGGCCTCCTCCTCTGGGTCCTACACCTGTTCCTCCAGCGCTTCCGGTGCTAGTGTTGGTCCCTCCCCCAGTCCAGGACCTACCGTTTGTTCTGACCCCCTCCACCTCCTCCTGTACTGCCAACGCCTCCCCCTCAACAGCCGTTGGACCTGTCTCAGGGCCCAGACTCCCCTTGGTCTGTAAAAAAAAAAGGGGGGGGTGAGGATGGCGATGACTGACACCCGGGGCGATGAACCCTCTGCATCTGTTGAGGCCTTTCATGACCGCCTTCAGGGCAAGGCAGAGTTCTTGGGGGTTCCTCCAGGAGTCCTCTGCCCGGGGAAGTCCCCCAGGAGTCAGAAGTGCTAGCAGAGGTTTTGGGCAAGTGCACTGTGATCCATTCTGGCACCCCTCTCCAGAAGGATGTCCTGCAGGTGGCGAGAAAGGTCTGGGAGAAGCCCAGGGCCGACGCCCAGATGAACAAGAAGTTGGACAGCATGTACAGGCTGACGGACGGGAAGCCAATCCTCCTGGCCTCCCATCCGCAGCCACATACTTCAGTGATGACTGCGGCCTCCCTGTATTCTAACCCATCGTCTTTGTCATCTTCCTCCTTGGGAGCCACCTCCAGTTGCCTTTCCAAGGAAAACAAGATCCTTGAGTCTTTGGGCGAACACTGTTATGCCATATAAGGACTGCATCTGCGTCAAGCCAACGCGGACACCCTTTTACCCGCGGCTAACGAGAAGCTGTGGTGAGAACTCGGGAAGTTTCTGCCTGACCTCCCCTCTGGAGAGGCAAGCCTCTTTCAAGGCCCGTCTGGCAGATGCCAGGGCAGTTGCGCAGTACCTCATGAAGTCTTTGGTCTCTAACATCGACACAGCCAGCAGAGGGCAGTGCCTGGGTGTCGAGATGAGAAGGACGGCGTGGATGCATGCTACTAAGTTTACATCTGACGTGCAAGTGTGGATCCTAGATATGCCGTTTTGACTTTTTTAAAGTACTTCTATCTTATCATTGGCAATGGTGAAGCTACTAAACAGAGGGTCAAGCTGAGCGAGTTTCTTTTCCGTACCAACCGCCATGAGCTCTGTGTTTTTGTTAAGAGCCATGCCATTTTGAACCATCCCGTGTGGATGAGATTGTATGCTTGATTTATGCGACTTTCATCCAAGCGATGATAGCCGGATAGTGGAATGATACATTGCGTATCGTCGGCATAGTTTGTAAAGGTGATATTATTGTGAGCCAAAAGATCGGAATAAGGGACCATAAAAATGTAATATAGGGTTGGCGAGGTACATGCACCTTGTGGTACTCCAAATAATAGCGTTGCTGGTTTTGTTTGAGCTTCCCCATTGGTCACTCTACATTGTCGCTCACTCAGAAAGGAAACTATCCACTGTGTCACTTGATCAGAAAATAAGGTGATATTTTGTAACCTGGTGGCCAGGATGTCATGGTACATCAGTTCAAAAGCAGCGGATAGATATAGGACCATTAGTAGTGATAACTGACCCCTGTCCATGCTTTCCAATAGTTTGGACTTCAGGTCGAGGAGGGCCGTCTCTGTCCCATGGTGTTGCCTAAATCCTGATTGGAAATTATTGAGGATGGGATGGTCAATGAGATGTCACGCGATTTGGTCTTAAGCAACCCTGTCCAAAATCTTGAGAAGGAAGGGAGTGTTGGTTATTGGCCTGTAGTTGTTCGGGGTTATAGGACAGAACCCTGTTTTTTTTTTTTTTTTTTTAGAAGGTGTATAATTCATGATTAATCTTTGGGGGACATCATTTTCCTCAAAAGAGGAATTTATAAATTTGGTGAGTGCCGGGTCACCTTTGCAGCTAGTGGCCTTGTTTCCTAATGACCTCTGCTAGCCCTTCCTCTAAAATGGGTGAGAAATGAAACTGTTGTGGACTAATCACATTATTCGTGATCTGAGATCTTTCCCTGCTTATTAAGGGTAACTTTTTTTACCTCTATACCCTTTTTGATTAGTGTCAGTTTCTTTGCCATAGATTCTTGGATCGAGGTGCACCAAGCCTCATTTTTCAATATTGGTTCATTGTTAGGACCCTTAAGGATTTCCTGCTCTCTAAGAATTTTGAATAATTCTTTACTGTCAGGTGTTGACCTAACAATTCTGTCGTTAAAGGTTTCTTCTTCCTTTTCCTCTACCATCCGCTACTCCTCTTCATCTGATCAGGTCCCTGGCTCTTTTACAGGAGGTCCTTTCCCTCTTGGAGATACAGGCAGTGGAACCAGTTCCTCAGTCAGACAGGGTTTTGCGGTACGCAAGAACAAACTGGCTGGCCTGAGGGTAGTCCTGGACCTGTCATGTCTCAATCTGTATGTACTGCTCTAACGCTTCAAGATAATTACTCCCGCGCACATAGCAGATTCTCTGTGTGCAGGGGACTGGATGTGTTCCCTAGACCCCAAGGATGCGTACCTGCATGTTCCAATCTACCATCTGCATCGGATGTTTCTGCTGTTCACAATTATGTCGTGCCACTTCCAATACAAGGTGCTGCCTTTCGGCCTGAACTAGGCCCCTCATGTCTTATTGAAGTTGAAACGCAGTGGCGGATCTCCTCTGCTTGGAGGACCACCACCTATACCCTTATCTGGACAACTGGCTGGTGAGGGTGGGTTCACCCGAGGGAGAACTACACTCCTGCCAGAGATTAGCGGATATTCTTCATCAGCTGGGGTTCTCCCTCAACCAGAGGAAGTCCCTGTTGTGCCCCTCCTAGGATCTGGACTTCCTAGGGGTGCGTTAGACCACGGCCGCTCAGCGGGTGTTCCCCACTCCCAAGAGGCTCCTCTCCCTCCGGAAGGTGATGGGGCACTTTCTGGCCAACTCAACCACCTCGTCCTGGTGGTTCCAGCACCGTCTGGAATTACCGACTCATTACCTTACCTCCTACCCAAAAGTCTCCCACCACTGCTATTTTATCCATCCCTCACACCCAACATGACTTTGACCCATGAAGACTTTAATCGGGCATCCATGCTCAGCCAGACACTCAGCCTTTTAGAATGGATCCGGGATTTGCGGCTTCACCCTCACCTTGGAACCCATGCCCAGTGAAGGACAGAAACCAGAGACTTGGCTCCCGGTTCCTACCCCCTAGAACCCCTAACAAAAAACACCCTCACCACCTTTGTCCTAACCAACCACAGCCCTCCCTCCCCCCCAGCCCAGCATACCCTGGACAATACCCCCAAAACACCCAGCAACATAGTTGAACACCCTTTGATCAGAGATGCCATCATTAATGCTCGGTCACTAGTCGCCCACGCGCTCAACATTGCAGACCTTATCTCTGCTAACAACCTTCACTTCCTGGCTATTACGGAAACCTGGCTGCATCAGTCAGCAGGCCCAGCTCTGTCCCTTGCCATCCCAGAAGGCTACTTAATATTAAGGACCAACAGGTATTCAGATAAAGGAGGCGGAGTTGCCTTTATCGCCAAACATCCCTAGGCCTCAGAGCAACCCCACCGTCCAGCTTCCGGTCTGCTGAACTTCTATCTGTTAAGTTCCAACTCTGCATCTCAAACTATCCCTATGCACCTCATTTATATACCACCAGGCCTCATCTCCTCATTTTAGGAAGAAATATCCGACCTCCTCACCAACAACTCCAAAACAGGATCACAAATCATCCTACTTGGGGAGTTAAACCTAGGCCTCGGCGAACCCAATGATGCTAATGCGCTCTCCCTGGAAAGTACTATCTCCCATCTAGGGTTCAAGCATAGGGTCACAGCCCCAACACACAACCAAGGCAGAATCTTGGATTGGCTAGCGGACCACAGCTGCACCACTGCCATCCTTAAAAATTAACCTATTGCCTGGTCGGACCACCACGCCGTCTCCTTCTCCATCCAAGAGAAGGTGCAGCCGAATACCATACCGACCACCCTCCCGCAAACCCTCACTAGGAGTAACCGTAACATCACGTTGCATAGCCTTCGCCCCCTAATCCACAATATCCTTGCACCCACAAACTACACCAACTTAGATGTGGATCAACTTGCTGACCTCTATAACAAAACTCTTGAATCAGCAATTGAAATCGCTCCCATCAAACTTACCAAAGCCAAACCGGCAGCCCACCTGAAGAAATGATTCACTCCTGAGCTTAAAATCCTTCGGAAAACCAAACGGGCAGCAGAATCCACCTGGAGAAAAACGCTGAACCTAACCAACAAAGCACTATTCACGGTAGCGGCCACCACTTACAAAACAGCCATCCTTATGGCCAAAAAAAAGAGACCTATGACAAAAGAATTGACAATGCCATATCAAGAACAAAAGAGCTCTTCATTATCCTTAGGGAGCTTGAGTCTCCCTCCACACCTACAGAAACATGTGTCAAAGATGCAGATTGGTATGAAAGAATCCAAAAAGCGTTGGCGGACAAAATTGCCACGCTACAATCTAGAATAGAACAAAAGAAGACCAGTCTAGCCAAAAAAGCAAACTTTCCACCACTATCCACTCCCAAACCTTTTACCTGCCCTCACTTTTCTTTCACCCCTGTCTCAACGAAAGAAGTTGAAAGCATCATTAAAGGCCTAAAACCTTCAAGATTCCAATGGGATTCCTAACCAGCCTCCATCATTCAGGAAGGCACCAATGATCTGGCCCCATTCATAACTGCCCTAATCAACTCCTCCTTCAAAACGAGCTGAGTCCCTATCAGCCTTAAAGAGGCCTGGGTCATGCCCCTCCAAAAAAAAAAAAAAAAAATCGACCCCAACTAATTATAGGCCAATCACCACGGTCCCCTACATCCTAAAGATCTTAGACAGAGTGGCCTACCTGAAAATCCAGAAGCATCTGGAAGAGAATAACATCTTGGGCCTCAAACAATCTGGCTTCAGGCCTAAGCACGGAACAGAGACAGCCCTTCTGGACTTAAAAATCCAGATGGACGAGGCAAAGGATAAGGGCAACCTAGCCATTCTCTTAGCTGCTCGACCTCTCGTCAGCCTTCGACCTTGTTGACCACCGGGTCCTCACGGAACATTTGGCTGCATCAGCTGCATTCTCCAGTCAGGCAACAGCCTGGGTCCAATCCTTTCCCACCAACCGAACCACCTGGGTCTTCTCACCGGGGGCTTCTGCCCACCCCATCCCTATCCTTTGTGGCGTCCCCCAAGGTTTGTGCGTCTCGCCAACCTTATACAATATCTTCACAAAGCTATTGTTCGACCGCCTAGATAACCTGGGTGTCACAAACACAAATTATGCTGACGACACCCAGGTTCTCATCACCCTTTCAGGGTGCTATGAAGAGTACTCTACACGGATTAACAACCTATGCCTGGAGATCCAATCCTTGATGGCAGAACACGGCTTATGTCTTAACGGCGAGAAAACTGAGCTTCTCGTCGGCTCCCAACAATGGCTAAACAAACTGGACCCCCTTTATGCTTCTATCAACATAGATGGTAACCTTATCACAGTGGCCAAAGAAATCAAAACCCTAGGGGTTTACCTGGATACCACACACTCGCTCAAAAAACAAGTAAACGCCACAGCATTCTCCACAGCCTACACGAACAAGCTCATGAATGGCTGTAAGGCATACCTCTCACCGTCTAGCTCCATTACTTAGCCAGAGCGCTAGTGCTCTCTAAAATAGACTACTGCAATACTCTCTTCCTTGGTACCTCAGAACGCAACTTGTACAAATTGCAGGTGCTACAGAATAATGCCCTGAGAGTGGCTTTGAGTATTGTGCGGCACTCACATTACCAGTTTTAGACAAGATGCCCACTGGCTCCCAGTACGAGACAGAATCACCCTTAGATCACTCGTCATCGTCCACAAATGCCTCTATAACAATGCTCCCAAGTACCTGGCAGATGCATTTAGCAAACATACTTCAGCCAGACCCACCAGAACGGTATATTCTCATTGCCTATTCATTCCCAAATTCACCCTAAAAAAAGCCGGCTGTTCCAGCTTCCCAGTCCTAGCTGCCAAACAATGGAACGCTATACCTGTGAATCTCTGAGCAGAACCCTCCTTTTGGACCTTTGGAGCCAAAACAAAGTCCTGGCTCGCCAACAAGAACTCGCGCACAGCCAGACTCATTAACCCTGTTTCACCACTGTATTCTCCTATGTCTGCCTTCTAACCACTGTGTAACCAGGTCACTTTCACTTAATGTTATTATCATGTATGTCTATAACTTGTTGTAACCTGCTCTAAAACTCTGGCGCCCAGTTACCTCAGGCTTCGGCGTGCGGTACAAATAAAGAAACTAAACTAAAATAAGGCGTGCATAGCCTGTTGCCGCTCCTCAATTCTATTGAGGTGTCCCTCAATGTCTCTAATGTGTCGCAGTGCTCGTAGTGGCAAGGGAGGTGGGCTCTGAGGGTCTGAACACAGCTTCATCATGGGCACCATCGCTCTGTGTGTCGGGCCATTGGCCTCCACAGTGCTGTGTGCTCCAGTGCCATCCGTTGGACTTGCAGGATGGGGTGCCTGGCTGGGTGGGTGGGTTTTAGGCTCCACCGGCAGACTCCAGATTGGGAATTCCAGCTCTTATAGAAGGCTCCAGACTGGGGATTCCGGCTCTTCTTGCAGGCTCTGGACTGGGGATTCCGGCTCTTCCTGGTGATGGGCCCAGACTGGGGATTCCGGCTCTTCTTGCAGGCTCTGGACTGGGGATTCCGGCTCTTCCTGGTGATGGGCCTGCTTGGCCACAGGTGTTTTTGGCTGATGGGCCGGCTTGGCCAAAGGTGTTTTTGGATGATGGGCCTGCTTTGCCATAGGTGTTTTTGGCTGATCGGCCGGCTTTGCCACAGGTGTTTTTGACTGATCGGCCGTCTTGGCCACAGATGTTGTAGACTTACTAGGCTGCTGGGCAGAGGTGTTTCCTGTTGGCGAGGGGGGTGAACGGAAGATGATGTGGCACGCTCGGGTGTTGCCGTGGTGGTGCCTGGCTCCTGGCTAGACGGTGTGGATTTTGTGCGCTGGCGTCGTGCAGCAGTGGACTTGGGTGTGGTGGCATGTTCACCCTCACTGTCAGATGATGTGCCTGTGAGGGACAGTGAGGCAGAGCATTAGTAATGGGTGTGAATCCATCTGACGTACATCAATGCTAGTACATTCAGCATCATGTGCATTGTCATGGACATGGTGGAGGCCATGGCATGGTGCACACATGGTTGTGTGGAGAATGCAGCGTGTGGGCATATTTATGGTGTGGCCATGGAGTGCGCAGTGTCTGATGGATGGGGTACTGGTGTCTAGTGGCTTGGGTGTTGTGGCCATGCCGCAGGGGATGTGTGACATGTACAGTTTGATTGTGATATGGATGTTTTCCACTTGTGTACGTTGCTGCATTGATGTTGAGGCTGCGGGAAGGTACAAGGTGGGTGCGACAAATGTGCGACTGGTGTCTTTGATGTGTGCAGCTTGACATAGATGGATTGGGCCATGTGGCGGCACATCGGTGACGGCAGCAGTTGGACAGTGATGTGTGTCTGTGCATGCAGATGGTACTTGTGTGGGCATTACAGGGGACATGTGGGGTGTGTCAGTGGGGTTTGCTGCTTGTCTTCCTGGCAGGTACATAGTTGTGTGGAATGAGGCTGTCCGTGTGTGGCAAGGCAGCAGGTATCTGGTGCCACTGACCTGTCATTTGGACTTCACCATTGGCATTGTGGATACAATGTGTGTGATGTGACGTTGGGGTTAAAGTTACAGGCACTCACCAGCCTAATCAGATGATGCTGCTCCCGCCTGCGCATCTCCTACTCCCTCTATGCTCTCCATATGGAGGACGGTGCTGCAGGTCTCCTCCCATGGCTGCAGTTTTATGGGGGATGGCGTACCACCTCCTGTGACCAGCCCCTGCTTTCTGCAGTGAGGGGGTTGCAGACACTGAGGCGTAAGTCGTACCACCTCTTCCGACAATCTCTGACGTACAATTGTCTGTCAGCAAGGGGTATGGAATAGGCTGAATTGTTTGATGAATGGAATATCTTTCCTCTCCCCCTAGCATTGCATAGTAAAAAAATGTCTTGGCAGCGTGGGACTTCCAGTTCCCTAATTGACTACCTTCTGGCAACAAGCAAGCTGTCTGGCTTTCTCGACCCAATTCTGATTATCAACTTAGATTTTGGCGACCACACTGCCTTGACCACTGTTTTACACCTCACTTGTAAGATCTTTGATACGTTGGATTCTATGGCCCTAGTCGAGAGCGACAGACGTGCTCTATCGGTACGCTGGAACCCAGGTATATGTAGGAAACTCGTATCTTGTGTTAATAGGGACATCTTGGTTTGTGCCGATAAGCTGACTTCATTGTCTTTTTTAGAAAAAGTTAATGACATAAACGTACAGATGATTGGAGCACATTTGACAACCTTATCTAAACTTCCCTCTTGGCACCTTGATTCAAATCATTCTCAGAAGTATCTACCTGGTATAACAGCTCTGAAACATATGAAAAATTGTGACATCCGAGCTGCAAAACGTTTGCATTCATCTTCTGCATTATATCTATCAGCTAAAAAATCTATACTGGGCACAAATAAGAGAAAATGGAAGGAATTGTGCCATCATAACCTTGAAAATCAGCACATGATTGAACTCTTATGCAAGCGTAATGTAAGGGAAATATGGATGATTCTTAGGAATCCCATACATGCACCTGCTAACCGACTGGTGGCCACAATAAATGAAGCCACCTGGCATGCCCACTTTAAGGACAAATATGCTTTGCCTCCTCGGCATATGGAATAGGAGAAGATCATTCCTTTTATGTCCATCGCATCTGTATGCCCCTGGGAGCTAAAAGATGTAATTTGGGCTATCTCTAAATTATCATTTTCAAAATCGACGGGTCCAGACGGGTTGCCACCTTGTGTTAACAAGGAGGACCCACGCTTTTGGGCAAAGCACTTGCTTATGTGTTTTGAATTAATATTCCATTCTGGAGTAATACCTCCCTCATGGTTATCGGCCATAATTATTCCTATCCATAAAAATGGACCTCTGGACAATCCTGCCAACTTTAGGCGATATCATTAATCGATGTAGCTGCAGAAATCTTTTCCCGTCTCATACTAAACGATCTGGAAGTGTGCATAGCAACATCTGCACTTTTATCAAAAGCATAGGTTGGTTTTCGTAAGGCAATGGGCACCCAATTGAACGCGACTATTCTGTCTCATTTATTGATGTCATCTTGTGATTTATCCAATGGGCCCATTTATATGGCCTCATTGGATTTATCAGCAGCGTTTGATGGTGTTCTTCGGAACTGTTTATGGAAGAAAATGTTGGCATATGGAATTCCATCCCACATAGTAGCGATGTTTGCGCTCCTACATAAAAACACCTCTTACAGGGTACATATTAACCCTGCGGGACTATTGACTGACAACATTAGGGGTGCAACTTAGCTGTGGTTCTTTTCAATCTGTATCTCGCCGACATTGACACCATATGGGAAGTGAATGACATCTTTCCTGTTAAATTGGGCAATCTTCGTTTAAACTGGTTAGCCTTTGCTGACGACGTGGTCCTCTTTGACAGAACGCCTTCTGGGCTGCAAAATAAGCTGAACTATTTCCATCAATATTGCTTGGTAAACAACTTGGCTATTAATTCAGCAAAATCGAACATCTTAGTATTTTCTGCAAAGAGGAACCCGCCCAGATTTAGGTGGCACATCGATTCAAATCAGACAAACATTAAAAGCGAGATCAAATGCTTAGTTTACCAGCTTTCTAATAGTACCTCTCTTAACAAATGGCAAACAGCCCTTAACTCTAAAGCAGTTCAATTGATTGCGCAGATGAGACTTATACATCATCGTCACTGCAAGTTTGCTTTGCTCCGTCTGATACATTTTTACCATACCAATTGAAGGTTGAGCCAACATTATTGTATGGACTGGATCTGTGTTTGCTGGAGCTACGCCCTATATTGAACAAAATCCAAGCCAAAGTTTGGAAAAAAGTGTTGGGTCTTCCCGGTTATCCCTTCCTGATTCATGAATTGGTGTTAAATTTGCTTGCAGACAGATTTGAATGGCGCACGTTAAATAATTACATGAAGATGGTTTCACCCACTCCAAACTCTTTGTATGAGGATCTTCATGCGATGCTGATTGCTGACTATCCAGCATCAATATCCATCTTTCATGCACAAATGAACAAGGATCTATTGTCTTTAAATCTAACCAAACAGGACACTATTGATCGTCCAGGGTTTGTAAAAAAAATTGGTTCCATTTGAACGCTTGGGGTGATTGCCGGGTATGCCTCCTTCTCCAACTATGCCAATTTTAGACGTATATAAACCACATAGTCGTTATCTCCTGTCTTCCCGACAACAAAGCTTGGGTGACCTACACGAGATTTTGACTCGATTTAATCCACACGGGATTCTGCATTAGTAAATGGCAGGGTTATGGAGTGTCCTATTTGGGCTATATTTGCAGGTTCTGTGTAAATTTCAATGAAACTGAAACCCTATAGCACTTATTTTTGTACTGTCCTTACTTTGAATGTCAAAGACAAATATGTTTAGGCACGGATTTAAGATCTGCCTCGAACCTTGCACGGTACCTGGTTTGGACACGTTGCATGTGGGGTAATAGCAATTTGATAATGTTGGCCACGGTGCGACTTGTGGGGACTATTGAGGCTGCTTTAAAGGAAACAAACTTTGGGTTAATAGACATTATGGCTTAGGTGCAATTTCTGTGTGTGCCCCATAACTATGCTAGTATGTCTGGTCTATTAAATTCTATAATTGGAGCAGATGGACGTACAGTCATTTGAAAAATAACTATGTGTTAATCTAAGATGCTTGCTTTCACTAGAGAATTTGAAAAAATGCTAGGGTATGTTTTGATGTGGGTTGTATTATGGGAAGTCCGTTTTTCTTTTTGGTAACTCCTTCACAACTCTGTCGGATTTTTGGTAGCCCTTTTATGGGTAAACTGACATAAGATGTAAAGACCCAGGGTCTCATCACGAGTCTGGCGGTAACTCTTAAATGTGGCGGTAGCGCTATTACTGCCACATTTAAGGGTCTGACAGATCATGGCCTTGGCGGATTTCCCCCAGCTATAAGCTGGGAGGAATCCGCTGCAAAATTGCCGATTTTCAGCACTATTACTGCTGTCGGGAAATCCGCCGGTGGTAAAAACGCAAATTTTCTCCATTGGGCCCAATGGGGAATGAGGAATTCCCTCAGCAGGGAATTGCGCTCTTGCCACGAATGGGAACTTCGGCAGGAGCAGGTGGACCACATCTTCGCCAAGTAGGGCAGGCTCCAAATCGATCTGTTTGCGACGGCGGCAAACTCCAAATGTCAGAAGTTTACTAGCAGATTCCACCAACCGAGGAGCCCGGGAGATGCGTTTTCCTTCCTGTGGGAAGGGATGTTTCTGCAAGTGTTTCTTCTGTTGTCTCTGCTGCTAAGAGTCATCAATACACTCAGACAGTGTCAGTGTAGGAAGATACTCATCGCCGCAGCGTGGCCGAGGCAGATTTGGTATCCAGACCTTCTCAGTCTGTCAACATGGCCTCTGATCAAGCTACCAGCGGTCTCGGATCTTCTCGCCAGAGAAGGAGGCACTATCCTGCATCACGACCCAGGATCACTCAACCTGAGGGCTTGGCTCCTGCAGCCCTAGAGTTTGGTGGATACGAGTTGCAGATGAACTGAGCAGCTCGTCAGGGATGTCCTCTCCAAGGCAAGTATGAATCAGCTTTGAAGTGCTACGGTCAGAAGTGGAAGCGTTTCGCTACATGGTGCCGGTCGCAGAAGATTACCCCTCTGAGGGTCACGGCCCTGCTGTTTGTTCAATTTTTTCTATCATTGGCCAAGGCCGGACTGGCGCACGCTTCGTTCAAGGTACATCTGGCGGTTATCTCCCGCTACACCAGGTCTCCAGGAAGGTCTTCACCTTGGTCTCATCGACTCCTCAAAGAATTTCTCAAAGGACCTTTTCATTCTTTTCTGCCGGTGAAGGCTCCTGCCCCGGTGTGGGAACTCCATGTGGTGCCGACAAGGCTCATGGAGCCCCTCTCAATTTCCTCTCATGGAAAATGGCTTTCCTGGTGGCCATCACCTCGGTCAGGTGGGTGGGTGAGATACAGGCTTTATCTTGCGAGCAGCCATACCTGTCTTTCCATGAATCGAGGATGGTGGTGCGGATGCACCACTCTTTCATGGCGAAGGTTCCGTCGGAATTCCACCTCAACGAAACTTTGATGTTGCCCATTTTTTTCCCGAAACCTTTGTCACCGGCTGAAAGGGCCTTACACTCACAGGACGTTGCTCGGGCTCTGAAGTTCTACGTGGCACGCACAAAGAGTTTTCGAAAGACTTCACAGCTGTTCGTGAACTTTGGTCATGTGAAACATTGGAAAGCCTTGTCCAAGGCTTCGATCTCGAGATGGCTCTCCGGCTGCATCATGCACTGTCATCGGTTGGTGAACCAACCGCTGATCGTCCGTCCGACAGTCCACTCCACCTAAGCGATCGCTGCGACGATGGCGTTCCTAGCTGGTGTGCCCCTTCTGGACATCTCCAGGGCTGCTATGTGGAGGTCAATGCACAACTTCACAAGGTTCTACTGTGTCGACAGGGTTTCCAAGGCAGAGTTCAGAGTCGGCCAAGCAGTGCTACTCAGCCTGTTAGCTTGAGATGAGTCTGTTTTAGAGGTAAGAGGCAATTGCTTCTGTTGAGCCTTGTCGCCTACCGTGGTTGTGTAATGTACTGCTGTGTATTCGTTATTCATGAGCATGTGAATCCGTGCCAGACCCCATGCTAGAGAAGGAACAAGTTACTAGCCTGTAACTATTGTTTCCCAGCATGGGTCTGGCATGGATTCACATGCGAACACTCCATCGGCAGTTACCAAGCAGACGTTATCCGGGTGGATCATTCTGTGCATCACAGAATGTTGTAGAGTAGCAGGGAAGGATCCTCCAGAAGGTTTTCGAGCTCGCTCCACAGGGGGCATGTCTACTTCTTCGGCCTTAGAGAGGGGTCCCAATTCAGGACATCTGTGCAACAGCCCCTTGGTCCTCTATTCATACCTTCACAAAGCACTATTGCCCCATACTGTTTCAGGGCAGGAGGTGAGATTTTGAAAGGCTGCCATTCAATCCATTCATGACAAACATTGAGATTTATTACTCCATTCTGAAAATGTGTACTCCTCCAATTTCATACTGCTTTGGGTGTCTATCTAAAGATGAGGAATATGTGGGAGGACACAATCCATTCAAAGAACAAGGATCTTATCCCTGGTAATGTTCTTTCGACTGGATGCCCCTCCCACTTAGTCCTCATCGCCCCTCCCATCCTACCCTACAGTAGAATTTCTGTGCATTACACCTAGCATTTCTCAAGCGTGTTAGCCTGTCTGGATCACACAAATGCTGGTTATCCTGTGGGAAGAAGGGAAAAAAACTGAACTAAAATAACGGGCGAAGTGCGTGCTATTTATACCTTCAATCACGTCAACCTCGAGGCGGCGGCTCTGATGCTGAAAGAGAGATAACAAAAGATTAGGACTATGTGGGAGGAACATCCAGTCGTAAGTACGTTACCAGGAGTAACTGTTCTTTTCTTTCAACCTTTCCTTACCGCAAGAAAAATTCAAGATCACATCCGGGCTCATACAGATGTCTCTTCTGCCAGGCAATTGACTGGTATCTGCAGGACGCCTATTTGTAAGTCACTATTTGGCCCCCTCACTACAGTTACCTGCAGTTCTCTATAAGGAAACGACCATTAGCAATACAAAGTGCTGCCCTTTGGTGTCTAAGCTCAGCCCTGAGTGTGTTCACTATGCTAACGGCAGTGGTGGTAGTATTCCTGCACCCGAAATACATACACCTGTATCCCTACCTGGACGATTGGCTAGTCTGGGTACGGTCTCCAGCACAGGCATCTCTACAACTTCAGTACTTTCTGGATCTGGTGCATGCCCTGCGTTTGTCAGTCAACGTGAAAAGGTCTGTGCTAATCCCCACTCGGAGACCGGAGTACATATTCTACATCTGGGATTCAAAGGGGCAAGGTCTTTCCTACAGAGGAAAGGATTTGCGAAGTGCTTGAAACTACCTCTCTATTCCACTCACTCTCTTGGACAACAGCATGGTTTTTGCTGGGCCTGATGGTAGTGTGTGTCGTGTCAGTGACTATGACCAGGCGCCGGATGTGTCAGACGCAACAGCACTTAGGATCCTCATAGTCTCAATTGGCAGAACAATTTGTGGCCCCAGTTTCCATTCCAGTGTGGCTGCATCTAGACCTGCTGAGGAGGTCAGACAGCACAAACATGCAGAGTGAAGCGCTTTTTCCAAGAACCTATGCATCACTGTACCATCGCATCAAGACAGACTCTTTGCTGTCAGGGTGGGGAGCAACTCTAGAGAACCTACAGATCCACAAAAAATGGAACAGACAAGGCGCTCAGGAGCATATAAACTTCTAAGAGCTGAAAGCAGCATTCTTAGCTCTCCAGGCTTTCCTACCGATCATAGCCGGCTCGAGGATCCTCATTCTGGCAATGTGGTCGCAATATTTGATATAAACAAGGAGGCACCAAGTCAATGACACATGCCCTGGCCATCCAGCTTTGGAAATGGGCTCTGAGCCGCAATATATTGATACAGGAAGCCCATCTAGCAGGAGCATGATCAGGCAGATGAACTGAGCAGCTCGTCAGCGGCCAACCACGAATGAGAGCTCAATGCTCAAGTCCTCAAGCAGTTATTTGCAGCCAAAGGCCGCCGGCCAGTGGACTTGTTTTCAACTGAGTAGAACAGCATGTTTCCCCATTTAGCCTAATGGAAGGGAAGAGGGAGAGGTTCATTGGGTGACATGGTGATATCGTTGAATCATCTTTTTGCAAACGTGTTTCCTCCTCTCCCCCTAATCCCGAGGGTATTACAAAAGTTCTGAACGTACAGCCAGATGAAGCTGCTACTGATATCCCCACATTGGCCTGAGAGGCACTGGTTCTCAGGCCTGCTGCTTATGGCAGATGAAGCTTCTCCCCTTCAACCGAATCTTAACCAGCAAGAGGGCAAGGTGGTTTACCCCTGCCCTCAATCGCTGCCTGTAGCTCTCTGGCACCTGAAGAACTAGGGACATTTTGATAACCTCATTGTAATGAGTGCGTCTATACAGCCTTCAACTTGCTCCCAGCATAGGAGCAAATGGCTTTGGTTCGAAGGCCCGGGAGAAGTCCGCCCAGGCTCCATACAGTTGTTCTTCCCCCTTTACCTGTGCTTTTTCGCTCAAAAGGTTCAACATCATACCATACACTGCAGTTGAAAGCCCCCTCCTAAAACCCGTTTGACACTTGGACAACACCCTGACACTTTTTTCCCAAGATTCCACTTACCCCAACAAGATTTTCATGAAAATCTTGCTGTCAATATACAAGAGGGCGATAGGGCAGTAGATTATTCCCACTTCCCTATCACCCCCCCCCCCCCTTGAACAACGGGACAACCGGGGCAGTTCGCCATGAGGAAGGCAGTTGTTTCTTCACAGAAATTTCCCTAACGTGCCAATTGAGCAATTTTGCCCACAAACCCGGGCTATTTTTCAATACCTGATAGGTCAAACCATTTGGTCCTGCCGCTTTCGAGGAGGAACCCTTCAGAATAAGTTCTTCAATGTCTGAGGCATTGAAATCAGGATGCCAGATGGCCTGTGGGTTGTAGTGGCAAGCTGTTTTTTCAGTCTTCCCAAAGCCCGAACTTATATATTTGATCCATTCTTTCTCAGGAACCAAATTACAATGCTGAGTTGTTTTGGCGCCCTCCATCTCATGCATTGTGGCCCAAAACCTCTTTGTATCCCTCTTGCCAAGTAATTCAAGGAAATGTTCCCCATCCTGTTGGTATCTTTTTATATTCCTGGCCACGGACCACCGTTTATGAGAATTTTTTAGGATTCTTATTTCCACCTCTAGGTCTTCCTTAGTGTGAATATTTGTTTGTGCCAGTCTCAGGTTCCTATTGAGTTCTTTTTTTCTTTGCCATAGTTTCCTCATCATAAACATGCCGGTGGACTTGTTTAGGACCGCCGCCATTGGTATTTGGGGGACAAGTTAGCCAAATACACTTTATAAAGCCGGAGGGCGAGAAATTCTCCCTTTGGATATGATCTGGCAAAGCTGACAGCCTTTCATTGAGACTTGCTCCCCCTGCCTTATATTTAAGTAGGCACACTCTACCCTTCCTTGCTTCTATCCTCTGAGAATTTATTTGCAGGGTTTCTGATGTTAATTCTGGGAAGAAGAGCTCTAGCCTAAAATGGTCACTCCCTCCCCTTCTTTAATATTCAGGCTAACTGAGCGAAAAAGGTAATACAGTGTCGAGACCGAGGTGCCCTGGATCCTAGTGGGTTTAGCAGGGGTGTCTCCTGGCAAGTTCCCATTTGAGACCCAATGCCAGGGGATGAGGTGTAGCTATCATCTCTAAATCTTTCCTAGGCTTCAGATCAGTCTCCTCAGTATCATTCACATCCTGCGAGCTATTTACTATCAAGTGGCAAACCTCCCCCACAAGTACAATCACCTTATACCTCATATATAGACCACCAAGCCCCCCTGGGGTCTTTGAAGAAGACATCACATCTCTCATTGCCGAAAACTCCAAGCCATCAGCACAAATTATCATCCTCAGAGACCTTAACCTTGGTTACCGCGACCCCAATGACGCACCTGCTGCATCCCTAGCTAATGCCCTAACAGAACACGGCTTTGCACAACTCAATATCCTCCCCACCCACCAGAAGGGCAGAATTCTCGACTGGTTGGCGACCTAAAACTGCAACACAATCTGCAAGGACCCCCGACCTCTGGCATGGACCGATCACTACTTATCCTTCTGGAGATTAACACTAATCATGTAGTACCCAAAAAGTGCCCCACGGAACCAGCCTGCCCTACCAGAAACAAACGCAACATCACTGCTGAGGTCCTACTACCCCTGGTCCTACTTACCATCAACACACTTCCAGCAAATGCTGATCTGATCTTAACCTAATGATTGAAACCCTCAATGACTCCATGGCCAGGCGATTGATACCATTGCCCCTCTGAAATTGCATAAAGATAAACCAAGAGCTCATCTGAACTCGTGGTACACCCCTGAACTCAAGTTACTTAGGAAAAAGAAAGCTAAGGCACAACTCACATGGAAAACCAATCCCTCGGCGGAAAATAAATCAAATCTTACGAATATATCCTCCCTTTATAAAAGTGAGATAATCAACACCAAAAAAGTTGCAAACAACGTCAGGATTGATCAGGCAGGGTCCTCCACTAAAGAATTATTTAAAATTCTAAAAGAACTCGAAAATCCCAGCCCACCTACAGACACCTGCCTAAAAGACAAACCTTGGTGCACCAGCATCCAAAACGCCCTCAACAACAAAATCACAGGTCTCCAACCTAAAATTGAAGACAAACGCCAACAACTTTCCAAAAACAAGCCCACCTACCTTAGCTCACCAACGCCCCTCGCTACCAAATCGGGCTTCACATTCAAGAAAGTAATTACGGCAGAAGTTAAAAAAACTATCACCTCCCTAAAACCCTTGAACTGCAAAGGGGACAGCTGTCCCACCCAGATCATAAAAGACGCAGCTAGAGACCTATCCCCATTCATCACTAAACTTATTAACCTATCATTCACCAATTACTCAGTTCCCAGCAACCTAAAACAATCATGGGTTCCTCCACTCCTGAAAAAACAATCACTAGATCCAGCCATACCCACTAATTACAGACCCATCACCACTGTCCCATTTCTGTTAAAAATCCTGGATAAAGTCGCCTACCTCCAAATTCAGGAATATCTGGAATCCAACCAACTGCTAGGAATACGTCAATATGGCTCCAGATCTCAACATGGAACAGAAACTGCCTTGTTGATCTCAAAAGTCAGATTGATGAAATCAAAGACAAAGGTAATACCGCGATCCTACTCCTTTTAGACCTTTCAGCGGCCTTTGACCTGGTCGACCATAATATCCTCTGTAGCCACTTAGCCACCGCAGGTCACTTCTCTCCCTCGGCCATCACATGGATTCAATCATTTCTGGCAAACAGAACCATGCAGGTTTTCTCTACAACAGCTGCAGCAGACACCTCATGCGGGGTTCTCAAGGCTCCTGCGTCTCCCCCACTTTGTACAACATATTTACAAAGCCACTATTTGACCAACTGGACCGTATGGGTGTCACCTACACGAATTACGCAGATGACACCCAGATACTTCTCACCATCACAGGCAACTACCATGCAGACGTCACCCGGATTAACGAAATATTCTCCATCATTCAGGCATAGATGGCCTCTCACGGCCTCTGCCTGAATGATGAGAGGACGGAGCTCCTCCTTGTCGGCTCCCCCAGCAACCTAGCTAAACTTAATCCCAACTACAACAACATCATTATCGATGGTCACACCATCCCTATTGCCAAAAGCGTGAAAACTCTAGGTTTTTACCTTGATGCCAACTTTAACCTCACCAAACAAACTAACATGATCGCCTCAGCCTCCGCCTACACGGGCAAGCTTATTAGGGCCAGTAGGCCCTTCCTATCGTCTAATAGCTGCCTCACTCTTCCTAGAGCCCTCATACAATCCAAAGTGGACTACTGCAATAGCCTGTACCTAGGTGATAACCAATCTATAATTTACAAACTACAGGTACTTCAAAATAACGCATTACGCGCAGCGCTTAACATCCCTAGGCGAGAGCACATCTCCACTGCAAGGAAATCGTGCAAATGGCTCTCCATACGACAAAAAATTGACCTGAAAACCATTTGCCTCACATATAAGGCCCTAAACCACTTAGCCCCACCATATCTCACCAAAAAGTTTACCATGAAACCCGCCAACCGAACCACAAGATCCTCCAACACCGTATACCTGACAGTGCCCAGATTCTCTGTAAAAAGAGCAGGAGGGACAAGCTTCACAGTACTTGCCTCCCAACTCTGGAACACCCTACCTCTCAACATTAAAACTATCGAGTCCTTCCAGATCTTCAGGAAACACGTTATAGGTTGGCTCCTAAACAAAGAATAGCACTACAGATAGGTGGGCACACCTCCGTCTGCGTAACTATGTCTGAGAACTCTATAAACTGTTGTACTTTGAAAGTGTAGCACCCCCACTGCTTAACTATGCTGGTATACTCTGTAAACTGCTGTATATTGAATTTGCTTTCGTCACACTTTGTAACCATCCTCTTTAAGCGCCCTTCTACCTCTGGGTTTGGAGCGCTATGCAAATAAATAAACAAATAAACATTTTCGGGTTCCAGTCAAAAAAAATCCACCCATTGCTGAACATTTTACGTGATTCTCTTCCCAATTGATTTTGTTTGATCTCTTGAAAGTTCAATACATTGTGCATTCAAATCGCTCCCCTGAATTATATCTGCCCCTGGGAATGCTGTTTTCATGTCACCCAATGGTTTAGCTAGCTGATCCAAGAATACACAGGGATCTACGCTTGCAGGATTCCAATAGACGTTATAAAAAGTCATCAGCCGATCACTCTCACTCTTTCTAAGTGTTGCTTTACAAATTTGCAAGCCCTGTATGTTTGAGTCTGCAATGGTGACATCCTTAAATTTGGAATTTTTAAAGGCAATGAGCAACCCCCCATTTGGCCTCCCTCTTGCTTTCTGAGTGGCCCTCTATATGGTAGCCCTCTACTGCAATTTGGTTAATTAACCATGTCTTCTGCAGCTGGAGGACACCCCCCACCCCAAAGAGATAATTCTTCATTGCCCTTGATGTGCAATTATTGGGCCCCTGTGGTGTCCAACAAATAACTTTTAGTCCTTCATTTTCAAAGATGTTGTGGACCTAGACCCAATTTCTGGAGAACTTCAGTTAGAATGCTCGGTAATAGGGCCACGGTGTTGTCCTTATTAGTATCTCTCAGAGGATCGCCAGCCCCTACAGACTTCAGAGCCAGAGTTTGATGACTAATCCCCCAGCCCTGTCGTTGCGCAATCTTTCCACCATCTGGACCTGTCGACCGCACTAGATCGGGTTGGTTTTTCGATGCTAGCAAGTCCAATTTCTTCAGGTCCATTTTTGCTTCCTCAATTGCCACGAACACCTCCCTTGAAGCACAGCCCACTTCTGCCGTCAAGGGATTGTTTGGGTCTGGAAATCTTACAAACGCTATATCTTTTTTTAACACTGAATTGCCCCTCGATTTAGAAATTTTGCATGATTTTTATTTGAGTGTCAACCAAATCATTGGTATTGCAAAACGGGATCCAGTTATGATTTCTTTGCCCTCTTGCTCTGCCGATTTTACCTCTGTAAGTGAAGTGCCAGGGTCTGGGCTCAAATTCTCTTCCGGCTCTTTAACTTTTTCCACTTCTGTCCTGGTTTCTCCCAGACTCCTATATTTGCCTTCACCCACTTTTATTTCTTCCACCTGAGGTGGGATTTTTTTCTGTATTTGAGCTTGTTGCCTTTCAAAGAAATAGCATACTGTAATCAATCTTTAAAAAATGTCCTATGCATCTTACCTTAGTTTTCCTCACATTTACACATATGAAAACAACGGGCTGGGTGCCGCCATCTTGTGCTAATCTTATCCGTTGATACATCACCCTAAGTTGACGCGTCCTCGCGGCAAGAAGAGATTACCTTCCCCTCAAACTGGCATCACTAGACGCTTGCGCCCCTTTTCACAATGCCAATCTCGTGTCAACGCCCTCTGTGCACAAGCTATTGACGTGTCTCCATGAAAATGCCAAGACGCCTCTTTCCTCGACAAGTATAAACAAACCCTTTTCAATCACACAACATAGGAGTTTCTTTTTCATTTGTGTATGTGTATTTTGTTTTGCGCCTCCTTGACTTGTTTCTGCTCTGTTTAGCTATCTTCCTAGTCGTCACCCTGCGAACAGGTACTTACACTATCTGAACTTATTAAACTCAGTAGTTGCTTTTTATTTAAACATTTCTTATATTATGTGCAAATGTTTTTGCCAAACCATATTTAAATTGTACTTTTACAAGGCTTGTTTTTTTACATGCGTGTGTGCGAAATTTCATAGTTTGTGCCTATTCATGTTTTTGCACTATGGGTTTTTGTAACATGGCAGTGTGTTCTCTTCTTATTTAACAGTATTTCTTGTGTACAAACACATTCTTATTTTTCTGACTGTTGATTTTCTACTTATTCAATATTCAGGACACCAATACAGCCATACCAGTATGACCCCGAAAATTCAGAGAAGGAATGAATTAAAAGAGAAAGAAGCAGAAACTATGGGGAATCGGATGAGAGTCGTGATGATAAATCACCAGAGCCTGAACTCAGTCGCATGGAAGACATTTCCACCTGGTGTGCCTGCAATGGTTGCAAAGTTATGCCAACCAAGGTGGAGAATGGCTGCTGCCAAGAAAACTCTAGTTCTCCAGCATGGGGTTTGGCATGGATTCACATGCTCATGAATATTCCCTCTCCTCAGGCTGGGAATCCTCAGTAGACGAAAAAACAGGTTCACTTTAAAAGTGTTTCTCCTCTAAACCAATCACTGTCCTCTGGGTCATACTGCCCCCATCCAATGACAGTCCTCTCCCTAAGCCCCGTCTCTGGCCGCCATCTTCAGATTTTTACAAAACGCTTCAGTGTTGGGAGTCACGCTTCAGTGTTGGGAGTCCTTGAGTTGCTCTCCGAGTTATTTGTATGTTTTTTCCTACGTTTTTTGCGAAATAGTTTGATTTTTGTTTCCACCAGAGCCAATGTGCTCTGTCCTCATCGGCCGGCAATGGTGACCTGTTGTCGGTAAAGTTTTGCGCCCCTCAAGGGCGAAGATTCATGAAAGTTTCTGAAAGGACATTTTGGGACTGCTTCACGCCCTGCGACCATGACAGAGGAGAAAAAGGAGGAAAGGACCCTCTTCAGGCCCTACACCAAATGCGGGCTACGGAAAGTCTTCGTGGAGGACAAACCGCTACAATGTCTTTACTGCCCTGCACCCAGAACACGAGGATGGCTTCTCGAAGAAGACAAAGACGGGCAAAGCAGGCTGGCAGCATGGCTCAATTAGAGCAAGGCCTCTGCCCCATGTTCCGAGCAGGGTTATGCCTCATCCAGGACCGGCCGTTCCAAAGAGCGGTCTCACTCTGAAAAGAGATCAAAGTGCTTTGAGGTCGCCCCATCCGTGGCGGTCCAAGATAAGGCCAAGAACCGCAAGTCCGATTCCACCGGGTTTGCCGCTGATGCAGGTCCTAGGTTGGATAGGCCACGATCACCATCACCGTCCGCCTCGATAGCCAACCTGCTATCGAGCTCTTCCTCAATAAGAAAGTGGTCCACCCCGGCCAAGTTACGGGAGAAAGTAGAAGGCCGGAGGAACAGAAGAAGGCTGCGCAGCCCAAGCAGGCTCAACCGGCGCAGCCAAAGTCCTCATCGACATCTGCTGTGACGAACACGGCGGCAGTAGGTGCCGATCCGACGAGGGTGGCTCCTACGCAAAGGGTATCCCTGCCTCCAAGGCACAACATGGCCGCCAAGGCAGCAACGAAGGCTGCAAGCACCCCTGGGGGTTGGGGGAGAAAGACACCTGTCCAGATCCTGATTCAAAATCCTCAGGGAGGAATGGGGGGGGGCGAGGAGGCCCCAAAACAGCCCTCCAAAGTTTGCGTTCAACCGATGGACATCTCATCCACAGACAACAACAACCAAGAGTCTGTCCATACCGTCCACGAGGACGACGACAGCACAGGGCCTAGCGCTCCATCGTCCCCTCCGCAGCCGAGGGACATATCCTGTCGACTCTCCACACCCTAGTGACAAGAGATCCATCAGAGGTTGCCCCCAGCACCGACACCTGTGGTGCTGCAAGCCCCTGATCAGCCACTGCATAAGAAGAGAAGGCACCATCTAACGCCTCCACATCAGCCTCCTCCACCACGTCGGCCCCGACTACACCAGCGGACCCGGACACGCAAACAGACACTGGTACGGAGACAGCCACAGAACTCGACGAAGATGAGGAGTTTGTCTCGGCAGGCTATAAATCGATTGCACCTAGACACCCCAAGTCTCTCCACCAGAGTAGGTGGGATCATTCCACTCGATGATCTCCAGGGCCTCTGTGCTGTTCCTGCTGCTGCCTGCAGAAAGCAAAATCTTGTATCAGCAACGAGAGTCCAAGAGGAAGACGATCATGGCAGTACCCCCTTTCTGGGCCTAGCCCTCATGAAGAACTCATGCACGGTTCCAACCAAACGAGACAGGTTGCAGAAGAAGTACAGGGTGCCGGACTTCGCGCCCAAGTACTTGAGGTCACAACCGCCGCCGGACTTTGTAGTGTCGGCTACCGCAAGGAAACGTTTGACTAACCCGGCTTTATCATCATCTGTTCCCCCAGACAATGAGGGGAAGAAGTGTAACGCTCACCTTAGCTCTGCAGGGGCACAAGGAAACCTCTTCTGTGTGGTGTCTGTGTCAGGACCATCCGGTGGAACTGAACCCCTGGGCGTGATCCTAAAAGGGATGAACAATACTGTGTTAATGAGAGTGGTGGATAGGGCTCCACCCTGTACTGACCCCACCCCCCGGGTTCCCAGCTTTCGTAGTCGCTGCTCACCTGATTTATTGGGAAGAGAAGCTCTCCATCCTGCTATTGCTTGAGCAGGGGCACAATAGGTGTAGTCTGTTACGTCACTGACTGTGGTGGTCTATATCTTCAGTGTCCTTTCACCTTGCAGCGTAGATAATTGTCTGTAAAGGGTGGTTTTAAACTTCAGTTTGGCTGTGCGCACTGTGCTGTATGCACTTGTGTCCTTTTGCTGTGTAAGAGTTCTGAGCAGTTTTGCTTCAGGGCACACAGCGTCCTGGCTGTGCCCTGTTACTTCTATGCTCGGTGCTCTGTTGTAGCTCGTCAAGCAGCTGCTGGCGTTGAAGGTGCTATGCTGGTGCTTTCTGAAACGCCGCTTTTCCCCAAGCACAATGCTGCTTTCATCTTCTTCAATTGCTGCCTTAATGGTATGCGCAATGTTAATACTGTTCATAACGCTGCTACCTTGCGCAGTAATTCCACTTACTAACTGTTGTCTTGTTTCTTTACTCTTTCCAGCAGGAGCGGCGACAGAGGAGTTGAAAATCCGAGATGCCAAGAAGCGTTGCAACCAAGAATTCACACAAGGATAACCAGGTGAGTGCTGCCGAGGATCGGAGATCAGGTCCGTAGAGCAGAGCTCCGCCTAACAGCTGTTTCTTTCTTCTTTCAGGTCCGGAGAGCATGAGCAAGGCCTGTAAGCATCACGCTGCAGTGGCAGAATGACGTGAAGCAGGGAACCCCTGCCTGGGTGTGGCGTAAATAGCCAACCACACCCAGCCACACCCAATGACTAAGCATGCCCAGCCCCACCCAAAAGGCAGAGCCGGCCACACCCAAAGGCCGTCCAAGTTCTGCTTGGTTTATTCTGCTTCCATGTTGGAGGAATATGAAGTGGCAGGGCATAGTCACCTCATGAATAAGAAACGTGGCGCCAGGCACGCCAAGCTTGGGCCCAACTCTTTTTGTTCTTTCTCAACCTGGTCCAAGAACCGCAGTGGTGCCTTGGAAACCTTGGGCTGTGTGCATATGTGCCAGCTACTACACTAGGGTAGGTGCAAGGGGCAAGGCCAGTATTGGTCGTGCCAGTGATCATGACAGCACGCCCCCCTAAGGCCCCTCTCAGGGCCCCTCTCGAGGTAGTTCCCAGCACTCTGGGCCCAGGTTTACTCGGGTGCTCGCGATGGAATCTTTTAATTAGCTGAGGAGCATGCACATGCTCACTGGGTTCCCAGGACCTGTCTTGTGGCCCATAGCCCTTCCACTCGATGAGGTAAAACAGCTTGGACCGTGTTCATTTTGAATCTAGTACCTCTTTAACTTCGTATTCAGGTTCCTCATTTATGATTACAGGAACCGTGGGTGCCTCCACTCGGGTATTTGGTTGGACAGGTTTTAAGAGGGACACTTGTAACACTGGGTGGATACGCATGTTAGAAGGCAAGGATAACTTCATAGCGACTGGGTTAATTATTGCTTCGATGGTGTATGGGCCTAAGTACCTGGGGCGGAAGGCCTTGGGACCTTTAGTGGGCAAATTTTTGGAAGCTAACCATACTGCGTCGCCAATTTCATAAGCGGGGGCCTCTTTCTGATGTTTATCTGCAAATCTTTTATGTCTTTCCTTGGCCTGTGTACATTTTTCAGTGGCTTCCTTGAGACTTTGGGTAATTTTGGTGTGTAAAGTTCTTACAGCGGGCATCTTCAATTCTTCTGGCAAGTCAAAAACGGAAGTCTGCGGGTGTCAGCCATACAAGGTGTAAAACGGGGTTTGTCCGATCGTGGCATGATGTGAGTTGTTATAAGCGTATTCTGCAACCCATAACATATCTTTCCATGTACCTTCTGATTGGTGGAGCAAACATCTTAATTATTGTTCAAGTGTCTGGTTGGTTTGCTCAGTCTGGCCATCTGTTTGAGGATGATGGCTGCTGCGATCCGACACCAGGACTGATGAGAAACCATGTAGACGAACAATTTGCTCTAAGAATACTTTCACCAAGGTGGATGCGGTGGGTAGTCCTTTCAGGGATATGAAGTGAGCCATTTTGGAGAATGCGTCCACTACAACCAGGATTGTGTTACAACCATTACAGGGGGGGGGAAGGTCAGTGATGAAGTCCAGGGTTAGCGTATGCCATAGTATGGGAGGCATTGCTAGTGGATGCATGAGTCCTGCAGGTTTCTGTTTGTCAGCCTTGTTCTGCGCGCAAATCCCACATGCTAATACATATTGGGCAATATCTTTTTGCCATGTTGGCCACCAGTCGCCGTGCTTGATCCTGGCCATTGTCTTTGTCAATCCAGGGTGTCCTTCCAACAACGTGTCATGGTAATTGGCGATGATCCGTTCTTGTTGGGCTGCAGTCGGACGATAAGGGTGGCCCATGTAGAATGGTAATCCATCCTTGAGTGTGTGTTTCGTACTTTTCGAGTTCCAAGCCTGTAGGTCTTCTGTACTCATATGGCGCCGTACATCGGCCTGTAGTTCATCCAAAGGGGATATTGTTGTAAAGCCCAGGAGTTTGTTTTCATGTATGATGACGATTGGTTCTGGGACTGTGTAAGCATCTTCCCCTTTCCCCAGACGAGATAGGGCATCTGCTTTGCCGTTGCGCGTTCCGGGGCGATAGGTGATAACGTAGTCGTACTCTGAGATAATCAGAGCCCATCTCAGCTGGTGGGATGATTGTGCCTTGGCAGACCTCAGTTATTGCAAGTTACGATGATCGGTGATGTCCGTGACCGTGTGGCTGACCCCTAGGAGGTAATGCCTCCATTCTTTGAACGCCGCCTTGATTGCAAGAAGTTCTTTGTCTGTGATGGCATAGTTCCTTTCTGCGGGAGCGAGTTTTTTTTTACCAGAACGCCACTGCATGCAAACGGCCGGTTTCAGGGTTTTTCTGTGAAACGACTGCTCCCATGGCAATATTGGAGGCGTCTGTCTCAACCACATATGGAAGATCAGGGTTTGGGTGTAGTAATATTGGGGCAGAGGTAAACAGATGTTTCAGTTCTTGAAAGGCCGTCTTGGCTTCTGTGGACCAGACAAAGCCTTGATTTTTCTGCAGTAAGGTTGTGATTGGATGCACTATTTGAGAAAAAGCAGGTCTAAAACAGCAGTAAAAATTTGCAAAGTCTAGGAAGCTTTGTACTCCCTTGACCGATGTGGGTGAGGGGCGGTCGAGAATCGCGTCAACCTTGCGATTGTCCATCTGGATGCCATGAGGGGTAAGGATAAATCCCAAAAACTCAATTTCGGTGACATGAAAGGTGCACTTTTCTAGCTTTGCATACAGCCGATGTTTTCGTAGCCTCTCTAGAACAGCCCTTACATGCTTGATATGTTCTTGCTCCGTGGGGGAATATACCAGGATATCATCGATGTATAACACAGATGTCCAACAGGCTCGTAATACATCGTTCATGAAACTTTGAAATGCAGCTAGGACATTACAAAGCCCAAAGGGCATCACCTGATATTCGTAGAGGCCATACTTTGTCCTAAATGCTGTCTTCCATTCGTCCCTTTGTTTTATTCGTACCAGATGATAGGCCCTTCTGAGGTCCAGTTTGGTGGAGATCTTTGCGTCTTTCACTTGGTCCAGGAGTTCCGGAATGAGCGGCAACGGTTATCTGTTTTTCACTGTTATCTGGTTCAATGATCGATAGTCGATACAGGCCCTGAGGTCCCCCTCCTTCTTTGGTACGAAGAAGACCGGTGAGGCCACTGGAGACTTTGTTGGCCGGATAAAGCCGTTCGCCAGATACTGGTCTAGGTAGGTCTTCAATGGCAGTTTTCCTGTTCCGTTAAGGCGTAGATACGAGGGTAAGGGACCTGGGCACCCGGGACGAGATCATTTTGGCAGTCATACGCCTGATGCGGTGGTGGTGTTTCTGCTTTTTCTTTTTGAAAGACGTCCTGGAAGTCAGGGTAAACGGGGGGGGTAGGACACCCATCAGACCCAGCAGTGGTCCTTTTCTGTTGTCGACAGCTCAGACGTGTTCCACTGAAGGCTGTGATTCCGTTGCATAACAGGAATGGGTGCACTCCCTGGAGAAGGTCAGCACTCTAGCAAGCCAATCAAAGTGCGGGTTGTGGGCCTCCAACCAAGGGATCCCCGGGATCAGCTGAAACTGTGGGACGCTTATCAAGTTGAAGGTAATGTTTTCTTTATGGCCGTTCTGGCAGATGAGGGTTACGACGTCGGTATTGTGGGTGACACGTCCAGAGGACAGCTGGGTACCATCAACTGTACCGTTCTCCGTTGCAGCCTTTGGACACGTGGGAAGACCAATCTGGACTGCCAGATCCTGATCAATGTAGTTTCCTACCACCCGGCTGTGTATATATGCTTCCAATGCGTGTATCTTAGACGGCTGTTGATGGCATATCAGGATCACTGGCATGTGTGAGTTCTGTGGTTCCTTCTCCTCGCTCGACAAGCGGACCACTACGCTTGCCGGGCGCTGGAGTTTTCTGGGTCGAGGTCAAGGTTCTCCTTTACCAGGGCACCTAAGGTTTTCTGAGGGGGTTTTACGGGGCATTTGCGCAGGAAATGCCTTGATTTACCACAATATAAGCACAGCTGCTGCTGTCGTCTTTTTTCCCTTTCGGCTTTGGTAAGCGGGCTTCGTACCCCCCACCCGTCTGCATAGGTTCTGGTTGATTTTCAGATTGCCGTGGTTGAGTCTCCATAGGACGTATATACACTGACTTCCCTTCTGCCCATGCCCGATCAGTTCTTCTATCCTGGATGTATGATCTAGTTGTATTGTAAGATCGATAAACTTGGCACAGCCACCAGGTGGGTCCACGACTTGGGGTAGTACCTCTTTTAATTCACTCCGCAAACCCCTATGGAATAGGGTTGTTCTCTTTTCCTCTGGCCAGTTGGTCTCTGCGACCAGTCGGTTGAAGGTGGCTATGTAAGTTAGCAGGTTCTGACTGCCCTGTTGGAGTGACAAAAGTTTTTTAAAATATTTTTTATTATATTTTCAAAACCAAACAAAACACACATTACAACTGTTTCAATATGCAGAGAAAACATCATTAGACCATCACATTTCCATTAGAACTCCCCAACTCCCCCCCCCCCCCTTGAACTAGAGCCAGTTCTCACATGTCGTCTACTGGAGCATTATCGGGTAGCACCATACTTAAGCGGTCATCATCCGAGTCCTCTGTTCCGTTGTTACCCTGGTGAGGATTTGCCATAGAGGCCACCAATTGCCGCCAGGCCAGCAGGGGCCCTACTTCCTCTTCGCCCCCCCTAGTGACCGCTTCAAACCAGACCACAGATTCAGCTTCCGCCCATTTTAAGAGGTCCACCCACCATAGCTCCACCCTAGGTCTGTGGGCCACCTTCCAGCCCATGGCAATCCTGCGCTTGGCCAAAACATAAGACAAGTCCTTCATCTTGCTTATGTGTTTTGAATGTCGGGGTCTAGGAAAAAGCCCAAGCATGCATGACCAGGTCGATTCCACGTCCAACATCACTCCCCCACCGGCCAGTTTCGTTTTAACCTCATCCCAAAACCTGTGCACTTCCGGGCAAGCCCAAAACCTGTGTAGCAGCCCCGCATTCACCTCCCCACACCTGGGGCATTGCTGCGTAGCCAGTCCCCCAAACTTTTCAATTTTCCTGAGAGTCAGATAAGCCCTATGGGTAACGTACAATTGAAGTTGTCTGAATCTCGCGTTCCGGGACACCTTTTTATGGTATCTCTGGGCCCACTCCCATTGCCCGTCTGTCATGGGTCCTCCCACCTCCTCTTCCCAATCTTGTCTCAATTGGAGCAATTCCTTCCCAGCCCTTACTCGCAGGAGCTCGTATATCCTCGATATTTCGTGCCCGCCCTCCGATACATCATACATAGTTTCCAGGGAGGCGTCAGGATCCTCCGCAAGCACTGTCTCAGGCCATCTTTCTCTAGTCTTTTTCACAAGCCTAGCGTAAGTTATATATTGGCCACCATGCACCCCCGTCTCTTCCTAGAACCTCTGAAAGTCCAATGCCTCCCCTTCCTGCCATATGTCTCCGAGGGTGGCCAGGCCTACCTGTTCCCAGTATCTACGGACCGATTCAAGTAGTTGAGGGTCGCTCCCACACAGCGCCACCAGTGGGGCCTGCTGGGAGTAGGGCTCCGAATCCCCCATCATCCTCCAGGTCCTTTGCCAGATCTCCCAGCCTCAGCAGCCGCCCCCTGCCCACCAGCTTGTCCCTACGCAACCACACCACTTCCTTCAAAAAGTATGGGACTGAGTCCCCACGCAGAAGCCTAGCCTCTGCCGAGTCTTCGGCCGAAAGCAGCTGCCCCGCCTGGTAATAGAGTTCAAAATTTGGCAGGCCTATACCCCCTTGTCACACGGGTTCTGGAGCTTCCAGAGAGCCACCCTGTTCCTGGAGTTACCCCATACGAAACCCCTACACACGCTATGAAGTTTCACAAATAGGCTCCTGGGTATCAAAAACGGGACATTCACGAAAAAGTGCAAGAGTCTAGGCAGGACCACCATCTTGAGCAAGGCCGCTCTCCCATCGTAGTCAGGGGCAATCTAGCCCAAAACACCATGCTGTTCTTGATCCCCTCTATCGCTTTTTCCGTGTTATGTTTGTGTTCCGCCTCGATCCTGTGGTAAATATTTACTCCCAAATACCTAAATGTCTCAATCTGCCACGGTATTGGAAGGATAGGCAGCCTCTGTAACGGGACATTCCTATATCTGCCCAAAGGAAACAGACTAGACTTTCTAGGGTTAACCGATATGCCTGAAAGGGTGGCGTACCGTTCCATTACCTCCAACACATACTGCAGATTTTCTTCCGGATAACGCAAATAAAGAAGCATGTCATCCGCATATAGTGATATCAGGTGCCCACCTCCCCATATTGTTGTCACAGGCATATTGCCAACGGCTCTAATGCTAGTATATATAGCATGGGTGACCAGGGGCATCCCTGTCTGGCCCCCTGCTAAGTTGCCAGGTGTCTGAGACTGTGGACCCCGTTTTGACTCTCACCATCGGGGTGCTGTAGAACAACTGGACCCACCTGAGGTCTCCAGGTCCCATTCCGTATCCCCTCAGGACTGCTTTCAGCCAGGGCCATCTTACCGAGTCGAAGGCTTTGACCGCGTCTAACGACACTATGGCCAACTCGTCCGTATCCTCCTCAGTTTGGTCAATGATATGGTGTAGCCTCCTATGGTTATCGGTGATGTTCCTGCCTGGAACATATCCCGTCTGATCTGGGTGTATCAACTTCCCAATCACCTTCTTCAGCCTATTAGCCAGCACTGCTTTAAGTATTTTGCTGTCCTGGTTGAGCATGGACAACGGTCTGTAAGACCCACACTCCATGGCCGACTTACCTGGTTTCAAGAGTGGGATGATCACAGCCTCGCGGAGGGACAATAGGAGTTCCCCCTGCTCATAGGCCTCGTTGAAAGTGGCAAGCAGTGGCTGGAGTAGCTCCTGCTTATATGTTTTATAAAACTCACTAGGCAACCCATCCGAACCAGGTATCTTGCATGTGGGCAGATTCTGAATCACCACCTCCAGCTCATCCGAGGTGACAGGTGCGTCTAACTCCGCGCGTTCTAGGTCATCCAGGGTGGGCAACTCTATGTCCTCCAATGTGTCCAGTATGTCTTGACACATATCCTCCCCCGTGTCCTCGTACAAGTGTCTGTAAAACTTGAGGAACTCCTTGTTTACCCCCTCTTGGGTGTTGCAGATGCAACCTCCCTCATCTCTAATCTCACTGATCACTGAGCGGGGGGTCTCACTCTTATATAGCCAGGCCAGCAATCTGCCCGGCTTGCCGCCCCCTGCGTGTATCCTCTCCGTGTATTTCCTATAATTGAGTCTGCACAGCCTATCCCAAAGTGCACTGCAGGACAACCGTAGCTCTTTTATCTTGGTTCTGTTATCATGGGCAGTGTTCTCGCAACGTGTGAGATCTTCCAGCTCCCTTTCCGCTTCTTGGAGTTCCTTTTCTATACCCCCCTGGAGCCCTTTAGCTTTGGAAATGGCTACCCCACGCACCACCACCTTGAACGCTTCCCACAGTGTGCCCACAGAACGTACGCTTCCCGTATTTATATCAAAATATTCTTCGATGGCATCCCTCAGACCCTCCCGGAACCCTTCGTCCTGCAGAGCCTCAGTCCAGAGTCTCCATGTTTGGATCCGCGGTCTTGGGGGCTGGTCTCTCCACTCTACTACCAAGGGCGAGTGGTCAGATAATACTCGGGCCTTGTATTCCGCTCCCACTATGTCTCCTACTATCTCGGCCGTTACAAACATATAATCTAGTCTTGTGTGCAAATCATGTGGCGCTGCGTAGTGTGAATATTGCCTATCCATAGGATGCAACCTTCTCCACACATCCTCTAGGCCTGGGTCTTTCAGTAAGGTTCCCAGCGCTTTAGCCGCCGGCGCCGTTTTCCCTGACCTGTCCATTGACCTGTCCATCCTGTGATTCAGGGTACAATTAAAGTCCCCCCCCCCCACACCACCGTACCCCCTGCCAGGTTTACTGTAAAGGGTCCTAAAATAAGCCGCTGTGTCGTTATTGGGTTATTGGGGGTGTACAAATTTATGATATGCAATTCCCTGCTTTCCAGGAGACCCGTTACCACCACCATTCTACCCTCCGGGTCTACCGTAGAGCCAAGCACCCGAAACGGCACATGCGGCGCCACTCAAGTAATAACCCTTCTAGCGTATGCCGAGTACGCAGCACCCACAACATTGCCCTTCCATTTCCTCCTGACCACCTCCAGCTTCTCCCTAGTGAGGTGGGTCTCCTGCAGCAGGGCTATGTCTATACGCATCCTCTTTAAGTACAGTATCACTTTATTACGTTTCAGATAGCTGTTAAGGCCCCGTACATTCCAGGTCACAACTTTGAGATTACCCAATGCCATCTGTTCGGACTATCTCCATCCTAACCCTTCCCTTAATGCTCCCCTTGCTAGTTCGTTTTCCGGCTCTCTCCCTACTATTTACAAACAAAACCCCCCTTCCCTATCCCCCAAATCCACACCACAGCACACAACTCTCCCCCCTCCCCACCAACCCCCAACAGTTGCCCAGCTCCATCCCTGGATCTCAGGCCTACCCACTTCTGGACCTGTCTTGTATCCGAGAACCAATCTAATCAACCAATCTAACAGTGCCCTAACTAAGTATACTACTATTGGGTTCAGAGGGTGCTTCTCAGGAGCTCCCGGTCATCTATTTAGGAGAAGTGCGCCCAATGGGACCCGCCGGCAGATACCGTGACTTCCTCCCCACAAGCACAATACCATTCTATATTCCAGTCCCAGTGTCATGACTATGGCACCATGGGTGCCTCCGCAAAGTGCTACTTATCTCCAGCCTTCCATCTGGACATCCGGTTCCTGAGGTCGACCCTGCATATCCAGCCAATCCATCGCTTCAGTCGGCGTCTCGAAGAAAAGGGATCTGTTATTGTAAAACACCTTTAACCTGGCAGGGTAGAGCAACATGTAGCGATGGCCTGCTTCTCTAAGCCTCCTTTTCACCGATCCGAAGTTAATTCGACTACGCTGTACAAGCAGCGTATAGTCTGGATACGCCGTTATTTTCGCTGAACCCCTTTCTATCGTTCCTCCTTTCTGGAAAAATTCGAGAATCTTCTCGCAGTCACGATAATTCAAGATCTTCGCGATCAGCGGCCGCGGGGGGGCTCCTGGGGCCGGTCTCCTGGTCAAGGCCCTATGCGCCCTTTCAACCGCGAACCCCTGGGTCAACTCCCCGCCTGTAATCTCCTGCAAAAACATGGTTTCAACGTATTCAGTGGGGTTCGCTCCTTCCATCCCTTCCGGTACACCCACTATGCGAATGTTATTGCATATGGCGTCCCTCTGCCTGCTCTGCTCTGTCCTCCAGATTGCCTACTCGTTGCACGAGGGCATGGAGCTCCTTAGCATGTGCAGCGCACGCCTCCGTGTTCGGGGCCAACTCCTTCTCCAGTGCCCCAGTGCGCTCCGCAATCGTTCGCACGTCCTGCCTCAGCAGGTTCACCTCTTCCTGGACCGCTCCGATCTTGCAGCTCTTTCATGGCTAGGCCCAACTTCGTTTCCCAGGCTACCTTCAAGTCAGCAATTGCTGCCAGCACCTCCTGGATAGTACCCGGTGGGTCCGCCACCGCCACAGGAGTCTCTTTTCTTTTGCCCCCCTCCGTGCCCGGGGGCGACTTGGCATAGGCCTCCATCGTGGGCTGCTTGATCCGGGGTCGCACCACTTTGGAGGACATCCTGCTGGTCAGTTGGGGAAGACCCTGCCGTGCTTCTCTTCACACCACTGTCCGCGTGGTCACAAACCACCCACTGCTGTCCAAACCTGCGCCTGTCCGCCGCACGCGCCCAGGGTGGGCTGTGTCCTCCCACGTACTCACGCGCCCTCGGTGTTATGTTACCGGGCTCCGCTGTGCATCATCCATGAACAGCGCTCAAGAGCGCTCACCCATCCCCTTCGTGCCTTTGCTTCGCAGGCACAAGGCCATCCGGTGTATAGGGTGGTCACCAATGTGGCACTCCCGCACCCATATTCAGGGGGCCCCTGTGTGCTTCAGAGGGGGCCCTAGTAGGCATCAAAGGATCAACAAAAAGTCTTGAATCAGCCCGTTCGGCTGATCCGCGCCGACGTTCCAAGGCGCAGGCCCGGCGTGATCAGGCCAATGCACTCTCATATGGTGTGCTGTGTCAGTGTTGGACCCTATGGTGTCACAGCATCCACTTCACTCCGTGTCTCCAAGGGGGGGCCCAGCGTACCCCACAACGCCCATGACTGCCCTCCTCTCAGGCAACCCAGCCCGAGGGTATCCAGAACGCACTGTAGATCAGCCTCAGTCTGTCGGCAGTCTCAATGGGGTTTTTCCCTTCTCAGAGTAGGTTCGCAGTGCCAAGGGGCCTGCAGCAGCAGCCGCTCCCACGATTTCACCACTCACAGGGTCTGCGGCTACTTTGTTGCCGATGCAACAATCACGCAGCCTTTCCCCTCAGGCGCTGCCACAATGTGTCTTCCTGGGCGCCAGCGGGCCCAGTCACGGCTGGCAGTTCGCTCGGCAGGATCCTGCGCCCTTACAGCCTGTGGGTTAAATCCACTTCAGGTTTGTGCGTCCTCCGTCGTGCGCTCTCCCAGAGCTCTCTCTCCGCTTCCCAGTCCGCCCGTGGGCGATAATCGCGGAGTTCACCGCAGGGGCCTTGCCAGTCCTAGACGGATGATTGCAGCGGCGCTCTTGCGATCTCTGCCATCTCCTTTGTTACAGCCGCCATTTTGTCCTTGTCCCCGATCCGGGACCCGCGGCAGACAAATAGGGATAGTTCGGGATCCGAGCCTTCTACACCCACCAGACTTTCAACGGGTGTCGTCTCCATGTTCACACGCATGGATGTAATTTTCCAGCGCCAGCTGGCCACCACACGCGCACCGCTCCCACAGGATCATCTCCTGGAGTGACAATAGTTAATTGTCCAAGGCCTGTCCTCTGGTATGGCGGGCGAATACATTTTCCAGTTCTCTCTGAAACCCTCCAAGGTCCTGCAACAAAGGATCGTCCTGATTTACTAGGGGAATGGACCAATCAGCGACCCCCCCTCCGCCCCCAGGTATGATAGCACAAAGGCAAACGACACTGATTCATAAAGATAGGACATTTCTTGGGGTCAACTAAAAATCTTTCAGGCAGGGCCAAAGGGACAGCACCACGCAGTACCACCTGTACGGGGGGCGTTGTACTTGATGACGGGGCCTGAGGGTGAATCCCTGGTAATGGGGCTTGACTATCCTGACTCTGAAGGACCTGTTGAGCCAACTCATCAGTTCGATCCCTGTTCACAACTAATTCCCTTGGTAGGGCGTTTGTTTCCTGTCGAGCAGCGTGGACCTCAGCTCGGAGTTCCCCCAACAACTGGGCTAACTGGTCTGTGTCTTAAGTTTCCATGATGCCCAGGCAGAGGTTCAGAAATGGCTTCACGTCCTGTAACGCTCACCTTAGCTCTGCGGGGGCACCAGGAAACCTCTTCCGTGTGGTGTCTGTGTCAGGACCCTCCCGTGGAACTGAACCCCTGGGCGTGATCCTAAAAGGTATACACAATACTGCGTTAATGAGAGTGGTGGATAGGGCTCCACCCTGTACCCCCACACCCCGGTTCCCAACTTTCGTGGTCGCTGCTCACATGATTTATTGGGAAGAGATGCTCTCCATCCTGCTATTTCTTGAGCAGGGGCACAATAGGTGTAGAGTCAGTTACGTCACTGACTGTGGTGGTCTATATCCAGCCCAGGCCTGCTGCGGTGTGGATCAGTGTCCTTTCACCTTGCGGCGTAGATAATTGTCTGTAAAGGGTGGTTTTAAAGTTCAGTTTGGCTGTGCGCAGTGTGCTGTATGCACTTGTGTCCTTTTGCCGTGTAAGAGTTTTACTTCGGGGCACACAGCGTCCTGGCTGTGCCTTGTTACTTCTATGCTCGACGCTCTGTATAGTGTCTTGATGCAGAGCACTGCCCCTTTGGTGCGTGGTGCTCTGTTGTAGATTGTCTAGCAGCTGCCAGCGTTTTCCCCAAACACATTGCTGCTTGCACCTTCTTCAATTGCTGCCTTAATGGTATGCGCAATGTTAATACTGTTCATAACCCTGCTACTTTGCACGGTAATTCCACTTACTAGCTGTTGTTTTGTTTATTTTCTCTTTCCAGCAGGAGCGCGACGGAGGAGTCGAAAAGCCCAGATGCCAAGAAATGTTGCTGCCAAGAATTCACACAAGGATAACCAGGTGAGTGCTGCCGAGGATCTGAGATTGGGTCCGTAGAGCAGAGCTCTGTCTAACAGCTGTTTTTTTTCTTCTTTCAGGTCCGGAGAGCAGGAGCAAGGCCGGTAAGCGTAACGCTGCAGTGGCAGAATAACATGAAGCAGGGAACCCTTGCCTGGGTGTGGCTTAAATAACCAACCACACCCAGCCACACCCAATGACTAAGCATGCCCAGCCCCACCCAATGACTAAGCATGGCCAGCCCCACCCAAAAGGCAGAGCCAGCCACACCCAAAGGCAGTCCTGCAGCATTTTAAGTGCTGCTTGTTTTATTCTGCCTCCATGTTGGAGGAATAAGAAGTGGCAGGGCATAGTCACCTCATGAATAAGAAATGTGGCGCCAGGCACGCCAAGCTTGGGCCCAACTTGTTTTGTTCTTTCTCAACCTGGTCCAAGAACCCCAGTGGTGCCTTGGAAACCTTGGGCTGTGTGCATATGTGCCTGCTCCTACACTAGGGTAGGTGCAAGGGCAAGGTCAGTATTGGTAGGGCCAGTGATCATGACAAGAAGATGAACGCCATGGGAAAGAGAGTAATTTACACAGCGGCATCCAAGATCAAGGCGGATAATGCTCTGGCTATCTTGGCCTGATACAACCGGGAGCTTTGGTACAAGCTGGTACAAGCTGGGCCCGATCCTGGAGTTCCTCCCCGATGACAAGAAAATGGAAGCTCTCACCCTTTTTCAGGAAGGGGAGGTGGCGTCGGACCATGCCATTATGGTGGCAGTGGACATCGCCGACATGGGTTTCCAGCAGATGGGAAACAGTCTGCCTTTGGCGGGATGGTTGAAGGCCACAAACTTTCAGGACGCTCATTTGAAGGTGCTGGACATGCCCTCTGATAGAGAATATCTGTTCGAGAAGGCGGTCGACGAAGCCCTTCAAGCCATAAAGACAGATATGGAGAAGGAACTTACCCTTGGCACTCTTCAGCAGCTTCGCTCAGCTTCTTTTCGCTCCTCCAGGAGAAAATCGAGGAGATCATCCAAGGGATTTTCCACATCATACAGGCAACTTCCCCGATGCTCCGCGCAGGAAGCCTACAGGGGTCGCTCCCAGGGCTACGGTAGCGGGGGGTCAGTGTCGCAAACAGGGTGCCAGCGCCCAAGCAAACCTGAACCGGCCAACACGTCAGGCCCCCACGTGTGCACCCTGTTGGGAGGAAGGGTGATGAGTTTCGGCAGCAAGTGGAAGAAGATCACCACCAACAGATGGGTGCTGGACACTCTTACCCAGGGATACACCTTGGAGTTCCAACGCAGGTGCCCACGAATTGCACCGGTTTCCCGTCAGGAGCTTTACATCCCACAGCTGCTGGAAGAAGTGCGAGCCATGTTACGAAAAGGGGAGATATAGCTCATTCCCCAATGGCTCAGGGGTTCCGGAGTCTATTCCAGATACTTTCTGGTAAGAAAGAAGACCGGGGGTTGGAGACCCATCCTGGACCTGCGCCGTCTGAACAAGTACCTGAAGTCCCAAAAATTCAGGCTGGTCCCGTTGCAGCACATGCTCGGCCAACTGGAGAAAGGGGATTTCCTGACATCGCTGGACCTAGAGGACATGTACTTCCATGTCCCCATCCACAGGAAACATCAAAAGTTCCTACGGTTCATGATTCAAGGACAACACTACCAGTACAAGGCCCTACCATCCGGCTTGAAATCGGCCCCAAGAGTGTTTACAAAATGCCTGGCCCTGGTGGTGGCCCATCAGCATCTGCAGGGCATACACCTATACCCGTACCTGGACGATTTGGCTGATACACGCCCGCTCTCTGGAACTGGCCGACGAGTACACAAAAGAGACCGTCCAACTACTGACGGAGCTGGCATTCTCTGTAAACTATCCGAAGTCCTGCTTAATGCCATCGCTGAACGTGCTATTCCT
This sequence comes from Ambystoma mexicanum, assembly GCF_040938575.1. Taxonomy (NCBI): domain Eukaryota; kingdom Metazoa; phylum Chordata; class Amphibia; order Caudata; family Ambystomatidae; genus Ambystoma; species Ambystoma mexicanum. The sequence continues at coordinate 1,492,410,627 of NC_090921.1, forward strand.
TGGTTCCAAAATCAACACAGTGGCTTGCCTGGCTTAACGCTCGGAGGAGTGGCTAGCAGCCATTCAAGGGAAGGTGCAGTGACTGTCGACGGCAAAGACAGCCACGGTGCGGACCATCAAGTCTTTGCTGGGCATGATGTCGTCTTGCATCTACCTCGTCCATCTCTGCAGGGTACAGATGCAACCCCTAAAGAAATTCTTGGATTCACGTTGGATACAACTGTCCAGGAGTTTATTTGGACAAGATCCCTCTCAACAAGGAGTTCCAGCGGGCGATAGAGTTGTGGGGGGAGCACTCCCACATCGGGGGATGGGATTTCAAACTGCGCCATACCAGGAGACGGTCACCACAGATGCCTCTCTGGAAGGTTGGGGGGCTCACACCGGATGTCTACACACTAGAGGTCTGTGGCTTCCAGAGGAGAAGGATCTGCCCATCAATATCCTAGAGCTACAGGCAGTGTTCTGGGCCCTCAAGTCTTTCCTAGCGTCTCTGAAGGGCATGGTGGTGAGGATCTTCAGCCACCACCACCATGTACTACATCAGGAAGCAAGGGAGCACTTGAACCCCAAGGAAACTCAGCACTTGTGGCACTGGGCCATCGGGCGGGGGATGTTCCTCGTCCCTCTCCACCTGGCAGGCATCAAGAACACCATTGCAGACTCCCTCAGCAGGGAACTGCGGTCCTGCCATTATTTTGAAATTCGTCAGAATCAGGTGGACAGCATGTTCGTCAAATGGGGCAAACCTCTGATCAATCTTTTTGGCACAGCGGCGAACTCCAAATGCAAGAAGTTTGCCAGCAGATTCCACCAACGTAGGAGCTGGAAAGGAGACGCATTCTCCTTTCCGTGGGAAGGTCTGTTTCTGTATGCTTTTTCCTTGTTTAATCTCCTGCTACGTGTCATGAACACACTCGGACAGTGTCGATGCAAGATGATACTCATTGCGCCGGCGTGGCCAACGCAGATTTGGTATCCGAACCTGCTCAGCCTATCGGCATCGCCTCCAGTCAAGTTGCTGGTACTTCCGGATCTGCTCACCAAAGACGCAGGCGCAATCCTTTATCATGACCCATCATCGCTGAGCCTGAAGTCATGGCTCCTGCAGCCTTAGAGTTTAAGTTGCTGGTACTTCCGGATCTGCTTGCCAGAGACAGAGGCGCAATCCTTTATCATGACCTGGGATCGCTGAGCCTGAGGGCATGGCTCCTGCAGCCTTAGAGTTTGGAGGTTATGAGTTGCCAGCAGACTGCAGGGAAGTCCTCGCCAAAGCCAGGGGCTCGTCGACTCTAAAGTACTACAGCCATAAGTGGAAGCGTTTTGCTACGTGGTGCTGGTCGCAGAAGATTACCCCTCTGAGGGTCAAGGCTCCACAGATTCTTCCATACTTGCTGTCCTTGGCAAAAGCTAGGCTGGCTCACATGTCCCTCAAGGTACACCTGGCGGCCATCTCGCGCTACACACGATCCCCGAGTAGATCCTTGCTGTGGTCCCACAAACTTGTCATGGAGGTCCTCAAGGGGCTTTTTTGGTCTTTTCCACTGATGAAGGCTCCTGTCCCCGCATGGGAACTCTACTTGGTCCGGATGAGGCTCATGGGGGGCACCTTTCGAACCTATGCATCAAGCCCCACAGTTTCTCTCGTGGATAACGGCTTTCCTTGTGGCCATTACCTCTGGCAGACCTATGATCCAGGCCCTATCCTGTAAGAAACCATGTTTGACTTTCCACAAATCGAGGGTGGTACTGCGTACACACCGCTCTTTCATGCCTACGGTTCTGTAAGAGTTCCACCCCAACGAGTCCTTGGTGTCCTGTTTTCTTCCCGAAAACGTTTGTTGCCGACAGAGGGGGCCTTGTATTCGCTGGACGTTGCTTATCCCTTGAAATTCTACATACAACACACAAAGATTTTTCGGAACACTTCTCAATTGTTTGTGAACTTTGATCCTGTGTACTATGGGACGGCCTTGTCCAAGGCTTCCATTTCAAAGTGGCTCTGCGGCTGCATCATGCACTGTCATCGGCTGGCAAACCGGCTTCTGCTGGGCCGTTGGAGAGCCCATTCCACCAGAGCGATCGCTGCAACAACGTGGTGTGCCCCTGCTTGACATCTGCAGGGCTGCAAATTGGAGGTCCATGCATACCTTCACAGAGTTCTATTGCGTCTACAGGGTTTCCAGGGAGGAGTCAAGAGTCGGCAAGGCGGTGCTACACAACCTGTTCACTTGAGGTGTGTGTGTTCCAGGGGTAAGTGTTAATTGCTTCTGTTGAGCATTGCCACCTCCCGTGGTTGTGTAATATGGTACTGCTGTGTATTCGTTATTCATGAGCATGAAATCCATGCCAGACCCCATGCTGGAGAAGGTTTAAGTTACTTGCCTGTAACTATTGTTCTCCAGCATGGGTCTGGCATGGATTCACATGCAAACCCTCCCTCTGGCCACTCTGTGGCTCTTCTTGGTCATACTGCCACTTTACATACTTACAAATCTGAAGATGCTGCCAGAGACGGGGCTTAGGAAGAGGACTGTCATTGGATGGGGGGGGGGCAGTAGGACCCAGAGGACAGCGATTGGTTTAGAGGAGAAATACAGTTTTAAAGTGAAACAGTGTTTTCTTTTACCGAGGATTCCCAGCCTGACGACGGGGAGTATTTATGAGCATGTAAATCCATACCAGACCCATGCTGGACAACAATAGTTACAGGTAAGTAACTTAAACCATTCTTGGCCTACATAGCCGAAGAAGACACACCACTGCTATACGTGACTGAGCTGCTTCAGGGCAGCCTGCCTCACAAGATCTGTGTTGCGCATTATGATGGTCCTTATGCACGAACTTCGAGCAACAGTTTGCCCTCGTAATCCAAGTAATTAATATGTTTACTCTAGATCTTATGTATGACAACTGAGACGGCTAACATTTGATGTTGTTCTCGTACATCATTGTAGCTTCCATCAATCACTGAAAATGTTTTTTTCTGTAAATTGAATACATTTCTCGTACTAATGTGAGACCAGATTTAACAACCGAATTACATTTTTCTCACCTTAAACTTAAAAACAATATTGCCCTACGTCCCAAACTGTCCTTGCTTCAGTGGGCGTTCACATTTGTAATTTTTCAATAATTCAAATCACAAGTACTTTATCTTGAAAGCTACTTTTTTAAGGGTAACAATGCCATCGAATTTAGGGGGCGTTTCAAACTAAATAAGTACAGTTATCTGTTTCATTCTAGTAAAAGAATTCTGTTTCTCTATTACAAGTGGTTCAAACAGGTGGCCTATTGTGCAATTACATGGTGGATTCATGGAAGGCTTGGATTCCGCGTTCAATGGGTAATACCTGCCTGTATCTTTCAAGCCATTTGCGTGAAATTCCCCAGTGACAACCGACAGTACAAGGTATTTTTACACACAGTACCACAACCGCATCAATACAATTTTAGTTTGTTGGTGCCATCTACATTACCAAAGCAAATAAAAAGAGTTAATATGAATAGTTGTTTGAATTTTTTAGTAAGTCGACAACACGTCCAACCATCCAAGAGGGTCATGAAAGAAGTTTGGTGGGGTTTTGTGCTCCACTCATGCCCATCCAGCCCCCTCCAGTATCAATGGCAGTTTGCACCTATGACTGGGCGCTCCGGAGGGGGCTGGGTACATGGGGACGCTGAAGGTGCCAAACACCCTGTACACCTCAAAGGGGTCTACCTAACTGCGATCATTGTCCACATGGCCTCCTCAGACCCAGTGTCTCCAGACTCCCCCTTCAAGGCCACGTCCCTGAAATCAACATATGTATGTATCCCTGAACATAGTTCCGGGCCTATTGCACTCCTCACGCCCATCCAACCCCCTCCAGTATCAATGGTAGTTCGAAACCTGTGACCATGCACTCCCGAAGGGGCTGGGTGCATGGGTATGAGGATGTCAAACATTGGTATCGAGGCTTGGTGGCTGTCAACGAACACATTCACATACTCTAAGCCTTTATAAACACATTGATAGTTCACTAGAGAACATATCTACAGTCCACAAGGTATATCGCCATCGATCTACTTGTTAGCAGGTTTGCTCAATCAGCTCATCTGTGCGTCCAAGTACGGGTTGCTCAACTTTTTTGTTCTGTAGTTTCATCGATCGCTGCTCGGAAAGTTTGTTTGTTTTCATATCCAATGTACACTGTATTCTCATTTTAACTGATCTCAAAGAGGTCATCATTATCGAACGTGTTATGTATTTTTATCTCATGAATTAGCACATTATATTGACGAGCATTGTATCAGAATGTAATGTTTCGTTGTCCATGTTTTCAACGCATGTTTACTTTTGGTGGCTCAAAATGTATTGAATGTACTAGCAACATGTTCCAATCCTTGGTATAACAGTGAGTTCTGACTAATTTGATAGATAATTAGACAAGGTTACAGAGTTTAAAAAAAATATTTAAAACAAACTTTAAAAACAAAGCTATGTGATTGTTGCTTTGTTACATCATAACAATAAAACAACAACCAAACCATACAATAGTGTCCATGATCATATTCTGGTATCTGTTCCTGATATTTCCCCCCAAACTTCCCAACCCCTCCCCAAACCTGCCTCTGCATATTGTCTTTAAGGTCTACTTTCCAATTGCTCTGCATCAACTTCATCAATGTATCTTGCATAGCAACTTCGTCTGCGTCATGATTAAACCGAGTCACAGTCAGAGCGATCCACTGCTGGATGTCCATTCCTAATTCTATGTCAAGGCTCACATTATGCTTCTCTTTCTTTATTGAAACACATAAAGAAAGCTCAGCAGCAAGATATTTTTTGTGCACCTGAGCGCAAGACATATGTGTAATAAAAATGCACCAAAAAATATATAAACAAAACACAAGAAAAAACATCAGACTTTCCAGAAGACTTTCCCAGAGTTCAACTAGAGGCCACCACCATGTGACATCTTTCCTCCAATAAGTATGAAGATATCCTCATAAACAGTCCTGAACATGATGTAACTTCCTCTTTCGAGGCTGCTCGGAGCAAGAGATAAGTTCATTTCATGTTCAGCACTGTTTATGAAGTATTTGCATTATTTACATCTATTTATCTTGTTGGTTTTCATATTCTTTAGTATTGTTGCTGCATTCTGCAAGCGTTTAATGGAATGTTTATTATTTGTTTTTCTTCTCGCCTTGCGGCTCCGTAATTCATTTGCTTGTTCGCCTCCGACGCCAGCTGTTTCCTGCTGGTGTTGGAGAGCGCTGTAATATACAAACTCCCCATTCGTTTTCAGTGCATTTCTTCTTCATTATTTTTTGCCAGTGTTTCATTCACCTGATCAAGATCTGCCGAAGCAAACCCCTGCCCAACAGACATCCTCTAGGGCTCGGGAAAGCCTACGCAGATTCCCTTCTGCCTGCGGCGCCACCCGTGTCCACCAGGGGGAGCTCCTGCTCTCCTCTGGTCCTTTAATCAGCATTCCGGCGCTTGCATTTCCGCTCCAATTCATAACGGATTTGCGGACACGAGCGCCGGAGGGTGTTTTACAACTGTTTTATCAATCGGAGTCATTAAAAAAAAATGTACAGTATTAGCAGAACGTTATTAGAGGAATAACTGGGATAACTATCTCACCTTAATCACTCTTACTGCTGGGCTAGAGAGAAGGCGTTCAGTGAGCCCAGAGAGAACATTAAAAAAAGAGGTGCATTATATAGACCATGGCAGCTCAGTACTCTCCTCAATCAGATCAAGCTTGGTCTGAGTGTGAGGAAGATACTTGTTATGTTGATGAAGTGGCAATGGCAAGAAGCCTTCAGAAGGTGCTGGGATTTTCTGTTGAGACCAGCATTAAAAAGGCTGTAACAGATATGCTCCTGCCTATACAGAAGCGCCTGGACACTATGGAGGAGCACATGCGAGAGACCTCCCCTCCAGGGAGAAAAAAGACCCAGAAAAGAAAACACCTCTCAGAAGGGGGATGTATTCCGGCTCGCAAGAGCAAAAGCTCTCCGACCCCCTCCCCTCAACCCCCCAAGCCAGCCAGAACCAGCCACTGCTGCCTTATCGGACGCTTTCTCCAGGCTTAAAAGAGCCTTTATGAACAGGAAGGTAACCCTTCTCATGATGGACTCTCTTACCACGAGGAGGACAACAGGGGTACTGTACCCTCAAGCCCAGAGGGAGATATACAGGGCATGGAAAACAACCAGAGCAGAGGGGTGTATGACAACGATCACTCACACCTCCTCAGATGAGGACATTCAAACCGTGGGTTCAAAATCCTCAAGCTCGGGGATTTTGGCAGCCCCCATTCCCAAGAAGGCAGCCGGGGAACAGTCTCCTTCCAAGGGGATGTTCATGCCCGAGGATCTAATACATCCCAGATCCACCCACTGGGAGCCGTTGTCTAGGACAACTGATTACATATTGACCAGACTGCGCAAGCACCTCTAAAGAGGTCAGAGCCAGACTCAGGGCCGAATGTCCCTGTCTGGAAATTCCAGGCAAGGTGGCTCTAACTCCGCAGCTAGACTCCAAAATGATTACATTTTTGGGCAAAAATGTGAAGGACCCAAGGAAAGGCATCGACCGTGCCTGGAAGTCCTGTCAGGACAAGGTCCTGGACGTCACTGGTCCGCTGGCGAAGATCTTAGACCTAGCAGAAGCAGCCATCGACACAACCGACCCCATTGACCCGGTGAGTCTCTTGGGTTGGGCCCAACTGGCCATCTGCCTGCTGGGGAATGCCAGCTGTGCTATATCAGCCGAGCGTCGGAAAGGCATCCTCTATAAAATCGATGCCAAATTGAGTGAATTAGCGGACACAGAGTCCGGCGCTGCTGCCCAGGGCTTACTTTTCGGAGATCCTTTCATGAAGGAGATATCGAAGTTTGTCGGTACCTTCACTGCATTAGACAAAGCTCAGGCGTCCATTAAGAGTCTTCACTTTAAAAATGTTCTCCAGGGCCGGACGAGGTAGAGGTCGCTACTCCGGCCTTTATTCCTTTGATAGAATACCTCAACACTCCAGGGATCAGCACAATGCATGGCACGAGCGCACCAATACCTTCTTTCCCTCAAGAGGGTGTGCCTGGAGAAGAGCCGCTGGATATCCGACCCAACAATAACCCTCAGGTCAGTGTATTCATAACAGCGCCAGCGCTGCAAGCGCCCATAGGGGGGAGGCTAGCTATCTTTGCAAGTGCTTGGGATACCCTATCTGGGGACGCCTGGATCAGGGACACAGCTCGCGGTCTGCGCCTAGAGTTTTTTGCACAGCCCTTTCAAGCCTGTTGTCCCACCCCTATAACGATGTCCGAAATAGATCGGATAGCATTAGACAGCAAGATACACAGCTTATATCAAAAGCAAGCAATTCGCTCCTGCTCAAGCCACGGCGGTTTCTTCAGCCCCATATTTCTGGTGCGCAGAAAGTGAGGCCAGTGATAAACCCAAGAGCTCTCTTTATCGTCTACCGCCATTTCAAGATGGAAGGTATCCACATGCTCAGGGACATATTGAGACCGAACGATTGGCTCATGCATCTGGATCTAAAAGATGCTTATCTCGCAGTGCCCATTCATCAGGCACACTTAAATTATCTGAATTTCTCATGGGGACACCGAGACTGGGAGTTCACGTGTCTGCCTTTCGGCTCTTCTCCTTGGGCTTTTACCAAGCTTCTAAGGCCCGTAGTAGCTCATCTAAGAGAACAGGGCGTCCGGCTAATAGTTTATATTGCTGACATTCTTTTCATGGCTCAATCTCAAGAGCTGGTAGAACAGCAAACCAGGCTGGCCATAGAATTACTGCACAGTCTCGGCTTTCTCATAAACTGGGAGAAGTCAATTGTTTGTCCATCCCAGAATATCGAATTTCTGGGGTTCGTAGTGGATACCCTGAATTCGCAACTCCATCTCCCAGCGGCCAAGATACATTCCACTCGACGGGAGATTCACAGAGTTCTGCAGAGGAATCTCATTTCCCTTCGAGAACTAGCGAGAGTAATAGGCCTGCTATCCTCTTCCATCCAGGCGATATTTCCCAGTCCCCTTCACTACCGAAAGCTGCAGAGGCTGAAAGGTCAACACTTAAGGCGCAGCCTCTCTTACTCCTAGCGCCTGATACTTTTGCCTCAGGCGGGAATAGAGCTCAACTGGTGGCTCATTCACATGGAAGTCTGGAACGGCAGAGCCATCTTCGGATCCACCCCAGATATGTCATTGAGTCAGATGTCAGTCGCTCCAGTTGGGGAGCGAGTTGTGGCTCTGTAGCCACGGGAGGAACTTGGTCTCCCCAGGAACTGGAGATGCATATAAACTTCCTGGAGCTCCTCGCGGTTCGTTCCTTTGCCAGAGACAGAGCGAGTTGCTGTATTTTGCTGAAAATGGACAACGTTTCCGCAGTAAGATACATCAATCATCTGGGTGGTACCAAATCTCGTCTGCTAGCGGAACTAGCCAAAGACTTTAGGCATTTCTGTCTGGAACACCAGATCTCTGTCACGGCGGAATATCTCCCGGGTCTCAGGAACGTGGTGGCGGACTCCAGCTCAACAGAGACATCATTCTCTGCCTCCAACAAATCTGGGGCTCCATGTCCAAGGATCTCTTTGCCTCCCGCCTCAACACTCAGCTTCCAGTGTTTTACAGCTGGAGACCGGATCCAACAGCCTCAGCGACAGACGCGTTCCTGCAACTTTGGACAGAAGGGATTCACTATGCATCTCCCCCCCTTACCATGATAGCGAGGACCCTGGCGAAGGCCCGTCGGGAGCAAACAGAGATGATCCTCATAGCCCCAGTCTGGACTTGTCAGACCTGGTATCCAGTTCTTCGTGAACTTTCTACGGATTTTCCAATCCTTCTACCTGTTACATGTTGGCCTCAAAGTCCTCTTACTGCGTCCTTGCATTCCTCTGCTTCACGCTGGAAACGTAGCGTTTCCGCGTCTCTTTGGCACAGGCATCGGTTGCCATGGAGATTGTTTACCGGTAGGACTCGACCTGGTCACGTGACACGTTACGTGCACTCCATCAATGCACGTACGCGCTAGCCCCGCCTTCTAGAGCTTGAAGTTGGCGTTCGTACAGAGTTCAGTGCTGCTAATTGTGGCGTTCCTCACTACCTTGAATTCCGTTCGCCAGATCTCCTGACGGTGAAAACGTACTTATTTGTCATTGTGTAACCGACCACGGAACGTCCCTGAACTGCCTTTGTCTTTTCCACCGGTCTATTTTGCTTACCTGATTTCCCGACCGCGGAACGTCCCTGGACTGCCTCCGTCTTTTCCACTGGTCTATTCTGCTTACGTGGTTTCCCGACCACGGAACGTCCCTGGACTGCCTCCCTCCTGTCTCTGCCTAAACCAGTCTTTGATTCTGTGTCCAGAGACACGTTGTTCTGTTTTCACGTGAGTGTGATTCCAAATAATTATTTCTGCATTCCATGAATTCCGCATAGGAACTTGGTTATCCTTTTAAGAGCTATACCTTCTGCCATCTGTTATAGACACCGCATTCTCTCCTAGTACTGCAATCTTGGGAACTATTTATTTCCTGACTGTGTATTGTTTACCAACCTGATCAGCTATTCCAGTTCCTCAAGTACTGTACAATTCGAACGCTCTGCTGATTTATGCACCAACCCGTCTCTAGTGCGTCCCTCGTGCCGCTCGGGTTACTACCCCATATTAATCTTCCTATTTATTATTTTCTCTGTGTCGTTGCTTAGTACAATCTAACTGGATATTTTTCTATCTCCAACACAAATCGACCCTCAGGTTAGTTAACCTTACTAAACACCCCTCAGTAAAGAGTTTTCTTCTATGGTTGAGCTTACAGTTTGGGTTTTCAATTATAGGTCCTGACGCAGTCTCAGTAAACAGTAATTCCAGTCATCACGGCTTGTCCACCAGGTATTCACAAATCTTGGGTTTATTGGTGTAGGGAGATTCAACTGAGATATTGTTAACTGTTTTGTGTTTTCTTGCAGCATTGGTTTGGCGGTGCGCGTGTTCCCCGCTGTTTTGTGCGATCAACTCCTCTGTCTATCCACTTCTGAATAGAGGAGAGGTGGATCGTAAAGAAGAGTCCCTCTTAGAGGAAGCCTGAATCTTTGATTCAGGGGTCTGGAGTACTGGAGATTGGTTAACGTTTCGATTCCTACACTTCCTGCTGGGTCGCTAACCATCGCCCTGAGCTGTCAAGGGTGCTGAGTAACACTACCCCACTTTCCAGATCTTCTAATGGGTCCGCTAGGACGGCGTCACCCTCTACTCCTCAGCGGGTCCCTGACACTGGCAGCTTGGAGGATTTCAGGGTGAGATGGAAACTTCCAGGTATGTCGCGCAAGGTGATTGGTCTCATCAAGGAGAGCTGGGCCCCCGCTACCCTTAGAAGATACTCCAATTCTTGGAGAGCCTGGTGACAGGGCCGCGGTTTTCACCCAGTTTCAGCACCTTTAGAATAAATACTCCATTTCCAAGCCTCCTTGGTAGAAAGAGGCCTCGCCTACAGGACGGTCAAAGCCTACCGCTCTGCGATTTCCGCAGGCCACGACCTCTTCCAAGGGACCCCAGCAGGGGAACATCATCTTGTTTACAGATTGCAAAAGGGCATTAGGCTTACAGTGCCGCCTCCGTCCCGTTATGACAAGCTTTGGGACGTCAATAGTGTACTCAATATATTTCTCTCATGGCCACCCAATGAAGAGTTGCCACATAGGGCTCTCTCCGGCAAGCTTACTACGCTTCTCTGCTTGGTTTCTTGTAGGAGAGTTTCGGACGTCCGAGCTCTAGACCTAGCAGGCAGGACCTTCTCTCCTGATGGTATTGTGTTCCACATACACAGAAGAACTAAATGCGGTTCAAGAGTGATTTCTTACCCCGCTTTTAGGGAACAACCCAAGCTTTGCTTAGTCAGATGTTTGAAGACCTACGAAGAGGTAACCGCTCCCCTCAGCCTTTCCTAGCGGTCAGCTACTGATAGCACTGCGCAAACCCCACAGAGCAGTTTCTGCCCCTACTTTAGCACGCTGGGTGTGCTGGCAGGGATAGACACCCATCACTTTGGCGGCCACTCCATGATAGGGGCCATGGCCTCCAAAGCCTTCTAAGTCGGTGTCCGTTTAGAAGACATCATGAGGCTGGCTGATTGGGCAGGTGAGTCAATCTTTAAGCAGTTCTACCAGAAACCGTTAGAGCAGCCTGCATCCATTGTGGTAAGTAAGCTTTGAACGAGCATAATGTGAGCCTTCGGTCTTGACTTAGAATAAAGATTTTCCATAATAACTTACTAGAAAGTGTTAATTCTATTAAAGTCACGGAGGCAAGCATTATCCCACCCGGTGAGAGAAACCAGCGGTGCGTATCATGCTTGAGAGTTATTATGTGCATTGTTGTGCATTGCTGGTAATTTGGAATTTACGTATATTTTTCAGAATAACACAGTGATTTTTTCTCCGACCCCACAAGGGGAACTAGGGTTGTCATATACACATAGTAATTCTGGTATTTTCTTTCTCTCTTGACAGCGCTTGCAGACAAGTCCGCCTGACCTGCAGCTCGCCTCGGTCTCCTTCTACAAGATGAGTACAGTTTCAATTCTATTTACAGATTTATGGACAGCCAAGTACGCAGCCTCGAAAGAGGAAGTTACATCATGTTCAGGACTGTTAATGAACATATCTTCATATTTATTGGAGGGCTGATGTCACATGGTGGTGGCCTCTAGTTGCATGCTGGGAAAGTCTGCTGGGAAATGGAGTTTCTTGTTCTACCAGAGACTGTTATGGACTAAGTCTGATGTATTTTCTTGTGTTTTATTTATATATCTTTTGGTGCACCTTTATTATACATATGTCTTGCGCTCAGGTGCACAAAAAATATCTTGCTGCAGAGCTTTCTTTACGTGTTTCAATAAAGAAAGAGAAGCATAATGCTTGCCTCTGTGTCTTTAATAGAATTAAGATTTTCTAGTAAGTTATTATGGAAAATCTTTATTCTTGCCTTTGTTCACCCAGCGGAAGTCTTCCCACCATCTGACAATGCTTGTTCCTTTGTGTCCTTCCACCGCATGGCTATGCTGCGTTTGGCTAGTATATACATTAGATCCTTAATCTTGTTAAGTGGTTTATTCTTCGCACTCCTCTTGCAGCGGTCAAGCTTGCATGCCTCTGGGGATTGTATTTTGAGTTTGATCCCACCTTGGCCCGCTTTATGTGCCACTCCCCTCCAGAACACCTGCACTGTTGGGCATCCCCAGAACATGTGTATAAGACCTGCCTCTCCTTTTCTACATCTAGGACATTCTTGTTTGCCCGCCCCTTTGAATTTAGAAATGGCAGCTGGTGTGATGTAAAGTTGTATTAGTTGCAGTCTGGAATTTCTATAGAATTAGAAATTCCAGACTGCAACTAATACAACTTACATCAACATTACATTCGAAGATAAAGAATGGAATGATATATCATTCCATTCTTTAACTTCGAATGTTCTGCCCAATTCACTTTCCCATCTCTCTCTGCACTTCAATTTGACCCTCGAGTTACATTCTATCAATATCTCGTAAATCCTAGAAATGGCGTGTCCTCCCTCCGATACGCTAAGCAGTGTCTCTATTTCCTCGCACCCTATGTTCTCCTCATTTAAACTCAGCCACCTGCCCTTTGTCACCGTACTATGTAGCAGGAATTGTCCTTTATGTATGCCCGTAACCTCCTGTATCTCTGCTAATCCAATCAGCCCCTTTTCGTTTCTCAGGTCTCCGACCGTAGCTATGCTGCATGTTTACCATTGTGATCGCACCCATGCCACACTCCCTGCCATGTCTGCCATTATCGCCGCTATAGGGGTGTGTGGCAAAAGCGGGTCTTCAAGTCCCATTATTTTACAGGTCCTTTTCCAAATTTGGGTGCTCATTTTTACCAAGTAAGGATGACTCTTTTGTTCCCTAGTGGGAATCCACATCAGATCCCTAAGGTATCCCTTTTTTTATGGCTGGCTGCAAGAGAATGGTTTGTCATGGGATCGTCTGAATTGCTGTGGAATGTTATATGGGACATTTCCAAAACAATGCACGAGTCTCGGCAGTGCCACTATTATTAGTAATGCGCCCTTCCCACCATAGACAGGGGTAACTTGCTCCAAAACGCCATTGATTTCACTAACCCATTTTTAGCCTGTACTGTGTTGAATTCTTGCTCTTGTTTGGGTTCTTGATATATGTTCCCCCCCGAATTTTCTGAAGGAGTTCTTGCTCTGGCAAGTCCACCCCTACCACAGTCGCTGTCTTGGCCAGTGGTAATAGACACAACTTACTCTTGTTTATTCTGATCCATGTCAATCTACTAAAGTTGTCCAGCACCTCCAGCACGTAGGTTTACCTCTGGGTTGCACAGATACAGGAACATATTGTCTGCATACATGGACACTATATGCTTTACCCCATCTATTTCAATTCATTATATTCCTGCCTCAAGTAGGCAGCAATGGGTTCAGCAGCTATAATATATAGCATAGGGGACAGAGGGCATCCCTGTCTAGTACCCCTATACTGTTGCAATTTGTCTGAATATGTGCTCCGTGTCCAGACCCTGGCCATCGTTTTAGTGTATATTAGCTGTACCCACTTCATATATTGCCCTATTCCCATGCTTACCATAGTGGCATACAACCAATTCCAGTGAACAGAATCAAATGCCTTGGTCGCGTCAGGTGAAGCAACCACGCACTGTGCTGTGCTATCCCTCGTGCAATAAATTACGTGGTGTAGCCTTCGCAGATTCTCTGCAATATTCCCCCCTGGTATGCACCCAGTTTGGTCTTGATTGATCAGCTCAGGTATTACCTTATGGAGTCTGTTATCCAAGATTGCTGTGAGGATCTCACTGTCTTGGTTCAACAGTGACAGCGGTTTGTAGGAACCACAGTTTGTGTCGACCTTGTTCGTTTTTAGTAGTGGGATTATTAGGGCTTCCTTCATGCTATCAAGGAGAATTCCCACTTCGTAAGCCTCATTATACAGCTTAGCGAGGAGCGGCGCCAACATGTCCATGCAGACCTTATAAAATTCCGCTGTAAGCCCATCTGTGCCTGGGGCTTTCCCTGAGGGCAATGTTCAGATGGTGGCTAACACCTCCTCTGGGGATATGGTCATCTCAAGTATGTCTGATTGTTGTGCATCTAGTTGTAGAAGGGCAATAAGATCTAGGGCCTCCTGCAGTTCACTCTCCTTATCTATCTTGGGATCTGCGTATAGCGCCTTGTAATACTCAGAAAAGACTGCATTTTTGCCTGCCTGCATGTTTACCTCTTCTTGGTCTATGCTTTGGAAGGAGCATATTGGAGATCTTTTATCTTTGTTGTTATACAGCAGGCTAACATTCTACTGGGTTTATCTCCCTGTGTGTGACTCCTTTCAAGGTATCTTGCATAGTTAAATTTCTCCAGCCTGTCCCATTGCACTAGGCATGTTTGTTTCTCTCCGTGTTCCTCTTCCACATGTTCCTTGTCTACCTGCGCCTTCTTCTCTAGTTGCAGTCATTTGTCGTCTGTTTTTTAGGTCATTCACATTAGATTTCTGGACTCCCCCTGACGCTGCTATTGTTTCGCCCCTGATGACTACCTTCTATGTTTATCAGACCGTGCCCGCTTGTTGCACACTTACCTCGTTCACTGCGATAAAGTCCACTGTACTTTTCCTAATGTGCTCATTAGATGCTCTATCTAATAACGATTCCCATCTTAACCTTTAGGTGGATAAAGGTGGTCTTAGGCCAAACATCCTCCATTGTACTGTAAATTGGGACTGGTCTGACCGGACCCTAGCCGAAATATCCAGCTTCTGTAAATTCTGTTGCATGTTCCTCCCCTGCAAACAAGTAGTCTATTCTTGTGTGAACTTTATGTGGGGCTGAGTAATGGGAGTATTCTCTAATATCACCATGCTGTTCCCTACATAGATCTCTCAACTGGAAATGCTTCTAGAGCGAGTTTAATACTTTGCTGGGGTGTGGCCGTTAATGTTTAGCGTCAGATCTATCCCTGACGGGGTCCAGAGTGTAATTAAAATCCCCTCCCCATATCACTATTCCATCTCTGAAAGGTCCCAGACTAGAATACAACGATCTGAAAAAGACTGTGGCGTCATGATTTGGTGCATAGGTGTTCACAATGCATATTTCTCGGTTCTCCAGCATCCCATGTATCATGGCCATTCTACCTTTGTTGTCTGTCTTAGTGGTCAGTACTTTAAATGGTATGACCGGGTCCACCCAGATGAGGGCCCCTCTTGCATATGTTGAGTATGTGGAACCCACCAGCACTCCTCCCCACGAACCCGCCAGGTTCTTTTGTTTTTGAGCATTCAAATGTGTTTCCTGCAATAGCACAATCCCCACTTTATTCCTCTTAATAGACATGCTTACTCTTCTGCATTTAACAGTTATTTAGCCCCCTGACATTCCATGTCATGATTTTTACTGTTTCAGCCATCGTATTTCCATACCCAGAGTATTAATGGGGCCTTCAGTCTGATGCAAGCTGTAGTAGGAATTTTATGCAGCATATTTCTAACTATACCAGGCCTCTGTCCACTATCCCCCACCCCTCAACTAACACCAAACTCAAACTTAACTTGTCCAGCAGTGCTAAGTATGCTAAGACTTCCCTGTTTCCGCTCCATTCGACCTGGTCGGTACACTAGCCTCCTGGTGCCCAAGAGGCGGGCACTGTTCAATTTTTGTGGGAGTAGTGGGTCTGCACGTAGCGTTCCCTCTACCGGGTTTCTGTGGTCACTCTGTACTACTCATGATATTACTTTGGATTATATATCGCTTCCATTCTCCTTAGTTGCGACTCTCTCACTTAAGTCTAAGCGTATCGCCTCCCTAACGTGCAGGTCCGTGCATCTTCTTTTTTGTAATGGAGGACTACTCAAGTTCTTCTGGCTCTTGTCTAAGTGCGTTGACTTTGCTCTGTAGTCTCTGGGATCTGTATGCTGTCCATCCAATCTCGTGCTTCCGTCGTTGTCTCTAAGAAAAATTGTGAATTACCTTCAGTTTCGCTGGGTATATTAACATATACTTTAGTCCCCCCTTTCTGAGCCTTGCCTTCGCCGTGATGTATTGAGCCCTTCTCTTTTGAACCTGGAAGGTATAGTCTGGAAACACCAAGATCTTCGCCGAGGCTCTTTGTATTGTCCCTCCAGTCCTGGAAAAGGCCAGGATCTTCTCTCTGTCTTTATAATTTAGAACTTTAGCAATTATGGGCCTGGGCGGTGCGCCTGGCGGTGGCCTTCTGATGAGGGAGCGGAGCGCTCTCTCTATCGTGAATTCTTGCGTAAGCTCCTCCGCTCCTATTTCTTGTAGCAACAGTTTTTCAACGTATGTAGTGGGGTTGGACCCTTCTGTCCCTTCGAGTAGCCCCATGATTCTTAGATTGTTTCGGCACGTCCGACCCTCGACGTCCTCAGCTCTATACTCCGGCAGTTTAACTTTCTGTAGGAGGATGTCGATGTCCTTAGTCGTTTGCTCCCTGACCACTTTGTTTTCCGGTGTATTCTGCTATGGCCTTTACGTCTTGTTGTAGTAGTCCCACATCGATGCCCACAGCATCAATCTGAACTTCCAATGTCGCTTTTAGCACCGCAATAGCCTCCAGGATCTGGTGGTTCCCCAAGTCTGCCGTATCTGCCGAGGGAGACGCATATCGCCTCTCTTTGAGTCTGCTGTCCCCCTCTTGACAGTGTGCTTGGCCTTTCATGACAGTTTCGATTGTAGTCTGCTTGGTTTTAGATTTATTTCCTGTGGTTGCCATTTTGCACCGTCTGCCCTATTTGGGGTGCCGTTATCTGTATCTTCTGAGGGGACTACCGGGCCTGGTGGTCACCAGTCTGTGATCTTCGAACCTGCTTCAGGATACGTATACTTGCGCTCTTGAGTGGCTTAGGACCACTTCTGTTGTCGGCCGTGCTTTGTTCCGTTAGCTTAGGTGTCTTCCTTGCAATATGTCAGGCTGGAGGCACTGTACGCAGAGTGTGGTGCTGCCTAAACTTTGCTGGGGTTCAGAATCCCATTTTTATTTGCCACCAACCGGCCTGCTCCCTGGCCCTGCTCTGTTGGTCTTAGCACACTGATATTTGTGATCTCTGGCACAGTGCCAGTTGCATCAGGCAAGTGCGTCCTCCACTTTACTTCTTTGTGCCGGCTCAGAGGGGTCAAACTTGTTATTCTGCGCCATTGTGCCAGCGTGCCCTGCTTATGCTTGCCTTCCCTTACTCCCAGGTCACTTCCATGGTCATCCGCTGGACTTTCTTCCCCCGGTTGCAGCTATGATGGGGCCTGTGTGTCTGCTTCTGGTCTAGGTCGTGGTGGGCTGCTTTGTCGTCCCCACCTGCGCTTTGCGTCTCATTGCGGGTAGGATCCCTATGGTATTGTATGCATTTAGCGATATTGCTCAATGGCGTTTGGGCAGCTTAATGTCCTTCGCTGAAGTTGCGCCCTTCCTTGTTGCACCTTTTATTGTTCGCTTTCTTGCCTGGGCCGCCTTTGGGTGAGGGCCTTTCTTGCCTTCGAGTGTGTATGCCGCTCTTTGTTTGTCCCCTTTTAACGTAGGTTGGAGCACGCGTGGGCTCAGGCACACTACGGATCCCCTTCTGCTGATCACTTCTGGGGAGGGGGATGTCTGCCCCTCCGGGGAGGTGTTATCCTTATGAATCGCTTTGCATAGCACCTTCAAATGTGGTGCTGAAGTTCTGAGGGTAGCAGGAGGGAGCCCTCATTGGTCTGTTATACTGTGTTGGCTTGCATGCAGGGCCTTCCGCCCCCCTACTACTTACCGCCGTCTTCAGTGTGCGTACTCTCCCCACTCCTCGCAGCTCCTCTCCGACCCCTCCATCTGTCGTCCTTGCAGCTGCTCCACAGAGAGCAGGCACTGTCGCAAGCATTGCTCTGGCTATTTTATCTGTGTCCTGCCAGTCCGCCTGCAGGGGCACCCCGGTTCCCTTGGCCTTGCTGCCGGTCTCCCTCTTTACCATTGCTGTAGTCGCAGCGACTGCCACTCCTTATCCTCTGCAGCGCTCCTGCCGTGTTGTAGCTTTGCAGCTCACCAGGACTCTGGTCTTCCTTTGTCCTGCCTCCCAAATTCGGCAGCGGCTTAGCGGGCACCCTGGTCCAGTGTCCCACGTTTCTGCTCTGCACCTTCGTTTCTTACAAGTGTCTGATACACACACTTATTCCGGCGTCCCAGCCTTCCGCCCATGTTTGTGTCTCTCAGCTCGCTCCACAGCTTCTCACGTTTCCCACGCCGTCATTTTCCACTTATCACACGCGGCTCAGCTCCGACACAGCATTTCTCCCTACGTAGAGACGTTTGGGGCTTACCACTCGGACATTAGCCTCTCTGGAGCTTGTAGCTGCCGCTTTACTATTTTTTAGTTGTAAAACTTCTTTTATGGAGCTTCTCATTGTACGGATCTGCAGGAGCCTCTAGCGAGCACGGCTGCTAGCCACGGCCCCCTCATTAATTTTGATAATTATTTATGTTTCTTTAACAGATCTTATGGACATTTCAAGAATGTCTTCATATATCGTTTTTGATTGCCCTACTCCTGCTTGTATTCCCAAAGGATTTAGATTTAATTTTGTTTTATTTATTTTTTATTAGTGCATTTGGAATGGAAGAACATTGTGAACCTCTCACACTGCATATTATTCATAATACACAAATTCAGAAAAAACAATATTATTCTCTTTTCTAAACACTAAAATTAGTTTGATCAATTTCTTCCTAAAGTCAATAATCTCATAACATAAACAAGTGCATTGTTATTCGTAGTACAATTCATAATACAATAAAAATAGAAATCAATGCAATTATTCACTTCTCAAAAAACAAAGATTATTTGATCATTCTATTGATTCCTAGGCTCAATGATCTCGTAACCTAAAAGATGCAGTTCATCTTTTCATTATAATGCATCTACTTAAAATGATTGGCTAAAATAATTAAATTTATTCTATTTCACTGAGGTACATCATGCCGTTAAAATGTTCATCATAATCATTGCCTATTGACAGATTTGGTGAACTGTGAGGCTATCACTAGAGAGTCAGCAGCAATTATTGTGGCCCAGAATTGGTCGGTTGTAGTGAGCCTACATTTCGGATAACCTTATTTGTATTCCTCTTCCAATGCTGCACAGATCGGGAGAATGTGCCTTTTCGTCTCAATATAGTTCCTGCACAGTCTACACAACCAGCATTCCCTTGGTATTCCCTTCCAAGACCCTATGTCTCCATATACTGGCAGGAGATTTTGCTGCAAGTGTAAACCTAGTCGAAGCAGGGGTGCTTAGTTTGGTTAAATGGCTCAGCGGAGTGTCGCCTTAAACCCCTGTTGGCAGTATTCTGTATATCGACGCACTTTGGCTAAGTGATTAACAGCTTGCGACATATCCAGTTGTCTTGTTTTCATTTCCAATTTAAGTAGAACTCCTGCCACAAAAGGGGGGGGAGTGGGTTAATCTATGCTTAATTCACAATAGTCTAAGGATACCAATTGGGTCAATTCGCAATACCATCCACTTTTGGAGAAGTGTCCGGCATGCAAGGCTAAGAGATTCAGTAATTTCACCTCCTGCACCCCATTAAAGTGAATTCCCTGCTCCTGCCGTATGGCCTCTACTGGATCTATTGCCGACAAACCCAATAGAGAACGCAAGATATTTCCTTCTAATTTATGTAGCCAGTTAACTATTCTTAATGGGAAAACCTCTAGGGCATATAGGATACAAGGAACAATAGAGCACCTGTATGCTCTCATCTTCGCCTCCACAGATTACCCTGCGTGGAGATCTATTGTTCTCTTTAAGACCAACCATTTCTTCCATGCTTTACTATCAATGGATTGATGTATGTGTGCCAGGATCATTCTAGGTCTGATGCTCGTTCCCAAGTATTTATATTCTTCCACCTGTTCCAAATGTACCCCTGCTAGCTTACATTGAAAAGGTGTCACTCCTTTCACCCTTTGTCCCACAATCATTCTTTGTTTTTGTTAGATTTTGGCTTAGCCCCAGCTCTTTAGCTAAAACATGGAGGGTCTCTAGTGAACGTTGTAACCCAATGGGGGTTCGATCTAGAATGGCTGTCGTCTGCATATGTAATACAGTGGAGTGCTCCGTTAGCATACTGAGGAGGGAAGTTACGTACCCCTCTAAAGGCCACTGCTAATTCTGATGCGTACAAGTTGTAAAGTAGGGGGGCCAGTGGGTAGCCCTGCTCAAGCCCTCTGTTGGTTTCGAAGGCATTAGAGAGGGTACCATCCTGTTATATTCTTACCCTGACTTCCATGTCAGAGTGCAGTACTTTTATGAAATATAGCAGGGAACAGTCTATACCCCAGCCTTCGAGCTTCTCCCACAACCTTGACCTTATTACACTGTCAAAGGCTTTGGAGTAGTCTACAAATGCAAGGTATAGTGCAGATTCACTGTAATTATGTGTTTCTGCCATTAATGTCATTCAGGCCCAAACCGGGTCAGTTATCCCAGAACCCTTCCTGAAGCCTGTCTGGTGAAAGGGCAAAAGTCCCTCCCTCTTAACCCAATCAGTCAGAAGGGTAAGCAATATGGAAGCAAAAATCATTGCGCTACAATCTAACATTGACAGAAGTCTAACGTTTGCTGGGAACTTGCGGTATCAGATGTATGTGATTAAAGTCAAGTGCCTGACTTTGCCTGACCCAATTAACGGAACATGTCAAATGAAATATTTAAAGGTTGCCCTCTTTACTCTCAGTTGCCCTCTTCCTCGGCCCAGTGTTTGTGCAGAAAGGGGCGGGGGGTTGGGACATTGGAGAATCCTATAAAATAGGATGGGGCATGGGTATGGGAAAGGGGGGAATACAGCATCTCATCATCAAGTGCCTCACCCCTACTCCCCGAAGACTCCTCACCCAGGTGATCCCCCTGCACTGGTCCACTCCCAGGGTCTGGATACAAAGGTGCCTTTGGTTTGTCACAGAAGTATGTAAGGGGCAAAAGTCTTATCCCTCCCACCCCCCAAACCTGTAGAGGACAAAGCAGAAGCTGTTACATTCATTATAATGACCCACAAGTCGACTGTAACTCGACACCTGGGGACCATGGAATAGATGAGTCTCTCTCAGCAGTAATTTAGGTTATTTTGTTTGTGAGAGGTGGGAATTATATGCCGGAAGGCCTACATAGGTCTCTTTGAAGATATGGGGTGAAGCCTTCTGAGGGATATAAGGAGAGCAGAACTGGGGGCAGACCTGTTTGTTGGGTGTTGTGATAAGGATGGAATTGTGTCCATTTTCTTGCAAGAATTTGCTGTTAATAGACCTTTGCCTGTTCATCTACTGAGAGTTAAATCACTGTCCTGTTTGGTTCGTTAACACATGTAGGTCCTCCTTGATCACTAGGACCCTTTTCTGGACACAGTCTAACAGCTCTGGTCGGGGAACAGTAGAAAGTGATTATGTAAGCAAACAGCTTTGTTAATAGGCCTCATGGACTAGGCCATTTTTTTAATTGATGACAATGATAACAAGCACAATTACTTCACTGACAGGATGAGTTAAATCTGTCCAATTTATCAATGCAAGCAAGACAAAAAGCACAAAAACGTAATCAACCCTTAACTGAGTAGAAAAAAACAGAACTGGACCAGACCAGCTCTAATATTCATTAATTACCAATGTACCATCTATGCCACCCTGCTATTCTGAGTTCCCCTTACAAAGTCTATATGCTCAACTCATGATTGGCAAACTGTCGCCCTCCATGGGACCAGGCCGGTCTTTCACTACCTGCTCCATTTGTGCCTTCAACTCCTCATCAGCAACAGTGAGAAAGACTCCCAGAACCTACAGCTACATCACCGTCCCCTTGCTGTCAGGAGCTTCAACTTTTCCAAATGTAAGCTGGTTCTCCCAAGGGGAAAAAGGGAATGGCGAGAGTAGCTGCCTGTAGCAGTCCTGAGCTGGGGATACTACACCTTACCACACACATGTGTGAATACGAACCCAGGGGGGATGGCCTAATACTTGCTTTATGGGCTGTCCAGCCCGACTGTGCAGCTGCCCTATTTTTTGTACCAGGTCAAAATAAACAGTCACAGACCGATAGGATTTGGATGGAGTACAACTCCTTCTTTATATAACCATCTCAAAGAACAATAAATACAATTCAGGATTCTCAAGTTATATAGTAGATACTTTACACAGTACTAAAATGGAGGAGCAGTCTTATCATTTTTACATTCTTGTTTTGGTCTCCAATGGCTGTACTTCTCATTTACCCCAGTATGACACTGGAGGATAGCAATACCCTTCACAATAGGATTCCACTACAAAGCTGCTTACAGTAGAATCACTAATGACTTAACTACAGTTTCGTTTATACCAAACTCATAATGGGCTCCCTGTAGATGGGAGAACCCCTGCACCATCTGTAGCACATCTGGTAAATAACCAACTGCTTTGCAACCAATAAAAACTTGTGCTAGCACTTCCACACACACGTGTCCAGACCCTAACACTTTACATTCACTGGTAGTCTGTCTGGCGAGCGTATAATATGTCCCTCATAATAACCCCAACACTCTTTCACATCTCTGTTGCAATGATAATAGGGGTCACTAATATGGTACATGGACAACCCTTTTTTTTTTTACTACTTGCGGAGTACTTGCTGGAAGGAACTGGCCACTTAAATAAATAACCCTTCTTTACTTCTAGGGGAACATGGGTGAGTGTGGTATTACACATTGCACAATGTAGACCTCTTTCACTTCATGGGGTGCTTTGGCACACATGGGACCACACATGAGAAGTAAATCTACATCATGATGTACCTTGCCTGGCGTGCGTAATATGGCCAACCTTTGCTAAATAAACACTTTTTACTTCATGAGCGGCATATGCGACCGTGATTCGGTCAAATTTGTTAAATAAACACTTTTTACTTCATGAGCGTCATTTGTGAGCGTACCTTGGTCACATTTGTTAAATAAACACTTTTTACTTCAGGACACTTCCCCTCATATATCTCAGAACATCTAGGCCCCTTCCTGAGGTGCGATCATCCCTCTTTAGAGCCCCTATTGGTTCCGGGTCTATTTAGCCCTTACTTTCTCCCAGATATCCCTTGAAACACTGCGAGGAACGAACCCCGCGGATGGGGAGTTCAGGGACCTGATCTGGGGCACCAAGTCAGGCGGGATGCCTGGGGGCGAGTTCTTAGCTGACCAGAGCTGCCAGTCTAGTCTCTCTTCCACCGAACCGCAGTAAGACCAAGAGGGCCTCTACATGCACCCCTAACCTGCCAGTCTTTTCTAATTGAACCCCCACCCTAACTCTGCCTAACCGGTAGTCTGTGGTGGACTGGAGTCTTCACATTTCCGTGCTATCCCATATACCCATTTCACTCTCTGACGTTTCTTTTCAGTTGGGAAGTAAACAAGAAATTGGCAGAATCCACCAAAAACGGCAGCAAGTGCCGGGAAACACACAATGCTTTTATAACTCCAGCGGGCGGCTCTAAGCAACCGGCTCAGTATAATTTTCCTCTTCTGTCACATGCGAGGGGACAAAAACACTACCATCAGCTACGCCTGCCCCAATGAATGTTCGAACCCACTGGCGCTACCAGCCCGAGCTGGGCTGCACACCGCACTCTGGTGCTCGACCCTGATGGAGGGGAGAGCATGTCCCGGCACAGTGCTGCCCTTTGTGGACCTTGTAAGCACGGAGGTCCTGGACAACCGGTGTGCTTGTTAGGATACCTCTCTCTTCCCCAGCCCGCGCTGGGCTGCCCTATATACCGAGAGGGTCCTGTCCACCTGTTCCCCAGTGCGGGGAGACGGTGACAGGAATTTTTACAAGAATCTCCTCATGTAAGCTCCCAATCCCCCTGCGGGCGGCTCATACCAAGTCCTCTCCCGGGCCATGGAAGAGCGAAGGCCTGCAGACATAGAAACAGGACTGAACTTTCACTTATGAATCCCCCTTCTTTCTATATAAATAAACTCCCACGCTGAAATGAGTGGGGTTTTACACACATAATTTCAAAATATTCTCAGAAGCCTCAATGTGTTTCTGTTCAGGTCTCCCAAGTCGATTCTCAACTTTCCTAAGTGAATTCTCAGCTTCAACCACCCTAACATGTAAAGTTCCCCAATTTGGCCTCCAATGTTTTCATTGTTAATTCGATCTGGTCAGTTCTAGCACCAAGGGCAGCATAGAGTGCATTCCATGATTTAAGACGGGTCTTCTCTCCAGATGTTATCACTTTTCTCCCTGAAGGAACTTCCATGCACTCCCTGTTCTTTGCTTTGATAGTTCACCAGGGGGCCAAAGAAATCTTGCTTGTTCTTTCAGATATGCTGAACTTCGAGGCTACACACCCAATATGGCCAAAAATAATTCCTAAAGAGCGTGCTGTGAAATTCAGGGAGCCACTCACCAACTCTCCACAACTGCCTCTCTCCACCATTCCAGCTTCCTCATGGGAGACCTCTCTGGAGATTCACGATCCCAAATGGATGAGCTATCACAGTCACTAGCATGTCCCACCAAGACCGTAAACAACTCCGGAAGCATGGCTGTTGGGATGAAATATACTCTCCCACCTCCAGCCTGAAACAATGGCTCCATCATTGGTCCAGTTCCCCGCAAAGTTCTGCATTCTGCCTGCTCTGCCTCCCTCACAAGGCTTTTACTGGTGACTGGCACTGCTACTACCAACTATCAAGGTAAGAATGTGTCTACCACTGCAGACAGATGTAGCGAAGCAGCCGTGTCCTAACTGACTCCCAAAAAACTGGTCACCAGAATCCGAGAAAGGATCAAACGAGAGCTCACATTCAGATGACCCCCCCATTATAGCCACTGCATTGATCTGGGATGTCCGCTGGCCTACTGCCATGTGGCCAGACAGCGAAGCCCAAATGAAAAGCAGCCCGGGTTGGTTACCACCCATCGTTTTCTCTCATGTAAATATATTTTGGGGAGCTTGCACATACACAGAGATATTCTAATGTTAAGATCAACACGGAAGATTGTATGATGGAGAACTAACGTTTCCATTCTCTTTCTCTCACCCTCCAGGGACCAGTTCTGAACAAGAACTCTGAATAATTCCGCCTGATTAATCAACTTCTAAATGCTTTGTATTGTGCAGGATCTAGCTATTCGGAACAGCACTTGGGTTAATTCATGTTTATTTGTTCATGTTTCCACGTCTGCACCCTTTGTCACAGTGCACTGACCCCCTACACATTGTGATCAGGATTGTTTTGCTGTTGAACTTAATTTTCCATTTTGGATGTAGGAATACTTTTTTGTCATTGTGATTAATGTTTTAAAGCATAATATCTCTATTTGAATGGGCCTGATTACGACCCTGGCGGAATGGGTTAACGGGCTCCGCAAAAGGAGGCGGACCTGTTAAACCCGTTCCGCCACAATACGAGGTCCCCTCGCAGGACACGGTAAGGACCCCTGGTAAAACCATGGTTCATTTCCGGGTCCCGCGAGGGGAAGAGGGAGCAAACAGGCCACTTGTAATCGGCCCGTTGTTTGCTCTCTCTCCTATTCCCATTCAGCCCTATGGGGGCTGAAATGGGAATGGGGAAGGTCCGGGCCCGGGTTCCTGGAGGGAGGAATTACCGGGCCCTCCAAACTCAGAATGGCCCGGTAATTACCGTTCTGGGAACCCGGATGCGATTTCGGCGCAAGCCATGCCTCCAATAGCGGCATGGCTACCGCCAAGGTCGTAATGAGGGCCACAATGTACAAATTAGGGTGTGGAGATCTTTAAAGGTTACTGGAACATAGAATGTATAGAAATGATGCACATAGCATAGCAGATATTTGTAAAATATCCCCTTGAACTACAATGATTCTGTTGTAAAAATGAATAGTACTACCAGTAGCCCTAAAGTATCCCTCTTAAGGAGCACTAATATGCATTTTCAAAATGGGTTACAACTTGCACGATTCGAAGAAAGGACCGATACAATTCAGGTTGCCAATGAAAAATTTGTTAAACTGTATGGAATTTTAAAGCATTTGCACAAAATTGTTTTTCAGACAGTTCATAGATGCATATATATTTATGTACATATCTATATATCTATATATATATATATATATTCATTCATTGAAAACACGTTGTTAAAGTGACATTATGGTTACAGGTAAAACCGAAAACCCCCAGAAAATGATTGGAGTTGAAAATGCACCCGTTTTTTGGGCCAAGGCCATATACCAAGCCATCCTCATCACCCCTTACCTCCCAGAGATTGTTTCATTAGTTTTACAAGTGCAATGTTGTGTTTCTTAATATGTTGACACAGACTACTATTCATGAATGGTTCATTCTATACAGTGCCTGTCTCAAATAAGATACATTTGTGGGGAGTCTGCCCACAATCCAATCAATAAGGCTGGATGACAGTCTAAAACCAAACTCTTTAAGAATGGCCTTCAATGTGTATGCACGTATTTCAGCTAAGAGAGTACAAAAAAACCCAGAAAATTCAATAGGTCCTCATTTGGAGCGACTGCTGTTACTGCTCTAATGCAGGACACTACATTTCAAGGGTTTACGAGACCATACTGCTGTTACTGCTCTAATGCAGGACACTACATTTCAAGGGTTTACAAGACCATACTGCTGTTCCTGCTCTAATGCAGGACACTACATGTCAAGGGTTTACAAGACCATACTGCTGTTCCTGCTCTAATGCAGGACACTACATTTCAAGGGTTTACGAGACCACACTGCTGTTCCTGCTCTAATGCAGGACACTACATGTCAAGGGGTTACGAGACCACACTGCTGTTCCTGCTCTAATGCAGGACACTACATTTCAAGGTCACGAGACCACACTGCTGCTCCTGCTCTAATGCAGGACACTACATTTCAAGGGTTTACGAGACCACACTGCTGTTACTGCTCTAAGTGGCAAGCAGGTAAAATGTGCCTTTGCTATAATAGTAAGTTCTGTAAAATGGTTAGCCCATAACAGGTAATTTTGTAACGAACCGGAGAAAATTATTACACGAGTCCGGTTAAAATGTATAGTTAGTTCTTTTTTTTTCTCGAAACATCTCAAATGTAAGTTGAAAAATGGGCCTTTAATGGGGTTGCCACAGTTCGGTTGAGATGAGCCACACTATAAACGCATTTAAGGTGTTTATTTTTCCTAAATAAAGTTTGACGTGTTGAAAACAGGGAAACAGCATTCCCCTATTTTTAGCCAGTATCGCTTGCAAGATTATACGGGTTAATTCGGCTTAAGGTTACGCCATAAACTGAGCCAATGGTAAATTGGGTAGAGAATCAGATCCTCCGATAGGAAGTCTAAGTCCAACTTCAAATGGACCTCATAATTGGAAGCATACCGTGGCAATACAAGTATCTTTTTTGATGACAACGTGTTTTACAACTTGTAAGTCTGTAACATTCTCTTAAAATGATCAACCCCACCTAATGCTTGTTTAAACCGGATTACTTTTTTATGAATGTGGCATTCCCCTATTTAGTTGAAAAGTGAATGCCTAAGTAATCGAATGTATAGGCTTGTGGGATTAGCCGGTCAAGTGGCACAGCGAGTAGAGCGCTCGCTTTGACATCCGTGCAGAGCCTGCGAACGCAGGTTCGAATCCCGGCAGCGCCAAACTCAGCGTTTCATCCTTCCGAGGTCGATGAGCACCACACACCGTGGGTAATAATAAGCAGCGCTCAGATACCTGAGGGTTCGTAGCGCTATATAAATGCCAAATTATTATTTTTATTCTTGCAATACACAGTTGGTAACGCCATTCTTCTATAACCAGCATGGCAGACAATTACTGAGGATTTCCCTGCATTGACCTGTTGGCCCCAGTCATTCATAAATTAATGGTATACCAATATAAGATGTTGTAATACACCAGGGGCACGGGTTATAAGTACTGTATCATCGGCATATGCTATGATATGATAGGTAATTTATAACGCGCCTTTACACAAGTGTTTCTAGCTGCGACAAGATAAGGGAGGCAAGACCGAGGGAGGACAAGACAAATGATCTTAAAAAGGCCTTGTGTCATTCAGATTGTGCCAGTGCGAGAAGGAGAAGTAAGGGGAAAGGGCGGAGTGCAAGGGAGAGGGGACAACACAGCAGCAATGCTTTGAGAAAGTGCAGCCAGGGCAACACAGCTCTGGGTAGTGCAAGGAGGAGAAGGGACTGTAGGGTAGGGTTACGGTTACAGCTCCTAAGTGCATGGTAGGCCCAGAGGCAGTGCAAGGGTGACTGATCAAGAAAGAGCCTGGTACCCAGTGAGACTCTGAGGGTAGCCAAGCAACTAGTTGGTACAGCAGACAGGTAGGTCAGCAGGGCAGGAGGGAGAGAACGCAGTGGAGAAGAAGACATTTTTCAAGTGGTCCGGCTCGCGTTTGAGATGGGCAGGCAGGCCATTCCAGAGAGAGGCACCTGCAGAGGAGAAAGATCTACCCCCCACTCTCTGCCTGGAGAAGCATCTAACCCTTAAAGAGTTGGAGGTAGCTGAGGAAAGGGCTTCAGAAAGAAGGTATTTTGGAAGAGAGCATTGGATGCAGTGCAGGCCCTGGCCTCAGAAACCTTGTGGACAATGTAAAGGGTCTTGAACTTGATCCTTGCAGCCAGCAGGAGCCAGTGGAGAGATTTTAGGGCTGGAGAGATATGGTCCCTGGGATTGAGGCCAAGTATAAGTCTTGAAGTCCTGTTCTGGACTGTTGCAAAGGGTGCAGAGGAAGGAAGATTGAGAAAGAGGCTGTTGCACTAGCCCAGCCTAGACATAACCAGGGCTCTGCAGACAGTGAGCTTCTGGGGGAAAGGGAAGAGTCCCTTTGAAGAGGTGCAGCTGGTAGTGTGACTTCTTGGCGACGTCCGAGATGTGAGGAGAGAAGGAGAGAGTGGCGTTGAAGATGACACCAAGGTTTTTTGCCTCGCAGGAAGGCGAAGGAAGAGGGTCCAAGGCAGGCAGCCAGAGTGAGAGAGGGAAAGCAGGGGCAGGTGTCCCAATGAGAAGGATCTCCATCTTACTGGCATTAAGGCCGAGATTGATGGAGGCACACCGACCCTGAATCGTGGATAGATAGGAATGAGAGAGAGAGGAGAATGAAGGAAAGATGAGTGTCATCCGCATAACACTGAAAGTTAGAGTAGAAGGTAGAGAGCAGGTGGGCCAAAGGGGCCACGTAGAGGTTGAAAAACCAGGGTGAGAGGATAGAGCTTTGGGGAATGCCACATATGGAGAGAGAGGTGGCGGAGAGAAAGGTATAAAGTTGGACCTGGAAGGGGTGATCCAAGAGGAAGGAGATCAGCCACTCCAGGGCCTGATCCATGATGATTCACTGGCTCCCTGTGACTGCAACGATAAAGTTCAAGACCCTCTGCATTGTCCACAAGGCTTTCCGGGGCCTGGGACCTACCCACCTGCAACACTGCCTACCTCAATACTGTCGCTCACGAGCCCTCCACTCATCTAGCTCCAACCTTCTGCGAGTGAGCCGGTCAGCCAAGAAGAGATTCGGGGAGGGGGGTCCTTATCCTCAGCGGGTGCCTCCCTCGGGAACAGCCTCCCTGCCGCCCTCCGTCTTGAGCCTGACCTTCTTAACTTACGGAAACTCCTGAAGACCACCTTCTTCTATTCCTTCGCTCTCCCTCTACCCTGCTAACCTAGCCCCCTGCTCTCTCCATCTCCCCCTCCTCTTCCTTTACAGCTTGCTGGCTGGCCGCCTGGTTCACCTCAGAGTCTCACCAGTCCCGAGCATCCCCACCAGTCCTCTCTTGCACTTGCCTCAGGGCCCTAATCCCACTCCCCTTCACTGCACTTAGAATAACCAAAGAGAGTGGTTCTCTCTGCTCTTACCCCAGTCTCCACACTGACTGGTTGCACTTTGACCTTCTATGCAGTTGAACGACCCAAATGCAACATGCCTGATGATCGTCTGTCTGCTATCCCTTGTCTTCTCCCCTTAATTGCACTGGTAAAAATTGAAGAATTACTGTCAGGCCGATTTGCTGTGTCCCAACTATTAAATGTATTTTACGCACTTGCCTGTGCAGACTATTATTGTCTCTGAATTTCAAGGGCTCTGAGCGACTGTTGTTATACCCCTTGTTCCCGCCCTCCTTGAGCGCTTTGAAACACTTTCCTGTGTTTAGGCTCTATATAAATAAACAATACAATACGATGCCCAGGTTCTCACAGTCAACTGATCAGGATGGTGTGATTGACCGTGTTGAAAGCAGAGGAAAGATCGATGAGGATGAGGATAGAATGAATGCTGGAATCAAGGTTAGAGAGCAGATCTTCATGGGTTTTCAGGAGAGCACTTTCTGTGCCTCTGGCAGCTCTGAAGCCAGACTGATGGTCATGGAGACAACCAACGGATTCAGTGTGGAGAGTAAGCTGGGAGATGCCCAGTCTTTCAAAGAGTTTGCTCACGAAAGGGGTGATGGAGATTGGGCGATAGTTTGCTGGGCAGGTAGGATCGACAGACAGCTTCTTGAGGAGGGTAGGCCAGTATGGGAGTTTTAAAGTACCTATTTTGGGGATCTCAGTTCCCGTCTGGATTAAAACACTACACATCCCAGTTATAAAAAGAGGAAACAAGGGGGCAGATAAGCAGCCCTGGTGCACACCAGTATTGACCTCAAAGTAATCGGTACAGTGGCCTATAATGCCACTCCTCACACAGGCCATTGTGTTATGGTGAAGGCTAATCAGCAGTTCTGATAATTCAAAGGGACAATTTAGTGACAGGAGTACTGAGCAAAGCTTAATCCAATTCACTTTATGAAATGCCACGCTCGGGTCCATAAATTCCAGATACATGATTTTCAGTTTCAAATACAGAGAGTTGGCAAAGATCATGTATAGATGTAATGCTTGTTCACCCGTGCCAACTCCCAGTCTAAACCTCAACTGAATATTATGAAGGATTTGATTATTGAATACCCATTGCTCCAATCTAACAAGGAGAACTCACCTGAAGATTTTAAAATGTGAGTCCAAGGGGGCATTGCTAGGCACATTATTAGAAAGAAGTCTCCCTAAGAGCCTCTGGCAAAGCAAGGGTGAAAACTGAAGCGTGCCCCTCTTCCAGCACCTCGACTTGCCGAATGATGGTGGATACAAAGAGCACATAGCCAAGCGCTCCATGTGGGTGCTCTTTTGACCCTCAACGTTCCCCGCATTCCTTGGATAGAGCCCTGTGGTATCTGGGCCATTCACCTGGAAAATGGTGCCTGCCTGCGCAACACGTCTGCATGCGCAGCAGAACTCGGCTTCTGAGGTGCCAACATGAGCAGCTGCGATTGGGCCTGCTCCCACCTGGGGTCCCCCGTCAGCTGTGCCGCGATCTTGTGCCTGTGCCCTGAAGCCTGTGGGGGGACTGCAGCCTTGAGGATATTGCAAGCGGCACTGGGCTGCTGAGGGATGTGTATGTGCCTGCAGGAGGAGCTGCAGCTGGAGGATCCTGACTGCCCACGGTGGAGGCAAGTCGCTTCAGGCTTGCTCCCTGGGCCTTCTACATTACATTGGGTGGAGCGGCTGTGCCTGTGGGGCCGCTAGAGGTCTGCCTGCTGTGGGACCCAGGCCATAGCAGCAGCAGTGATACAGTGAACTATTTTGGGACTGTGTGTCTTGTGCCTGTGCACTGCTGCCTCCATCCACCCCCTCCATCTCCTTGCTATTGGCCTATGACTTTGGGTGTGCACAGGCGACCCTGCAGCTAATGTTGGTGCACCCTGCAGCTATAAGCATCAACTTCACCACTGAGACCGTCAACCCAGGTCTGTAACACACCGGCTCTGCCAGACGGGCAGGGTGCCCTCCCATGCTTTCCCTGCTGCCTAAATTGCCCTGATTGTGGGGTATCTGGTCCTGCTTTGTCAGTGTCAGCCATAACGCCTGCTTGCCACCTGCCTTTAAACATCTGGAGCTTCTGGGGTTGTGCTGGACTGGTCTACAACAACTCAGAAAGGGGTGGGGGGGTTCCTGGAAAATAAGCCCTTAGGGTTAACAGTTTGGCACTGTGGGTGTCAGAGGCCCCTTTGAGTTTGGCTCCCTACTACTGCCAGCATCTGCAGTGTCGCGGGGTAGTGTTCTGCAGCTCAACTGTGGGGTGAGACCTTAGTTTGGGCATTTATGAAGTTGCTGGCTAAGCCACAGCTGCAGGAATGGAGCACAGGGTGTGTGGTTATTGGAGATTCCTTCCTGGATTCCGCTGACTCCTGCAGGCACTATGGCTAAAACAAACAAGCTGGGAAAGCAAAGGAACATTTCCGCAATGCTGCAACCAGCCGACAAGAATAAGCTCAGCAAGGTCGTGACAGCTCAAATCCATGGGGCTGATCCACTTCCAACTATACTTACGTAGATGTCCACCAAGTCAGATTTGCAGGAACTATTAGCTGAAATTCGGAAAGAGATTCACATAAGTACAGAGGAGCTCTCCCACAAGATCTTGGCATTGGATAAAAGAGTGTCGGAGGCGGAGCAGCGAGTTTATGAAGTGGAGGACACACTCTGTGAACAGTTGTATGAGATGGGGGAGTGGAGACCTACTGTTATGCCTTGGAAGGTAAACAGGAGGATGGGGACTCTGCTTGCCACCAGACTAGACTTTAAGCACGCCATATCTTGTGTGTCTCTACTCTGGCAATTGGGCTTGGTGGATGCCTGGCGTTTGTTTCACAGGGAGGATAAGGACTTTTCATTTTACTTGCATGTAGATAGGGGCTTCTCCAGATTAGATCTCATATTGATCCCTAGCGCATTGTACCCATGTTTATTTTTATTTTATTTTATTTTTCATTATTATATGCATACGTGGGGTGGAAATGGGCCTGAGGACCATCTCAGACCATGCTCCAGTGTCGCTAATTCTGTCTATAGTGGGAAGACCAGAGATAATCCTGCACCCTTGGAAGCTATATGACCCGGTACTGAGGCGCTCAGTATTGTGTTGGGTGATAGGGGAAATAATAACTATTTTCATGAGAACATTGCATCGGGTAGTCCCCTGGGGGTGGTCTGGGACGCGATGAAGGGGGTGGTTTGGAGGAACAAATTACTAAAGCGGCAGCCTACACCGGGTCCGGATAGGGGTAGCGGGTTAGGTGACAAATGTTGAGTGGACTCACAAAATGACAAGATCATGTGCAGGTCTGCGCACGGAGTGAGTGGCGCACACGAAGCTGGAAGAACACCTAGCAGATAGGAGAGACCAAGCAATGTTGAAGACCAGGCAATATTACAATGTTAACAGAAATAGAGCTATTCGGCTCCTGGAATCAGGGTTGTTTGAGGTCCACTTTAGAGCAGTGTTCCTGGAGGAGGCCAGTCCAGCTGATGCCCGAGTTAACTACTTGGAGTCTGTGCCAGTAGAGCACAATGTCTTAGAGTACCAGATCTTGCTGGGTGAGGTGGAATGGGCTATTAAGTCTCTGCCACAGCTAGGACTTCTCCCTCCATGGGCATCTCAACCACCGTACTGATCCCCGAAACCAGGGAAGGACCCGACGCTTTACAATTCAGGGATGAAGGATAGCTCTAGGGCAACACGTTTGTCTTGGAAACAAGAAAACACAGCACAGGTTTGAATTCTGATCCTGCGCTTAGAAATTACTTGTTTGTATTAAAGCGCATTATAAATGAACAATTATAATTATACCGCCCCATCACATTTACCAACATAGATTCAAAGAGATGGTCTAAGATTCTAGCACGTCGTCTGACGGAAGTACTCCCTAGGATTATAGATTGTGACCAGACAGGATTCATCACTGGGCGTAGCACCTATGACAATGTAAGGCAGGTTTTGAACCTGCTGGAGGTGGGTAAGTTATCAGGAGCTTAGGTGGGGATAATCACAATGGATGCCCATAAATCTTTTGACAGAGTTTGACTGGGGGTATCTCTGCTGTGTTCTGGAACAATTTGGATTTGGGCAGGAGTCCATTGCATGGGGTATGACAATCTATAAGGACCTGTCTACCAGTTAAAGGGAGACACTTGTTGGTCCTGTTGATAGCTAGGGGTACAATACAGGACTGCCCGTTGTCCCCTTAATATTTGCATTGAGCATGGAACTGATGGCTTGTCACATTAGGAATAATGCAGCTATAGACGGGATTGTGGTGCAGGGTGGACTATAAGGTTTCTCTGTATGCGGATGACATTCTGATAACCCTGCAGGAACCCTGGCTTCTCTTTGGCTGAGGGGCTGTGTGAATTGGCATATTTAGGCCTGGTCTCAGGCTTCAAGGTCAATTATGACAAGTCTCATGGTTTTGATGTCTCATTGCGGCCTCAGGACAGAATCCTAGTGTCTGCTCTGGCCCTGATACAATGGTCCTGTGAGTGCATCCCCTATATGGGAGTGCAAATGCCAAGCAAGATTTTCGAGGTCTCGTAGAAATTGCCCACCTCTTTTACAGGAACTGACTGAGGACTTAACTAGATGGGGGGGTACAAGAAATATCCTGGTTCTGCAGGATTGCTGCGGTTAAGATGAACCTCATCCCATAGTTGCTTTATCTATGTTTGGTGCTGTCTGTCAGACTCTCGGACTCGGAGCACCTCAAACTGCTGGGGAAGATTCTCAAATGTATATGGGGTAATACGCAGGCTAGAATCTCTAGGATGGTGTTGTTGAAACCCACCGGGCTGTGTGGCTTGGGGGGTCCCAGACGTGTTCCGCTATAACTTGGCCACCCAGATATCACACGTGGTTGCTTGGGGTGATGCTAACATGCAGCCGAAATGGAAAACAATAGAACCGGCACGCTTACCAGTGGTGTTGCAACATCTCCCATACGTAGAGAAGGGGTGCATGACGCAAGCCTCTGGTTTCTCTTTGCTAATAACAAGGAGCACACTTTATTATATGTGAAGGGCAGTCCGCAGATGGGGCACAGGGCTGGGTGCAATGACAGGTACACCTCTTTGGGACAATCCAGGCTTCCAACCAGTGATGATAAAAGGAGGTTTGGGGCTTGGGTGGCTGGGGTCTGGTTAGCTTGCAGCAATTACATAAGGATGGACACCCACGCACCTTTAACCAGGTATGTTGGCTTTTGCCTTGTCCTAAAATGAGTGCTTTTGCTATGCCCAGCTGCGACATTGGGCTTCTCACCCTACCATGAAGCAGGGGGCGGCAGTACCGCCCCCCCGAGGGCACGGATCCCGACGTGGCGCCTTCGTGCTGAGGCGCTCAAGGATCCAGTCTTTAGAGAACATATGAGGGAGTAGATTGCCAATTACTTTGAGGAGAATACGAGCAGCGTTGACTCGGCAAGTACATTATGGGAAGCCTTTAAGGTAGTGATGCGAGGGGTTGCCATAGCAAAATCAAAGGGCCTGCAGGGCGGGGTTCTAGCTGACCTACGACGTATGGAAGAGGAACTGGAGAGAGTATTAAAGGGTGGATGCGAAGATATGAAGCGGGTACTGGGGCTGCAGCAGAAATGTGCAGAACACTGGGAGAGACCTTAACTATAAAAAATACATTGAGAGACGCGGGAGGGGATAAAACAGGATGATTGTTAGCGTGGTTATATAAGAGCGAGGCTCCCAGGCTCCCGATTAGAACGATAATGAGGGAAGATGGTAGCGTAGAGGACACCCAAGAGGGTGTCAATGAGGAGTTTGCAGAATATTATAAAGTACTGTATGCAGACGAGGTGGGGGGCAGCCGCCGGGAAATAATGGAAACGTTAGAAGATATAGGACTACCCAAGATAAGTGAGGAGGAAAGGGAGGAGCTAGATGCACCAATCACCCTGGAGGAGCTAGGAGAAGTGGTGAGGCAGTTACCTACTTGCAAAACTCCAGGGGCGGACGGGCTCCCGAGTGAATTCTACAAGACATACAGGGAGGAAGTGCTCCCCCCGATGTTAGAAATGCTCAATGAAGCGCTTGAGGTGGGACGGTTGCTGGAATCACTGAGAGAGGTGATCATAATACCGCTTCCCAAGCCTAATAAACCTGCACATAGTTGCGGCTCTTACAGACCTCTCTCGATGTTGAATCCGGACAGCAAGATATTAACGGCTGTCCTGGCAAACAGATTGCAGAGAGTGATTGGCAAGCTAATACACCCTGACCAGACGGGCTATGTCCCGAATAGGAACATAACTCATAATCATAGGCGACTCCGACGGGTTGTTGAATGGGGTAGTACGGCTGAGGGCAAAATGGCGATCGTGTCCTTAGATGCGTTCGACTCGGTCAAGTGGCCGTGGTTGTTGGCGGTCTTGGAGAAATATGGCATGGGGCACGGTCATATGAGATGGGTGAAGATGTTATATAGTGAGCCACAGGCCAGAGTTAAAACGGGATCAGTAATATCGGAGAGGTGGCAACTTAGTAGAGGCACCAGGCAGGGGTGCCCTTGGTCCCCGATGCTCTATATATTAGCCCTGGAGCCCCTAGCAATATACCTCAGACAGCAATATGATACGATAGGTATTGAAGTGGGGGGAGAACGACATCTGATCTCCTTATACGCAGATGACCTGTTGCTATACTTAAGGTATCCAGAAGAAAATCTCCAGTACATACTGGAGGTGATGGCAAGGTATGCGGGGCTGTCCGGGATAGCGGTGAATCCCCAAAAATCTAGTATGTTTCTGCTAGGCGACTATAAGGAAACCCCTGAGAGACAGTTACAGGTGTTACATGTACCATGGGAGGTTAGTTCTTTCCGGTATCTTGGGATAGACGTGTACCATAAGGTGGAGGAGGAACACAAGCATAACACCGAGGTGGCACTCAAGAAAATTGAGAAATGTATGCAATTTTGGGTTAAGTTGCCCTTAGCAATGATGGGACGGGGTGCAATGCTAAAAATGGTGGTCCTGCCTAGGCTTTTGCATTACTTTAGCAATATTCCATACATGAGACCTAAGAAGTTTTTTGCCAAGCTTAACAGTATGTGTAGGGATTTCTTGTGGCATGGTACCCGGAACAGAGTAGCGCTGTGGCAGCTGCAGAACTTTTATGAAAAAGGGTGAATAAAACTGCCCAATTTTGAGGTGTATTACGTAGCAAGTCAGCTGCAATATGTGGCTCAGTGGCTTTCAGACGAGGTGACCCCTGAATTTAGGTTATTTGGTCATGATTGTGCCCCGTTTCACCTAAGAGAGATGATCTGGTTGCCCAAGTCCGAAATGCGAGAGCGCCCTAGGATGATGACACTCGGGTGGCAGATGTGGCGTCGGGCATGTCGGTTGATGGAGAACCCATTTCCATGCTCCCCGCAGGTACCGCTCGTCGCAATGGCAGGGGAAGATACGCAGTTGAGGGCAATCATCAGGACCCATTGGGAATCGGTGGGGCTGGTAACGCTAGGAGACGTCTGGCAAGTAGGGGCCATTTTGGACTTTGAGGCCCTTGGGGAGGAAACAGGATTGCATGCGGGACAGTACATCACATACCACAGAATTGTGCAGAAAATTCGGGAAACGTGGCCTGAAACTGTATTAGAAGAACCACCAGATGCCATCATATAGGCAATATATGATATATCGGATGGGGGGCATGAGATTTCTAGGTTGTATGAGATGGTGATGTCTAAAGTTGGGAAGGACTTGACACAATTGAGGCTAGATTGGGAGGCGGAAGTGGGAACCCCGATAGAGGATGGGATGTGGGAACGGGCACTGGGATACCATAAGAAGGTGTCGAGGAATGCCAGACTGAAACAAATACAACTATATATAACGCACAGAGCATATATGACACCTATGAGGATATCCAAGTTTGAAAACGATGGACGACAAGCGTGTCCCAAATGTGACGAGGAGAATGCTGATATGACACATATTTTTTGGTCATGCCCAGTAATCGAGTTTTTCTGGGGTGAAGTGGCACAAAAGCTAGCCGAGAAAGGGGTCACGTTAATCATAGACACAGCTTGGGCCTGTTTGCTGGGAGGGTTCCCCAGATCATCAAAACTTAAGCATGTCGGCAAATTGAAAGATCTGGCATATGTGCTTGCTAAACGAAGAATTGCCATGGGATGGAAGTCTTGTCACAGGCCATGGGTGGAGATGTGGTGGAAGGAGTTACAGAAATGGGCAGAGGCAGAAACGCTGGTTTGGCAAGCGTCAAACACTGTAGGGGGGAGGAAGAGACAGGGACCCTGATGGCATGGAAATCATTAATAGCGGAATTGTTTGGAGTAATACAAGATGGGACAGAATCTACAGGAAGTGAGACCCCGCCGCGTGCGGCGGATACAGAGAATGATGAACAGACAGGCTCATGAACGGGGATGGGAGGGGGGGAAGCAGTGACCAAGATTAAGAATTAATATACTTATTTTGTTGCAAAATGCACTGCGTGTTTGGTTGTATTGTTGTTTTGTTTCATTAAAATTAATAAAAATTACTTTAAAAAAAAAAAGCAGGGGGCCACTAAGCCATTGACTGCACTTGAGTTGACGTTTCAGGCGGGGGTGTCAAAGGTTCGGGTATCTCACATATATAATCTGTTGGAGATAGAAGACCCAGTGGTGCATCTGCCGTATATGCGTAAGTGTGATGAAGACCTGGGTGGGGCAATAGAGGATGATGCTTGGTTGAGAATATGGGCGCGGATGGACATATCCTCTAGATGTGTGACGGACAGAGAATGCTCCTACAGATTTTGCTACAGGTGGTACCCAACGCCGGAAAGGGGACATCACATATCAGCTGAATATTCAGCAAATTGCTGGCGTGGAGGTGCTAATGGGTTCTCTATCATATGGTGTGGGTGTGTTGAAAGGTGTGTCTCTTTTGGAAGGAGGTGTTATCTAAGATCAAGGATCTAGCGGGTCTCACACTACTGATGGAACCCTGGGTGGTATTACTGGGCGGTACAGGAGATGGGGCATATCCTCTGTCAGGTCCCATGGCCACACTGATTGGGCACCTTCTCCTGATGTAGTGGATGAAAGTGTGGGATATATTGGTGGCAGACAAAATCACTGCACTGTGTGAGGGAAGGTTTGACAAGTATGTTACCATCTGGAGGTCTTTCATTGACTTTGCAGAGAAATACCAGGCATTGTGGCAAAACCTCCACTTACTTGGCAATTCTCACTTTTGTAATGACTATGTGTGGCGGGGGGAAGCTCTGTTGGGGGCTATGTCGCTGGGGGAGGGGGTTGCGGGCTAGTGCACCTTATATCACAGACTCTGATTATGGACGCTGTGTTAATCCTGCCATTCTGCTTGTGTAAAAGGTGACTCATGTGTTCATGCCATTTTCCACTTTATATTAAAGGATTTTGGGCACAAAAAAGGGAGTCCAAGAATGAGATTTGTCTGTAAGAAGCTGGAAACTTTTTGGCAACCTTTTTCAATATGGGGTGTGTAAATGCTGACTTTCAGGACAATGGTACAAACTTTACGTTACTAATGGCATTGAAACATATAGGGTTTGATTCATGGAAGTGTTTTATAATGGTGCAATCCCATAGGAAAACGTTCCATGAATCAGGCCCATAGTCAAGACGGGTGCCCAAAGTTCAATTTGCGCCATGAACAAGTTTAGCTGGTAATTCATTAGGGCCAGGGCAGAAGTCAAACGTTAATTTCATAACTGCAGTTGTCATCTCGTTAATAGATGTGAAATCCATATTCTCAGGGGGTCTCAGGTTCGTTGCATCTCCAGCAATCACAGAGATTTCATTTCCTGTCAAGCCAGTTATATCACAATATAAAGAACTAAAGTAACTAACCCAGGCACTATCTAAAACAGCAGTTTCGGGGCCTTTTGCTTTACGGTTATGCACAGGGATAAAAAGAGGATTGGACATTCTGAACCACAACAGCAGCTGATGAAAATGGAAGACTGTAGCATCCTTCCAGATACGGAGATCAAGTATAGCTCAGTTGGGAGATCTGAATGCTGGGCTGACGTTTTGATAGCATTATCATTAGTTAAATGTATGTGATGATCAGTTTTTGCAGTAATGCAATAGTGTTTTAACAGTATGAACCCCCCAAAACTTTGTGGTGGAACCAGAAAAAGCATCATAGCAGTTAAAAAAATGCAGCCGACCAGGAGACTGACAACCTCCTTGATGTACACCCACACCTCTCGCTAATGCTACATGGTCGAGATTGTGTCTATCCAGTTTACGATTGAAAACACAAAAACGAACAACTTCCAGTACTAATACACACTCCCTCTACATTGTGGGGACATGTTAGGAAGAATCAATTTAACAGTCTAACTGCTAGACTGTTAAACTCATTCTTTCTAACATGTCCCCACACAGTGCAGATAGTGTGAAACTGCTCACAATTTATACAGGATACATTATACTTTTTAGGACAGTCCAAGTTCATTATTAATTTTGCACTTCATAATATCTAGTCCTCACATTACATACGTACCTTGTTACAATAATTTGAATTGCAATCAGAATGTTCATGAAAGTAACTGTCTACATCCTGTCTTGTCCAATAGTTACTCGCTAAATCACTCAAACAATCTTTGCTTATAGTAGGCTAACACTCTCTGTACAACTCTTTAATTCCACTGAACTATTCCCATACTTTAATCCCAGTTGGTCGAAAGATCTTTTAGGGAATAATAAGACTGCCACCCACTAATGTGGCGTGCAATGTTTGGAGTCTGTGTCATGCACAAGCTGAATTCTTAGATGACCTACAACCAATACGACAGTTACCGATTTCCTTGAAGACCCTCTCCCAAAATATCCCAGTTTGTGGACAAGACCAGAGAAAATGAAGCAGGTTGGCACATGTATGATCATACAATGGACACCTATGTCCCTTTTTTAAGCGAGTCCTACAATCCATCATAATGGACTTGAACTTAATGT
Organism: Ambystoma mexicanum; assembly: GCF_040938575.1. Classification (NCBI taxonomy): domain Eukaryota; kingdom Metazoa; phylum Chordata; class Amphibia; order Caudata; family Ambystomatidae; genus Ambystoma; species Ambystoma mexicanum. The sequence continues at coordinate 1,492,451,537 of NC_090921.1, forward strand.
GGCAATAAGCCCCTCAACGGCAGGGCAATACCGCACAAGGTACATAGCGTTCAACCATTGTGTTGCAAAGGCGGGTGAAAACACCCAATTTGATTATTGGCGGGTGAGAGGCCCATTGAAACGAATGGGCATGCAGGAGGCTTGGCGGGTGAGTCCACTGTTTACAAGGCGGGTGACACCCGACAAAAGCGTGTGAGTTGCGAGCTATTAGGTAATGCCCCTGGGGCCCATAGTTAACGAAGGCCCCAGGGGCATTACTGCGGGTGGTATTGGCCCGCCGTCGAGGGGCTTATTGCCATTAGTATTCCGGGGTCTAAGAATATTGAGGAGGTGGAAAGGAGGATAATAAGAAAAGAAAAAAGTGTAAGAGCTATCCAGAGGGGAATGAGAGGAGCTAGGTTAAAGTTCAACAAACTGTTGAGGAGGAAAGCCAGACAGACAGAGGAGGAAAGGAGTTAGGGAACCAGTAGAAAGCAGTTAAGAGAGTGATAAGAAAGCTGCAGAGATGAGGAGGGATCGTCTACCCGGAGTCAAGTGTCTGAGAAGACACCTGTTAGGGACGTTGCCAGTTCCTGGTCCCTTTGGCAACGATGGCAGAGAAGACAACCCTTTGGGTGATTTTCACCTTCAAGATGGCGCACTGTTTCTGCACTTTCAGGGACACATCAGAACGTTCCAGTATTTTCAAAGATGGCTGTCAGGAGCTGCGTTGCTTCGCGGGACAGCAAAATCCTTGCTGACAGTATGAAACACAGACAACGGGTAACTCCCTACGCCGCTTCATTCTGTCAAGCCATAAACTAGTTTCTATCCTTTTTTTCTTGCTCAGCAGCTGTTGCCGTTTTGCCTTCATTTCCTTCTTGGTCATTGTTCCCCCTGGCTCCCCATTCCTTGCTGCCTTGCACTCCCCTGACCTCCCTTCTATCCTGCTTCATCTCCCCTTGCTACCTGCTACGCTTGATATTCTGTGGACTCTGACCCCACTCCTCTCTGCGCTTCCGTGTCAAATTGTCACAGCCCTTCAAGATACTTCCTACATTCTCACTCTCGATCCCTTCAAGAGCAGCCGGCAGCTTGTTTTCTTGTGGATTCCTTTGCTTGTGGATTCCTTCACTACACTCTTCAGCTCCACACCAGAAACATCTAATCACTTACCATCTGGATTGGGTTTTTTACCCAAACACTTTTTTTTTTCTTCTTTTGGGCACAGCACATTGAGCACACAACTCCCATGTTCCTATTAGGGGAGTTGGATGCATATTGAGGCTTAGTTCCATACTCTGCATTTACAAACTGAACCTCTTCAACTGCTACAGGTCAGTGCTGGGCATTACTCCTCACAACACCTGTAGAGTGGGGAAGGCTGAGCATTGAATATATCCGGCAACCCGAAATGGGGTTAAGCACAACTTCTTAGCTCATCACCATGCTGTAAATTATCTGTAAGAGTCAGATCGTGAGGCCCATCATGACAACAGATGGTCCACCGGTGGTGGTGGTGGTATCAAAGGTATCTATGATGAGAAGTAGACAGTGAACATCCTGTCAAGGGTCACACATTGGATGGACTACATTCTACCATAACAGTTTTTAAAGTGGGAACACCAGGGCAATCATTTGGTAATGACAGTTCATTATTCCTTTTTTGTAAGCTTGAGTATTTTGTTTAGCAGTCTTTGTCTTCAGAGGAAGACATACTAGATATAAAGAAGTATTGGTAAACACCTCTCCTCTCCCTGCTGTTAAGGGGAGGTTTCCTCTGCATCAAGGCCTTTGACAGCCTCTCCACAGGTGTTTATGCACTATTTGATGAGCATCCTCCCAGATTTCCACCAAGTAGGCAATGGTATAACCTTCTGTTAAAAGCCATAGAATAACTTAAAATAAAATATAAACATCTTTGGTATACCAACAGACAATAGTAAGGCAAACAAAATCATACTCGCCATTTGGATGTATATAAAAAGCCATTCTATATAAGAAAAAAGACAGTAGGAGATGAAAATCATGTATACTGCTAACCAGCCACCAATTCTTTTTTTTTGTTTGTTAACTAGGATCCGCACAAAAGCCGTCTGGAGGTATGCTCCTGCAATTTTGGTATGTGTGCTGAACTCATTGGTGGCCACAAAGACCGGATGGTGTCCCTGAGCGAGAAGCCAAAAGGAAGATCAAGCTCAAGCCTCTGAAGTTGTTTCTAATAAGAAGCAGGCTGCAAAATGCCGTCGGAAGGCAGTAAACATGCTGTCGGTGGTCTCTCGATCCTGGTTGCTTTCAAAATTCTTTGAGGGTTTAGGTGATCCACACATGGAACACCTGGTGAGAAGGATGGCGGCATTGGGGCCCATGGGTTCACATAAGACTCCTCTGTTGAATGCTGCCCTGTTGTCCTTGTCTTTATGTAATGTGCCCTGATGCCTGCGGGCTTCGGCGCTATAGAAATAAATGAACAAAATAAAACAGGAGAGTAGGGGCGCTTGATGAGCCTGGAATCTGCATGTGAATTCATTGCACAATGCAGTTTGCATATTGCAGCCCATTCTGAGTAATACACAACAAATGAATGGACTGACCTCCAAACAGCAGTTTGGTAAGCACACTTGAATGTTTTGTGCGGGAGAGCCTTCACCACTTGGTTTTTCTAATTGACACTTCAACCAATTATGGGTAACACTTATTCAGCTCTTGTCTCGCATGCCTGCCTGTCTTCCAGTAATGGTTATTGGGACGGCAACATTTTACAGCCTGCTGACTCACAAGTTAGCCTCGAGTCTTCTGTGGTTTCAATGTAATGATTATGACTCATGTTTTAATATTATTTTTCTGTTAAGTGATTATAAATGATATCATGCATAATATCTTTCTGAAGCCAGTTTTATGATGTTTGTTTTAGTGCAATATCAATTCCTGAAATGATCCTCCTTAAGCTTGGTGTAGTATGTCTTATATTTTACCGTTCACACCAGATGGTATTAAGAGAAAACACACTAACCCATTACCCCTTTCTTCAATAGGAGAAACAATGTGTGGTAGAGCCCCTAAATCTGACAAGTTCCTCCGACGCTGATAAAAACAGTACTATCCCAGAGATCCAGCCTATTATAACTTTGACCTCCCACCGGGTATCAGTAACGGTCCATAGGAATGAACAATGTAATGCAGCAGGGTCTGAGCATACATTATTCAAAGCTGTTGCCCTTACCAAAAGTTGTTTGTTTGTTTGTTTTATTCATTTATAATGCGCACCACCCGTAGGTAGCCGGGCGCAGCAGTACAGAAAATGCGAAGCTTAGGTTACAGTGTACACAGTAAAAAATACAGATACAAAATACAATAAGTCACCTGTGTGTGGTGATAGCAAAATGCACACAAGTACACGCAAAATGAATATAAAATACAAGAAGGATGGTATATATAAGGCACTCGGACGTTGGCTCAGTGGCCAGATGGGCAATGTGAGATGGTCCATAACATTGAAGATTACAGGGGCACAATCGAGATGTGTGTAAATGAGGGTTGAGTGAAGATAACTGGAAGCCAGAGGGGTTAATCATTGGCAGACCTCAACAGATTAATGTAGTTACTTCTGAATTTCGGAAAGGGCTGCTCCTCCCGTAGAGGGTTTGGCAGTGAGTTCCATAATTGGGTAGCTTGGACCTGGAAGCTGCTGCCCCCCGCCTTGGTGAGTCTGAATCTTGGAATGATGAGGCTATTGGCATTTGAAGATCTGGCAGGGCGTGTGTGGCTTCTTTTAGTGAGTTTGTTACAGAGATAGCTTGGTGCGGCATTATTCAAGGCTTTGTGAACCAGGGATGCTACTTTTAAGTATATTTTATTTTGGGTGGACAACCAGTTGTTTTGACGCCTGATCTTTGAGATATGTGATCTTTTAGAGACACCAAGGGCGGCTCGTAGGGCGTTATTTTGTAATATTTGGATTCGGTGAGTGATGGATTTGTTAGCTCCAATGTATAGGGCATTACAATAGTCGAGCCTCTAGAGGATTAGTGCTCTCGCTAGGATAAGGCAGTTGTTGTCAGAGAGAAAGTGCTTGCCTGCTCTAATGAGTTTGCATGTGTAGGCGGTGGTCGAGGCCAATGCCTTTACCTGTTTATCGAAAGAGAGGGTGGCATCCAGATAGAAGCCAAGTGTCTTCACATCTTTAGATACCTTGATGATGTTCCCATCAATTTCAAATGAGGTATAATCCAGTTTTTTAAGGTTAGAATGTGTCCCTAGGATGATCAACTCTGTTTTAGCATCGTTCAGGCATAGACCGTGGGTTGCCATCCATGCCTGGACGATGATATACACTCTATTCACAAAGGCCAAATCCTCGTAATCCCTGGAAAGTGGGAGGAGAATCTGTGTATCATCTGTATAGCTAGTGTAGGTGATACCGAGATGGTCCAGATCATCAAAGAGGGGCTTGGTAAATATGTTGTAAAGAGTCGGGGATACACATGAGCCCTGAGGGACTCCACATCGGATGGGGATTGGGTCTGCCGCTGCCGATGGGGTGAACACCCTCATGGTCCTGTCGCTAAGAAAAGATTCAATCCAAGTTATGGCATCTCTAGAGAAGTGTGCGGCAGAGTCTAAATGGCTGCATGGTCCACGTGGTCAAATGCTGCCGATAGGTCCAACAGCAAAAGGAGAGGCGTTTTTCTTTTCTCTCTTAGTTCATCTATTTGTGCCTTTAGGTCAATGAGGGCAGTCTCTGTACCGTGTTGCGGGCGGAATCCAGATTGGCGCTCTCCTAAAAGTTTATGTTGTTCCAGAAAACTCTGGATTTGATTATAGGCAATCTTGTCCAGGATTTTAAGCAGGAAGGGGACTGTCGTAATGGGACGGTAGTTTGTTGATATAAGAGGGTTTAGGGTTTGCTTTTTAAGCAGTGGGAGTACCTAAGATTGTTTTAGATTAGTGGGTACCATGCCGGATGTGAATGAGGAGTTGACAAGTTTAGCAATAAACGGGGAAAGATCCCTAGCAGCATCTTTTATAAGCTGGGCAGGGCAGGAATCGCCCTGACAGTTTGACGGCTTGAGGGAGAGGATAACTTTCTCCACCTCAAGGATGGAGGTTTTGGAGAACATGAACCGTGTAGCTGGGTCCTGAGCTTTTAGGGCAGGGTCTGTTATGGCGTTAGTGGTCTTCAGGGGTTGTGTAAGGGTGGCTTTCTTTTTGGCTATTTTTGTTTGGAGTAAGGAAATTTTGTTTGATAAAGCTTGCTGGATATTGGTACACCACTTTTTATCTTTGGTACATATGTCCGGAATGGGGATGGGGGACTCAAGTTCCTTGAGGATGGTGAACAGTTCCCTCATGCTTGAGTTGGCATTGGAAATACGCTTGTTAAATGAGTTCTGTTTGGCCAAATGGATTTCTTTTTTATATTGGGAGGAGATTTCTGTTAATTTAGTTTTGTGATCTTCTGAAGGGGTGAGCCTCCACGCTGTTTCACAACTCCTCTTGAGTAGGCGCAGATCCTTTAGTTCGGGGGTAAACCATTTGTTTAAATGAGATTTTGGTTTACTTTGTCTGAGTTTCAAAGGTGCGATGTTGTCAAGGGTGGTTAACATAATTTTATTATACTCATTGACTAATGATTCTGGGTCTAAATGATCCTCTAAACCATTGAGGGTAGGTAGTATGGCCGGGATCACTTTGTCTCTGGTAATGCTCTTTTTATTTCTTGTTAGGTAAGGCGGGGCCAGGATGGAGGATGGAGGCTGGTGGATGTGGTCTAGAGGTAGATAGTTCAAATAACAGGAAGAAATGGTCTGTCCAAGGTCGGGGGATAATGGCTTTGATATTGGCAGTGCAGTTATAATCTACTAGCCAATCAAGGATTCTTCCTTTATTGTGAGTGGGTTTTAGGGTTTTTTGCGTCATACCCAGGTTGGAAAGGGAGTTAGCAATGATGGAGGCATTTTTGTCTGAGGGGTCATTGAAGCCCAGATTAAAGTCCCCTAGTATAAGTAGTTGGGAGGAGGTTTTGAGGTTGTTGGAGAGTAGGTTGTGGAGGTCCTCCTCGAATGTCCCTAGTGGTCCTGGAGGTCTGTAGATGAGGTGGATAGTCAATGTTTGGGAGCTGGTTAGTGGAATTTTAATGGTAAGCGATTCACAAGAATCGGCTGCTATTGTGGGTGAAATTCTCATACCTAAGCAAGTTTTAGCGATGATAGCGATGCCGCCACCACGCATATTAGTTCTGTCTTGCCTGAGTATTGTAAAGTCTTCTGGGATCGCTAGTGAGAGTTGGGGTCCTGCTGCATCATGCAGCCAGGACTCTGTAATAGCGATGAAGCCCAAGTTGTCAAGCACTATCAAATCGCAGATGTCTGTAGCATGTGTGATCTGGCATTTATTAATCCTCCTTTGAGGGGGGGGGCTATCTGATGGGACGGTTAAATTTTGGTATAAGTAGGAAGTTGTCTACGGTTGTTGAGATGGGCGGTGTTGGCCTTCAGGGTGTTGGATCTATTGTTTGTGGGAGGTAAGGTTCTGGTCGGAGGCTCATGGAGTTTCGAGAGTCTGGCTCTGAGCATGGAGTTTCTACGGAGTAGACTGCATGGGTTGCAGGGAGACTCAGTTGAGGGCCTCGGAGCAGAGTGTTCCATACTGGTGTTGGTGTCGAGGATGGCCATAGTGGAATTGCATAGGGGTTTCGAGAACTTGTTGGAAAGCTACTATCCACTCTGTGGTGGAGGATAATTAGGAATAGGTACAATGGCAGGCTACGAGGTGTGCTACTCTTGATGTAGGGCTAGATTCTAGTAAGCACAGTAGGCTAAGAAGTCTGCGTTAGATGGGCAGAAGATAGCATAGGCTCAGTGGGCTGCAGTGACTATGGTTCAGATAACATGGGCACGGTAGGCTATGTGAAATAGATGCACGTTGAAACAGTGGGCACAAATCAGTGTAGGCAGTGGCTAAAATGCACACAGGCACAATGGGCAAAGATCAACATATGCAGTGACTCAAGTGGGAAAGGCACAGTGGAAGCAGATCAGCATAGGCAGTGATTCAAATGCACACAGGCACAATGGGCAAAGATAAACATAAGCAGTGACTCAAGTGGGCAAAGGCATAGTGGATGCAGATTAGCAGAGGCAGTGATTCAAATGCACACAGGCACAATGGGCAAAGATCAACATAGGCAGTGACTCAAATGGTCAAGGCACAGTGGAAGCAGATCAGCATAGCCCTAGGCAGTGATTCAAATGCACACCGGCACAATGGGCAAAGATCAACATAGGCAGTGACTCAAATGGGCAAGGCAGAGTGGAAGCAGATCAGCATAGGCAGTGATTCAAATGCACACAGGCACAATGGGCAAAGATAAACATAGACTTGCAGACTACCCGAGACATTGGCTAGGCAAGTAGAAGACACAGTTATGGCTCCCAGCTAAGCTTTAGTGGGGAATCACGGTTAGCTTAAGTGGATGCTGGATTCAGCACAGTTGGAGAGGGTTTTAGGAGATGGCTAATGGAGTGGATAACCTCATATATTAGGGCAATATAATCTAATAGGAGGTAGGCGTGGGCGAATCCACACAGCTTATGGCTGGCTGGTAAGGTTCAAATCTGCAGGTTTTCTGGTTTCCCTAATAAAAGGAGCAGGGAAAAAGCCTCAAGGCTTACTGTGGTTGTCCGGGCCCAGCCTGGCCGAAGGCGAGGATCCTTGTAGGATGTCAATAAAGGATGGGACCAAAGGAGAGGGCCACACCGCGCCTTTCATGCGCCGAACAGGTGCTCAACAGGCCTTTGTATGGCCTTCGGATGTGCCGTGAAAGTGACAAAGCAGCTCATGATACCAGAAAATGATGAGTCACAGATTTTTGAAGTTGTGCCTCCTTCCCTAATACTGCAGTACCGGGTCAACCTATACAAAATAGGAATACGATGACTAACTGACCCGTCAGTCTGGCAGAAAATGTAAAGCATCTGAATTTCCCGCTTCATCACAGTTGAAGGGACCTCTATTGGGTACAGCTATAATGGAAGCAGTTCATGGGTATTTGTCCACCCCTACTCAGTTTGTGATGACTCTTCCTTGGTTAAAATAATTCTGGATGTTGAGGTTTCTCTGGCGTCGCCATGCTTACAGTTGAATGAATCTTGAATAAAAAAGATTATTAGCATTTGACTACAACTAGGAAGTATTTTTATATCTTAATTTCAAGGTATATGCAAACTAACTCAACTCCTACTTACTTAGTAGTTGCTATGAAAAATCCTGTTGTGAAGTTACGTGGTTAGCCTCAAATTGAGGTCAATAAAATACTGCAGCTTCCAGAGAGATTTGCTGTCACCCCACACCAAATCCTAATTTAATACTAACCTGTCAATGTATGGCATTGAAAACTGATTTAGTCACCAACTCAGGAAATCCCCTTATACAGAAGGCATGTGATGTTTTATTTTGTTCAAATGAAAATATTCTCAAGTGTACATTTTATTTACTCTTCCCACCAAATGCATTCTCTATATCCTCATGCAGAAAAATGTGCACCCTTTATGATCGGTCCTTAGTACCAGAACCAAACATTTGTTTATTCAATAAATAACCTCATTGATTGACGTCTACCAGAGGATGGTGTTTTATTACCCCTCTTGCTCTTCTCATGGCTCTCAGAATACCATGGCTATGGCCAACTATTAAACACTGTGTAGTGGCCTGTGTGGTGTTCGTGTAGATCGTCTAACCCACTTAAAAACATACCAAAGTTAGGTCATGTATTTTCTAACGTACCTATTTCTATGCTAGCTTTTGTTTATTTTAATCCTGCCTTGTTTGATAGTGATTTGGGACTAGGTAGAGCCAATCGGCTATGAGAAAGGGAGATAGGTTGTGTCTACCAAGTGTGAGTAAGGCAGCTCTTTTCCTGCTTGCTCCAAGACAGGAGTATACAACCTTTGGCTCGCCTGATGTGGACTACAACTCCTATCAGCTCTAGCCAGAAGCAAAGTCAACAGTGAGGTATCTTGAGAGACGTAGTCCAAAACAATGCAGAGCCCATATATTTATGGAATGTCTGGATGCAGTATATTGACTTTTGGAGGATTCAATGTACTGCATTTACATAAATATTGGAAACTTCTTGAACAGAATGACTGATTTAATTAACTTTTTTGCCAATATTAACATATAGAAATCATTGCTCTACTGGTTAAAGCAGAATAGTCAGGCCTAGGGAAAATGTTTACGAATAATAAAAGTAGAGGGGTTTTTCCTTGCCTCTTCAGTCAGCATTGTAATAAAGTAATTTAAGGCAGTACATGGAATCATCTTATACTGGCAACACCACCAAAGCTCATACAATATGTAATACCGCAAATGTGGTTTATGCTCTTTGATGGACATGTCACAAAATGCTATGTAGATATGACAACTCGTCAAGTTAAATACAGGAAGACAGAACACAAATCCTATGTTAGGATGCAGTTTACCAAGTCATCCAGTAGCAGCACATTTCATTGAATCCTGTCACACTATAGCCCAACTGCAATATATTGACTTAGAAGTGGTATGATGCCCTATTAGAGGTGGCATAATTAATATTCTGTTGGCAAAAAGAGAATGCTTTTGGATTGACAAACTATCATCACGCTGGCTGAAAGGTATGAATTCTGAGAATGATTTGAATTGATGTTTGTGTAGCTGGATGTGTATGCTCATGTCGTTTTTACCAGATTTCTGATAATTGACTATCCCATCTATTAGCCTTTAATATTTAATTTAGTATATCATTTTGATATCATTAGGGATTTTTATTGATGACACTGTTTGAATCCTGTATTTAAATACTTTTGGAATTGAATCTTTAGAGTTTTGATTTAAATACATTCACTTATTACTTAGTTGTTATTTATTGGTGTGATAGACCTATTAATATAGAGATATGTGTTCGAATAATTGATAGTTCAGAGTCACTGGTACGCTGCTATTATCCATTCACAGTTGTGTGCAATGTTTATACTTTGATACTCCCCTTTATAGAGTTAAAAATATATTGTTTGAAGGGTAAAGGTCCATGTATTATGAGACTACCATATTGAGAAAGGTGTATGGGAGGAACATAATTTCCGTGGTATCTTCCTTATATGCAACCCACAATATGTTGATTACTTTACCATCACATGGTATTTATGAAACCGTTCATTCAAGATTCCGGTAAATGGCTGTTATTCTATTTACTTTAATTTGCCATTTACCTACTGTAAGGGTGCAGAAGTAAGACTGACACGGTGGGGTCATAGTGATTATTAACAACTTTTATTCAAGTGCAAAAAGGAAAAGAAATCCCTATCTCACCCTTACTCCAGGAGGGGATTCCCTGCCTTAACTGAAATAACTAGTGTCAGAATGTCAAACACAAAAGTCATAATCTCAGAATCCTAACAGGGTCACAGGTCACAGCGCTCTGTTGGTGTTCTGGGGCCTCTCACGCTCTGCGGCAGCTATGCTGGTTTTTGGGCAGCGCAGTTTCTTCCCTGCACACTTCCCAGGTCTCCGGAATGCCCAGAGTTTCAGCCTGCCTGTGGTTCTCACGTCCTGGACCAGCCTCAGACTCGGTCCCTCTGTTCCCAGAGTCCCAGTTAGTGTCTGCCTTACCTCCTGGTCCGTGCTTGCTCTCGCGGCTCCTCAAGGGAGGGCTTGATGCTTCGACAAGTCCCTCATGCTTTTCACATGGGTTCTTCCAATCGGCTGTCGAGAAACACTAGAATGGCCAAAGTGGTTCTGGTAAGTATTCTGTATTGCCCGCGCCTCCTCCTCGTCCCAGTACTGAATGTACTGAAAGAGGTATGATGTTGTAACTCACTAGAGATCTTCCTTGTCTCAGTACTTTCTACTTTTGTTGGCGTACAAAAATACATGGTAAATGAGGGTAGGAGTGGAGAGGGAGAAGGCGAAGGAGAGGTGGAGTTGTTGTAGTTAGGAGGTCTAGGCTCAGGTGATTGGCAGGGATACCGTGTTCTCCCGATATGGCTGTCACCGATCCCACTGGAGGTTACCCTCCCATGGTATCCACCCACTGAGTACCACCCAAGGGGAACTATTGGCTAGTGACCTCACCACCCTGGCATCATGGGAAAGGGCTCCCTCTATGGAAGCAGTGACGATACCCTGGGATTCGTCACTCTATACATTTAATGGAAGTTCAAAAATGGCTTATAGCTTGGCAGGATTCGACTACATTTATTTATGCTTTCAATTTACATCTGATATTGTATGGATCAGTTTATACTGGAGCCTTGGAGTTTTTTTTAAGATTACACAACTGTGAGGCCCTAATTACGTAGGAGGTAAACATGACTGATAGGTGTTCAGTGTAGTGTTACATCTATTCATATCAGTTAAGACATTTTCATAATATTGGATATCTTTACTCTGGAGAACACTTGGGAAGCAGTCCTCTTGATGCCTCTGCAAGTGGTTCTGTAAACTACTATTGGTGCAATATAGACACAGTTTTTTTTTTAAGCTGCAAAGGTCAGTTATTGTAGATTAGTTGGAGTTTTGGAGAAGCATACTATTTTGAATGGTTTTTCTTACTGTGCTACTAAACAACATACTAAATATATATACAATATACAGTAAAAAAAACTTTGTTAAAAGGGACTTTATGGTTAAGTTGCACTACTAAAAACCTATGAAATTCAGTGAAAAAAACTTTATTACAGGGACGTTATGGTTCCAAGTAAAACCGAAAAACCCCAGAAATTCGCCAGTTATGGTAAGCTAAGCAACCATAACTTGCACCACCACTGTGCACTGCTAAGACTAACACCCAGGACGCCAAAGATGACATCACAAACCAATTATTACCCATTACTTTGTGTACTTACCAACATTTTTTTTTTTAAACACACCATACAGACATTAAAAATAATACAGAAACAGAGACCTTAGAAAATCATCTGCAGCGAATGCAGCAATTAAAAGAATAGTGCGCTCAGAAATATTATTGTCCTGAGTGTTCGGGCACATGCTTCTAAGCCTACTTTGATCGATCGTACAAACATTTCCTATGCACCTTTCCTCTTTTTTTTTTTACACATGCGAAATCAGGCAGCATGGCGTGGTCATCTTGTGATAATCTTATCCGTTGCCGCATCGCCCAAGGTGGACTGCCCTGGAGGCACTAATTCATATGCCCCGCCCCTGAGACTGACATCACCAAACCTAGTGATATTCTCCGCCTATCTGCAGGACATTACTGCACAGCTTATCCAAACGCACGCAGTCATCATCTACATGATGACGTTACTTGACGCAGAACCCGGAATATCAACACACATCATCTCACAACACAGCGCGTCCCAATTTTGAATATAAAACCGTACTTTTAAAAGAAATAGCAAAACTGTACAATTTTTAAAGTAATTTTATTTCACAATAAACGCTCCGAGAACATCCAGCGACTGCCATAATCAAGCGAATAGGTACATATTTTCTTCGTTCTCGATCCACAAATGTTTATCGTGAGTCACGCGGTGTTCCTTTTGGGTATAAAAAGCGCATTGGACGCACTGTGAATCGCAAGGCTTTGGCATCAGCTTGGCGCTATGCCACAGTAAACTATGTCAGGTTGCGCCTTATGGCTGGTACCGCGTAAGGGCATATGGGCCCATGGCGATCATCCCAAAAAACAGTCAACTTTATCCAGCCATTCACGTGTATCTGCAGCTGCTGGTTGAAAAACCTGTCAGTTGGTATCTGGAATTGATGACAATCGCAGAAAGGCAGGATGCAGCTGTTTGAAAACGATAACAGAAATGTGTCTTAGTAGCCGATCTTTAGCACAATTTATCATTTTACCCATTTACCCATTAATTTGGCCCAGTGTTAAAACTAATGATGAACATGAAACAATGGGAACACAGACAAAACAACGTGGAAAGTAGTCTACAATTTGCTTCAGAGGTTAGGGCTATGGAGTATGTTCAACTCGAAATGGGATGCGGAAGCTGACGCTACAAATCGAAGAACACAGACGGAATTTTAATTAAATATTAGCGTTGAATTAGGCGTTTTTGGAACCTTACAGAACACACTAGTGGAGTACACACATCTCGATCCTGGACTGCCCATGTGCCCGAGACAACGGCAAGTACGCACACAAGTTGTATTTGCGTGTAATTGCAATATGACACAAACAACAACCGAGTATGATATAAGCCAACAATAATGGTTGGCGAATGATAAGTTGACTCGTTGGTCTGTAAAATTGTCGAAAGTAAAATGTACATAATATTTGGCATTTCCATTCTCTCAGCATAACGCACAGACTCCATTCAGGTCAAGAAATGTTCATAAAATGAAATTACATGTTCCTTTGTCCAGTTTTGGAATGGTGAACCTTATCATATTTGACAGTGTTACATCCCTCCCTTCTTGCATTCCTTTTGCAATCCTCTCTTTCTTTCAAGGTCAAAAAACAATTGAACCTTATACTGTGTACGATGCGTGGGTTTGCTCAGCTCCGAAGTGAAAATTCAACGGCGGTGACCTTTACTCAAAAAGGGAGCCAATAGCCCTTCACACCATACTGGCATTAGAAATATTTTGTAAAAAGATGTCAATTGTTTGGTACCATTCACCAATGTGCGTGCCGCTTCTACACATTTACTTTCTTCCTCTGGAGAACTTCGCACTCTGCCAATGACTGCCACAGCCAGGCCACACCACCTGTCACCTCAACCCACCTCCTCTTCACACGGCAAATCACGTAAACATTCTTTGCAAGTAGCAAGTCTCCAACCCTGACAAAATGTGCTTGTACTAAAATGTCCAACCAAGCCCTGCTGCAAACCCGTCTCTCCAGGCCACGGTCCCCTGACCCCATGACTGCAGTTATATAGAGAGGCCTATAATTTGCACACGTTTGTTTGTACTATCCCACTTTGGGTCACTAGGGAGGTGAATGGTGTTGGGGTCTTGCCACCATACAGACACATAGCAAATACTTAATAGTAATGCATTTACGTTATAATCCAGATGGTACCAAAAACAACGGCAAGCTAAGTGGATTCACACATGGTAAAGTATCACCTGGTAAGGCAACCTTCACAACAATAGGTACAATCTACCATGCAGGAGCCACAACCAATGCAGGTTACTACACTGCATATATATAAAAAAGAATTGTGGATGGATCAAATGTAATGATACTAACATTACTGTAAACAGAGATTACCAGCAAATCTTTTAAACACTTAATATTGTTAAAACCAAAATTTACTAACTAATCTGTGTATGAACTTAAACAAAACATGAACTTCAAAACTATGACCAGTTAGAAAACGCCAACAGGTACCTAACTGCCCCAAGATTCTGCAACATGCAAACAAATAAATGAATACCATTAAAATGAAACAAGAAATGAACAGCCACAATACGCCAACAGGTATCTAACTGCCCCAAAAATCGGCAACAAGCCAACAGATAGATGAATACCACTAAAATGGGAAAAGAAATATGCTAATAAAAACACCATCTGCTATCTAATTGCAACAATATTACCACCTCTTCCAAATCAAAAACCATACACATATTCAATTCCTCCTACTGAACTCAATCAAAAAAATGTATTGTACCACAACGTAGAAAGTGTTTTTTTTAATCTAGCATGGATTTTTTTTCCCACACACCCAATGATTTAATCAACAAACACAGGAACTGAGCAAATTGAACAGTACACTGATTTGAACTATAGCACTTCTAAAGTGCTAACCTTGAGGGTCTACAAAATACAGAAGTGTCTGCTGCAATGCAATACTCATTTTGAACTACCTACGCTAACATGTGTTTTTTTCTTTTATCACAGTGATTGACAAAAAATGTCTGCTCCAACTACCCATGTCATGAAAAAACTGCAAAAAACAAGGAGGTTCCGGGGACTCTCTGCCAGAAATTAGTCCTGGGTGCGAGAACCTTATCCAGATTCTTTAGCTCACTATCTTTCACAGAAGATTTTTATCCCATTCATATCAGTCTTTGCCCTGCCCAGGGGCAGTCCAGCACTGAAAAGCTAAGCAATTCTCCTCTGAACAAGAGTACCAACAGTAAACCCAGACACGTGTTTCGGTCTGGTTGGACCTCATCAGTAGATTACAGCTGTGCCTCTCTAAGACTAGTGACCAAGAGGTCCAAGTCTAGATTCCCCTACTAAGTTAGGGTGACACCCAAAGTTACTTAAATATGCAAAAAACAACGGGTATCCTGGGATTTCTATCAGTACTCTTCTTCAGAGGAGAATTGGCTAGCATTTCGGTGCTGGACTACCCCACGGTAGGACAAAGACTGGTATGTTTGGGATGTTTCTTCTCTGTGGAAGATAGTGAGATGAAGAATATGAGTAAGTCTCTCGTAACCAAGACTAATGTCTACCTGAGGGACTCCCAGGACCCCTCTTGGTAATTTGCATGAATAAACTGCATACAACCACAAAAACTCAAACAATAATTATATGGTTAAGTGCCTACAGCACTTTGGCCATGCACCCAAGACTCTAGGCCCTGGCCACAACGACCGCAGCATAACACACCCAAAGAAACAAACACCTACCAAATAACCACAACCCAAAAACATAATACATTCACCTCAAAACCTACCCACTTCAATTAATATTCTAAAAAATAATTACAACCAAAGTAGAAACTCTTCAATACATACCCACTAAAATAGCCAGTAGTGCACCCAGTGCTTTTTATGTCTGCGGACACCGCAAACACATCACGACCTTTTCCCACCCAAACAAATACAGCATTTGACCCATCTCTTACGCCCCCACTCTCTCCAAGCACTCACACACACCAACACACTCCCCAAAATTGGATTTATGCTCACATCCAGCGCATTACTGCGCATCCAATATCGCGGCCGCAGTGAAACAATTTGACGCACCTCACGCCTCATCCCAGCCAATCAGAGAACACATCACGTGTCCGCAGACATGACATAAGACGATTATCCAATCAGTTTCCTGTCCGCGGAGCGGACAGGGAAGTGTGTCCGTGGAGCGGACATAGATATCACTAATTTTTTTAGATTTTAGACCTACTTTTTGGTTGTTTTTAAAAAAACGACTGGATGGATTTTCACCAAATTTACAAAAGCACGCTTTCGGGACCAAGCCACCGCTCCTGCCGCAGATTTGGTGAAAATCCATCCAGCGGTTTGGGCTGTAGGCGCAACAGAAATTCTTTCTCCATTGAAAATATGGGAAAAAAATTAAATTTGGCTCCCCCAGACCAAACCTCACCAAACTTTCAGAGCGTGCCATATACATCTTTTGCAAAGTTTGGTGAGGATTCGTCCAGGAGGAGCGGAGTTATAAGCCACCCAAAAAGTGCTCTTCCTATCGGTTTAGCAACTTAACCATAACTACATGGCCGCTACGCCCGGGGCGTGGCCAATCAGCCATGGAGTAGGCTGCGATTCCTTGGAGCTCTGTGATCTGACTTATTGATTTGAAGCAAAACGCATGTGTTGACGGCTGATTCCAGCGACAAAAGATACTGTATCTGGGTGAATACCTCAGGCAGCAGATGAGCGTATCGAAGAGAGAAAGTGGACACAGCAGATTGAATTAGGCCACTTTGAGTCCTGATCCGAGAGTGGCGCAATGGATACTAAAATGGCGGCTTGCCAACACAAAGGGACCCCTGGCGGCACTTGAAATCGGGTGCAAGGCGGGCAGTGAACGGACTGCAGGCGTGCAGCGTGGATGGAACAGTGAGTGGCCGACTACTGGAGAGAAGCCCACGAATAGCCCGAGAGGATGTACACAGCGTTGGGCCACTGGGCCATGGGATGGGCGGCATGCCCTTGGTGCTCCCACTAGACCAGGACGATGTATACACGAAACGTACAAGAAGGACAGCGTTCACACAATAAGGTGGAAGCGTCGCGCACATAGGGATTACATCCCGAAGCCGCACCGAGGAGTGGATGAGCAAATACGGACACAATAAGTGGCGTCGAGATCTGTACGCCCGAAACAAAATGGCGACCGATCCTGAACAAAGGATTACACCGGTGGACCGTGAAGCGGCCTCGTAAGGGTTGGGACGCAGCGAATGGGTATATGCATCTTGTAGGTACCCACAAGGTTGCATCATGTCGGTGAAAAGTCTGAGAACCAAGACCAGAGAACCCACAATGGAGGTCTTCGCGAAAGCGCAGAGGACCCCCAAAACATCGGAGCGGAGCTGCCAAAGAAGCCCCAGAAGGAGATAAGCACCAAATCCTGGAGAATATATCGGAGCTGAGCACCAAGTGGGGCGCAGCAATGGCGGACTTACGGACAGCCCTGGAGGGCAAAATCGATGCGGTTGGGACTGAACTTGCCCTGTTACGGCAAGATGTCAGGGGACTGGCAGAGAGAACAAGTGGGCTGGAGAGTGCAGTAAAGACCAATATTGATGTCAGCACAACTAATGCAAAGGAAGTTCATGTGCTCAAACAGCAGGTTGCTAACCTTGAAAATGGGGTGGAAGAAGCGGAGGGAAGAGCGAGGAGAAATAACATACGGGTGGTCGGCCTGCCGGAGGGGGAGGAGGGTCAAGACCCTACAAACTACGATAAAAACATGATCCTACAAGATATAGGCGCAGATAAGCTTTCGCAGGGATTCACGGTGGAGCAGGCGCACCGGGCCTTGATGAGGAAACCGCGACCTGGGGCTCCGCCGCGACCCATCATAGCGAGGATCTTGAACTATAGAGATAGGGAGAAGATCCTGGAATATTTTCGTAAAGGTGGGACAATACAGAGAGCATCCGCCAACATTACAGCATACCCGGATTATACGTTGCTGGTGCAGAGACTGAGATACAGCTACGTGGCAGTCAAGAGGAGGCTGCGAGCAGCAGGCATCAAGTACATGCTCCTGTACCCGGCAAAGCTGAAGGTACTACATAAGAGCAGAGCACTCTTTTTTGACACTCCCGAGGAGGTGGTAACGTGGTTGGATCTGCAGGGCTGCCCGGAACAAGAAGTGGACCGTGACCGGCAGCAACAGGACGGCTGAAAAACTGGTGCCACGGACATTGGGGGTACCGGATTATACTGGGAAGCGAGACTGGTCGAACACTGGATAGCATTCGGGCCTGGTGCCCGTCATGGACTGGAATATAGTAGGTAAATTGCAATTGGAAGCTGCATAGGGTTAACACAATGCGTAATACATTTGTTAATAGGAGCAATAGGATGGAGGCAACCCGAGATCCAGGGAGGCAACAGTTGGAGGGGGGTTGTTGGGAAGGGGTTGGGTGGGGGAGGGAAGAGAGGTGGGAAGTTTGGGGTGTACATAGTTTTGGGGGGTTTAAGTTTGAACATGAGCCTACATGGAAGAGTTGGAGGGTTGTATCTGCATAGCATGACCAGGAGGGTTCGGTTGGAAATGAGGGAGGAAGATATCAAAGCGCTATGGGAAATCTCAGGATAGTGATGTGGAATGTCCGGGGACTTAACAGTTATATGAAGAGGAATAAGGGCATGCTGTATTTGAAAAGGCAAAAGATAGATGTTGCATTGTTACAGGAGACGCATTTGACGCGGGATAAGCTGGAGCTAGTTGGGCAAAAATGGAAAGGGATTGTGGTGGGTTCATCGTACTCTGCTTAAGCTAGGGGAGTGCTTGTCTGGGTGGCACCTCATGTCCCGTTTCAGCTACTGCAGGAAATGGCGGAAACTGACGGGAGGATGGTTATATTGAGAGGGCTGTTGGAGAATAAAGAGGTATGCATCGTGAATACGTATGCTCCTAACCATAACACGGCGGCATACTTCAGGACTCTGTGCACCAGTCTTAGTATGTGTCTGGGAAGCGTGGTTATTTGGGGCGGGGATTTCAATTGTGCAATGAACCCCAAGGTGGATAGATCTGACAGCAGGATTGATAGGCCCACCCCAGCGGCCAAAGCATTGCAGGTGTTACTTTATGATTTCGGCTTGGTAGATGTATGGAGAGCAAAACATCCCAATGATAGTCAATACTCGCATTATTCTGCCCCGCAGCAGCTACACATGAGATTGGACTATGTCTTTGCCACGCCGAATGTGGTGGCAGAGAGCACTCAAATAGAACACAAGGCGAGGGTCCTCTCGGATCACTCGCCCCTGATTCTTGGGTGGCAATACTGCCCCCCGAGGGCACGGATCCCAATGTGGCACCTCCGAGCGGAGGCACTCAAAGATCCGGTCTTTCGTGAGGACATAAGAGATGAGATCATTAACTATTTTGAAACTAATACTGGTAGTGTTGACTCGGCGGGTACACTATGGGAAGCTTTTCGGGTGGTGATGCGGGGGGCAGCCATAGCTAAGTCAAAGGGCCTACAAGGTGGGGTTCTGGCTGACCTACAAAGAGTTGAAGATGAACTAGAAAGTAGGAAGTGACAGGGTGGACACTGAGCTAGTACTTAATGTCATGATGCCTACCCCCGGAGCACCAGGCCAGGCCCAGCACCCCCAGGAGCAGGCATCATGCCCCCGGGTAAAAGCCCTGCGGCCCATTATAGGGGCTCTTTGGACTCTGTCCTGCCGCTGTTGGCGCCAGGCTCATGTTGGACATCAGTACTGGCGCCATAGGCGCCAGGCTCATAAAGGAAGGTGTTTTGTGCACTTACCTGATGCAGACCATGCTGCAGGATTCAGGCCTCCCTGAGACCTGAAAGGGACTATTTTTTCATTGGGACTATTTTGCCACTCGGGCGTGCCCAGAGAAGGATACTTACCTGGAACTACTTTGGGGGCTATTTAAGCCACGCCCAGACAGTAGCTCACGCTTTGCGTTGTTCTGCATCCAAGCAGCTGAACGCTCACTGTGTCTGCTCCTGCATCTGGTCTCCAGCCACGCCCGCCTTGATCCTAGTACACCTGTAAGGAAAGAAGAGAAGAGAAAGGTGAAAACCAAGAATTTTATCAAACTTCTTACCTGCATCCGGAACCTTCACGCCAGCGTTCCTGAGAAAAGACTTTCATTTAAAAGCACCGCGTTGCTCGCTGCAGCGCTGCGCTTCACTCACCTGTCCTCGGGAGTTGTTCTGGCTCCACCGCGACTGTCTGCACCGGTCGCCACATCTCTGCGCCTAGGGGAGAGAAGAAGAGACAAAAGGTGAGCAGAAGGAACATATGAGGAAAGCCTAATTTTCCGCCATCACACTTACCGGTCTTCTGTTGGTGGACCATTCCTCATTTCGGGTCGGCGCCGCTTCGTTGGCAGGTACCGCACCCCGGCCCCTAAGGGAAAAGGACAAAAGACATTACTGGAGGAATATAAAGACATTAAGAGGGATCACCCCCATCGCTAACTCACCTGAGTTTACCATCGGCAATTCAATCCCTCAACGCATCGCCTTCATTCTGCACCTGAAATAAAGGACAGATCACAGGTTAGGAAGGCAACAGAAAAGGAGGCTCTACACTTGAACTTTTGTAATCTTCATACTTACGGCGTTCCGCTCGGAAAAGTCAAGCGGATTTTGCCAGCGCCATTCTGAAAACCAGCGAAGTAACTAGACAAACACGCGCCCATGCACCAGAAGCAGGATGGAGAATTCATCCTTTCAAACCATAAGGTGAGCTTCAACCGGGGATTTCGGAAGAAGTTAGAGAAGAACGAATGTGGGAAGGGGGCAGCAAGCACACTATTTTGCAGACTGTTAATCCCCTTTCTCATCTGCAGAAGGATATTCCTACGGGCCAGACAAGCAAGATTTGAGGGTCCTGTTCAGTCGGTGTTCCGAGTTCTGCGCATCACGCTCTAAGAGGCCAGAGCAACCCAGACTAGACCAGCGCCTCCGTGGGAGTCAGGTGAGCGTTACAGAACGCAAAGCCTTCCTACAAATTCCCACCCAGGCGCTATGGAAACTTCTGAGACGGATCAGTTGGCCCAACTACTAGGGGAATTACGGGCCGAAGTACACGCCGCTCGTCAAGAGACTAATGCTCTCAGGAGGGAAGTGATTGTATCAAAGGAAAGAACTGATGACCTGGCTAGATAGTTTTTGCAAGGTGAAGCTGGACACACTCCTCTACCCGGTTCTGGGGGGAACCCCGCTCCTGTGGTTCCCAGTAACCCTGTGCAGATTAATCTACCTGGAAACATGCCGCTGGCCCCACCCGAACGCTTTGCTGGGGACCCCAAACGATTCGCCGTATTCATGAATCAGTGTCGTTTGCACTTCCTATGCAGACCTGGGGCCTTCCCAAAAGACCAGACCAAGGTAGCCTTTGTATTGTCATATCTCAGCGGCTGTGCTGCCGATTGGTCAGTTCCACTGGTTAGTCAAGATGACCCGATTCTCCGTGAATTTTCAAGGATTTCAAGCAAGCATGGAAAGGTTATTTGCTCGACACTCTCAGGGCCAGGCTCTGGATGACGAACTCCTATCCCTGCGACAGGGCAATCGGGACCTCCTATCCTACATTGCAACCTTTAATAGACTGATTGTGGAAACTGGGTGGCCAGAGGATAAAAGAATCACGTTATTTTATCGAGGTCTACGCAGAGAACTTAAAGATGTCCTGGCCCAAGTTGTAAATCCGCCCCAAGAATGCACAGAATATATAGACTTAGTGGTCCAATTGGATCACAGACTTCAAAACAGAAAAGCAGATCGGTCCAAGTTTGAGACCCGGGTGTTGGTCAAGACCCACGCTAACCCCAAGGGTGCTGATGTCTCTGAGCCTATGCAAATCGGAGGGGTTAAAGGACCTTTAACTCAAAAAGAACGTGAAAGAAGACGGCAGATGCAATTATGTCTTTATTGTGGGTCCTCTGGACACTTTCTACGAGATTGCCCGGCTAAACCGCCCAAGAAGGTGGTAGGAGCCGCTGATAAAAACCATGAAGACTCTGTTTCGGGAAACGACCACGCCCGACAAGCGTAGGGGTCCGCTTGCCGAGCTTGAAAACTAACTCTCAGACCTCGCATTTCATTGTGCCAATGGTCCTCGTAGATCCGGAACAGCCTAAGGGGTTGCATGCAATAAAGGCATACATCGATAGTGGGGCTATAGGAAATTATGTGGATTGTGAATTGGTCTCTAGGATTAACCTCCCACTGCGTCCTAAAACCAGCAAAGATGTCATCACCACAGTCGATGGAACCCAAATCGCCTCTGGACCGGTAACACATTCCACTGCTGAGGTGACACTTATAGGTCCGGATGGCCATCGGGAGGCAGTTGTGTTTGATGTAATCAAGGCTCCACAGTTTCAGGTTATTCTCGGAATCCCTTGGTTAGAGACACATAATCCTCGAATTGATTGGCGAGCAAAGAGAATAACCTTCCCGGATTGTGCACAAACCTGCTACCCAGAAAATCTGAAGATTAGTCTAGCGTCTGTAACCTCTGTCTCCATGCAACTACCTCCAGAATACCAAGACTTTCAGGACGTCTTCCAAAAGGAACAGGCCAACACGTTACCTCCCCACAGATCGTACGATTGCCAAATCGATCTGGTGCCCGGTGCACAACCCCCTTGTAGCAGGATTTATGCCCTTACTGAACCTGAGAATCTGCATTTGAGACAATATTTAGATCAATACCTAGCCAATGGTTTCTTCGTGCCCAAAAAAGAAGGCGACCTTAGAACTTGTATCGGCTACCGCGCATTGAACCAGTTAACTGTTAAAAACCGTTACCCTCTGCCTCTGATCCCTGAACTCCTTGACCAGGTGAAGGACGCTTGCGTATACACCAAGTTAGATCTCCGGGGGGCTTATCATCTGGTGCGAGTAAAAGAAGGCGACGAATGGAAAACGGCCTTCCATACAAAATATGGATTATTCGAATACCAGGTGATGCCTTTCGGGTTGTGCAACGCGCCTGCTGCCTGCCAATTCTTCAAGAACGATGTCCTTCGGGAACTCATCGATGTTTGTGTTGTCGTATATATCGATGACATTCTTGTGTACTCCTCTTCGGAATCTGATCACAGAAAGCATGTCAGGGCCGTCCTTGAGAAATTGCGCTAGCACAAACTGTTTGCAAAGCTGGAAAAGTGCGTTTTCCATACTACCGAGGTTGAGTTTCTTGGATTCATCCTGACACCTAAAGGGGTCCGAATGGACTCACGAAAAGTGGATGCCATCCTCAAATGGCCATCACGTAGTTCGGTGAAAGGTGTCCAAAGCATGCTTGGTTTTGCTAATTTTTATCGCAGATTTATCCCGGAATTTTCACGTGTGGTACAACCCATCACTGCACACTTGCGAAAAAATAAACGCTTCGAATGGACCGAGGAAGCCGAACAGGCCTTTCAGGAATTGAAAGCTAAATTCAAGTCCGCACCTATTTTGAAATACCCGCGTCCCGATCTCCCATATGTAGTCGAAACCGACGCGTCCAGCTTAGCCATGGGAGCTGTCCTGTCTCAGGGAGACCCTGAAACCAACCAACTGCACCCCGTAGCATTTTGGTCCAGAAAGTTCTCGCCGCCTGAGGTAAATTATGCAATCACCGACAAGGAATTATTAGCCATTAAGTCCGCCTTTAAGGCTTGGCGGTATTATCTTCTTGGCGCCAAGCAAACCATCACTGTGATCACTGATCACCGAAACTTACAATATTTAAAAACTGTCAAGGCTCAATCGTCACGATAGCTCCGATGAGCTTTGTTCTTTGCTGAGTTCGATTTTGTAATCACTTACCGCCCCGGCTGTAAGAATGGCAAAGCGGACGCGCTATCTCGAATAGGAATGGGAGAAATAGACACAAACTCTGAACCTGTGTCGATAATTCCCGAACAAAGAATTTTGGGGATAACCTCTTTACAAACCCTTGAAGACATTCAAGCACGGGTAAAACAACTCCTGGACTCTACAGCCTTGCAGGATTGGATCCAAAGGGGGTCTTACTTTTCGGTCAACGATGGCCTACCTTACTTCCAAGGACGCTTATTTCTGCCAGAAAAGGAATTGCAAGAACTGGTTATTTCCCGTCATCATGCTACCCTGATGGAAGGACATCCTGGCATTGCCAAAACTGAGGAAAAAATTAAACAACAATTCTGGTGGCCTTCCTGGCGAAAGGATATTAAATCTTTTGTGATGTCCTGTGGAGTTTGCACCCAAAATAAAGGCCAAAAGACAAAACCCGCCGCTCTTCTTCAACCTTTAGACATTCCACCAGCACCTTGGTACACCTTGTCACTAGATTTTATCACGGACCTGCCCCCTTGTAATGGATACAATACTATTCTGGTTGTGGTGGATTTATTTTCCAAGATGGCCCATTTTATTCCGTTGAAAGGATTACCTTCCGCTTCTGTCCTAGCCAAGGAATTCCTCGAAAATATCATCCGTTTGCATGGATTCCCGTCCATACTAGTCTCCGACCGGGGAAGCCAGTTTATTTCTCATTTTTGGAGAAAGTGTTGTCAACTGGCACAAATCGACGTAAGACTCTCAACCAGCCACCACCCACAGACCGATGGTCAGACGGAGAGAACGAACCAGACCCTTGAACAATACCTACGATGTATGTTGCACCAATCGGAAGGTAATTGGAAGGATATTTTATGGGTGGCCGAATATGCATACAATAACTCGGTACACTCTGGAACTGGACAAAGCCCCTTTTATACCCTATATGTACATCACCCTCGTACTTCAGACCTGGACTCACCTCTGAGCCTTGAAATGCCCGCAGTGGACCATTTGCATTCCACGATAACTCAAGCCTTCAAGGATGCAACTGCACATTTGCAACAAGCGAAAGGGAAATACAAAAAGAATGCGGATCTGCATCGGAGTGAGGCGCCTCCATACCAAATAGGGGATCAAGTATGGTTGGCTACCAAACATTTATTGCTCAAGGGACCTCGAACTTTTAATCCAAGGTATTTGGGCCCTTACTCGATCAAAGCTATAATTAACCCAGTGGCAGTCAAGCTCGATCTACCAGCTAACATGCGGATTCACCCCATTTCTCATGTGTCACTTTTGAAACCAGTGCAACCAGGAACCAGATTAATAAAGCCACCAGAACCAATCCAATAGATGGGGAGCCTGAATTCGAGGTGAAGAACATTTTGGATTCTAAGATCTCAAAATCAAAACTTTTCCATCTAATTGATTGGAAAGGGTACGGGCCTCAGGAAAGGTCTTGGGAACCCAGCGACCACGTACATGCACCTCGGCTGATAAAAAGGTTCCATCAGAATTTCCCAAACAAACCGAAACCTCTAGAGGGAACGACCTTGGGAGGGGCCTGGGGGGGGGGGGGGGTGGAGTGCTGTCATGATGCCTACCCCCGGAGCACCAGGCCAGGCCCAGCACCCCCAGGAGCAGGCATCATGCCCCCGGGTAAAAGCCCAGCGGCCCCTTATAGGGGCTCTTTGGACTCTGTCCTGGCGCCGTTGGCGCCAGGCTCATGTTGGACATCAGTCCTGGCGTCATAGGCGCCAGGCTCATAAAGGAAGGTGTTTTGTGCACTTAACTGATGCAGACCATGCTGCAAGATTCAGGCCTCCCTGAGACCTGAAAGGGACTATTTTTTCATTGGGACTATTTTGCCACTTGGGCGTGGCCAGGGAAGGATACTTACCTGGAACTACTTTGGGGGCTATTTAAGCCACGCCCAGACAGTAGCTCACGCTTCGCGTTGTTCTGCATCCAAGCAGCTGAACGCTCACCGTGTCTGCTCCTGCATCTGTTCTCCAGCCACGCCCGCCTCGATCCTAGAACACCTGTAAGGAAAGAAGAGAAGAGAAAGGTGAAAACCAAGAATTTTATCAAACTTCTTACCTTCATCCGGAACCTTCACGCCAGCGTTCCTGAGAAAAGACTTTCATTTAAAAGCACCGCGTTGCTCGCTGCAGCGCCGCGCTTCACTCACCTGTCCTCGGGAGTTCTTCTGGCTCCACCGCGACTGTCTGCACCGGTCGCCACATCTCTGCGCCTGGGGAGAGAAGAAGAGACAAAAGGCGAGCAGAAGGAACATATGAGGAAAGCCTAATTTTCCGCCATAACACTTACCGGTCTTCTGTTGGTGGACCATTCCTCATTTCGGGTCGGCGCTGCTTCGTTGGCAGGTACCGCACCCCGGCCCCTAAGGGGAAAGGACAAAAGACATTACTGGAGGAATATAAAGACATTAAGAGGGATCGCCCCCATCGCTAACTCACCTGAGTTTACCATCGGCAATTCAATCCCTCAACGCATCGCCTTCATTCTGCACCTGAAATAAAGGACAGATCACAGGTTAGGAAGGCAACATAAAAGGAGGCTCTACACTTGAACTTTTGTAATCTTCATACTTACGGCGTTCCGCTCGGAAAAGTCAAGTGGATTTTGCCAGCGCCATTCTGAAAACCAGTGAAGTAACTGGACAAACACACGCCCCTGCACCAGAAGCAGGATGGAGAGTTCATCCTTTCAAACCATAAGGTGAGCTTCAACCGGGGATTTCGGAGGAAGTTAGAGAAGAATGGAGGGGGGAAGGGGAGAGCAAGCACACTATTCTGCAGACTGTTAATCCCCTTTCTCATCTGCAGAAGGATATTCCTACGGGCCAGACAAGCAAGATTGGAGGGTCCTGTTCAGTCGGTGTTCCGAGTTCTGCGCATCACGCTCGAAGAGGCCACAGCAACCCAGACTAGACCAGCGCCTCTGTGGGAGTCAGGTGAGCGTTACACTTATACTACAACAGCAATGCGCGGAACATTGGGAAAGGCTCTGTAACCTCAATTATGAAAAAGTATGTCGAAAGACAGCACGCGAGAGGAGATAAAACGGGTAGGCTTTTAGCATGGCTGTACAAGAGTGAGACCCCTATACCCCCGATTAGGACAATAACTAGAGAAGATGGCGATGTAGTAGACACTCAAGAAGGAGTCAACAAGGAATTTGCGGATTATTATAGGGTGTTATACGGGGACAAGGAGGGAAGTAGTCAAGAGGAGATAACCGAAACACTAGAAGATATAGGATTACCTAAGATAAGTGATGAGGAGAGAGAAGAGCTTGATGCACCAATTACCCTGGAGGAGTTGAAGGAGGTTGTGAAGCAGTTGCCCACCAGTAAGACCCCAGGAGCAGACGGGTTCCCTAGCGAATTTTACAAAGTATATGGAGAAGAAGTACTACCCCCAATGCTAGACATGCTTAACGAAGCGTTTGAGATGGGAAGGTTGCCGGAGTCACTCAGAGAAGCGATCATAATACTGCTTCCTAAACCCAACAAACTGGGGCATAGTTGTAGCTCCTACAGGCCTTTATCGATGCAGAACCAGGACAGCAAGATACTGACAGCTGTCCTGGCAAACAGATTGCGGAAAGTAATTAGTAAATTAATCCACCCGGATCAAACGGGCTATGTTCCGAACAGGAATATAACCCATAATCATAGGAGACTCCACCGTGTGATCGATTGGGCGGATAGAAATGAAGGCGAAATGGCGATTGTATCCTTAGACGCAGTAAAAGCTTTTGACTCTGTTAAGTGGCCATGGCTTCTGGCGGCCCTGGGAGTTTACGGAGTAGGGCCGGGGTATATCAGATGGGCGAAAATGCTATACAGTGAGCCGTTAGCCAGAGTTCGAACGGGATCAGTGATAACCGAGAGATGGCAGCTTAGTAGAGGTACCAGGCAGGGGTGCCCTGGTCCCCGATGCTTTACATTCTAGCCCTGGAGCCCCTAGCGATATACCTCAGGCAACAGTGCGATACGATAGGTATTGAGGTTGGGGGGGGGGTGCCATCTAATATCCTTATATGCGGATGATTTATTACTGTACCTGAAATACCCGGAAGAGAATCTTCAATATATCCTTGAAGTGATGGAGAAATACGCGGGGTTGTCCGGCATTGCGGTAAACCCTCAAAAATCCAGTATATTCCCCCTAGGTAGCTATAAGGGTACCCCGAAGGAAAGGTTGCCGGTGTTACAGATACCATGGGTGCCTGGTTCTTTCCGTTACCTTGGCATAGATGTGTATCACACCGCAGAAGAGGAACATAAGCACAACACCGTGGTAACTGTTGAGAAAATCCGGAAATGCATGAAGTTTTGGGAGAAGTTGCCCCTAGCCATGATGGGACGGGGGGCAATGCTTAAAATGGTGGTCCTACCTAGGCTTTTACATTATTTTAATAATATCCCACATATGATACCAAAGAAGTTCTTCACTGAATTGAATAGTATATGCACTTCCTATGGCATGGTACCCGGAATAGAGTAGCGCTATGGAAGTTGCAGAACTTCTACGAAAAGGGAGGTATCAGGATGCCCAATTTTGAGGTCTACTATATAGCAAGTCAATTACAATATGTGGCCAATTGGCTCTCCGACGAAGTGACCCCTGAACATAGGTTGTTTGGGTGGGTTTGCACCCCATTTTACTTAAGGGAAATGATATGGTTGCCTGAGACAGATATGAAGGAGCGCCCTAAAATGATGATGATGGGGTGGAAAATGTGGCGTCGAGCGTGTCGGATGATGGAGGACCCATTCCCGTGCTCCCCGCAAGTACCGCTGTTCGCATTAGCGGGAGGGGACGAGCAGCTGAGGGTGATTATCAGAACCTACTGGGAATCGGTGGGGCTGGTAACGTTAGGGGACATCTGGCAAGAGGGGACCATTAGAGATTTTGAAGAATTTGGGGAGGAGGTGGGATTACAGACTGGCCAATATGTTATATACCATAGGATGGTTCAGAAAATTCGGAAAACGTGGCCTCAAACAGTGTTGGCGGAGGAACCAGATGCTACTGTGGGGGTAATATATGACATATCGGAAGGGGGCATGAGATTTCTAGATTGTATGAGATGGTAATGACCAAGGTGAGGAAGGAATTGACACATCTGAGACTTGATTGGGAGGAGGAGGTGGAGGCCCCAATGGGAGATGGGATGTGGGAACACGCCCTGGGATATCACAAAAAAGTGTCAAGAAACGCTAGACTTGAACAAATACAGCTGTACATAATGCATAGAGTATACATGACCCCTCTGAGGATATCTAAGTTCCGGAACACTGGGCGACAGGCGTGCCCTAAGTGCGACATGGAAAACGCTAACATAACACACATGTTTTGGTCATGCCCAGTAATCGAAAGTTTATGGGGCTAAGTGGCACAAAAATTAGCGACAAAAGGGGTCACGCTTGTCATAGATACGGCCTGGGCCTGCTTGCTGGGAGGGTTCCCCAGACCACGGAAACTGAAACATGTTGAGAAACTGAGAAACTTGGCATATGTGCTAGAAAAACGGAGGATCGCCATGGGATGGAAGAATTGCCACAAGCCACGGGTGGAGGTATGGTGGAAGGAGTTACAGAAATGGGCGGAGGCTGAAACGGTAGTATGGCAGGAGGCGAGCAGCATGAGTGGGGAGGAAGAAGTGGGTACCTTGATGGCATGGAAATTATTAATAGGGGAACTGTTCGGAACTATATCGGACCCGACGTAATCCGAAGATAGTGAGACCCGGCCACATGTAGCAGATGCTGAACGCAAAGTACAAATATGCTCATGATGGAGGGTGGGACTTGGGGAGCAGTGGCAAAATGGAAATACAAATGGTGTCTAATGGAATTGTTGTAAATTACACTGCGTGTTGGATTTGTTTGTATTGTTGTTTAGTTTGAATAAAATTAATAAAATATTTTTTTTTAAAACTACATGGCCGCTACCGCAGTCCATGTAATATAAAATAACTAGCTATGTATGTCCCATTATGGTGCTGGTCTAGTTAGTGGTGGTGAATGACTTTCCTCACACCAATATTTTGTATAGCGAGAATAGCATTGCAAGATAAATGATAGCTGCTACATTTCTCAGTTTCACCCACCTACTGGTTTATGCAAAATGTGCAATTGAAAGTGATGTTAGCGGTTTTCCAATCCCCCTTAGAATAGCCCCCTTCAATTCCTCTTCGTTTTACTTAAATGTGTGCTTTCTTTGAAGTGTAGTTTTCATATTATGGGTCCCCTTTGATCAATGTCCTGAGCATGATGTATGTCACATTTTAGAATCTACACACTGAGAGATTGCCACTGGCAAGGGTGTAAAGCCCTGGCTTTTTTGATTTGTATTAATACACAAAATGATGTGGGTAATTTCATCACCAAAAGGATAATTCTTCAACCAGAGTCCCCTTTTCGTCAACTCCATGCCGAAAGCATAGTGTACTTGTGCCCTGCTGCATCAGAAGTCTGACCCGCAGTGCCTGCTCTGCTCATGGCATAGAGGAGATTCAAAGGTCACAAAATGCCCACTCAACAGGGACAGCCAAGTTTCTGCTGCGCAGGGGCGGAATTTAAGATATGCTAGATATAAACTACGATGATCATGAGTTACCCATCCTGGTGGCAGGGTAAACCATAAATAAAGCTATGCCTGAGTTTAGGCATGGTACATGGTACTACATATGAGCATGGCCGCCACATTATAATTGATATTGCACATGTGTCAGCTCCTGTGAGTCCGCTCTGCTGTAGAAGGTGATGTGTATTGTGGCCAGCCGGGTGAAAGCTACCAAATGTCAAGACAGGAACCTGGAGCACTGGGTCTCTTCTTTGATTTCTTTCAGATTTAACTCTGACTGACTTTTTTAAAAGTATGAAATGGCAGTGTGGGCACCAATAGCCACCTTGATACTTAATATGATATTACATCAGAAGGCTTTGCCAGCCTTTTGGAAGGACGCAATTGTAGTACCAATCTTTAAGAGAGGCGATAGATGCAACCCTCCATTTTACCGCTCAATCTCCCTAATATACATCTCAGCAAAGTGGTTTGTTCGGGTGTTACATGGAAAGATCATGGATTGTGTAGTGAACAATTAAATCCTCTCATACTAGCAGTATGGCTTGGTGGGGAGGGCATAGGTACAGCAGATCAGAAATTGAACTTGAAACTAGCCCTGGATAAATATGTGAGTGGCTATAAAAGTACAATATACCTGGGATTTATTGATCTCTCGACAGCATTAGACCATATCAATCACATAAAGCTTTACAAAGTCTTCTACACACTAGGCATACTAGGGGAGATCTTACAAGTTTTAGTCAAAATGCATTCAAATCTAATGGCAAGTGAGTGAGGGTGGGTTTTCAAGGCAAAACAACACAAGCATTTTGAATCCTCCAAGGAGTAAGGCAGGGGTGTGTTAAAGCACCGCTGCTTTTTAATCTTTACATAAACTCACTAACCAATGCATTTTCTTATTTGACAAGTGATGGTCCCAGGATGGCTGGCCAAAAGACATGCGTATTCCTGTATGCCGATGATGCAGTCTTGATAGACCGAACAAAGCACACCCTCCAAATATTGGTCAATGGATTCAGTGACTATATGGAGCAAAAAGATTTAAACATTAATATAGGGAAGTCAAAGGTAATGTGCATTGGCAGCAGTAAACCGTTGGGGAACGCAATAACTGTTATCGATGAAAAGCTGGATTGGGTAACTACTTTTCGCTTCTTGGGTGCAACGATTTCTTGTGACCTGAAGTGGTCCGCCCATATAGAACAGCAATCAGCTAAGCCCTCGCAAATCAATGGCTCAGTTTTGAGATATGGCAGGAGGTTAGGCAGTTTACCATAGGATCACACTCTTCGGATTTATCAGGCCAAATCGGTACTATAGTCGACTTATTGTGCAGCTGTTTGGGGGTATTGTGGGGTGGACCCCTAATTGCCTCAACCCAAATGGGCCCACCACTTGAGGCACGGGTGCACGTTTTGTACATAAAGCAAGTTTATTGTACAATCTACGAGGAGCAGTTAGATGGTACTGCAGGACCAAACAAACCTAAGTCTCAATGAACCACATTAGTTGACATATTTTAAACATTTCTGCAACAGTTAAAACACTCCTAGATATTTTATTACAATCCACCCACACATGTGATTGAACGAAACCTCTTGAAAGAAATCCGATCTTTCCCCAATTCCTACACTCCCAGTGGTAGCCATTATCTTAACTACCATCTTCAGCTCATGTGTAGAACACACCTTATTTTAGGATTTGTGCATGGTAGGTCATGACATCATCAACCAGTTAAACATGTGCATGCAAACATAATTCATTACTAGTAATAACTGGCCTAAGCCCTTTTAACCTTAACTCTTAATTTCACATGATTCACATAAATACTTCAAGCGATATGAAGAAGGCTGAGTAAACCAGTTATTCTTTAAACTAGCGATAACTATGACAATCCCTGGTCCCATATCGCCCTTTTAACCTTAACTCTTAATTGCACATGATTCACATAAATACTTATAGCGATATGAAGAACGCTGATTAAACCAGTTCTTCTTTAAACTAGCGATAACTATGTCATTCCCTGGTCCCATATCTCCATTGCAGCATTCTAATCTAAATAACTGCCATTTCATCACAAACAGCACACCTGAAAATACAATTGAAACTCCTGGGTTTCAATTACCTGAGCCCTGAGCATTGACTTACCCCATGTTTTACTGCTGGTCAAAAACAAATAGCTCTGCCAAGCTCCCATACATTCAAGAGATTACATATGTTATCTGTGCTACTAATCAGAACATAAAAACTATGCACAGCTTCTTCAGCTGAGTTGACCATCGCTAAGGTTGAAATTATTTATTAACCCATCCTCTGGCCTTTGAAACTCTGCAGAACCAGTTTCTGAAATTCAACCCCTGACTGCGGTGTTTAATGTGTTTATAAAATGCCCACTACATGTAGATTCATAAATCCCCTTTATATGTTTTCTCAGTGTGTATGTATGTTTGATAAATACCATCTTTCTGTTACAATGTATTTTTGCAAGACAGGCCCCCTTTCTCACATGCACATTATAAAAAAAACCTCCTCATTGCCTGCTTCTGCACACTCCGTAGCACATTATGTCTGAATAGTGTTTATATTTCATTTGGGGGTTTTAGCATTTGTCTTTCTTCTTGTGTGCAAAGCTAATATGTATCAGTTCTAACCAAAAATGTTACACTAAACGTAACATATCCCATCCATAATTAACTGCACTCAATACATATGAAATTGCAACATCGCACCAGGTTCACCAGTCATCAATATGGCGCGTGCCCCATGAACCCCTTGTGCCCGTAGGGAACCTTCCTGACCTCCCCAACAGTATCATCCTACAAAGGCATCCCAATATACCCAGGGTATTTGCTACATGACGAATGCAATTTGACTCATATTGAAGATCTCATATCATTGCAACCCTTAACTTATTGGCTACGTTTATGGGGAAATCCTCATCTGTCACTACCAGAAGCCTGGTGAAGGATGTAATGTTCTCAAATATTCATAATTCATCCTTGCATAGTCTTGGTCTTGAACACCTCTTTAGTTAAGAAGTACATGTTGGTAATATCGAAATAAGGCAGTTAGTGGATGGCTTCCTTTCTCTTAAAATACATGCTTGGAGGAAGAAAACATGTAAAAAACAAAGTGTTCATTCTACCATAAAAACATCTCTGTTGTTGCCAATAAATCTGGCTATGCAAAGTGGTTCATAAATCCAAGGAAAACAGCAATTATTCTTTGTTTTACAACAAATGTACTGTTTATAAATGATAGTGTGTCTTTTCCTCCGGGCAATAGTGTTATCAAAATGTGTTGCTCTTGGAATGATGCAGATGATTTGCAACACTTTGTTCTTCTGCCCTGTCTGTATGGCATTGAGGAAGAATGTCTACTCCCATTATTGAGGGCTTGTGTAGTTAGACATGTTCTATCAGCCTTTTTCTTTTATCAGTCCCAGATTAGTTTACTGTGCAGTGTATTTATTTGTATATTGAAAGAGCCCTTCAATTTCGCAGTCAGTTATCTTAAATTAAATAGATTATGCTTTTTTTAACCAGTTTAATGTATTATTGATGATGTTATTTTATTTATTCTATGCATGTATCTGTAATGATTTATCATGTTTTTATGTTGTATACGCTTTGTTAGGAAAGATTTCCATTTTGTGGGTAATTTTCCCTCCAGTTGCGTACCCCCCCAATATTTTGCCGATTTTGCACACCAAACGCTGACTTTGCCAGAGGAGCACAGCCTTCTGCTGCACTCCTCTGGGCTTTTCACTTACTTTTCACTTACTTCTTATGGGGAAACTGACATGCCCTTAAGACAGTCAGTACTGGGAGACTTTGTTTCCCTTAGTACTTTCCAATGTTGCAACTTTTCTGCAACAGGTAACAAGTGTACAATGTACCTTCCAGTACAGTAGACTTGGGGCTATTAGTAATTTTCAAAGGCTCTAGATACTCTCGAAGGATATTTTAGGAGATGTGCAGATGTGTCACGGGCAGAGCTGGTGCCAGCTTATCTTTTCATGTATTTTTAACCCTTTCCTGCCAGGTAAACCGTGATTACCATATTTGGCACGGATAGGTGGCCTGCCTCCAAAATGGCCATGCCACAAGGTTCTTTGTCCTGTCCTTTGGCCATCTTGCCCCTTCCCCTTCCCCAGGTCGAGCCGACCCGGGTCAGTCCTTATTTGGGCATGCATTCTCCCGCGAAATGCTTTTGTAGGCTTCTGCATGCCTTGTGTGTGTGCCTCCAGGATGTGGGCTGGAACGTCTGGTTCCAATACACATCCTGGGTGCCAGAGAGTCTGGAGTACTGTGAATGCCTGGGACCACCGTGGTGTGCGATTAGTCCATGTCCAGGTCTGTATGTGAGCAGATCTCCCATTGGGTCCTCTTCATTTTGGCACAAAGGAGATTCTGGAGAAGAGAAGGCCCCAAACACCCATACCATGTCAATCTCTGGAGTTCTCACTGAACTAAAGATAGGATCCAAGTATCCTGAAACTAAGATGCTGAGTCGAGGAACCACTGGTGACCCGCTGGAAGGTTTGGCACCGTGAGCCTGCTGTCGTCCTGTGGGATCCCTCTGCATCTGGTCGTCCTAGAAGGT
This sequence comes from Ambystoma mexicanum, assembly GCF_040938575.1. Taxonomy (NCBI): domain Eukaryota; kingdom Metazoa; phylum Chordata; class Amphibia; order Caudata; family Ambystomatidae; genus Ambystoma; species Ambystoma mexicanum. The sequence goes on from NC_090921.1 coordinate 1,492,486,443, forward strand.
CTGCAAAGATGCTTCGACCCATTAGAATAGTGGAACCAACTATTCTGGGTGCCTTCATCAAAACCTGCAAGTAAGCCTTCTCGGAAGTGTTGCTGAGCCAACCAGTGGGCTGACCAGCTTACGCAGACCCTTTGTCCTGATACCACCGCCGTTCCGGGGAGGCCCTTGAAACTTGGTACATAGCTAGCTCTTTGTTCGTGGCCCCCTCACACCGTACACACATTTCGTACACTTGGCGTTCCCAGGTCTGAAGTGAGATAAGTGGGCCCGAATGGTAGCATATGCGGTTAGCATGTCGCCCAGCCGTGGTGACAATCTTTGCAGGTGCGCTGCATTGGTGACCCTCTTGCCCCTGAAGCCTGCTGCAGTGAAACTGGCCTGATCCATCCACCAGGAGCGGAGAAATCGCCACTGTCCTGTTTGGGAATCATCGCTGTATCTTCGTCGCTGACAGCCGCAGAGCTGTCAAATTGCTGCACTTGAACCTGCAACCGAAGTGGACTCGACTGCCGAAGTTTGGTCTGGAGTGCGCTGGGGGTCAGTGAGTAATCGCAACCCAAGCTGGTGGCCCCTAGCGCCTCCATCAATTTTTATGCACAAGTGGCCCCTGTGGGACCCTCTCCTTTCCACTGCTAGTGCAAACTATTCCCAACTCTTGGAATCGACTCTGCCTTCAAGTGGAGGCCTTTCTCGAATAGTGGGAACTTATTCTTCATCACCTTACCGCCTTCCTGAGCTGTTACAGCCCCTACAAAAGACCCTACTTTGCCCATTTAAACTAAGGCTTGCAAGTACATTTGAGCATTAGGCTCCACATTTTAGGGACTGGATTGCCTTTCAGTTAGGCGAGTATTTGATGCAGAAGGGTCTGAAGAATATTTGCACTGCCTGTTTCCTTCCCTGTCTAGGTTGTGGACTCATTGGTACAATTCATTCATAAGACCCCAATGGTCTTGTATATATTTGTATTGATGGGATTGTGTTGGTTGGATAGCATTGCTGTGATTTTTCTACTGTGTGTTGAAGTTACAAAGGCCTTGTAATAAATGTTTATATTTTTGATATATACACCTGTCTGGGAGTAATTTGTAACTGTCATTTGCTCTGTGTGCTCATTTAGGTCTTTCAGTCACCCTCATCCCGCCTGAGACCTAGTCTTGACCGCTGCCATAGCTACCTTGATTGGTCTGGCTTTTCCAGATGGTTACCCTGTTCAAAGAAACCAGGCTGGCCTTCTGAACCTCTGTCCACCAGGTCAGAGTTCAGAAATCCATTTTAACACTCTTTAATGGAAATGAACATTTTCCAGCTAAAGAAAGATCTCTTTGTAAGGGCATGTAACACCCTCTGCCAGAGGCAGCTGTCCTTGGCCCAAGGAGCACACCCATTCAAAAGGAGTAGCCTCACACCATGGTGCTGCATCTCTAAGGGCCTTTGTTCTTAGTGGAAACGGAGGGGATTAGAACAGGCAGGAGGGCCCGATCAATGAAAGGAAACTTCCACCATCTTGTTTTTCTCAGTCTATCTTTCTCTTTCCTGTCCTCTCCACTTCCTCTGTAGCAAAGCACTTTGGGTGCGACATTAGAAGGGCAGGGACAGGGATTGGACAACTAAGTCAGGCTTGCTTCCGATCACCTGGGGATTTTTGCCTTTAAGAGAAGAGGGTGTCCTAACCCTTCATTAAATTCTCTCAGATCCTCTCAAGACACGAAGATTCACCTGAGATGAGCTCACTGGACATCCTTTTGGAAAGTTGTGCTTTCCAATGCCCTCAGCTGCAGTGAAGAAGGAGCCGTCCAAGGCAGAAGGAAGGTCTGCCCACTACCCACTTCCAGGGCACATCGGGAGTGACCTTGCTGTGGACCAGGACCTACCACTCTGGACGGGAATCTAAAGCTGGGAGAGCAGACCCTCAATGGAACCCTCCTGTCCTCGAGTCCCCCTGAGCGGGCTTCACAACAGCCAGAGGGCCCGAACAGCTGAGGCTCTCTGTTCCATCGAACCGGTAGCTCCATGTTGATTGCACCGCGAATGAGAAAGAAGGTGTCAGCGCTGGCTTTTGTGCTCCTCCAAACTATTGCTTGCACTTTGAACGAACCAGGTTGACGCTGCCTAGGTAAGCCTTTCACCTGCTAGGCCCGAATCGACTGTTCGACACAGGGACTCGATCTGAATCACTGGCAAGTCACACACTGACTCTGACCAGGGGTTACAACCATGGCTCAGCCCTGTCAGCCTTCAAATTGCTGCCTCATCGATCTGCACATCGATGCCCCCAAAGTCAATACTTCGACGACCGTTCCCCACCGAATTGAACCACTGGAGCATCACTCATCAACCCTCCCAGTGGCTGAACCCCGTCTCTGCCTGGCTCAACTGCAAAGCGATTCTGGGACCGTTTTGGCCTGCGTCACTGACAGCACGTCTTCTGCCGCACAGGGCAACCGCATTCACGCGTACCAATAAATGAATCCTGGTCCTGTTGACCCTGAACAGCCCCCTCAGTCCACTTCGGCCCTAGAAACTGGTTACGTCACGATCACACCTGTTTTCAACATTGGCATATCCTTTTTGTGACTGGTAATTCACCTGCCACCCCTGCATCCACGCTTATAGTGCTAGTTTCTTCTTGCATCTTCTCTGTTCTTCTTTCCTTTCGGGGGTTGGAGGTTTTGTACAGTATTTTCTATTTGTTCGTTTAATCAAAGGGTATATATATTTGTATAGAACCTTGAGTGGACATTCCTTTTATTTTGGACTTTGATCCTGTGTTGTTTGGGTCACTACTGGTTCACCTACCTTAACACCCCTCTTAAGAGCATAGCCTTCCCTCTGCCCAAGTTACCACAAAAGGCAAAGGAGGTATATCTCTTAACTGTCTGTGTTTTACCTTTATGATTGAAGCCAGATTGAATTATTTGGCTCTGTTAAACATGAAGTTCAAGAGATAGAATTTTCTGACATAATTAATGATTTTGCAATATGCAAATATGGAAGGAAATATATAGTTTAATCTTGGCCGTGTTTCAGATACATCAGCCATGGGCAGTAGAAAGCACATACTCACTAGGTGCGTCTCAGGTCATTCTTTCGATGATTACTAGAATTAGTTTTTCTGCCGTGTAGGCCTGAAATGCTAAGCACCTTTTAATGTTTGCGACATGCCTTTTTGTTTTCTCTGCTGCCTAGTCATGTAAAGTGTTTTCAAAAGCATGTACTTTGGACAAATTTATACAGGAAATAATTGCGAGTTTGAACTGTTAGGTTATCATTTTATTAAATAAATAATTTTCCTTCATTTTCTTTCAGAATTATTATATTAACAACAAAGTGAAAATGTCTGCAATATAACACCCTTTTGAGGAAACAGGTCACAGAGATGTGTAGTGATTATATTTTATTAACTACATAATCTATTTAAAGCCTAGATGTGTTTCGGTTGAATTTGATTTGAGGTATGTAATCCCTTCATTTAGCGGATTGGGAGGCATGTGTTTTCGGAGGTATGTGCGGGGGTGAGAAGAATTTCAGGGGGGGTGGGAGTAGGACATGGGATTCGGGGGCGGGGGAGCTGTCTGTCTCCTGGGCCAAAGAAACTTAACGTGGCCCTACCAATCCCGGCCTCTCTACCTAAACAGCATGCCCGGGTTTTAAGGGATTGTATCAACTCCTTTGTCAATGCCTCCCTGGCTCAAGGATGTGTGCCGTCTGAGTTAAAAACGATCTTAAATAACACCACCTACTTAAAAACCCATCACTGCACCACAATCTCCTCTCCAATTATCAACCCATTGCAAGACTCGTTTGGCCCATTAAGATTCAAACAGTGATGACCCAAATTCAAAACTTTCTGGAAGAACACAGTGGCCCTCATTAGGACCCAGGCGTTAAGGGGTTTACGGCGCCGTAAACGGCGCCGATCCTTAACGCCTGATTCCAAGGTCCCTTTGCGGGATGGTGATTTTAACGCCTGCTTTTTGCAGGCGTTAAGACCCATGCCGCAAAGGGACCTCGGTGCTAATTACGCCACCGTAATTTACGGTGGCGTAATTAGCGCCTTTCCCCATTCCCATTATGCCCTACAGGGCAAAAATGGGAATGGGGAAGAGTAAAATGGGAAATGGGGATTTACAGCCCCACTCACCTTGGAATGGGGCGGTAAATCCGCCAACCACCATGGCGTAAACATAGTTTACGCCATGGTGGTAAGGGTACGACCCAGGCGGTAACTTACCGCCTGGGTCGTAATGAGGGCCAGTATCCTTGACACCTACCAATCCGTTTTCTGATCGGGTCGTGGCACTAAGACTATTTTGGTAGCAGTTTGGGACAATATCCTTAGGGTCGTCCATGAAGGGGATACAAGCATGCTTGACTTATCGGCAGCGTTTGATACCATCGACTATGTCATTCTTATTTCTAGATTGTCCGAGGTGGCCCTAGTATCTGAGAAATCCCTGAAATGGGTTGCCTCCTTTTTATCAAATTGGACCCAACAAGTTAAAATTGGGACTTATCTTTTGGCGCCTTACAAATATCCAATAAATAAATCTGACTCTTTACCTCTTCCTTGTGGTGTTCCCCAAGGGTCCTCTTTTTAACCCCTACTGTTCAATATCTACGTTCGGCCACTGTTAAATATTTTCTCGGAGTTTAATCTATGCTATCACTCCTATGCAAACGATACGCAAATGTTTGTTAGGCTAAGTTCTCCGCGGAAGCCATTAATCGAGTGTTGGCTTGCATTAAAACAAAATTTAAGGCTGGATGCTTGAATAAAGATTGCAACTCAATCCATCCAAGACCAATATTTTTGTTTTTGGACCAACGTTTATTGTCCTGTCTGGCTCTTTTTGAAGTTCTGACCACTTTTTATGCCAAAGTTGAACATCTAGTTTGCATCTGGCAGGAAAACCAAGCTACAATCTACATATTAGTGGAGTAGTGAAGTCAACATATTATAAACAAACTTCTGAGACCTGCCCTGCCTCTTATTACAGAACCTGACCGCCCAGCAGTTGTCGGGACCCTGGCAAACTCCAGATCGGTCTACTGTAATGCTCTGCTGCCGGGTATCCCGACCAGCCAGATTCAAAGCCTCCAGGTCACTCAGAATGCAGCAGTCAGGCTTCTTTTTAGCCTTCCCAGATCAGCCTCAATCTCTTCACTCCACAGGAATATTCAGTGGCTGCCAGTCCAACAGAGGATTCGGTTCAAGGTCCTCTATCTGATATTTAAGTGTATCCATGGCAATGCCTCAAGCTACCTTCCCTCAAAAATCTCACGTTAGTGTCCTTGCCCCTCACTTCGGTCAACTGGCCAAAATCTCCTGACTGTTGCTTCCTCTTATTTTGTGCACTGGGGAGACAGACGTTTCAATGTTGGCTGTTCTAGAGCCTGGAACCTGCTGTCTGCCTATCTACGGAAATGAAACTCTCTGACTATATAAGAAAAAGTTAAAGACCTTTCTTTTCCAATGAACTCTTATGATCTGCTCTTCCTTAGTTTGCCTGTTTTTAACCTCTGCGCCTTAGGTGCAGTTTCTACTTGGTTCTCTGAATTTGCACACTATAAATTACAAATAGATATAGATAAAGAAGCACATGCTTTACAAAACGAGTTGGGCTTACTTATTAGAAGCTAAAACAAAAGTACCTCTAATAACATTTCAGATCCCATTAGAATGTAGAAAAATAAAGGCTTAAATTGATGTCCCTTTGTAAGAAATGATGAACGCCTGTAAGAAAAAAGGAGGTGAAAATAAGAAAATGATGCTTTATCTGCTGTGGTATGTTAGTTGTGCAAGATGGTATAAGGGGGAGGGAGGTCTTTGAAGATGCAAACCCCTCCCCAGAAGTTAAAAGGAAGTAGAGGGACATGATTGTGGGATATACACGGGTGTGTCCCCTTTTGATACCTTCACCATGTCCATGTGTTGCTTTCCCTAGTGTTGAAGGTTTCCCTTTCACAGTGGGGTATGGCAATGCGTGTAGGTGATGATAGGAACTGATTATGCGTGCCCCATGAAATGCTGAGTTCAGGACTTTTCAGCAATCTCAAGGTAACTTGGTTAAGGCCACTGGCACATGATTGTGTGGACTGAACTGGTTTAAACTAGTAAAGACAATGAACCTCCCACCTGGGACAGGAAGTATGTAAGGGGCAGAGGACTTACCCCACCCCACACCTGCGGAGGATGAAGCAGAAGGCTTCACATTCATTATAACCCACAAGTCGACTGCAACCCGACACCTACGGACCATGGAATAGTCGTTCTCAACAGTACAATTGGTTCTTTTGTTTGTGGGAGGCAGGGATTTCAGACCGGAAGGCCTACATAGGTCTCTTCCAAGACATGGGGTCAAGTTTGCTGAGGGATATAAGGAGAGCAGAACTGGGAGCAGAGCGGTTCATTGGGTGTTGGGAGAAGGATGGGATGCTGTCCTTTTTCTTGCAATAATTTGCTGTTAATAGACTGTTAGCTGTTAATCTACTGAGAGTTAAATCACTGTCCTGTTTGGTCTGTTAACGCATGCAAGTCCTCCTTGATCCCTAGAAGGACCCTTTTCTAAACACAGTCTATCAGATCTGGTCAGGGAACAACAGCAGACAGTGAGTATGTAAGCAAACCTCTTTATGAATATGCCTGATGGACCGGGACATTTTTTTAATTGATGAAAATCATAAAACATGCACAATTACTTCACTGACAGGATAAGATAAATCGGTCCAATTTATCAAGGCAAAGAACACAAACATGTAATCAACCCTTAACTGAGTAGAAAAAACCCAGACCATCTCTAATGTTCATTACTCACACAACCATCATCACTGTGCCATCTATGTCACCCTGCTATTCTGAGTCCCACTTACGAAGTCTATATGCTCAACTCATGATTGGCAAATTGTCGCCCTCCATGGGACCAGACTGGTCCTTCACTACTTGCTCCATTTTTGCCTTTAACTACACACCAGCAAAAGTGAGGACTCCCAGAACATGCACCTGCATCTCCCTCCCCATGCTGTCAGGAGCTTCCACTTTTCCATATCATTTCAAAATATTCTCAGTGGCCTCAATACTCTCAGCATGAACACCCTACCAGTAAAGTTCCCCAATTTGGCCTCTAATGATTTAATTGTTAATTCTATCTTGTCAGTTCCAGTACCAAGGCCAGCAGATGCTATCCCTTTTCTCCTTGAAGGAACTTCCATCCACTCCATGTTCTTTGCTTTGATAGCTCATCTATGGTGGGGAGGGAGGAGCAGGGATGAGGGGTGTCAAAGAAATCTTGTCTGGTCTCCTTTCAGATATGCTGAACGTTGAGGGTCCCCACCTAATATGGCCACCAAGAATTCCTAAAGAGTGTACTGTGAAAGTCAGGGAGCCACTCACCAACTCTCTACAAGTGACTTCTCTCCACCACCCTAATGGGAGACCTCTCTAGAGATTCACAATCCCAAATGGATGAGCTATCACAGTCACTAGTATATCCCACCAAGACAACAAACTACTCTGGAGGCATGGCCGTTAGGATGAAATATACTCTACAGGTGATCTAACATAGGCTGCTTTCACCGCCAGTCTGAAGCAATGACTCCATCATGGATCCAGTTCCCTGCAAAGCTCTGTGCTACAACCGCTCTGCCTCCTTCACAATGCTCTTCCTGGTCTGGTGCTGCTACCACAGTCAAGTTAACATTATATGTCGACCACTACAGATGAATGGAGACGAGCAGCCATGTCCTTAATGGCTGCCAAAAAAACTGGTCACCAGTATCCGAGAAAGATCAACCTTTCAGATGACCCTCGCATTATAGCCACTGCATTAATTAGGGACGTCCGGTGGCCTACTACCATGGGGCCACACAGAGAAGCCCAAATGAAAAAACATCCCGGGTTGGTTATCCCCCCTTGTTTTCTCATTTAAATATATTTCGGGGAGCCTGCACATAAACAGAGATATTCTAATGTTAAGATTAAAACCGAAGATTGTATTATGGAGAACTAAGATTTCCCTTCCCTCTCAGCCTCCAGGGAGCAGTTCTAGACAAGAACTTTGAATAATTCTGCCCGATTATTCCACTTCTAAATGCTTTGTATTGTGCAGGATCTAGCCATTTGGAACAGCACTTTGGTTAATGAATGTATATTTGTACACGTTTCTACTTTTGCACCCTATGTCACAGTGCATTGACACCCCTACACATTGTGATCATGATTATGTTGCCATTGAAATTCACTTTCAATTTTGGATGTAGGAATACTTTTTTGACATTGTTGATTATTAATGTTTTAAAACATATCTCTTTTTGAATCACACAGTACACATAAAGGTGTGCAGTTCTTTAATATTTTCTGGAACTGGGGGCATGGCCAATCGTGGCGCGGAATGGCTGCCTAAACCAGAGCTCCCGTTCCTGTATTAAGATTCTAAGTTCAGAGGGAATTAATAATTATAAACTTTACCTTCATCCTCACATACTTTGGTAAGTCCAAGTTCTCTGGATCATGAAGAATGCTTTTTCTTTGCTCCGGCTCACTGCTCTGATGGATGAGCTGACGAGGCCTGATGCACCGGTGTCCGGCACATTTCCTGTCACCAACGTCGGAGCGTGCAATGAGGCAAGGCGCTGCAGTTTGAATGGGAACAGATTTTCTCCACAACACAGGCTGCTATAGGAATAATAGCCTTTTCTTCATCAATTGAGCACATAAGGTACTTTAATTTATAAACAAGGATTTTGCCAACTAGTTCATTTGGAAATATCTCCTCAAAATTGGCCCCAGAGGCTTTCAAGCATCAAATAAGTGATTTCTGCTTGCCTATTGACTATATTCAGGAATTGCTATGGCACAATTTGTTTAATTTCATAAATGAATATCCAATGAAACATTCTCAATATTATCACATAAAGGAGGCAGTCTTCTGGGGTGAACGCTGCCCAGTGTACCTTTTGTGTGCCTTACTGATCCTCTATTGAAGTTAATGGCGCTGGAGGCAAATAATCTGTAACATTTCTGGTGCAGGTTTAAGACACTCTTACTGTCCCCAACTACATCTCAAGATGTCCTCACAAAAAGTCAAATTAAAGGCTCAGCTGATGAAGAAACAGCAGTGGCCACCTTAAAAAGTCCCAAAAGTGTCTCTCCACCCACTGTGCAAACAATTCTGAAGTCAAACATAGAAACCATATTGCTTGAAATCAGAGCACTCGAGCCCCTTATGGAAACTCCCTAACACCAAGCTCCAACAATTAAATGAAAGATGGGTGAGCTTTGAAAGCAGGATTGAGGAAGTAGAAAAAAGGGTAAGCGTAGCTGAAGATGTTACTGCTAGAGTTACTCATATGGAACAATCCATTCTAATCCTTTAGAAACAAAATGAAGACTTGGACTTGAAGAACAGAAATCGTAGGAATAACCTACGTGTTTGGGTTTCCAGAAGGAGTGGAAGGGGATGACGTAGCTCTCTTTCACACAGAATTGGACCTAAAAGGACAGAATCATATAGGAAGAAAAATACTTTTCCTGCTCCTTGAATACACTCAACTCCATTGATTCTGCGCATGCTACAAAGATGGATCATTTAATCGGGTATGGCCACAGGATCTTCCTTTCACACAAGATGTGTCCAAAATCACAGCACAACAGAAGAAATAACTACTCTCTTATCGTCCTGCGCTCAAGCAGCTAAATGCTAGATATGGTCTAATCCACCCATGCACTTTCAAGGTCACCATTAATGGTAAGACATCTTTATTCGAGGACCCATCTGATTTAAAGAACTACATAAGACTGCAAAAGATGGAAGCGATGGATAAAGGAAATGCCAGTGAGACAACTTTTTCCTTCTTCACTGGTCTCTGCATCATTTCATTACTTTCTTTGAGAGGAACCTCATGGAAAAGTATCCCTCTGGAACTGATATCTTAAGGATCTTCTGGAGCAGATTATTCTCTGATTTTGTTGGCTGTTGCGCCCTTTGTGGGATGCGCTTACATCCCCTTATGACATTGGCATTGTAACTCTGATTTCTGAGCTTTTTATTTTTGCTCTTTCTCACTATTTAATATTAATTGGGTTGAAACATACTAATCATCAGCAAGTTACAAGTTCCTACGTGATGTAACCCTACTCTGTCAGAGTCTGTTTCTTTTTTTGTGTGTCTTTCATACCCATTTTTATTACTTAATAACAATTTTCTGAACCCTATTTTTGCTCTGAACTTTGTAAATCTCTGGATAAACGTAAAGCAATTTTACTATGAACGACTTTTTTATTGTTATCTTGTGTTAATAGGGAGCAGTTTCTTACCTGTAACTCCATTTCTCCAGCGTTGGTATCTTTCATGGATTCACATGCTGTGAATATTCCCAGTTGTCAGGCTGGGAATCCCTGGTTACTTTGATTTAGTAATTTTCCTATGGAAAAACTTGACACCTTCAGTGTCCCATCAACATCATTGTGGGTGCTTTTGGTACCCACCAATGGGACGTCAAGTGTATAGCTCCGCCCCAGCAGCTTCCCCTCAGATTCTAACCACTCCAGCTGGAGGATATCCCCCTGAAGAGGATATTTGCCTGTAGGGGTTAGGCTGGAGGGTGCATGTGTATCCATGAAAGATATCAACGCTGGAGGAATGGAGTTACAGGTAAGAAACTATTCCCTTCTCCAGCATTGGATCTTTCATGGTTTCACATGCTGTGAATAGATTTTGTAGCAGTATACATGTTAGGAGGGGATAAACAAGGCACACACACATTAGATACATATTAGATATTTTAAAATTCTCTGCATTAATGCGAGAAGAATACATACGCAAGTAGAGAAAGGAAAAAATCCTGGAAGCTGCAGGGATTACCTTAATGGAACAGCCATTGAAGGACTGCTCGTCTCATCTGTATGTCCTCAGCATATTGCTGATGTAAGTAAGCGTAGTGCCTGGTAACTGTGTGTGGCACTGCCCATGTTGCTGCTTGACAAATTTCTCAGATTGTCTCAGGAGGATAGCACAGCAGGAACATGCTCGTCTTGGAACCTCTGGGTATTAAGCGTGTTATAAATAACCAATCATATCATATCATGATGGGTACTCCAGACCAGAGAGCCGCTGAGGCAGCCGTGGCTCTAGTGCAGTGCGCTCTGGGTGCCCTTTTGCAACGGCCTATTGGCCTTAGAGTGGCAGAAGGAGATTGAAGATGAAACCCATCTTGAAATGCCCTGTTTTGATATAGTTTTTCCCTGGTTGGATTGACTCAAAGGTGACAAACAGCTGCTTAGTTGATCTGAAAGATTTTGTGCAATCCAAATAATATTTCAATGCCCTTTTGACATCCAGAGAATGCACGCCTTCTCCGCTGGTGAAGTGGAATTTTGAAAAAATGTGGGCAGAGTTACTATAGGGATGAAATGAGGATTAGTGGAAAGTACCACCTTGTCTCTCATGAACAGTAGATACAGAGGGTCTACAACCAAAGCTTGCAGCTTCGAAACACGTCTAGAGGACGTAATGGCCACTAAAAAAAGCCACCTTCCACGTTAGAAATTTGATGTGTGGGGGGCGCTGTTGTGCACAACGGAGATGGCTGCCTGAGGAAAAAGCTCTGGTACACAGCATCACAGCCTGGCATTGTCATCTGCATTCCAGCCAGTAATATTCCTGCAAAGTGAGATTTCGCTAGCGGAACAGCTGCAGCATAACCCCTCATCCTGGTTGAGCGACACGACAGACAAACGGACCTGCGGGGCTCCGGCTGCTGGCGACTTGGCCGCCTGTGTGGCCCGCACTGTCGAGCCTACGATGCTGTGTGGTGCTCCTGCAGACACTGTCCCTGGACAGTGCAACGTCTGGACCCTGGCCCCCGCTGTGGGGGTAAAGCCCTTCTAATAACACTTGGTGGCCAGCCCCTTTACCTGCTCCGGCGCCTGCTGTCCCAACTCCTGGGTGGTGGAAGAGCCACTTCTGCGACACCGGAGGCGGACTAGGCTGCAATAAGACCTACAAGGTTAGTGCCCCCCTGGACGGTGGTTGCGGCCTGCACTGCGGGAGCTGGGTTGGCCAAATACAGCTCCTTCTATCTCTGGGGCCACATACCACAAAAGGCCCCCTGTCTTGTTTTGCAATCTGCGGCCTGGTGCCCCCCACGTGTATGCACTGGAACTGGGAGCCCCCGCTTCCACCGCCCTTCCAGGCGCATAACAGGAGACAGACTAGGAGGCTCCCCCCTAGACCCAAATACTGAGAAGGGCCAGCCCCTGTGCCAAGATTTGGATGTGGCTGCTTGGTTGAAGGTGGGCTGATCCGGTTTGGGCAGCTGGGGGGTCCCCTTTGGGGGGGAACTGGCGGCTGAGGGGCCCTCATCAGCTGTGGCATACATACTTCACTTGGGCTCCTCTGAACCACTGGGGGGATCATTGTTCAGGAGCGGTTCTGGTAAACGTGTTATGCTGGTCACGTGATGCTTGCATGACAGATGCCCTCTCTAGGACTGAAGCCCCGAGGTGTTGGCCCCCGGTGGCATGCTAGGATTGTCGCTACGCTGTTGTGCGATCATTGAGGGGCAAAACACTGAGTAGGTCTGATGTAATACCCCATTGCTGCATACTGGTTCCCCTTCGAGGTCCTTGCACCTGAAACCCTGCTCAGGAATACATTGCTTGTTGAAGAGGCAGTACTCAGAGGCAGTACTGAGAGCCACTGATCATACCCGGAGTGGCCACCGGGGGCAGGAACTTGACCCAGAGCGCCTTATACAATTTGGGCAGGCCCCCCCCTTTGCCCATCGTGAGTAAGGGGGTCATACGACTAAGAAGTGGCAATGTAGCCTCTCGGAGTATGGTCTGCACTACACTAATGTGAGAAGGAAATGACTGCACAGCCTTGTTATGCAAAATAACGGCACTACGTGAGAGCTCTCCCCTCCACTACACAGCGACTGAGCATCACAGGGCCCGACACAGCCCGGAGACTATATGAAAACCCCTCACAGCTTTACCAGTACGTGTCACGGTCACTAGCAGCGCAAGCACAATGCCGAAGGCAGCTGGGAAGAAACAAAGCTTCCTCAACATGTTTACTAAAACTAAACCCAAGGAGGGCACGAAATACCGTCCGGGGATGGTGCAGATCAGCAGGGACCTAGCGAACTCCAACGCATGATGGAGTATATGCGGTAGGGGTTCACTACACTACACTCCAAACTAGACGACATGAGCGGCACAATCTGTTGTATTAAAGCCAGTATGGACAAAACAGACACACGCATTATCGAAGTTGAGAACTGTGTGAGCACCACGGAAGATAACGTGACTGCTCCTAGGGCAGATGTCACCTTACTCTCGAAACAAGTCCAGACCATCGGCAAGAAAAATGAGGACCTAGAATCTAGGTCTCGCCACAACAAACTCACGATTATTGGTATACCTGAAGACAATGTGGAGGGACCGATGGAGGACTACTTGGAACGAATACTGATGACTATACTTGGCAGTCAAAAGATGTCCATGCACTTTGCCATTGAGCGTGCCCACCAGACGTTGGCCCCGAAACCTAGACCTGAAGCCCCTCAATGCCCAATTATAGCCTGTGTGCTGAATTACTGTGACAGAGACATGTTGCTCTGTACAGCAAGGGTTAAAGGTGAGCTGATAATAGGCTCAAACAGAATCCATCTGTACCCTTACTTCTCAGCATCAGTTCAGCAGGAACGCAACTCTTTCATGGTAACTAAGAGGAGACTCAGAGAGCACAATGTCAAATATGCCATGCTCTTTTCTGCCAAGCTGCGAAACGAACACAACAGCAAAGTGTATTTTTTAACCCTGCCTGAGGAGGCCATACGCTTTGTGGATGAACATTTACCTGGGTAACCAGCAAGAACAACTATATTTTCTTCAAGTTACCGTTTGCATGCCCGAACAGGAACACTGAAATAAGTGGCTGAGATCTGGGCGAAGGTACTCTGCCTATCCTATACTGGACAATAGTTATATGCCGTCCAGACTGGTACAGCAGTAAGAGATGCATTTGAAATTAGTAAACATCGAAGGCAGCTGTGCCAGGCCAGAGTTGGTCGGCACACAGCCCCCCAAGTACTTTTGTAGATGTTGGGGAGTTCACAATGGGGGAGTCATCCCTCTGACTGGGAGGGGGGTGGGAAGTTGGGGTAAAGTTATAGAAAATGTGTTTGACATGTTCGTAGTTGTTGATAGCAGCAATGTACTGGATAAGAGACACAGTGGCGCCTCATAACTACAGTATGAATGTCCCAATGGGAAATGACCTGACACACTTTGTGAGCTGGAATGTACGGGGGTTCAGAAACCTGATTAAGAGGCGGCACCTGCCGCTATATTTAGAACAACATAAAATACAGAACCTGTTCCTGCAGGAGACAAAAGCACTTGCTCATTGCTGAGAGGCCTTCACCAAAAACTGAGGTCTGCAATGCTACTATACCACATACTTGACTCAGTGCAGGGGGGTAATGACCCTCATTCACAAATCCACACAATATAAACATATAAAAGCCCATGTAGACCCGGCAGGACGGTATGTACTGATGCACAGGAAGAGACGAAATCAAGAGGTTTTATTACTTAACACATAAAATTGACAACCCCAATTACTATGTAGAAATGTTAGATCTTCTGGCACAATACACTTTGATCCGTGTAATTTGGGGAGGCGATTTTAAAACTATAATGGACCTGAGCCTGGATAGATCTAGCTCCAAACCCCGGCAGCCGACCAAAGCAGCTCAAATGCCCTATCAAGGCCTTGACGAGGTAGGACTGGTAGATGCTTGGAGGGCGCTTAATCCGGGGTCACGACATTACTCATACTATTGTATGAGTAATGTCGTGACCCCGGATTAAGCGCCCTTCAGATGATTCACACTCCTGAATAGACATGTGGTTTGTATCAGACTCACTGGTTGCTCACTTAAGGGTGCTGATTTTCTGGCTAGAACATTCTCTGACCATTCCCAAGTGACGATGCAACTGGTGCTTGGCGAGGCACTAAACGCGAGAAGGTGGTGGAGGCTCAATCTGCATTAATTGTTGGATCCCATATTCAAGGCAGAATTGGCAAAGTGCATTGATGAGTACTTTAACCTGAACACTGGCACTGTTGATACACGGGCGACCCTTTGGGAAGCCTTTAAGGCATATATATACGATGGGTAGTCCTGGCAACTGAAAGTGGGATTCTTAAGGGAATATGAAGAGATATGCAAGCGAGTGAGATCCACCTGCGCCGGCTAGAGTAAG
Source organism: Ambystoma mexicanum (assembly GCF_040938575.1). Taxonomy (NCBI): domain Eukaryota; kingdom Metazoa; phylum Chordata; class Amphibia; order Caudata; family Ambystomatidae; genus Ambystoma; species Ambystoma mexicanum. The sequence goes on from NC_090921.1 coordinate 1,492,501,717, forward strand.
CACACAAGACTTGCAATGATAGTCACATCCTAGGGGGCATAAAACAGTGCTGGATCAGTTCCGGGCATATGCAGAAAGGGAACTGAAATTCCTAGATAGCCCTAATCTGGCGAGGAGACTTTTATAAACACTTCAAAACCCATCTAGTCCCGGAGTTGATGGCAATGTGGTTGGAAGCCTGCTCAATAGAAATACTTCCTCCAACGCTACAGGAGGCAGTGATTACAGTCCTGCTTAAGCCTGGCAAGCCCACCGAACAGTGCAGTTCTTATTAGCCCCTCTCCCTTATTAACTCGGATATAAAAATCTTTGCCACGGGCTAGCCTTACTCCTAGCCCCTTACATGAAGCATATTATCCACCCGTATCAATCAGGATTCGTCCCTGGCTGCTCCACGGCACTAAACCTACGAAGCCTCTTCAATATTCGGGTGCAAATAGATTCAGAGTTACAGGCGGTTGCTGCTGTCCTCAAATTCCGAAAAGCCTTTGACTCTGTATCTTGGCTGTTTATATGGGCGGATTTATCAAAATACAACTTTGGGGCGCGGTTTATTTCTTGGGTACAATTATTATATACACAACCCACAACTAGAGTGAATGTTACCCTATCGCCCCCGATCAATATATGCAGCAGTACTCGGCATGGCTGCCCACTGCCACCCTTGCTGTTGGCTACGGTTATGGAGCCAATGGCAGATGCTATCTGTAGTAAACACGTGTAATGGGGCATCAGGCTCACAGGGGAGCCAGAAATCATTTCACTATACGTTGATGATGTGTTACTATTTATTCAAGTGTTTGAATAGCCTGTACTGTAGAGTGGGGGAAGATCTTCTTTTCTGTGTAAACCTAGAGATTGCCGATACGTGCATTTTTATGGACGAGATCGCTAGAACTTCTGTAGCTAACTTTAGCAGATAAGGAAGGCTCTGAGGAGGTGTTATAGCTAGCGGCTGCAGGTTAGCTGCTGTGCACACCATGCACAGAATCATTTCCATTTTCGGCTATAAGAAATGTTGGTAGAAGGTGTTCTAGCTGCTGCTAGAATCTACTGACAGTCTTGAGGGATATTCGAATGAGCAACTTCGGAGTGGTCAGGAGCCACGCTGTTAACTTGAGAGCCAGGGTCGTGATGAAAGATCATCCCGTTGTTCTGGGATAGCAGATTGGCATGAAATCCTAGATGCATTGGATCGTCCACTGCCAGTTGTACGAGGTCCGAGAAACAGGTCTGCCTGGGCCAGTACGGAGCTACCAAGATTATTCTGCAACAACCATTGCGTATCATCTGTATCGTTTTCCTGATGAGATGAAATGGAGGGAACACGTAAGCGAACACGCTGTTCCAAGGGAACGAAAATGCGTTCCTCTGGGAGTCAGGATGTGGGATCCTGCGGGCCAATTGCTGGCAGTGCTTGTTGTCGGGACTGGCAAACAGGTCTAGAGTGGCGGTGACCACACCTTGAGAAAATCTTGGCTATCTGGATGCTGTGCAGTTGCCACTCGTGTGTCTGTGAGGAATCCCTGATGAGGATGTCTGCTTGCTTGTTCTGCATACCCGGCAAGTAGAAGATGTGAAGTAGAATGTTGTTACAGGATGGCTCAATGCTAGATGTTCTGTGCTTCCTGGGACGGGTGTTTGATCGGGTTCTGCCTTGCTTCCATAGATAAAACACTGTGGTAGTGTTGTCGGTGAGGACGTGAACCACTGAATTCTCAATTAGAGGAAGAAAGGATTTTAGAGCCCAATGCACTGCCCGTAATTCCAGAACATTGATGTGGAGGACGGCTTCCTCTGGGGTCCAGAGTCCAAATGAGCCACTCATCCTGTCTGGGAGCCATCGTTCACAATGGTAAGATGGTAATTTGGCTGCATCGGGTGCATTCCTTTTGCGATGTTGCAGAGGTATGTCCACCATTTCAGTGTGTTTGACAGAGCCCAAGAGATGGTTACTTTGTCTGACCAGGAACCCTGGGTTTGGGACTATCTGGTAGCCAGAAACGTGGTCCCAAGGGGAGCAATGTTTGCGCGAACCGTGGCTAGCTTGTTTGGCGTGAATGAGTTCTCTAGTGTTACCAATTTTTTTATTCTTTCCGAAGAGGGTCTGACCAGACTCTGGCCTGTAAGGAGTTGAGCTCCCAGGAAAACCAAACTCCTTGAGGGAACTGTGCAGGATTTTGTATAATTTATTGTAAAGCTCAATTGTTGGAGCAGCGTTTCTGCTTGGTTGAGAGAAGATGAGGCTTGTTGATATGTTGGACCTCAAACCAGCCAATCGTCCAAGTACATGTAGACGTGGTAGCCCTGTTTTCAGAGGAAGGCTGCTACTGGTGCCAGGCACTTTGTGAATGTTCTGGGTGCCAATTTCAGGCCAAAAGGCAGTACCCAAAACTGATCATGGCTTTCACTGACTACGGATCCGAGTTACTTTTGGTGCCTTGGATGTATTGGAACGTTGAAGTATGCATCCTTGAGATCTAAGGCTGTGAGGTATTCCTCGGGCTGAATGGCTTTTATGACCTCCTGGAGCATTACCATTTTGAATTTTTGCTTTTTGATGCTCTTGTTTAGTCTTTGTAGATCCATAATAGGGCGGCACTTTCCATCTGTTTTTTTTTGACGATGCAGTACATGGAGTATACTCCGTTTCCTCTTGCTGAAGGAGGAACTCTTTCGATGGTTTGTTTTCTTAGCATTTGACGTATCTCGTGCTGTAAAACCTGATGGTGCGGGTGAGGTACATTTATGGTAGGTATCGGGATTTGTGCATGCTTGAACTCCAACAATTGGCCGTACTGGATTGCATCTTGCACCCACCTGTCGTTCGTTCGTTGTTTGCCACTCGTCGAGGTAGAACGCCACATATCCCTCACCTGCCTGCCCCAGAGGCAGTCATTTTCGTGCCTTATGGTGCCTACCTCTCTGGGAGGTGGCAGACCTGCACTTTCGTTGCCCTTGATGGTATTCTCTGTTTCGCTGGGAGGATTGGTAATTCCGCTTGTAGCCCTGAGAATAGTATCTGGGTCTAGCATAGTTCTTGTTGTCACTACAGGCTGAGAATCTTGCTTTACCTGAGGCTCCTCGAAAGTAGCGAAAGGACCGCCTGCCCTCAAAGGGTGTAAGAGACCTAGCTGTGTCCGAGTCAGCCTTCATGGCTTTAAGGGCCTCATCAATTTTGTCCCCAGACAGATTTTCCCCTTCAGATGGCATATCTATGACTTTGTGCTGTACTTCCTGACGTAAATCGCTGCAATGTAGCCATGCTTGGCGTCTAAGGACTACCTCATTGCCAATCTGCTTAAACCCTGTTTTAGCAAAGTGTACAGTGATATTGATGCTGTGATTCGAGGCTTCCTCCCCTTCACGCACCAGCATCATGGCCTCTTTACTCTGCTGCTCTGGCAAGTGTTCCAATATAGGAGCCAGACAGTGCCACATCTCTCGATCATATCAAGCAACTATTGCCAGGGAATTCGCTGCTTTAACGGTTGTTGTCCAAATGGTGAGAATCTGTTTTACAAAGGCATCCATTTTCTGGTTTTCATTGTCTGTTGGAGTGGCGCACTTATGCTGCGTTTGAGCCTTGCGGTTTGATGCTTCTGAAACGACGGACTGAGGCGAGGTGAGGCATTTCGGTGTTGTCTGGAGCTTTATACTTCTTCTCCTGCCTACCTTTAACCGCCAGCTCTTTAATAGGATGTGTCAGAGTACGGAGGGTCTTTGCCAAACGTGAACCAGAATGTATATGGAAAAGACTGCCTTCCTGCGATTACCCATGAGGTCGAAGAGAAAACAATCTTTTCCTCATCTGCAATCATACCAAACTCCTGGCATGCCTTAGACATCATGGAGTGAAACGCCCCAATGTGATCTGGGGGCGAAGGTTGAGCCACGTTACCCTGTGCATCTTGGTCAGGATCTGTGTCCCATGCGTTGGTTCTGGGTGGAGACGAGGAGGCGGTGGAACTTGTAGCCCTCAGACCAGTGTTCTGGTCTGTGTAAATCAATTCCCCCTCTTGCTCTCTCCTACGTGGACTCAATGTACTTGGGGTGGAGGTCTAGGAGGTGTTTGAATCCTAGGGAGTATGCCCTGGTCTCTACAGGGATGGGTTGGATCCCTTCGATGTTGTGGGGTAACTTGATGTTCTCCGTAAGGCTAAATTGTCTGAGCTTGAGGGATCGGAAGCCTTGCATCAAGCTGTCCCAAAAGAGACTGTAGTGTTGTAACACCTGCAGGGAATGCCGGGATTGTAGGTTTATAAGGGGGTATTAGGGATGTATACCACCTATTCCAGTAGGTGTCTGAAACCTTAGAGGTGTGTCTTCCGCTCTAGATGGTCCTTGGATAGGAGGATCGGAGGTTCCTTCTTCAGGATCAGATTCAAAGACATCTGGACATTCCTCTGGTGGAGGCTCAAAATCTGATTTAATCTCATGCTGCAAAATGTCTTCTGGCATGATATCTGGGTACTCTATGGGAGACATCCCCAGAGGAGCCTGGTCGTGCTGCAATGTGGCCCCAGTTGGGGTTTTCAACATACCCTTAGGGGACAATATATTGGGTTTTCAACATACCCTTAGGGGGCAATATATTGCCTTCTGTCGGTAATTCTGAAATCTCTGCCGTAGTGGTGGTCGAAGGGCATGTAGGCTTTTCTGCAGACGATTTCTTTTTGGTCGTTGACAAGGTGGTGGTTGTCGACGAGAGAGGAGCCGTAGACCCTGACGAAGTTGCTGGCATCATTGTCACTGGTGCTGTCGTCTGAGTAGACTTCGACGATGATTTGGCTGTCGACCAGTGTCTCGATGACCAGTCATGACTGGAGGAGGATCTTCGAGATTCCGACGACGAGTAGCGTTTCTTTTTCAATGACGACGCAGAGGAGGATTTCATAGCTGATTTGGCGTTGTGCTTGTCCATCAACGGAGATCTCCTGGACGGGTCCGCAGATTTTGCCGATGGGTCTGAGCCTTTCTCCCTCGGTTTCTCTTATGGTGCTTCCGTCAACGGGCCCCTGGAAGATTGTTTATACCTGGTATGGGACCCTTCACCACTAGCTAATGGCTTCTTTAGGGGAAAGGGTTTGGCCTTATCGTGCCCAGAGGACAATTTTGCCTCACATGTCTTTTGTTTTATCACCACCGGCTCCTCAGATCTGGACCTCTGTCTTGATGGTGACCTCTTGTCAGAGGGAGTTGTTGCTCTCCCACTGTCATGCACCTTCCTGCTTGGAGGCTGTGGAGTACTTGGCGTTTCCGCCGTCATTAGGATCACCACCAGGTTTGGTTTCCCTCCTCTACTTATATTCTTTTTGTCCCTTTTCTATGTTCTCAATCCTGTCCTCTTCCTGGTTTGCGGGTCTATCTACTTTGTTGTCCTTCTTTGTCTATCTCCTATTGCATAAGTGAGTTACGGTGTAGTCTTTATGTTTGGTTCCTTGTCCGTCTTCTATGTCTAGTGTTCCTTTAACAACGATTCCAACCTTAGTGTCTTCGCGTTGCAACCCTTTCCGCTTCGGTGCTTTCGGGTTTACATGCTAGTTTTCTCCTTAGACTCTTGGAGTCAATCAGGTATCTGCCTACTGCTTTCTTCTGCTTTTTCCTCCGTCTGGCTTACCCTACTATTTGCTTCTTTCTTTCCCGCGCCGCAGCTCCCTCGCTCTTTCGGGTCTGACCCAGTGCTTCCCCTCAGCGGCATACGTTGCTCCTCTTTCTCACTTACCCTCTCTGCCGCGTACTTTTCTCTTGGCTGCCCTCCACCTTCTTGCCTCACCCTTGCCGTCAGGAACGGACAATTCCACATCCCCTCTGCTTAAACTTATCATCCATTAGGCGCCAGATCCTGTATCCTCGGACCGAGTGGGATTTTCCGCAATCCTTGGACCGAGTGGGTTTTTCCACATTTCCTGGACTCCTCCTTCATACCTTGGATTACCACAAACCAACATCAGCTTTTCTGAAGGACTTGATCAGGAATCCACAGAGGTTTTTTCAGCTTTGGCTTTTTCCTCCGATAGGTGCTCTCGGGAAGGGGTCCTCTGCCTCCCTTGTTATTTCAAGGCAGCAGAGTGGCTTCTATGCGGGGGAGGACGTTTCTCTACAAAAAAAGGCAAAAGGAACGAAGGAGACAAAGACGCTTGCGCTATTCATCTTCTGAAGACACAGTTGAGAAGGAGGGGGAAGTTGTATTCAGTGACGAACAAGAAGAGTCGGACTTGTTAGACCATAGACCTGACACCCACTCCTTGATGAGCTAACCTCGGACGCCGGATAGGCTCCTTCATTGAACCAGCAGATTAGGTGATGGTTCCTGTCCTTAAGGGTTTTTTTGTGAGAAACCCGGGCAGATGTCAAAGCTGTTAGCGGAATGGTTCAGGTAGAGGCAGTACAGACATTCCGTGTGTCTGTCCCTCACATACAAATATTTTAGGCCGCATGTCCTAAATAAGGACTTCATATTTCCCGAAGCTTCCATGGTTAGAACTGGAACCATGTGTATGTAGACATCGGTTGCTCCGGATGGTGAAATTTGAAGGAAAGTTAATTTTCTAAGAAATGTCATTTTCTCTCAGGAAAGAAACATGAGGAATCCCAACAGCTCGGAAGACAGTCTAAATCTGAGGGGAGACTGCTGGGGCAGAGCTTTACACTCGACATCCCATTAGTGGGTACCAAAAGCACCCACAAGGATGTCGATGGCACACTTAAGGTGTCAAGTTTTTCCATAGGAAAATTACAAAGTCAAAGTAACTGGGAATTCCCAGCCTGACGACGGGGAATATTCATAACATGTGAATCCATGAAAGATCCAATGCTGGAGAATTACTATTATTACTCTTCCCTACACTATGGCATTAATATGTATGACATGGAAGGTTAAAGGTCTTAAAGACCCCAATTAAAAGAAAGAGTATTAGACCATATCAATAGATTTAAAGCAACTATTGCATGCTTACAAGAAACCATCTATCATTACCAGAATCCATGAAATTAAAGAGATTTTGGATAGGTGAGGTGATTGCGAGTCAGGCAGATGGCAAACATAATGGTGTGGAAAACCTAATCAAAAAAGGTACTCATTACCAGCTCATACATAAGAACACAGATTACAATGGTAGATGGGTTTTAGATTAACTATCAATTAACTCCCAAATGTTCTCAATGTGTATGGCCCACTAATCCTGACCCCAAGTTTTGGAGGGAAATGAAACAAAGGATTTTACAGTCAGACCTTCGCAATTTGATATGTGGTGATTTCAACAATGTTATTGACACCTTTTTAAATAGAAGATCACCATGTCAATTCAGACGTACCAGGTCTCATATCGAATTTTCAAAACGTTTAGCTAAAATAGGAGTTGTCGACACATGGAGGCTCTCACATCCCACTGATCTGGACTTCACCTTTCACTCCTTCCCACATAACTCACTATCACGTATTGATTATATCTGTGTCACCAAATCTCTAGCATGTTTAACAATTGACTCCACTATTGAATGCTCATTAATATCAACCATTCTCCTGTTATCACTAATATTGAATTAGGATGTGTTAAAGTTTGAATAAGTAGATGGAGATTTAACAACTCATTACTTCAGGAAGTCAACTTTCAAAAATTCTTTCTTGAATCCCACAACTTTTTCTTCCACTTTTACAAAGATTAGGACACCTCTTCGGCTAACAATTGGGATGCTTATAAGGCTGTCCTACCGGGACATATCTCCTTTGTAGCCAACAGAAAGAAGGATGCCAGGAAAGATCTATATAATGAATTGCGACTTCTAGAGAAAAAATACAATACTACTCCTAGTGATGCCTTACTTAAACAAATCCTAGCCCTCTGTTTCTCTATTAATAAAAATACACAGAGCAGGCATGTGGTGTAGTCATGAAATTTAAGTCCAAGGTATATCAATCATCCAATAAAGCTGGTAGAGCATTGGCCTTGTATCTTAAAATAAAAAAAGAGATCCGGGATATTGGCTATTAAAAATGATCCCGGCAAAATAGTGACCACTGATGCAGATATCCTGGGTGTTTTTACTAAATTCTATGAAAATCTTTATACTTCCGTTCATACTAATTCCAATATTAATTTCAATTACTTGATCACTTGAAACACAACCACCCTCGTAATATGGATCTAAGCAGCCTAGACGGCCCTATTCCTATCAATGAAATTACAAAGTCCATAAAAAATCTTAAAAAGGCAAAGCCCCTGGACCTGATGGGTTCTCTATGGATTTTTTGCACACATCTCTTCTACCCTCACACCTAAGCTAGAATCACTTTATACATTATTCTCTAGGGCAAATAAGTCAATGGGTTCCTTTACAGGAGCCCTTCTAATCCCTTTTCCCAAACACAATAAGGATAGTGAATTACCCAAAAACTATAGGCCAGATTTCATTGATTAACTCTGATTGTAAGATCTTTGCAAATATTTAGCCAACAGAATAGAATCCTTTACGTATGAATGAATTAATCCCGACCAAGGAGGATTTGTCAAAAGGCAGAATTATTTCAGCAAATTCCAAACTATTCATGAATCTTTTTCATTATATACAGAAGAGAAATCACCTAAAAAAACCCTATATGGCAATTGCACTAGACGCTGAAAAAGCTTTTGGCTGCGTTGAATGGAATTTTCTATTTCAAGCACTAAAACGGCACGGTATTGGTGATGGCTATATTGATCTAGTTAAGCTTTTATACTCGGACCCAAAGACCTCAATCTTTATTAATAACCAATTCTCTCCTAGATTTTCCATCCATAGGGGTACTAGACAAGGAAGTCCCCTTTCATCTATTCCATTTGTACTAGCCCTGGAACCGCTACTAGAATTGATTTGAACTATTAAAGATATTGCTAGTATTGCATGTGGGAAATTTGAATTTAAATTAGCTGCTTATGAGGATGACATATTAATCTTTCTTGATAATACGACCACATCACTTCCTCACTTACTAGATTTGATTAATCTTTTCTCTCAATTGTATGGGTACAAGCTGAACAAGGACAAGACAGAAACTGCTGCTAAATGCTTACTGTGTTAAAGAGGATCTGATCCATTAAGGTCTTAGTTGGAATCCTATATCTATTGATTACCTAGGCATTTCAATTGCCTCTTCACTCCAATTCACTAAAATTAACCTACGAAAACTACAATCCAAGCTAGATGGGTTTGTAACCACATGGTCCCCCTTATACCTGTCTTGTTATGGAAGATTGGAGGCCATTAAAATTATGTTACACCAGTGATTTTATACTACTAACAAATGTTTCATAAAAGAATTGATGCTAGTACACTAAGATATCCATTTATAAATGGTGGTGTCAACTTCCTGAATTTTAAAAACTATCATAGAGCCTTTGTTCTCAAACAAGCCAGAAATTGGTTCCCGGTCAATGAAGTTATAAATCTACCTACTTGGTTGACTGTTGAAAAATGCCTTGTTTCACCATTTGATATCAAAGATACAATATATCTTTTCAATGGATCCAAGTTGGGCTTCTCTAAAACGATCTGTCTCACTAGCTCTTACCTGAAAGACTTTGTTTTATCAGATCAGCAAGCCGGCTAAGGCCCTCTCCCCCTTTATTTGGTGCAGTAAGTCTATAACCATAAATGACAGACCTATTTTCCGCAAAGTCTGGATTAGCAAAGACATTTTGGCCTTCTCTAAAATGATCCGCCTCACTAGCCATTACCTGAAAGACTTTGTTTTTAACAGGTCAGCAAGCCGGCTAAGGCCCTCTCCCCCTTTATTTGGTGCAATAAGTCATAACCATAAATGACAGACCTATTTTCCGCAAAGTCTGCATTAGCAAAGGAATTTAATTCATAGATCAAGTGATTGTGGATGGCAATATCCTCTCTGCAGAAGAATTTATGAACACATTCTTACTGCCAACATTCCCTTTGAATCAATATTTCAATTGAATTAATGCATGCCTAGATGCTAGCAGTAGAAATAGTTCCCAGCAATTACTTGTAGATCCTCCTGATTGTGTCTCATAGAATCCACTGATGCAAACAAAGCATCCAACCTCTACAAGGTTATAAGGTCAGAAGGAACACCCAATATTGTATGGTCATCTGACTGGCAATGGGAAGAAGATTGTGGAACTCAATTGGGGGATGAAATGTGGTCCATGATTTGGTCCAAGACACACATTATATCCACATCGGCAAACCTAACCCAGACCCTTTACTTCTTCATGCATAGAGCATTTACCACCCCCAAGAAATTATTTCTATATAAATTGGCAGATAACTATTCATGCTGGCCATGTCAAACCACCTCTGGGTCCTTTAGACATATGTTCTTTGAATGCCCCCTGGGAAATACATTTTGGAACCAAGTTCAGAATTTCCTTAGACGGATATTCAAAATCTCTTTTCCCCTAAATTTAACTAATATCCTACTTGGTAGCATTGCTCTCAAAGAGGGCAAGATTAAGTCATCCTTTGTTATCCTTGACCTGTTCATATTTCTGCCCATACGTCTAATTACATAAAATTGGAAAGATTTCACTAAAATCTCCATAAAAGGTTGGTGGAATAACATATGTGCGGTCCATAGACTAGAGAAGTGTATCGCTAACTGACCCGCTCTCTCTTCTAGATATGATAGAAGATGGTATCTCTTGTGCTGATTATTTAAATACAAATGTTTAACCACACCTATATTGTGAATTCTATTTACAGCTATTTGGTTCTTTCGCTTTATCCTATCACCTATCTGAGATAAACCTCCCCCCCTTTTTTCCCCCCTTTCCCTGTTTTCCCCTAGAATCCCCTTTTCTCCTCTCAATCAATCTGAGTAATTTACATATATGTTCATGAATTTATGATAACTCTGTTCTTAGTTATTAACACCTTCAAAGTTAATGAATTTCGTACAATACTTGTACCTAGCTGTTACAATATAGAATATTTTTAATGATCTGAAATGTTGGGACTTGTAATGGACAGTGCATATATACTCAGATTGTAACTGTTTATTCTGGTACTAAATAAAATAAAACCCCTTAAACTAAAAAATAAAGTTACTGGAACATATCATTTATGCACATAGCACATTTGTGAAATATCACCTTGAACTACAATGAATCTGTTGAACAAATTAATAGCGCAAGTAGCTCTAAAGTATCCCTCGTATGGAGCATTAGTATGCGTTTTCAAAGTATGCATATATATCGTATTTTTATTTACTTAAAAACAGGTATTCATTCACAGAATCCAACATGTGAGAAAATTACACAAAATATTCTAAGAAGGGACTGTTCATCACTTCCATAGGAAGACATTCTGTTGAGGCAAATCAAATTATCTTGCAGGTGTACTAGACTTTAGGAGTTCCCCAAGCTGTTTCTCTATTGCTGTCCGATGGACCTCAAGCTTCAGTATCCACACAAGCAGTCTTCTATCCCAGGAGCTTTTCCACTGCGATCCGGGCATTATAGATGCAGTCATTCACAGACACTCCTTCAAAGGAGGCCCCAATTAGACTAAGAGGCACACAATTCTGCTTTACATATCCAAATATATTCTCTGCCGAAAAAGAATAAATTAATTGGTTAACAGGCAAATGGAGAAAAGGTCAATTTGTTTACGAAATCTCAATAAAAAACAGGTGTTGCTTAGAGATTGTTTTACATCTGCCACTTTTTCCATGGTATTACATGAATTACATAGGCGTTTCAATACATCTCCAAGAAACTGCAAATAGACAATTATATTACATGCATCAAAAGCTTTATGCAGAAAGCCCTATTCAATCAGTCATGTTAATTTCAGATAAAGCAGTTATATCACAAAAAACAAATGAAACAGTTTCATCATGAAATACAATAAATCAAATAGACAGAATTTAAAATACAGATCCATTTTAAAATGTTCCTGAATGGTATCCTGTGGTTTTCACAACAGCATTGACCTCAAAGTGATTTACTTAAAAAATAAGGGGTTGTGGGTTAAGAGGTGAAAAGGGGGTGGGGATGGGGTTGGGGTAGTAGTGTATGGGAAGGAGGAATAGGGGTCCAGGAGGATAGCTCAACGCGCCTGAGTTGTAAGCAAGACAAACCATAGCAACACAGGTTTGAATCCTGGACTCCCACTTAGAAACAGGTCCCCTCTATTAAGCGTGTTATAAAAGAACAATTATAAAAAAATATAGAAAATATTTTAAAAAATAATAATCGAAGTTACATTTGGAGGTAATTACTTTGAAGTAATTACTGTTGTCGAAATTACATGGAACCTTCCTGAATGGTTCCTTCTCTACAGTGGTCGTCTTAAATAAGATAACATGCATCATACAATTTGTGGGGAGTCTGCACACAAGCAAAACAATAAGGCTGGATGACAATGTGTGTGTACGTATTTCAGCATAGACGGAACAAAAAAAAAATCAGTAAATGTAATAGGTCCTCTTTTGGAGCGAAACATGCAGGATAGAACATTTCAAGGGTTTACGAGACCATACTGCATTACTGCTCTAAGTGGCAAACAGGTAAATGTGCTTTTGTTAGAATGGTACGTTCTGCAAACTTGTTAGCCCATAACGGATACTTTTGTAATCAACCTGGGAAATTATTACATGAATAAGGTTAAAATGTATAGTTTGTTTTTTTGTTTCTCGAAACATCTCAAATGAAAGTTGATAAATGGGTCTTTAATGGGGTTGCCACAGTTAGGTTCAGATTAGCCACACTATAAAAACATGCAAGGCATTCAATTTTCCTAAATAAAGTTTTGACGTGTTTATTTATTGGTATTTATTGGTATATAGCTAGTATGCTTGCAAGATTAGAAGGGTTCATTCGGCTTAAGGGTTACTCTTTAAACTCAACCAATGGTATATTGGGTAGAGAATCGGATCTAAGTCCAACTTCAAATGGACCTCATAATTGGAAGCATACTGTGGCAATCCAAGCACCTTTTTGATGAAAATGTTTTTACCACTTGTAAGTCTGAAACATTAGAAAAAATCCACAGTGAGGAACCGTATTTGGCAATCTAGGCTGCTTTAGTTTAATAAACTTGGAGAATAAGATTCATTGGCTGACTCTTAAACCGGTCAACCCCACCTAATGCTTGTTTAAACCGGATTACTTGTTTATGAATATGCCATTCCCTTATTAATGTTGTTGAAAAATTAATGCCCAAGTAATTGAATACACAGACCTGTGGGATTACAATATTCTTTCCATACATATGGTCCTAATCATGAGTTGGACAGTGTGGTAAAAATGCGGCAGTAATAGCGTTACTGCTGCATTACTGCACCGCACAACTACGAGTTTGGGGGAAAGTTGGAGGATTCACCTCCAGCTATGAGCTGGCAGTAAATCAGACTACTTTCTGCCCATCTTTGGCATAATTACCGGCGCAATAATTCTGCTGAAAATGCCCCATTGAGTCCTATGGACTAAAAATAAATGGGAACTTGCACCACCACTTGTAATTCAACGGTTATACCGCTGGACCAATTAGCGGTAACAGTATTCTGGCAGATTTACTGCCAGAATACCACCCAACTCGTGATGAGGCCCAAAGTTAGTAACTTAATTCTTTCATCACCAGTACGGCAGCCCATTACTGCAGATTTCCCCTCATTGACCTGCAAGCCCCAGTCACTCATAAATTCAATGTATGCCAATATAAAATGTTGTAATGGACCAGGGGTACAGGCTATAAGCACCGTATTATCGGCATAGGCTAGGTAAAGGGAGTTTTAAAGTACCCATTTTGAGGATCTCAGTTCCTGCCTGGATTAAAACATTACACAGCCCATTTATATAACGACAATGGGGCCAATAATCAGCTCTAGCGCACACACCAGTATTGACCTCAAAGTAATCGGTACAGTGGCCTAGAATGACACTCATCACACATGCCATTGCGTTATGGTGAAGGCTAAGGAGCAGTTCTAATAATTCAAAGGGACCATTTAGTGACACGAGTACAGACCAAAGATGAATAGGATTAACTTTGTCAAATGCCATTTTCAGGTCCATAAATAACAGATAAATGGTTTCTGTTTCCAATACAGAGAGTTGGCAATGATCATGTATATGTGATAGGTGTAATGCTTGTTCAACCATGCCAGCTCCTAGTGTAAACCCCAATTGAGTATTATCAAGGATTTGATTATTGAATACCCCTTGCTCCAATCTAACAAGGAGTACTTGACCGAAGATTTTAAAAAGGGAACCCAACAATGAGGTATGTAAGAAGCTGGAGATGATTCTCTGGCACCCTTTTTCTATATGGGGTGTATAAATGCTGACTTTCAGGACAATGGTACAAACTTTACGTTACTAATGGCACTGAAACATATAATCAAGACAGGTGCTTAAAGTTCAATTTGCACCCTGAACAAGTTTAGCTGGTACTTCATTTGGGCCAGGGCAGCAGTTAAACTTTTGTTTCATAATTGCAGCTGTCTCCTTGTTAATTGAAAACACAATAGATGTGAAATCCATATTCTCAGGGCGTCTCAGGTTCATTGCATCTCCAGCAAGCACAGAGATTTAATTTCCTGTCAGGCTAGTTAGAACACAATATAAAGAAGGTTTAAGTTACTTACCTGTAACTATTGTTCTCCGGCATGGGTCTGGCATGGATTCACATGCTCATGAATACTCCCTGTCGTCAGGCTGGTAACCCTCAGTAAAAGAGAAAAAAAAATCACTTTCACTTTAAAATTGTATTTCTCCTCTAAACCAATCACTGTCCTCTGGGTCATACTGCCCCCATCCAATGACAGTCCTCTCCCTAAGCCCTGCCTCTGACAACCATCTTCAGATTTGGTAAGCATGTAAGCAGTATGAACCAAGAAGAGCCACAGCGGGTAAGGAGGGAGGGTTTGCATGTATCCATGCCAGACCCATGCTGGAGAACAATAGTTACAAGTAAGTAACATAACCTTGTCTAGCATGGGGTGGGGATGGATTCACAAAAAGTTGGTTGTTCCAGCTTCCCAACATTTGTGGCCAAGTAATGGAACCTCTGGGTCGAATAGTCCTACTGGACCTTTAAGAAATCATTAAAAACTATGCTGTTCACCTAACCCGGTCTCCTACTGTCTCCCCACCCCCTGAGGCCGAATAACAAGCAATGAAGAGCAACCAAGTTTTACCACCATTCTCCTGTATTGACCACTGGTGCAACTAATTTCTCATGTACTTCAATGTATCAATGTTGTATATATTCGGGTGCTGCTATGTGTAACTGTTTTTATCAAGCAGCACCTTGATGCCTAAGGGCTTAGCGCGCTATACAAATGTAAAAAATAAATAAACAAATTGGTTGCTTTGCACCACTTGGCCGACTCGGGACTCCTCCCTGGAATTCCTGTCGACGCAGTAGAACCTCGTGAAGGTATGCGTGGACCTCCAAGTAACAGCCCTGCAAATGTCAAGCAGAGGCACACAAGAGAGAAACGCCATTGTTGCTGCGATGGCTCTGGTGGAGTGGGCAGCCAGCCAGTCAATGACAGTGCATGATGCAGCCAAAGAGCCACCTGGAGATGGAAGCCTTCGACAAGGCCTTTCCTTGATTTACAGGTCCAAAGTTGACGAACAACTGAGAAGTCTCCGGAAATGTCTTTGTACGTACCACGTAGAACTTCAAGGCACGAGTAACGTCCAGCGAATGCAAGACTCTTTCCGCTGGCGACGACGGATTATACCAAAGGTTCGTTAAGGTGGAAATGGAATGGTACCTTTGGTATAAAGGTGAGGTGTGTACACAGTACCACCCTTGAAGCGTGTAAAGACAAGTAAGGCTGCATGCAAGACAGGGCCCAAATCTCCCCGACTAGCATGGCCGAGGTGATCCATGAGAAAAGCGGTCTTCCACAAGAGAAACTTGAGCGTGGCCTGATGCAAAGGTTCCCATGAGCTTAGTTAGCACTGCATTGAGTTCCCAAGCCAGGACAGGAAGCTTCACCGATGGGAAAGTCCCTAAGAGTCCCTTGAGGAACTACTTGACCAGTCTGCAAGCCAACAGCGAACGTCTGCCCGGAGACCTGGTGTACCTGGGTATGGCAGCTAGATGAACCTTGATAGAGGCGTGAGCAAGTCCCGCTTTGGCCAAAGAAAGCAAGCATGGTAGAAGTCGCGGGGCGTGACACACAGAGGGGTAATCTTCCGAGTCCGGCACCACACAGAGAAGTGTTTCCATTTATGTCAGTAGCCCTTCAACGTTGACAAGGCTCTGGCCCTGGCCAGGATGTGTTTACATTCTGCGGGTAAAGCATACACTCCAAACTCTAAGGCTGTAGGAGCCATGCCCTCAGGTTCAGAGACTATGGGTTGTGATGCAGGATCACCCCCCTTCTCTGATGAAAATGTGCAGGGACAGACGCAGCCTGATGAGTGGGGCCACTGACAGACGCAACAGGTCCGGATACCAGATTTGTCTCGGCCACGTTGGTGGGACAAGTATTATCCTGCAGTGGCACTGTCAGAGCGTGTTGATCACAATTAAGAGGAGTGGAAATGGAGGAAAAGCATACAGGAACCGTCCCTCCCACGGGAAAGAGAACACGTCCCCCATGCTGTGCACTTCGCGAAGAGATCGATCTGTGGCTGGCCCCATTTGCCGAACAGAAGATCCCACTGATCCTGATGAAGTTCCCACTCGTGACAAGAACGCAGCTCCCTGCTGAGCAAGTCTGCAATGCTGTTCTTGACACGCGTTAGGTGAAACAGGACGAGGAACATACCTTGATGAATGGCCCAGCGCCACAGGTCCTGAGCCTCCTTGGAAAGTGCCAGTGAGTGCGCCCCCCCTTGTTTCCGGATGTAGAACATGGTGGTGGTGTTGTCTGTGAAGATCCTCACCACCTGGCCCTTCAATGACGGCAGGAAAGACTTGAGGGCCCAGAATATGACCTGAAATTCCAGGACATTGATGTGGAGGTACTTCTCTTCTGGTTGCCAGCGGGCTCTGTTATGCAACCGTCTGGTGTGGGCTCCCCACCCCTCTAGAGAGGCATCTGTGGTGACCGTCTCCTGGTAAGGAGGAACCTGAAACTGAGTCCCCTGGATGAGACGCAGCCGTACATCCCAACACTTTATTGCCCGATGGAATTCTTCGCTGAGGGAGATCTTGTCTGCAAAGTTCTACGATACTTGCATCCACCTTGCATGCAGGAACTCTTGGAGAGGTCTCATGTGTAGTCTGCAGAGGCAGACGAGGCTGATGCAGGAGGACATCATGCCCAGCAGTGACTTGATGGGCCGCACCGTCGCCGTCTGAGCCGATGACAAGTGCTGCATCTTGCCTTATATGGCTCTCACCCTCTCCTCTGTGGGAGACGCCAAACACGTCACTGTGTTGAGTTGGACACCTAGGAACAGCGTGTCCTGAGATGGCGTCAAGCAGGACTTTGGATAGTTTATGGAGAACCCCAACTCTGTCAGCAGGCATACGGATCTCGATGTGCATTTGCTTGCTAGAGAGTGTGAGCAGGAACGCACCAGCCAGTCGTCCAGGCAGGGGTATCCGTGGATGCCTTGTACACAAAGATGTGCTGCCGACGGGGCCAGGCACTTCATAAAAACCCTTGGGCCGACTTCAGGCCAAAGGGCAAAGCCTTGAACTGGTAGTGCTGACCTTCAACTACGAATCGTAGGAACTTCCAGTGTTTATTGTGAATGGGGATGTGGAAGTAGGTGTCCTCCAGATCCAGCGAAGTCAGGAAATGTCCTTGCTCCAGTTGGCCAAGCTTGTGTTGCAACGTGACCATCTGAACCTTTTGGGACTTTAAGTACTTGTTGAGACGACGTAGATCCAGGATCTGCCGCCAACCCCCTGTTTTCTTTCGAACCAGAAAGTATCTGGAATATACTCCGGAGCCCCGGAGACGGTGGGGGATGGGTTCTATTGCTCCTTTCTGTAACATGGCCCGCACCTCCTGCAGAAGCTGTGGTCTGTGTTGTTCTTGTCACTGAATGGGTGGAATAAGAGGACACCTGCGTTGGAACTCCAAGGTGTGTCCCTGTCTGAGAGCGTCCAGCACCCATCTGTACGTGGTGATCTTTTTCCATGTGCTGATGAACTTCACCAGCTGGCCTCCCACTGGGGTGCATAAGCGGTGGCCTGAGGCGGTCCTCCGCTGCCTTGAGATCGACCTCTGTATGCTACTTCGTAGAGGAGCGTGAATGCTGCCGGTACGTGGTATTACAACCCTTGGAAGATCTTCCTGGTTTTCCTCTGGATGAGCGAAAGGACGACGGCCGTCGCTGCTGTAAGGTTCCATGGGAGTGTGCCATCTCCATGTTGGTTTTTATTGCCTGCAAAGACTCATCGACTGCCTTGCCGAAGAGCTTCTCCCTGTTGAACGGCATATCCAGTACCTTAGTCTGAATGTCCTGGCAGAGGTTTGTTGCCTTCAACCAACCATGCCGACGCAGGGAAACCCTGTTCCCCTTCTGGCGGAAAACTGTGTCCACGATGTCCACTGCCGCTGTGATGGCATGGTCCGAGGCCACTTCTTCTTGTAAAAGTCCTAGTGCCTCAACCTTCTCAACTTTGGGAAGGAAGTCTAGAATAGGACCCAGCCTGAACCATAGTTCCTGGTCATATTGGGACAAAATGGCTAGGGCGTTAGCTGCCTCAATAGTTTTTGTGAATTGTGTTTGGATCTACTATCTCCCATATCATATTTCTGTGTCAACAAAATTGGTTTGTTTCAATTTAACGCCACTCAGGGTGACTGATTCGAAATTTTTGATTTTATTGGTGTTATGCACAATTAGTACAACAATAAGCCAATGAAGTCCAATATTTTCTGACAACATTGATCGTGCAAAAATTAATTAAATTGACAATCCCGTCCTACATACACAAAAAAGTTCAATCCCACCTAATCACATATACTCACTCATACTCATAACCTACTGGGCTCACAAACCACATACCCAATACATTTCACACTAAGCAAATATGTGCAAAATAGCTAGACATGTGCAAATAACACAATGTAGTGCAAA
Organism: Ambystoma mexicanum; assembly: GCF_040938575.1. Lineage (NCBI taxonomy): Eukaryota > Metazoa > Chordata > Amphibia > Caudata > Ambystomatidae > Ambystoma > Ambystoma mexicanum. The sequence goes on from NC_090921.1 coordinate 1,492,520,733, forward strand.
CAACACAGTTCCAATATCTATTGTCGGGATGAATGCTGTTATTAGAGTCTGGCAACATAATGAAAAATATGATTTTCCCAAAACAATGTTTTAGCCTTGGTTGCAGCTCTCAACTGCATCACTAGGGCTTGAAAGGTTATTTAGCAGTCCTTTAGGTGAACAGATGTCATTTCATACTGGCCTACTCGTGTTTCGGCTGATGGTTTTGATAATTTGGCAGAACAAGCCTTCATCAGGGGGGCAGAGAAATTTGGTATATACAAGATAAGTGCAGTCCATATGTCAAAATGTAGAGCGATGTATCTCCAAATGGTAGCCCAACATCTCTTTTTGAAGATGGCTTCACTGATTAGTTACTATACAAAGATGCCCTTGATCGACATCTTGCTTCACATACTCCTAGTTCCTAGTCATGCCAATCCAGGAAAATTAGGACACAGCCTTTCCATTCCATTGCAGTGCAGTGCTTTCATTCAATAGATGGAAAAATAACAGCACACTCTGCTCCACTGTGGTGTCACAGCCCGCAGCTCACAGATGGTACCGGCTGTATATAGTATCCTCTTGCCCATTGCTTCCAGCTTCTTCTCCTCCTGGTCCGGATGGATCATGGCTGCCAATGATGGGTTCGTCAAGCACTTCCTGGCTGCGGCCGATACCAGTGAATAAGGTGAGGGCTGAGACCTTAAGTACCTGGGAGAGGAATCTGGAGCCCTATACTTTTTCTCCAATCAGTCACACTTGGTCGGGGTCATACTCTGGTTTTTCATTAGCGCTAGGCCTTCCTCCTAGATGTGGTCCAGGAAGGGAACAGACATGATGGTCTTTCATCTCGACTCACGCCGCTGGTATAGGAACCCTTCTTTCTTAGTCTCCTCAGAGACCAACTGAAACAGTTCAGAGGCCCTTGACATGATGGAATGAAAGGCTCCAACTTCGTCCAGTGGGGAGACCCTATGGGGTTTGTCCGCGTGTGGCATTTCTCGTTGGTGCCCGCAGATGTGTTCGTTTGCAGAGCTGGGGCTCTGGGTGGGATCGTCTTGCAATGAGGTGGTGGAGGAGTCGGATTATGCCGAGGACCAGCACCCCCTTTCGACTTTGTCTTCCGTGGGGGGGAGCTAAATCTCAGAAGCTCCTGCATGTCCCCTCTGCTGGATTTCTGTGGCCAGAGTCGTCAGAATATCCAGCGACAAATCCCTGGGTCTAGGGGTGAAGGAGCCAGTGGTGTAGGGCCCATGTGATCCTCCCTCATATAGCCACTCCCAGTTTCAGGATCAGGTAGTGGCTGCCATCCCCGGCCACATGGGAGGAGGTCATCGGAGGGGAGTCAGTGACGTCTCCACCGGATTCATCACAGGCATCCTACTAGACAGGGGGACGAAGTATAGCTCTGTTGGGAGATCTGAATGCTGGGTTGATGTTTTGATTTCCTGGTCACTGGTTAAATGTATGATGATCGTTTTTGCAGCAAGGGAATAGTGCTTTAACAGCATGATCCCCAACACTTTGTGGTGGAACCAGAAAAAGCATTGTAGCAGTTCAAAAAGACCGACAACCTCCTTGATGTACACCCAAACCTCTCGTTAATGCTACATGTTCGACATTGTGTCAGTCCAGTCCCAATTGCCTGGCTGTTCGTTTTTTGAAACAGTTTGTTTACGATTGAAAACACAAAAACAAACAACGTCCAGTACTAATACACACTATTTCTGCTGTGTGGGGGCTAAAACATTGTTTTGGGCAAATCATATTTTTCATTATGTTGCCAGACTGTAATAACAGCAGTCATCCTGACAACAGATATTGGAACTGTGTTGTTTGCACTACATTGTGTTATTTGCACATGTCTAGCTATTTTGCACATATTTGCTTAGTGTGAAATGTATTGGGTATGTGGTTTGTGAGCCCAGTAGGTTATGATTATGAGTGAGTATATGTGATTAGGTGGGATTGAATTTGTTTGTGTATGTAGGACGGGATTGTCAATTTTATTAATCTTTGCACGATCAAAGTTGTCAGAAAATATTGTACTTCATTGGCTTATTGTTTTACTTATTGTGCATAACACCAATAAAATCAAAAATTTCAAATCAGTCACCCCGAGTGGCGTTAAATTGAAACAAACCAATTTTGTTGACACACAAATATGGTATGGGAGATAGTAGATCCAAACAGTATAGATAGTGTGTAACCTTGCACAATTAATACAGGATACATTATACTTTTGGGGGAGGGGGGGTCAAAGTTAACTATTAATTCTGCCCTTCATAATATGTAGTCCCCACATTACATACGTACCTTGTTAAACTAATTTGAATTGCAATCAAAATGCTCATGAAAGTAACTGCCTACATCCTGTCTTGTCCAATAGTTACTCCCTAAAATACTCAAACAATCTTCGCTTATAGCAGGCTAGCATAGTCTTTATAACTCTCATTTCACTGAACTATTCACATTCTTTAATCCCGGTGATGTTGCTGGATATATCTTTTAGGGAATAATAAGACTGCCCCCACTAATGTGGTGTGCAATGTTTGGAGTCTGTGTCATGCACAAGCTAAATTCTTAGATGACCTACAACCAATGCGACTTTTACTGATTTCCTCGACGACCCTCTCCCAAAATATCCCAGTTTGTGGACAAAATGGGTTGGCACATGTATGATTATACAATGGACACTTATATGCCCATTTTTGGGGAGCCTAATGAACTTGAACGTAATGGACTGCATGGTCCGTTTCTGCAGAGGTTCTTTATTTCACAGTTGTAGTGGGAAAAGGCACGGAAATGTGGTTCTTCGTGCGTTTCCAGGCCTTTTGCATCACCAACGGGGAAATAAGCGGTAACGCTGGCAGCATATATGTGCAGGGCAGCCAGAATTACAATGAATCCCTATGGATTTCACCAGCTTATTTTACTTGCAAATAGCAAGCAGGAATCCATGGGGGTTCAAGGATGTTGCCGGCATCAAACATGGATATGGGCATAGATACTGTCTGTTTCCCGTTAGGTAGGAATAAAATACATGCCTCATTACGACCCTGGCGCTAATGGGTTAACGGCACCACAAAAGGCTGCGGCGCCGTTAACCCATTAGCACCTAATTACGAGGTCCCTTTGTGGGACCTGACCTTAACGGCTGGGGACCTTCACGGTAAGTACGGTACCGCAATTTGCGGTATCGTACTTAGCGCCTTCGCCCTTCCCATTATGCCCTATGGGGCAAAAATAGGAATGGGAAGGGCCATGGGGAAATGGGGAACTACCGCCCGCCAACCTTGGAATGGGGCGGTATTTCCCCATTTCACCATGGCGGACACGTTACGATACCAGCACCAACTATGGTGCTAATAGCGCCATGGTTTAGCGCCGGTATCGTAATGAGGGCCATGGAATTATTTCCTGTTCTATTAGTGGAATCCAGAATGAAACGCGACGGATGTAAAAAACAAGCAGAGATCACGCTTCCACCATCCCTTTTACTGTTTAATTGAAAACTCGGCTTTTAGAAAGGTGACAACTACCCAGCAGTTTATGCTGTATAAATCGGAACTGACAGTTCAGAGGAACATCTTTTGTCCGCCTTCATGCTGTGAACATTGCTCATCTGTTGTTTCACAACCTACACTGGAGTTCGGGATCATAACAAGTATTGCCACTGAGGAAGTCCATGAGGAATCCTAGAGCCTCCTCAGGCTATCATAGGGCACAGATTACCAACTCCCTGCAGGACCTGTTAAGACCCTGAGGTAAAATGAGCAAGGATCTTTACACAGTACAATTGTAGGTCGGTGAATGCATTGCCTGAAATTAAGAGACCAAGAACTCAGAAAACATATGGTCTAGTGAGAAAGGCAAAGATGACACAAAGGACCCTGTGCTCTAGAAATGTATCTAAACCATAGCTGCCTATTTCGCCCTTTCCTTACAGCCCACAGATTCATTTGCTAGCGTGCGTTACAAACTCTACCCCAGACAGGAAGTCCATGTGAATTATATCACATCTTGCTACACTGTTAAATTGGGGCAGTACTGCACGCACAAGTAAACACATCTGGAGGTTTGGCAGTGCAATGGCGAAAGGTGTGGGAGATGGAGGCTTAAGGTGCAAGTTAGCGCTCATTAGTGTAGCAAGGAGGAGAGATGCAGGAAGGAGGAGAAGGAGAAAGCACCAAAGAGGAGAGGAGGTGATAATGGAGCAAAGGAGGCGGCGAGAACATCAAGGGGAGAAAGAGTAGGTAGCAAGAGTGGTAACCAGATTGGAAAGTGGAGGCACCTACAGAGTAGCAGAAGAGTAGAAAGGAGGGGAGTGAGTGGATGAAGTGAAAACCTCATTACAGAAGAATACCGAGGAGGTGCAAAGGAGGAGATAGCAGGATAATAAGGAAATAAAGTGGAAGAGCAATCCAGAGGGGAATTAGAGAAGCCAGGTTATACTTCAACAAACTGTTGAGGCGGAAAGGAGGAAAGCCGGACAGACACAGGAGGGAAGGAGGGAGTTCACCAGTACAAAGGAGTTAAGAAAGTGATAAGAAAGCAGCAGAGATGAGGAGGGAGTGTTTAGCCAGAGCCAAGTATCTGAGAAGACACCTGTATTGTGGGGAAGGCCGAGTCCAGACTGAGATGGGGTTAATCACAACTTCATAGCTCATCGTCATGCCGTCAATCATCGATTGTTGGCCCCATCAAAGGTATCTATGATGAGAACTAGACAGGCAACATCATGTCAAGGGTCACACATTGGAGGAACATTCTACCATAACGTGTTTAAAGTGGGATCACCAGGGGCTGCAACTGGCAATGTCAGTTCATTATTCCTTTTTTGGAAGCTTGAGTATTTTGTTTTGCGGTCTTTAGATCTTCAGAGGACGACTTAAACTAGATATAAAGTAGTATTGGTAAACATCTCTCCTCTCCCTGCTGTTAATGGGAGGCACCCTACAATCTCTGCCTCAAGGCATTTGACAGCCTCTCCAAAGGTCTTCATCCACTATTGGATGAGCACGCGCTCAAATTTCTACCAAGTAGGCAATGGTATAACCCCGAGTTAAAAGCCATGGAATAACTTAAAATAAAATATAAACATCTTTGGTATGAAAACAGACAATAGTAATCAAAAGAAAAATCATACTCGCTATTTGGAGTTATATAAAAGGCCACTCTATATAAGAAAAAAGACAGTAGGCCATTAATATCATGTATTCTCGCTTTTTTTGTCAACTAATATTGCCACAAAAGCCATCTGGAAGTATGACCCTACAATTTTGGTGTGTGAGGTGGCCACTAAGACCCTGTGGTGTTCCTGATCTAGAAACCAAAAGGAAGACTAAGCTCAAGCCTCAGAAGATGTTCCAAGTACAAAGAATGCTGCAAAAGGCAGCTCAAAGGGACGTTGCAGTACACATGCTGTCCATGGGCTCTCTGTCCTGGTTTCTTTCAAAATTCTTTGATCAGAACTTTGTGGGTTTATTTATCCACACATGGAACACATGGTGGGAAGGGTGGCGTCATTGGGGCCCATACAAGCATGTAAGCCTGTTCGATGCAGCCACCTAAAAGCCTTGAACTTGCATGTGAGTGCATTGTACAGTGCTGTTTGCATATTGCAGCCCATTGTGAATAATACACAACAAATGAATAGACCTCCTTCCCAAAAGCAGTTTGGTAAGCACACTTGCATTTTCTTTTGTGCGTGACAGCCTTCACCACCAGATTTTTCGAATTGACATTTCAACCGATTATGGTTAACACTTATTCAACTCCTTGTCTCGCATGCCTGCCTGTCTTCCAGTAATGGTTAGATGGACTGCCACATTTTGCAGTCCGCCGATTCACAAATTAGCCTTCAGCCTTCTGTGGTTTCTATGTAATGAACGACTTTATGACTCATGTATTGATATATTTTTTCTTTTAAGTGATTATAAAGGTTTTTATCATCCATAATGTCTTTCTGAAGCCAGTTTTACGATGCGTGTGTGCCAGAGCCCCTAAACTCAAAATCTGACAAGTTCCTCCGACGCTAATAAAAACAATACTATTACAGAGATCCAGCCAATTTGAACTTTGAGCTCTGATACCTGCCACTGCGTTTCATTAATGGTCCATAGGAACGAACAATGCAATGGGATTTGGGCATACATTATTAGAAGCTGTTGACATTACCAAATGTGACAAAGCAGCTCATGATATCAGAAAATGAGTTGTGCCTCCTTCCCGAATACCACAGTACCAGGTCAACCTATACAAAATAGAAATAAGATGACTAAATGACCGGTCAGTCTGGCAGAAAATGTAAAGCATAAGAATTTCCCTCTCCGCCACAGTTGAAGAGAACTCTATGGGGTACAGCTATAATGGAAGCAGTTAATGGGTATTTGTCCACCTTAGAACCTATGTCAACCTTTACTCAGTTTGTGATTACTCTGCCTTGGTTAAAATAATTCTGGATGTTGAGGTTTTCCTGGTGTTGCCATGCTTCTAGTTGAATGAATCTTCAATACAAAAATTAATTAGCATTTAACTACACCTAGGAATGATTTGTCTATCTTAATTTCAAACTATACGCAAACTAACTCACCACCTACTTCCATAGTAGTTGCTATGAAAGATCATGTTGTGAAGTTATGTGGTTGAGCTCATATTGAGGTCAATAAAATGTTGCAACTTCCAGAGAGTTTTGCTGTCATCCCACACTGTATCCTAATTTAATACCAACCTGTGAATGTATTTCATTGAAAACTGATTTAGTCACCAACTCAGGACACCCCCCATACAGAAGGCATGTGATTTATTTTATTCAAATGAAAATATTCTCCAGTGTAAATTGTATTTACTCATCTCCATGATTGCATTCTATATATCCTCGTCCTGAAAAATGTGCCCCCTTCATGATCGGTCCTTCATTCTAGAGCCAACCATTTGTTTACTCAATAAATAATTTAATTGATTGACATGTACCAGAGGATCTACCAGAGGATGGTGTTTTATTAACCCCTTCTGCTCTTCTTATGGCTCTCAGAATACCATGGCTAAGGCCAAAGAGGAAGCAATGTGTAGTGGTCTGTGTGGTGTTAATGTTTAGATCTTCTAACCTACTTAAAAAGGTACCAAAGGTGAGCAATCTATTGTCTAACTTACCTATGTCTATGCTAACTTTGGGCTACTTTAATCCTTCCTTGTTTGATAGTGATTTGGGATTAGGTAGAGCCAATTGGCTATAAGAAAGGTAGGTCGTTTTAAACAAAGCAGATAGGTTGTGTCTACCAAGTGTGAATAGGACAGCCTTTTTCCCGCTTTCTCTAAGACAGCAGTCTACAACTCCCATCAGCTCTAGCCAACTCCGTCCCTTTAATGAGATCAGGCCGAGTCATGCACGTAATCCTAACTGCACTCACCTGCCACTCTCCCTGTCCGGATAAAAGGTGGCATGCACAGGCACACCCTGAGTGAAGCTGCGTACGAGAAGGAGCAGATCTTCCCGGGCTGATGCGAACCAGGCTATCAAAGTTGGAAGGCCAGGGGACTGATCAGCATATGCAGAGAAAGAGAGAGTGCCAGGCGAGAATTCCATACTTTCGGAAAGCCATAGCCGTTCCAAGACTGGAATCGAGTGAGTCAGACAGAAAAACTTTAAACGTGCTTCCAGGCGGTCCACTCCCCTCCCGGTTGAATGATGAAGTCGGGGAGGAGCAGAGGAGGCATTGGTAACGGCCTGGACAGCTACATGAAAGGCATTGAAGAAAAAACCCAATTAACACGACTGGCGAGTTATCGAAGGCAACAATGGCCTGGTTTTGTTAAAGTCAAGAGAAACTGTAGCAAGAGTTGAAGGCTGTGCATGTGCCGATAAACGCGTAATGCAAAAGGCAAATGCTCAACTGTGATGAAAGCATACAAAGTAACAGAGTGGTACTGCGACGCGGAATTGCAAATTCCAAAGTGTCTGTAAAGTGTTTGAAGTTGTGATAAAGCGGGAAAACGTTATGAACTTTGAACTGGTACGCCAAGAGGGCGAAGGAAAGCGGATGATACCAAGGAACTGCAAGTACCAAGAAGCATTGGTGCTGAGAATTGATGAAGATTGTTCAACTGTTTGGTTACCTGAGAGGTCGAAGTGGTCATAGAGAGGTCTATGTAAAATTCTTGCAGTTTCAAAAGTCTTCGACAGTGAAAGTAAAGTAAGGTAACATTTGCATCGAACTGTCTTGGGTAAGCAAACCCCCACACAGAGAAAAGGCAGTCTCGAGCCCGGCAGAGAGAAGCCTGTGTTGAACTGGTTGAATGGTACTGTCTTGGGGAAGGGAATCCCCACAAAGAGAAAAGGGGGTTTGAGCCTGGTGGAGGGAGACTCATGTGAGAAGTAAAAGTCAAGTGTGAAAAGAAAGACAGGCTTGAGCCCGGCAGTGGGAAGCCTGTGTTGAACTGTGGTAAAGTACAAGTTAAAAGTAGAACTGTGCATTTGTGGCAAGGCAGACGAAGCCTAAAGACCATCTATGGTGAACTGTCAAAAGCTTGAAGCCCAAGCCTGAACTGTTGCATTGAACCAGTAAACCAAAGTGTACCAGCTTGATAGAACCGTGATATGATATATGATATGGCATTTGTAACGCGCCTATACACAAGTGTTTCAAGGCGTGACGAGTAAAGGAAGGGGGAACAGAGGAAGGACAGAGACAACGATCTTACTAGGCCAAGTGACATTGAGATTGCGCAAGTGCAGGGGAGGGCAAAAGTGCCAGGGGAAAGGACAGGGGCAGTGCTGTACATGGGATAAAAACAATAACAAGAAGTGAGGCCAGCAGGTGGCAGGTGCAAGGGTAAGTGCAGACAGAAGGTGTCCAAAAGTGCAGGTAAGAGCACTGTAGGGTTACAGATACAGACCCAAGCACAAGGGTTTCCCGGAGGCAGTGCGGGTGTGCAACTGGGCGGGTAGGGACCTGGGTCCGAAATTAGAGGGTAGCCAGGTGACCAGTGCAGTATCAGATAGGAAATCAGCAGGGGAGAGGAAGAGAGAAGGCAGAAGCAAAGACGAAGGTCTTGATGTGCTTCTGGAACAGGAGAGTGGTTCTCCTCGAGTTTCAGAGAGGCAGGGAGGCTGTTCCAGAGGGAGCCTCCAGCTGAAGAAAGATCTACCACCAACTCGTTGCTTGGAGAAGCGGCTGACCCTGAGGGATTTGGAGGTGGAGAAGCGAAGAGCTTGAGTAGGAAGGTATTTACAAAGAGAGAGGTGGAGGTATTGAGGCTCCAGGCCCCAGAAGGCCTTGTGAACAATGCAGAGGGTCTTGAACTTAATCCTTTTGGCCACTGGGAGCCAATGCAGAGATTTCAGTGCTGGACAGATACGATCCCTGGGCTTGAGGCCAAGGACAAGTCTTGCAGTTCTGTTCTGGATGAGTTGCAGAGGGCGGAGAGTAGAAGCAGGTAGATTTACCGCGGCGCGGCCTACCCCCTTGTCCCTCCCTCCCGAAGATATCCTGCAAGGAACCCTGCCTTCTGCAAGGACGGACCCACACAACCACGGTAAGCCCGAGGGCTCTTTTCCGGCACCTCTAGCTGGAACCCAGAAAACTGCACGCTCTAGACTTATTTGGCACTCTCTAACAAAGGCCCCTATGCAACCCCTGTTGTACTTCGGTAGTTGGGCTGTTTAACCCCTTCCCTCTACCTTGCAGCTCTATTGCACAAGGTTAACCTGACATCAGACCTCACCTGATTTTGTGACTCAATTCGTGTTGTGCCTTATAGTCGCCAATAGACTACAATTGACCTGTGCCTCAATCTGTGCTGTACCCTATGGTTGCCATTAGACTTTACCTGATTTGTGCCTCAATTTGTGTTGTGCCTTATAGTCGCCAATAGACTACAATTGACCTGTGCCTCAATCTGTGCTGTACCCTATGGTTGCCATTAGACTTTACCTGATTTGTGCCTCAATTTGTGTTGTGCCTTATAGTCGCCAATAGACTACGATTGACCATTGCCTTAATCTGTGCTGCTGCAGATAGTACTTCACCTGACTTGTGCCCCTGCCCTATGGCTGTCATTAGGTATAACACTGCCCTAGCCACTTTATATACTGCAATGTGCTTCTAGTCGCCCTGACACACTTAGGTGACACACTACCTAGCTAGCCTTCTACACTTGCCTATTTTGCCACCGCTTTGCCCACATAGAACCTAGCCTGGTTCTCGCCTAGATCACCTAACTGCCAATATACAGGTCTCTTTACAGACTGCTCAGACCTCTCTGGCACCGAACCACTAGCTACACGCCCTTGCATGCAACCTAGTCCACGCCCTTAGTTTGAACCTGGACTTGCCCACCCTCTCATCCCTGTCCACTACCAGAATGAAAATCACCCATTACCAATCTCTACACATTGCTCTGAGCCTCCTTACCACCTTGGCATTCGCAACCGCGGACTCACACCCTGCTAAAGACAGAAACATGAGACTGAGGGCAAGACTGTCCTGTCTTCATGAACCATCTTCCTACCACAATCACAGAGGATATATCGATCTAGCAAACAAACGCTCGCAATACCCCAAACCTACCACCCCTCGCCCTGTTCCTATATCTACTAACCAGCCACCGTCTCAAAGAGTTGCCCCCACTAAAAATAAACAACCCCCCTCGACTCAACCAACTAGTACCTTATCAATAATTGGTTCTCTCATTAATGCAAGATCCATGGTCGCCCATGCTACTGAGATCTCGGACACCCTAACTAATGAAAACTTAGACCTATTAGTCATAACCGAAACATGGCTCCATGACGCGGCTGGCCCTGCCATCATGCTAGCTATACCAGACGGCTACCAACTACTAAGAGTCGATAGACCTAACACTAAAGGTGGCGGCCTAGCCATCATTCATAAAGCTACCTTACCTATCAAACTAGCTACTACCCTGATATTCTCATCTTGTGAACTCCTCACTGCCAAATTGCACCTCTCTTGCAACCGGACTCTCACCTTGCATGTTATCTACAGACCTCCTGGACCATTGGGAACCTTTGAAGACGACATAACTAGTATCATAACCAACAATACTAAAGACCATGCTCAAATACTATTACTGGGAGACTTTAACCTGGGCTTTAATGACAGCAACGACAAACATGCCCTATCTGTCGCCTCACTCCTGAATGACTACGCCCTATCTCAAAAAGTCTCCTCTCCTACTCATGCCAAAGGTAGAACCCTAGACTGGGTTGCTGATCGGAACTGTAACATCAGCATTACCAACATAATACCACAATCCTGGACTGACCACCACTTAATTGTATTCAATGCCTCACTAGACCTTATCCGGCCCAAACCTATACTCATGGCCCCGCCACTTCCCACCAGAAGTAAAAAAGACATCACATCAGAACAACTCCTACCCCACCTTCTCCCTACTCTCAATAACTTAGACAACATCACAGACCCCACGTCGCTTGTAGAAGCTTACAACAGCTCTATGATCAAGGCACTTGACTCGATTGCCCCTACCAAGCTGCGCAAAAGCAAACAACTCTGTCACCTTAACAACTGGTTCACGCCATACCTGAAAGACCTTAGAATCCAAAAAAGAAAGTTGCAGTCTATCTGGCAACACTCACCCACTGAGGAGAACAAAACCAAATTAGCCACCCTCGCCAAACAGTATAAAAAGGAAATCATAAGTACTAAAAGAAACACCTTCAATGACAGAATCTCCAAAACCAAATCAGACACTAAGGAGCTATTTTCCATCCTCCGTGAAATGGAAACACCCATAACCCCACCTGACAACATTCCTAAAAACAAGCTCTGGTGCACTAATATACAAAATGCCCTGGCGGGTAAAATCAGCTTGCTCCAATCTAAAATTGCTAACAAAAAAGCTTCCTTGCTCCTGCCTACAGAACCCATATTGCAACCTCAGCTCCTCCCAAACCAATCTAACACCCCTCACCCATTTAGCTTCAGAAAAATATCCATATTGGAGACAGAAAAAATCATACTATCTCTAAAACCCTCCAACTGTAAAGGTGACAACTGTCCGGCCCAAATTATAAAAGATGCAGCTTGAGACCTAGCACCCTTCATTTCGAAACTCATTAATGCATCCTTTAAGTCTAATCTAGTACCTAACAACCTCAAACAATCCTGGGTGCTTCCCTTGCTAAAAAAACAAACACTTGACCCTGCTATACCAACTAACTACAGACCCATCACTACTGTCCCTTTCTTACTTAAAATTATAGACAGAGTAGCATACCTGCAAATCCAGGACTACTTAGAAACTAACAATTTACTAGGATCACGGCAATCTGGCTTCCGTCCCCTTCATGGCACTGAAACAGCCTTGATTGACCTCAAGACCCAAATTGACGAGTTGAAGGACAATGGTAAAACAGCGATGCTACTCCTCCTTGACCTATCTGCGGCCTTCGACTTGGTAGATCATGCAGTCTTATGCAATCACCTAAGCTCAGCCGCTCATTTCTCAAGTGATGCCATAACCTGGGTACAATCCTTCCTTGCAAACCGGACAATGAGAATCTTCTCCCCCTCAGCAGCCGCTGATCCCATACAAGTTTCATGCGGTGTCCCCCAAGGATCATGTGTTTCTCTGACGATGTATAACATCTTTACTAAGCCCCTGTTTGATAAGCTGGACAGACTGGGTGTTGTCTACACTAATTACGCAGATGACACTCAGATTCTAATCCCCCTTTCGGGTAACTTCTTGGAAGACACGGACTTAGTAAATAAGATATATCTCCTCATTCAGGCTTGGATGGCATCCCATGGCCTCTGCCTGAACGACGACAAGACTGAGCTACTGATCATTGGCTCAGCGTTGGCTATCAAAAAACATGACCCTAACTATGCCTCATTTAACATCGACAATAACGTCATCAAAGTGATGCCTGCAGTCAAAACCCTCGGGGTTTATCTTGACTCAACGCTCACCTTCAAAAAACAAACGAACTCTCTAGCATCCTCCACGGCATATACTTGCAAATTGATCCGAGCATGTAGACCTTTTCTAACTGAGACTAGCTGCATCACATTAGCCAATGCTCTCATCATATCCAAGCTGGATTACTGCAATGCCCTCTATGCAGGCTCTAACAAGTATATCCTTGACAAACTACAAACTCTCCAAAATAACGCTATCAGAGTCGCTTTAAATATTCCTAACAGAGCCCACATCTCCACCTTTAGGAAAAATATCCATTGGCTAAAAATCAAAGACAGGATCACCCTCAAAATACTCTCCCTCACATCCAAATGTCTTAACAACATTGCCCCCCCCCTATCTGGCCAATAGAATCCACAGGAGAACCTCAAACCGTCCCACTAGACTGACCAACGCCTTCACCTTAGTGATGCCTAGATACAAAAAGAGTACAGCCGGCGGCTCTAGTTTCCCAATCATAGCTGCGCAAACTTGGAACAAACTCCCTTTGGATCTCAGAATGGACCAACCTTACTCTAGTTTCAGGCGAAAAGTCCTCACTTGGATCCATGCCAATGACACTTAGCTTGACCTTCCCCTCCCACATAGACACTAGACGTCTGCAACCAGCTGAATGACATCCGATCAACTAGACTGAACCGTAGTTCCGCATTTTTTCTTCTTTTCCTTCTGCTTTCCTTCTATACTTACCTTTGATCTAACGTGAACTGTATAAACTGCACTTTTTCTTGATTTAACTGCGAACTGCATAAATTGTATTTCTCCTGTAACTAAGTTCTTAAGTAATCTTGTACTGTTTGCGCCCAGCTACCCCTTCGGGTTTGGTTCTGCGCTATACCAAATAAACAAACAAACAAACAAACAGGATGTTGCAGTAGTCCAGCATAGAGAGAACCAGAGTTCTAGAGACAGTGAGCTTATGGAGGAAGGAGAGTAAAGGAAGAATACCTCTGATGAGGCGCAGTTGGTAGTTTAAGACGTCAGAGATGTGAGGGGAGAAGGAGAATGTGGAGTCGAAGATGACCCTGAGCTTCTTAGCCTCACAGGAGGGAGCAGTAAGAGGGCCAAGGGAGGACGGGCAGAGAGTGACACGAAAGGAGGGTGCAGGTGTGCCGATGCGGAGAATCTCTGTCTTACTAGCATTAAGGCAGAGATCGTTGCGGCACACCACTCCTGGATAGCAGACAGACAGAGATGAGAGAAGAGGTGGCAGAGGGGAGCCTAAAAACTAGCTGAGTGTCATCCGCATAGTACTGAAAGTTGGAGCAGAGAGCAGCAATGCGGTGGGCGAGAGGTGCCAGGTATTGGTTGAACAGCCATAGAGAGAGGTTAGACCTCTGGGGAACACCACAGGCAGAGAGTCAGATAGAGGACAGGAAGGACCCAAGTTGGACCTGGGAGGGTCGATCAGAGAGGAACGAGGTTAGCCAGACCAGGGCCTGATCAGTGGTACCCAGGTCATCACAGAGACAATTGAGCAGGATGACATGGTTGACTGTGTCAAAGGCAAAAGAGAGATTGAGTAAAATGAGGACAGAGGGGAGATTAGAATTCAGATTATAGAGCAGGTCTTCACAGATGTTCAGGAGAGCAGTTTCCGTACTTCTGGCTGCTCTGAAGCCAGACTGATGATCATGGAGACAACTAACAGATTCAGTGTGAAGATTACGCTGGGAGATGGCCAGCCTTTCCAGGAGTTTGCCCAGGAAAGGAGTGATCAAGATCGGACTATAGTTAGCCAGGCAGGAGGGGTCAGCTGAGGGTTTCTTGAGAAGGGGGTGCACAAGAGAGTGCTTCGGGGGGGGAAGGGAAGGCTCCAGTGGTGAAGGAGTGGTTGCAGAAGTCAGCCAGGGCAGGAGCAAGGGTGTCAATGTGGTCCTTGATGGTTTTGGAAGAACAAGGAAGAACCTGTTTTGACAAGACTTTCGTAGATCGGACTTGTCTAGAAACCTCATCTGGGAGAAATGAGGAAAGGAAGAGAAAAAGGGTGCCCATCCACCTATCCTTTTAAGAAACTATCGAGACCTCATGCTTTTGAACGTGGGGAAGGGAGTTTCTACCTAAGCCATTCTGACATTTCTTTTGAGACACTATTTTTCTTTTATACATTCCCTTTGCACATGTGTTATTTAAGAAGGAGGGTAAGGTTTGTTTTTCTTTAGTATAGGCCTTTTTATTTTTGTTTAGTTTTGTTTATTACTTGTAGAGTGCACGTAACCCTGAGGTATCTGGGCGTTTAAACATAGCAGGATAGTTACAACTACATAGAATAGAAGATACAGTTACAAACATATTTACATAGAGAGAAAGGAATGGTAGACATAAATATGTTACAATTACAAGAGCATAGCAATACAGAGTGATTGGGACCAGGTTACAAAGTGGTGACATGTGGGGATAGCTGGAAAAGCTAAACGAGGAGCCAGTCTTTCACTTTGGATCTAAATGTCCAGAAGGAGGGTTCTGCTCTGATGGTGGTAGGGAGGGAGTTCCAGCATTTGGCTGCTAATACTGGGAAGCTTGACCCCCCCCTGCTAAAATAAAATACCCTGCTGTTTTCAATTTTGACTAGACCGACTTGGACTACTTGTGTGTTATTGGTTTAATGGTCGAGACTACTCCCATTCTAGAGTTAGAGCCAGTTATGAATTCCTCCAACCTTATTAAAAAACAAAATAAAGGTTTTAAAACTTGCATCTATTGCGTCTACTTTTGATACCATGCCTTCCTTATAACTAGTATGTAAATAAGATCTTTCATTTTCACAATATGCCGTGTGCTATGTTTCCTAGCATACATTCCCAGTAGGCATACCTCAGGAGACTATGGGCCTAATTACGAGTTAGGCGGAAATTTGGTGGTAAATCTGAAAAAAATAGCCCTGAGGAATTACTGTTACCGCCACTTGGTCAGGTGGAATTTCCGCCTGATTACAATGGGCGGTGGAATTCCCCATTTATTTTGGGTCGATTGGACCCAATGGGGCTTTTTTGGCGGAATTACTGCGGCAGAATTATTGCCGCTGTAATTCTGCCAGTTATGACGATTTTTCAGTGTTGAGTGGGACGATTTACCTCCAGGGTTTTCCTGAAGTTAAATCCTCCACTGAAAACCCAAACTCATAATTTGGCTTAGTGGTAAAATTGGCGGTAACTCAGTTACCACCAATTTTACCACTTACTGCCTAACTCGTAATGAGGCTGTATATCTAGGTTGATTCCGCCTTTGGCTACTCTGTGTAATTTCAGACCAAAACCACTGTATTTTCTCACAAGACCAAAACTTATGAACCATGAAACCATGACTAATTTATGTCTCAAAAATATTTATAGGAAGTCAGGGAATGATTCTCCAGAAGAAGGGTTTCTATGTTAGGCCTCAAACGCATTGAGAGGCATTAATAGCCACCAGCTTACCTTGAAGGACATAAACTATTGATATTCGTGCTTTTTGACTAATACATTTAATGATTTGGAGTTTATATATTTGATTGCTGTATGACTACTATAAAATACTACTTGTTTTTGATTTAAGAATCATTTATTTTTTCTATTAGATAATAAAAAATTCTTTTACATTTTAGAGAGAAATATTTGTTTATTGTATTGTATATTTGGCTAAATATTGAAAGGCTTTATCCTGTTAGATACTGTGTGGATATTGAACAGATATTTGAGGGGCTCTGAGCTGAATTCCCCTATAAGTCCTTGCCCTGATAATATTTTACATTACTCTAGGAATTAAATGAATTATTTGAGTGCACCCTCTCCTTTGTCTATAATGTGTGTCTTAATTCAGCCACAAATGAAGTTGCTCATGGAGTACCTCACGGGTTCCCCCCTTCGTCTATCCATTTCGATGTGTATCCATTCCTGCTCTTCCATCTTCTTAAGATCTGTGACATTAGTGTTCAGTCGTACGCTGATAACACTCACATATACAATGGGGTTGAGGGGAAAGAAGGTGATTTCTCAGCAATCCAAGCATGTCTTCTTTCAATGAAAGAGTGGTTGGACAAATACTAACTACAAATGAATGGGGCAAAAACGGAGGGGATTCTTTTGGGGGCACAAAATGGGTGTTCTTTGCAGAACATCTCTATCCCACCTTTCCTAGGGCTTTGATGTAGAGGGATCCTTGATCTGTAGTTTAAGACTTCTGTAAGCAGTTTATTTCAGCTTAGATAATGAAGAGTGTTTTCTTTCCATTGCTCTGACCCAAACAAAGCCACGACGGTGAGTCTTCTATGGGATTTCACGGTCAGCTCTGCCACTCTGTGCTTTTATCTTTTGGTTGATTTAAACCATTATTTTTTCATTTCCTTTCAGGCACCGTGGTGCGGGACTGGGCACCTTCCACTTGCATTCACGCTACACTGTAGCAAATGTATTCTCAATTTAAAATTTAATTTTGTCGTCCTTTAATCTACCTTTCTCCATTTATTTGTTCCTTGTATGCCAGTACAGTGGCTGAGGGTGCCTGGCCTCAAAGTACACTGAGGCCCGTGCTCGGTCTGTACTGGTCTTTCTTTTATTTATTTCCTGCATATATTGACTGAGGACAGTCTGTTCTAAATGCCGATAGGCAGTGAGAATGAATTGGCTGTTGTGGCGCTTTAGGCTCTTCATTCCGGCACTCCTGTGGATTTCACGGTACGGTTCTGCCGCTGTGTGCTTTTATCTTTTGGTCGATTGAAATTATTATTATTAGCGTTCACCACGTTTTCATTTCCTTTCAGGCAATTAAAACCGGGCCGTGGTGCGTGACTGGCGCTTCTCACTTGCTTTCACACTACCCCGTAGCGAATGCATTTCTAAATTAAAAATATTTTTTTTCTTCCTTTAATCTACCTTGCTTCATTTACTTGTTCCTTGTATGCAAGTAGGCAGGCTGAGGGTTACTGGCCTCAAAGTACATCAAGGCCCATGCTCGGTCTATACAGGTCTTTCTTTTATTTATTTCCAGCATACATTGACTGGGGACGGTCTGTTCTCACTGCTGATGGCAGTTATACAAGACTACGGTTATACAATGCTGCTACTTAACAGGTATGTATGCAGACAGCGCAGAGGAAACGAGCCTGTCGCACCGAAGTTCCGGCAAAGTTAAGCCTGTCTGGGCCCATCCCGCTAGTCACACAACAGGCATGGGCTAGGTTGGTCCAGTGTCCCCCGGGCACTATACTGTACAGTCCTGGTATGCCGATCTGGGATGCGCCTTATCTGGACCCATCAAGAGATCCAATACTGGCAGCACACTACATCTTGGGGATCTCTATCGTGATGGTCTATTTGTATCCTTGGATGACGATAAGATACATATAGGAGATGCTCCACTACAGAAACTACAATATTTTAGACTCTCGTCAGCGGTGGCATCTGTGTGGGGAGGATTCCCGCAGGAACCGCCCTCTCACCAGAGTCTGAACTACATACTCCCTTCTCGTACAATGAAGAAAACTGCCTTTGCGTTATACAAACTAGCTTTGTCGAAACACCAGATATCAAGGGCGAATGGGAGAGGGACCTGGGTGTTATTTTCACAGAGACACATTGGGTGGAATTGTGTAGGCTTACGAACCAGATATCATACGATTCCAGGTACAGGCTGATTCACTTTAAGATATTGAATAGAGTACATTTCACCCCAGCCCGCCTGAAGAAAATGTATGCACAGCTGAGGGGAGATGCCCAAGATGTGGGTCTGAGGATGCTGATCTGATGCACATGTTGAGGTCTTGTGGGGCACTCTGTGTACTGGAGTAAGGTGTGTGAAGTGCTGGAAGAAATGGTGGACCGGACTGCTAGCTGGGAACATACATCATGCATATTGGGTTTTGTATAGAAAATGAACATATTGAAGCGCAAACTTATAAATATGGGACTGTTGCTAGCCAAACGGGCTATATTGATGTGATGGAAGAGTAAAATGCCCCCTATGGTCGAAGAGTGGGTGAGTAAAATGACCTGGGCACATGACAAGAGCTGTATTCTAGTCTGCTCCCCATAACCAATAGACCAAGGGACATATGGGGAGGATTCCGCCAGCACCCCAACAAAGAGAGGACGAGGAAATTGATGGGCATATAATGTTGTAATGCTCTGTGACATTGGTTACCCGACTATGGGCTGTGAATTAACTACTGTGCAATGCATTATTCAGCTATATTGTTGTATGATTTTGTACCTCGATTTTGTACTCTGTGCAAACGAAATAAAAGTAAAAAATAATAATAATAATCTGGGATCATTCTTAAAAATACATTCCATTTCAATTGTGTGGTTTCTCTGAAGATTTACTTTCCCAATATCTGCTGGATTGGCCACTGAGGCCTCCACCCGTCGTCTGCAGGTAGAGTCCCAATCCTTCCCAGACTTACCACCACCACAGGCGCCCCTCAGTATAATAAATACTCCTGGGGCTTGCCTAAAGTAAGGATCATAGCATGCTTGTCTCAATGGTTTGGGCTCAACGCACAATGTATTAAACAATGAGTCTGCAGCCCATAAAGTCCCTGATCAGCATTCTGGGAGCATCCTTTACATGATGGTAGTCTGACATATCATTAGAAGTTGCTCACTGTAGTGACTAGAGTACTCCTAGTCCATAGTCCCCTTTCCTCTATCCTTGTGGGGCGTCCCCCAGCATGGAGATGGTACCAGAACCTTTGGCAGCGATAAATTGAGCTTCCCCTTTAAATCTAGTATAGTGCACTCAGGGCGCGTCCTCGGGAATGCACTGCGAGGCCTTGTCCTCTGGCGTCTCACCTCAGTCCCCTTTGAACACATTGGACGCTTAGATACCTGGCTACGCATATTACTTATTAGCCATTGGCATACTAGCGGGTGAAGGCGGTAGGACGTATGGAGGAAAGAGGAATATGGACTACGAGTACTCTAGTCACTACGGTGAGTAAATTTAATTACTCATACGTCCCATCCCCTTTCCTCCATCCTTGTGGGTGATTCCACCAAACAACAACATAAGGTGGAACTGTGATTACCTCCCTCATATCTAGGAGGAAGCAAAAAAGGTTTTTCAGAACCGCCAGACCAAACTCAGCACTGCGCCTGGAGCTGGTGTCCAGCGAGTAGTGCTTACAGAAGGCCGACTGAGTGGCCCAAGCAGTCACCTTGCTGACGACATCCCAAGAAGCATGTCCCTGAAACGCGACGGCCGTGGCTTTCTCTCTGGACGCATTGGGCATAAATACCCTCAGGAACAGGTTTGCCCATGGCCGTGTAAGCCTCTGAAATGACCTGAACCATCCAACGGGTGATGGAAGCCTTGGAAGTTTGAGAGGCGGGGGAGGAGCCACCAAAGTCACAAACAATGCCTCAGACTTACTGAAGGATTTTGTCCGAGAGATATAAAACTTGAGAACCCTCCTGAGGTCCAAGGAATGTAAGGCTTTTTCTGCCTCCGACTGCGGGTTCGGGAAGAATACAGGCAGGCAGAGCTCTTGATTCAGATGGAACAGAGAGAACACCTAGGGCAAGATGTTTGGGTGAGTGCGCAAGATGACCTTGTGGTTGTGAAATGTTGAAGGGCTCACACGAGGACAACACCTGAAGCTCACTAACCCTGCACGCAGAGGTGAGAGCCACCAATAAAAGTCTTTAGCATCACCAAGCGGATGTCCACAGAGGACATTGGATCGAAAGGCATGTGTTGCAAAGCTGCAAGAACCACATCAAGATCCCAGACTGGATGCGGTCTATGCACCGGAGGAAAAAACCTAGACAACCCCTTAAGGTGGGCCACAACCACGGGTTGGCTGCCGAAAACACATGCTCTGAGGAATTCTTTGAAGCCCCAATGGCTGCCAAATACATGCAGCAAGTATCCACCTGAACTCCAGAACGAGCCAGGTTTGCTGAAAAGGCCAGTAGATTATACACAACACAGGTGACAGGGTCCAGACCCTTGTCGCGGTTCCGAGGGCCTCCTTCCCTGCTGAATGATAACCCAGTTATCATCTGAAAATTGAGCCTGCTGAAGCCTCAGCTGATTAGGAACCAGGCCGCCAGGGCCAGTTAGGTCAGGTCCGGATGTTACACTGCCCCGCCCTGCTCTGTAGGAAGCCCCTGCTGGGAATCAGGAGATGGACAGGACGTTGGGAGCACTGCATCAGATCCGAACACCAGGGTCTCGAAGGCCAATGGGGGCAACAAGGATGAGGCTGCAGACTACGGAGGCCTAGAACTTGTAGAGGATGAGATGGAGCCAAGGGTCGGGCTTGAACGCATAACACCTGCGGCTGTGCCAACAAATCTGGAAGGCGTCTCCCGACCCTGACCTCCCCATGAAGCAAACTGGGGGCACTTGGGAGATGCTAACAAATCCAGGTCCACAAACCCCCAATACTGGAACAGTCGCAACAAGGAATCATTGTGCAACTCCGACTCGTAGATGTTGAACCCCAAGCTACTCAACTGGTCCGCTTCTGCAATGCTGTCCCCCAGGTGGTGGGCTGTACAGATCCAAATCCCCTCCATCAGGGCCCATTGCTAGATCGAAACTGCCTCCATGTAGAGGTAAGGGGGTAACGGGTGCCACCCTGCTTGTTCAGGTAAAACATTGTAGTAAAATTGTATGACCTGACCGGAACAGAACTGTCTCTGATAAGGGGCAAGAACGCCTTGCGGGCCAAGCCCACTGCCCTGAGCAGATTCATATGTAAGAGGGCTTCCGTCCTGGACCATGCTCCATGAATCGCATAGCCCTCCACAGCCGCCCCAGAACCCGAGAGGGAGGAGTCCGTTTTCATCCCCAGGGACGCTCTGGTCAGGTGAAGGGGGCTCCCACTGAGAGATTGCCCTGCATCAGCCACCAGCGAAGATCAGGCAGCAAGAGCGGCAGCATTGGGATTCTGTCCGACTGAGGCCCCGTCTCCCAATCCCAATTGGTCACAATGTGCAGCTGGTGGCACCTCATCTTGAGGCAGGGATGATGTACAGCGAAAACGTAGGAGGCCATCAGGCCCAGAATGTACTGGAACCACCATGCCCAAGGTGGATTAGTTGGCCAGAAAGTGCCCCACCGTCTTGCAGAGGGACATAAGCTTCTCAGGTGTGGGGAACACGCGCTGAACGGTAGTGTTGCGATGTACCCCTAGGAGGACCAGTTCCTGAGAAAGGCATAAATGTGATTTCCTAGGGTTGAGGGAAAACCCCAGCTGATGAAGGATATCCGCCAATCTCTGGCAGGAGTGCACCACGCTTTCGAGTGACCCCACCCTAACCAGCCAGTCATCCAAATAAGGGTATAGATGATGGTCCTCCAAGCAGAGAAGGCCCGCCACTATGTTCATCAACTTTGTGGAGACATGAGGGGCTGAGTGCAGGTAAAATGGTACGACAAACATCCTATGCAGCTGATATATGGGTACATGCAGGTATGCATCCTTGAGGTCCAGGGAATACATCAAGTCCCCTGCACACAGAGTCTCCTTTATGTGCGTAGGAGTGATCATCTTGAAACGTTCCAGCAGTAAAGACAGATTTAGAAATTACAGGTCCAGGACTACCCTCAGGCCAGCCTGGTTGTTCTTGGGTACCGCAAACATCCTGGAATAGTAACCGAAGCCCCCGTCTACAAGAGGAACCGGTTCATACGCCTGCATCTCCAAGAGAAAAAGGATCTCCTGTAAAAGAGGGGGGACCCGATCTGACACAGAGGAGGAGAGGATGGTAGAGGTAAAGGTATAGGAAGACTGAAGCCTGTGGAGACTATGGATAGGATCCACAGGTTGCTGAAAAGACGCTTCGAGGTGTACTGGCACAGGGCCAAAGGGCCCCCACAGGCAAGCTCTGCTCCCAGACTTGTACGTCGCTGCTTCTTGGCATCCGAGGCGGGGGCAGAGGAGCGTGAGCGGAAAAACCCATGCAATGTCGCTCTGCTGCTTCCTCCTGTTGTCGCTGGGCAACCTGTCAGGCTTCTGTGTGCCGCAGTCCCGGAACCCCTTGAAGCCAAAGAAAGCGCAGGATTTGAACTCGGTCCTGCCCTGTAACTGAGGGAAGAATTTCTGACCTGGTTTTGTCAAGATGGCCAATGACTTGGGGGTTTGAGTGGAGGATTACTTCTTCGTCAACTCATCATGGGTAGATGTAGCCCTGAGGGGACCAAAAACCTGCACCGTAGGATCCGCTGCCGCTTTCAGAGGGAAGTGGGCTGGGATCATCGTGCAAAGCTGTCATGCACTCCGTCCCTCCATCTACTGTTGTCCCTGTTGCACGGACACCCACATCTACTTCCAG
This sequence comes from Ambystoma mexicanum, assembly GCF_040938575.1. NCBI lineage: Eukaryota > Metazoa > Chordata > Amphibia > Caudata > Ambystomatidae > Ambystoma > Ambystoma mexicanum. Next base: position 1,492,543,946 of record NC_090921.1, read on the forward strand.
TCCCCATTCAGGGTGGCAGCAGTTTGGTGTCCGTTTGCCTCGTTCATGGACTGATGACAGCCATCGTCTGGGGAAATCACTTTCCCATCACACAGGACATTTACGTCCGTTTCTTTACTGGCAACTTCCCTGGCGTATTGGTTCAGGCAGGGTCAGGCATCCTGTTGCTAAGCAGCCACGTTGAAATCACGTGACACGGAAGGTCCGCTCACGTGACGTTGTTCCCATGCCGATAGGTTAAAAGCCCTGATCCCACGCTCTACCGTGCTTAACAGCTGTTCCGGTTAGCACTGTTTGGCGTACCTCTCGAACACCGACTACTGGCTTCTTCGATCAAGGACTACGAACTAGGGACTTCCTTTTGCCTTACCCTTTTGATTGTTGCCTCATGAACTGATCTCCTGTTACCTCGACCCACGGATTTTTGAACTTGGATTCCCCTTTGCTCTGTTCCTCGGATTTGGTGTTGTCTTCTGCTTTACCCGGATTAACCCGATTTTGGATCTGTTGCACGGACTTCTACTGGCTCCTCCCTTTGACCACGACACTTCAAGATCTTGCTTCCTCCTATTCCCGATTGCAACTCAAAACATCTACAGGTACTTCCAGTGTTTGGTACGTTCAAATCCGGAGCGGTGACCAATCATCTACATTCTTCTGCTGTCACTCTTACCATACATTGAGGGTACTACCATTAACACCTACCACGATACTTGCCCCTGAGGCCCTGGTTTTGTCAAAAGTTGCACCCCTCCCACAAGTAGGTAAGCTATTTCATAGTGGCCTGTATTCAGTTGTCCCTATTGGTATTCCCTTACATTGGTGTTCTGTGTTAACTGCTTGTTTGCCTTACAGCGGCCTGGGGTTTCCGGTATTCCAGGGTTTCCGGCGTTCCAGTACCTATCACCTGTGGCCTCAAGGATTGCCCAGGGAGTTGTTTGATACCTTCCTGTGTGGTACTTGGGGACGGAGGCCTTTATAATCTACACGACTATCAAGTCTTGACAGACTGTGAATCCATTTTTTATAATCTGGATTATGGAGGCCTCAGCTGCAGATCCCGTGGCCGCTCTAGTCCAAGCAATTACCGTTCTACGGGCGGATATGGCAGCAGCCACCACTGCCATACATCAACGCCTTGACTCTATACAGAGTGAGCGCCATCCTTTGCTCGCAGACCCAGAGTTAGGGGATGTTCCCCCACAACCCACAGCACCCAATGTTGCACCTCCCGTCTTTATAATCTACATGACTATCACTCTTGACAAAAGCCCATTCGATGGGTGAAAGCACTGGCAGGCCCTGAGCTGGATCCAAGATGGACGCCTGCCTGGCAGGCTCCGACACGTGCCGCACTGCCATTTTGAAGCCTTGCGCCACGCCCTGGGCAGAAGGACGCAAAGGCCCTGAGCCAAGAGAGGCCTCAGACGAGAAAGGATACAGCTTGGGTCTTGCACCCGGAGTGGAGGCGTCGACCTCAGAGATCACTCCAGTAGGCGCTGAGCCCTCAGCTGGACAGCCGGTAGTCGTAACACCCAGACTTCCAACCTCAGCACGAGCTCCGGTAGGCTGGACGCCCTCGGCACCTGTGCGGGCAGCCGAGGACAGACTCTTGGAGGTGGCACACGTAATCCTTTACTCCGTGGGGTAGAAGAAGAGGACGAACTTGATTGCCCTTCTGGGGCCAGCCTGGTAGAGCCCCTGAACCCCTCAGCTTGGGAGCCGTTAGACTGGAAGGCCTCAGGCCTGCCAGAACCTGAATCCGGGAACCCTGATCCGTGGGAACCTCGGGGAAGGAGTCGCTGCGTTGTGGAGCCGTGCAGAACAGAAGGCCTACCTTTTCTTGACGAGAGGTCCTGGAGATGAAGTCCTCAAGGTGGGCGGAGGGAAAGAGTGGAAGATCTCCCTCCACCGCGACAGTGAAAGCACTGCATGCCAAACATGAGTCCCAGCAGTAGTTGTGCCCCAAACACTCAAGACTGAGTGCATGGAGGATTGAGGCTGGGAACGAGCCGTTGCATGAGGCTCATCTCGTTAATCCTCCTACGGCTGACATGCGCTGGGGGAGGCGAGCCACAGAAGGGAAGTGAAAAAAGAATTGGAAAAAAACAGTTAGCAAGCAGAAAAATAAATAATTCTCTGTGCTGGCTGCCAGGTCTGACACCGTCCATGTGAAAAAAAAAGGGACTGACGTGAGGCGCCGGAGGGTGGGGCCTTGGCGGGACCTTCCCACGCCAGAACCCCCTGCGCGCTATGCTAAATTTAAAGGGGAAGCTCAATTTTTCACTGCTAAAGGTTCTGGTAAAATCCCCATGGTGGGGGACGCCCCCACAAGGATAGAGGAAGGGGGATGGGACATATGAGTATGATGAGGACCCATTTGTTGGAACCACGGGACCCTCATGAAGACTCTTTGGTTGACCATGGGCTGGGATCGTTGCACTTTGCCAAAACTGGATTAAGGGCCCGAAGGCTGAGGAACTCTTAAGTGAATACCATTTCCCTCATCGTTTGAACAAGTGACCTCTACTTGGTCTGCATTACTTTGCATAAAAACCAGAACTGTCAAATCGCACTCTGTTCCAATAGTAGCTACAAGTTTTAAATGCAATAGCCCCCACGTTTTAAATGAATAACCAAAAGGTTTACATTGCCATTTGTTTGAGAGAGTTGAAGGGACCCCGTTGGCACAGCCCCATCTCTGCCTTGCTGACCAGTTACCCTCCACCTCCTGTCCCGGCCTCCAGGCTTCCATTTGTTGTTGAATTCTGATAGACCTCGTAGCTGTTTGTGAGGCCCCATTGAGGATGACATTGGCTTACAGCCATGGGGGTCTTTTTATTTTCCACACCTGTTAACTTTTGGAGTTTACACCCTGGTGCTTGGCCGATCCCCTATTTAGCAGGAAATAGTTTAGCAAGTTATTCATGTCCGTTTGAACTGACATATGTGTTAAACCTTTATCCGTAGGTATTAAAGCAGAGGGTTGACCCAAAGTTAGCCAAACTCCAATGATAATAAATAAACAACCTTCAACCGGGTAATGCAACCCCCTTAGCTGCTTGTCAAGGAGATCATAATTTGTCAGGTCGGTTGTGTCAGTGTTTACCGACAAAGCGATGTTCTCTTTTCTCCAATCTCCAAAAGGGTGCCCCTCACTCATGGGCTTAGGTCTTTTTTCTGCTGGAGTTGTCTTGGTCAGAATCAGCTCCTGATGAGGCAAAATTGGTGAGTCATACTCTATAAGCCCTTCTATCCTTAACGGTTTTAGGAGGGGGGTTTCCTTTACTCTGACCTGGCCCTTGCTGAAGAAATGTTGCCTTTGCAAAGGCTTCTTTGATCGTTATATTTCGGAAAAATGTTTTGGAAGATTTTTTGGGTGATTCTTAGGCTTTTTTCTCCAACTGCACCTCATGGTTTTTCTTACATGGAGGTTTCTTACGCTGAATCTGAACTAGAATGCTGGAATCTACCCGAAGACATAGAGCTATGGGACCTTCGTTCACGTCACACAGCTCCCGAATGACGTGGACAGAGAAGCCCAGTTCTTCTTGTAAAGTTACCTCTGGGATTTGCAACATTTGTATTGCCTGAGACAAATCCAAAAATCCTTTTTTTGTGGGAGGGCTCCAGTCATGAAATGGTCTTTTAAATCTGCCTCCTGCGTGGCCGTGTCCAATCTTTTTTTAATAGAGTCAAGGGCGATAACAAAAATAGAAAGAATGTAATTGAAAGCATATAATGCTTTTTCTGCATACGGGGCCAGTTCCTCAATTGGGTTAGGCAATTTTATTGCTACACACGCTGATGTTTTACGCCGAGGAGTAGGCGCATAGGATGTGTCAGTAGTATCAGTCACATAGTCAAAAGCCTAAAAGCCTCCTGATCAAAATAAATAGGGGAAATCAAGGTCAAGGTATTGTGCACATTAGAAGGTGATTCCAGGTTAATGCGACCATCAATAATATTCACTAGTTCTTCCGTTAACTCAACTGTATTTGAGGCTGCTTCAATAGTTTTTATCATTCCCCTATTCGACCCAACACCGGAGGGTGGAGTCTCAGGTTCTATGGACTTTGATACTCTTTTTTGATTCATGGCATGTAAAGCCGCCGACTCCTTTGGGGGCAAGAGCGGCAGTGGAAGATTCCTCGCCATCTCAAACATTTGTTCAGTGATGGTGGCATCATAGCTTTTGGCAAGGCTTCTGAGCAAGTACATGCTAAGCATAAAATCAGGTTATTCTGGTACAACTCCAAGCTGGTCTTATTATTCAGAAGGGGAGACAGATCCCAGAACTTCACTCCTTCCAAATCAGGGCTCCAGACTACTCCAGGCAGCTCGTTCAAAAACACGAAACACACGAAACACACAGCTCGGACAATGCGCACGCTCCGCCCCGGTGCTGGAGGTTTTGTTGATTCAGCTCCTTCTTGCACAATGAAGATGGAAGCAAGACTGCTCGCTCCAACGATGTGTTTACACAAAGATTGCTGCCGCCAATGCCATTTATATTATCAACTTGGTTTGCATTGTGACCTGCAGTTGCACAGCTATTTAGGTATTTTCATCTGAACCCACAGCATATGGTGGGCCTCCCCAAGATGTCTTTTTCCCTCTACTGTGGGGCCTTGACACCTTTCCCACGAGAACAGGACATACCTCCCCAGCATTGGGGTAAGGGCCTGGTACTTTAAAGGGACCCCTGCAAGATAACAGGGAAGTCACTGGTATCCATCTTATCTCAGACTGACAGAGGAGGGGGGGACCGACACACAGAAGAAGGGGCCAGCCATCTTGAATATACCCAAGCGTAACATCCTCGCCATCATACCCGCCCCTAACTTCATGGCATTTTGGGAAAGAATTTTACAAGAAATACCCTTTACAGAGGGCTTGGAAAGGAGCAATCTGCAAAAGCAAAGTGACTATATGAGTGGGTGAGAGCTGCCTTTAATTGAATCAACTTTGGGATTCCTGTAGGAAGTATCTTGAAGAATCATTTTAGAACCATCATGGAACAACTTCACTGGAACCCTGTTGGGGTAAAGGCTGTCCAAAGGCTGTCCAAAGTGCCATCCATTGGGTAAAGACAAGGACTTCCAAGTAGTGTGCAGATTCTCCCCACAACCACTCCTAGGGAAAATCTGAAGTGACCTGCTGGAACGCCGAGTTCAGCTGGACACTGATATACAGGACTCTGTCAGCAAGTATTAATGGAAACTTTTTTGGCTGGGAAGGGCAGAAGACAGACTCACTTTTCCTCAAGGACCCATTGAACGGGTTTCCACAACATCCTAATTACCAATAGAAGCTTGACTTTGGTGCTGCCTACAATTTCAAACTGCTTCTAGTGCTCTAAACTATTTCACACCACTGCAAAAGCTAATAGAGCTGCCTTTGACATGCTCTGAACTAAGTTGCTTCTCGTGCCTTTAGGCTACAACCAACCATGGAGCTCTTTGAGCCCCAAACTATTGTCGCTTGTCGTACCGCACAGCTTTGTTGGATCCAATCTAGCCAGTTTGCCTCTGAAGACGAATCTCTGCTTTCTTCGCACCAAGGACCCGTCAAGCCTTAGAGCAATACCAACTCAGACATTGGCTGTCTGTCCCAAGCTTCTTTGAGCATGAAGCAGTTACAGTTTGTCCAACCACACCACATTGTCGAAATCCAGTGAATGAGCTGGCCAACTCAAACTTCATTCAACGAACCCTAAAGTGCCCAGAAGCCTGCCTAAGTGCTTTAGAGACAGTAAAAGAAACAGCTACTTACCTTAGTGAGTACTGTACTCCTGGTCCATAGATCGCCATGGGGATGGGACCACAGCCTTTTGCAAGGTAAAAATAAACTTCCTGTTTAAATCTGCCACTGCAGTCTCCTCCTGGTCTCACCCATCAGTCGTCGTACGCTCATCAGCTACTACCACTACCTAACTGATTAATGGGGGGGTGGTGCCGGTTGTTTCGAACGGTGGAAAGGGGTCTAAGGACATACAGTAGACACTATGGGAAGTATCTGTTTCTCACTCTAACATCCTGGTGGCCGATTTCACAGCAATGAAGCAGCTTTGGGAGAGGGAGATCCCCCTATTGACTAGCAAACAAGTAACATAAAAATAGATTGTCCCAATCTGGCACCTGCCCTATAGCCATTGTCCAGACAGTAGTGCTTACAGAATGCCAACAGTAAAGACCACATGGCAGCCCTACTGATTATGACCCAAGGGACATTACACTTGAAAGCCACAACCTTGTACTTAGCCAGGATTGAATGAGCATGTATGTCCTTTGCAGGGGTTACACTTTTGTGTGACGTAGCCGGGACTTGATGCCTGAAACCAGCTATCTGGCTAAAGTGAACTTGGTGGCCTGGAAACCAGGATGCTGAATGTGACAAAAAGTGCCTCCGATTTTCTCACTTGTTTAGTTTAGTGCAGGTAGAACTTAAGAGCTGACATTGAGTGAAGAGTGGGGTCAGCAGGTGATGAGGATTTGGAAAGGTGTTGGAAAAATGGCATCCTCGTTGATATGGAAAAAGGACACCATCTCAGGTAAAAAAAAATCTGTGTGCCTCCTTAGAACCACCTGGTCTTTGCGAAAAATGGCATAAGGCTCAGAAGGTGACAGCACTTGAATCTCGCTAACTCTTTGTGCAGGCGTGGGAGCTACCAGAAGAGAGAGAAATCTTCCAGGTAAGAAACCTCAACTCTGTCGAGACCAATGATTCAAAAGGTTTATGCGCAAATGCCTCCAGAACAATGTTAAAATCCCAAACTAGATGAGGTCTCTTAGCCATGGGATAGCACCCTGTTAGGCTATCTACATGCCTGTCTAACACTGGATTAGAAGTGTAAAAATACATGCCCTGAGCATTGTGATAGGCCTGGGTAGCCGCTAGGTAAGAGCGACAGGCAAATATCCTTGATGCTGTCAGGTAAGTCAAAGAAGTGAGAAAATCTCATTAAGCTGGCAATCCAAAGGGCTGATGTGCGTGTCAAGGGCCTAATGACACAATCTGGTTTGCTTACATTACTACTACCACTCTGCGGAGGGCTTTCTGGCTGCCTGAATCAGGTTGTTGTTGCTGGCTGTCACAAAGAAGTCTGCCTGTGGATGACTGCACTGCGAAAAAGAACTCCAAGAAGATGGCTGGGCTTCAGGGACATCTGCTGCTTGATCACCTACTCTCAAATCTTTGCTTCCAGCTGGCACAATGGCAGGGATCTTGTTCTGCCCTGATTTTTCAGGTACAGAATTGATGTTGCTCTGGAAGAAGATCCGTTTCCCTCTGAGCACAGGGAAAATTACCTTTGGGGTGTTGTAAATCAGACATACTTCAAGGATGTTGAGGTGAAGACTTTCCTAGAGGGACCATGGACCCTGAACATTAGGCGATCCCAGGCTGCCTCCCCTACTGTGGAGAGAAGAGTCCATAGTTACACATTTCTCTGGAGCTATTTCTTGAAAAGGAACCTCCTGGATCAAGTTGCTGAGCTCGCTTCACCATGCTATGTCGAGAGATAGAGAGGCTAGTATCTGGATGCGATCAGATTGCTTCCCCGTTGATTGGTACCAGGAGCGTGCTAAGTGCAGCTTTAAGTGTCTCATTGTTAGGTGGACTAGAGGGATGCAAAGCCTGCAAACAGCCATCAGCCCAAGGAGCCTAGGAACCACCATACTGAGATTTAACCTCTGCTCTGGAAGTGGCCCTCTGCCACACCAACAAGATGACTGTGATCCTGTGATTTGCAAGAGTACGAGAAGGATTAGCGGCTAAACCCTCACACTACCACAAATCTATAGTGAACCTAATCATAAAGGTTAAACCCACCTTTTGTGTTAACGTGGATCAAGGACAAGCTATACTCTTAAAAGGAGTGTTAATGTCATGATAGTATCAACGCAAACTGCAATAGTACAATAATCCAAAATAAAGGAATGCCCAATCAAGATTATATACAAATTATATATATATATATATATATATATATAATATATATATATTTTTATTTTTTATTTTTATTGGTTAATGTGTTACGCAGCTGTAAAAAAGACAACTTTTTAACACAAACGACAAACCAGAAACAAATCATCCCCCATCCCTCCCTCAAGTCCCCACAACAGAATCACAAACGCATTTCTCCCTAATAAAAACAGGATAAGCAAGTTACAATCTCCAATCTGACAGCTGCAGTCACCCTCTCTGCCTACTCAGTACATGCCAAGGACTTCCACAAAATTGTGAAGAATACAATACAGGATTCATCATTACCATTCATCAGTAATGCCCTTAACTCCTCCTCCCCTAGATCGTGTCTAGTTTGTGTCTAATTCTGGCTGTCTGTTCTGATCTTGATGGTCGTGCAGATTAATAAATACCTCCATCCCCAAGTACCACCAGGCAGAAGACCAATTACTGCCTGTGCAATCTTTGAGGCCACAGGTGTAGTGAGCCGTCAATCTGGAACCAGGAACGCCTGAAGGACCCCTGACCACTGTAAGGCAATGACTGATTATTCAAAAAGTGTAATGTGCGAATATATGCAATATGAGAACAAGTCGTACCAAGGCTTACCTAAGTGTAATGTGATCAAGAGCCTTACCGGGATGGAAAACAGCAGGGGACCAACAGCAGAGTCAGTGTGCCAGGTATCCAGTGAGGCTTGGGTAACAGAGTAACACCCGGGTCAAGATGAATGGCACAAGGAGTAATCCGTAGCAGTCCAGTGTACAAAACGAGGTCAAGAACCGTAGATTTCCATAGCCGAAAAGTTCAGTACAAAGGATAATCCGATATGCAGTCCGGTAAGCAGATCCAAGGTTGAAAGCCAGTAGAAACAACAACAAGGTCCTAAGCAATGGTGACAGAATGCAGGAAGACAAGAAGAAACAATCCGTGCAGCAGTCCCTGGTCGTAGTACCTAGTAATCCAATAGTAAACAAGACGCCAAACAGTCCTTACGAGAAGCAGCTGTGAAGCACCGCTTCCGTGTCTTCCGATGCTCTTAACTGCTTGATGCAGTCACATGATGCGAATCACGGAAGCGTGAGGCGTGAAAAAACGTGTCATGTGATACAAGATGATGAACGAGGCTGTTGTGCAAGTCTAGTCACGTGACGCATGAACCTCCGTGTATCCGGGCGGCAGCGCCAAACATGTGGGAGTTTCCATGGGAGCTGCCAACTAAGGGAGGGTTGCAAAACTCCTGGAATGCCAACCGGCGCTCTCCCTTGTCTGGCGGGATGTCACCGCCTCTGTGTGCGGGTTCATGAGTCCCGAGCGCCCTGGTGGTTGGTGACTGCTGTACCAGGTGGGCTAATCGGTGTACCTGTAGAATGTTTAGCAGGGTGTGTACTGGGAGACGTGACACTGTCCTTACAGCAGTCAATCTCAGTGCAGTCGGGGCATCACACCTCATCAATAAATGTCTGACCATTTCCAGACAGGGATCTCCACACAAGCAACAAAAGTGTTGAGTTAATCCATGCTCCAGTGATTTCAAAAGTTTTGACTGGATTCATTTTTAGCCTCAGGTAATCCCAGGCCAGGCAATGGCCCACAAACTGCTGGAGGTAGCCCGGTGGGCTCTTGGTCAGGATGTATTCGAGAAATTCGGTGCAATTATTCTTAGTCTGGAGTTCCATGATTTGCAGTCACGATGAAAAGCAACAACTTTACTGTAGAAAGAACAAAGAAAATGAAGAATATAGATGTAGCAAGCACTGTGGGGAATGTAGCAAAGGCGAAAGGCAAGACAGTGTCACGCAAAATTATATGGCTTGGGAGGAAAAAGAGGAACTGGGTGTCCCAAAAGTGGATAATGGGGGCTAGACCTCTCAAAAGTACCTTAATCAGTTCTTGGGCAGTTTGACGGCTTCGGAAAAGGCTTCTCAGCACTGTGCGTGTGGGTTGAACCGGGTTCAGGTACGGCAAGCTGCAGTGATCCAGGCAGCAAGTTGGTACGAGATGAAGTTTTGTGCAGTTTGATGTGGCGCTCATGCAGTGCAGTTCGATGAGGCCACCGGGGTCAGTTTGACGGTTGTGCTTGGGTCGATGAGTAAGATGCTGGTGGTTTGTTGTGTTGTTTGAGACGTGGTGGTTCGAAATCTTCAGCAGCGGCAAGCTACTTGTTTGAGCCGCAGCATGTGACATGCTCTTCTGGGTCGATGAACTGGTTCGATGCAGCAACACAGTGGTTTGAGGTCTGAAGAAGTGCCTAAGGCAGCACTGCTGGTCCTAATGGTTCGAAGGTGTTCGAACATTGTCGACTTGGGTTTGTGGACAGTACAAAGTGATAAAGTACAGGAATTCAGCTGCTTGGCTTCTTCTGGTGCTGCGATTCCCTATGCAAGGGCTCAGAGGCAAGAGTAGTACTTTTTGTTATTTTTTTATTGTATTTAGTTTTTTACAAATCTTTGTTATTCAGTTACATCAAGTATTCGATCAGAAAGACAAAAAGACACAAAAAAAAGAACCAATAAGAGCAATGAAAACAGTAAACCTTAGGGCAGCCAGGGAGAACATTGAAACTACTGCGGTTCTCAACTTATGATCCGCATTTTTCAGATTCAAACAGACACATTGCTTCCAAGAACATAGAACATCAAAATGTATAAAACATCTAGGCTTCTACAGAATAATAAAACATCAAAGACGTGTCATCTGTCTCTTGCTAGTAGTCTATCAAGATAGTTTACTGAGGCGCACGTCAACATTTTATTATGACCAACTAAAATTGACGCCCACCAAACGTCCATGTTGTCATTGAGAGGTGCAAACTGGACCAGAGCGACAGTTCGTTCAGAATTTAATGCTAAACAGTTGACCACAAGTGTTTTAACGTTTCCACATAATTACTGCAATATCGACATGAGTTATTTAATGTTGCTTTGTCTAGTTTCTGCCAGACCATCTCTTTTGTCGGCAGTAAATTTAGCCATAAACGGAAAAATTGGTCACAATTATATCTTGAGGGAAACTGTCGCAAGTACTTTTCCCATTTCAATCACAGTCCAGGCATGCTAGATGTCACCTGCAGACGTCTGCCACCTCCAGTGAGGAGCCTGGGTACCAGAATAACTGGTGAAGAGAGCAGGTCTCGGTCCAACAACATGTCACCCAATGTTCCCTGTGGCTAGGAAGGGAGTAGAGTTTGCCTCTGCCTTGGAACACCTGTCTTCACCCCAGGCAGAGGGCTTTGGAAAGGACCATTCTCTCAACAGGGTCCAAATGTATTCTTCCGTCCTTAAGAGTCCAAGATGACTCAAAAAAAGAGTGGGAGACCCCTTCCTTATAAAAGCAGAAGGTCACCTAGGACTGGATGAAAGCAAGCATGCTTTGAGAGGTCCAATCTCGTTCAAGGTAACCAGTAATTTTGGCCTTCTTACATCATACTCAAAGTGCATTGCTCTGCAGAAAGTGTAGGACACAGGAAGGAAAGAGAAGCCCACAGAAAACAAAGAAGGAGGAATCATTTCCCCAGCTCTTTTACTCTTCTCAACTGTCCGAACTCCGCCTTGTTACAAAGCTGCCGCTTCAAAGGTCCTTTAGTATGCCACACCTTGTCCTAAGGCTAGCTATTTTCTTGTGGGTGGGCTTCTTTGAAGCTTGGTTCCCAGGCGTCCTCCAGCTGGGAATTTCCTGGGCTGGAAAGGGATGGAAAGGTGTTACACAACCGCCCAAATGATTAAAGGAGAAACAGCTTTCTTGCCTATTGTCCCGATGGCTGAGAGACCGGTTTTCTGACTAGAATCCACATAGCCTTTCCATGCCTGATTTGAAAACCATAGTGCAAAAATGTGTATGATACAAAACTGATGTGGCTGTAATAAATGTGTGAACTCTCAATCACCACCTGAAAACCCAGATATGGCTTATTAGAGGTTATCCGTGGGTATAATGAGTAGCTCATCAAAATTATTATGCTTTTGGATCAGTGATGGAGATTTAAAGGCAAACTCTGTGTGCAGTGACTTTGCTGCCACAGCAGCTGTCAAACTGGGCACCTGTGACATTTGCACCTTCTTGTGCCACTGAAGAGCAAGAGCTGAAGATGAGGAGGCTGATGCAGCACAACACAGGTGTACTATGCTTTTGGCATGGAGCTTTCTGAAAGGGAAGTCCATTTAGCAGACATCCCTTTATGAGCTGGATATCCGCATCATTTTATTATTAATAAAAATCAAAAAAGCAAGGGCTTAACACACCTGCCAAATAGCAATGCTTCACAGATCTTCTGCTGCAACGAAAAGATCCTTGTAGCCTGTGAGTCCCATGCAAATCCAAGAATGATAGTGAAGAATCCCAGAAAGAGAGTAACCACTAATATCTGAGCCCAAGAAGCCACCTGCAGAGCTGAAGGGGCCTAGACCAACCAATCATCCAAATAAGGGTAGACAAGCTTCCCCCGGAGACAAAGGAAGCTGGCAACTGTGTTCATGAGCTTGTTTAACACTCTGGGAGCTGAATTTAGTCCAAAAGGCAGAGCCCTGTATTGAAAATGTGTCCTACTGATATAAAATCTGAGGAACCTCTGTTATTAAGGCGCGTGCAGGTATGCCTCCTTGCGGTCCACTGCACAAAAACAGTCGTCCTTCTGTAAGGATCCCGAGATTTGTGCTGGCATGATCATCTTGAATGTCTTGTTGCGGCAAAAAGACGTAGAATTGTTCAAAACTCAGCATCTTGTTCTGCAAAGGAAACAGAGGATATAAACTCCCTCTCCTCTAGGAGAACAGGCTTGATCGCTTCAATAGACAAAAGCTTGTTGACCTCCCCTAGAAGTGGAGTGGATCCAAGCTGGATGAGGGGCATAACAGAATGAGGACAGGGAAAAAGAAAGATGGTAGGCCCGGGAATAAAAATGGAGACTATACAGGGGTCCTGAGAGACGATACGCCATTGAATAACTTGATGAGGGAGGCTGCAGCAGGCTGGTGTTGGGTGGACCTATCTCATCTCATCATTGCTTCTTAGAATATGCGGAGGAAGATCTGGGCGAAGAAGCACTTGGAAGAAGTGTGTGTTTGTTTTCTTCTACGGGGACTGGGTAACCTGTCTGGGTTTCATGACTTTGGCCATGGTAGGTGTGAAATCCCCCAAAAGATCTTTGCCAGGCCTCCCAGGACAAGAATGACAGAGGAAAGTGTTAGTGCCCAGGTTTGGAAAGGACCGATGGGACCTTTGCGGTCTTTGTCAATGCCTTTCTTTTATTAACCACTTTGACCGTGGATGGATGGAAGAAATCTGGACTGTCGAAGTGCAGGGACAGTACCTGTCTTGTACCTCCTCGGTGAATTTGGTAGCATGTAGCCAGTCCACACTGCTCATATAATCGCCCAATGCAATCCCTCCATGGGAGGTGTCTATATATTGGACAGAAGCGTCATAAAGGTCCTGAGATATGAGCTTTGCCTCTACAAGAACTGATTTGAAGACTTCTAGCTTCTCAAGAGAAAGGTAAGCCTTCGAGTCAACAATTACCTTCCACAACATTTGGTTGGCAGGGCCCAGGGGTGCGTTAAGTGCAATTAGGCATTAGGGTACACCTTGCATCCGTACGCTTCAAGCTATTTTCCCTCCTTGTCCAGTTAAGTCACCAAAAAGGAAGCGTTGCACTGGTAGAGGGCTTGATTTAAAGTGAGACTGAGGTAACATATGCAAAGTTAGACTGTGGGTGAGTGTTGAGGCTTAGCTTCCCAGAGGCGAGGGGCCTGTAGTGGGCTTCAAGTCTCCTTTTGGTAGAATGAACTGAGTGGAGTTTCTGTCAGACCTGGCAAGCCTCTGCTAGAATGCCCTTTTGGATGGGGAATCTGGATCTAATGGATAAACTCAGGGCCAGAACTTCTGAGAGGACTCCAGGTTCTTGTGGAGTCTCCTCCGGAGTGGAAATTCCCGGGAACTCTGCAAGGTATAACATTCTGTCATGGAAAGCTAGTGAGGAATGTCATGTGCCTCGCTTGACAAGCTTTATCTGGCAGATCAGAGGTATTCTGTGGGGCAGATGAGGGCAGCGGTAGCTGAGCCAGAGCAGGGTGAAAGAGCAGACCCTAATGCTAAATAATGATTTAGACTACATCAATTTTTGGAATATCTCAAAGAAGCAGTCCAGAGGGTTGGTCTGGGGTTGGGTGGTTGACGTCAGCATCCTTGTGGCCGCCACACAGGGAGAAGGAGTCCACAATGAAGTAGATGGACCCCAGTATGGTTGTTTGTGCTGGGAGTCCCAATATGTAGGAGTCTATGAAGTACGTTCCAATGATGAAGTACGGTATGAGGCGTGCAAGTTATTGGACTGCCAGGAACTAAAGCCCTTCCAATTTGGAGACTCACAGCCTCCTCTGCGTACAACTCGACGCCAACTCACCAGGCACAGTACTGGCCAGTGATCCGCTGTCTTTTTGTCGTGGTGGCCCACACCAATTTAGGGCGTCACTTTAGGAGTCTTGTGTGCCTGAGGACTACTTGTGTGCCACTTTCTTTTAATCAGCCATGTTGAGATTTCCGCAACTGGTGATATTGGGACATGAGGTCTTTTACCTACCAACGTGGAGCCCTTAGAATCAGGTTTCAAGAGACCCTTGGTACGGTTTCCTGTAACAGGGATGAAGGGAGTGTCAGGTGCAGGCCTGGGATGTACTGAACAATGTTCAGTTGCTAGTAACTCATGCCCCATCGGACCTAGTTCCGGTGTTTGACCCCTAAGAGCCCTGGAGCTGGTGTTGGTCGATATGGTTTCAGGGCTACATCCGGTGGGTCTTGGAGGATCCGGAAGACCACTCCTGCACGCAACAGTTTCAAGGAATGAGCCATCATGCCAGGGTGCCTGTGAAAAAAGGTGTCCTTACCTCAGAGGAAGGAGCAAAAAGACTTCTGCCATTGATTCTGATCAAATTCGTTCACAGAGACATTAGGAACCAAGATGCACGGGTGTCCAGATGTGGCCGAAACCAGGCACTCCAGGCAGAGATTGTGTGTGTGTATGTATGTCTGAAGCAGGGAAACTCCTGATGCAGGAGGCACAGGAACTAAATCCTTTCATCACTGGCTTATGGTTTGGCAGTGAGGGGTCGGGAATCAGTGTTGAAGAAATGTAAAAAATAAAGCAGGGAAGCTTGGCGCAACATCCAGTCTCATTGAGAGGTAAAACAGACTGACAGGCAACGCCAGTGGGAGGAATGAGGGTACAACAAATTTAAATGGGAAGTACATTTTTGTGGTGCAAAAGGCTGCGGTCCAGTCCGCATGGAACAGACTGCCATCAGTTTCGAGGAAAGGGGACAGGATGTAAAAGTAAGAAGATATAACGGTATAAAATAGTGGTTCTCTCCCCCTGTCCTTGTTCTTGGGGCCCTATTAACATTTAAGAACCCAATTGACATGTAGGATCCCAATGTATGCCTTAAAGAGATATTGTTGAACTTAATTGACTTTTCTGCAGGACCATTTATGAGCAGACCCCTCTTCTTCACTACCCAGAGAACTCTTTTCTCCCAAATCTGAATTCTCTGTCTGTCCCTTTAGTTTAATTAAGCTCTTATTTTATAGAACCTTAATTGCCAATTTCTCGTATTTTGGTACTCACCATTGATGTCTTGAATGCTGCCTTGATGTGTCACACCTTCCTGAGGAGGATAGCCTGTGCTCAGTGACCATGTTTCTTTAAGAGGCAAAGGAGCTATACCAAAGGAGCTATACCATTCATGTTGTGCCTTTTTCAAATGTAGGACTGAGATAACTGTTGGTCTAGTAGTAACTTAGAAGCCCTGCTCATCCCTGTACTCCTGCATGGCAGTGGTCATTTTGTCAAAGGGGACAACTCTGTAAACAATCCAGCCACATTACCAGCATTTAGTAAAGAAAACCCAATGGCATTATCTAGAAAAAACAAGCAGAGCACTAGAGAAAAAGGGAAAAATAAACTACCCAATTAAGTATGAGGGAAAAAGGAACAAATAAAGACTAACCATGGCTGCAGTGTGGTCATAGCACCAGGGGAAGGTCCTTCTGTCCCTGCAACTGCTAGCTTGCCACTCTCTGTGCCGGCCTTCCGGCGTCCTTCCTTGCTCCCTCTTTTCCTCCACTCTACCGCTGGCTCGGCGGTGCAGCATGGCACCGCCCCCCCAGGACGTTCTGACGTCAGAGGCGTGCCTCTGCATAGGATTCTTTCTCCTCCATTCAAGGTTCCTTGTCTCCATTTCCACCACCATATTTGAAAGGGGCGTGCCATTGCCAGTGAGGTCCCACTTTTCCAGACCCCTAGGGAGGGTCTGGCTTAGCGGGCTCACCTCCCTAGACTCTAAGGTGGTGACCTCCCCCTGGGGAGAAAGGACAAATAGTCCAGATTCATCACAGCGTCTGCAATCACTAATGGACTTTCCTCTGCATACGGGCATGAGACAGGGATGTCCCCTATCTCTGTTGCTTTTTGCTTTATAACACAAAATAACATAACAGGTGTATTTGTAGAGAGCATGATCACCCCCAGAGGGGTATCTTGGAGCTACTGACAGACAACATATTATTGTTACACAACTCAATGGTACTATTGTATCAACCTCAAATATGAAGGGCTGAGTGAACTTGCCAGAATTCAAACCTGTGACCATGAGGCCAAAGACAAGCCTCTGTAGTGGATGCATTAGTCCACAGAACCACAGACTGAGCGTATGCACTCACTATAGAGCTCTTGGCTGTCATAACTCATACAGACAGACAATTAACTGGCATGTTATTAGGGGGAGAAGCGCAAAGAGTTTAAATTTATGTATATTAAATCCTCTTGTATATCAGGCAATTTACAACTACTCCATGGCTGCTAGAGCGCATTAAGTTTTGGCACTGTATTGGGGTACAAGATAAACTTCGACAAGTCAGAAGTAATGCTAATGTGTGTGGGTATCCCTGGGGACCCGGGAGAAATAGCCCCTTTTAAATTACAGTGCCGGTCTCTTACATATTTGGGAATTCATGTAACAGCATATCTGAATGAGTTAGCCTTCAGAAAGTACTCACAAGTTGTCTCTAAAATTACCACAGATATGGTCAGATGGAACAGTTTGCTCCTTTATGACTGGGCAAATTATTACTATAAAAAGAACTCTTGCCCTTAGCTCGCCTGCTTAGCACACATGATGGCAGTAGCCCCCATCACAAAAATATCCCAAGAGATAGAAAATAATTTGGAAGTGCTATCTAGAGGCATAGGAAAGTGGGTCTGAAATGCAAGCACTTCAGAGGCAGGTAGAGGGGATGGTGATTTGACTGCCCCTACCCGGATGTCTTTTCTTTGGCAGCTCAACTATGCTGCACCAAGAGATGGCTGATTAATGATAAGCCGAGCTAAAAGTTGGTTGAACTGAATCTGCTCCACCCTTGTACCACTCGGAAGATACTGCCAATACAGAGAATACCTGGGGCTTTAAAGTGCCTCACTCTTCTGGGGAATACATTGGAAAATTGTCCTGCTGCTTAAAGTAAATTATTGATTAAACTGCATCCGTTCAATCCTGGCTAACAGTGTGAGCAGCTTTGATTTTAGAGGATAAAAGATTTGAGTGTAGAGACATTTTTATTTCTGATCTCTATATAGATTCTAAACCTGTTTGTGAAGTCAGGGATGCATTGGGGCTAGTTAAGGGAGAGTGGGTGGTGCATTTGACCCTTGCGCATGATATAGAACAAGTAATATTAGGAAGCATGCATGATAGATCTTTACAACTCTAGAATGTAGAATGTTCTAAGATCGGGATGTTTTTCTGAGGAAACAAAACCTTTATAGCCTGCTTAGACTGTAAAATGTGCAGAAGAATGCTACTTTGAAGACTCTTTGTTAAGAGGATTTGGGGTGCTCGCTTGACCCCATAGATTGGTTTAATTGATCCATGGGTGTTATGAGAAACCTGAAGGTGTCTCCCTGGGTAGTCCTCGGGGATCTGTCATCCAGGTGGCCAGGACACAGCTATCGCTATTGGATCCAGTTCCCGGAGGTGGACCAGTGAGGGAGGATCCCCTGGGTGGGTGGTCCTCGGGGAGGTTGAGTGGGACACAGACTGTCGAGACGCAGTATCACCTTTCCTTTAACACCTTTTCCCCATGCTCTAACGTAGGACATTCTAAACCACTGCTCCCCCCTGTCTAACTCGCACAACACAAAGACAAAGGACAATGGACTAACACCAGAGCCGTTTATCTGACATGTCCCAATACAAGGGTCAGGCAAAGTGAAGCAATTGATCAGAATCACACACCCACCTGACGGCCCTTCCCCACAGGGATAAAAGGTGGAGCCTGAGAGCACAGTATGAGCAAGGCGAGCACGGGAGACAGCACAATGAGACACAGCAGTTCAAACAAAGGAGAAAGGCGGCAGGAATCGAGATCGTGGCGAGGAAAGAAGTGACCTTGCCCTTTTGGTCCCAGACCCACGGATCCTCATTGGAAGAGAGTCTAAGACTGCAAACAATAGCAACAGTGTCTTGTAGAAGGTGTCAACAGTACACGGGGCAAGCCTATGCCGATTAGCAGGAGTGAGGGAGATTGCCGCAACTGTGGTACCGGCCTGGATTCCGACGAAGAAGAAAACCGAGCGGTTCATCACAGTAGTGAGTCGAGGGGAGAATCGATAAGAACCGGGCTGTGTTAATGAGAAGCGCAAAGTGGCAAGTTTGAACCAAGTTCAATGAACTCTGCAAAGAATTGTAACAAGTGTTACGGGGAGGACAGCAGCAGAGGGAAATCTGCACCACATGGGTGCTATCTCAAGAGACTCTGGTCGATCCCCATTGGAGCAAAACTACGGATACCTGAAGGACGTAGGGGGGCCCGCGAAATAGGTCAAACTGGTCATACATAAAGAGGGTCAAGTCCCCGTACAATCAAAAGACTTTGATCTGCAAACTAAGTGAAAGAAAGGGAAGTAAATCCTGCAGAAGGGCTAAGTCTAAATTTGCAAGAAACAGTGTGTTTGGAACTGTTTAAAAAGACATTAAGATTGGTGGAGTACGATACAAGAAGGGTCAGCGCACAGGGGGACCAAGAGTGTGAAGCCATCACCCTACGAGAAACTGTGATAAATAAGTGAGAAGGGTCAGCGCCCAGAAGTGGGGGACCCAGAGGTGAATTATTATCAGCCTAACAAACTTTAAAGGAACTTTTGTTTTTGTTATTTGAACACACCAGACCAAAAGGCAAGAGACTTTCTTAGGAAAACGAGACTTGGCCATCGACGGTCCTGAGAAGTGCCATTGGGACTGTTGTTGTGTGCTCGAGAAGCCGGAGACTGTACTGTGCTCCAAGCTGCCATCTTACCCTGTGTCCAAAATGTGGGGAAGGGAGGCCTAGGCTACCGCATCCTGCCATAATATTTGAGAACACTTCTTTCTTTTCTTGAAAACTATCCCACACCCTTGTTTTGTATTAGTTGTGAGGTTTGGCAATAGGTTTCTTAGTATATGCCTTTTTTTTATTTTGACACAACGCCACTAGGACTGCCTTATTTTTCATTTGATGGTCGACGCTTGCTCCCATCTTAGATTTAGGTTGTGTATGTCTTACTTGTTGTCACCATGAGTTCCTCACAGTGTCTTATAATTTGAAAACAGGGAAGTACAATTTAAATGAGTCCAGCACATTTATTGTACCCTGTCAAATATGTTTTCTATGGGCCTTACACAGTTACTAGATTCTTGGAGGAGGTGTGGACATATGGGCTCTTTGGGCCATTTGATTTGGTCATGTCCCTTGACAGGGATATTGGAGGGGGCTCGCCTCTGAATGAAAGAGAACTGCGGATAGTCGTTGAGCCAACCCTATAATATTTTTGTTTGGCTGGATTATTGAGCAGCTTGTGGAGTATGTACCCAAATTAAAAGTGATGCACATTATGTTTGCTGTGCATAGAACAATCCTCCTCCTTTGGAAATAAAAGGAACTTCCCATGCGCCACAAAGCTGTCAAAACTTTGTATTCATAAATATTTATGTAAGATCTGCCCTGGTATTGTGTAGAAGTTCATGCATGATTCCAATATGCACCATGTGTAGCTTTTATGTGACATAATAACTAAAGTGAATGTTTTTAACAGCTGCTCTGAATCACTATAGCCTTGGTTTCAGTAGCGGTTTCTCCATCTCAATACTGGAGATGCGGTAGGATTATTCCCTTCTTATAATTGATGGGTGCATTCCCCTGCATTCATGATGATTGGACCGGTGGTGGGGCAGACATCTGCTATTGAATATCGGCTATTGCGACAGGCATGTGATTGTTGAACTTAACACGGTGTTGTGTGGTTGTGACATTGTCTCTTGATTTGTTACTGCTATGTATTTGGATTTCATTTATTTCTGTAATACATAGTTGTTTAACAAAAATGATTTTGTTTAAGTACCCTAACTTTTCTATACTTGTCTCTAGTAGCAGCCTCATTTATTTCAATGTGTAGTGCTCGGAAATAGCAGTAATTGAAACAGTATAAAATTAAACAAATACATGACTATAGCATAAAATATAAACTAGCAGAAGAAAAGAAATATAAGAGTATAGGTTTATCACCCAGTTTTACCTGTTCGCTTCCAATGTCCCAGAGTATACTGTGGAATGCATTCCTAAATTCAGAAAGGAAAATCAGATGAATCCTTCCATTTTCGTTATATTCTTTCATTATTTAACTTAGAATTAAAAATAGTCAGAGCTTCAATTACGTCAGAAACGACAATACAAATTAGGATTTTCTGGTTTGATAGTTGTAACGTATACTTTTTTAGGCACACATTCTATGGACATACTACAAGAACGTGATCTGTAAGGCCTTTATTAAGTGCAAATGTGTCTTTTGAATGTACAGGTGTATCTGCCTTCGATAGACCATCGGAAAACCATACCTTGTGAACATTCACAATTGCATGGGAAGGTTTCCCAGATGCACCCAAATGATTCTTTACAGCCTCTGTGGCTCTGAGCAGAAGTCGTTCCTTGGACACCTCGTTTGGGTCACCTATTTCCTTCTCAAACCAGGCTCCACCAAGCATCACCTACAAAGTGTAATAAAAGTCAAAAAGTAAAATGCTAATTCAGCAATGTCACACTCACATTTGAATATAATAATAGTAGCCCATAGCTTCATACTGTATTTTTCCCATTTATTACACACTGTAATAATCGGTGCCACAAGCATGTATGCAGTGGGGGCGTGCCCAGAGAGGGCGCATTGGTGCCACCCCTCACTCCTAAAAAAAATGCATTTGTATTATGGATTGAGTGATTTTAACTGGTGATTTTTGCTGTGCCCTGCAAACAATAACATGCGGGACAAAGCAACCTATTTCTGCATGGAGCGTGCATTCACAGTGCAGCCCCTTGTGCTGAGCGGCTACTGTTTGCTTAAATATACTGTCGACCAGAGCACTGCATTTTTCCGTGCTTTGGACGACAATATATTTAAGTAAAACAAAAATAGCTCGGCGTGCAGGCCCCTGCGCCCCACTGGCCATGGCCAACATTTGCCTGCCTAAAAGGGGCCTGTGCCAAAGCAAGCGCCAGGCCAAAACGGCCAGCGCCAAAAGCGTTGTGCCAAAACACAGCGTACGGTACCATACCCTGCCACCCTAAGGATAATCTGCCTCCAAGGCGTTCACTTTTACAGATATCAAAGAACCCCTTAAAAGAGCAGTCAAAGCAACCGAGAAAAGTGACTACAGAAAAGAAAAGGGAAGCATGGGTGAAGGGACATCCCCCAACGACATGGATGAGAGATAGGGGACTAGGGAGCCACATAGATGACACCGTATTGGCATACAATAAGGATCCTAACCAGAGAGAATGATAATCTAACTTTGGCATGTACCTCAAAACACTACTTAGTCTTCACCAGGCAGTGGGCCTCTTGATAACACCTCCAGCCCCACAAAGAATTTCACGGATGTGTGGGAGACATTGCTTTCTACTTTGTGTGGGGCGACAGATGCTTCAAGCTGGGGGAGGTATACAAAAGGGGGGGGGCTACGGTTGCTAAAGGGGTTATTGTATGCTTGCAGGTCCAGGATACTCTCCTGTGATGTCGCCCCCTCCCCGGAAAGGTGCAATACAGGAATGTCAAATAGGGGAAGAATGTCTGTAACATGCCTAGCATGGAATGTAAATGGTCTAATTAATAAGATCAAGTGGGGACCCATCAGGAACGTTCTGGCCAGACGGGAGTAGACATTGTCTTGCTCCAAAAGACTCACTTGTTGGGGCAAATTGCCCATTCCTGGGAGGAAAACAATATCCTAGGGTAGAACATGCTGAGTTTTACAGGTAATGAAGGGTGTAGCGACCCTGATTAAGCATGCACTACAATTCACAGTCTCAACGGTGGTGCGGGAGGACACAGGGAGATATGGGGCCTCATTACAACTTTGCCGGTCCGGGAACTACTGTACCGGTAAGCTTGCCGGTACCGTAGTTCTTGGACTGGCAAACTACGAGTTGTGTTCACGGGTGGCTTTCTGGCTGCCAGGTCGGACCTGGCGGGCAGAGCGGCTCCCGCGAGCACAGCATGTCACATGCGCCGCCACCATTCAGAATGGTGCCGGTGCATCCGACCTCCACGAATGCAGTCCGGTATCCGCGAAAGGGCAATTACCGGGTCCAGTAATTTTGGGGAATTTTTTGGAAGTTTTGTCGGCAGCCTGCCGATTTTACCGGCAAGGCTACCGCCAAACTTATAATGAGGGCCATAGTCTCATAACGGGGGAACTATGGGGAGAAACATCCACGGCAAAAAGACATGCTATACACAATTCAATGATTATTATCAATTTATAAGCTGATTTCATATTTAGGAACAGAAACTTTAACGACGTAATGAACCCAGAGAAAGACAGATCCTCAGAGATAGGGAGAATTGACTGCAACCTCTCGAAATTATCCACCTGTATAAATGCATTAGGATTGAGGGACACATGGAGGGACCTCCGCCCAACGAGAGAGGATTCTCCTAGTACGTGTGCGGGGTCAGCAATGCGAGGCGGACAACTGCTTGCAGTTTTCTCAAGATTAAACATTTTATTAAACAAAAAGGTTGCAAATAAATCCTTGCTTGTCCTACTCTATCAGGGAATTCCCTACATGGTGTAAGGCTAAGGAAATAACTACTAACATAGACAAACACTAAACAACAAAACATGCAAAGGTAATCATAAACAATATAAAAGAATAAACAATAATTAAACAGTATTTTGGATGACCTTCACCTGTCCCGGGTAATCACTTCCCCAGGGTTCTCCAAAGTCAACTTCCCAAATGTTCAAAAAGAAAGAAAAGTCTTGAACCAGTTCTTCAAAATGTTCAAAAGGAAAGAAAAGTCTTGAACCAGTTCTTAAAAATGTTCAAAAAGTAAAGAAAAGTCTTGAACCAGTTCATCAAAATGTTCAAAAGGAAAGAAAAGTCGTACACCAGTTCTCGTAGGTTCTAAGCTAAAACAAAAGTTCAGCAAACCAAAATCCACTGGTAACAATTCTGATATGAGAAGTCATTTAAACACGTGTTTATAGGCACAACAAAATAAGGGAGGGAAGACAGAGGGAGGACAAGACAAACAATTTTATAAGGCCTTGTGTCATTCAGATCGTGCAAGTGCGAGAACGGAAAGGGGAGTGCAAGGGAGAGCGGAGGGGAAAACAGGGCAGCAATGCTCTGAGTAAGTGCAGCCAGGGCAGTGCAGCCCTGGGTAATGCAAGGAGAACAAAGGACTGTAGGGTTACAGTTACAGCCCCCAAGTGCGTGGTAGGCCCAGAGGCAGTGCAATGATGACTGATCAAGAAAGAGCCTGATACACAGTGAGACTCTGAAGGTAGCCAAGCAACCAGTCGGTACAGCAGACAGGTCAGCCGGGGAGGGAGAGAGAGAAAGCAGAGAAGAGGAACGTTTTGAGCTGCTTCTGGAACTTCAGGTGATCCTACTCAAGTTTGAGAGGGGAAGAGAGGCCATTCCAGTGGGAGACACCTGCAGAGGAGAGAGATCTACCACCCACTCTGTGTCTGGAGAAGTGCTTTACCCTTGGAGAGTTGGGGGTAGCTGAGCGAAGGGCGTGAGAAGAAAGGTATTCTGGAAGAGAGCGTTGGATGTAGTGCTGGACCTGGCCCCAGAAAGCCTTGGGGACAATGTAAAGGGTATTGAACTTGATCCTGGCAGCCAACTGGAGCCAGTGGAGAGATTTCAGGGCTGTCGAGAGAGATAGTCCCTGGGCTTGAGGCTTCAGCTCTCTGTTGAGAAGATCCCCTTCCAATTCCAGCCAAGAAAAATAGCACCAATGGTAATCCTGGATATCTTCTTTCCAAGATTATTTGCCACGGTTTAAAGAATAGTTTTAAAACTTCTTCTACAACTTTACAATTGGTTAAGATCTCTGAAGTATATTTGGTACAGTTTCCAGGATGCTTCTTTGGATTGTTCCTTTCTTCTTGACAACCACACTTCTACTACTGTTAATGTGAGAGCAGACTCCTTTGTTCCACAGTATGCCACTACTCCAACCAATTTCAATGTGACAGCCACTGACAGTTGTATACACCACCACAGTTCAGGTTCTTCTGCTTCAACTTTATACTTCAGAATTATCAGGCATTGTCAGAAGCTGGAGTTACCTCCCCCTGTATCTCCTCACCGGAGTCCTTTGAGAAGCTCTCCGAACCAGACATCTTCCGCCTTCTCCTTCTATCTTTCTTGGTTTCTTCTTCCTTATTCTCTGTCTTTGAAACCTTCTTCCTTTTCTTGCGTTCGAAGAGATAGGGACGGTCTCCACTCGAGGCCACCCTTACTGTGAGTTGTACAAGCAGTTGTACAAGCAGCCAGAGGACCCCAGGGGAGCCCGTCCCTTACAACAGGTAAAAAGCCAATTGCGGCAGAAAAAACCCTGATAGGTCGTAGATCCGGTAGCAGATTGATGCCGGAAGTGGAAGAGGCTGATTGTCTGGCGCCGCTGTGGACCTGGTTGGCAATCCAATGAGTGCAAACATCCGCAGCAAACTTATGGAAGAAGCGGAAGTCTCTTCAGGTAAGAGAGAAAAGGGAACTAAAATAGCCAGAAATCCTAGGGGGGGTGTAAGGAGCGTGTATTCCAGAGAAGCTCCTACAGAATGTCAGGGAGGAAAAAAGGCCAGGCAGGAACCGAAGATAGGCTGGCTCTGTTGAAAAGAGCGAGTGTGAAAGGGATAGAAGTAGCGGAGCGAGCGAGTGGGAGTGAGCGAGTAAAGAAAGGGTAAAACGAGCGAGAGGAGGCAGAAGAGAGGTAATGAAATGGAACACAGGGAGGAAGAGGGAGCGAGCAGAGAAAAAGGTAACGTTACACTACGATGCTGGAGAGGGGAGGAAAAAGGAACTATGCAGGAGAGGGAAAAAGAAAGGCACTATCCAAACCAGGTTGAAAGGGCAAGAAGAAATATAGAGCAGAACCGAAAACAAGCTCAAAAGTAAATATTACCGGCACCAAAACAGCGCCTACAGAAGGCAGAGCTGGAGAGCAGAAACACAAGGGAGAAGGCTACAACAGGAGGAGGAATAATGGGGGAAACAAAGGTACGACATTTCTGAGGAATTTACACGAGAGCGGCACTGCGACAAGGTTGAAAGTTTAAGAAAACAAAGTGAGTTGCAACGCGGCGCGCTGGGGGCGTGGCCTCCTTAAAAGGACCCGCAGTTAGAAAGACTAGTGCGGTAAGACAACCTCAAGAACGACCTAAGAGAGCCTCCATCTTTTCCATAGCCTCCATGGCCGTATTGTGACAGGCATAGAAAGACAAGACACTTCGACCTCTACAGGTAAGCAAGGCACTCTTCTTTCCTATGCTCTAAGAAAAGGGCAGCCTCTTTGCCTCTGCTGTCTGCCACAAGTATAACCTGCCTCTGCCCCAAGACTGACTTTCTCTCAACGTCAGCAGTCTTCAGAATTACAGATTATTTGTGTAATCTTTACAAACACTGAGCTCAACTTCCCCAGTTTTGTTCACACCTTCTTGGTTTCAGTAACTACCAGAAGCTGTATTGCCACTCTTCCAGCTTCAGGTAACAATGCCACACTTGTATCAGAGGATACTGGACCTTTAATAACCTTGCAGATCAGATGGATAGATCTAAATAGGAATTGTTTCACTACGGAAAGGGTTCTCCTCGTCCATACAACTTCTGAACGTAAAGAATAATTGTTCTGAATTCTACAAGGTTTAGTCTTCATAGGAAAAACAGATTTAGGCACATGGGAGCACTGTTTAAGCCAGATATTTAACCTTTAAGGTTTGCAAGTGATTGTATTTCCATGTAATATTGCAGAGAGGATTTCAAACTCCTTTTGAGAAATACAACTGGCCACACGCGACCTTCCTTTGATGCTACATTCACTTGTAACTATTGTGAAAGTCAACGTTAGTTTTCCGAAAAGGTTTAAACAGTCGTTCCCTTTCTATTTAGGGACACGCGACTACTCCTGCAACAGTAAATTGTTCAACAATGGAAATCAGGGAACTGCGCATGCGCCCGCGACGCATGCGGGACTAAACTCAACGGCTCCCGGCGGCCGCTACTATTATCCTGATTTTTCTCCACTCCACGAGAACCAATCTCGCCTCAACCGCCCGCCAACGGTGGCAGACCCACTAGAGCTGCTGTCGCTGCACTCCGAGGGAAAACCGGAGCGGGAGACGCCAGAACCAGCCCGCGGACCGCCGGCGGTTAAATCGCGGCCATCGCGGCGCGGGCGTGAGAAGAGGATCGCCCCTCCCCCCCGGAGACGCTGAGTTTGCTGTGGCTCCCAGGCGAGGCCAACGCTTGGATCAAGGTCCCGTGGCGCTCTCCGGGCGAGATGCCGACAGCCCACACACTTCCCGATCCACTAGTGACTCTGCATCACCAGCCTTCCCAGTGGGGCCCCCTCATCGGCAAGACTACAATACCCGGGGTCGAGCGGCAGCACGAGCCCAAAGCTGCGCTCCCCCGCTGAAGGAGGACAAGCTGCAACCAGAGGCACCCGCGGCAAGGTACACGGGTGTGGGGGGTGGATGTTTGCTTTGCTCCCCCCCCGCGACCTCCTTTTGGCAACCAGCCTGCTGCAAGAGGACACAGAGCACAGCTGCACCATAGACCCACGAGCCACAAACGCAGCCACACTGAGGGTGTGGGGAACCCCCCCCCCCCCGGTCCGAGGTGGACCTCAAGACCTGGCGTAAACAGCGGAACTGCCCTGCCCCTCTCTTGGGATCGCCCCGAGTGGCTTAAACCATCGCCCGAAACGCAGTACTCACGGAGGGCCACCCTATGTAGTGGAAACAGGCGAGGGCCTGCCCATAACGGCGGTAGAAAAGGGGCACAGTCCGCCCCACGTCATCCCTACTATACACCAAGCCACTAAGCGAGGCTGAGCGACGACACTGCGGCCATACCAAAAGCAACTTTGGCGGCGGCTCGCAGTGCGCACCTTGCGCGGCCTATACACACCCGTCTGCCCCGAGGGAGAGCAGCCAGATCCCAACGACATAGAGCCCGACCGAAGCATGGGAAAGGAGAAAACCAAGAGGCAAACACTACAGAGCAAGATTGATCTCTTCACCGTGGGGGCCCCGCCCCCGCGCGAACCTCAACCCCCAGAAGAAGAGAGTAACCCTGGAGAACTCAGAGACCCTTCTATCTCTTTGTCAGATCTTATGAAAGCGATTGGGGACTCGAGGACGTCCTTGGAACTAAAAATAGGTGGCCTATCCTCTGAGGAGTCCCTTATACGCCAGGACCTCCGCAACTTGTCGACCAGGGTGGGGGAAGCGGAACAGAGGGTGTCTAACACTGAAGATGCGGTCCATCGCATGGAACAACAGCTCACTGCGATTACCCAAAAAGTGACCCAACTGGAAAACCGCGCCGAAGACAGTGAGGGGAGGGCGCAACGCAATAATCTCAGGATCCTCGGTATACCAGAGAAAGAGGAAGGCCCCAGCGCAGAACTCTTCCTAGAAGATTGGCTCACTCATATCTTTGCCCCGAAGAAGCTATCCAAATTCTTTTCGGTGGAAAGGGCACACAGAGTCCCCACCGGCCGACCAACACCGGGTGCCTCGCCCAGAACAATGATTGCACGCCTACTGAATTATCGCGACCGTGATGCGATCCTACAAATGGCAAGGGCCATGGGCCCGATCACGTACAACGGCTACAAGGTCGGTTTCTATCCTGACTACACGAAAGAAGTCCAAAAAGCCCGCCAGTCCTTTGACTCCGTCAAGAGGAAGCTCCAGTCACTATCCATCAAATATGCCCTCTTCTTCCCGGCATTGCTAAAAGTCCAGTATGAGGGCGCTACTCACTTATTTTACATCCCCAAAGATGCATGGGACTGGCTTGAAACTCATGTCCTGAGAAACTCTACACTCCACCGGCCGAGAGACAGTCTTCCGAACCCGCATGTTACCTTGACCAGATCGAGATCCCGAAGCTCTCCCAGCGCCAAACAGACCTCCTGAACGCCGAAATCACTGTCACCGAGGTGCAAGAGGCGCTCGCACAGCTCCAACCTGGGAAGACCCCGGGTCCTAATGGGTTCCCTACAGAAACATGGAAATGCCTTGGCGGGTCATTGCCCTCCCACATGCACCGTATGTTTCTACGCAGCAGAGAGCTGGGGGCACTCCCCCCGGACCTTAGGAAGGCATGCATAATCGTCATACATAAGCCCGGGAAACCCCCGGAGGAATGTGCCTCCTATCGCCCAATATCCTTGATCAACGGCGAAGCCAAGGTCCTCGCAAAAATACTAGCCAACAGACTGCTGCAAGTTATAGAGGCCCTGGTCCACCCCGACCAATGCGGATTCATGCACAACAAATCCACCCGCATGAACCTGCGCAGAGTCCAGTTGGCGCTAAGCAGAGCTGAGGAAATACCAGCCCCATTGGCCCTCCTGGCAGTGGACTTTGAAAAAGCATTTGACTCTGTAGAATGGGAGGCTTTGTGGGCAATCATGGCTCGGATGAACTTGGGGCAGACGTTTATATCGTGGGTTAAACTCCTGTATGCACAACCGGAGACCAGGGTAAGGGTGAACGGCAGATATTCCCGATCATTTCCCCTGGGTCGTGGTACGAGACAGGGGTGCCCCCTCTCCCCGCTGCTTTTTCTTTTGGCCATAGAACCTCTCGCAATTGAGCTTAGGCATAACACTAATTGGTCAGGGTTTGCCGGGACGGGGGGGGGGGGGACCGACTTTCCCTATACACGGACGACCTCCTCATATACCTCAGTAACCCACGCACATCCTGCCCGATTGTCTCCTGCATCCTTAGTGAATACCAGCGCTTTGCAGGCCTTAAGGTTAACGAAACCAAAACCATTTACTTCCTGGTCAAGGGAGACGAGTCTGCGATCCCTGAATCCTGCCCATATCACGTCTCCATTAGAGAACTCAAATACCTGGGCATAAGACTCGACCCGACACTGGGTGGGTTCCTGCAACTCAACTTACAACCAATAATTGACCGGTTCAATAGGGACACCTCCCACTGGCAATCACTCCCATTATCACTAATGGGCAGAGCGGCGCTATTCAAAATGTTGACCCTCCCCAGACTGTTGTATGTACTTCAAAACGCCCCCCTTCCCGTCCCCCGAGACACCTTCGCACTCATAGACAGACGCCTTCGCACTCTGCTGTGGGGAGGGAAACAACCCAGGATCGCCCTTGAAACGCTACAGCGATCAGTGTGGGAGGGAGGCATCGGTCTGCCATGCATACGCACCTATTACCTTGCAGCCCAGATTGGGGTGGTAAACGACTGGATACACGCAGAGCCCACACTCCCCCACATCCGCCTTGAAATAGAGAGCATGACCCCACTAACCCCACTACAGATTCTGTACGCCACCCACGACCAACCTCCGTTGTTACCCAAAATGACACGCCACATTAGCCGGGCCTGGCGGGACGCGCACAAATTAATAGGCTGGAAAGGTAAACCAACACTATCCCAACCCCTATGGCACAACGCACTCCTCCCGGAAATTGTAAAGATGGGCCCCTTCGGCCACTGGTGCGTGAAATGGATACATACACTAGCGCATGTGATACAGGACGGCCACCTCCTTGACTTTGAGACCATGCAAGAGCGATTCGACCTCGCACCCATGGACCGGTTTCGACATGCGCAACTGGCCCACGCCATCCGCACACAATTCCCTGATATGACAACCATACCCCCCTATACTCCCATTGAGACCAACATCCTTTCGCAACACATTGACACCAAGGTCACTTCCACGCTCTATCAAGCCCTCAACTCCTTTGGGGCGACGCAGCTAGATGGGCTCAAGGAAAAATGGGAAAAGGACATAGGTCAAATGGAACCAGAAGACTGGGTAGAGGCATTGATGTCCCCTAGAGAAATAGGCATAGACTCCAAGCTCAGGCTTATACAACTGAGGATCCTCCACCGCACATACTATTCACGCACTGACATGGCCAAATGGGGGGGACTGGAAGACGGGACATGCCTCAGGTGCAAAACAGAACCCGCCACGTTTTACCATATGTTATGGGACTGCCGAGTCTTACAGGTCTTCTGGGAGAGCTGTATCAACAAGATCGCAGTCACCCTGGCGACAACAATCCCCAGGGACCCCAAAATGATACTGCTGGGAATCCGAGGTGAAGTGGACCTCTCGAAATATGAGAAAATATTTCTGACACTGGCATTGGGGGCAGGCAAAAGATTGATCGCGGCTAGCTGGGGCTCTGCCGACCCTCTATCCGTGAACCGCTGGAGCAATGAGCTGGACAGATGCGTGGCCGCGGAGCGCCGGATTTATAATGCACGGGGTTGCCCCCGCAAATTCGGGAAAATATGGGGTAATTGGTTGGACGCTAACCGAAATCTGCCATTGAAAACAGACATGTACAGTTGTTAACATTGGTTACCTGCCCTATCCCACACATCCCTGATGGCTCCTGACCCGACTGGGTTTCTTTTGCCTTTTGAAAACTGCCTTGCTACCATGATCTGATTTATACCTTTGATTCATGTTTGTTTTGTTGTTTATGTTCCTAAAACGTAATAAACTGAATTATTAAAAAAAAAACAATGGAAATCAGATGCTTTTCTTCTTACGCGAACACTGTGGCTCTTCTATATTAGTGTGCATGTTACATTTCCATTGTTAGAAAGGATTTTCACGACAACAAACAGTTTATACTCACTTTTGCACTTACGCAAGTTACTTTAGAGCTGGTAACAGTTGATGAGTGAACCTGAACTCCGAGCTTCACACACCGGCTCCAGGAACACTGCAGTTGCGGGCTGCATCTCTTTTCCAACTTCTTCAGCTTCTACTACTGCTTTGGGCACACTTGGGACAAATATCCTTCTGCAGCATGGGTGTCTCCGGTCCGGTCACGCCAATTGGGAGTCTCCTTCACTCCTCAGTCCCCTCGGCTTGCCTTATGCTATGGGCCTCGGTTTCAGCACAGTAACGACTCTGCAATCCCAACCACTAAGCACACATGGGGAAAACTCCACTTTAAGCACGTCTTCCTCGGTGCAGCCACGCCATGCAGGTTTTGAGAACACAGGATCCTCTCAGAACTTGTAGGTAAAATCTGATGTCTCCATGCTCCAACGTCCTTTCTGTGATCACACTTGCTCATGAATTGCCAGCCTTGTGTTCTTCTACTGCTACTACTACTTCCAGCCTTCCAACTCCTGCTTCAGCTCCTCCCCTCTCTCCTCTCCTGCTGCAGCCTTTTATGCCTCTCAGGTTTAGCAATTGGCTTCAGCTGAGAGCCATTAGTTTGAATTGCCTGACCCTTGCAAAGGATGTTAATGCTAATTGTCTGACTATTACATCTACATGCCTCTTCAGCCCTCTTCTTCGTCTCAGTGCCTCTAGGATTCTGGGACATGTAGTTTACTTGATAAGTTAGATTTGTCTACTTCTTGAGTAATTTTAAGGGTAGATTTAATTCCCTAAGTAAACTTAACAGAGGGGCTGTAGGTTTCAATTTTGCGGGAGGAAGATGATTCAGAGAAGACAGAATTTCCGTCATTCTTTGTAGTCACCAAATTACTCAAGTGCTTTTGTAAGACTTTTTTAAAAATGTTTTATTATTATTTTTTCAGGAGGGCATTTGATTTTAGAAGCCAAAAGATTCTTTCTTTTGGTGTAATATACTTTGATGTTACAAGTTTAGGGTTTACCATCTTAGATTAAATAGGTGGTTGAGAGACATTAAAATGGCAGTAAGTGATAACCTCTTTAGGCACAGTCGTAAGAGTCTCCCTGTTACGGGAAAATTACTGTGTCTCATCCCATGGAATCTCTTAACTACACTGCCACCTGTCTCCACCCAGGTGATCCTCCTGCAGTACACCACTCCCGTGGATTGAATCTGAAAGTGTCTGCCTTCCCCTGCCCACCTGGGAGGAGACTTTAGGCAGGGTTCCAGGGAGGTATTTGCAGGATGCTTCACATACAACAACGCACACGCATCACTTTTGAGGCTGGAGTACTAATGTCCCCCATGTACAATGACGGGTAGAGTGAGGGAAGCAGAATGTTTACAACAGGGCATTTCGGATCGCGCTTCACTTTATATTAGGGTAGCAGGTAATGAGGTCAAGGGAGAAAACCCGTGGAGACTCAACAAATGCTTTCTTGAGAACACAGCAATCCAATAAAACCTAAAAGATGAAACGGATACAATGCAATGGCTCCTCTGTGCCGTTGTGAGACCTGTGTCTTGGCTAAAATGGACTCAAACGTCGCTTGGTACATTATGGGAGAGAGGACAGTTCGGCTGTGCTTGCCGGGGCGGCGGACCTGAGACCCAGTCAATAGACCTCTCTCCCTACCCTCCCTGCAAATGTTCCGCTGCTGTTACAAAGTCTTTACTGCAGTGAGGCCCTTAGGAGTAAACAATTGCTCAGGTAGTAGTGACCCCAATGTGCCTTTCTTCTGCTGTATGGCCCAGTTGGGCAGTTCCGGGGGCAGTCGGCGGTGTCACCTTTAGATGCCTTTGTTGTTTGCCCCACAAAACCCTGCACTTGTGTTTTGTTAGTAAATGCCTTCTGAAATGGTTTTTTCGGCTTCTCCCAGCCTCCCCATCGCACTAGCACTGTTGGGCTTCTGATTCCCCTACCCCATGGTTGCCAGTTTACCTCAGGATTACCTCAAGTCCCGGGCTGGCCTTCACACCTTTCTGGCGCAACACCGTCTCCCATCCAGTTGTGTCTCTCCTCGAGGTTCCAGTATCTGCCTTAGTGGATTTAGTCACCCAAGGCATGGGGGAGAGGAAGACCTTGTGTCAGGTTCTACTCACCATATTCCAAATGTGCTCCATTTGCTTCTTTCATCTTTAATCCGCTGGGCATTGTATTTTTTCCCTCACTAGTTTGGCCTTTTCCTCCGCGTCACTGTGCACTGTCCATTTCGCCACCTCTGAAGCTTGTTGGTCGTTTTCAGGAAGGCTCTGTAATCATGGTAGACACTATTTTTTTCTCCCTTCGGAGTGCAAGGCTACCACCCCCAATTCGTCTTCTCTTTTCCTCTCCCGTCAGTCTTCAGCCTCCGCATTGCTTCTGGGGGAGGGGGATCGCCCCAATATTGTACCCAAAAAGCTGCTGTTTTGGACTTCCTACACAGGATATGTCACCATTAATGTCCCACACTGAAGCCGACAAGACTAGCGCTGCTCATGTCGCCGCTCAACAGCGCCTCCTTTAAACAAAACGGTTTAATGCAAATAATTTCCGGAATTGGTCATTGCCATCCTGGCCGGTTGCTGAAATAATTCTTACATAGGGGAAAGATTTATTCGGTTTGAAGAGAAACCAGAGTATATATGAAAAAGGGGGAAGGAGTGACCCAGCTAATTATCAAACAAAATCCCCAAATTGACTCTTTGGAAAAGGTGGATGGCAAGGTTTTATTGTGACGATTGGAAAAATGATATCCAAACTAACTTACAGGCAGATTTAGGAAAGGAAGTGGGGACAGTAAACTAAAATTTTCATCTTTTTTAACTATCAAAGTAGTCAATCAAGCAATAGCTTTGACAGTAGTCATAAAAGCAACAAAAAATCAAGACACAAATAGAATATGTAGACGTGTCCATTTATTAATATATAAAATACAATTTTAAACATTAAAAAAGAGATATAGGTCTATTATGAATATACGAAGGAGTTACTAAATGTGAAATGGAACCGAGTTCAGTTAATGGACAGTATACACCGTAAACTGTATGTAATGATTTTTGTTCATATATAGTGAACCAAGGGATACAGAATACAAAACAGGAGCTTTAGGATATGTTAGTCCTTCATATTGAAATCTTAATTCCCTCTTTTTCCTTTTTACTAACCCTAAGTAAGAAATGTTTTCTCAAGTGCTCGTGAATGCATGCTTTTTCCAAATGTATAGATTTCATAATTCTAACAGAGAAACTAACAGAGGAAGGGGTTAATATATATTTGTCTTGATTTGATAAGGTGAGTATTGGAAATATTGCTTGGAGAATCCAAATGTATAGATTTAATATTTATAAACTAAAACTAGCAGAGGAACAGAATAATATATACACAAACAAATATTACATTTATATAAGAAGAGCTTTCGAAACAGTGCATCGATTCTAAATATCAAATAGTACGGTTGATTATTTCTTCATGAGAAATCAGGCTTTATCACTGGCCTGAACTTAGCCTTTAGACCGATATAAATGGAAGGTTGGGAGCAATTACATTGATGTACTTATGAACAACCATGGTCTTTCCCAAAATATGGCGTACGCACGACAGTAATGGAAATAGAAGACGGTCGCGTCTGGCTAGCAAGAATATATTACTGTGGAGAGTCGGCTTCTGTAGACGCGCAGAGACATGTTCATGAAAAATCAAACCATTAATGTAAGGCAACCATAAGCCTGAGCACGGGAATCTATATGCTTAGCAAAGTTAGATGAATAAGATTGGAAAATCTTGATATCGGTCTGAACCAATGCTTGATTGTACACTTGGATCTGAATAAAAAATTCACGCCATTAATGCAGTGAAAAGCGCTGTTGCAGACCTTAACAGTGATTTGCACAAGTACTTGTCAAAGAATGCCTTAAACTGTATATTTTAACTCAGATTGTAAAAAACATATAGTAGTATGATGTAGATCCAATTATCCGAACCGTTTTTTGACTTTAAAGCAAAATCACTAATGCGTGACAAGTAACGTATAATTGTTACTAGTGTTATCTATGGAACAAGTTGGAGACAGACGTTTAAATGTGGAGACAATTAGATGGGTAAAAGGAAATATTGACAAGTTACGATGCGGGTACAGCCTGTGGCATTAACTATTTTTTCATAACAAACAACAAATGTTATTGAAACTGAATAAGATACGTGACTTGGGAAGACCTAGGAGCTAGACTGTACGGCAGAGAGAGGTTAAGTAGCTTCACAGTATAAGCACAAGATACGTGTTTAAACAGGAAGTACATAATTTTACAGGTGGGATTAAACCCATGGATAGACACGCTATGAACCGAGCAATGCAGAATACGCATATGTTGTAAGAGTGTAATTCTATTCTAAAGTTGATTACCGGGAGGTAAAATTTAACACACAAGTATTTAATGTACGACTGTAGAGACTAGCTTGTGTTTACCGATGAGTATGGGATTGTTTTGGGAGCATGGATGATGTAACAATATGGTCCCAGTCATTCCAATTATATATTATTTTTGTAATAAGCGGCATGGTACATGGTCGGTCAAATGCTGTGACAACGATATCATGAGAATGAAACAATGAAGTTTAAATCATGAATCATGGTGTTATGGGTATTTTTTGGAAACAATATATGATCTTAAGGGCTGGTACTACTGGTGACTTTTTTGTAATATGAATGCTGTATAACTTACAAGGTCCTTTCTATTTTTCCATTTTTGTTTTGTTTATCCAACCCCTACAAATCCTCCCCTACACCCTACCTACCATGTCTGTCATGAATATAATGTACAATGATGTTGTATCAACAAAGAAAAATATATAAATTTGAGGAAAGCAAATGCCCCGATTTGAGAAAGGCACCCGAGTGGCGAAACACGTGTCATCTGTATGGGCTTTTTCAGTATGATTGGTACAGCATAATTAAACAAACTAGATTCTGTGTCGAAAATCTAAGTGTGACGCAGTCATTTGTGAGAAACAAACTATTCCTTGAGAGCGGAGGTCGGGTTTCTTGTTCCCTCCGATTATCTCACAAGCGCGACACATAACCGAAAGGATCCTAGGAACAAGTCGCCAGGCATAAATAAGTTGATAACAAAGAAACCCACATACTTAAACATCTATTGTTATTAACTAGAACGTTTAACATGGTCCCATACCCCAGCACTGTACAAAGGAGCCATCTTAGTTTTCGCGTGCTATATTTGCAAGGAAGGTCGTACAACACCGTGGTCATGAGTGCTCGCAAACGTACAGACTGCATTGCTAGCTCTTTATTTATTTATTGGACATTTGTATGACACACAAATGTTTCCAGGAGCCACAAGACAGAAAAGGGGGGTGTCGGGCAGAGGAAAAAAACAACAATAGCGGTCTTACTAGGCCTTGTGACATTCGGACAATGCAAATGCAATGACAAAAGTGCAGGGGAGGGTAAGGTCAGGGTGAAAGGGCTGGGAGAATGAAAGGGGGAGGGGGATGTGCAGGAGGCAGGGGCCCAAGGGGGTGGCAAGTGCTAAGGGGAGCCAAGGAGGGCAAGTGCCAAAGGAAACCAGGGGAAAGGGAAAGCTACTGCGATGGATGGGGTGGGCCAGATTCAGGCTAGTCCGTACAGGGTGCCCAAGGACAAGTGCTGGTTAGGGGTGCTGGATTAGACTGGTTGAGAAGGGCCTGGCACCTTTAGGACTCAAAGGTATAGGCACCAGTCGCAGCGGCAGGGGGACATTAGCAAGGGAGGGTGGGGGAAAGGAAGAGGAGAAAAGGAAAGTATTGAGAAGTTTCTGGAACTTAAGGAGATCCGGCTCAAGTCTCAGAGGCGGGCAGGAAGGCAGGCTCCTGCTGAAGAAACAAATATACACCCACTCTCTGCTTGGAGATCTGCATAGAGATGGTGCTGGAGTACCGAAGAACTCTAGCAGGGAGGTTTTTAGTGAGTGAAAGCTGGATGTAGCAAGGTCCCAGGCCCAGAACGGCTCGTGGATAATGCAAAGGGTCTTGAATTTGATCCTTGCAGTCAGCCGGAGACAGTTGAGAGATTTTAGGGCTGGAGAGATGTGGTCCCTGGGCTTAAGACCAAGTATAAAAGTCTTGCAGCCCTATTGCCGGTCCGATAGCACAGCGAGTAGAGCGCTCGCTTTGACATCTGTGTAGAGCCTGCTGATGCAGGTTTGAATCCCGGCAGGGCCAAACACAGCCTTTCATCCTTCTGAGGTTGATAAATGAGCACCACACACTGTGGGTAATAATAAGCAGCATTCAGATACCTGAGGGTTTGTAGCGCTATATAAATGTTAAATTATTATGATTATTTTTATTATTATTCTGGATTAGTTGAAGAGGGTGAAAGAGAGGAAAGAGGCAGATTGAGGAAGGGGCTGTTGCAGTAGTCCAGTCTAGAGAAAACCAGAGCTCTGGAGACATTGAGCTTCTGGAGAAAGGTGAGGAAAGGAAGAATGCCTCTGAGGAGATGGAGCTGAAAATTGGACTTCTTGCCAAGGTCCGTGATGTGAGGAGAGAAGGAGAGAGAGCAGTCGAAGGTGACACCAAGGTCTTTTGCCTCACAAGAAGGTGAGGGGAGGGGACCCAAGGAGGACAGCCAGAGAGTGGGAGGGAAACAGGGAGCAGGCGTCCCAATGAGAAGGATCTCTGTCTTACTGGAATTAAGGCAGATATCATTAGCAGAGCACCGTGCCAGAATAGCAGTGGGGCAATCAGGTATGAGAGAGGAGGAGGAGGAGGTAGAGGATTGAAGCATAAAGGAGAGCTGTATGTCATCAGCATAACACTTGAAGCGAGGAGAGAAGGCGGGCCAAAGGGGCAAGGTAGATATTGAAGAACCACGGCAATAGGATAGAACCCTGAGGGGCACTGCAGGTAGAGAAAGAGATGGAGGAGATAAAAGGGCCAAGTTGCACTTGGGAGGGTTGGTTAGAGACAAAGGAGGTCAGCCAGGCCTGTGCTCGGTCCGTGATGCCTAGGGTGTCAAAGAGACAATTTATGAGGATGGCATGATTGATCGTGCCAAAGGCAGAGGAACGATCGAGATGGAGCAAAACAGAGGGAGAGTTGAAGTGAAAAAAATGTATTGAAGTGAAAGATTTATAACCACATAATTGTAAAGCAGAATGTTTATTGCAATTTCCTGTCACTGTCTAAAAGAATGATTTGCAGCCTCTCTGTGCTGTCAGGAACATATCGATTTCCATACAGCTGCTAAGGTTTACTGGCTGGTATAAAATGTGACACTACAAAATATGTTCACCAGGTTTAACTAGTACAGTCTTCAATATTATCTTAAGTTCGTCTCCAGCATCACAATGGCTTCCTAGCTTGCATACAATTTGGCAAACACAACATACATTACCCATTGTGTGCAATGTCTCTGTTACCTCAGTCTGTCTCCCATCACCATTTGAGCCTTAACATCCAAGAGTTCTGTTATTGATGTCCTTTGTCCTCATACATTAGGTGTTCTTAACAGTAGTGTCCAACAGCTATAGATGAGTTGTAGCAAAGAGGGTTTCTTGGCTCACTTTGTAGATGCAATTGCCTTGCTAGCACTGGCCTCAAGGTTGACATTAGCGTATCAAATTCTATATCGAAGTTCAGACCATTTTCTTAAAGGTAAACCATCCTAGCCCCCCTATGTTCTTCTGTGTGTGGTATTTGAGAGGTCACCTTTAAAAAGCATCATCGATAGTAAATTGTGTTTTAAAGTGCCCACAGGGCAACAGAGAGGGGACATGGGAATGAAGAACAAATACAATAATGAAAGATAGAGGCAGACCTACTAGGCCTTGTGAACATTCAGAATGTGCAAGTGCAGAGGGAGAGAACGGATGAGGGAATGTGGGGGTAAGTGCTAGGTGTATCAAGAGGGAAGTGCTAGGGAGTGAGCAGCTGTAAGTGCATAGGTGGAGTGGTCAGCCACCAAACTAAATGCAGGCCTGCAGTGACATAGGCCAGTGGATGCCAAGCCAAAGTGCTGGGAGGGGTAGAGGCTGAAGGCATTTGGATGTGGGCGGCCATGACCCGAGAGGACACATAAGGGCCCTGGCCACCAATCTCCTCAACTGTGGGATTTAACAGAGGAGGGAGGAAGGGAAGGAGGAGATGAAAAGGAAAGTCTTGAGGAGCTTCCAGAATTTGAGGAGATCTGGCTGAAAACGAAGGGGGAGGCTATTCCATTGGAGGGAGCCTGCTGAGGAAAGAGGTCGGCCACCAGCTCGCTGTTTAGCGAAAATCTGGAGGGAGAGTATTTAGTGAGAACAAGTTGTAGGTAGCATGGTCCCTGGCAGCAGACAGCACTGTGGATGATGCAGACAGATTTTAATTTGATCCTTGCAGCAACCGGGAGCCAGTGGAGAGTTGTTATGGCTGAAAAGATGCAGTCCCTGGGCTTGAGGCCAAGGATAAGTCTTGCAGCCTTATTATGGGTTAGCTGGGGGGGTCATAGAGATAAAGAGGGTGCATTAAGGAAAAGGCTATTGCAGTAGTCTAGCCTAGAGAGAACCAGAGCTCTAGAGACATTGAGCTTCCGGGGGAAGGATAGGAAAAAAAGAATTCCTTTGAGGAGGTAGAGTTGAAAGTGGGACTTCTTGATAATGTCCTGAATGTAAGGGATGAAGGAAAGAGGAGTCGAAGATGACTCCAAGGTTTCTGGCTTCAGATGAAGGAGAAGTGGGAGAGCCCATAGAAGATGGCCAGAGTGAGGGACAGAAAGAGGGAGAAGGAGTCCCGATAGAAAGGATCTCAGCCTTTCTGGTGTTGAGGCAGACATCTGTCACGACCCTCGCCCAAAACCCCCTCTGGCGAACACATTGGCCAGGTGGAGTCAGGACTCGGGCCTCTAGAGCCTGGCATCCTCTTCAAAAGCTCTCATGGGGCCAGTCCTGGCGCCTATGGCGCCAGGCTCATACACCATGAAAAACAATGTGCTTGGGAACTACTTTATTGTATTGTCAGCCAACATGGAGGCATCCACATAGCTTGGTTCCTAAGAACCAAGCTATGCGGTCTAGTGTTTTGGGTGTGGTAGCCTAGGGACTACTTTACCTGGACTATTTTGTTGGGACTATTTAAACCACACCCGAGCAAGACAACACGCTTCGCGTTACTTTGCAGCTTGCAACGTGACGCTCACCGTGTCCAGCTATTCCCTCGAACCTCGGAGAAGCAGAACCTGCAAGGAGACAAAAGGAACATCATTACCAGCAGCATCTTACCTGCAGTCTTCATCTTTAAACACTTGCAGCTACTGAGAACAGCTTCCTCGAATCTGCACGCCTCCCGGACAGAACGACTTGAAAGAGGACGCTGGAGGCAACATTAAAGAAAGCAGTAGAGACATTTACAAATTATGAACTGCTCAAAAGGCTTACCTGGCTGGTCGCCTCTCGGCTGGCACCACTCCGGACATTCCACTCGCGCTGAAGAACACTGCGAACTACAAGGAAGGAAAACACAGGTTAGCAAAGGCAAGACTTCGCAGCGCTACCGAATCATAGCGCTCTTAATGCGCCATCATTTACCAGCAGTGCTCAACCAAGCCAGTTCGCCGCGCTGAAGCTCCTAAGGGAGAAAACAGAGACATTTTAAACAAAGAAAGGCATGCAGGATAGCAACAAAACTAAAGAACAGCAATAAGACCTACCTGAACAATATCAAACGGGCCGGCGTCAGTGAAGTAACTGGACTGCACTCGCCCATGAAAGACAACGCGCCCCTGCAAAGAAGGCGGGACGAAGAGCACGCCTAATTCTACCACAAGGTGAGGAGAGGGCGCCAGAGGGACTGAAATAATACGGGGTGGAGGGAGGATACTTACCCCAGTCGGTCAGTCTTGAACACAGTCCTCCTGTATTTTCAGGCAGAACCTTCCCCGCAGACCACATCAGGGCAAAGCTGAGAAGCATATCAGCGAGCAACCCGGCTGGGTGTCATCCCTGTGGATACCAGGTGAGCGTAACAACATCATTTGAAGTGCACCAGAAATTAATGGCAGATAGGCAGTCCAGAATGATGGAGGAAACAAAAGGAGGATCAGAGAGAAGTTTGGAGAAGAGTTGTGTGTCGTCTGTGTAACACTGGAAGTTTGGAAAGAAGGTGGAAATGAGGTGTGCAAGCGCAGTAAGGTAGTTGTTAAACAGCCAGGGGGAAACGATGGAGCCCTGGGATACGTAACAGGTGGGGATAGAGGTGGGGGAGGAAAAAAAACCCAGAATAACCTGGGACGGACGGTCACTCAGGAAGGAGGTCAGCCAGTCCAGGGCCCGCTCTGAGATACCTAGGGTATCATGGATTAGTTTCATGGGGATGGTGTGGTTGACCGTATCTAATGCAGAGGAGAGATCAAGTAGAATGACAACAGCTGGAGAGTTGGAATCAAGAGATGCGGGCAGTTCGTCACGGGTGTTCAGAAGAGCAGTTTCCGTGCCTCTTGATGCTCGGAATCCAGATTGGTGGTCGTGGAAGCAACCAACTAGTTCAGTGTGCTGGGTCACTTGGAGGAAGACCAGCTTCTCCAGGAGTTTCCCAAGGAAGGGGGTGATAGATATGGAGCAGTAGTTGGCTGGACACGTCGGTGTGCAAAAGGTTTTTTCAGGAGAGGGTGCTAAAGGAAGAGGTTAAGGGAGGAGGGGAAAAATCGAGTAGCAAAAGAGTGGTTGCAGAAATCAGCAAGTGCAGAGACAAGAGAGCCAATATTGTCCTTACTGGTTCTGCAGGAGATGGGAAAAACCTGTTTTGAGGAGACCTTCATGGGCCAGACAACTCTGGTGACCTCCTCAGGTGTGGTAGGAGAGAGAGGCAGAGGGAGAAATGGAAGCCATAAGAGGCAAGGGGATGGGTGAAGGGGAGAGGGATGCAAGGGTACTCAGGGTGTCCTGGGTTTTGGCAGTGAAGTGTGTGAGACTGCTGAGGGGTTGGCTAGTTTTCTGCAGATATTAAAGAGTTCAGCCGGGTTGTTGGATGCACTAGAGATGCGGGTATAGATGTGGGCTCTTTTCTTGGTGAGGACGGAGCGTCTGTATTGCCTTTGGAGCAGGCAAAAGGCCAGTTTGCCAGAGGGTGAGCCTGAGGTCTGCCACTTCGGTTCTGCAGGTCTGCACGTGCATGCCAGGGCTGCAAGTTCGGAGTTGTACCAAGTGTTACGCTTAGAGGCATGTTTCAGGTGGATCCTCATGACTGGGGTAAGAATGTCAAGGGTATTAGTAATGGCAAGATGGAGGTTGCTGACAGCAGAGGTAGAGGTAGAGTCTGAAGTGGGGAAAGAGGGGGCATGAAGGTAGCAACTGACACTCGTTTCATCGGACAGATGCTTGTGAACAAGGTTGGCATTGCTGAGGCAGGCGTGGTCCGAGGGCCAAGAGGATCCAGGTGCGTGAAGAGGAGAGAGTGGTCTGACCAGGAGAGAGGGGTGGTCAGTGGGGAGGAGAGTGAAAGATCTTTGTTTATGAACACATCCAGAGTGTGTCCAGCTGAGTGGGTAGGACCAGAAGGGAGAATGGAGAGGGAGAGTGAGGTGGAGAGGTCATGGAAGAGTGTGGAGGCTGTGATTGAGGAGACCAGGTGGATGTTAAAATCGGCCATGAGAAGGAGTTAGTAGTGACAGTGAGGAGAGAGGAGGAGAAATCAGCCCATTCAGAGAGGAACAAGGTGGAAGAGCTAGGTAGCATGTAGATGGTGGCAATGGTCAGTGAGGAGGTGGGAGAGATGACCAACTTGCAAACCAGACTCTCGAAGGTGGAGTAAGGTTGGGCGAGTGTGAAAGAAGAAGGGACCCTTTCAGGGAAGCTAAGAGCAACCCCGCCGCC
This sequence comes from Ambystoma mexicanum, assembly GCF_040938575.1. Lineage (NCBI taxonomy): Eukaryota > Metazoa > Chordata > Amphibia > Caudata > Ambystomatidae > Ambystoma > Ambystoma mexicanum. The sequence continues at coordinate 1,492,586,997 of NC_090921.1, forward strand.
TGCGCGGTAAGAGCAACGCTTGGAGATGATCTTATAGCCATCAGGGAGAAGGGAGTCAAAAGCAGTGATTGAGCTGGCCTTGAAGCACATCTCGGTAAGAGCAAGGATATCGAGGTCAAGGTCTTTAAGAAGGATGCAGATGTCGGAGGAGTGTTTGATGGCAGAACAAGCATTAAACATGGCAATATGCAGGTGATATCCACTTTTGAAGGTTTTCCGAGGAGGGGTACAGGGACATGGTACACCAGTCAGAGGGGTGGGGGGGCAGAGAGAGAGGAAGGAGTAGCAGGACTGGGGGGAGGAGTTAATGAGGGGTGGCAGGCGACAGTCAAAGAGGACAAGGTTGGGTTGAGGACCCTGAACCAAGATAGTGCCAGTGTGATAGACATTAATGATACACCTGGATGATGCCAAGCTAGCCAAGAGGACTTCCCATTTAGTGCCACCATTAATGGGTGAGGATGAAAGAGGAGGGAGAGTAGAGATGAGAAGAGGAGTCCATAGATCTGGAGAGGGGACAGAGAAAAGGATGTCAGTAAAGATGTGTCAGGAGGTTGAGCTGGCATAGGGGTCTACGATAGGTAGGCTAGGGTTGGTGGTCAGTATACCTTTTTAAAGCATTTTGTCTTCCAGACTTTGTGAGAGAGGGTGGATAGGTGATAGTATAGAAGTTAGAAAAGATAGGGGAGATGATGAGGGTCATAGTGGTGGAGGGAAGAGGCGCTGCACAGCACAGTATGAACACAAACTCACCAGGCAGCCTAGTAGCCAAGGGAAACAAGAAGCACTGGAATACCCATTACATCACACAAAACGTATGTAGGGCACCCAAATTCAATATTGATGCAAGGCACTCTAAACACACAGAAAATGAATTAGCAGTACAGCTGTAAAGTCACCTAAAATCGGTTTTGATGCTTCAAATTCTTAGAATCGATAAATGTGATACAGTGAGGAATTAGTCCGAGTAAGCAGGGCAAGAAAGAAAAAATGCTGTAGGCACACCTTGGTTCAGCAGTTGTTAGGTTTAGTGGGAGGCAGTTACAATGAATCAGTCATCACTCACTGGTATTTTGCAGGGCGATTTGTGTTGCAGGGGCCCAAGTTCATGTAATGAGGAGTGGACCACCTGGCCAGCCGCTCATGCTTTGTGGAGGAAAATGGAGGTGCCTTAAAAGCCCTCCCCAGCCCAGACAGGGGCCTTAGTGGTGGGCCTTCATCTGTGGGCCGGCTAAGTCTGCCGATTCCCCGATTGGCTGATCAAGTCCCAGGGCTGGCTAATTACAGGGAGGGTAAGGCTGGCTGGTGGGGGTGGGGCACAGATGGAAATTGTGTCAGACAAGATGGAGTGAGGCCATACGATGTGGTGCTGCAGCCCAACCAGGCCTTGCATGGTCACGGGCCCAAGATAAGACCAGGAAGCACAGACCGGTCAGCAAAGCCAGCTGGCCTTTTTCTTAAGGAGAGCTTGGGTCAATTTGTAGGTTTTTTGGAAAAAAGAACATTTGTCGAATTACTGCATAAATACATTATTAAAGGCCATCCCTCTGCTGCAGCAATGCTGTGGGATGCAGTGTGAAGGAGTGGTGAGGCCTCCAGGCCACACAGAATACAAGGATGCCTCCAGCACCTTCCCTTTGTACAAGCAAAGGTTGTTATGGCAGATGTGTTAGAACGTTATCTTCATCACCTGATATTGTCTAGGTATGTTGCATGTCTTCCTTGTTCTTTTTCTAGTGGAAATATATTACTGGTCCAGAGACAATGCTATGTTTCTTGGTTGCTTTTATTAAGTTTGGAGTTCGTCTTCAAAAATGTCTCAGATCATTATTCCTGACAAATATTGTTTATATCACCTTCAGAAACCTACTCAGATATGTTAGTTCTAGGTGACATTTGACAACCAACGGTATTGTTCTTTGTTACGGCTGGGTATTTTGAAGGTATGATCAAATTCCTTAATATTTATCTGTCTGAGTGACCTTTTCGCAAGAACGATGCACAAAGTGCAGCACATTGGTTGTCCTTTGTCTTTCTGTTGGAACATATGTGTTGGTACCAGATGGCAATGCTGTTGATAACAGATTGTTTTGTGTGGTTTTGATAGAAATTGCCCAGTGCAGGTATTCGTTCCAGTTGCTGTGCTTTTTTTTATACAGCCATTTTTAAGTGACCATTCCTTTCAACAGAGTCGCATCCACGAAGTGTATTCTGTTCTTGGTGAACTTGGTACATTAGTGGAAGCCATTTAGTGATTCATGGAATGAGACTTTTCACCTTTCCAAATCAGGAAGAGGTCACCAATATATTGCAGTTATGTTCGTGGTTTTTGAGATTGTTGTAAGAACTCCTGTTCAAGGTCTGCCATTAATAGGTTAGCATACTGAGGTGCCATTCATGTGTGCATTGCAATTCCTTTCTTTTGTAGGAAGTGTCATGCATTGAAGCAAAAGGTGAGGTTACTTCCAATGTGGCCAGCAGGGCATCCGGTGGTACACAGTCAAACCTCTTGAATCTTTCTAAGTAAGTGTCTTATATCCTGTACAAAGAGTTCAGCATCCATCTCCAGAGGATTTAGGATTTAGTCAATATATTCAGATATGGCTATATACACTCCAGAGATGACTGGTCAGCCCAGATTTCCTGGTCAGTGGATATTTAGGAGCAAATGATAAATACCTAGAGCTCCATTGTTTGGTATCAGATGTTCCTCAGTGCTGCTTGGCATGTATTTGATGATTTGTTCTAAAGTTATTTGCATTACATGTTGGGGTCATCAAAGTTACAGGTAATAATTAGCAGTTTTCCATGAAAAGCCACTGTGTTCTCGGCTTCCAGGTTTATTTTGGTCCTTTGTGTAAAACTGTCACAGTAGATCAACAATCCATGCCTACTTTTCCATTAACCAATGAAATTGGAATTGAGAATGCATTTTTTTTTAACTTTGAAAATAAACTGGAATGTAGGCATGTCTTGGCTAATTATTTCACGCTGCACCATTTGATAAGGTCTACAGGACTTTGAAAGCTAACGCTTTGCTCCAAGTCTACTAAATATTTCCAGTAAGTCCTCATAAAAGTGATCAAAACATGTTTTTTGGTAACAGTGGAATGCAAAAGTAGTTGATGGGGTCGTAGGTGGGACCATCATTTGATTTATGTACTTTTGGAATTTTGAGTGCCTAAAGGAAGGAACCTACTAGGTAACTTGCCTGAAAGCTGTTTGGAGATGATCAAGACTGTAGTTGAATACAACAGGATAGCTGTCCCTGAGATGACACTATTTATTTTAGGTAGTTTTCCAAAACACGAACAGATACAGAACCATCAACAATAGGAATATTGCGGTCAGAGAAAAGAAACACTCATGAAAACAGAAAATAACTTATGGAGGGTAAATGGCATAAGCAAGAAAGCAAGTACAATGATACATGGGATTCAGCAAGGAGGATCACAATATCAAGCTGAAAGCATATAGCATAGTTAGAAATCGGATGTCCATAATAATAATATGGATTGAACGTGCAGTTGTGCAGGGTCTAAGGAATACATCTACTGTTAATCTGGTTGTTCAACAATAAATTACCCATAACAACAAACAAAAAACAGGTAATAGACCAGCATAACCATCATATGAAATAATTGGTTAAGTCCCAGAATCTATTGGAATCATTAGGCTGACGAAGATTTTTAGAGATAATTCTTTCATTGGAGCATGTCTGCAAGGTCAAGTCCTTCCAGTCTCTGAACTTGCAGGAGTGTTTTATTAATTTTGTGACATTCACCTACTCCTGGGCCTGTGTGTCTAAGTTGACGTACACATACCACGTAGGAAGACCATGAACATGTCCTTCCCTCACATGATGATCACAAAGTTCCTTGCCCCTTCAATCAAGTAAGCAACATGATCAGCATGTTCAACGAACCCCAGGTTTAGACACCAGGGTGGAGAAATGTTGTGTTTGTTAGGCAGTAGTGTAATTTGGGCATGAGCAGACATTGTCATGGGGAGGATATCGCATTCGGCAAAATTTTGTAGCAGGTGAGGATGAGGTGCGGGCCACATGTTTATGTGGGGAAAGCTATTATGTGGATGGGAGAAAAAAGTGCAATTCCGCCCCTGAGGATTCCGCATTCTCCAGACATCCACATATTTTATATTCCTCATTAGCTACTTAAGAGTTCTTGTGGTATTATGAGAGTAATGCGATGTGGAGGAGTCAGAGTGCCCATAAAGTTTGGAGGACTAATGTCCTAGTCACCTGCCATGAGAGCAAAATGGCAGGCCGGTGGCACCATTGTTGTGAAAAGGCATGTGAAGAAATTGGGATTACTAGTTTTGGGGCCATACACATTTATCAGGGAAATTAGTAGGTGGGACAAAGAACCTAGGACAATGAGAAAATGCCCTTCAGGGTCGGGATATACATTGTGAAACATGAAGGGAGTTTGTTTGTGAATGAAGATGGATACTCCTTTGTTCGTATGGGCTGTGAAAGGCCTGTCCAATCCACCTTTGCAGAGTTTTAAAAATGTCTCTCTGCCCAGGTGGGTTTCCTGCAAGAAAAACATGTCAACTTTCTGATTCCTCAGGTAGTTACGAATCCTGTGCCTTTCAATTGGATTGTCCAGGACCTGCACATTAAGTGATATTAACATCAGCGTAACCAGGTCAGACTTACCAGACATGCGCTCCAAGTGTCTACCATTGCCTGGCAGTAGGGATAGGTGTGCCATTGCTCCAGCCATATATTGAAATGTGCTCCTGCATTTGCGCATGGCACAGCCACAACCTGAGACAGTCAGCCTGAATTGAGGCCAGGAGGATAGCTCAGTGGTAACGCTTTTTGGCTTGGAAGCAAGACAACGCAGAGCAACACAGGTTTGAATCACGGTCCTACGCTTAGAGACTGGTCTCTGGTATTATGCACGTTATCAAAGATTAATTATTTAGTACCATCTCTAGCAATATAACCAAATAACATTGAAACAAAGCACAAATTAGTAAAAGGTACAAAAATTACACCTTTTATAGATGAGGTGTAATAAGAAATAGAGACGCATTACAAGAGGGAGGTGGTGAGGATGGCCCTAGTCTTGAAAGCCTATAGTGAAGGCCAGAACACAGCCTTGGATTTAACTAAGGGAAACGTAGAATGTTATAGCTCCATCAGCTGGGGGCTCAGAGGATATAGGTTGGATCAGAACACAGAGCCTCTCTTCTGAGAAGCTCCTCGGATTACAGTACTTGAATCCCATGGCATGTGCTTGGGTCACAGTATCTGCAAATTACCTTTGTAATACAGACATGGACACTGTAAGGATAGCATGCCTACTGCATAATTGCTAGTATTTTTATTTATGGCATCCACGGCCAGACCCAAATTCTCATGCCAATTGAGAACACAGCAAGAGTTTTAGAGTCAGACTGAGCAGACTCTAACCCTGATTTTACGTTTCGTTCTGTGAAGAAGCTATATCCTGCACCCATACTTTGCAGACTGAAGTGGTGTCTTGACACAGTCTTTGTGATTTGCCAAATTCCTGAGGCTTACGCCACAATTGTCCCCCGCTGACCTGCTTCCAACAAGTTTCTTTTCGACTGAGTTGTACCAGGCCTTTCCTAGCTAGCACGCAAGTGTCTCCATCTTCGATACCGGTGAGTGAGGATGCTTTGTGCAAGAGAAGACCATCTTGCTTCAGGTAGGATAAGGTCATTTCTTCTACTCTGCTTATGCAGTTTTCATTGTCCGATGTGTGGTCCAACTTCACCTTCATGTGGCTGTTCAGCTCTTTTGCTATGTCCTGCACTGCCATACTGGTGTCCTTAACTCTGGTTCAGTGTCCTCATCTCTGCCAAAACAGTCTGCAGCTGTGTTTCCTGGTGCAAGACTCCCTGCCTCTTGATCTTCTGTGAGACTGCTGCAACGTATGCATTCATACTGGTCCTGCTGCTTGACTCAGAGTCTGAAGTGTACAGCTCCTTATTAAGAAGCACAGGGGGTAATTAGACCACCAGCAGACCACCCACGCAGCAACTGCAGACCCGCTGCAGAGTACACGGCGGCCTGCCTGACCGTGTCCCTCCCGCCTGCCTGACTCCTCCATGCCGGGCGCGACGCGGCACCACAGCGAGGCTGAGCCTCGTTCCGGGCACATCAAAGCCCCTTGCCTCCGCCGGTAGGCGGATACGCCGGCCTGCACGAAGGCCGTACAAAGGCCCTGTTTGCGCCTGTTAGCGCAATGGTAGCGCACAGGCGCTGCACCTTATCTCCCTCTCCGGCTCCACTGAGACTTACACGGTAAGGCCCTAGGGGCAATTACTGCAGGACTCATATCACTATACTGTACCTGACCCGCAACTCTTGTAATATTTCATCTGCCATTCAGAGTCAGTTGCTGTTGGCGCTATGTCTAAAACCAGCTCTCATTGATAACCTGAAATGCTTGTCCTACTGAATGCATTCCAGCCCCGCTAACTAACTACTGCTCTGCCCACTAATAATCACCATGTAATGACACTTGGACTATGCCTGTATATGTTGCACTGTCCATTACCTATTAGGCCCACATCTGACGCTAACATTAGGATAACTGTATAGCCGAACTCTGTTGCGCCTCATAACTTGAACTTGAGTCTGATCGCCCCCAATTGCTACTAGCCTTAGCACATAGGTATTGTCTAATTTTGTTTCTGATGACCCTTTTGCCTATGCACCCTGCTAGTGACCTATGCTTTTGTGCCTTGATTGCTAAAATTGAATCTAGGTGACCTTTTGCCCATGCACCCTGCTAGTGATCTATGCTTTTGTGCCTTGACTGCTAGTGACCTATGCTTTTGTGCCTTGATTGCTAAAATTGAATCTAAGTGACCCTTTGCCTATGCACCCTGCTAGTGACCTATGCCTTTGTGCCACGATTGAAAAAATCGAATTTAAGTGACCCATTAGACTAGACCTTACGCTACTGCATAACAACTACACTCTACTAGCCTTATCTTGCCCAATATCACAATGTATATCCATGCGCTTTACACAGTGTTACTGAGATCAATACTGCACATCTTGAACAGCCAATACCTAACCATGCTACCCAATTTACCAGCACTTGAGCCCGCATATAACCCATACACATCAACTGAAATGACCTCCACACCTTGCCCTGTTCTCATGAGGAACTTTAGATTACGTGCCAGGCTCTCAAGGCTCCATGACCCTCTATCTAAACTAGCCCACAATAAGGTGACTAGGACTCCATCCATACACCCTCTTCAACTGAACAGTAGACTCCACTGTGAGCCCATCCGTGACCAGAAAAGCACGCACGAATCTGCGCCACCACCCCTATACCCAGTAGATCTCGGGACTAAGGGTGCACTAATAAATGCCCGCTCCATGGTAGCCCATGCTTCAGACATTGCCGACCTGCTACACAACGAAGACTTGGACTTCTTAGCAGTCACGGAATCTTGGCTCCACCCGACGGCAGGCCCTGCAATTATGCTAGCGGTACCAGATGACTACACGCTATTAAGACTTGATCGTACCACCTCTAGAGGCGGAGGTCTTGCCATCATAGCCAAAACTAAATTCCCTATTACAATTGAATCACCCACTAATGTTACTTCCTGTGAATCTCTAACCGCCAAGTTAACACTATCTAATACCCAATCCATCTCCATTCACCTTATCTACCGACCGCCGGGCCCCTTAGGGTGTCTATGAGGTCTTCTTCAAATGACCCTATCAAACAATCTTAAAAATTCCTCACAACGCATCTTACTAGGAGACTTTAACCTAGGATTTAGCGACCCCGCAGACGCCAATGACCGTACAATCAATAACACCCTAGAGGAACTGGGCTTCACCCAGAAGATCACTGAGCCCACACATATCAAAGGGAGAACTCTGGACTGGCTAGCTGTGCACAACTGCCCAGTCCTAGTCTCTGCCATACTCCCGCAGCCTTGGACAGACCATTACTTGATCTCGTTCACCCTAGAGGCAACCCCAGCACAAGCTAACAGCATAGCTCCAGCTGTCCAATCCAGAAATAAAAAAAACATCACCCCCGAAAACCTGATCCCGCTAATCACACCAACCTTGAATGCCATCCCGGCTCATACAGATCCATTTACGATGGTGGATATCTATAATAAAATCATGCTCTCATCCCTTGATGCCATAGCGCCTTTAAAGCTAAAAAAAAGAGCAAGCTTCGGAAACACATCAACTCCTGGTTTTCGCCTCATCTTAAAGCCCTCAGGCAGGAAAAGCGACGCTGTGAAAAAATCTGGCGAGCTTACCCCTCAGAAAATAATAAAAAAAACTTGAGCAGTCTAGCTTCCCAATATAAAAAAGAAATTATATTGGCCAAACAAACGTCTTATAGTACGCGAATCTCACAAGCTAAATCTAACACTAGAGAGCTTTTCACAATACTTAAAGAGGTTGAATCCCCGATCCAAGTGCCCGACTCATGTATCAAAGATAAAAACTGGTGCACGGGCATACAAAATGCCCTAGCGAACAAAATCTCCTCCCTTAAGACTAAAATTAGCATTAAAAAAGAAACTCTGCTCTCCTCTACTAAGCCGAGTACCGCCTCCCATAAAAAGGCTCACCCGACTCAATCATCCCCCCCCCAGCGCACAACCCCACCTTTAACTTCCATAAAGTATCCACCAAAGAGGTAGAAAATACTATTCTCACCCTCAAACCTTCAAATTGCCACGGAGACCTATGCCCCGCTCAACTGATTAAGGATGCAGCCCATGATCTCGCACCATTTATTACCAAACTAATAAATGCGTCTTTCACATCAGGCACAGTACCTAATAACTTAAAACAGTCCTGGGTCCTCCCTCTGCTTAAAAAAACAAACTTAGACCCATCCACTCCAACTAACTACCGCCCCATCACCACAGTACCATTCCTTCTTAAAATCATCGACAAATCAGCATACCACCAGATCCAACATTACCTTGAGCACTTCCATCTCCTAGGTGTCCGACAATCGGGATTCAGGCCACAGCACGGAACCGAAACTGCACTTATAGATCTCAAGGCACAGATAGACGAGCTGAGAGACCAGGGCAAGACAGCACTATTGTTACTCCTCGATCTCTCTGCGGCCTTCGATCTGGTCGACCATGAGATCTTGTGCAACCACCTACAAAAAGCTGCCCACTTCTCTCAAGAAGCAACCAACTGGATCCAATCCTTCCTCAATAACCGCACGATGAGAGTCTTCTCATTGTCAGCAGCAGCCGACCCTACACCTATCACTTGCGGCGTGCCTCAAGGATCTTGCGTCTCCCCTACACTTTATAACATTTTCACGAAGCCCCTTTTCGATGATCTAGACGATCTGGGTTTCACCTACACTAATTACGCCGATGATAGCCAGATCCTCATACCGTTGTCGGGGGATTACGACAAGGATTTGGCCTTCGTTAATAAAGTGTACCTCATCATCCAGGCATGGATGGCCTCACACGGTCTATGCCTGAATGATGACAAGACGGAACTCCTTATTCTAGGATCTACACACTACCTCAACAAACTGGGCCACAAATACTCATCGTTCATAATTGACGACAACAAGATCAAAGTAGCTAAGGAGGTTAAAACCCTCGGTTTCTATCTAGACTCCACCCTCACCTTCAACAAACAAGTGAATGCAATGGCCTCCGCCACCTCCTACACTTGCAAACTCATTAGGGCAGCCAAACCCTTTCTCTCCCCCACCAACTGTACCACCCTGGCCAGGGCGCTGATCCTGTCAAAGTTGGACTACTGTAACGCTCTATATGTAGGTTGTAACAAATTTATCTCAAATAAAATCCAAATCCTCCAAAATAATGCCCTTAGAGCGGCCCTCAGTATCCCGAAGAAAGCCCATATCTCAGTTTCCAGAAGATCTGTCAACTGACTATCCACCAAGGACAAGATATTCCTTAAATCGGTATCTCTGATTCATAAATGCCTCCACCAAGCAGCCCCTCAATACCTCATCGCCAGATTTACTAGACCCACCCTCTCTCGCCCCTCGAGAACGGCCAATTCCAACCTTCTTCTGGTGCCCAGGTTCAAACGTACAAGGTCTGGAGGTAATAGCTTCCCAGTAAAAGCAGCGCAATTCTGGAACTCCCTTCCTCCTACCTGCAGGGAGGACCTACCCTACCACCAGTTCAGAGCCAGGACTGTCCACTGGCTCAAATCTCTCGACTCATAATGACTTCCGATGCCCAGATGCACCACTACCATGTGGCTCCTTACCTCATTGAATGTAAATTATGTATATAGTACAGCCTACAATGTTTATGTCCTACCCTTCCTATTTGGTGTGATACGTCCGGCACTGTAACCACAGCTGGACCTCACCCTACTGTATGTAACTAAGCTTTGCAACCCTCTTGCTGCCTTTGCGCCTGGCTACCCCTGGGTTTGGTGCGCATTATAAATAAATAAATACTAAATTACAAGGTGGCGGTAAGGGATACTGGGCACCGGTAAGTAGACCGATGCCCGGTAATGCCTTACCGCCCTATTCCAAGGTCCCTTGGCTGCGACCGTAAGGAACGTGTGGTCTGACCACACATCCCTTACGGATCCCGCTAAGGGACCAGGGCGCTAATAACAGGCTTGCAAGTCGCGAGCCCGTTATTAGCGCCCTCCCCATTCCCATTGAGCCCTTTGGGGGCTCAAATGGGAATGGGGAATGGCATGATCAATGTGGACTTACTGGTCCCGCCAGGGTCGGACTACACTGGTAAGTCCCCATTGAACTACACCGGTGCCGGACCCATTATTGGTGGCAGTCATGGCGCAAATAGCGCCATGACTACCACCAATCTCAAAATGAGGCCCACAGAGTCGTTTCTAGTGGTGTAACTTGAGGACCATCGCAGTTCTCAGTCCTGGGAAATTAGACAGTTCCACGTAGTACCCTTTATGTTAAAGCACTTCTAGTATCCGTTTACACATTTTCAAAGATATAAAAGAGGTTCTTGTTTATAAGCAGAGATGATGGTGCAATGTCAACACTGTTTTTGGCGTTAATGTTAGTGTTGATGTTATTGGCCAAGGAAGTATAATAGCCAGGGGATTGGGGCCAGGCCTGGGTCCTGCTGCTCCGATAGGCCTGTAGAGCAGTGGTTGGGATAGCCACAGCGGGAAAGAGATTTGGCAAGCCATCGCAGCACGTGCAAGCATGAAAATCAGTGCCACGTGCCTCCAAGGACCATCTGGACACTCTAGACCTTTGCCACCATCTCACAGCCCAATCCACCCACCTCCATATCCCCCACATCCAACCTCACCTAGGGTGGCCAACTGCCCCATATTTAGCAGGACTGTCCCTTTTTGGAGGACTCTGTCCCATGCTGGCCTCCCAGCTTCCTTTTTGTGACTGCAGATCAACCTGCCAAAGCTGTTACAGTCGCTCTGTTAAGACTCTGACACCAGACTTTATTACAATGCTAATGCTTTGTTTGTGGCGTTGTGATGGTCATGTTTACAAATAAAAATGTGACCACCACCGCCCAAGGACAAACCATGAGCATTGCAATTAAGCCAGGTGTTAAAGTATTAACAGCAATTCACCCAATTGTTTAAATAACAATTGGGGCGGGCCAAAGGTGAATGATGCAGTGGCGTTATCGCCGCCTTGTGGGCAAGTGTCCTGAAAAATGATTTCAGAAAGTTGGCCACCCTAGCCGCATCTCTGCTTCCATATCCACATCCGGAGCACCTCTGACTTAGCCCAGTGGCTCTGCTGTCCCGTAGTTCCAGTGCATGCTGATACCCCATAAGGAGAGTGTGCACGTCCATGGAGCACAGGTATGATGATGGTGCCAGGCGAGCCAACAGTCAGGGCCCTCCACAGGTAGCGGACCTTCATATCATGCAGCGGTGAGACTTTCGGGGGGCGAACCGCCATACAGCAATGAATACAGGTGCGAGCTTGGCCCATTGGGTTGTGGTGCTCTCTAGCCTTTTCGGTAAAACCACTTGGGCAGATCACCTTTTTCGGCAGTAAAAGTGGCCAAATTGAGCAGCTCTGAGGTGAGAGCTGACTCGGAGAGCGGCCATCTTGCTCAGATGCACTGACCGTGATCCATGACATGACACTTTTGACCAATTCTACTTGCTTTTAAGAGATAATAGGCAGGCGAAAATACTCCTGATTACTCTGTAGTTCAATCTGCTTTTGAGGTCCACCTACAACCAAGTTACTTTCTTGGCATAACTATGGCTGAGGCATTAGTAAAGCTAGTGAGGAGGTGCACTAAATACAAAATGGTCAGTGAAGCATTAATATTGTACAGTACGATGTTGTAAATGTGGAAATTAATTTGGCAGACAAGATACATTAAATTCACTGAATAAGATAGTGTACTTACAGTGAGCCTAGTCGAGGGGGTTCCCTTACGATTCTGTTCTGGAAAGGCAATCGAGTCATACACAATGCCCAGTAGGATGCGGTCTTCAAATGAAGGAACCAAGTGCCCAAAACCCTGGAAGGTAAACAAATAAAGGTAAACAAATATTGGGAAGGGAGTGGGTTAAAAACAAAGCTATAGAACAAATAATCGATTTACATCCTCTTCAAACTTGGAACCTGTGATCAGTATATTGAGTAAGGATCATAACCACATAGGGAAAATCCTCAAAGGAAATGTTGGACCAGACCACAAAATGTCTGATGGAAGGGGGCAAACATCCTAACTATAGTTCAAGTTCACAGTAATGGTATCTTCATTTATTTCATAAATAATGAAAAATGCCTTATGTGTGCGTGATCTCTAAATACCTTTCTAGATAAAGAAAACACTATCTGGTTTATTTTTTGGTCGAAAGTCCACTATACCTCAATTATAATGAAATGTAAAGTAGCACTATGCCGTTTTTACAAAACTGGGCCCATTAGTATTTTACTAACTTCTCAAATTCTCATTGGGATCAAATGAAAGAGCTTCCACAATACACATGTTGATGTTTAATATGAACTTTTAATACACGGCACACCATATATTGACTCAGTTCAATCCAAAAGTGGTCCTCACAAAACTGGTGATTCCAAATGTAGTTGGATTACAAGTCACGGGAGAGCTTACAAGATCACAAGATACTTATAAAAGGAATCAAGAAATTAATAGAGAGTTTTGAAAAAGGAACATAGGATACACAGACCTAAAACAGAGAGATGCATGATAAAGAGATATAATAAGCACACATAAATAATATAAGAACAGATACAAGAAGATACTGATGCATTGGTATCAACAATACAAACCGACTTGAGAACATATGGCTCTGAAGAAGCTCATACCTAAGGTCTAAACTGATGTCATAGGGAGATCGAAACACGAGCAGGACACAATTGAGTTGGTGTATTGGCAAGGCATAAAATGCTTTAGCTAAGTGTGTTATTCTGATAATAAATTAGCTACTTTTGAAATAGATAGAATAATTGCTTTCATTGTAATTTAGGCCTTAAATGTGTTGTTGGGAATGATTCAAAAGAAAATGAATATCCATGTATTTCTATAAATTAGAATTGTAACCTAAGGATAAATGTTATCCCCAGGAAGTGAAAAATAAAAGTGTTTTTGGAAAGTAAAGGTAAAAAACAAAATAATTAGTATATAGCCAATATAGTTGTATATATAATTAGTGCACTTGTCTAAAGAAATTATTAAATTAAGTGAAAAGTGCCAATTTTATTGTCCTTGCAAGACGTACAGAGTATGTTGGTTGAACATTAACCTCTTACCGACGCATTACACAGAGATCGTTGCTGTAGGCATTCAATCCACTAAGCCATCTAACTGTCTATGTGTTCCTTTTCATAGCTGAGACACTGAATCTGGCACTTTGCAATCCAAACCCAAAGGATAAGAAATACTAGCGAGAGAAAATTGGCGGGTGATAAACCTACTGAGCTTTCATTTCATCTATAATTTGAGCTACATCTGCCTTTCAACTCAATGTACTGTTAGGAATTAGCGTTTTATTTAACCAAACATTGTCCTACATTTGTGTCTCACGCAAGATATCTCAGCATATTTGCCAATCCTAGATTTTTAAGGTTGGGCAGATACTTTTTTCAGTGGGAGGGAGGCAGGCAATGTCTGAACCCTTGATTTTCCTGGTGGGTGCAGTCTTTCTCGTTAGGTGTGTTAACCTACGAGTTCCAACAGGCGACGGCAGTTGCTCAGACTCACTGCAGGATAGTCACGGAAGTCAGAAATCTTTATAAACTACTTCACAGCACACAAACATGGCTTTCAGAAGGAAGGACCCCACCAAACCCCTTTGTCAGTACTGTATTATCATAACACATATACCATAGATGCTATTATACTAGGAGCACCTGAGGTTTCAAGGTGTGACACTATCCTCCAACAGAGGATTCCACTTTGCATTTTAGTGCTTGCAGTTTGTATTTTACAATTGTTTTCTTAACGCAGAACGTTTATTTGGAGGTCAAGGGTAAACAAGTGTACTGTGTTTGCAAAGACATGGTATTTCGCCCACTTATTCTCTGCTGGTGTACTTTCTCATTAGGTGGGAGTGGACTTTAGGACTTCCTGAGTCTGGCTTTACCTCCCACTCCCTGGCTTCATCCTTTTTGTGATTAATATATAAAGATAACTAGGTAACTACCTTTAGCCCAGTACCATCGATGTGCTCCTTCTCAAAGGTTGGCAACAGATAGCCCTATACATTCTGGATCTTATCCTAGGATATTCTAGACCTAGAGCCTCTGGTCTAAGATGTAAAGCATCTCCCGTCCCAGGTTTTTAGTGTAGCAGAAATGTCCAAAGCGTCATAGCAGGATCTGGTAGCTCCGCCCAGAGGCTAGGAAATGAATATATTACTTCTGTAATCTTCCTTGTCAGTCCTAGACAACACTCATTACGAGTCTGCCAGTAACCCACTGGTGCTACCAACAGACACGCCTTACCATTACTGGCACCCGATTTCCCAGTGTTATCGGGATATTACGGGTCCTATGGACTACATGGGATGGGAACTACTGAATCACTGCCACCATTGGTAATGGTGCCAGTGAGTCTGTGATTACTCTGCCATTAGGGGCCTGCACTCCTGGCAGGTTCCCTGCCCCTACTGGCAAACTCGGAGTGAGTCAGTCTGGAAAAAATGCTGGAGCCGGTAGTACCAGTGTTTTCTCCGGAATTCTTTATGGACCAGTACATTCCTAATGAGGCCCCTAGGGTGCAAGTCACAAGACAGACCTCTGCTTGCAAGCAGGAGAAAACAAATATCCCATAACCCCTCCGCTTCACAGGGATGGCTATAAAATGGTGTCCTGCCTCTGGCCCCTCCTCTCCGTATTAAGATTTAGCATAAAGTGTTTAAAACTAATAACGAATGTGGAGGGCAGGTGGGGTGATGACGGACAAGCAAAACTAAGGATGCAGCATAATGTAGATTATTGGAAAGTAATCAGGGAATTAGCTTCTTGTTTCTGCCCAACATACTCCTCCAAGTCCTAGTTACACAGATGAAATAGTAAGCAAAGGGCTTTGAACTAAAATACAATGACACTTCAGTTCTAAAATGCAGAATAAATGTAAAATAATTGTAAATTTGAAGTCCAGTACCTTGAACATCCAGGAGAACTCCATAGCTTAAGGCCCTGCCGTATCAATTTGAAACTGCAGTGTAGCATAAACGTGAATGGAGGCCCAAGCGGCCATCCAAACATATCTCGGTCAAAGACTCAACCCTGAGATGTTTCCATGAGGCGCCATCCTCCAGTTGATCTGCCCTGTATCACAGCAAGTACTGGGGTATCGTTACTGTCATATACCAGGGCAATGGTTTGCCGATACATCTGTTAGGGTGGATGTAGTTAACTTCTTTCCAGAATTGCCTGAATCAAAGCCACTACCAATTAATCACACTGCAGTGCAGTGAAGATAAGAATGCACTGTCCTACTTACTTTCAGGAAAAACAAAAAAGTTCTTGAGAGGATACCACTGCCAAAATGAATGTCAAACCTATGAAAAGAGGTGGAAACCTTAGGGAGAAACAAAGGAGTAGAAGAAAGGCAAAGGTGCTGGGGAGAGAATTTCAGTTATGTAGAATTGCACACCAGGGCCCCAATTTCTTCCAATGTCCTTGCTAAGGTAATCATAAGAAGAAAGCACATTTTAAAGTTCACACGATTAATGAGAAGGCAGTTTTCCCTAATTTGGATCCTTCTCTAAGGAACGCTGAAATTGGGAGAGCATTATAAAGCAGTGAAGGACAACCCTTCTCCCCCAATTCCACCTTAAGCAAGGCACCCAACGTTTAATGTAGGATTTTAATGCAGAGGGATAAATAGAACCCTGAAATGCCATAGCCACCGAATTTGACATTCGTTCTCCATTAAGTCTCTATAGCTGGCAACCATTTGATAGTCGGACAGCTTGCAGAACTGGAAGTGGGCCCATCAGTAGGTGAATGGAGTCTTCCAGTTTCCACACCCCATCCCTAACAATTTATATTTAAGAGGATATGCTGCTGTGGACAACATATTGCATGGGGCTAGGGGATATTTTCATCTGTCCCAATGGTCAATTTGAGTGTTACAGCCTAGGGACTGTTATCACTAATGGTCACTGTAACCAATAAAACCCAAACATGTACAAGAGACTGACTGTTATGCAGGGTGCGCCCAACTTGGCACTTATCTTTACAATGGCACTTATATCCTCTTTGGCAGTTGCGATGCTCGAGGGACATGGGTAATGAACACTGAAAACTGCTTGCTCACTTTTTGTGAGCATCTGTTTCAAATATGGGTTCCACCATGCTGGGAACACCATCAAGGATTTGAGGGTCTCTGAAGAGATTCCACACATATGCAGTATTCAGCATCCGGTCTTGAAATCTGGCAACCAGCCGTAATGGGGCACATCCCCATTTTCCCCCATATACTGGATTCTTTTTCTCTGTTCCAGTGATAGCCCCCCCCCCCGCTGTTCTTGATCTGCTCTTCCCCTTTCGTGCATTCTGTTCCCTTGCTGCCTTGTTTTTCTGCTTGCATTTCCTTCCCCATTTTAACCACCTTGCCTGAACTCCTGCCTGTGAGGTGGCTTCTATTGTTACCATTTAATGAGCCTGCTCCGCTGCCAGTTCTATCACAGCACACCATCTACCTTGGTGCATGCACTGTCCTCATACCACATACATCATGGATGGTGTTCATTCTGTGATGTGGGGAGTCTGCAACATCAAATGCTTGTTTTGTAAATACCATCCTGGTTAAGGTGGGCTCCTCGCATTGCTTCACATCCCTGTTGAAACAATGAATACCATTGTGAACCAATGGTAGCCCACAAGAACCTGCAGTACAGCTATGCTGCAGTGTGACGCACACCTAAAAACCAACAGTAAAATAGCTTGATGGGACCCGCTTATAGAGAACAAAAGTGCAGTGATCCGGAGACTCTCAGAAGCATTTATTCAGCATTGGTTTGGTATAATTGAAGCATGAAATTCAAATATGAAGTGTCAGTGTACATTCTTGGTTCGGGAGGAAAGCAGCCGACTACAGTTCTTCAATTATGGTCCCAACAAGGCAGGCACAGGAAAGTATAAGAACTCCCAGTCTGCAAAGGTGGGTGTGGCAGTTAGAAGTTGGAACGAGAGGGGCGAGAGTGGGGAGAGAGAGGAGGGAGGGGGAGAGGACAGGAGAGGAGAGAGGTGGCAAATCAATGCGGCAAGGAGTTGCTAGAGCAAAGTGAGGAGGGCATGCAGGAGGAGGGAAATTGAAGGTAGTGAAGTAGAAAGTGGTGCAGCAGAGAGGTCAGGAGGAGTAAGTGCAGCAGAGAAGGTTGGAGATGAATGAGGAAGATGGGGAGGAGCAGACAGATAAAGGTGAAGGAGGTTGGTAAAGATCAGGTGGTGTTGGAGAAGAACAAGGAAGAAGAAAGGAGAAAATAAGAGAAAGAGCAGAGGAAGATGGAAAATACCAGACGATGTTGGAGCAGGAGGAGAGGGACTTAGGGGAGTGGAAAATTGTGGAGGAGGGGGAAAGCAGTGTAGGAGGGAAGGTGGAGAAGAGCAGTTAGGAGAGCAGGAAGGAGGTATAGGCAGGAAAAGAAGGTGTCACAACCAGGTGGTGAAAAAAACAAGCGGGCTGGTAAAGAGGGCACGAACATATCGAGGCATCAAGGAGGGAGCACGATAGCCTAATATGCGGGGAAAGAGCACGGGAGGTCAGGAAAAATAGTAAGTGCCCAAGACTTGTGGTACCCAGTTGGAAGGATTGTCATCATCCCAATACTGTTGGAGATACTGTGTTCGAGTCTGCCAAAGGCACCAGAGGGTCTGAGGGTTGCCACTCTGGGCCGGAGAAGTCTTGTCCAGCATTGCCAAAGCTGGATATTCAGTCCTAGATTGGTGGAACCTGCTACCAAGGATAGCAACACCCTCACAATTGCAATAATCTAACTCAAGAAAGAAACACTGGGGGACTTAAACCCCCACAGACTGAGTGACTATCTGACTGCTGGCCCTTGGACCCAAAGAGGAAAGACTGATTGAGTAGACTATGTTCCTCAAGGAAGTTTGAATTGCTCATCATTGTTTTCTTGGAGTTCAGTATAGCCTTGTTTACAGCATATCTTAAACCCATGGTGAGTTTACTTTGTAAAATAAACTTTTCTAAACATTTATTTTTGGCTTTGTTGATTCTCTCAACACTGACATATGGTATGTGAAGTGGGATTAGCAGCCCCCCCATGGGTTCACCAATACCCAATCCATCCAACCCTATAACCAGTCAGAACCACACCCAAAGTCAGACTCTGTCAGCGAGGCACACAGCGGGTGGCTGTGTATGACTTGTATATTTGTGTTAATTGGACTCTTTTGCATACAGGGCTTATGACTGGTGTCCTTGGGGGAACCTATGGCCGCTTGCTCTGGAATCTGGACTGCCTGTCCATTATGAGACTGATATGGGTGCAGGGGTCATCAACCGAGATTACTGGGGAGAAGCATAAGTTTGATTAACAATCAGGCATCAGCCAATAAAAATAGGGATCTCTATATCACCGCTGAAGTGCAAGAGATGAAAGGACAGAGGAAGACGACAAAAGGAGAGAGAAATGATTTAGTCCTACCATAACAGAATTTTTCCCCAATGATGAGGGTAAGGTGGGGGAAGGAATAGGATCTACCTTGCCACAGGGTGATGTAGCGTCTGAACAATCTACTAATTTTGCATCGCTCATAGGAATGATTTGCACACGGGAGGAAACCCCCCACAAAATAATAACTGCACTTCATTGAGAGAAGGGGCTTATCATAGAGGGCCGAGAATAATGCCAAGCGGTGTCATCAAGATGGAGTCATCAGGTGGCAGATATTTGCTTCAACACTCCTTAAACTATCCATAAGTAGGACCATCCCAGCTCACTGCTGGACATTTAAGCATTGCAAAAATCTAAGAAAATGTTTTAGTTGTTTATTTTCGGGCCAGGAATTTATGAGCAGACTAAACACTGTTGCTACAACTGCCCATATGCCAGAACACGGCCAGCATAGATGTGGGATGGGATATTACCCCTTACAGCACCTTCCCATTATTTTTGACCCATTTGCTCCACTAGGGATGGAGATCATAGAACCTATGGTAAGGTAAAATAACTCCTCAAGGGCTGTTTTGTTTTGCCCCTAATAATCTTCATAGATTTCACCAAAGAGATAATTGTCCCCCTTGTTGTGGCCTTCAAAGTGTCCAACTGAATTCCAGGTCAGTGTCTCTCAATGAATGAATTCAAATCTAGCTTGTGTTTGATTGAGCCCTGTAACTTCTCCCTGCAACACAACTCTCTTAGAAGTCCCACAGCATATGCCAAATACAGTGCTAGCTCCACAATTCTGTTATCTGTGTGTCTAGTCTGCAGTATCTCTATCCTGACTACTTTTATATGCAATAGGAAAATGTGATCAATTCTTGAAAAAATGTGATGCACATGGGAGAAATGTGTGCAGCCTTTTGTTTGAAGGTGTGTGTCTCCAGTTTCCAAATTGCAAAACTCTAGCTTGTCCTTAAGCCCTTTTGAAGCTTCCCCGTCCCCAAATGTTTTGAATTGTGTTCATCTACCAATTGCTTTAATTATTCCAGTATGCCTGTCCATGTCACCAGCTATTACAAGAATACCCTCTCCAAACTCCACCATTGCAATTTACATTGACATTAGCGGCATGGACAGAAGTGGCCGCAGCTACATGAAGTGACTCACAGTGATCACTTCTGGCATAAATAGATTGTGGTTGCAGCTTTAGGAAAGTGACTTGCAATGTAATACGGGCATCATAAAAATGCTGCAAAATCCTTCTGTGTACTGTTGGTGTCAATGAGTAACCTGAAATGTTTCATGTGTTACCCTAGAGATCTAATTATAAATTGTATGGCTTGTTACTCCATTTTTCGTTAAATTTGTGCTGCAAAATGCACCAACTGAACACATTTTTTTGAAAATGTTCTCGAGGGTGATGGACACTGGCATAAGTTAGGATTCCATTGCTACGCTTGGTATTTCATGTCTCTGCACTGAAAGTATTCACCTGCCACACACGGACATTACATTGTTTACAATGCCAGTGCCTCAACACCACCCCAGCACCACAAACTGCCTCCACCACTGGTGCTGCCACAAGGATTACTCCCTTAACTGTAAAGGTGTGTGGTTTAACTACAATAATCTCTCAAGGGAGTTGATGATCCTGTCATTGTAGGCCTGTTCTGTGGGCTCTCAATTGTAATCTTCCTTCTTGAATCTTCTCCCAAGATTTGTAACAATATGCAGACACATTCTATGATATTATCAAGCTCTGATACCTCTTTCTGGAGGGGAATTTGTAGTTTCTCATGCCGCTCCCTGTTCTCTAGTACTTATTTGAGTTGTAGATGTAGATTTGCGTCTCAGAGATCTTTTGTTTTGTAAGCTATCCAGGGGACTTTGCTTTCCAGCATCATCATTGAGTTGGATCAACACCCTTGTTTTTCTCTGGGACTACAAATAGCAGAAGTAGAGCCAATTTACTTTCTGTGACCACCTCTATTGCGTAGAGCAGAAAGGACCTCTAATCCTCTGAAGTACCAGTATAGGGTGTGACGGATCCAGGGAAGTCGCCCCGTCTCCCCAAGGGGGAGCCACACCCTTTGGGACTAGGGAGGTTAGCTTGCTAGGCTTACCACCCCTGGGGGACAGGGCAAGTGGGATGGCATGGGGGGAGATCCCCACCCTCTTAGAGGACAGGGAATCCCTTACCAGGGATATATGTTATCCTCTCTTTTCCTAAGAACTACTAGTTTGGTTGCTTATATGGGAGTTGAATTGTACACTAACTTGCAACACCCTACATGAATGGCTGATATGGTTTTTAACCCTTTTCAGTCACTGTCCTCATATCAGAGGCGAGAGCGCGATATGGACCGCCTCCCTTGCTGTATGGAAGATAAGGAACCAATTAGCATTTCTACAGCTGAGGAAGGTAGCCCGCATAGGATAAGGGACCTCCTCCTGGGAGGTGTGCCAGGAAGGAGTGAGCCCTCCCCCGGCATGGCTGATCCAGCTGTGGCCGTGCCCGTGGAACGCTGTGTGTCCCTGCCAAGACACGAACCAGAGAGGCCCTACCCAGTAGACGATCAAGACATGACAAGGAACCAACACCGGCAGAAGAGGAGTGGGATGTGAGCACCAACTGCAAGAAACGCTGAACACTGAGGTGGAACCGGAATGGAGAAGCCACGTTAAACTACCTGAAAGCCTGCCAAGAGGAGCATGTCAGGAAGACAGAAGGTATGCGGTCGCTCCAGGGAACCAGGGGGAGGGTAGAGGAGTGAGACGAGAGCCAAGTGGAGTAACCAAGACCAAATCCATCAGCGGGGTAAAAGAGACCAGACCCCAAGGTGTGTTAACAGAAATGTACCCTAAATCAGGGCAATAGAAACCAGACACCAAGGTAGGGTGACGGAAACCAAGCCCCAAGGTGGGGTATAAAACCAGAGACCCAAATGAGAATACCTGGTGTGGTCCTATGAATCAGGGGGACCCCAAGCGTGAAGTAAAACCAGAGTCCAGAGAGAAAAAGTCCATGGTAACACAGGGGGTAAAGAGACACACCACGATGAAGTAAAGGTGAAGAGACTTTGGCATCTTTATTTTTGCACTGTGCAACGAGGACCGGAAGCATTTTTTTCTGATAAAGACACAGAACAGTGCAGTCAGAAACCAGCCACCATTTATTTTGTTTGGGCAAAGACCCCTATTTTACATGTTCTTAAAGTTAGATGTCTGACTACAACAGGTTTCTAGGTTTAGGTTTTGGTAATAAAGAACCACTTAATGCAAAAGACCCTCTTGTGCATCTCCTGAGTATGACTTGCCACAAGGGTTTCTTAAAGTGTAAAGAGGATGATAGTGGGATCAGTGGCATGTAAAAAAGTGATGATTTGATGGGGGAAAGAATTCATTGTTCTATCAACCCACCGATTTAAATGAGAATAAACTAACTGGATCAATGCACTTTGCTTATAAAAAAAAGGAGGGATCATCCCCTTCTAGAAGTCAAACAGACATCATGGACGTTCTTTCGACAGCAGAATTTGCCGGCTTAAACTTACAATGGAACCTTCAATTCTTTGAGCTGTTGGTCTTGGTTTTGGACTTTGCCTTCTCTTGGCCCTTAAATGCTTTGGAAGCCTGGGAAGGATTTTACAGAGTTTTGACTTTTCTGCCTGTAACCCCATTTTGCATTTCTGTAAAGCCATGTGCAAATTAGGTCAAAAGGTGTCTTGTCAACAAACAGATGGTCAAGAACGTGATCCTGAATGCTCAGGTGCAAAGATACCCCTGAATGCCTTTTTGTTTCTAAAGCAGAGTTTAAAACTTAAGGGATATCTGTTGTGTCCTTGTGTATTTGTAATTACTACTAGGTTGCTTTGTTTCCCTCTGAAAGCCAGAAGACAAATTCCTCGGAATATAGCAGAACATAAACGTAGCAGCATTTAGTTGACGAATGGATAGAGTTTTACATTGGTATACTTTTTTATTGTAGTTTCTCAAACCTTCACCTATTTACAAAGAATGGCTGATAGCTGGACCTTTCCCTTTAATAAGTACAGCTGTAACCACAGTTCACTGCACTGTTAAATGACCGGACAATATAAAGGCCTATCTTTAGGGGCACTAAATTTAAGGTAGGTGCCAAAGTGCCCTGTCTGACTCTTAGGGTTAGGATAATCGCTGAGGGGTGGATATCGGCCCCACTATGTCATGCTGGACTCAGGGGCAGTGTAGGGCGGATATTCAGATCTACCACACCATTCCCTTTCCACGTGGTAGGGTCTTATCATTAGGAAACTGTCCCTTTAGCAGAGGATATTTCCTCGAGGTCAACAATTATTCTGTGTTCCTGCACCTTAGCTCAGGAGCCCAAAATTTGCCCAGAATACAGGGATGGACAAGTCCAATTAGCCTAGCTGATTCACAGAAAGCAGGTAGAATCACACTTGTCATTATGCGGTGCTGAGAACAAACTGAAGCACCACGAATTTACACAAGTTGAAGTTCACATACATACCAACTTCTGTGGACAGACAGAGCAAAGAGGAAGAATATGGGAATACTTGCAGCTGCTGCAGTGGTCTGCCTGCATCCACTATGAAACCAAGATGGCATCCAATCCATCACCAGGCGAG
Organism: Ambystoma mexicanum; assembly: GCF_040938575.1. Classification (NCBI taxonomy): domain Eukaryota; kingdom Metazoa; phylum Chordata; class Amphibia; order Caudata; family Ambystomatidae; genus Ambystoma; species Ambystoma mexicanum. The sequence continues at coordinate 1,492,610,736 of NC_090921.1, forward strand.
ACTGGGCCAGAGAAGCGACCCAAACACTGCACGCTCTACCCACTATCCAATCTCTCAGAAGCATACCAAAACACATCCACATGAGCAAAGGGGGGGAGGTTGGCCCCGGGGGCCCAGCCAAAGCCCTATCTGGAGGGCTGGACTGATCAGAAGGATAAGGAGATTGGAGAATGCAGTCAGTGGTGCAGAGAAGAAGCGTTTTGAGGAACGGAGGAGGCTGGGCTTGCTTGTTTGACAGAGGGTGGCAAGAAGGTCAGGAAGACATTGGGAGTCAGATAGAAAAGGTTTGGAGCGCAGGGAATGCGAGGACTTGGAGAGTAGGAGGAGGTTGGGAACAACAGAGGCAGGTAAGAGAAGAGGAGGATAAACAACAGGAGGAGGTGCTGAAATATAAGGGAGAAAACAAAACAGGATCAAGTGGTGATACAGCAAAAGGAGGTGGGGAGAGAACAAAAAGAGGAAACAACAGAAGTAGGTGGCCATACAGCAAGAGAAGGTGGAGAAAAAACTTGAGGAGAAAGAAGAAGAGGAGGATACCAAGTTTGTAACTGATTTCACCAGGTTTTCAAGGAATAAATCAAACATTTCCTGATGTGAACATTGTCTGACAACACTGTTTTAAGTAGCCTAGGTGTCACCCTCTCAACACCATATAGACAGGAGTTTGATTCATTTTCTGAAAAGGCGATGAAACTATATCCATCACCTCAGGAGCCTGTGTATACGGATTAAGCATTGTGTGACTATGCGTATGGGCCAGGTTGAGAGTATTTTAGAGCTTAGAATAAGGATTTTGGGTAGAACACTATTATTGCACTGAGGTTGCTACCAATACTTTTGAAGTCTTTTTATACGTCATCGAGCTGGGCTTGGATGATTAACCTGCATTAAGGCTTCAAGTAGCATTAAGTACTACCAGTACCAATGATTTGGTACAGCAGCCTTGAGAGGGGGATTAACTCGACTCCAGACCGGGGCAGGACACACTGCTTCAGAGGATTTGTTACTGAAAGGCCTCTGATTAGTTGCAGGACACCCTGTCCCTCCACTGCCTGTTGCCAAAGCTAAGGCATCCTGCTATGGTACCTCTCTGATATTATCAGGCTTCAAAGGGCCATAAAGGTAATGTGATCAGGCATGCATTTGCAACCTCACCTTGGCTGGAAGCACAGAATAAACACCCCAGGAGGACAGAACAAGTGAAATCTGTAAAGTATGCTGCACAAATGGTGAGACCCACAACATAACGGGGGCCTGTTGGGACTCACCACCAGTACAAGTAATCGCTTGGCAGGAGCGCTGAACCGTGAAACCCAGACGTCGCCGAAGAATTCTTCCCACAATTGTAACTCTCTGCTGTGTGAATGTGACAGAGAGAAAGATCCAATAGTTTGAAGAGGAGACAAAAACCCACGACACGCCAACTAGAGAAACGAGAATAAAACAAATCAAAACCCAGGATATAGAACAAGAACCACATCCCAATCTCTGGTAAGTGCACAAACCTGAATAGTCAGCAGGAAGACACAGAGAGTGGGTATGGATGACAGGTTTCCTCAGTATGTTCAAGGTAATCCACCTGATTAAACAAATACAAGAATTACCTCTACTATATGCAGACAGAGCAAAATCTAAGTACTAAATACTGATAACATTAACCATGGTTTTACCAATAAGGTGGAAAAGTCGCAGTCTGTAATGAAAGTTCCAGCAGTTCCAAGTCCTGACCCGCCGGCACGAGGACGCCTATGACAAAAATCTCTAGTCTCTTTGTAACAGTTCCAAGGAGTAGAGGATATGCAGAGGATTCGTCAGCTTATGGAGAAGCAGTCCTGCGTGTGCAGATGGATGGCAACGGGTAAATCACAGCAGAATATCAACTCCTTTGGTGTACTGGAAGTGCTGTGAAAGTAGCAGTAGGAATTGCAGCGTTAGACAAAATCAGTCTGGTTAGCAGAAATAGGTTGGCAGCTTGCGGGAAAACAATATCACAGCGTGGGACAAAGGCAGTCCAGAAAGCAGAAATGAGTCGGTTCACATGCAGGCTGTGGAAAGTACTTGAAACGTAAGACAAAGGCAATCCGTACGGCAGAAATAAGGGTCAGTGTTTTGGCGGTCAGCAATGGGAATTGTAACGTTATGAAAGGCAGTCCTTCGCACAGAAATGGGTCAGGAGGGTTGCGGTCCAATTCTACGTGTAATGTACACGAAGCAAACAAAGTTACCAGAACAGAAGGGGCAAGACAAGGAAATCCAGGAGCGTAGCAGAAGTCAAAGACACAAGCGTACAAGGAAACAAATGCAAGTACGCAAAGTCCGTAACACTTCAATCAGAAGCACCGGCCGCGGGCCTGGGGGCCGGCTTTATTCTTCTACTGTCACGTCTGTTGGCATCACGTGATGGTCTTCTGGTGGCACTACGATGTGTAGTGAGATTCCCTCGTCGCCACAGCATCATGTAATGAGCCAAAACGGTGCTCTACTTTGTAACAGATGAGACGTGTGTACGGAGGAGGTGTTGTTTTCTGTGTGTATGTTTTTAGTGCGGGTGGAATGATGTGTGTGTGAGGCACACTGCGCATCCGCAAATGACCGTTATTCCTAACAACATTCTCCTCAGAGGTACATCCAACCTTCGGGAAGCATGAAAACGTGCAAGAAGAAAGGGGGCATGAATATGCTTGAGGGGTTCCCAGGTCCGATCCTCCGAACTGTAGCCTTTTCAATTAATCAAATAAGATCGGGCCCCTCGTCGCACTCGAGTGTCCAGTATTGCCTGTACCTCGTACTCCTCTGAACCTTGCACTATGATGGTAGGAAGACGGGTACCCAGACGGAACTGTTTCACTAAAGAAACGTGAAAAACAGGGTGGATCCTCCATGATTCAGGTAGGGCCAACTTGACAACCAATGGATTGATCACATGGGTGATTTCATAAGGGCCTACAAAGCAAGGCAAGAGGGTCCAATGACCCGAAATCCAAAGATGTTTGGTTGACCGCCAAACCTTCTTGCCTGTTTGATAGGCAGGAGCTGGTGAGCGATCTGCAGCTGCAAAGGTTTTAGCACTCCTTTGGGCCTCATGGAAGCGACCTTCAACGTTCTTGTGTACGTCTGTCGTTTCCCGGACACAATCTGAGGCGGCAGGATTAGTATGGGACAATATCGGATCAACGGGTAGGGCCAGAGGATGCTGACCGTAGAGGGCAAAAAACGGGGAAGTTACCGTTGAGGTGTGCAATGAATTATTGTATGCAAATTTGGCTGCCACCAACACAGACAGCCATGATTCCTGGTGATGTAAGATCAGACAGTGTAAGTACTGTTCCAGAGTGGCATTCAGCCTCTGTTTGGCCATCAGTCTGGGGGTGGTAGGTACTTGAGAATCTCTCTTCAATAGCGAAGGAAGCCATAAGGGATTTCCAGAATTGGGATGTAAACTGCATACCGCGGTCTGAGACAATGATGGAAGGAAGACCAAAGTAGCGAAAGACGTGTTTTAGGAACAGATCTGCTAAGACAGGAGCTGAAGGCAACCCACCACAGGGTACAAAAAACGCCATTTTTGTGAAGAAGTCTACTACAACCCATATGGTGTTGTATTCCTGTATCAACAGTAACTCTACTATGAAATCCATGGATAACATAGTCCATAGACGTTGGGGTACAGGTAGAGGTTGCAGCAGACCCATGGTTTCGGCTGGTATAGTTTTACACTGTGCACATATAGCGCATGACAGTATGTGTTCCCGCACATCACATTGCATGGAAGGCCACCAACACCACCTCTGTAATAGATCTAGTGTCTTCCTCCTGCCGGGGTGGGCCAAAAACATTGCATTGTGACACCACTGTAAAGCGATCTGTTGAGTTTTACCGTCAGGCAGAAAAAGACGTCCTTGGATGTATGCTAGGGAGTTTACCACATCCAGATTGTAGTCCGTAATCTCGACGGTTTGGGTTGAGACCCACTTGCTAAGCGAGAACCTCAAGGACGGTTGTGGGGTACAACTGCAGACTACTTGAGTGGGCAAGAGCAGAGAGCCTTCATCCTTACCCCCCCAGAGTGGAAACATACATACATGAAAGCGCATCAGCCTTTGAATGTAAATGCCCAATTCGATAGGTTATCTGGAACTCAAACATCGAGAAGAACTCATGCCACCTAGCATGTCGAGAAGTGGAAAATCTGACTGACTTCATGGCCAAAAGATTCCTATGATCAGTGAATACCTGAACAGGATGTAAAGCCCTCAGTAAATGATGTCTCCATTCCTCGAAGGCGTCACGCAAAGCTAAGAGTTCACATTCCGTTGTGGTATTGTCATGATGCCTACCCCCAGGCATCCGGACCAAGCCCATCAGCCCCGGGAGCAGACATCTAGACATTTAGTAAAACCTCAGCAGCCCCGGCTAGGGGCTATCTGGGTTCAGTCCTGGCGCCTAAGGCGCTACGCTCATAGTCATTACTTACCTCAGGCAGACCATGCTGCAAATTACTCCAATCCAACATGAAGCCTGAAAGGGACTATTTTTCTACAGGGACTATTTTTTACTCGGGTGTGGTTCTAGGGACTTCTTACCTGGGACTACTTTTGAGGCTATTTAAACCACACCCGACCAGCAACACAAGCTTTGCGTTATTCTGCATCCAGCAGCGTAACACTCACCGTGCCTGCAGCCTGCATCCAGTCTTCTGCCACGCCCGCCTCGAATCCGGAGCTCCTAAAACAAAGAGGAAAGAAAGGGACAAGGTTAGAAAACAAACTTATTTCTATTCCACACCTGATTCTGGATCCATCTTGTCTCCGGACCTGTAAAGAACATAATTTCTGCACGCGCCGCACCTCCAGCTGCAGCGCCGCGCCATACTCACCAGTCTTCACAGCATCCTTCGGGTCGGCGCTGCCTCCATCATTTCTTCGCCGAACTTCGGCACCTAGGAGACAAAAGAAAACCACAAGATGAGCCGAGGGAACTAACAAATATAATTCTTACCACCATAGACTTACCTGATTTACCACCGGAGGCTTCCTTTTGTGACTCTCCATATTTTCACGTGCCGCATATGTAAAGAGAGACAAAACAACACGTTTTCCTGGTGCAACATTTACCGGACAGCGCCGGGTAATACAGACTCTTACCTGAGCGCCACCAGCTGCCACAAGAGCATCTTTTCACAAGCCAGCTGCAAGACAAGAAAGGAAGGTGGGAACAAGAGTGAACATCGGACATATTGAACTCTATGAACTTAATACTTACTGGTCCTCACCAGGAACCTCAGAGTCAATACTCTCCGGAACTCTCCCGAGCCGTCAAACCAGTGAAGTAACTGGAATCGACGCGCCCCTGCAAATCCACACAGGATGGAGAGCTCATCTTTCAAGAATATAAGGTGAGATTGCTGTGAGGGCATTTCGGAGGTGATTAGGTGGGGAGGACTGTGGGGGTGCCATCACTTGAATCCACAAGTGGCTAAATCCATCTCTCTACTTGCAGGAGAATATTTCTACGGGTTAAGCAGACAAGATTAGGAGAGCAGATCCAGTCAGTCATCGCTGCACTACGCATCACGTGGGTGGAGACCGCAGCTGTCCGGGTCCGACCGACGCCCCTGTGGGAGCCAGGTGAGCGTAACAAGTATAGTTACACTCATATGGGGTGAGTGTCTGAGAGAAAAAGGCGACTGGATGAAGGAGTCCTGTGTCACTGCACTGTTGGGTCAATATTGCACTGATGGCTATCCCGGAAGCATCCGCTTCTGCAAGGAAGGGTAGAGTAGAGCTAGGGTGTTGTAACACCGGGGCTGAAGTAAAGACTGCCTTGAGTGCATCAAAAACATGTTGCTTCTCAGAAGACCAAATATACGGTTGTTTGTTGCTAGTTAATGCTGTTAGCGGAGCCACTAGTCCTGAAAAAGACCAAACAAACAAAACGCTGGTAAAAATTGTCAAAACCTAAGAAGGATTGCAAAGCGTACACATTGGTAGGGACTGGCCAGTCCAGGACTGCCCTGACCTTAGTTTGGTTCATTCGTACACCTTTGTTGGTGAGGTCGTATCCCAAGAATTCGACCTCAGTTGCGTGAAAGATGCACTTTTCGGCTTTCGCAAACAGATTGTTTTCACTCAAGAGTTGGAGTACAGCGGTCACGTGAATGATATGTTGTTGACGTGAAGAGGAGAAGATCAATATGTCATTGAGATATACCACTACATAGTGGTCCAACATATCCCTGAATACATTGTTCATGAAATTTTGGAACATGGCGGGGGCATTGCACAACCCAAATGGCATGACAAAGTACTCAAACAATCCATACTGTGTCTTGAATGCAGTCTTCCATTTGTCGCCCTCCTGTATCCTAACCAGATTGTAGGCCCCACGCAGATAGAGTTTCGTGAACAATACTGAGGCTCCTCAAAAGCGTGGATATCAATGGTAGGGGATAGTGATTACGGATGGTGATGGCATACAGGGCTCTGTAGTCCCCCTCTTTCTTAGGGATAGAGAATAACAGTGAGGCTGCAGGTGAGCGAGACAGCCGGATGAAGCCAGTGCGTAGGGCATTGTCAATATAATCCTTGCATATGGTGTTTTCCTTTTGGGTCAAGGAATAGATCCGCCCATTAGATATAGTCGTCCCAGGGACCAGGTCTATAGGACAATCATATGGCCTATGTGGGGGAAGTGTTTCCGCTTTGGGCTTGTCAAACACATCCATGTAGGCGTGGTATTCTGTAGGTATTGCGTGGTTACTGATAGAACCAACCACCAGGGCAGCATCAGTGAGTGGACGACAAGGGCCACTGGGTCTGTGGTCCTGACCGCTAAAACAATGACTCACAGTATTCGGAGGAGAAACAGACATCCTGAGTTTGCCAGTCTATACACGGGTTGTGTGATGATAGCCACTGAAGCCCCAAAATGATTTTGAATTGAGGAACGGCAATCATATCAAAGATAGTGAATTTGCGTGTCCATCTTCCGTGATCATGTGAAGATCGATGGCATGTACAGTTACCAATCCGGAAATTATGGAGGTTCCGTCTACAGTATTGACTAGTTCCGGTTTTTCCTTTGGGACTGACGGTCATATTACATGTCAATGCAATTACCTGTCATACACGAGTCGAGGATGGTCCATGGTTTTCCTGTAGAGAAAGAGAGAGATACCATGATCGAAAATGGGGATACAGCGTTATGAAGACCGAGGTTCGAACACAAAGGACTCGGCAGACGGACCGTGTCTAGTGTCGAGTCTTGGCGGTTCCCACCTTTTTTGTAGGTTTCTTGGGGCATGATCGAATGTAATGCTCTGAAGAGCCACAATAAAAACAGAGGTTGTTTAGCCTTCTGTTTTCCCTCTCCGCGGGGGTTAAATGGCCTCTTACCGCACCGATTTGCATAGGTTCCACCTCGTTGCATGCTGGTGGTTCAGTGCACGACAGAGCTGGAGCCAGAGTTCTCTTTTCACCCTTCCTTTCTGCTCTTCTGGCGTCGATTTCTAACACGAGTAGTTCAGGAAATGCAACGGGTACTACTGGAACGGTAGCAAGAGTGTCATTCAAAGACCCTGATAATTCTTTATAAAATACTGCTGCCTTCTTATCGCCGGGCAAACTGGTTTCAGCCACCAGTTGATCAAACCTAGCCAGATAGGTGAGCAATGTTGAATCACCCTGGCATAGGTTCAATAGCTCCAGATCTGTTGCTTGGTTCTTATAACGCGTGTCAAAAACACAGGCCATGGCCTTAATCAAGGCATCACAGTCATACAACATATAACTATTTTCCTCCAAAAGCGGATTGGCCCAAGCTGCTGCAGTTCCACTCAAGTATGACAACACACATGCGGCTTTGGTAGTGGAGTCGGGAAAAGACGTTGGTCGACATAGAAAATGAAACCTGCAATGGTTTATGAATGTCTATATTGCTTGGGGTCCCCAAGAAGCCTTTCGGCGCAGCTAAAGGGAACTAGGTTGACATAAGTTACGGTACGGGGTCCTGGCGAGGCACAGGAAAACCCGAAGGTACCTGTGTAGTGGGTACCCCCACCCCAACAGGTTGAGCAGATGACTGTAGTGCATCAATACGCTGATGGGTAGCATATGCAGTCATCATGTCTGCACGTAGTTCAGAGACTAGGCGGACCAGGTTCTCTAAGGCGTCGGCAGCCTCCTAATTTTATTAGGCTTCTGATTATGTTAGGACTCATCACCAGTACAAGTAATAGTTTGGTAGCTTGGCAGAAGCGCTGAACCGTGAAACCCAGAAGTCGCCGAAGAATTCTTCCCACAATTATAACTCTCTGCTGTGTGAATGTAACAGACAGAAAGATCCGATAGTTGGAAGAGGAGACACACACCCATGACACGCCAACTAGAGAAACAAGAAGAAAACAAATCAATACCAAGGATATAGTACAAGAACCACACCCCAATCTCTAGTAAGTGCACAAACCTGAATATTCAGAAGGAAGCCACAGAGAGTGGGTATGGATGAGGAGGTTCCTCAATATGTTCAAGTTAATCCACCCAATTAAACAAACACAAGATCTACCCCTAATACATGCAGATAGAGCAAACTAAGTACTAAATACTGATAACATTAACCATGGTCTTACCAATAAGGTGTAAAAGTCACAGTCTGTAATGAAAGTTCCAGGTCCTGACCCGCCGGCACGAGGACACCTGACAGTTCCTTGAAGTACAATCCCAGGATAAGAAAACCTACCCCGACGGCACAAGGGCGCCTATGATGAAAGCACGGCAAGCGTCTCTAGTCTCTTTGTAACAGTTCCGAGGATATGCAGAGGATTCGTCAGTTGATGGGGGAGGAGTCCTGCATGTCCAGATGAATGGCAAGGGAATAATTTGCCAGCTGGTGGAGGAGGCGTCCTGCGTGTCCAGATGGATGGCACTGGGGAAATCACGACAGGATATGAACTCCTTATGGTGTACTGCAAGTGCTGTGAAAATAGCAGTAGGAGTTGCAGTGTTAGACAAAATCAGTCCGGTTAGCAGAAATAGGTCGGCAGCTTGCAGGAAAACAAAATCACAGCGTGGGACAAAGGCATCCAGAAAGCAGAAATGAGTCGGTTCACTGCGGGCAAGACAAAGGGAATCCGTATGGCAGAAAATAAGGGCCAGTGTTTTGGCAGTCAGCAACGGGGATTAAGCAAGGCAGTCCTTTGAACAGAAATGGGTCGGGAGGGTTGCGGTCCAATACTACGTGTAACGTACACAAAGCAAACAAAGTTACTAAATCAGAAGGGGCAAAACAAGGAAATCCAGGAGCATAGCAGAAGTCAAAGACACAAGGGTACAAGGAAACAAATGCAAGAACGCGAAGTCCGTAGTCTGTAACACTTCAATCAGAAGCCCCAACCGCGGGTCTGCAGGCCGGCTTTATTCTTCTACCGTCTCGTGTGTTGGTATCACATGACGGTCTTCTGGTGGCGTTACAACATGTAGTGAGCTTCCCTCGTCGCCACGGCAACAAGTAACGAGCCAAAAACAGTGCATTCCTTTGTAACAGATGAGACGCTGTGTACGGAGGAGGTGTTGTTTTCTCTGTGTGTGTTTTAATCTGGGTAGAATGATTTTGGTGCAAAGCACCCTGCGCACCCGCATAGGAACGGGATTCCTAGCAGGGCCTGGGAGAATGGAGTAACAGCTGAGAAGTGGGTTTGCGTCGGTGTATAGCAGGAGGGAGCCAGGCTAGTAATAGTGAGGAGGTAGTGGCTCAGGAACTTTGGACTCTTTACCATACATTGGAAGCTGGTTTTGTTTAAAACGGTTCATCAGTTTATTACTGTTCAGGCTAAGGTTTGTAAGAGGTACAATTCTTTCTGTGCATTGCTTATTGGGTGTCTCTTGTAGGGTTTCCTTTCCTGTCTATAGATATAATTCCTTATAGATGTTTCTGTATTTGGGGCTGGGCATGCTCACACGGAGACCCAGCCCCACATACAACCTGGTGCATTTTTAAATGTTCTTCTTTAGGCCACGCCCATCAAGTCGTACACCACGCCCATCATGCAAACCACGCCCCTACATGAGGGCCCCCTTCAATGTCTTACCCCACTTACCCCACTTAAAGCACTGTGTATATATTTAGCAATTTTGTCCAACCAGCAATATGCTTTTAAGTAAAGATGCGGTCGATTACTTTCCTGTCTAAGGAAATTAACTTCCAATCAACACTTAGACCAGGGAAGCCCGGGAGACTTAAAAAGAATGTACCAGCAATTATAAATACATCCCTGTTGTATTTATGATCGCCTGCACTTCGCTTTAAGTCTCCCGAGCTCCCCTGTGCCAGTGCTGTATTTATAATTGCTGGTACATTCTTTTTAAGTCTCAATTAACAGGTTCTGTTAACAGTTTCTAGAACCCAGAAAGGTGATGAGGTCCTTTTCTTGCACACTACATACACTTCTAAAGGCTCTAAAGGCTAAAAAGTATAAAATAGCAGAGCTAGAGTAAAATTGTGCCTTTTTTGTGTTGCAGCATAAAAGCACTGTCCATGCACATTTTTCCTTTTACTCGGTTGTTAAAGGAATGGTTCGGTCAAAAAATGTTATTGCCCCTACGGGTCGGCCATGTGTTTTTAAGACTAAGTCGCTAGATTTTAGAAAAATTTCCTATGGACCTTACCCGAGTTTTCATCCATTAAACGCACGCGAAAACAGGCACCAGAGAGATGCCATTTTGTGATAATCCTATCACTCGCCGCATCGCCCTGGCTGACATGCTTTTGGGCACTAAATCATATCCCCCGCCCCTGAGCCTGACATTATCAAAACATTCATATTCCCCACCTCTCTCCGTGACGTTTCTGTGCTGCGTAGGCAAACGCGCCCAGTCGTCTTCTACGCGACTTCACACATAACCCGGAAACCAACACAGATCAGCTCACAACACAGCGCGCCACAATTCGGAATATGAAACTGTACTTTAAAATCAAACAGCAACACGGTAAATTTGGTAAAGTACATTTATTTGACATTAAATGTTTATAGAATATTCAGCAACTGCCATATGAACTCCGAAAGTCATTTATTTTCTTTTATCTCCATCCGCAAATCCGTAAAATGTTATCGTGAGTCACACGCTGTTCTTTTATGGTACACAGGGTGTTGGTTTTCGTTCAAAGAAGCACTTTTGTCGCACATTGAACCGCAAGGCTGTTCCATCAAGTAGGCACTAGGCCAGCGTAAAGATTGATATGTTGCTTCTAGCCGCTAGTACCGCGTAAGGGCATATGGGCCCTTGGCGATCGTCCCATAAGATCATCAGAATGGTGCAGTTGTTTACATTAAGCTGCAGCTGGCGGCTGAAGAAACCGTCTGCCGGTGTCTGAAACTGGTGGCAGTGGCAAAATGGAAGTATACATCTGTTTTGAAAACATAAAATTTATAATTAGTCTCGCCAGCCGATCTTTTTTAATATTGTTCATTTTATTTATTACGGCCGAGCTGAAACTATTTGGTTTCAAGGATAGTGCAATGGAGTATGTTCGGCTCTAAAATCAATGCGAAAACTAACGAAATAAATCGAGGTTAGTACACAATGAGAAGAACAAGTTACTTTCTTACCTGGTAACGTTCTTTCGATGGGATGGTCCGATGACGTATTCCATATCTATGACAGGTAATGTCCACAGCTGTGCTGCTTCGGAAAATCTTTGGCGTCTGCGTCGATGCGCCGTTCCCGAGGACCTCCTCCGACGGCCGACGTCACCCGATGTGATAAGTAGGACGCACAACGCCCATAGTCTCAGTTATAGTTTTTTCCCAGAACGTGTGCCACCAGTTTTCTGCCAATCAGACACACAAGGCCTTGCGGAACACAAGCTGCAATCGCAAAAGAAATTCTGCAGCGGGGAAGGCAGGGAGGGAGCGATATGGAATACGTTGTCGGACCATCCCATCGAAAGAACGTTACCAGGCAAGAAAGTAACTTGTTCTTCGAGGGGATTGGGTCCTCCGACGTATTCCATATCTATGACAGACTCCCAAAGCAGTACCAAGCAAGGAGGTGGGAAAGAATTTAGAATACACATTTAGCATGCCCAATCAAATTGCGGAATAGAGAACTGCCTTGCCAAAGGCCAGATCTTGCCCTCTGATGGAATCAAGGGAATAGTGACGTACAAAAGTATGTACTGAAGCCCAGGTGGCTGCATCACAGATGTGACGAATAGGAACTCCCCTCTGCAGGGCAGTAGACGCAGCCACTCCTCTGGTAGAATGGGCCCGCAAGCCAGCCGGAGGGTCCTTACCCGCCAAGCGGTAACACTCGGACATAGCTAAAATAATCCAACGAGACAAAGTCTGTTTCGTCACAGCTTGTCCCAAACGCTTTCCAGCGTAACCAATGAAAAGTTGATCATCCACTCTGACCCGGGACATGCGCGAAATATAAAAGCTCAACGCTCTCCGAGGATCCAGCCTATGGAGCCTCTCCTCTTCCTTACCAGGATGTGGAGGAGGATAGAACGCCGGAAGAACAACCTTCTGGCTCAAATGAAATTCCGAAACCACCTTCGGAAGAAAAGAAGGACGAACTCTAAGGACAACCCTGTCCTTGTGAAACACAGTGAAGGGTGGCTTAACTGAAAGTGCCTGTAACTCACTCACTCTGCGAGCGGAAGTAACCGCAACCAAAAACACAGTTTTCAGAGTTAACAGCCTCAAGGGGCAAGAATGTAAAGGCTCAAACGGAGCACCCACAAGAAACTTAAGAACAAGGTTCAAATCCCAGCCTGGCACCAGAAAAGGTGACGGAGGGAACACATTAGTGAGCCCTTTCAGAAACTGCGGAATTAAAGGAATTTTAAAATAGGAACACTCTTCAGACGAGCGCTTAAATATGGACAGCGCCACCAGGTAACCTTTAATGGTCCCCACTTGCAAGCCCCTGTGGGCCAAAGAAAGCAAAAAAGACAGAACCATGGGAATGTCACATTCAAAAGGATCCACATTCTGAACTCTGCACCAGTCGCAGAACTTTCTCCAACGGCAACGGTACAGAGACTTAGTTGCCCGCCGCCTAACCGAGAGCAACACCTCCATCACGTCTTCAGGGAGGCCCCAATCCTTAAACCTCAACCTTTCAGAAGTCAAGCGTGAACATTGAGGGATCTGGCCTCTGGATGGAGAACCTGACCCGACTCACGTGAGAGCAGATCGTCTCGGTAGGGAAGACGACGTGGAGGGCAGCTGGACAAGTCTAGAAGGTCCGGGTACCACGTCCTCCGGGCCCACGCCGGAGCAATGAGGATCATCCGGGAACCGAACCTCTGTAACCTCCGCAGCACTTGCGGGATGACGGGGACTGGAGGAAATGCGTACAGCAGTGGGAATGACCACTCCACCACGAACGCGTCTCCTAAGGCTCCTTTTGGAGGAGATTCCCGCGAGCAAAACCTTTCGCACTTCCGGTTGACACTGGAGGCGAAGAGATCCACTTGAGGGGTCCCCCAAAGGGCGAAGATCTCCAGGCGAATCTCCTGAGCAAACTCCCACTCGTGAGAGATTGTGCTCTGCCTGCTCAGAGCGTCCGCCGTCTCGTTGTCGTCTCCGGCCAGATGAACCGCCGAGATCGAAACTTCCTGCTGGATGGCCCAGAAGTCGAGCTGCATCGCCTCCCTGCACAGCGGAAGTGAACCTGCCCCCCCCTTTTTGTTGAGGAAGTGCATGGCCACCGTGTTGTCCGTTAGAATCAGGACACTCTTTCTGTGCACAGTCGGCAGAAAAGGCTTCAGGGCTAGCCTGACGGCCCTCAGCTCCAACAGATTGATATGGAGTCTGGACTCCGACAGAGACCAACGACTGCTGACTGTCAACTCGTTGGCATGAGCTCCCCATCCCGTGAGGGATGCGTCCATCACGATCGTCACCTCCGGCCAGGGCAGCCAAAATAGGGCCCCCTTCGTCAGATTGCCCTCGACGGCCCACCACAGAAGGTCCAGGGCTACCGAGGGCGGCACCTGAACAGGGTCCGACAGCCTGCCAGTGGACTGAGACCACTGGAGCTTGAGTGCCCACTGCAAAGATCTCATCCGCAGACGAGCCTCTGGCACCAGAAGAATGCAGGATGCATGAGGCCGAGCAGTCTCAAGAATTCGGACGCTGGGAGATTCTGGGCAAACTGAAACTTGTGCACCATCTGCTGAATGTGAAGAGCCCTCACCTGAGGAGGAAAACACTGCCCCAGGGACGTGTCGAGCACTGCTCCGATGTACAAGAGCCGCTGCATTGGTGTCAAATGGGACTTCTTTAAATTGAGGGAGAATCCCAGCCTGTGAAGGGAGTGGCAGGTGATGGACAGATGATCCAGGACTTGCTCGGGAGAGCTCCCCCATATCAACCAATCGTCCAGGTAGGGGTAGACGTGAATTCCCCCTTGCCTGAGATGCGCTGCCACCACCACCATGAGCTTGGTGAAAACCCTCGGGGCAGAGGTCAATCCGAACGGCAGGACCCGAAACTGAAAGTGTGAGTCGCCAACCGCGAACCTCAGGTACTTCTTGTGCTTGGGATGGATCGGCACATGGAAGTAAGCATCCTTGAGGTTGAGAGACAGCAACCAGTCCTGAAGTTGAAGGGCCTGGAGGACTTGAGAAAGAGTTACCATCTTGAACTTGTCCTTCCTGAGGAGTTTGTTCAAACCGCGCAAGTCCATGATGGGTCTCAATCCTCAGTCTTTCTTCGAAATCAAAAAATAAGGGGAATACCATCCCTTGTTCCTCTCCGCTACAGGCACCAGTTCTATGGCGCCTTTCTCCAGCAGGGCTTGAATTTCCTGCGCAAGGAACGGATCCGGACTCTTCAAAGAGAGGCTCCCTGGTGGATTGTCGTGAGGCCTCTCCCGAAAAAGAAGACAGTAGCCGTGGGTTATGCTCTACAGCACCCACACATCCGAAGTAATGGCTTGCCACTCTACAAGATGCTGTGCCAGCCTTCCCCCAACCGGCGAACCATGGGACCTGGCCTCATGACTGAGTGGTAGCGGCTGCGGCGATGCCTGAGGGCAAAGAGGCAACAGCCCGAGCGGCCTTGGCACCTCGAGTACCTTTGTTTCCACCTCTGGCACTCTTACGATGGCCTCTTTGACTGCTAGCTCCCCTTGCTTTACTGAAGGACGAGTAATAGCGAAAGGAACCTCCCCTCCATTTCTGTCGCCTAGGACGAAAAGGCGGAGGTTGGCGAACTGCAGCGCCCAACGACTTTGCTGCAGCTTTGGAGGTCTGCAACCTCTCAAGGCTCTCGTCAGCCTTGCTGCCAAAAAGGTGTTCACCGTCAAAAGGCATGTTGAGGAGCCGGAACTGCACATCAGGAGCGAACCCAGACTTCCGCAACCATGCAAACCTGCGCATTATGGTGCTCGCCGCCATGGACCGACTGACACAATCCGCCAAGTCCAAACCCCACTGAACGGCCTCACACATAGCATCCTTGCCATCCTGAACCATAGCAAGGAAACCATCCCGTTCGTCCCCTTCGGGAATATGATCAGCAACTAAAGCAACACAGTTCCACAGTGTGTGTGTGAAACGAGACAAGGCACATATGGAGTTGGCCGCCTGAAGCGCCATACCCCCCGAAGAAACACTTTCTTCGCCCAGCCGTCAAAACGTTTGTCGTCCCTATCTGGAGGGATGGTAGGATACAACGCCTGCTTTGCCGGGGCCGTAGCCGCCTGCACCACCAAACTCTCCAGGGTGGGGTGCCTAGACAAGTAGCAGGGGTCGCTACTGGCTGGACGGTATTTTCGCGACAAAGACTTGCCCACTGCCGGGAGACTCTCCGGAGCAGTCCAAGCCGCCGCCACCCTTCTCTGCAGAGCCATATGAAAAGGCAAAACCGGGTCAGTGGGTGGACCGAGATCAAGGATGTCTGTGAGATTATCCTGAACGAACTCCCCTGGGGGAGCTGACCAACCCAAGTACTCGGTAACCCGAGACATAAGGCGCCGATATGAAGAATTGGCATGAGTGCCAGGCTCCGTCCGACAAAACTCCACCTCCGTAGAGGTGTCCAGTCCACTGGCATCATGCAGCGACTGCCTCAGGTCATCAAACTGGCTATGGCCCGAGAGAAGGTCATCTGGAACCGTAACCGGAACCAGTCCGCCATCAGAGCCTTCATCACCCTCTGAAATGTACTCCAGGCGGGCAGAGGAAGACCTCTGCGGACCAAAGCAGTGCCGGACCTTAGCCATAGCCTTTCTAGGGGCAAACCCCGTGCCACGGGGCCCCTCCGACACCACCGCCTCGAAAGGCACCGGCGCCGACAGAAAAGGCGTCGAGGGTGCCGAACGAGTCGGCGCCGGCGTCGACAGAAAAGGCGTCAACGTCGAGCGAATCGGCGTCGACGACAGCTGCAGCGCCGCCAGCATCGGTGGCGTCGACACAGTCCTCGAAGCCAGAGCTCTGAGCGTGTCTCTCGACGACCCCCTCGGAGGCGGAGCCTCGAGAGAAATCGTCGACGACCTTGGCGCCCCAGGCTGGGACCTGGAACGGGCATGGCGAGAACTGCTACCCTTGTCCGAGCGGGACCTCTCCCGCGAGCCGTGCCGACCACCCGAGCCCGAAGGCGTACGGGCGGTGTCTCTCGACCGGTGCCGACCGACCCCACTCGGAGGCGCGGACGGACCGGTGCCCTGCGATTCCAGAATCGCTAGCAACTGCTTCCCAAAGGAAGCCCATTCCTCCGGTGTCGCTTGCATGGAGGGATAAGCGACCCACCGACGGGCGGAGTCCTCGGAAGAGGATGGGGAAGGCGACCTATGCCGGCGCTTCCTGGAATGCCTAGAAGAGGCGGAGGAGTGGCGAGACCGACTCCTGGAAGGAGACCCACCGGACTTCCGACGATGACGCGGAGAGTGACCCCTCGAGTCATCGGTCGAAAGCCCCGCAGACCTCGACTTCCGGGGCTTAGACACCCGGCCTACCGACAGCTTCTTCTTGCGTTCCCGCAAGGCCTTTGCAGTGAGCGACTGGCAGTCGACACAGTCGTCCGTATCGTGGGCCTCCCCGAGGCACCAGAGGCAGGCGTCATGCGAGTCCGTGACCGACATCTTGGACCCACAGTCCCCGCAGTTCTTGAAGCCCAGACGCGGGGTCGAAGATGAGAAAGACATCGCCACGGACAGGTCTTCACAACCAACCAAATAGGTTCAACAAACCGAGAATAGAAAACAGCAAACTCCAACGAGTCGAGGCGTACCGAGATTCACGAAGCGAACACGTTCGCGGAAAAAACGGAACTGAGGCTATGGCTGTCGTGCGTCTTACTTATCACATCGGGTGACGTTGGCCGTCGGAGGAGGTCCTCGGGGACGGCGCATCGTCGTCATCGACGCAGACGCCAAAGATTTTCCGAAGCAGCACAGCTGTGGACATTACCTGTCATAGATATGGAATACGTCGGAGGACCCAATCCCCTCGAAACGACTTTTTGTCTCCATGCGTGTGGAATGTGGACCTGCATGCCCATGTGCCCGCTACAAGGACGATCCCACAAATGTTTTCAAAGCTCTTCATTCATTCATTTATTCATGTATCCATTCATTAATTCTCCATTCCGGTATAAAAGCGTCTAAAAGTTACTTACATTATATTTGCAATTTCCATTGTGTCTATGCGTAATGCAGTCTGTTAATCCCACTGTGCTCTTGACAACGATTTTGCGTATACTGAACTAACATGAAACTCGGTCTAGTTTAAGAATTTTCTGCCTTATCATCTCTTACGTTATTGCACCCCCCAAAGCCCCCTTCAAATGAAGTTCTTTCGGCATGGTCCCGTCTCTCAAGGTCAAAAAACAATAGAACCTTATACTGCCAGTGCGAGTTGTAGGCCTCTTCAGGGCGCGAGCTGAAAATCAAAGCCGCTGACCTTCACTAGAAATGAGCATACATTCTTTCTTTGCAACATCCCGTAGTAAAGCCATCTGTGAGAACTTGAAGTTTTGAATCCATCTATGTACTGCGCCTCAATGTGCAAATGCAACCTGGCTTCTCTCACATCTGCAACGGCTCGCTTGGCGCGTTCTAAGGCCCCCAATTTTGTCCTTGTTGTCTGCGAGCTTTGAAGCCTCAAAGAACCATAACTATTGAGACTTAATTTTTTGGGGAAGGTCAGGGAAAGTATAAAGTACCCGAGGAGTTGAGTTGAAAGTGAGATTTATTGTTTGTTTGTTTTATTATTTGCAATATGCAAGCCTCCCCTCGGTTAACAGTGCCCAGCATTTATAAGAGATTGCGAAAATTAATTACATCAACAAAAATATATACATACACATATAGACAAGGTCAGCAATATGAGGTGAATAGAGAGAGAATTCAAAAATGACACCCAGGTAGTTCGGCACCCAGGATGATGAAGGTAGGGGTTAGGGTTAGCGTACTTTGTATGCACACTGTACAATAAAATGTATTTACAAAAAGACAATCGTATTACAATTATTTAAACCGGGATTTGTACTTCACAACCAGCTCTCCTTTGGGTGGACATGGCACAGTGGCAATGTTGGGTGGCAATGGATCAGTGCACACGTTCAAAATTCCATATCTGTGCTTCTCTAATACAGCAACAATAAGGCTTTTGACAAAGTCGAACTCCATTTCCTCATAGACTGGTTTGATCACCCATTGCTTTCTTCTTTTTGTAAAGGCCTTAGTGTAGCGAGGTATCCTTAAATTACCCTTAGTCCTAGATTGTTCACGGCCGAGATTCTCGTTATGGGCCAAGACGGCAAGTAGAGTCCTATGTCTCATGCCCTGTATGCTGAAATACAAGCACTTTGGCCTGTACTTTAGGCACATATTGTGGAACACCTCCAAACCTCCAGTGTGACAGAATTCTGTCAGTCCCCTCAAATCTCTTGATAGAGTTTTATCGAAAACAATCTTCTCAATGGCTTTGTGTGTCGGTGAAGATGGATTCAACCACTTCTTCCGTGCCTCCACTGGGGATAAAGGGCCATGTTCACATTGGTGGAAATGTAGGTTTTCTGACCAGCGGTGCACGTTGGTACAGTGGTGCATCAGTGACCGCCATTTTTCAAGTAGTATTTCCACTGACCCTTCACAAGTTTTGGAGCTCCACCAAAGATGGTTGCTGATAGACTGGGACCACTCTGAAATACTTGCCAAACCTTTTTTTCCCCTGCAGCCGAGACTTTCTTATTGATTGATTTAGCAAGATGCCATACGTCAAATTGATGTTTAATATGTGGGAACTGCTCTCTCATTGTCTTGGCAATTGAAACGTGTCTGTCCGTGGCTATGAGGTCAATGTGCATTCCACTCGATTGCAGATTTTCCACTGATTTTATAATTCCTTGTTTCTCCATGGCCACTGAGGATGTACATTGTGTTACCTTCACAACCACAATCTCACAATTTTCTTACTATCCATGTCCTGAAAGTGGTAGGTGCAGTACTTGGCAGAAAATCCAGGACTGTCGCACTGTCCATCGCCAGCTAGCCTGAATCGTTTGCCTTCGAATGTACTTGCTAGAGACAATTGTTCAATTTTCCAAGCATCACTAATGGCCGGAAACAGATAATCATGTTGGTATTCGTAGTACTGTGTTTTTTAAATGAAATGGAGTCCCACAAACTGAAAGAAAGACTTTAACTTTCTAAAACTGGAGCCACTAAAAAGTGATGCAGCTGCACACAGTAGATTGCCTGCTGGCAGTTTCCCCAGCATCGTTTGTGCAGACCATGAGAACGTATGATGTAATCTACAGGCGGCATGTATTGTGACGTTACTGCCTTGTTTTTGACGAGTCACATGAATCAATGCCTTCCCACATACTTTCCCTCTGTCGGAATGCCCACATTTCAGCATACTTATAATATCCATCAAACAACTGTCAAATACTTTGTATTTGTCCTCTTTCATTAGACTGTCATCCTGCGTCAAAGTTGTTTCGGCCGGTGACGTTGAGGACATATCACCACATTTGAAAGAAATATTGCTGCTATCAAGTTCTGATGCGTCAGTGAATGCTGCTGCTGGTTCATTCTCTGTCATTTCAACATCTGCTACTTCAACATTGATGGGAGAACACAACAATGTCGACAGCTTTTTTGGTGGCAATTTTTTGGCGGGTGTAGATTGTGTAAATTGATCTGCGACTACTTCAGAGCTATCTTCGCAACAACATGATACTGGATGTATTGGTGGTGTGGTCGTACTGTAGCAATGGTCCAATACAACTTTGCTGGATTCTCCGGACACATTCATTTCATTTTCTGTACATTGAACATGAGCATCCCGAGTCTCAACACGCCGCGTCTGAATTAATAGTTTCTCCATAGCCTCCATAGTGTAAATGGTCTGGCAAGCAACATCTCTCATTCGCTTCACTGTCTGTGTATGTATAGTTCGTAGACCCACGGGTAACTAGAGGACAGATTGGAAAAGGGATGTTCAGTTTAAACACAAGATAAAGTATAGTACAATTGACTTTAAAAAAACATAAAATAGTCCCCAGCACAAAAAAATGTCTAAAGTTATGAACTGTTTGTAACTAACCTTATTTTTGTTTCTTTTCTTTGCAACTTTTTTGACTCGACCTTCAACATCTGCATGCTGTTGCTCCGATACGTATCCGCATGTCTCCCCTTCCTCTTGCGCTGCAACGACTATATTTTCTGTATCCGCATAGACAGCACGGAATGAGGCTCCATCGACTCCCTGAAACATAGTATTTTCATTACTGTGTATCAAAATATTGTTAGCATAAAACGCACGTGAGGACGAACACACATGTACATCTCAATAGCCAAACACGATTTAAACATTGTGTGGAACAATCAAACGATAAGTATTCGAGCTCTGATGACCTAGTTCGATTGAGCTGTCAGTATCCATACCTCTGGCTCTGCATGGACTGCCACGAATGATTGTATTGAAGAGGAGGCATCAGCAACTCCCTGAAACACAGTACTTGCGTTAGTATGGTTTTCAATATCGTAAACATAACACACACTTGGGGTCGACGGCACAGGTACATATAAAGAGATAACCACAAATGTTGCATTGTCTAAAAGAATCAAGGAATATTTTAAAATGATCAGATTTAATCAACTTATTTCTCTGATTTCTTTACATCTGCATCATCTAAATGGGATCATGTAATTGTAGTGGAAGCTCCATCATCTCCCTGAAACACAGTACTTGCGTTAATAGGGAAGAAAGTATAGCAAATGGAATCACGTTATATGATCACGCTCGATGGAGCTGTCAGTATCCATACCTCATGCTGCTGAAGAATATCTAGGGCTGTTGTCAATGTGGTGCGCACTTCCAAAAGCTGTTGCGCCGATTCGTATCCGCATGGTCCCGCTTCCACCGGAATTACTTGAATGTCAGGCTCCGCATCAAGTGTGTGGGTTGACGATTCAACAACTGCCTGAAACATAGTATTTGCATTAGTAAGAAT
Source organism: Ambystoma mexicanum (assembly GCF_040938575.1). Lineage (NCBI taxonomy): Eukaryota > Metazoa > Chordata > Amphibia > Caudata > Ambystomatidae > Ambystoma > Ambystoma mexicanum. The sequence goes on from NC_090921.1 coordinate 1,492,632,208, forward strand.
TACAATAGTGAAAACACAACACACGCTTGGGGTCGACCGCACAGGTACATATCAACGGCTAACCACAAATGAAACATAGTGTAGAACAATCAAACGACAAGTGTTCCAGTCCTGATGATCACGGTCAGTTGAGCTGTCAGTATCCATACCTTGGGCTGCTGAAGAACATCTAGGGCTGTTGTCAATGTGGTGGACGCTTCAGCATCTCCCTGAAAGACAGTACTTGCATTAGTATAGATAACACTAATTATAACTGAAAACAAACACCAGGGGACGACAACTAAGGTGTATATCAATTGGAAAGCACTAACCAAACAATTGGTAAAATAATCACACGATACATACAAACTATTACTTGACATGCATAAAACAAGTCTGTAGCGGAATAGCCAAGTATGATTACCACCTGATACGCGCTAGAAGTGGTTGAGGACTGCGAGCACGTGACGGAAGTAGAATGTACTTGCTTCAGATTCAAGGGATAGTCAAGAAGTTGTAAAGGTAAATTATTTTTTGATAATGAAATGCCAATATTTAAAATTACCATGTAAGGAGACAGAATACTTGAGTAATGCGCAATATAGCACAGTTCCCTGTGCCCATATATAGATTTTGTTTGTGGGTTATGAAATATAAAAATAATATATTGATAAATGTCAATATTCACAAAGGTATACACTCATATCAATGTCGAAAGTATTACAAATTGGAAACAACACCTAAAATATCAATTAATCCATTCGGCTACCTACACACTACCGCAAGGCCTAAAGCTAAAAACGGACACTTGACTCACCAGTGGCAGATTGTGGACGAATATCGTGGGAATAGCGTTTGCGAGCAATTTTCATGTCGATCGCCGTTTATTCTTCTTTGTTACCCAAGATGTGGTGTACATGTTGAGGGAAAGTGCCGGCTGCAGATGCGGTATCGATCACCCCTCTTGTCCTCAAAGACTTGTTGGACTCTACTTTCCAGCTCATCCAGTGGATATCCGCAATGTCTGACCCATTCTCTTATTCGATCAACAGTTTTCGGGAACACATGCATTGTAGTGCCTTCAGATTTAGCATGGGTCTTCGAAGGGCAACCGCTAATCGAACAGGCAGGCATTGTTGAAAATTCTGAAAAGTAAATATCAAGATTATTATAAAACCGTGATGAATAAAAATGTCATAAAAAAGTAAATGAACCATACCATGCTCAATGCAAGGTTTGTTTTGGTCGCCGGAACTATACCAGTTCATCATGTGCGGCTTAGTATTTGCATAAATTACAGACATTTTTTAAATGTGACTAAACTCTGAACATGTGACTCGCCCCTTGGATGTTCTGTCTTGCACGAAAAGGAACCATGCTTACATTATAGACTGGACCCCCGAAGGATGCAATTCGATGACAATTGACACAGATGAAAATAAATAGATCTATTGATAGCATAACAATTGAAACTCCAGTCAATAGCAATGAGACCAATGACCATAGCTCTATTGGGTACTGTAATAGCAAATAGATTGAAATGTAAAAATGACCGAAATATGACTAGGATACATGGCCTTACCTTGACAAACAAACAGTTGGATTCAGCAGGCCGAGCAGTATGTTGCAGGAGAACAGGTAGATGGCCACAGGTAGCACACTGACGAGTTTGCTCGAAGCGATCACAGATAGCACGGCGACGAGCAGATTAGCATAGATCTCAGTGCTTCTCAGGTAGAAGGTCCAGGAGTTGACTTGCAAAGCACAAAGATGTTCTCATGAGACATATCAAGTGGTTTATAAAGTATTAGAAACAGGGGTGTGTTTGTGAATGAATGAGTGTGTATGTCGTGGTATTATGTTTATTGCAGGGGGGCGGCCTGCCTCAGGGGAGGCCTGCCTGGAGACACAGGGTCTGAGGAGGCCATGTGAGCGATGGCCCCTGGGTGTGGGATACCTTTTGAAGTGTACATGTTGTTTGGCACCTTGGTCGTTTGCGCCCGTCACAGCCCCCCATGCCAGCGCTCATTCCTGGGTGTGAACCGCCTTTGATAGAAGGGGTGGGATGGATGGGCCTGGGGCGTGCAGATAAGGCACAGGAAGACTGCTGAATGGAGACACACTTATGTGGATTGCAGGGGGGGCGGCCTGCCTCAGGGGAGGCCTACCTGGAGACACGGGGTCTGAGGAGGCCATGTGAGCGATGGCCCCTGGGCGTGGGATACCTTTTGAAGTGTACATGCTGTTTGGCACCTTGGCCGTTTGCGCCCGTCACAGCCCCCCATGCCAGCGTTCATCCCCGGGTGCGAACTGCCTTTTGGCGTGCAGGCAAGTGTGTGGAAAAGAGGGGCCATCAGGCCCCTCTCATCCTTTACTTCTCAGTAGAAACTCATACCAAGTGCCTCCAGTAGTGGGTTTGCCCCTTGCCCTTATGTGATGTTAACTTTGGATGACATTCGCGTAGATGGGAACACTGAGCAGGACACGGGCATCCATTTTTGTAACCCCTTTCCACTCCATTTTGGTGACCAGGCCTCACTGCGATAGTACAACGCGGAGAGCACATGGCCCACAGCCTCGTTCCCACTCTGACTGGAAAACTCCAGAGGTATTTGCAACAGCTAATTAATGTAACATCACTCTCTGAGATCACGGTCCTGCATGTGAACCGGCCTGAACCAAGCACATGGCTCGTTCATCTCCACAAACGTGTCCTTGCCCACGCACCCTTGCCAGTGGAAACTTACTGCCATTATGACCCTGTGTCCCTGCAAGGTATTCTCTTCATGTGCCAGACCACTGACCACGCCATGATGCCCACCTAGCAGATCCCCAACTAACATTAGACCCCTACTGCAGTATATCGTTGCCTATCAATAACAAATGCCACATACCGGAGATTCTTGTGAGCACAGACCGACATTTCAAACAGTGTATTATAGTGGTCAAGACCCTTGACCTAAGGCCTGTATAATCCAATGTTAATTGATAGTATAGATATATGTGTGACTTTTATAGAGACATAACCGACTGAAAGACTTTGAACAAGTGTTATTTAGTGCATGCATTATTGATAATATATTATGTTAGCTTAGATAGTGACCACCCCGCTTCACAGCGACCTGAACTTCACCCATTCCAAGCACAGCTGTCTGACGTCCATCCTTGAATGAAGACACACTTGATTGATTTAAAAAATCGAAACAACCGTTGTTAAAATATATGTGGTGTTTTATTTTGTATCTTATTTTGATGACACAAAAATAAAAACTTTACACATTGTACAGTTCAGGTTGCAGCACAGCGAGAGAAAATCCCCTGTACTGACCGCTGTCACTCGGGAACGTTTCTCTTATGGCACCAACGGCACAGGCGGGTATCACTCTTCGAACGTGGTGTCCAAGCCTCCCGTGAAGCTACCATGTAAAGGAACGATAGGCCACCAGCCTGTACCACCTGTGAAAAGGAATGAAACAAACTGTTTTTACATGACCAAGATAAGTTTAATAAACGTTTGTTGTCAATGACAATTCTGGTAGCTAATGGCATTCTGCTCGGACAAATGCTATCTAGACATTGCACACTATTGAACGACTTTCATGCGTAACAATGATATGTATATGTAATTTTGGATATAGTAGAAGACCATGAAATAGGAGTGGCATGACAAGCAGAGTATACTTACTCATTACTCGGATTACGAGGACGAACAGTTGCGCGAAGTTCGTGCATAAGCACCATCATTATCCTCAACACGGACCGTGTGAGGCAGGCTGCCCTGAAGTCTGGCAGCTCGGTGATGCATTGCGGTCGTGGCTCGTCTTCCGAAATGTAGGCCACGCATCCCGAGTTTTCACAGCAGCAGCAGTTCTCGTCCTCGGTTGCCATTAGCTCGCAACGATTGCATGTGCACCAGGTGGAAACACCGTCCATGCGACTAGGTCCAGGCTTTTCAGCTGTTGAATCGTCCTCCCAACTGCCGTCCGAAGACCCATCGTTTTCGCATGTTTCTCTTTCCAGTAGTTCCTCCTCGGTATACTCGGGCTCGTACATGTAGGGCATTATTGTATCCATTGTGTGTTAAACAAACTAAAATAATTGATAGCGGTGGTACTGGTATCTGTTCACACGGGCTACAAGCAACGAAGGTAGCTGACCAGAGCACAGAAACAAGTCACAGAATACTCAAAGTAACACAGAGAGAGGAATGGAATTGAAAATCTGCTGCTGTGTGTTGTGAAACGGTCTGTTTATACTTATTGAGGAAAGAGGCGCCCTGCCATTTCCATGGCGACACGTCGTTAGCTGAAGCGCAGCGATTGTTGACACAAGACGTGCTTTGGCGTTGTGAAATGGGCGGTTTGCGTCTGCTGATGACAGGCTCAGGGGCGGGGGATATGATTTAGTGCCGCAAAAGCAGGTCAGCCAGGGCGATGGGGGAAATGATAGGATTATCACAAAATGGCAGCTCCCTGGTGCCTGTTTTTGAGTGCGTTTAATGGACGAAAACTCGGGTAAGGTCCATAGGAATTTTTTCTAAAATGGAGCGACTTAGGCCTAAAAACATATGGCCGACCCGTAGGGGCAATAAAAAATTTTGACCGAACCATTCCTTTAAATAAACGTTACCATTGTTTGTTTTTTTAGCATAGATAATTTTTCAATACCTTTCAGTTAAAATGTTGCTGCTTCTCCCTCCAAAAATATGGATTTGTTGGACAAATTATTATCGTGTAATAAATAACCTTATAAACTAGGTGACTACCAAGGAAAACGTGTGCTCTGCAAACTTTAGGTGTGGCAACGTTAAAGTATAAATACTCAGCGCCTACAAAGTCCATCACACTAGAAATATTACTTCAGGTAGCACTACTGCTCTACTTCAAAACACTCCCCTAAACTATAGCATGAGTAAGTTACCTATTTTCTCCATTTGCAGAATTCACCTTCTATAGGCCAGAACCGCCACTCTTGATAAAGTCAGGGAGTGTATTCTCCCTGCTTCTTTACCTTCCTAGTATACGCGTGTGTATACACATATGCTATCTTATGTTGTGCATACTGTGCCTACTTTGCTTACGCTTATCTGTGTGTATTGTTTGCATATGGCAAGTGTGTTCCAAGCATACCATCGGTTTGTGTGGTCGCTGTGTATGCATATTCGCTCAGAAGATATTGTTTCATTAAGTTTAGACTTCGGTTAATTCCATTTTGAGCATGCATTCTTCTCGAAAGTTCCTTTTTGCGTTGATAAAAAAAACCTATGTATAAAATGCCACCCCAATCCCCTTTATTAACCTTTTAATAAAATCCCACCAAATTTGATTTGTGTTTGAATGTGACCAAATAAGATTTTCGCCAAACTTGGTGAGATTCTATCGACCTCACAACTTATAGGAACATTATCATAATTTTTCAACATCAGCTTCATTTGCATTACATTATACCATCTGGAGTGAAAAGCAGGAAACAGTGCCCTGTATGCACCTGAAAGTCGAGGTGCATGAGGCATAGAAAGTGGAAAAGACAGAGAAAGGAAAATTGTGCAATGAGGGTGCAGAGAGTGAGTGAAGGACCCATGCGCTGACACCCTCTCTCTGTGCACTGTCACTGCCTCTCTGCATAGATCACCATCTCTCTCTCTCTGTGCTGTCTCTCTCTGCACGGTCACCCTCTGTGAGCTGTCACTCTCGCGCTCTGCAGAGAGAGTAACAATGCACACACACTCTCCATGTGTGCATCACTATCTCTCTGTGCAGCCTCATCCACTCTCTGTGCACCCTCATCCACTCGCTCTGTGCGCCGTCACCTACTCGCTCTGTGTGCTGCCACTCTTTTTTCGAACCGTGCCTTCTCGTGCCCTTAATCTCCCTCTGACCCTGGCACTCTTGTAGATATCCCCTTTTGCACCCTCATTCCATCTTCAACTCTCACGTATCCTCACAGCCCTTACTTGTCCCCTCATCCTTCCTTTTACACCCTCGCTTTTTCTCTTACGCTCCAACTCTCACCCTTTCTTGTTCATATTTTCTCTTGCTCGTTATCGATGGTGCCCTCTGTAACTGGCTTGCTCCCTTTCTCTATTCCCCTTCTCTTTTGCTTGCACACCTGCATCCCTTCTCGCATCCTCCCTTGAAACTTTGTGCTGTTCTTCTTACACTCTGGTGCCTCTTAATGCAAAATGCAAATAACAGCGTTAAAGACCAAACAACTGGCTTTGCCAATGGTTGTTCAAATATTCAATTAGCAAACAGAAATATGATAAACAACTCCCAAGACAGTGACCAGAAGGAAATGACAAAACACCTCACAGATAAAAAAAAAAGAAGAGGCAACAGCGTAAAAACAGGAACAAAGTGTAACAGTTTTTGACAGTGAAGTCATAGGAGACATGCAACCCAGAGCCTCAGCCTAAAATTCTTAAAATTACAACCAGTTGGGAATGAAGGTGAGCATCATAACAGAGAAATTAATCTTACACTGAAAAGTACTGTTCCTTAAACTTCTGAGTTCAATGGAACAGGGAGTTGTGAAGTAGGGATGGTTAATTTATTATACCCCTGAAGAAAAAAAAAAAAGAATCCTCTAAGGAGACCTACAAGTCTCCTTTCTTCAAATTCACAACTTTAGGATTTTAAGTTATCAATTCTCCACTCTCCCCACTAGAGTCAAGTGACATGAGTGTTTTGTTGGATGGAGAGGAATAAAATGAACTTGCCGTAACAGGAAGAATATGGCCGTCATACTGCAGATTCACCACGGCCACCGTGACGGCATCAATCTGACGAAGCTCTCTTGCTAAGGGTTCCGCAGGAACGATTTGGCCAAGCACTGCAAGATAATAACATTTCTGAAATGTTCTGTACACATACAAAAAGTCCAGTAAATATAGAGAAGTAATGGGAAAGCAGTAGACTGTAGGTGTGCTACAACACAGTGACAGGTAATACTGGGATGGCAAAGTGATTCTCGTAAGGAGAATTGTGGTATCAGTATTGTGGGGGTTGCAGACCAAAACACTGGGGAGCAACAAGTTGTCTACCCCTGCACACGTATAGTGCGCATCGCAAAAACGTTCCTAATTTTCGCTACATTTCAAAGCAAAAGCTCTAAATACTGTCAACACACAGAAGATGTCTGGTATAGGCATAGAATTTTGGGAAAAGACAGACATCTATGAAATATGTTCAACAATTGCAGAAGCGTCACATTCCTACTTGGGCTTTGCTTCTGGGTGTTAAGACGGATTTCTGAACTCTGTCCTTGCGGTGCAGAAGTTCAGAAGGCCAACCTAATTACTTGGAACAGGGTAACCTCTGGACAAGCCAGACCAATCAGGGTAGCGATCGCGGCAGTCAAGACTAGGTCTCAAGAGGGGTGAGGGTGACAAAGCCTGCAATGAGCACACAAAGCAAGGACACTTACAAACTACTCCAAACAGGTGCTATATTAAAAATATATACACATTTATTCCAAGGACTTTAAAAAAATGACCGTAGCGAGAAATCACAATACAACTCTAGTAAACCAACACATACCATACCAATACAATATATATACAAATACAAACAAGTCAAGCGTTAGATGCACGAAATGTGTAGTCCACCTAAAAGGGAAGGAAAACAGGCAGTGTGAAATAATGCTTAGACCCAGTCCGCCTTCAGAGGCACCTAACTAAAAGGAAGTCCGAGCCCTACGAAGAGTGGAGCCTTGTGCTCAAAAGTACCTGCACACGCTGGTGCCAACGGGCAAAAGAGGAGTCTCTTCGAGGGAAATCAGGCAGTTCAGTTTAGTGCACAAATGAAGAAGAACAGTGTTCCGCGACTCAAGCGCAGCCTCCACTGTGGGCAGAAGCACAGTGCGAGTACGGAAAGGCGTGCTGTTTTGACACAGCGGGGAAAAGCTATGGGCTCCTGCAGGAGGGCGACCAGCTCCTAGCTATGCTACTCACCGGTCCACGATGCAAGCAGACCCAGGCTTCTCAGCGTCAGTTTCAGTCGCTGGCAGGTTCAGAAGAGCAGGGGACGTCTCGTCGTCGTGTTGAGTCTGCAGCAGCAGAGTTGAGTAAAAGACGTCCCAAACGAAGGAACCCGCACAGTTTGTTACCACAGCAGGGCAACGGAGCGGCCGTGTGTATCTAAGCCAAATGTACACTACTCACTTCAGACCTGGGAACGCCAAGTGTACGAATCGTGTGAGAGTGACAAGGACTCGAAATACTACACAACCTGGCGGCGGTTACAGAGCAAGACTCCTGTGTAGGCTGGTCTGTCTGTTGGATGGCCCAGAGACGCTTCCGAAGGCTTACTAGCAGGAGATGGTGAAGATGCCGAGAATAGCTGTTCCCGCTATTCCAAGGGTCGAAGTACCAGTACAGGCCTTCTGGTTCGATCAAAGGTGAAAAGGGTTTCACAAGGCGACAGCAGTGCAGAGGAGCAGTCCTTCAACGGGTCACCAGCGATTCCTCGGTTCAGCCTCTTGGTTGCAGGATACTTGGCTCCTGTATTCCTTCGTTCGTGAGAACTCAGGAGATCGACATCGTAGTGGTGTTTCCAGCCCCCTCTTATCCACGGTTCCCTTCGCGCCAAAACGGAGGGGACCCAATGGGAGATCCGCTCATCAACACTCACACCATTCGTGGACCTATCACGGACCACGGTGGTCCCAGGCATTCACACCACCCTAGAATCTCTGGCACCCAGGATGTGTATTGGGACCAGACATCCCAGCCCACATCCTGGAGGCACACACCAGGCACGTAGAAGCCCACGAAAGCATCCGTGTTTCGCGGGAAAGTACATGCCCAAATAAGGAATGCCCCGGGTCGGCTCGACCTGGGGAAGGTGAAGGGAGCAAGACAGTCAGCAGACAGGACAAAGGAGCCTCGTGGTCTGGCCATTTTGGGAGCCAGGCCACCATTTTGGGCTAAGCGCGAGAAATGCGCTTAAAACGCCAAAAGGAGCTCAAAACACAAGAAACGATCGCTGCCACCATTCCCGTCCGTGAATCACTCGCACTGATCAGTTACAATCCTAAAAGAGTATCTAGGCCTGTAGAAGGCTAGAGACCCAAGAGAGCAGTAACTTAGCTTACAGTGCCCTCTTGTGTCATGTTGCACGAAAGCCGCAACATGATAAAAGAAACTACGGAAAACAGCGTTTCCCGGTACTGATTGTCTTAAGGGCATGTCAGTTTCCCCGTAAGAATGGAGCGAAAGCCCAGAGGAGTGCGGCAGAAGGCTGCACTTCTCTGGCAAAGTCGAGAAAAAGGTGAAAAACAACAGCAAAAAGTTTAGGGGTTGCCACATGGAAGGAAAATTACCTACAATTACGAAATCTTTCCTAACACTCGCCCCTCCCAGACTATGGACAGGGGGAACTAATCCACCCCTGGATGAGTCTCTTGTTCAGGTCGGTTAAACATTCTGGACAACCCATCAGCATTGCTATGTTGGACACCTGGCCTATGCTCAATAGTGAAGTCGAAGCCTTGTAGACTTATGGACCACCTAAGCAACTTTGGATTCTCCCCCTTCATGTTCATTAGCCACTTTAAGGGCTTATGGTCAGTTTGCACAGTGAAGTGGGTCCCATAGAGGTAGGGCCTCTGCTTCCTTAGGGCCCACACAACAGAGAAACATTCTTTCTCTACCGTGGACCATCTGAGCTCTCTGTCCTTAAGCTGGCGACTAATAAAACCAATAGGGTGTTCCTTACCCTTCTCATCTACTTGTGATAGTACAGCTCCTATCCCAGTGTCAGAGGCGTCCGTCTACACGATAAAAGGTCTTTGATAATCAGGAGCCCTGAGGACAGGGGCCTGGCACAAGGAGTCTTTTAAGCCATTTAAGGCCTTCTCACACTCGTCGGTCCAAGTTACCTTCTTGGGTTTCTTCGGAGTGGTGAGGGCAGTCAGAGGGGCAGCTATGGTGCCATAGTCTGCCATGAAGTTTCGGTAATACCCCGTGAGTCCTAAGAAGGCTCTCACTTGGGTTTGTGCAGTGTGGGTAGGCCAGTCTTGTACTGCTTGCACTTTACTGGGAAGTGGCTGTATCCTCCCTCCACCTACTTCATGTCCAAGGTAAACCACTGAGCCTTGTCCAATCTGGCATTTACTAGCCTTTATGGTCAAGTGTGCTTTCTGAAGAGCCTGGAGCACAATCCCGAGGTCTTTCACATGGTCTTCCCAAGTGGCACTGAAAACTACTATATCGTCCAGATATGCAAGACAGAATTCGTCCAACCCATTCAAAACATGATTCACAAGTCTCTGGAAAGTGGCAGGTGCATTCTTCAACCCGAACGGCATTACCCGGAATTGGTAAAGGCCGTCTGGAGTAGAAAACGCTGGCTTCTCCTTCGCATGTTCTGCTAAAGCTATTTGCCAATAGCCAGCAGTGAGGTCAAACATGCTGAGGTACTTGGAGGCACCCAAAGTATCCACCAGCTCATCTGTTCGAGGCAAGGGGTGTGCATCTGTCTTGGTGACAGCATTCAAAGCCCTGTAATCCACGCAGAACCTCAATTCAGAAGTGCCTGCCTTTGGAACCAAAACCACAGGGCTGGACCAAGGACTACTGGAGGGTTCAATCACCCCAAGGTCTAACATCTTGTTGACCTCGGTCTTAATATAAGACCGTACTTTGTCTGACATCCTGTATCCCCTACTTTTGGTAGGTACACTGTCTCCTGTGTCTATGTTGTTTGCACCAAGGTGTCAAACCAGGCAACTGTGAAAACAGGGGGGAAAACTGCCTAAGCAAACTTTTTACTTCAGCCTGCTGATCAGAAGTCAGGTGAGGGGCCACTCGGACACCCTCAAAGGAGCTATCTGAAGTACCGCTTTGGAACAGGTCGGGGAGAGGTTCAGACTCCTCTTCGTCAACATCTGAAGCCAGTAGCAGTGCTGCGATTTCGACTCTTGGGACGAAAGCCTTCAGCCTATTCACGTGAAACACTTTTGGAGCCTGTCCAGGCCTTCCAAGGTCCACTAAATAGTTAACCTCACCCAGGGGCTCCACCACTGTGTAAGGGCCTGACCATTTGTCCTGTAAAGCTCGAGGCCTTATGGGACTCATGATCAGGACTTGCTGGCCAGGTGTAAAGTTGATGAGGGAAGCTTTCTGGTCGTACCAATGTTTCACCAGCGCTTGTCCTGCCTTCAATTTATCACTAGCCAAGCCCATCAGAAGTACCAATCCGTTTTCTGAGCCGTAGCACATAATCAACTACGTTGGTAGTAACAGGGGGAGTGGGCATCTCCCATCCCTCTTTGACTATGGCTAAGGGTCCCCGTACGGGATGACCGAACAGAAGTTCGAAGGGGCTGAAGCCAACACCCTCCTGTGGTACCTCTCGGTAGGCGAACAGTAAGCATGGTAAAAAGATCCCATTTTCTTCTTTGAGGCTCTTCCAGAGCCCCAATCATGCTCTTTAACGTTCTGTTGAAACGTTCCACCAGACCATTGGTCTGGGGGTGGTATGCAGAAGAGAACTTGTAGGTGACCCCACATTCTTTCCACATAGCCTGCATATACTTCGAGATAAAGTTGCTGCCACGATCCGACACAACTTCTTTAGGGAAGCCAACCCTAGTAAATATGCCAAGTAAAGCTTTTGCAACTGACTTGGCAGTTACAGTTTTCAATGGGATGGCCTCAGGATATCTGGTTGCATGGTCGACCAGCACCATGATAAACCTATTGCCTGAGGATGTTTGCGGGTCAAGGGGACCAACGATGTCGATCCCTAACCTTTCGAATGGTACCCCCACAACTGGGAGTGGTACCAAGGGAGCTTGGATTGTCGAGCCAACCTTACCAGATAACTGGCAGGAGGCACAACTCCTGCAGTGACTTTCTACTTGCACCCCCATCTTGGGCCAGTAGACGTGCATGGATAACCTTTGCTTGGTCCTCTTAATATCAAGGTGACCAGCAAGGGGCACTTCATGCGCCAACTGCAGGAGGAAGGGCCTAACAGCAAGGGGAACAACCAACCTCCTATGGTCTCCTTCTGTAGACTCTGTGGGCTCACTATACAGGAGTCCACCTTCCCAATAAATCCTATGCGTCCCAGGAGGTTCACCCTCAAGCTGGGAGCAGGCCTGTCTCCTTAGGCCTTCCAGAGATGGGCACTCACGTTGGCCTTTACTGAATTCGTCCCTATCAGGACCACCTTCTACTAACAAGTCTTTTAGTTCAGGATGATCGTTGGGGTCAAATACTTCAGGCATCGCCACCTCCTCGTCAGGCCCGGGCGATTGACCAACTTCCTCCACCACAGTGGTAGGCGAGCTCGGGGGAATATTCTCTTTCCCTCGTCTTGACTTGTTTACTCCTTTCGCCTTGGGTTTCCCCTTCGGCTGGGGCAGCGTATTGGTCTTGGCCAATGCTACCCGTGCTTAAGACCGTGTGTAGGGTCTTTTGGCAGTGTCTCCTATGAGCCCTAAAGCTCTGAGATCATTACCTAACAAGACCTTTCCCGGGACGTTTCTCTGAATGCTCACTGGAATCCTGACTGCTGTACCATTTAAAGTAAGATTTACAGGTATTACTGGGAACATACGGAGTGGGCCGTCAGCCAACTTAGTGGGCATCAGAGTAGCTCTGGCAACTTCCTCTGAGTCTAACAAGGTAGAATCCACTACAGTTCGACTGCACCCACTATCCCTAAGAGCTGGAGTATCTACCCCATTGATCAGCACACTGTATTTAAAGTAGTGCTTGGTATTATCTGGAATCCTAGCATAAGCCTATGCGACTTTAGGCTCCCAGGAACCCAGGGAAACTAAAACTACCTCAGCCTCTATCCCGCTGGGAAATGAGTCTGAGGAGAAGGATGCTCCTGTAATCTCTTCTTCCTCGTAGGAGGAGAAGGCCAGATTAGCAGGGTGGACCCCAAAGGTCTAACCTTACACCGGGGATCCCCCTTCACGTGGTCAGTTGCTCCACAAGCAAAACAAGATCCATTGGGTCTGTTTACATAGGGAGGCTTATTGTAACAAGAGTTCTGTTTCGGAGGCTGACCTCCACTACTCTGTGAGTTCTCTTGTGTCTTACCCTTATTTTTCTTTTTGTGGCCCTTTTGAGAAGAAGATTTATCAGATTCTCCACCCTCCTTATCTTTGGACTTTTTCCCTTCCTCCTGCTTACCAGGATGAGTTATGTCCTTATGGGACACTCGATGTGACACCCATAAGTCTGCTGCAATGGCCAGCTTCTTAGGATCTATCTCCTTCGAATCGGCCAAATGCTGCTTAAGCTCCGGGGAAGAAGATGCAAAAATGTGTTCCAGCATGACAAGATTTATCATGCCTTCGAAGGTAGAAACCTTATAACCTTCGACCCAGCCAGTTAAGTTTTTCAAGGATTCGGTGACATAAGATACCCAAGTACCACCTTCCTTTTTCTTATACTCTCTGAATCGTTTCAAATATTGGGCCAGAGTCTTCCCAAACTTTAAAATGAGGGTTTGCTTTAACATTGCGAAATCAGCTCGCTCAGCCTTCGACATTTCCATAATGGCACTACAGCCAGAATGGGGCAGTCTGCTGAGTAACCAGGAAATCTTATCAGCATTGTCAACTTGTTGAACTTCGCATGCATACTCAAACGCATTCAGCCAGTCCATAATGTCATTCCTTTCCTCATACACACTGAGCAGATCTTTCGGAAACCGTGGATGAGAGGAGGCCCCAGACCCATGTCCAGGACCCTTGGACCCATTTTCAACCTGAAGCTTGGCCAGTTCCAACTGGTGATCCCTGACTTTCTGTTTTTCTGCCTGTTCGATTTTTAGTTTGGCTATGCTGAATTCAAGCTCCTTCTGCCTAAACCGCAGCCCTTGCTTCTTGAATTCAAGCATAGCCTCCCCATAAGCACTGGCAGAGGAAACATTAGACATCTCATCCTCCCTGTCCTCGTGGTCGCGGTGGATCAGTGCAGCGGCAGAACCGTTGGTTCTACCAGTGAGAGCAGCCCCACCTCCTTCCGCACTGTCCTCAGAAGTTATGGCGTCAAGCTGCGCTTCTTGCCACGCCACGATTCTTTGGATCATATCCAATTTCGTGCCTTGAGAGGAAACACCTCTCTCCGCACACATCTTTTTCAATGTTTCTGATTTGGAAGCATTTAAAGTTATCAAGGTATTTGTTTCCATACTGTTAGATAGGACTATGGCCTTTTTAAAGTTATACTATAACAATTCACTACGTGTCCTGGTAGGAATAACTTGAAATGCCTTAGTTCGTGCGCAACACTGGATACCTTCAGTCGTATCCCACCGATGTACACCAATTTGTTAAGACGGATTTCTGAACTCTGTCCTGGCGGCGTAGAAGTTCAGAAGGCCAACCTAATTACTTGGAACAGGGTAACCTCTGGACAAGCCAGACCAATCAGAGTAGGGATCGCGGCGGTCAAGACTAGGTCTCAAGAGGGGTGAGGGTGACTGAAAGCCTGCAATGAGCACACAAAGCAAGGACACTTACAAACTACTCCAAACAGGTGCTATATTAAATATATATACACATTTATTCCAAGGCCTTTAAAACAATGAACGTAGCGAGAAATCACAATACAACTCTAGTAAACCAACACATACCATACCAATACAATATATATACAAATACAAACAAGTCAAGCGTTAGATGCACGAAATGTGTAGTCCACCTAAAAGGGAAGGAAAACAGGCAGTGCGAAATAATGCTTAGACCCAGACCGCCTTCAGAGGCACCTAACTAAAAGGAAGTCCGAGCCCTACGAAGAGTGGAGCCTTGTGCTCAAAAGTACCTGCACACGCTGGTGCCAACGGGAAAAAGAGGAGTCTCTTCGAGGGAATCAGGCAGTTCAGTTTAGTGCACAAATGAAGAAGAACAGTGTTCCGTGACTCAAGCGCAGCCTCCACTGTGGGCAGAAGCAAAGCGCGAGTACGGAAAGGCATGCTGTTTTGACACAGGGGGGAAAAGCTATGGGCTCCTGCAGGAGGGCGACCAGTTCCTAGCTGTGCTACTCACCGGTCCCCGATGCAAGCAGACCCAGGCTTCTCCGCGTCAGTTTCAGTCGCTGGCAGGTTCAGAAGAGCAGGGGACGTCTCGTCGTCGTGTTGAGTCTGCAGCAGCAGAGTTGAGTAAAAGACGTCCCAAACGAAGGAACTCGCACAGTTTGTTACCACAGCAGGGCAACGGAGCGGCCGTGTGTATCTGAGCCAAATGTACACTACTCACTTCAGACCTGGGAACGCCAAGTGTACGAATCGTGTGAGAGTGACAAGGACTCAAAATACTACACAACCTGGCGGCGGTTACAGAGCAAGACTCCTGTGTAGGCTGGTCAGTCTGCTGGATGGCCCAGAGACGCTTCCGAAGGCTTACTAGCAGGAAATGGTGAAGATGCCGAGTATACCTGTTCCCGCTATTCCAAGGGTCGAAGTACCAGTACAGGCCTTCTGGTTCGATCAAAGGTGAAAAGGGTTTCACAAGGCGACAGCAGTGCAGAGGAGCAGTCCTTCAGCGGGTCACCAGCGATTCCTCGGTTCAGCCTCTTGGTTGCAGGATACTTGGCTCCTGTATTCCTTCGTTCGTGAGAACTCAGGAGATCGACATCGTAGTGGTGTTTCCAGCCCCCTCTTATCCACTGTTCCCTTCGCGCCAAAACGGAGGGGACCCAATTGGAGATCCGCTCATCAACACTCACACCATTCGTGGACCTATCACGGACCACGGTGGTCCCAGGCATTCACACCACCCTAGACTCTCTGGCACCCAGGATGTGTATTGGGACCAGACATCCCAGCCCACATCCTGGAGGCACACACCAGGCATGTAGAAGCCCGCGAAAGAATCCGTGTTTCGCGGGAAAGTACATGCCCAAATAAGGAAGGCCCCGGGTCGGCTCGACCTGGGGAAGGTGAAGGGAGCAAGACGGTCAGCGGACAGGACAAAGGAGCCTCGTGGTCTGGCCATTTTGGGAGCCAGGCCACCATTTTGGGCTAAGCGCGAGAAACGCGCTTAAAACGCCAAAAGGAGCTCAAAACACAAGAAACGATCGCTGCCACCATTCCCGTCCGTGAATCACTTGCACCGATCAGTTACAATCCTAAAAGAGTATCTAGGGCCTGTAGAAGGCTAGAGACCCAAGAGAGCAGTAACGTAGCTTACAGTGCCCTCTTGTGTCATGTTGCACGAAAGCCGCAACATGATAAAAGAAACTACGGAAAACAGCGTTTCCCGGTACTGACTGTCTTAAGGGCATGTCAGTTTCCCCGTAAGAATGGAGCGAAAGCCCAGAGGAGTGCGGCAGAAGGCTGCACTTCTCTGGCAAAGTCGAGAACAAGGTGAAAAACAACAGCAAAAAGTTTAGGGGTTGCCACATGGAAGGAAAATTACCTACAATTACGAAATCTTTCCTAACACTGGGTTTGTACTGAAGATTATCAAGGGGAAGAATTATTTAGTACTTCACAAAATTCACTATAGACAGCATCCAACTAGAATCTGCAAACGTTGGCTCTCCGTATGTTTTGGACTACCACTCCCATCATCGCTAACCAGCATAGGCAATGGTGAGGTATCATGGGAGTTGAAGTCCAAAACCTCTGGGAAGCCAAACGTTTCAGACCCATGAGCTAGCAGTATTCCTTAAAAATGTCTTGTCAGTCAATGATCACCAGATTTTCAGGTTCTTTTATTATCATTAAGTACAGAAGGATGATTAACCAACCCATACTAACATATAAAGTGTATGATGGAATGGTCAGATTACTTAACAGCATTCATGATCAATAACTTTATTCGGCCGAAGGGCCATCAAAGTGCATCCTGTCAATACAATTCTAAAATAAAACATTCCAAAAGCAAGAAAAAGGGAAAGGCATCAAAAGACAGAAGCAACACCCTCTGTAAGTACCCCAGTACAGATCTCAAATCGATTTTCATAGCTCCCAACCCCATGGTCCATTTAGCTCCCAAAGCGTCGGGGGCCCCAAAGCAGTAAGATTTGCCCTGAAAAGAGGGCTCTTGCTTCTAGAAACGTCATAGAAGACAGCAGGACTAGAAGTAGTGCATCTGCTCACTGTGATACCACTTCTTCGGGACTGCCCATGCCCATTACAAGTTCTCAAAACATCCCTTGCCATGTAATCTGTTGGACAATCTAGTACATTCCACCATGGCGTTCCTTGTCACAAAAACACAATCCCCCCACATGGTGTAGCCATTGGAGGCATTTATTCTGAAGGGCATCCCTTGGTTCTCTTCTATCAGAGGGCAGTTTTGGTACCCCGTAGAGAAACACAGTGGTTCTTCTAGGACCTTTGTGGGCATTATGTCTGCATAGAGGCCCCCCTGAGCGGTGGTTGTGTGCGCTGATTGCCCTCCCTGGGAGATGCATGGTGCCCAGGATCGTGGGGGCATAGATCTTTGGGGGATGGGACACCCTGGGTAAGGGCACAGGCCCCGGGATATGGACCTTTGGGGGGCTGTGTTAGAGTATTAAGGGCTGGGGGTTGAGCAGCCACAGGTTGGCTCCTCAAGCTACAAGCATTCAGGACAACTGCAGAAGAGGGAGATGGAGACCCTAAGGTTGTGGGCTCGTGCCAACAGTTGGGCCCAAACCTCCATACACATCCCCAAGTAGGAAGTTTCCAACCATGCAAACCTCTCCTCCCACTTTATCCCCCCTGGCCTCTGTCATGCCCTTGAGCAAAGCCACCAGTAGTAATTTGATGTTGGCCAGTTTGGAGAGAACACGGTAGCAGCAACAACCGGGGTAACAGTTTTATCCTTAGGTGATGAGGCTGGCGGGGACAGATTCCCTTGAGTAGATTACTTGGAGGGACCGGAGTGGAGTTAGGCGTAGGACGGAGCTAGCCCTGGAAAGTGCAGCTGACGTGACCTTACTCCATGTGCTGCAAGGGGGGGGGGGCTCAAGGAAGGCTTTCCCTCACAAGATCTTTCATGTACCAGGTCCATTGGGTCTGCTGGCAGGTGGGTAGAGGCGAGGCGGGGGATGAACAGCCTCTGCGGCCAGGGCCAATCGTGGATCTGGGGTCAAGCATGTAGTGCCAGGGGCAGGCCTTGGGGACAGCTCAGGAGGAAGTTGAGGCGCTGACGGTATCAATGGTGGAGCCAGTGGCTCCGAGTCCCCAATGAGCTTTGCTATCCTTTAACAATCATTGCCCAGGGTATCGAGGAAATTTGCAGTGGCAATACAGTCAAAACCACCTCTGTGGGTCAACAGGTTGGCGTTAGGGCACAAATTAAACTGGTGTAAAGGCAGATAGGGAGTTCAATACTTGATCTTGAATAGGCCCATGGGGCTCCCCCTGGGAGCGAGGGCTATGGGTACTCAAGTATTCAAAGACTGGTCCCCCTTCGCTCCCCCCATGACTTCAGTGATGACAACAGGTGCTGGGGCCAATGCCCTGCCTGCACTGGCAGCCACAGGATGGGCTCTGCTTTCCTGAACCTCCCCTGTCGCTTTACAGGTTTGAAGTTGTGGCCCCTCCAACCCCCGTTCTCCAACCTATCATGAGCTTGCAGTCCGCTTTAGGAATAGGAGTGGCTTGCAGGTTTGAAATGAGGGGCGACTTACAAATAGAGAGGGGGGAGAGTTCCGCCAGACCTACACATCCAGCCATTCCTGCAACACAGATCGGTCTATTTAAGTCTCTGGTCTCTGGTAAAGGGGAGGCAGATACCTTTCTCACCTTTGACACGGTCCAGGTCCGATGGAAGTCTATGGGTGATCCATTGACAATAGCATGTACCCTTGGTGGCTCCACTTGACGGTGCGCGAGCACCCTGGCGGCAGCAAACAACCGCGCTCTTGATTCGCGCGGGCTTACACCTCCACGGGTGAAGCCCGCACCATTATGTTCATGATGGGGCGGGGCTTCGGTCCGGCGTTAAGGAGAGGGAGAGCAGACTCCCAGGCAGGCTTCCCCCGGGTCCCTGGCGGCAGCTAACACCTGCGCCGTTGCAGTCCAAAACCTCTGGAAAGCCAAACGTTGCAGACCCATGAGCTAGCAGTATTCATTGAAAATGTCTGCCAGCCAATGATCACCAGCTTTTCAGGTTCTTTTATTATCATCAAGTACAGCAGGATGATTAACCGACCCATACTAACATATAAAGGGTATGATGGAATGCTCTGATTACTTACCAGTAATCTGATTACTCCTAATCCTACTCTTCCCAGTATTTACCTGCGAGTTACTCACCTCTATGTCAGCAATTTTTAGTTATTTCTGGTCTTTCACTTGCCCTGCCTTCACCATCCTTCACCACTAGGAGTAGAAGGCTCCGAACCTCCCAGCAAGCCTTGCTTAATTATTACACCTTTGACCCAATTCAAATACATCTATGCCCGGAGGGACGCAAGTACTGTGATGAGGAAAAAGAAAAATCGGAGTAATGAAGATTACTGTTAAATAATCCAAGCATTGCCTTCACGTGTCTTTTCCGCTTCACAGTAGTCACTTGTAAGTGTCACGGATTTAAAAACACGGCACACTCCAGACCAGGACTCTTTCCACTGGCCAGGGATGTGGCACACAATAAATATGATTTCAATTTTTATTAATTTTGGATTCTACTTTGAGAAGGCAGCCAACCCGTCTCACACCCCCCTTGACAAACACCCTGTGTCGCAGTGGACCATGAATCAGGCCGGTGTGTAAGAATGAAATATTTATTTATTTTTAAATTCAAATGAAAATCACACAGATTCAATATAGGCCTGCAATCACCAGTGTTGTGATAATTACATAGCAAAATGATATGATACACTTAATTTAACTTTCTGATACCAGATACATCAATGCAAATATAAATGGAAGTAAGATCACTTTTTGGTCATACTTTTAGATAGCACCACTGTTATGCATTCCCCCAGCAACAATCCACCAAACCCCTGTTAAACAAGTTTTGTGTGGGTGGAGAGGAGAAGCAAAGAGTAAGATATAAGAGGCACAAATCAGATTGGAAATCCGGCCGACCGCACCTGAATGGGAGGCCAAAACGAATTGAAAACCCTTGAAAAATTAGCAAAATGGCACTCGGAATTCACTGGGTAGTTAGAAGTCAGTTTACACTTGCGGTACAATGGATAACACAGGAATTCATGTGACTGGCCTAAGCAGGCAAGAAAGATTACAAGCTACAAGGGTAGGGTACTAAACAACATGCATACTGGTGAGGAAATTGACTTCGGGAAGGAAAGCAGTGCAGCAAAATCACACGTGGCAGAATTGCAATTTCTTATTTTTCACGGGTTTAAAACAAGCAAACACCTTAGGAAATGAGCTAAACAGTCAAAATCGGAAATCGTTTTTTCTGATGAGGTACAAAGGCACAAAACAGGTATGAGACTGAAGTGAAAGGCTGACTTTTGATGGATGACAGTATGTGATTCTTTATAGGAAAGGAACATCGGATTTTAGAATAGAAACAATTTCACAGGCAAACTTGGTTTTGTTAGAAAAATGATTTGTTCTACTGCAACTGTATTTTAGTAGCAAAATTATTAAAGAAATACACTGCATGCAAGAAGGTTAATTTGCAATGTTAATCTATTCGTACCGTGTTCATCCTTATGGGAAATTAACAAATGTATTCAAAGATACTACTAAGGACTTACACAAAGAACTGAAATGATTTGAAAAGAATTACGCTAACAAAGAGAGACTAACACATATTCTTCTAAGGACAGGATACACAAAAGATTCTGACAATTTGGGAGGTTACTAGTGTTCTTATAGGTTTTCTTATAGGATTGGACAGGATTTCAAATATCCAAGTGCAACAGGCACGGAACGCAACAAGATGTAAGCGACAGCCCATAGAACACAAGCACGATCGGATTGTGTGAATTGCCCAACAAAGTTAAAGTCGCTCGCTGCAGCAAAACAAAAGTCAATCAATGTCACTGTTCCTTACCCCCAGCAGTGCGCAGCAATTTGGATGTCCGGCACGGATTGAGGGTGCTGCGGGGCAGAGGGAAAGGGCACCTGGATCGCTAATGCCTGTCCTGCTGCCTCACATTGCCTGTGCTGCTCATTCCACCTGACTGGGGTAAGCCTAGTGAAATTACAGAGCGCACAGCAATAACTGTGGACAAAAATGAAAAAATGCTTTTAAATTGATGTCACTAGTGAATCACTCTTTGTGGATTACATCTGTTTGGCAGCACCTGTTCCTTTCTGCTGCATTCATCATTTTTCGCCTTTCCAAAGGCTCTTTCAGCCTTTGCACCTCTGACTATGGCCTTCCAAACATGGCCGCCTTTGTTTCCTCACGTAACTGTGTGTGCCTGGCCTGTCCCTGCTCCCACTCCCATTGGGTGCACATGGCTTGTTATGGCAATCCCGCCAACCCAGAGACGGGAGCCGGCCCATCTAGACAAGGCCCACATCAAGGTCCTGTCTACCCCTGTCCACCATATGGTACGCCACTAGCTGCCCCCTGAGCAAGCCTGTGTCCCCCCATTCCCCTGTGAGCAAGTCTGTGTGTCCCCCATGCCCCTGTGAGCAAGTCTGTGTGTGCCCAGGCCCCGTAAGCAAGTCTGTGTCCCCCCCATGCCCCAGTGAGCAAGTCTGTGTGTCCCCATGCCCCTGTGATCAAGTCTGTGTGGCCCCGTGAGCAGGTCTGTGTGTCCCAATGCCCCAGTGAGCAAGTCTGTGTCCCCATTCCCCGTGAGCAAGTCTGTGTCCCCATTCCCCATAAGCAAGTCTGTGTCCCCCATGCCCCCGTGAGCAAGTCTGTGTGTCGCCATGCCCCTGTGAGCAAGTCTGTGCCCCCCCCATGCCCCGTGAGCAAGTCTGTGTGTCCCCATGCCCCATGAACAAGTCTGTGTCCCCCATGCCCCTGTGAGCAAGTCTGTGCACCCCATACCCCCGTGAGCAAGTCTGTGTCCCCCCGATACCTCCGTGAGCAAGTCTGTGTGTCACCATGCCCATGTGAGTAAGTCTGTGTGTCCCCATACCTTCGTGAGCAAATCTGTGTGTCCCTATGCCCCTGTGAGCAAGTCTGTGTCCCCCCCATGCCCCTGTGAGCAAGTCTGTGTGTCCCCATGCCCCAGTGAGCAAGTCTGTGTCCCCCCAACCCCATGTGAGCAAGTATGTGTCCCCATGCCCATGTGAGCAAGTCAGTGTGTCCCCATGCCCATGTGAGCAAGTCAGTGTCCCCCAATACTTCCGTGAGCAAGTCTGTGTGTCCCCATGCCCCCGTGAGCAAGTCTGTGTGTCTCCCATGCCCCCATGAGCAAGTCTGTGTCCCCATGCCCCGGTGAGCAAGTCTGTATGTCTCCCATGCTCCCGTGAGCAAGTATGCCCCCTATCCCCCCCTGAGCATGTGTGTGTCCCCATGCCCCTGTGAGCAAGTCTGTGTCCCCATGCCCTCGTGAGCAAGTCTGTGTGTCCCCATGCCCCCGTGAGCAAGTCTGTGTCTCCCTTACCACTGTGAGCACGTCTGTGTCCCCCTCAACCCCTGCGCGTGTCTCCAAGCCCCCCCTCCCTTTATCCCTGTGAATGTCTTCAAGCCCCACCCCTGCACCCTGGGAGTGTCTCTCTGCCCCCCACGGACACCCTGCTTGCCTTTAGCACTCTATGCCCCCCCCTTTCTCCTCCCCGTCCCCCGCCTACCCTCCCCTCATTCCCTTCCTTTCCCCTCCTTCTGTCAAATTACGACACTACTCCAATTGCCGTCAGGCATAGTAATTGTAGCCCCCTGTCTTTGCAGCTGCTTGCCTTCCCCTCCTTCCTTCCCTCCCTCCCATTGTCCTGTGAAAGATTAGCTCTACCTCAATTGCCGTCAGGCATAGTAATCGTAGCTGCCTGTCTTTTGTAACCATCTTGCCCTTCCCTGCCCTCCCCCCACCTTTCCAATGATATCTTAGCGCTTACTCTTATCATTTGTCCCTTGACCTCTGATAACAGCTTGTCTGTCTCCGCCTTCCCTCCTTGTCTTCTCCTCCCACTCCCTCCCAAGCACTACCTTTGAATAATTTTGACATTTCAAGATAGTCATTTGTTCTGTTCCTCTCCACTCCCACAAACCCCTCGTCATTCATGCACTACAACAATTGTCGTCACGCATAGTAATGTTACTGCTAGTCTTGTCTCCTTTTTTCCTCCCTCTCCTCTCCATTTTTGGTCCATGCACTTGTACTATCAGATGTGATAGTTATTTTCGAATTCTGATTTCTTTCAAGGACCTGTAAGAATGCAACTGTATTCTCCCATGTTCCCTCTGTCGTAAATCTCCCCCGTCTCACCTGTGATCGGGATCTCCCTTGTTCGGCCGCAGGACTCTTCCTGTGGATGGTTCGGGTCTTGAATAGGCTCGCCCAAGCCTCGTCAGGTTGCAGGACGTGTTCAGAGTTCCGGGAAGTTCGTGGTTCCAGGGTATCCAGGATTAGCGATGAACGAGTAAGTAGGGGGGAAAATCCAGGAACGGGATAAAAGGCAAGGAAGGAAGTAAGAGGATCAAAGGAAACCAATGTAGAGAGTAAGCACATGTCGGGTCACTACCGAAGATAGTGTTGAGACACGCGGACCCGCAGGGGCTTGACCAATTTATAGTACGTGCCACGACGTGAAAGCTAGTGCGTAGCACAAAGCTTGTTACGGCCATGTTGGGAGGAACTGTCATGATGCCTACCTCCAAGGAGCCATGTCCGACCCAGCAACCCCAGAGGCAGGCATCTTTCCCCCCAGGGAAGTGCCTGCGGGCCCAAGCTGGGGCCCTTTGGACACAGTCCTGGCGCCTTAGGCGCCAGGCTCATGTTGGACCCCTGTCCTGGCGCCTTAGGCGCCAGGCTCATAAAGCTAGACATGTGTTCAAGTGTTTTAATGTGCACTTACCTGATGCAGACCATGCTGCTACATCCAGGCCCTCTTGAGGCCTGAATGGAACTACTTTACCTGTTGGACTACTTTCCACCTGGGTGTGGTCGGGGAAGGATACATACCTGATCAGTGGAAGGATACATGCCTGGAACTTCTTCCAAAGCTATTTAAACCACGCCCGATCAGCAACTCACGCTTCGCGTTGTTCTGCTCCTCGCAGCTGGACGCTCACCGTGTCAGCTCCTGCATCTGGACTTCAGCCACGCCTGTCAGCATCCTGGGTTGCCTGCAAAGGGAGATAAGAGAGAATTGGAGAGAAAGAAGACCTTACCTGCTAAAGCTGCATCACGGGGACATCACACCGACGATCCTGAAAGGGAAGACATCATTTTAAAAGCATTTCGCTTCGATCGCTGCAGCGCTGCATTTCACTCACCTTTCCTGGGCGCCTCCATCTTCAGCAGCGATCATCCGGATCCGCACCCACTTCCCAGAGCCTGGAGAGAAAAGACAAGAAAACAAGGTGAGAGAAGGAAGGGAAATAGGAAAAGCTCAGTTTCCTTCTAAGACTTACCTGTTGGGTCATTCCCATTTCATTTCGGGTCCTGCCGTTTCCTGGCATTCCGGACCACGGCCCCAATGGGGAAAAAACACAAAGACATTGAATGAGCGAATGCAAAGACATTACCTGAACGCCCATCCAGAACTTACACTTCGGGTCGGCTCCATATCTCTGGCATTCCGAACCCCGGCCCCTAAGGGAAAAAGACATAAGCATTAGCGCTTGCTGCAATAAGACAATGAACATTATTATTAAGCTTGAACTTTTGAACTTGCAACAGAACTCTTACTGCGCCTCACCTGAATAGTCAAGCTTATTTTGAACTCCCATCAAACCTCAATCCAGTGAAGTAACTGGGTTTCAACGCGCCCCTGCATCAGAAGCAGGATGGAGAACTCATCCTTTCAGCCCCTAAGGTGAGACTTCACGGGGAATCGTGGAAGGGTATCGAGGAGGGTTGGAAGGGAGTGGGAGGCTTGAGCATTATTCCGTCAGTAGGTAATACTCCCTTTTCACGCACAGGGGAATATTCCTGCGAGCCAGAAAATCCAGAGTAGAGGGGCCCTTCTTGTCCATCATCAGAGTTCTGCGCTTCACCATTGAAGAAGCATCAGCACTCGAAGCCAGACCTGCGCCTCCGTGGGAATCAGGTGAGCGTGACAGGAACAAGGAGTACAAGCCCTTCGTGACAATAACCATGAGGTCCAGAAGGGGCAATTTCGCCGGGTCATGACCGCATGCCCCCTCCGAAGATTGGTTCCTCCAGGCTTGCCTGGGTGAATAAAATGGAATCTTCTGAGCAAAGGAAGGGTCTTTAAATTAGAAACTGGTTGCCATGTTCTCTCACTAGGGGGGTAGCCTTTCCACTCGACCAGATATTGTAGTCGACCCCTCCTATACCTGGAATCACAAATCCTGGACACCTCATATTCCAACTGGTCGTCCACAACAACAGGTGTGGGTTTGAAGGGTTTTCAAGTAGAACTAACGTAGGGTTTCAACAGGGAAGTATGGAAGACTGGATGTATCTTCTTCCAGGAATCTGAGAGCTTAAGTCGGAAGGAGACAGGATTGATGATCTCCTTTATAGAAAATGGACCATAATAGCGAGGAGCTAATATGTTTGGTCGTAGAGGTCGAGGTAACATTTTCGAGGCTAACCAGACTTGATCGCCAACTGAATAGGAAGGTGATGGTCTTCTCTTAGAGTCCGCATATCTTTTGGTTCGAGTCTGGGCCTGTTCTAACTGATCCTTAGCCTCTCTTTGTAAGTCGATCAGCGTCTGAATCCAAGAGTCAAGGGTAGGTACCGGAGTAGATTCTGGAAGAACTGATGGTAAAACAGACGGGTGATAACCTTGACTACAATAGAAAGGGCTGATCTTGAGAGCTGAATGATCTGAGTTATTGTAGGAGAATTCGACTAAAGGTATAAGGAGAGGCCAATCGTCTTGAACCTTGGTGGCAAAACAACAAAGATATTGTTCCAGGGTTTGATTTACTCGTTCCGTTGCTCCATTGGTTTGTGGATGATAGCCTGAAGAAAGGGCACGTTGGATTCCTAGAACACGACAGAGATGTTTCCAGAATTGTGAAATATACTGAGGTCCCCGATCCGAAATAATCTTGGAAGGAAGGCCATGAAGACGAAAAATATGTTCCAGGAAAATTCCAGCAAGTTCTGAGGAAGATGGTAGTTTATACAATGGTGTAAAATGAGCTAGATGAGTGAACAAGTCAATGGTTACCATGATGGTTGTATATCCTCGGGAAGGTGGTAATTCAACAATGAAGTCAGTGGCAATAACTTCCCAGGGTCTGGTTGGCAACATAGGTTGTAGAAGCAGACCCGCCGGCCTCTGATTATCGTATTTGTTCTGACTACAAATAGCACAGGTCTTGATGTATTGAACTACACTGGACTTCATCCCTGGCCACCAGAACTGTCTTTGTATAAGACGGAAGGCGTTGGTTACTCCTCGATGGCCGGAGTGAAGAGTACCTTCTGTTGAAGTTCTTTTGTCGGAATGACCACTGAATTGTTCTTGAATAAATATCCTTCCTTGATTGTCAGGCGCCAGGGATTTTTCTTCGATATGTACTTCCAGAGTTCAGATAATTGAGTCTGTGCTCTGATTTCTTCCAGGAGATTGATCGCTTGAGCTACAAAGATTGTAGGTGGAAACATTTTAGGATAGATCTTATCCTCCAAGAGAACGTAGTCGGGACGTCGAGAAAGGGCATCGGCAATCAAGTTTTGCGATCCAGGAACATGTGAAATTTGAAATTGATATTGAGCAAAGAAATAGGCCCATCGAGCTTGTCTACTGTTCCTGCACTCCATGGATTGTAGGACCTGAAGATTTCTATGATCAGTACAGACTTGAACTGGATATTTAGCACCCAGGAGTAAATGTCTCCATTCAGTGAAGGCATGACGAATAGCCAATAACTCCTTCTCCAGAACTGAGTAGTGAGTCTCGCAGGTGGTCAGGATCCGTGAGAGATAAGCAATGGGATGTTCCAACTTATCATCGGATTCTTGTTTTAAAACTGCTCCTATGGCGTAATTGGAGGCATCAGTTTCCACTAGAAAAGGACGATTTATGTCAGGTTGGGCCAGGATGGGGGCCTGAGTGAATTCTTCTTTCAAGCGTTGGAATGCCTTGTCTTGTGGTATAGACCAGTTAAATGGAACGTCTTTCTTCAGGAGATTAACAATGGATTGAACAATCTCGGAAAAGGTGGGAATGAATTTCCGGTAGAAGTTGGCAAGCCCCAGGAAGGATTGTATTTGTTTAACAGATGTTGGGGCGGGCCAAGCCAGTATGGCCTTCACCTTTGAAGGGTCCATACTAATTCCTTCTGAACTAAGGACAAATCCCACATAGTGAACTGATGTAACATGAAACAAACATTTTTCTGGTTTGGCTAATAGTTGATTTTCATGGAGATGAAGTACTGCTTTTACATGTTCTTCATGTTTCAAGAAGTCCTTGGAGAAGATCAATATGTCATCCAAATAGACGATAACATTGAGAAATAACATGTCAGAGAACACCCTATCCATAAAACACTGGAAGACTGCGGGAGCATTAGTCAGACCAAAGGGCATGACTAGGTATTCAAAGTGACCAAAGGGTGTTCTAAAGGCTGTTTTCCATTTGTCTCCTTCCCGGATACGGATCAAATGGTAAGCACCTCGGAGATCCAGTATCGTGAATATCACTGCACCTCTCACCGCTTCAAGGATATCCGAGATCAGGGGTAGTGGGTATCTGTC
Organism: Ambystoma mexicanum; assembly: GCF_040938575.1. Classification (NCBI taxonomy): domain Eukaryota; kingdom Metazoa; phylum Chordata; class Amphibia; order Caudata; family Ambystomatidae; genus Ambystoma; species Ambystoma mexicanum. Next base: position 1,492,659,878 of record NC_090921.1, read on the forward strand.
TTTCAGGGTGTATTTATTTAGGCCCCGATAGTCCAGGCAAGGTCTGAGCTCTTTGGTATCTTTTTTTGGAACGAAGAACAATGAAGCACCAGCTGGTGATTTTGAAGGTCTTATGGTGCCATTCTCAAGATTAGTGTCTAGGTATTCCCGGAGGGCTCTCTTTTCGGGTTCTGAAAGGATAAACATCCTGCCAAAGGGAATCACTGCTGAGGGTTCAGTATCTATGGCACAGTCTTCGGGTCTGTGTGGAGGTAAGGCTTGAACAATGGCAGTAGAGAATACATCAGCATACTCTTGATAGATCTCTGGAACTTGTACAATATTGGAAACCATGAGTGGTGTCTCTGGACATCTTGGTAGACTTAGAGGGGCTGTGACTGAGGTATCCAGGTTTAAACAATGGTTCATACAGAACTCCGAGCCCAGGAATAAGGATCCGGCCGTCCAGTTAATATATGGATTGTGCCTTTGTAACCAGGGCATGCCCAGAACGAAGGGGTAATGGGCTGATTTTATAATGTCAAACACAATCCTTTCTTGATGATGATTTATGGAAAGATGGATCTCCCTTGTTTGCAGACTTATGGGTCCTGAGGAAAGAGGTCTTCCGTCAATTGCTTCCACTGGCTGTGAAAAACTTCTTGCTTCATATGGAATGTTATGACTTCTGACCCAATCTTGATCAATGAAGACTCCCATTGCTCCGCAATCCACCAAGGCCAGTATGGGGTAGACCTTGTCCTTGGATGGCGATAAAAAGGCCTGTAATATCACCAATTTGTTTTGTCCAGGAGAGTTCAAGGATGGAATTGATGTGGAGCAAACATCGCTCTCCCGAAACCTTGCTCCATTTAGGATCGGGAGCTGGCGTTTCCCCGAGCGTCGGGGAGGAGCCAGAGGACACTCTTTAACTAGATGTTTATCTGAGGCACAATACATGCATAAGCCTGTGTGTATCCTTCTTAACCTTTCCTGAGAGGAAATTGGTCCACGAAAGGCTCCAAGTTGCATGGGTTCAGAATCAGTGCTCGGATTCTTGGCAGATTCTGTCCTTGTAGTATTCTCTGGGGAGTTTCTTTGAATTGAGACTTTATTCTTTTTCTTTTCGGCCTTTCTTTCTTGGATTCTGAAGTCTATTTGCATAGACAAGTCCAGGAGGGCCTGGAATGAACTAGGACGTGCCACCCTGGCTAATTCGTCCTTAATCTCTTCATTTAGACCTCTGCGAAACAAGTTAAAACTGGCTTACAGGGGCCAGTCCGCCTCTTTGGCTAGCTGTTTGAATCTGGTAACATAGGTCAACATGTCTTGGGATCCTTGTTGGAAGTCAAGTAACTTCTCTTGAGCACCGTGGACCAGCTCTGGACGTTCGAACATGGTCTTGAGTTCCGCGATGAACCCTTCATAATCATCCAGGAGAGCATCCCCTGAATTGAGTAAAGGAGTGGCCCATGTAAGGGCATTAACGGAAAGATGCAATATTATGAAGCCCACCTTAGCCCTACGAGTTGAGAAATAGTAGGGCTTGAAGGTAAAATGTACCAAACAGGAATCCAGGAATCCACGTAAGGTCTTTGTTGAACCGTTGTATTTATCAACCACTCCTCCCAATAATACGCTGTCCTTGTTCGCGGAGTCACGTGACAAGACAAGCTGTCTTAGCGCCGCATTCTCGGCTTTTAAATTCTGCATCTCTGTGGAAAGTTCTTGCATTCCGCGCATCAGGTCCTGAATAGCATTCTCCATGGTAGAATCCGTATTGATCGTTTGGCGTCTCAAACTGTCGTAAATCTCCCCCCGTCTCACCTGTGATCGGGATCTCCCTTGTTCGGCCGCAGGACTCTTCCTGTGGATGGTTCGGGTCTTGAATAGGCTCGCCCGAGCCTCGTCAGGTTGCAGGACGCTTTCAGAGTTCCGGGAAGTTCGTGGTTCCAGGGTATCCAGGATTAGCGATGAACGAGTAAGTAGGGGGGAAAATCCAGGAACGGGATAAAAGGCAAGGAAGGAAGTAAGAGGATCAAAGGAAACCAATGTAGAGAGTAAGGGCCATGTTGGGAGGAACAAGGAGTACAAGCCCTTCGTGACAATGACCATGAGGTCCAGAAGGGGCAATTTCGCCAGGTCATGACACCCTCTCTCCTTGAAGTGCTTTGAAACACATTGTGTGTAGACGCTATACAAATAATCAATCAATCAATGCAAGGTAACAGAGCGGGGTATGCCATTTTTGTACTTGGGAGGGTGATACTTACAAAATGTTCTTGAGTTGGGTAGTTTGGACAGCTAACTGGGTCTCTGGACAGCTGGACAAGGATCTGGTCACTGTGCAGCGGCTGGGCTCTCACAGCGGGGCAACCAGGGTCTGGTCTATGCGGACAGCGGAATACATCAGCTGGGCAAAGACATTTCTAGTTACTGGATTCTCCCAAAGGGGTCAGCAGCCTTTCCTCCTTTCTCCCTGAATTATTGGGATTTTTGTAGGGTTTAGTTCTGGATATGTGGTTCTGCCTGGATAGAAAGTTCTGGATAGGTGGTTCAGCTACCTTTGGGCCTAGCTCTGAAGACTGGAGCGTTGCAGGGTGAATTATGAATGTTCAAAGTCTGAAGGTATGGATTTTGAATGTCCAGATTTTTGAATGTCCTGACTCTCCCTATGCCGCCTCCTTTTATAAGCCGGATGACATCAGAGGATTTTTATTAAGTGGGCGGAAGTAACTTGCACATACCTCTTGGATGGGATAGGTCAGGCTGCAGGTTTTGCCAGCTCCCTGACGGCAGATTGGTTCCAGGGCAGTGACATCAGTTTTAGTGTGTGTGTTTTATGATGTGCTTTGTTTCACCAGAGTTACTTTTGCCAATATCGGTTATGAAACAAATCCCTTATATTTACAATTGTTATCCTCATGAAAATCAGATAGGCAGATCCCATATTTTACAAGTAATATGCCATTTCAAACACCAAGTCTGTGCGATGCTGCTTTGCCCTTCAGGCACCATTTCGCAGTTAATCAACGAAAACATTTTACCTAAAATTCTACAAATGGCTACACATAAGCCTAAACCCATCAAGTTTCATATCTGTGTCATGTACGCTTTTCCAAGAAATGCCTCTTAACTGCCATTCACGTCCACCACATGTCAAGAAGACCCACATGGTCTCATTTTACAGCCGCAAAAATAACATTCAAACTGTCATGATTTCACATTGCTGCTTCTATAGATTACTGAAATAAATGTCTTTATGTAAAAAGTCTTTTAAATCAAATGGGCTGGATTTGTTCCCAAATGTGGGCAGTATTTCCAACACCCCAGCCAAATGTCTTTCCTTGGTCAGCTGGCACAGGAGTTGCAATGGCTCCCCCTTTTGAAGTCCTCCAGTTTGAATAGAGGGAAAATCACACTTCTGAGGCAAACGCATGGGCATGAATCTTCCTTTGCCCTTGGGAGCATCTCTGCCATGCAGTGTGAGGCACCCTGTAAATATCACACTTGTCAGTCCATAGAACAGGGTCCCTGCCCTAGCAGTATCAAATCACAGGGAGGTGTGACATTTGCCCTTTAAGCCAAGCTGGTCTAACAGGAAAGCCTGCCTCAGCCAGGCTGTTGAAGTTCTTTTTGTGGGGAAAAATAAAATACACAGAGTACAATATACCTATGCTTTTGCAGCCCCTCTTCCCAAAATGTACAGTTGTGTTTCTGGGCATTTTACAGTATTATTTCCCATTTAGCTTTCACAATGTCATTTCAATGCTTTGCAAAGCAAGTTAACATAGGTTAATTATTTTTCCATGATCATTAAACAAAATGTGGTTTTCCTCGCATTTTACTTTCTGAAGGCTTTCATAGCTCTGGTCAATTTCTATACACTTGCTTGGGAAATGGGTTCTATGAAACTGACACCAGGCAGAGAGAGAGCTTCTTCTGAAGTGCTTTGTGTTTGTTAATTTGTTTCCAAAGTGAATGCTAGCCGTGCAGACTGAAATTGAATTCCCTGCTTTTCACAGACTTTATTTGACAAAACAATGCCTTTCAGGGAGGGAGGGCCCTAATTTGATGGTGTTCAACCTGAAACAGATGAACATGGCTGTGCTTTACTTAGAACAAACTGTGCAATGTTTAAAGATGAAAGTAGCACCAGTGCAAGGTTGTTTTAAACACAGGACATTTTCTTGTGCAGTTTTAAGTTTTTGAGATGACAGCACAGCAGCGCTGAGCCATTCTGCCTATGAATTCCTCTCTTTGGATTCACATGAAGAAAATAAATGCAGCCATTCTCGGGGAGTCTATGTTACATCTCGCCCCATATGTGCTCAGCAGACACAGCACAGCCATTATTTTTATAACTGCTAAAATGTAGTTTTGTGATGCAGGGGATTTCTGTTGTGCTGGTAAATGTACCCCACATGAGGCATACCAATGCCAGTGATTAGATGTGCCCAAATAAACAGACTTGGAGCACAAATGCAATGAGTACCTAAGACCACCAGTTATTTGCTCATCTAGAATGAAAGGTGTGACCCAGCACTTAGCACACCAGTTCCAAAGGCACACGCCCCGGTCAGTGGAAGTTCAGCTGGTGGTGCCTAACAAAAGTATTAGGATAAGCTCATGTAGCGGCTCTGGAGATGTCCTTTATTGATGTCCAATAGCCTCTACCCAGCAAGCCGCCGCCACCACCCTTGTTAAGTGTTCCAGCACCTTTGAGGGAGGAGACCCTGCCACAGTATAATGCATGGAAATCATTTCCTTCAACCATCTACTGACCATAAGCACTGAAGCTTTCCTGCGTGGGTGCGGACCGCCAAAGTTAATGAACAAACAGTCTAACGTTCATTAGGGTCTAGACATCTCCAGATACACAGACGTTGTCTCCTTGCATCCAACTGACTTCATTAAACCTCAGGTGAGGAAGGATTCAGGAAGAATGAGGGCAGCACCATGTTCTGGGACAGATAACATTGCATTACCACTTTGGGGGAAAAAAGCTGGATCACAACGATGGAATAAGGCCTCTACCTGCATCACCAAGTAAGGCGCTTGTATGTCAATGTACTAATCTCTCCCAGCCACCTTGCTGAGTTAATAGCCACCAGAAACCCAATTTTTAATAAATAGTTTGAAAGACACTTCTCTCCAGCCGCTCAACAAGAGCAGTTTGCAAGACCTTCAACACCAAAGGGAGATCCAACCGGGATACTAATAGGACCATTGGTCTGGCTAAAGAAAAACATTTCAAGAGTCGGTTCACCCAAATCATATTCTCCAGGTCTCTGCCCTATGACTCTCTGAACACCTAAGAACACTGTGCCCTCAGCATTGAAACAGCAAGTCCCAAATGTAAACTCGCCAGAATGAATTGCAGCAAGTCCTGAATAGTACGCTCCAATGCCAGGATCTTCTTTCTTTCACATCAGCACTGAAAAATGCCACCAGTCTTAACACTACAGGCCTTTTATCCTTCTGTATTGCTTGAACTAATCTGGAGGTCAGCCCCTGAAGTTGCAACCCTTGCCTTTCAATGTCCAGACCCACCATGCCAGAATTTTAGGAGTTTTTCTTCTGTGCACCCCTTGAAGGGGCACTGACAACCGGTGTTACGCTCACCTGGTTCCCACAGGGGCGTCGATCGGACCCGGACAGCTGCGGTCTCCACCAACGTGATGCGTAGTGCCGAGATGACTGTCTGGACTGGCCTGCCTAATCTCGTCTGCTTGAACTGTAGAAGTATTCTCCTGCAAGCGGAGAAAGGGATTTAGCCACCCATGGATTTTAGTGATGGCCCCCTCCCACTGTTCTCGTTCTCCCCACTTGTCACCTCCGATATCCCCTTTTAGTAACCTCACCTTATGTTTTTAAATGATGATCTCTCCATCCTGCGTGGCATGCAGGGGCGCGTAGATACCAGTTACTTCACTGGTTTGAAGGTACTGGAGGAGTTTCCGGAGGAATATTGACTCCGGGGTTTATAAAGTTCAAAGAGTTCAATATGTCCGATGTTCACTCTTGTTCCATTCCCTTGTTGAATTGCAGCTGGTCCAAAAGAATATTGCCTGGAGGCAGCTGATGGCGTTCAGGTAAGAGTCTGTATTACCCAACACTGTCCGGTAAAAGTTGCATGGGTTTAACTTGTTGTTTTCTCTCCCATTATAGGTGCGGCATATGAAGATGAGGTGTATTAAAGGTTAATGCCTCCGGTGGTAAATCAGGTAAGCCTATGGTAGTAAGAGATTGTATTTGTCGGCTCTCTTGGCTCACCTTGTTATTTCTTTTGTTTTCCCCCAGGTGCTGGAGTTCGACGAAGAAAATGATGGAGGCAGCGCCGAGTCGAAAGATGCTGTGGACTGGTGAGTATGATGCGGCGCTGCTGCTGGCAATGCGACGCGTGCTGTAATAATGTCCTTTCCAGGCTCGGAGACGTGCTGGATCCAGAATCAGGTAAGGAATTAAAATAATGTCCGTGATCTAACCTTTTCTCATTCTTTCCCCTTTTTCTAGGAGCTCCAGATTTGAGGCGGGTGTGGCAGAAGACTGGATGCTGACTTGCAGGCATGGTGAGCGTGACGCTGCAGAATGCAGAATAACGCGAAGCGTGTGCTGCTGTTCGGGCGTTGTTTAAATAGCCTCCAAAGTAGTTCCAGGTAAGAAGTTCCCCAGAACCACACCCGAATAAAAAATAGTCCCTGTAATAAAATAGTCCCATCCAGGCCTCACGTTGGCTTGGATTCATTTGCAGCATGGTCTGCATGAGGTAAGTAATGTCTATGAGCCTGGCGCCTATGGCGCCAGGACTGGTTTCTAAGATGAGCCTGGCGCCTAAGGCGCCAGGACTGAACCCAAAAAGCCCCCAGCCGGGGCTGCTGGGGTTTTAACAAGTATCTGGAGGCCTGCTCCTGGACTGATCCGCATGCCCGGGGGTAGGCATCATGACAACCGGTCAGGAGGTATTCCGGAGCTACTACTAGCTGTGACATGAATCATGATCTACGGATCAAAATGGAGCCACCAGGACGACTTCCACTGATGAGTCCCAAATCTTTACCATCACCTTTGGGATTAATGGGAGAGGGAGTTATGCAATAGACCCTCTGGTCACCAAATGGACATTGTGTCCACCCTCTCAAGCCCGAGACATGGGAACCTGGAAAAGAACTGAATTTTTTGCATTCTGCTGTGATGCAAAGAGGTACAGAACTGTCCGCCCGAACCTCCTGCAAATCCTGTGACATGTGTCCTGCTGCAACATCCACTTTACTGATGGGAACACCCTGCTTAGATTGTCCACTTGGCACTATCCGTGCCCCTGATGTGTACCACCCTGTCAGGAAAGGGGTTCTCTGCCACCCATCCTGTTAGTTCACTACGTTCCTAGGGGCTCAGGTGCAAGTACCCACTGCCTGTTGATATATGCCATTGCGGATTTCTGTTTGAAGGACCACTGCTTTCCCTGGTAGCACCTGTTTGGGGCTCATAGCACTGCAGCTAACACCCTCCAACTGAAGGACTGCGCTCTTCAAGCGTCCACTTTTCCTGGTTTCTTTGGCCCTCGACCACTGCCCTAACCCTACTTTGTTGGGGTAGTGGTAAAAATGATTGGCACGGGTTGTGTCAGGGTGGAATACGCTCAGCAGATTGCTTTCCTGCAACCAGCACTGCAGCTTATTTTTCAATCTGTGGAACCGAGATACTTTTTGTCGAAGGCCTGAGAGTTCTCCCCTCTAATGCTTCTGCAGATAGGATAATAGATGCCTCATGTGCAGCCGTGCTCATGGCACCAAAACACCACAAGCAGCCACGTGGCTCTGTACCCGTAGAAATACTCTGGAAATCGCTTGGGTCCGATCCATGAGATCCTTGAGAGCGGTCTGCAGCCTGACTGACCTTTCCTCTGGCAACATGATCTTTCTTCCTGCCGTCCAGGTCCAGAACCTTGCAACGATTAATTTGAGATCATGGGAAGGGGCTAAGTTAGATTTCTTCTTGTTGATCATAACCCCACATTGATTCCAGAGTTCTGCACATGCCAGACCAATTGCCCCAGTGATGATGCTGTGATCAACCAGTTGTCTAGCTATGGAAAAGTCTATTCCCCTCCAGTGGATAAATGCCACTATCGGCCCCAGAACCTTTGTGAAGATCTATGGGGCACACCTGAGCACTGAACTGGAAATTACACTTAACCACATCATACTGCAGGAAGGTCTGTGCTCCTTCCAAATTAGAATGCGAAATTAAGTGGCCTGTAAATCCAATTATGCCAGAAAATCATCTTCCAGGATCTTCTGCAGAAATATAATCTTGAGATGCATGGCAGTGACAAACTGGCTCAATTGCTTCAGGTCCAAGACCAGCTAGATCTCCCCCGATGGTTTTGGTACCACACAAATTATGAAGTAGTCACCTTGTCCTGTCAGGGCACCTCAGTGATCACCTTCTTCAAGACCAGTTACTGAATGGACTTCGACATGGCTATCTTCTGGGCCCGACCCTCAGGAAGGGAGTGCAAATAATATCTGAGGCTGCTGAAGAGCTTCTACACCACATTGTCGAGACCTACTGGAGCCAATACCCAACTTGCCTAGTGTCAGGACTTTTGTGCTTTGGAGGGTGGGACCAGTTCTGCCTTTCTGCCCAAGTGCATCTCTCCTTCGGGCATTACTCGAAGCCTGATGTATGCATCTTATTGAGCAGCACGATGATGATGATTCAGGTCCAACTGCCTCCTCAGTTTCCCAGCGTGTTTGTCTGCCTTCAAGACATTATGTAGTTTTTGTTTTCAGTTGCCCTCCCAACAACATATGCCCTTTGCAGCGGATATTCAATGCTGTGGCCATCTGGTGCTAGTCAGTGTGCCAGTCTCTAATATGCAGCTGTATGCTTCCTGTAACAGTGGACACATGGCCTTTGCTAAAGCCTTAACTCAATCATAACCCAGGTCAAACATGAATTATATCTATGTTTTGATATCCTGCACTATGGGGGCAGTATCTGTATTATCATGAAATGCTTTTGACAGTTTCTTGAGGTCCGCTAATACTGTTTTGGTCATATAGGAAGTATATGTAGCAGCCCTCAGCGAAAGATGCACCCCCTACATAAGTCTTTTACAGGGCAACGTCCACCTTCCTATCAGTCGCATCCCTGATTGCCTCTTCGGGACCATTGGTGATCTGCTCAACTAGCTGGGAGAATAGTGTCCACCTGGATGGACTGCATTAAGGTCTTCACATCCTATTTTAGAGGATAGAACTAGACCAATAACTACATAATGACAATTTATCTGGCTCTTTTCACTCCCATAACATCTCTTCCTTCACTTGTGGGAGCAGAGGCAAATCTGCTTTCAGGATGTGTTTGAACTGAGCAACCTGGCTGCTCTTTCTGGTGCCTGAGTGGTTAAAAGTGCAGCAAAGCCCATGTCCTTTTCCACTTGTATTAACACTGGCACCACTGTTTTCTAGTCAGGGATTTCCCCTTTTGGTCATTTTCCTAAGATGATACTGAATCAGTGGATCGCTCTGAGGAAGTCTAGGAATGCGAGTCCAAAAATGATCAAGAGGAGGGAAACAGCCTTCTTCTCCTAGCCCTCTCCTAGTGACTTCATCCTGGCTTTGAAATCTCCCAAAGTCTCTTTTCTGAAATTCAAGATTTCGCCTTGTTCCTCTTCCTGGGTCTTTCTGGCGAAGAGGAACTTGAAGACTCAAGTCTGCTTCCACATTGCTATGCTTCCTTGTTCTTTCCTCCCGGCTACCAACACCTGTTGCGCAACTCGCTCGGAAAGTATCCACTTTCATAGCATTGATATACCCTTGATTTATTTGTGCATTTGCCCCCTGCATCAGCGAACCAAAGTCAACATGGCTGCCGCCATGCATCAAGTGACTGCACTGCTCCTCAGATACATGCCTGCTGCTCATGCAAGGTATAACCATGCGTCTGTTGGCCAATGGGCAGAGCACACCGTTATGCCTCCATACGTCTTAACAACACCGTTGAAAGGTCTGCAGAGTGGGGCTAGTATCTGGGGATTCGTGCTCCATCATCTACTTGCGGACCACCAAGTCTGACTGAAGTGTGCAGTGAGCCCAGCTGGAGCACCATCTGATCTTCTGCTCAACTGGAAGCTCCTCGCCCAGCAGGGACCCAGGATGGTATGGCACGTTACTCAACCTTCCAATGCCCAGCAGAGGGGTACCAGTAAGGGAAACTGAATCCATTACCGTTCATATCCCAGTAAAGAGAGAATCTTCATTGTGGAAATCAGTCCAGCTACCTTCCTGGATCCCTGCCTTGGGGCAGGAAAAAGTTTAACTGAGGCATGCTGGGAGGATGGATGATTTATACTCTCGGGGGTGAAGGTGGGGCATGAGAAAAAATTGAAAAAAAGTGTTGCTTACATGGTGGTAGGTACCTTAAGTACATACAAGAACGAGGAAGAGTGGGACGTTGAGGTAATTTGCAGATAACCGATCATCCTCTTCAATGGCATGCATTTCCTGATGAAAGCTCCTTCCCCTTTTCAAATTGGATCGCGTCCACTCAATAAGAAGCAGGAGGCAGTCCGGCACACACACATTTTTATCAATCACCAGATCAGAATGTTCCACATACTGTGACTGCCTAAAATGCCCAGCATTTAAGTCAATTGGAGCACAAGGAACATTCCAGCCTCCTGATTGGCCACAATGTTTGTGTGTCACTCAGGGACATTTTGTCAGTGGATGGGCTACCCTTATGCAAACAAGCAGACGTAAAAAAGAAGAGGTGAAATCCATTACTTCTGGAAATTCCTATCAACAAGCATAATGAAGGGATTTTATCAAAAACTGAAATGTATTGATACTGCCATAAAGAATGCAATGGTCAATTCCAACATCTCCTCCTTAACAAATGCAAGTTCTGTTTCTAAAGGGCAAGAATAAAGGGTGCTGCATGCTTTTCTGGTCTTGCCAGTAAGACAGAGATTCTACTCATCAGCACACCCACTCCCTCCTTCCCTGCAGCTCTCTGGCCGGCCTCTCTTGGCCCTCTTCCTGCTCCTACCTGCAAGGCAAAAAATCTTGGGGTCATCTTCGACTCCACACTCTCCTTCTCTCCTCATATATCTGACGTCTCTAAGAAATCACACTACCAGCTGCACCTCCTCAGAGGTATTCTTCCCTTCCTCTACTTCCCCCAGAAGCTCACTGTCTCCCGAGCCCTGGTTCCCTCGAAGCTGGACTACTGTAACAGCCTCTATCTTAATCTGCCTGCCTCCACTCTCCGTCCTCTGCAACTCATCCAGAACATAACTGCGAGACTTGTCCTTGGCCTCAAGCCCAGGGACCGTATCTCTCCAGGACTGAAATCTCTACACTGGCTCCCAGTGGCTGAGAGGATAAAGTTCAAAACCCTCTGCATTGTCCACAAGGCCTTCTGGGGCCTGGTGCCTAAATACCTTCAACTCTCTCTTCCTAAATATCTTCCTTCCCGAGCCCTTCGCTCATCCGTCTCCAACTCCCTCAAGGTCAGCCGCTTCTCGAAGCAACGAGCTGGGGGTAGATCTCTCTCCCTCTGGAATAGCCTTCCTGCCTCCCTGAAACTTGAGGAGAACCATCTCCGGTTCCGGAAGCACCTCAAAACCTTCCTCTTTGCTTCTGCTTTCTCTCTCCCTCTCCCCTGCTAAATTCTTCACTGAAACTGCACTGAATCTGCAACTGGGCCTCTCTCACCGACCTCGGTCCTGGGCCCAGCCACTCTCCACTTGCACTGCCTCCCTGGCAACCCCTGCACTGCGGGACTGTCTCTGTATCCCCACAGCCCCCCCTTCCCAGCACTTGTCTGCACTTACCTTGCACTTGCCACCAGCTGGCCCTATTTATTTATTTTATTCTACTTACTTGTACTGCACTTCCCCCCTCCCCTTCCCCATGCACTTTTTCCCTTCCCCCTCCCCCTGCACTTGCGATCTGAATGACACCTGGCCTAGTAGGATCGTTGTCTGTCTTCCCCTTGTTCCCCCTCCATGCCTCGTCGCGCCTTGAAACACTTGTGTATAGGTGCGTTACAAATGCCTTATCATATCATATTATATCATATTATTGCCACAGAATATAGACTTTCTTTTTTTTACAAATGTTTTAATAGATTTTCAGTACAAAACAATAGTCAAACAGTATACTCAAAGGGAACTGATGCAATATATCGATCACAACTTACAAAGATGCCGTTAACACACAAGGGATACTCTATTAAGGACAGACAACCAGATTCTCTGTAGATTATGTATCGGAAAGCACTGTACATATTCTATTTGTCACGCACTGTGCGGCTCTGAACCTGCCACGGTTCAGATTACGCAGTTGGAGTTTGCCCCATAACTGCTGTGGGAGCCGGTTACAACTCCCAGCAGACAAGGCACAGAGACGTCAGAACATCCTATGATCAGCAAGGCATGGAAGTAAATAGTTGCACTCGCCACAGCTTTCTGCTTCTCAACGCTCAGGTTTGGCTGGCCATGAGCAGCATTTTCTTCACAGTGGGTGTGATTCCTCACCTGCTTCGTGTGTCTTCTCGTTATCTTGGACCCTGCAACTTTTGTTGGATTCTGCCTCCTTGCGACTCCTCCTGGCTTAGGTGTGTTCGTAATTTTGATGCTTCTGGACCTTGGTTTCCTCTTATGGACTTGCTTTCTTGCAATGACTCCTGGGTTTGGCATGTTGGTTCCACTCCTTGATACCTCTGGCTATTGGAACAAGTTAGGAACTGGAATTAGGACTTTGTTTTGGTTTTGACATTTGGATGGAACTTTGCATGGTCATCAATGTCTTGTGGATTTCGTATAGAAATACTGTGGTAAGGAAATGCTTCCTCGCACTGCCTCTCTGGTTTCTCATCCTGCCCCATTCCTTAGTTGTGTGACCTCAGGCTGTTCGCATTAGATCCACTATGCTCGCTTTTCTTTTCCCATTTTAAAGGAACAGGTCTCCTGGCGTCTGGACTTTACCCCATTACTACTCCCATTGCCATACATGTCGCTTCCTACACATCCCAGGCAAGGTGATTCAAGTGGAGGGAGGAGAGGGGTGAAATGAGGTCTCTGTGGTGGTCCTATCCAATACTAATTCCTGTGTTATTTCCTTGCATTTCTGAGAGAGCCTTTGGGCATTCCTCCGCCTTTGTGGCTTCTTCCTCCAAGCAGTCCAATTGTCTGGTCTGCTTAGAACGTAGGAGGGGAAAGTCTGTTGCTTCCCAGGGGCCCTGCTGCCCACGTTCATAACAATAATAAAGTCACAGAGGCAAGTATTTTCCTTAAACCAGGATTATAGAAAGGTTCATTGTGTTGATTTGATAGGAGTTTTTTTTTACATTTGCCCCAATATCTTTATTCATAATGGTGTCCATCTTTGTTATCATCTGAGGAGTAACTTTCATATGAGCAGTTCATATCATGTTTGGACTGCTGTACAATCCCTCCCAGGTTCCAAAACATTATTTTTAGGCTTGTTCTTCTAGGCTCAGTGTCAACTAAAGGGCAGCTTGCAGGGATGACTGAGTGGATGTGCTTTCTGAAAGAAGTCAGAGTTTGTGAAAAGGATAGGGATTGTGGGTTTTAATCACAGCAAAGAGGCTGGGGTAAGAGGCATTAAACATGCAATGCTAGTGGCCTGGATTGGTAGATCATGTTGTATGTTCAATGTTCTTTAAACTGGATTTCTTTTGCGTACAGTCTTTTTTATAAACAAATGTGCTGGGTAATGCCCCCTTTTGGTTAAATATATTCCCGACAAGCCACCCTTCCAGACGGGACCGATCGAGAAATAGCACATGCGTTATTCGTGCGTGGTTTGAGGAAGGTAGTAGCAGAAGAACCAGTGGTTGATGCAACGGGTAAGGAGGGGGTTCTCATATGGGATGTGGAGAGGGGTGGCATAAGAGCAGGAATCAGGTGTAGCAGACTAGGAACAATGGGCCTCATTACGAGCATGGCTACTGCCATGCTCGCTACCGGCACCGCCACCAGCGATTGGGCAATAACCGGCCCATTCACCTCGTAATGCACATTTGCTGGTGTCGGTATTGCCGATCCCGATCCCCATTCTGCCACATAGGGCATAATGGGGGTGGTGAGCATGGATGAGCATGGATGCGCCAGCACCGTTGATAATGGTGCCAGCGCAATTACGAGTTATGCTTGCGGGTGCCGCATAGCCCGTCAGGTAAGACCTGGCGGGCTGTCAGGCACCCGTGTGCATAACTTGTAATTCGGCGGGACAGTATGAACAGTGCCGGTGCCTTACCGTCACTGTACATACCGTCACCGCCAGCATTATAATGAGACCCAATGTCTTGTTTCAGCGGGAAAGCTGGGCCTAGGAACACAGCGTTGGGAAACCTGGGCTACAACGACAAATCCTGGATCTAATTTGCAAATATACCCTTGGTATAGAGATTTCTCCATACAAAATGAATGAATTGTATAACTAAGCCTTTGTGAAGGTTTTCTGTCACGCAGACCATTTGTCTTTTTACACATGTATTGTATTTTTTCTACTTTTGTATGTTTTTTATCCTTTGTATTCTAATAAAATTGTGAATTAATTTAGATATACGTTTTGTGGCCTAATAGCCGGTCAAGTGGCACAGCGAGTAGAGCGCTCGCTTTGACACCCGTGCAGAGCCTGTTAACGCAGGTTCGAATCCCGGCGGGGCCAAACTCAGCCTTTCATCCTTCCGAGGTCGATAAATGAGCACCACACACCGTGGGTAATAATAAGCAGCGCTCGGATACCTGAGGGTTTGTAGCGCTATATAAAAAAGCCTAATAATTAACTAACTGCTGATAGGTCTATCTACCTCTAGTTAGTAACTAGGTAATAAAAGTCATCTACATGTCTTGAGTTTACATGTCTAAGCCCCAATGTATAGAAAATCAGTATTCTGCTTACAGTAAAAATGCTATACAATGAAAAATGCTGTCCATGTACCCATAACAATGTGCCTAACTGGAGAGGTTTATGTCTAATCAATATTTGACAATGACAAATATGAGCAGAAAATTCTAACAAATTATGAAAGGGCAAGACATTTTTTTTTACCATTTGTAAGTGCTCTACACTAAATCGGCTACCCACAGTGTTTTTGAATTTTAATCGGAGAATTGTGTAAAGCTCTCACTACCACCAAATTTCCCTTACGCTACTGGTGCTTTTGAGAAATTAAGATGCACCCACTACTGCATTAGAATATGATGGAAAAGCCATGTCAGTTAGGAAAACTTTAGGTGACTTAATATTTGCTGGATTGAAAATGGCAGAAGTTCCTAAATTGAATAAAGCAATGATCTGAGAGCGTGCCTTCATTTGAAATTTGGATGGGAAAAAGGAGCCAAAGTTAACTATAGACCTCATTTCGAACATCATTATTTTTGCAATTGCAAATCAAAACAAAGTTATCAGTCCAGGAGAAATTGTTACTTATCCTGCCATTTGAATCTGTTGATGAGTTGCTTCAGTATTCAATAGATAAGCGACTGCATATATAAGTCAACTGAAGTATCCATAACTACCCACTGATTAAGAGCTCAGCTCTGCATTTACCATGACAAAATCACATTGCCATATTTCTCATTGAAGCACAGTAAAGCTATCTTATAGAAGCAGCTTCTCAAGTTGTTCTAGTAGAAATTTAGCTTTTCTTCTGTAACCCTTTTTTTCTAATGTTCATTTTCCTCATGACCACAATACTACATATTCAATGGTTTCACAATCAACCTCGATTGCCACAAAGTTGAAGGTGCTTGATGTTAGCATTATCCACTAGCATTTACAAGGTTCATAGTACAGGTCCCACAGCCCATTTGCAGCCTACCTTTTGCTGGCAGCGCACTGATGAGGTGATCAGCTGTTATACTGCCATGTGGTAACTTGACCTGAAGAAAGGGATGAACACAATTTTCAGAAATAAAAAAATATATTATTTAAAGATATAGAAAAATTACCTCATCTGTCTGAGACAGCCTTTCATGCATTCCTAGCAGAGCAGACTCAAGCGGAAAGATAAACAGTTATATTACGCAATCATTGAAAGGGAATTATTGGCCATAAAGAAAAGCTTCTTGGAGCACATACACCATATGTATATTGTTTTTTTGAATTTATTTGAAGAACAGGGATGCCAATTTAAAAAAGAAATTACTTACAATAACACATTTACAGATGGCGGAAGCCTTCCAACAAAGGGTGCCTGTACAATAGCATAAAGATGAGAACAAGTAGTGAGCCTGTTTATGATGGTGTAAAAATACTGGGACATATTCCAGGAACAAAACAAACAGAAGCAAAATGTATATAAGAAAACAGGTGACTTACACAAAGGTAATATTAACATAGGTGGGCAAGTGCTTCAAAATAAAGAGAAGCACTCATTCAATATACAAAATTACATTATTTAGCGCCACTGGAGGCAGTGGTGGGGTCAGGCAGGGGGTAGAGGTTAGCTGGAGCTCACTCTTTAGCAAGTAAGTGAAGTTTAAGCCAAGCTTTGAAGAGATCCACAGTTGGCTGACTGATTGTTATGACAGTGGGTTCTAGTGCAGTGGGGACAGTAGAGAGAAAGAGCGGAAGCAAGTGGAAGCACAGAGGGTATGGGATGGTGAACTTGAGTGCAGAGGAGCATCGGAGGGAATGAGATGGTGAGTAAACTGAGATACAATCAGACAGGTACTGAGGAGCAAGAGTATTTCTAGCTTTGTAGACTAGGAGAAGGAATTTGAAGAGTCTGGCTGTACATGGAGAGCCAACCAGCATGTTTTCATCAGGTAGAAGTGGGCGAGGATCTGGGTATGTTCTAGAGTGAGGCAGCAAAGATGAGGACTTTGTCTAGAGAGAGGAAGGAGTAGCGAGGAAGGCCAAGGAGGAGGCTTGAGCAGTAGTCCAGTTCGCTGAGCACAGGAATAGAGGTTTTGTGGAGTGATTAGTAAGAAAAGGACGAATTTTGGAAATGTTGAGGAGGTTAATATGAGCTGCAGTGTTAGCGATGAATTGGTGCAGTGGTAGGTTATTATCAAAGAGGACCCCAAGATTTGAGAGCCTTGTATGAGGGAATAAGAATGTAGGGCGGGAAGGAGATAGGGAGGGGAGGGATGGATTTGGAAACTGGGAGAGAGGACTTCAGTTTTTGAAAAGGTCAGCATTAGGCAGCCGAGAGCCATCCAGTGACGAATTGCAGTGAGACAGTCCATAATCTGTTCTGAGATGGCTAGGATGAAGGAGGGAAAGGAGAAACATATTTCAGTGTCATCAGCAAAAATGAAATGCTGAAAGCCAAAGGATGAGATGAGTGTTCCTATGGGCAGAGGTAAAGAGGGTGAAGAGCAGAGCTCCAAGCTCTGATCCTTGGGAAACAGAGAAAGGGACCGGGGTGGGGTCAGAGGTTTGCGAATTTTAAGAGATTTTTTATTTTAAAAGGATCACACTTCCAGGTAGGAGGTGATGCAGGCAAGAGCAGAATTAGCCCAGTTCATTTAGAGTGGCTACTCTTAGTCCCTCAGCCCCTATCATCATGTGTTTTCAAATAAGCTCTCTTTAGAGATATCACCTATAAGTGACATTGAGATATTTAATATGTCCTTCCAACTGCTTCTAACCTTAGTCTTCTTTTAGTTTAAATTGGAAACCAACCACCTCTCCTCCTTACCCACCCCCTCCTCACCCCTTGCACAACCACCTTCTTTGGGGACATATTGCAATACCCTTGTGACGTGCCAATCATAATTAGGGCCACCAGGGTGTGTTTTCGAACAATGAACCAGATTCCTACCAATAAAACTATGTAAAGTTCACACACTGAAAGTGACAAGAAACACATGTGCTTAACACTACACAGTTAATTCCCAAAGAAATGGGGCCCGTCAATGTACTACACAAACTACTCCACGCATACGAGGGGTGTCTTCACTTTAAAACATACATCCTTGCCATTTAAATCTATTTCACCTACTATTAATTTTATGGGGAGGTTTTCTACCGTTCCCAACATAATTTGTGGCACAAATTGCTCCTTGTAAATGTGTATGGCCCCAACACAGATAACCCAGATTTGAACTTGCATATTTTTTGTGTGTGTGATACAAAACCCAATGCACATATTACATGAGGTGGGGACTTTAATACTATACTAAACGTAGCCATGGATCGTACTGACATAGCTCATAGAACACCGACCAGATCAGCACAAGTGATGGTAGACTATGTGGTGGCGGGATCTGATTGATGTATGGCTGCATTTGCATCCTACCGATAGAGAATATATCTTTCACTTATACGGTCCATGATATGGCCTTCCGCGTTGATTATTGTCTGGTGGCTACACCACTTCTGAGCCTGGTAAGCAATATCCTTCCCCGTACATTGTCAGATCACTCCCCTCCCCCATCCTTCTAACCATAGTGTGTGGCGGTGTCAGCGCTGGCAGGCCAGCTTGTTGGTTTAAACCAGCAGCGTTGCTGGACTCTGTGTTCAAGGCCGGGGTACTGGGCCACATGCATCTTTACTTTGCAGAGAATTAAGGTCTGTTAGCACCATGCGCACACTATGGCAAGGATTCAAGTTATACATACAGGGCAATATGATGTCGACAGAGCTTGGAGTGCTAAAAGCTACACACAGAGATCTAGCCGGGTCAGAAGCAAAACTGTAGATATTGGAACAGGGGGCATTTACTTTCTGCTGATTCTGGAATAATATCAGAAATTAAAAGTTAGCTGGACAACTTTTGGGGGCTAGGCGAAAGAGAAGCTCCATATTTTTTGATACTGGCCATGGCAAGACACTATGGGGAGGATAATATACCTGGCAGGCCATTAGCTAGGATTATAAGGAATTAAGGTAATGTGGAGGGGGTTACTACCATAAAAGACAGCACAAGGCACACTGGGATATATATATATTAAATTTTAACACTGCATTGGTTTGTTTATATTAATATATACCTTACATGAAGTGATTTTCATTCTGCAATATCTCTTTGCCTACCGTTTATAATGCCCGATTTAAAAGCATGTTCTGTTTTGCCATTATGTTTGGCTTAGCTGTTGGACCCAATCAAAGATGGTAGACTCGAGCACTAGACCAAAAGGAAGTGTACGCGACTCTCTATACTACAACCATAGAGCCTATGTTAGAATAAATAGTCCTTTTTTTGTCGTCTTCACCCATAACGTGAACAAGCGGTTTGTACCGCAAAAAGCGTTGTTTTTCGTGTTGTTTTTTCCTGTCCTGGACATTGGATTTATTAAAGTATATTTTTTTGGCTGACATACAACGGTTTCCTGCCTCAGTGTTTTGCTGAGATTTTCGCATGCAAGACCGCTTCTTGGAGTGCCTTCCGCCTTCCCTGCACTTTTGCACAGGGTTCACTACATACAAACACGCCGAGGGAAAAACGGCATTGGAAGAGGCACCCGCTCCTCTAATTAGCAGCAAAGTGCAGCATCCACTTTTTTTCTTTAAAAGGAGCCGTGGACTTTTGGCTCTGGATAGGCCAGGACTCATGGAAGAACTGTGAAGCTACAGTTCCAGCTAACGGTGACGGACTTGCCACATTTGTGGCTGGAGGTATCTTGCCATCGGAGGGTGGAGGCGCATCCGACCATAGTGGTAGGTCTAAAACTCTCTGTACTGGGTTTCTGTAATTTGCACCTAAACAAGCTTCACTTTAACTGGGCTTCCGTCTAAAGGACTGTTTTCTAAGCACTTTGGCTTATTGAGAATTCTGTAAGGGAAGTGAGAATTATCCCTCGGTGAGGCAGTCAACCATTGTCAGTCACTTTACACGGCAACATGTCTACACAAAAGGACAGAGAAACCGAATGTAAAGAGCAAGCAGTGTTTTTATTTTGTGAGAAGCAAACCAGCGCTGGTGCAAGCAAGCCAAACAACAAACCACCAGATACTCAGTGTAACGAAGAAGTGAGACTTCTCAGAGAATTGGAAAAACTCCAGAGAAGGGAGATTAGCAAATGGTGGGAAGAGCATTCACTGCAGAATTCCATTGATGTGGGACGGATCCCGAAAGGCTTACAAATATTAAACACACCGACTTTTGAAGAGCAGGATCCGGTTATGTTGGAAGAATGGGGGGGGGGCGTGGCTAACCGCCATGTGAAGAGGACGTTCGCTCCTTGCGCTCCGCTTGATGCGACCATCATAAGCTGCTTTTAACTACTTTTTTCGGGGGCTCCGAACCCCACGAACCGCCTCATCGAGGGCCGACATCCTGCTGCACCTGCGGGTCGATTCCTGTGGCCCTGGAGGACCGGTCTCGCCCTATAGACCGTGCGACACGATCCCGCGGACCAGGGCCAAGATGGCGGCTCCCGAGCCCTGCAAGATGCGGCGGCCCGCACTCTAAAGCCGCTCGCGCCGTAACACTCAGCTGAGGGCCGAGGACACACGAACGCCCAGCTGGACTGACGAGGGGGGCCTGTGGGGCACCCGTGAAGCTTGGAGCGCGAACGACGGTGCCAACGGGACGACCAGCCTGGAACGTCCCGGACGAGGGCGCTGCCAGCCACAGAACCGGGAGCCAGGGTCTCGGAGGCCCTTCGAGGTGAGCGGGGGGGACTAACGCAACCGACACATACAGGCGTGCCCGGCCTGGTAACCCGAAGAAGCGGCCCCGGCGCACACTATCCGTCCCCCCTGTGCCTACGGAGCCGCCCACAGCATACAGCGATCCGCCATCGCGGCCCACCCGATACGGCTTCCTCGGCCACTCCATCGCGGCTCACCCCGGCCACCTCGGTAACAGCGAAGCCCGGAGGCTCAGTCGACATGTCTACCAAAGGAGCAAGGGCTAAGCAACGTCAGACCACCATCGACACGTTCACGGCGGCGGGGCCCACAGCGCCAGATAACATGAGCGAGACTCTTGCTGCAGACCTACCCGACCCCTTGGGGCCTTCAGCGGAACCTAGTAACACACAGATCCTTGAAGCTATCAAACTTTCCCAGGCAGCCGTGGAGCATAAAATAGACGCTGTCGCCATAGACTTGAACCTCCTGCGCCAAGACGTCCGATCCCTGGCCGGCAGAACAGAGGTGCTGGAGGCCCAGGTCCGCGAGAACACGGGAGCTAAGACAGTGCTCCTCAAAGATGTCGATGCACTTCAACAAAAAGTTAAAAACCTAGAAGACAGGGTCGAGGAGGCAGAGGGGCGCGCACGCCGCAACAACATTCGCCTCCTGGGGCTCCCGGAGGGCATCGAGGGATCGGACCCCACGAACTTCGTAGAGAATCTCCTGATACAGGAGATTGGAGCAGAAAAACTCTCTCAGGGCTTTGTAATCGAAAGGGCTCACCGATCCCTCACATCGAAACCCCCTCCTGGCAGCCCACCCAGACCCGTGATCGCAAAAGTACTTAACTACAGAGACCGGGAAACCATCCTCACCTTCTCGCGGTCAGGCGGCCAGATCTGCAGGGGTTCAGCCAAGATATCCATCTACCCTGACTATACATTTCAGGTTCAAATGAAGAGGGCACAGTTCATACACACCAAAGCAAGACTGAAGGCTGCAGGCCTACGCTACATGCTCCTCTACCCCTCCAGATTGAAGGTGATACGAAACAACAGAACTCACCTCTTCGATACTCCGGCAGAGGCCCGAGACTGGATGGACAGGGAGCAGATCCCAGAGGTCGAAGTCAGGAAACGACAACCCCGCTGAGCCCCGTCTCTCAGGGCCCCGGGGCCTTTCGGAGGCCCCACCATGGAACGGCCACTTACGCCGCAGCTGACCGGATTTCATAACACGAGGCGCCCGGACGAACACTCTCCTACCCCTGGAAGTTCTTTCTTGTTAAGGGTACTCATTACCCGCCCGTAGGGCACCATGCGACCGTCCTTCGGTCTAAAGGAGCGGAAACGGGTCTGTCATAGTGAGGAGCTCCTCACTCGACCTGGTTTATGTTGGGGAAGTTCACAGTTACGGGGGGGAGGGATAGGGGAAGTTGGCACAGTTGTTAAGTGCCCGAATCAGGGACAACCAAGACCACCAACATCCATTTCAGTCAGCACGGACGAGGCACCTACCCTCCGCTGGATAGGCTGGCAGTCACTGAAGCAGAAGTTCAGGGGTGCAAGTAACCCGGCTGAGACCCGCATGCACGAATCTCCAGGAAACCACAAGACCCCCACGATCCTCCGGCCACTGGTGGTGCTCCCGGGGGCGTTGGACATAGCCACCAGAATCCCAAATCTCACATGGCCGATTCGTTGAAAATCCTGACGTGGAACGTCAGAGGCATGAACAGCTTCGTGAAACAACGGCGCATACTCTCCTATATTAAAAGAAGCAAAACCAAAATAGCCCTGCTACAAGAAACACACCTTACATCGGACAAACTGAAAGCATTGGCAAAGGCCTGGCGTGGTACCCTGGTAGGTTCCTCCTACTCCTCCTACGCCAGGGGTGTCCTGATCTGGGTGGACCCCTCTGTCCCCTTCCGGTTGGTCGGCTCCAAAGCAGACAATGAGGGCAGGATGGCAATTGCATGTGGCACCATTGAAGGGAGAGAGGTTTGTCTAGTCAGCACTTATGCACCCAACCATGATGCAACCACCTTCTTCCACTCCCTGTATCCACGCCTCGGCCCTTACAGGGACCAAACCATGATATGGGGGGGCGACCATAACTGCACCTTAAACCCCCTGAGAGACAGGTCGGACGATAAACATACACGCCCTTCCCCGCCTGCCAAAATTCTGTCAAGGTTGATACAGCAGTTACAACTCCGAGACTTGTGGAGAGAACAGCACCCAGATGCACGTGTGTTCTCCTTTTACTCCCCTCCTCACGCAGTCCACACTAGGATAGACTACCTTTTCGTGAGCCTAGAACAACAGGCAACGTTCGGCGGTGCTCAGTACCAGCCCAGAGTACTGTCCGATCATTCCCCACTAGTAGCCACCTGGGAGATCTACCCGCCTAGACCCCCGGTCCCCACCTGGAAACTTAGGGCTGAAGCTCTCCTAGACATAGCCCTTCGCGAACACATTGCTGATAGGACTGAAGACTACTGGGAAAGGAACCTCAACAGTGTTAAACACATAGGCACCGCCTGGGAGGCATACAAGGTGGTCCTGAGAGGGGAGATGATTGCAACCATGGGCGGAGCACTGAGGTCGATTACTTCCTCCTTAGAACATGCAGAGAATGAGTTGGGGGAGCTCGAAGGCAGACTAGACCCATCCCCAGAACATTTAAAGAAGGTGATTGACCTCAAACAAACCTGTCTCACGCACTGGGAGTCCCTGGGTAGGCTGAGCTATGCCAAACACACTGAACGTACTCACGCTCTAGGTGATAAACCTGGTAAACTCCTAGCTTGGCTGTACAAGAGAGAAGCCCCCAGAACACCCATTTGCCAAGTACTCAAACCAGATGGCTCCCTAGTGCACACCCAGACTGAAATTAATTCGGTGTTCTCTGACTTTTACAGCAATTTATACGCCGAACCCCCACCCGTGGACGTCTCCGACATAGAGGACATCCTGGACGACATAGATCTCCCCAGGCTAGAGCCCCATATGACGGACGCCTTGGACGAACCCATCACCCCAGATGAGGTCAAGGCAATCATTAGGTCACTCCCAACCGGTAAGTCCCCAGGCACTGATGGCCTCCCTGGGGAATTTTATAAATTGTACGAGGAGACCTTGGCCCCACTGTTGGCACAGGTGTTCAACGAAGCCTACGAGCGGGGTGCCCTCCCAGACTCCATGAGGGAGGCGGTGATTGTCCCTCTCCTGAAACCCGGGAAAGACGGATCGCACTGCGGCTCATATAGACCCCTCTCCATGTTAAATGTCGATTGCAAGATCCTAACCTCCCTGCTAGCTAGTAGACTGCGAAGGGTAATTCCCCACCTGATCCACCAGGACCAAACGGGTTATGTGCCCGGTCGCTCCATAACAGAGAACCTGCGTAGGTTGCACCATATTATGTACAGCACGGAGCAGAGGCCTCAGAAATACGCGGTGGCGTCACTAGACGCCACCAAGGCCTTTGATTCAGTGCGTTGGGAATGGCTTTATGCCACTATGGCTAAAATGGGGATAGGACCTGCCTTCCTGAAATGGACCCGGCTAGTCTACACCAACCCCACCGCTAGGGTGCGCACGAACAGGACCTTCTCAAACAAATGGGCGTTACATAGAGGCACTCGCCAGGGCTGCCCACTCTCCCCGATGCTATACATCATCGCCACCGAACCCGTAGCCACGTACCTTAGGCAGGAATACGGAGATGGGGGTATTGTAATCGACGGAGTGACCCACCTCGTCTCTATGTATGCGGATGATACGCTATTGTTCTTACATAACCCCGAACACCTCCTGCCCTACATCCTAGAAACACTGGACGGATTCAGTAGATACACGGGTATCCGTATTAACAAAGATAAGTCCTGCCTCTACCCGCTTGCCGCCCTACATAAAGATGGCCCTGGATCCCTCCCCTCCCTTGATCTAGAATGGCAAGCGACCTCCTTTAGATACCTGGGAATCACCATACACCGGGACCCATTCACGGAACATACACTTAATACGGTGAGAGCCAAAGACGCTCTAGAAAAATCTATGGAATTCTGGGGTAAGCTTCCGCTCTCGATGGCCGGTAGGGCCGGTCTACTCAAAATGGTTGCTCTCCCCCGCCTACTATATAACTTTACAAACGTTCCCTACAATATCCCCCCCTCCTTCTTTAAAAACATAAACAAACTATGCAGACGGTTCCTTTGGCAGGAGGGCAGACACAGGGTGGCGCTGGACACACTCCAAAGACCTTACGAGAGGGGAGGAGTTAAGGTCCCTAATTTTGAATTGTACTACCTGGCGAGCCAGCTAAGGCAAGTGACGCGATGGATGGCCGATGAGACCTCCTCGGACACTCGGCTCCTCCAACCTGCATTACCCTACCTCCTCCTGAGGGACCTACTGTGGGCACAGGGCAGATTCACACAGCCCCTTCCATACTTAATTAGACTTGGTATAAAGCTCTGGAACAGAGCGTGCAAAACTGTGGGGCCAGCTGATCCTTTCTCACCTCAAATCCCTATAGCAGCAATTATGGCTCATCAGCCATGGGGCTTTCACGAATCACGCACCCAATGGGAACCTTACGGAGTGGCCACCCTGGGAGACTTAATGCGGGATGAAGAGATCATGCCCTTTCCTGATCTCGCTGAAACTACGGGATTACCCGCTGGCCAATTTTTGCTCCATGGGGCAGTGATACACGCCATTAGGGTCAGATGGCCGGAGGCTACCACCCCCATGACGGAAAATACGGTCATAGAAACACTATTGAACACAGCCGAGGGCGGCCATGAAACCTCGCGATTGTACGAAACCCTGCTCCAGGGCACGACTAACACCGAGCTTAAATGTAGAGCAAAATGGGAAATCGAATTTGGCTTAGACTTCACGGATGCCGAATGGGAGAAAATAACCCATTACCATAAAAAAGTCTCCAGGAATGCCCGATTGCAACTCATTCAACTGTACATCACTAACAGAGCCTACCTAACACCAGAGGCTATATCTAATTTCAGGGGAGCCGAGGTCCAGCTATGCCCCAAATGTAGGGAGCCGAAGGCGGGTATGACGCATATGTTCTGGGGCTGCCCGGAGATACGCCACTTCTGGACACAGGTTCAGGGGAGGGTGGCGGACGCAGACATCGAGCTAGAGGTGAACTGCCCCGCAGTATGCATCCTGGGCAGATGCAAACGCAACCACAAAAACAAACCTCTGAACAAGCTCAAAGACTTGATCTACATAACTGCGAAGAGGCGCATAGCCATGGGATGGAAGAGCCCTAGGGCCCCGCATGAGGCATTGTGGTGGGGGGACCTGACTAAATGGATAACGGCGGAGACTGGCGCGTGGGAAACGGCAATCCTTGAACAAAGGCTAGACTCCAGCGGAGAACTACAACGCTGGGTGGCCTTGACTGAGCCACTTCTGCATCCTAATAACTCTGACGATGCCTCGGATGGATCGGACTTCCCTAGCCATCAATCTGGCCTATCGTAATGGGACAATAATGTTTACTTGGTCTTGAGTTGGGGGGGTGGGGGAGGGAGGGTTACGTTACTTTCTGATTATTCGTCTGATACTCAAGCGATGTATACTTGTTTTTGTTAATCTGTTAAAACCAATAAATACATTTAAAAAAAAAAAAAAAAAATGTTGGAAGAATGGGGGGAATCTAGCAACAGGTGCTCAGTGACATTCCTTAACATCCTCATAAAATATGCAAAGATTGATTGTCAAAAAGCATTGACTAAAATACTAGAGATTGAGGAACAACTCAAAAAGACCAATCAAAGTGAAGAAGGAAAAGCCATTCGAGTAAACATGGAAAAGGGACTGAAAACATTTGAGGAAGAGACAAAGCTGCGGAAACAACAAAAATGTCTCTGAGATAAGGAGGACTATAAAAAGGGAAGGGTCCTCACATTTGCAAAAAGGTTTGACACTTTGAGGAGAACATTCCCAACAACAACATCCAATGTTGAGAACGCAGCATCCAGTACACCATCATCCTCTGATGTAGACTCCATGGAAAGTGAAAATGTTCAGCCCCAAAGAAAATTGAATTTTTTAGAAGAGATGACTCTTAGGGATGGATGGCAGAAGCGGAAACAACAAAAAAACAAGAGGACGAGGACGGGTAAAATCGACCAAGTCTCGAGGCACAAGAAAACAAGGAGGAGTAACCACCTCAGACACCGCAGCAGATGACAAGACAGACAGACACGCTCTGGAACAAAGAATTGATGGGAATACAAAACCAACCACCAGACATGTCTATTGCCAATTTAACATCACACGTTTTCTCAACGGAAGAACAAGAGGTGCTCAAACTTGGCCTTCATTTTTGTCCCTCCACGGCGTATAACTACGCGGAAACAAGAATAGACTTTGATAAGTATATGCGTAAGAACCGCCTGAAAAAATTATTTGCAGTCAAACCTCCCAAGACCAAGGATGATGAACCACGATTGGGATACACTCCTTTGGTCATAGAAGACAAGCACGTATTACGAGATCTCATACATCTAGAAACCGAATGGCAAGAAAACGAAGACATAAGCAATCCCCAATGGGAACTTATGAATATTTTCACTGACTGGCCCTGTAAGAGTAATCTCAAACTTAAATCACGCTTTAACCCCATGTACAATCCTGGCGGTAACATAGAGGCTTTTCAAGATCTGGTTATAAATGATCTCAAAAGGTTTAGGAAAACTAAAATCGACATTTCTAATAACTTAACTCGACGAGAGCAGGAGATCCTATCCAGCATGAGAACATTGGAAGATTACATCATTAAACCCTCTGACAAAGGTACCAACATTGTCATAATGAATAGGTCTGATTACATCATTGAAGCTAACAGACAATTAAGGGATCATAAATGCTATAAGCTGCTGGATATGGACCCAACGGTAGAAATGAATGACAAACTTCTTGAGTTATTGATGAAATGGAAGGAGAAAGGCCTTTTGGAAGAAGACGTGTAAATATCTGCATCCTAAGTTTCCAACGATGCCCACAATTTTCTTCTTGCCAAAAATCCACAAAAACAAAACAAGACCACCAGGGAGACCAATAGTAACTTTATGTGGGGACTAATTGAAAATGTGTCTAAACTAGTAGATGAAACATTGATAAAATTTGTCACCAGCCTGCCGTCATACTTACAAGACACAAAGGATTTCCTGAACAAAATAGACGGCATACCTTGGGAAAAGACATATCTACTATCCACATTAGACGTGGTCTCTCTATACACTTCGATCAAACATACAGATGGACTGAAGTCTTGTGAGTACTTCTTGAAAACCAGATCATTGAATTACCTGAAGCATGGAAAAATGATCTTAGAGATGATCAACCTCTGCTTAACAAATAATAGTTTTTTATTTGATAACAATTTCTGTACCCAGTTGCAAGGAACAGCCATGGGTACAAAGTTTGCTCCACCATACGCAAATTTAACGATGGGATGGTGGGAGAAGTTTGCAGTGTGGGTCCCCTCAAACAGTCACCAAACAGATAAAGTGGTCTTGTGGCTGGGTTACATAGACAATCTATTTGTAATTTGGGATGGACCTACTGACGAATGGCTGGAGTTTGTCAAGTCACTAAACATAAATGAATATAATCTTCAGTTCACTGAGTGCCACAGTAAGACCACCATTGTATATCTAGACATACTTGTAACTGTGGCTCAGGAAAGTCTAGTGACTGAATTGTACCGAAAACCTACAAGCTCCAACATACCATTGCATGCTAAAAGCAACCACCCAACATCATTAAAGTGGAGCATTCCCTACGGTGAATTTATCCGCATTAGATGGAACTGTTCCCAACTGGAAACCTATGACAAGGAATGTAGAATTATGACCCTGAGGTTTCAACAAAGAGGTTACCCGAAAAAAGTGTTGGAGAGAGCTTATCTCAAAGCACGACAAAAGGATCGCTCTATTCTGCTGATGCCCAAGGTTCAAATTGAAAAGGAAATGGAAGAAACAGACACACAACTCATCTTGACATTCACTAAAGCCTCCAAGCACATTCGCCACATAATACACAAACATTGGCATGTACTTAAGCAAGATGAGCATTTGGGGCAAACCTTGCGGGCAAACATTAATATTACCTATAGACGTTCTACCTCTTTGAAAGATAGCCTAGTATCAAACTACATGAGTCCCAGAACCACACTAGTGGTCCCAAGCTGGTTAGGTGCCAATCCAGAAGGCTTTCATAAATGTACAAAGTGTAAGGCTTGCAAGTTTGCAAAAAATATCAAAAACTACCAACATCCAGTGTTAAAAAACAATGTAATCATAAAATCTAGGATTACATGTGAAACAGAGTATGTTGCGTATGTCCTTACCTGCCCGTGCAATAAGTGGTATATCGAGAGTACGATCGGCAAGTTAAAACTTAGAATTGTACAACATATAAGAGCGATTAGAAATGTTGATCCAACATATCCTATGGCCCTACATTTCCAGGAGAAGCACGAAGGGAAACTTGAAGGTTTCGGGTACTTTGGAATTCATACCATCCAAAAAACAGCAAAGGGTGGTAATCGGGAACTCCTTTTGAGACAAATCGAAACTAGATACATTTTAGACCATGAGACTAAGAAACCGCAGGGCCACAACATAGATGAAGAACTATATACATTCCTAAGTACTTGACTTCTCCTAGTAGCAACTTAAGCAATTTTATGCATGGACTATTTGAGAAGATCCCAGATTCCAGCATGGCCTGTTAAGTTCCTGCCCTTTCATGACATGTGTTTTTAAGACTTTTTTCACAACAAATTGTATTACTAGCCTTGTGCCAATGTAAATGCAAATGCTTTTTGTTGTTATGAGAAGTTTGTTTGCAGCATCTTCAGGCAATATGATTCTCATAGGTATTAAGGTTAGAAGGTCCATCAAATCTATATTTTTTCTCTAAATGGAGGATTGTATTCACTTTAGACCTTCCTTTTCCTTTCTTCTTTTTCATTATTTCATATATATTTTTTCATCTCTTTCTCTTGTCAGGGTGAGCAATTTATTTTTTGTTGAAAAACGAACACAGGTAAACAAGTAGTTGCATGCACATTTCTTCCTTTTCGTCTTTCTCCATCTTTGGTTCAAATAATTCTCGGGCCGGTAATACCATTTGTGGTCTGTTTTACAATTGAGGTTTTATTTTGCATAGGAAATTAATTTTATGGCTGTTTAACATTTTAAACTCATGCAGTAACCAATCATTCATGTGTATTCTCAAAGTACAGAATCTTTATGCACTAAGCACTTTACTTTATTCTAATATAGAGAATAATATTGTGAGGCTGCTAAATGCACGCAGCACTTTAACAACATTTTGTTGTATATTGCATATTTTGCACATCTAGTGAAGATAAGTATTTATACTTGAATAGGTAATCTCAATACACATGATTTTTAGAACAAAAAGATTACGTGCACTATGCACTAAATTTTAACACTGCATTGGTTTGTTTATATTAAGATATACCTTACATGAAGTGATTTTCATTCTGCAATATCTCTTTGCCTACCGTTTATAATGCCCGATTTAAAAGCATGTTCTGTTTTGCCATTATGTTTGACTTAGCTGTTGAACCCAATCAAAGATGGTAGACTCGAGCACTAGACCAAAAGGAAGTGTGCGACTCTCTATACTACAACTATAGAGCTTATGTTAGAATAAATAGTCCTTTTTTTGTGTTATTCTCCCATAACGTGAACAAGCGGTTTGTGACCACGAAACGCGTCATTTTTCGTGTTGTTTTTTCCTGTCCTGGACATTGGATTTATTAAAGTATATTTTTTTGCCTGACATACAACGGTTTCCTGCCTCAGTGTTTTGCCGAGATTTTTGCATGCAAGACCGCTTCTTGGAGTGCCTTCCGCCTTCCCTGCACTTTTGTACAGGGTTCACTTGCACAAGACCTAATAAAGCTAAGACTCTGGCATTTCTAAACACCTTACCCACTTCGGTATTGCCCGCTGAAGTGTCAAATAATCTTTATGCTTCGTTGAAACTCGAGGAAATGCTTGCTGCCATTGATGCCATGCCCTCGAAAAAAGCTTGGGGATGATATGGCATTGGGGCAAATATCAGGCCATCATGGGCACCTAACTCCTCCAGGTATAGAAAGAGTAGTGTAAGGAAGGCATGTTGTCAAACAGTAAGACAGACACAAGTGATCACAGCTCAAGGGAGTTTATTGAACTTCAAATGGGTTTGATAAACGCCTATCTAATCCTAAATCTAAAAATGGGAGCAAGCTGCGACCATCAAATAATAACGCAGTCCTAGTGGTGCCTTGTCAAAATAAAAGTGCCTATACTAATAAACCTATTGCCAATCCTTACTTACAATACAAATAGTGTAGGAAACAATGTTATGCAAAAGAAAAGTGTTCAAGAAATTATATGTAAGGATATTCAAGCCGTTAGCCTCTTCTTACCCACGTTTTGAGCAGGGGACAAGGCGGCACACTCAAGTTTAGGACAGTCGCTGTGGCTCCTCTAGCATGAGGTTGCAGTTCAAATCTCAGTATCAGGGCTTTCTATGTCAAAGCCTCTTTGCCATTCAAAGTCACTTACTTCAGAGGGCCTAATGCATCAAGCAAACATTCAAATGTTCCTTCCTCCTTAGGATTCTCATGTAAAACTTGTTGGATGATATTCAATTCACCCCGGGCTGCACTCCGTCGGGCTCAGACCCTATTTAACACAAAGCTTTCAAGTGATCTCTCTCTGTCGGGCTCGGACCAAATCCATGTACTTTTCCAAACTTTCTTTACTTTATCGAAATTGAAGATTTTCAACTGTGCGTGGGATTTGACTTGACCTGTTGCAGGACCACTTCCATTCACATTTATTCAACTGATCTCCCTCTGTTTGGCTCCGACCAACTTTATCTACTTTAATCACTTCTTAGCTGGGTACCTCACAGAGACCTTCGATTGAGCACCCACGCAGTACCAGACCAGGTATTGCAACTTGCTTTAAAGTTCAATTACTCATCAGCAGTTTAACTTCATTTGGGTCTCTTATTACACACATTTTAACAATGTTCATTCCAGTGCTCACCATACAATGTTGCTGCTTGCAACCTTGGCTTCAACACAGACCGGTCTCGTATCAGTCTCTCCAACTCACTGGCTCACTTTCACTGAAGCAGCTTTATTCTTGGAGCCAAGGACAGTACCACAGTGGTGGAGATTCTCCCCGCCTTGGTCACTGACACAGGAGGGCCCTGGGTACCTTTGAAGCACAATGCAGTATTCTTCAGCCTGTCTTACGCTTTCTCTCAAGGTTTAGTGGAAGTAACGGTTCCTTGTCGAAAAGGTCAAGGGCACTTCCCCTCCTTTCGACCCCTTTCTGTTTTGCCGTCTTTCTCCTTTTGTTAAACTGACATCTTGGAACTGCTGTTTCCTTGTGTGCTTTGCCTTGCTCAGAGTGTGCTCTCATGCTCTGCCTTTTATCCGTGTGGGGAAGTGTAATGGAAGTCAGGTGTGAGTGATTGTCGATAATTGCCTGACCTCGCCTGACCACAGTATGGGGACATGTCAGGTACACGGCTCAGGTGTTCGTCTGTTTTCCCTTAAAGCAACCTCTCAGTAATAAAGTGTTTGTGTTGTAAAGGGGTGGGGTAGAGTTCCTAAATATCCTACAGGGCAGGATGGGGTAAAGGTGTTACAGGGAAGAGGATACCACATTTCACCATCCGGTGTCCCACAGCCACTCCCTGAAGACCCCTCACCCAGGTGATCCTCCTGCACTGGTCCACCCCCAGGAACTGGATCCAAATGCGATGGCTGTGTCCTGGCCACCTGGATAACATATCCCCGGGGACTAGTGGGTGAGACACCTTCTGGTTTCTCACAGTAGTTAGCAACAGACACCCTTCATCCTCCTTTGCGAGAGGCTAGCTCTCTTGAAGGCCAACAAAACACCGGAGGAGTGTGCAATCTTCTTCTGTGCTCGGGCATCTAAATTGCAACCGTTAATGCCATACATAACACACCCGGACGAATCAGGTTTCCTTTTTGCACTACCTTATTGAACTTGAGGCGCCTATTTGGTGTTATATCGCTAGTTGATGCCAATACTGTGGCGGTGTCATTAGACATTGAGAAGGCCTCTGACTTGATATCTAGGGATTTCCACTTCAATGTAATAGAAAACAATGGGTTTGGTACCTACACTGTATTCTTATTTGAAGTATTACATTGTTATAATGTCAGCCAGAAGCTAGAATTAAAATAGGGAATATCTACTCTTCACCATTTGAGTTGGCAGGGGAACCAGGCAAGGTTTCCCCCTGTTTCCCCTTCTCTTTGCACTAGTAATTGAGCATAGCTCTCAACCATTTGTGCTGCAAAGGCAGGTGAAATCACCCGATTTTGTTTTTGGCGGGTGAGACGCCCATTGGAATGAATGGGCGTGCAGGAGGCTTGGCGGGTGATTCAGCCCTTTACAAGGCGGGTGACACCCGCCAAAAGCGTGTGAGTGGAGAGCTATTAATTGAGCCTTTGGCAGATCTTCTCAGTCACAGGCACCAAGGTTTACAATTGTATGCAGATGATACACTCTTGTATATAGGCAAGCCCGCTGTCCACCTACTTTCAATTATGTTGGACATCAATGAGTTTGGTAGCTACTCATGCCTAACAGTAAACTGGTCTAAGTCTGAGATGCTTCCCCTTAAGGCCAATACAACTAAGCTGCCAGATACGGCTGGCCTCAGGTGGGAGCCGCAGGCAATAAAATATCTGAGTGTAAAAGTCTCTAGAGAGCATGCCACTTCATTCTCAGATAACCTATGTACATACTTTGCATCGCTAGTCAAAATTAACCAAATGGAGATCCCTAGCTATCTCTCTTAAGGGCAATATAACCTTGCAACCTGAAATGGATGCTGACAGTGTTCCCATGAAGGTCTCCCTTGCAGCATGGAGCGATATCATAAACACATAAATGTTCAACAATAATAAACTCTGCCTGGGGCATGATTGACATCCAGCCCACATTAGACAAGGTTCTTAAGGCCTCCTGGGAAACGGCAAGGTTCTGTTTTTTGAGGGACCTCATTCATAACCTGAGTTTCTTGACATTGGTGGGGGCATGTGGGACCCTGCCGGTAGTGAGTTGGTCTTGCTACAACACTATCGATTAAGGTCAGCACTTGGAGCCAAATGGTTATCCTTTCCACTGCAAACAGATTTACATCCCTGCATCGTGTTTTCTGTAAACTCAGACTGTCAGGGACCTAATATCTGCCTTTTATAACATAGTACAACTGAATGTCTTGCCGGATTACAGTTCATGTGATAAATGGGCAGTAGATCTCCAAATACACATTGCAGATGATGTGCGCAGCATGCATGTAGTAACCTTACCAAGAGGTGTCATATAATTCAGTTCAGTGCAACTTTATTTCGGTATCTAGTACCAAAAAAGACCAATACAATGCATTTCATGTTCAACACATCTTGGTGGGTGCGGAAAGCAAGTACCGTCCTTGGAACAGATGGGAGTTTGGTGTTCAGGTGGCCATCTTCGCCACACCTATTAGTGGTCTCTCCCTGTGATATTTTTTAAATGACGTCCCAGCTTATTCATCCTGATCAGTGACTGGTCTTAATGCCCCGTATCCTTAGAACGTGCATCCCCATGTGCATCTCCACACACCCTCCCTCAGAACTGTTGAATGGTCGAACATCTTGTCCCCCTCTTGAATTCAGTGCTGCTAAAGCCACTTCTCCTCGCTGTAAAGTCCCCGCGGCCACCAAAGTTCTTTATTGCTGTGACATGACGCAGGCACCAATTCAGAACATCCAGATCAACATGTACCCAGTTGCTCTCCATTTGCACCTAATATGGGTGAGCAGTAACTCGGGCGATACGGACACGCAGTGTGCACCTCCGCAACTCCATTAGCACAGGCCTACAAGGCTGTGAAATGAAGCGGCTCAGTGTCACAGCTCGTCGCAGCTTGCTCCATGCCTAAATTGGCTACCGACATTGTCAAGGATGATAGCCCTAATCAAATCTTCTGTGAAATCAACTTTAGAACCACTGCTCACGTAGCATTTTTGGCTGAAGCAGTGTGGACCCAGTGGAGCTAAATCCTGATGCTGCTGCACTAGCCCTCACCCATCAAGTTAACCAGACACTTTATATTGTACCCCAGCCCACCACTGTATGCCTAGAAGACAATTTTATTGCTATAAGATTCCTCTTTCAATATAGGAGTTTATGCCTTACAGATCCTAACCAATTAAAGGTTATGAAATGTACATCTCTGTCCAGTTTTTATTGGACCAGTCACACGGTCCCACAGGACCGTTTTGTGGCTCCTGATTGGCCCGATTGCATTTGTTCAGCCTATGTCTGGGAAATAGGTAAAGAAACAGCCAAACTGATTAGTTTGGGGACTGGGAAATGTTTCTAAACGGCTGCCATTGTGGCAAAAGGATTTTGTGCAGGGTTGGCAAAAATTATTTTAAGTGCTATGTTGCAGCCTCCCTGTGGGGTACCTCAGGAAAGGTCTGGGGGAGAGGTCACAAATATTTCCCAAAAATGCTTAATAAACATCTCATTTTGTTGCGAGTCCAGTGGGTTCTTTTCTGCAGGTCCTGAGCAAGGTCTGCAGGTTTGGGAAAATTATTTGACACACCTGGAACCCACAGACATGGTCTATGGGTTAGTGGTAGCCCGCATATCAGCCATTAAACGGTGGATGCCACTGGCTGGGTTAAGATTTCTTTAAGAACCACACATTGTTAATTTGCAAGGGGTGGTGTTTTGCATAGTGTCCTATTACCTAATGTTTTTGCATGGAATTTCAAAGGTTTAATAGAAACATTCTTTAAACCAGGCTTACTGTATTACAAGAAGAGAAAATCATCAGAACCAACGTATAGGTTGTTACAGCAAGCATTATCAAAAAACCTTTCTACCCATTACCCTAATGCACAACTCCAATCTCACAACCAGGAGGAGAATAAAACATTGGATACTTTCAAAAAGATGGAAGGGAAATATCCATAAACAGAGGCAGGTTTGATCTTTCAGTGTAGTGGTGTGTTCACAATTCTGCAAGACTAAGAGCTAGACACCTCCTACGGCAGGACAATCAATGACGAGGAATTAATTCCATTTAGACCTTGTCAAATTTTGATATGCATTTTTCAAGAGCAAGGATATTTTTACAATAATAAAATTATCCAAATTGTAGTCAACCGTGCATTTTCCAATACCTGATTTCCTTATGTCGTATCAGTGTCCCTGCTAAGCAGTTTGGTGATATATTGATAAGAGGAGACCCCTAGTGGACTCTTGATGCTTGAATACATTTTTCAAAAGGTGTCAATGGTCTACTCCCTCCTATATTAACAGACCCATTTAAAATTCAGTGTCAGATTTGCAAGTACTGCATACGTTTCATGGATGCCACATTCTGCCTTGTAGGTTCCTTCTACTAAACAGATCACCAATATTTAGGCACTGTGCCTGTATTACCACTTGAGGAGGCCTTCTGTTCAAGCCAGGGTGTAAAACAATAATTCTGGAAAGGGCAGGGAGAAAGGTTAGGGAAAAATAATCA
Source organism: Ambystoma mexicanum (assembly GCF_040938575.1). Classification (NCBI taxonomy): domain Eukaryota; kingdom Metazoa; phylum Chordata; class Amphibia; order Caudata; family Ambystomatidae; genus Ambystoma; species Ambystoma mexicanum. Next base: position 1,492,696,080 of record NC_090921.1, read on the forward strand.
GCTCATACTCTTTTTTTTAATTTATTTATTGTCTGCTTGTTAGGCGCTTATACAATAAGAAAATACTGTTTCAAAGCACCCACAGGGCAGGGAGGGAGCAAGGATGGGAAATGCATTAAAACACAATATTTAAAAGCAAAAAGCAAAGGGCAAAAAAGGTAGAAGGTACGAACCTACTATGCATTGTGAGTATTCAGAACGTGCAAGTGCAGCAAGGAAGAGGGAAGAGGGGCTAAGTGCTGGAGAATCCAAGCTCATGGGTGAGCCACAGATGTAAGTGCTAGGAATGTTGAGTGCTACATGGACTGAGGCCATGGGAGGTGTAAGTGCTAACCTCCAGGGCGGAAGGTGTGCAGCTCCAAGTGCTGTGGATTGACAGGAGCTGGGCAGAATTGTTGTGGGAGGTCAGGCCCCGAGGATGCATAAGGGCCCAGGACACTGATCGCAGCAACTGTGGGATTATCAGAGGAGAGAAGAAGGGTAGGAGGAGGCAAAGAGGAAAGTCTTAAGGAGCTTCCGGAATTTGAGAAGATCCTGCTCAAGGCGCAGAGGGCGGGTAAGGCTTCTTAACTTCTCAGTCCTAATTTGACAGTTATAATACTTTTTACAGAATTTAACTAATTGAGAGTGATGCAGCCCTACAACTCCAGTAGAGCAAGGGTTGGAACCATATATACAAGCCTCCAAATGCCTGCTACATGTAAACCCATGGTTGTTCTAGATCTACCCAGATCTACTCTACCAAAACCACATCAAAATATTTGGGAATTTTCAGACAGCCAAGATCTCCCCTTGGCCACATAAGGGTGCTCTTGTTGACTCTGGGTTTTTGAAATCAAACAGTTTCTTCTGCAACAGAATGATCTGTAAGGGAGGTAAATCAATGGAAGAGCCTCGAACAAATACAGGTATCATGGTGAGATGTTCATTTTAGTTATGGCAATCCTTTCAAGCCATGATAATGCCAGAGACTTCCATTTGAATGGGCTCTCATCAATATGATAAAATAGTGAAGGGTAGTTTTCTCTGTATAAAGATGTAGGCTTCGCATAATCTTCAAACCTATTTTTTAGTTATGCTCATCAGCTCACCAAAAGCGTTACCAGATTTTGAATGAGTTTATTTCCATAGAGACTCTGATAAAGCTTAAATGTTCTGACTCAGAATAATTTACTTTGAAATTTTTGTGTCTTTGGACAGTCACTCAATTTGTTCCGAGATCGCCAGCAAAGAATCGGCTAGTTTAGAGACCATTTGGATCAGGTCTATTGTGAACAAGCAGTTTGTGAGTAGCCCATACCCAATTTATTTATTTTTTTACTTTCTATATTAAAGCACTTGGCATCACATTTTACTTGAACAGGATATGAACCACATAACAGCATTCAGCAGGAAGAAAAGAACATGATGAATCATAGAAATTGGGCCAAAAGAGGCAGATTTTAACTAACAACAGGGAAACAGAATGGCGATGGCGTCAAAGGAAGGCAAGCACACAACACAATGGCTGTGTCAGAGGGCAAAGTAAAAGCGCCCATCACTTTAAGGGGTTTCATGAGCGTGCAGGATGAAGGAGTGAAAGGCTGCCACACATCCCAAGGGTTGCTGCCCACCGGCTGTAAGGACACCCATTGATCTTCATTGTCATTGGCACAAGCAACTGCTCGCAGCTATTGGCTGGATGTCGGGATGGTGGGCTTGAGTCAGTAAAATAGTAGGCACCTCAGTGCTAGTAGTAGACATATACAGCAAGTTTACTCTTGGGTCCCGCTAGGTCATCAACACATGAAAAAGTCAATGCATGGAGGTGGCTTCAATTCTGTTATCAAGTATCAGCGTAGCACATACCTGCTCCTAATACCCACCCAGCCTCGGGCAACTCCATATCATGTGGAGGTAGCCAGGATCGTCTTCCCCGTATCTGGGACAGCAGCCAGTGTTTGCCTGTGAGAACCTGCGTAGTCGGACCAGAGTGAAATGATACCCATGTAGTACCTCGAGTTGTATTAGACGAAGCCGAGAATCGTAGGTTACCTGCATATTCTACCTGCACATGTCCCCCCCAGATCTCATCAGTAATGTCCAAGTTCATGCCCACTTGGACCGGAGCGTATTGAGAGGCGCCGAGACTCGGCTCTGAACCATGCTGTATAAAGTAGAAACAATGCAGCGAGCGCCATGAGCAGATATTATATACCCCAGTACAGGATCGTTGTCAGGTTCCACAGGGAATCCAGCCCACCACTCCCTGAACGCTCTACGTAGGCCTATGTAACGCAGCCATTGCCAGGACCTATGCTGCATAACTGTAGGGACATCATCTACAGTCAAACAACTCCCATCCCGGTACATATCGCCCAGCAAGTGAAATCTGCTCTGTGTCCATCATATCCCTGTAGCAGCGTCTAATCTAGGGAAGGCCGGTATACAATTACATAAGGGTAGGTCGCTATGAGGAGGATAGGGCACTCCTAGAAGCTTCCATATCTTATGCCAGGCCAGTGTGGTCACACTCGCAGGTTCGAAGGAGCAGCTGTCTACAAACCAGGGATGAAGCTCAAGGGATGCGCCTAGCCAATACAACTGAGAATCAGGGGCTGCAACCTCCCCTGGACATAGGGCAGCAACAAGGTGTCCCACTTAAGACACACTGCCCCACAGTGCCATACAAATGTGTTTATATTTCTTTCCAGTTGTGTGAAGAACTCTGCTCCAGGCCATAACCGGATGTTCTGAAAGAAGTAGAGGAGTTTGGGAAGAACTATCCTCATAAGTAAGGCTTTTTTGCCCGCAATAGACAGCAGGCGCCGTGCCCATGTCTGCCGCTTGAGAGTGAGCTGTGCCATGTACTCAGTGTAGTTGCAGGATCATGAAATGGCTTGTAGTCTGGTCACTACAATCACAAGATATTGCATCTCAGATGGAGCCCTAGAAAAACCAAGTAAGTTGTGCAGCTGAGCCACAGTACCCGTGAGGGTGGAAAATTCTGACTTAGTACAATTTACACGCAGACCAGACACCTCCCCGAACGCAAGAACATTGCGCATTATTGGGGCTAGGTGGATCTGAGTGTCTCTGACAGACTATTGCATCACCTGCATACAGGGATATGATCTCAGGTTCACCAGTCATCTGGACACACTGGTGTCTATGTTTGTGTCGAATGAGATCTGCCAGTGGTTCAATAGTGAGGGCGATTGGAGAGAACATACAGCCCTGACGTGTGCCCCTGTCAATGTGTATCAGGGCCAATAGCATCCCATTCGAGAAAATTCTTGCAAACGGTGGCGTGTACAGCAAGCACACCCCCGCTGTGAAGTTGGGACCAAATGTACACTTTTCTAAAGGTGGCTATACATAAATTGCCATGAGACTGAGTCAAAGTCCTTTTGTATGTCAAGCGTGGCCGACCACTGCTGGGGATTCCGGGTTTAGCTATGCAAGGATATTGAAGAGTCGATTCAAATTGAGCACTGTCGACCGTCCAGGTATAAACCTGACTGGTCAGGATGGATTATATAGGACATGTATGGCGTCAGGCCCATGGCTAATATCTCAGCAAAGATTTTTACATCTGAGGGTACAGACCCCTCATTTGTCTGAAAACATGTTATTCCATGTATTTTACCAATAACTCGTATATGCCCTGCAAAGTTCTCTGTGATTAGAGCAAAGAGCTACGTGAACAGCCGGTAATCCTGCTTGGTGATCTGTTCGCATAATATAGCTTCCAGGAACCACAATCTACTCGATTGAATGCTTTTTCTGCAACAAACACTAACAGGGCTGCTGAAAGTATTGATTGGGCTACTTTATTGAAAAGATTCCTGATCTGTCTGATGCCATCAAAAGTATTCCTGTTTAGAATAAATCCTTATTGGCATAGGTCTATTAAAGTGACTGGCTCTAATTTATCCATCAGTATTCTGGTGTGTATTTTCCCCATCAAGGTTAAAAGGTGTAATAGGTCTGTATAAAGAACATCTATCTTGGCCTCAGTATAATAGACATATTAATTCCTGAAGTCAGTGAAATGCCATTTTTCCCTAAAGACATTAAATAACCTAATCAGGGTCAGAACTATGATCCCCAGAAACATGTTATAGAATGAGGCTATACATTCATCTGGTCCTGGACATTTGCTTGGGCTCATGTTTTTTTTATGGCTTCTAACATTTTGGTTTTCTTTATAGATGTTTCCAGCATGCATTTTGGGTGATATTTCAGAGCACGAACATGCAATTCATTCAGAGCATTATATTTAGTTTGCAAAGAAATATCAATGGCATAATGAACTATCCTTTATAAGGCCTATGTGTTCTTGTTGATGTAACTTGTCCCAGAGTTCCCAAACCTTCACAAAAATGGACTTCGCCTATTCACCCAGTCCCAACTTCCAAGTTGAAGGGTGCATGATCGGAGAATGCAGTTACCCGAGTGGAAATGTTAATTAGATTCTTTGCCATTGGGAGAAAACCTTGTTAATCCAGTAGCAGAACTAATAGACGCAAGACTAGAACTTGAATCCTGCATCTAAAGTGTTGGTCTGTTGCCATGAATCAACAAAACCCACGGGTCGTAGTTTGTTTTTTTAGCCTACCTGATAAAGCCGCCAAATGTGGTCCGAGAAGAATCATCTTTAACTGGGTCAGCTACTAAATTAAAATAAATGTCAACAGAAAAGTATGTTGGCCCTGATTAAGAGCATAAAGCCACACAACTATCAGTTCCTTTCCACGGGAACTACCCACACTATGCAGCACATGCCATTCCAAATTCCAATGGAGCCTCATAGCAAGAAAAGGAAAATGCCTTTGAAATAAAACAGGCACTGCAGGTTTCTAACTTCATGTACCTTAATAGGGAAATGCTATTGGCCAAATGTGGTTTGTCTGCAGTGGTCAGTCTGGGTCTCCTAAAGCGAGACTATATCCGGAGATTGTGGAGGATCTCCTTTTGAGGTTAGTTGGAGAGTTGAGCCCCTTCACTTTAAGTGATCAGAGCTTAACCATGATACATTGTGTTAGGACAAACAACTTCAGAAGCTGCACCTCTACCTGTTGGAACCCAAATTGCACCCCGTTCCTCCAGCCACCATTTAGCAAGATAAATATCCTCCTAGGCACCTCTGTTTTTTCAATTGCATCCCCATACACCCACTTGTTCTTCGGTTCTCTCCCTGAACACAATCTCCCCATAATTTGTGTGATCCTCTTTATTCACCACTGTTAGATATGCAGAACATTTTGAATCAAACTCCCTGGACTAACCCCCAGCTACAAAGAAACACAAACAATCTCCTTACAGAAGAGAACTCATTTTGTGAGGAGCCTCTCATATATGCTAGTTTCTCTAAATCTCAAACTTTCTTTCGTCCAAAGAGTTTTCTGGTAAATTGGCCCTCACATTAACAACAGTGCGTTTGCTCAGCAAGAAAAACAAAATAACAGTTATATTGTAAGATGAAGAATTGTAGAGTGATTTAATCAATGAACATCATGCAGTAGTTTCAAGTCCTTCCTTGTCCTATAAGGTAAGAGAGAAGGAACATTTCATGAAGGCAGATTCTTATCCGGCAAAGCTGATCTTGATCTAACAGCCTTTGCCTAGCACCTCCAGTCTTTTTTACTGCTGGTTGAAGGCTAAGGAGGCCACCTTGGTGACAGTTCCACGTCAACATTGTCTGGACTAAACCAAATGTCAACCAATTTTAAAAGCAGTCATTATTCACGGAAAGTGTTACAGTATTCTTAATTTGCAATTTTCAGTTCAAACCAAAATTTAACAGCAACCTGTATTTCATGCGTTTTCTGATAAGTTCCTCTATTGTCGGTTTACATTGTCAGCAACATGTTAGTGCACCTAGTGATTAAGCTGTATATCGCTATTGAGGAAAGTGATCTTCCTCTGTATACGAGTCAACATCATGATCTGGTCCTCAACTACAAAGTCATGTGATTTCTCTTTGCGCTAAGCCTGGTCCTAACTGTCGTCTTCCTATTGTGTGTGCTTGTCTATGTTGATCTAGATCTTTGAATCTTGACCCAGGGCAAGCAAGTATAGATCATGGAAACATTTGATAGTATCTTGCAACTCTGAACCTTTTTTTTTTTTTTTTAGATACTTTATACAAATATTTTCCCACCATGAACAGTTTGCCAAGTCCTCAAACTTATCTTAAAGTTCTTGAACCGAGATTGTGAGAGTTTCCAGCATGGTGGTGAAAGATGCTGGTACACCTTGAATCACTGCTATGTCTGCCTCATTCTTATCGACCAGTGGAAAGATACACCTTTTTCCCATGGATTTCCTCAAGGTCTTTCATTAATCCTTGTCAGGGCTCCCTCTCACACTTTGCTTATTGTTGTTCGTCTTCGCAGAGAAAGCAGCTGCAATGGGCAGGTCAGAGTTTGACCCACTAGAATGCTTTCTTGCCGAGTCATTCTATTTCCGCATATTCCACATCTTCTGGATCCTTCCTCAAACTACCCTTCTTGGTTTCTGGGATGATATATGTTGAGTGCCAGACCTGGTTCTATGTCTTTATCTTGAATATTAAAGGCTGCACCCCAAAAAGACCATTGTTTTTCCAGCTGATTTTGGGCGGGCGCGGACACACACACACGGACACACACACAGGGACACACACACACACAATATTCCCCCTTCACCCTGGAGGCTGCAGTGTGGAGAAGAAGCTGTGCGTCCAGGAAACCGAATCCTGGGGCAGCTGGGGTTGCCTGGCGGCACCCACATCACAGCTCCTCCCCTGGGTGAAATTGGGGAGCCCAAGCCTCTGGGGGAAGGTGGTAAGATCCTGACCGTAGGTAAAAATCCCCTTGTGCTCCTAAACCACGAGAGTTGCCATTTTGGGGAGCGAGCGAATTAGGAGCAAAACAGAAACAGATGCATTCTGGGACTCAAAGTCCCAAACTAACTGAGCTAAAGGCCCGAAACCCGGTTGAGGGCGGCTTAAACAGGTCCAAGCACGGCTGAGGGAGGCCTAAACAGGTCCAAGCCCAGCTGAGGGAGATCTGTGAACTTTTGAGCAAAAAGCCCAAGCCCAGCCGAGAGAGGCCTACTGTGAATACTGAACTAAAGTGAGGTCCGAGACCCGGCAGAGGTAGAACTGTGGAAGTGTGAACTGTACCTATTGAGCGAGGAAAAAGGCCCGAAGGAGCTGCTCATCCAGAGGGGTGGCTGACTAGGCAAAGGAGAGCAAGAGGTCAAAGAACCAGGGGAGAGTCTCCAAGCGAAAGCCTCTTATTTGCCAGAACCAGAGAAGTCTCAGATGCCAAGAAGGTTATGAGAGCCAACCCAGCTGGAAAGAGACTATTGTATCCCGTGACACAAGGTTGACAGCTACCCTCCCGGGTGAACGGCAGAGTTGTGGAGGTACCAGAAGATTGAGAGAGTCACGGCTTTGACTTCAGTTGAAAAGCTATGAAAGTAGCAAGCCTCCCTTCGCAACCGGCGAGTCAAGTGAGAGGATGAAAGACCAGTTTGTGTCGTGGAGTGCTTGCAACAATTGTGTCAGAAGCTGAAGGCAGCGCACAATGAAATATAAAAAACCTGATTGAAGATTAAGCAACATATATGAAAAGAATAGATAAGGCTACAGAATAACCGAGTGATCAGGTGAAGGATGAAAGCCCAGTCGAAGGTCTTGGTAAAATATTCTATGAACTTTGATGTATAAAAAGGAAGACTCAAGCCCGACCGAGGGAAGTCATGACAAAGTGCTAGCAACACCATACAGGAAGAAAGTGAGTGATGAAAAGAGACTTTGTTGGCTTGAGCCCGAGTGAGGAGGGCCATTGCTGAACTATTGAGAGACATTGTCTGCATTTCAAAGAGACTTTGAAAGACAGAACCAGCTGCCAAAGTGTGTCCAAGTGCCAGTGTTCCATCTTCAACCCATGTGCCATATAACGTGGGGAAGGGGAGACATAGCCATACATAACTTGCTATTCTGTCATTTTTGTTCCACATTGATTTTCTTTTGAAAAGCAAATTTACGTATACACATTTTTGTATTAGAGTGAGGGCAGGCATTAGGTTTAGTAGTTTAACTGTTTATTATTTTTTACACAACTGACCAGGACGGTTTTCTTTTTTTATTAGATTGTAGAGCGAGCTCCCATCTTAGGTTTAAGGCCAGATAGGAGTTTCTCCATCCCTTTTACCAAAAATAAAGGTTTTCAGAACTGTTCATATTGTGTCATTCTTTAGTTGTGATACCATGCCTTGCTCACACCCCTGACACACCAAAACACTCAGAAACACATACATGCAGACAGACCCCTTCCCCCAGACCCCTCTCCAACACACTGTCCCCTTTCATACACACATGTACACAAACTTACCTGTAACGCGTCTTCCCCTGCCCATCTCCGTCCACCTGTCAACCCCTGCGCACACTCATGTGCAGCAGGGGTGTGACAGTTCCAATTTAGAAAGACTGCTATTAACAGACTTTCTAAATCTTTTTTTTAATCGTTTTTAAAAAAATGTCCTTTGACCTAGAACGGCAGACCTATGCCAGCACCTCCCGCTCGACACAGAACTCTACATGAACCCCAACAATGGTTTGAGTCGGCACAAAATTAGTTTTTGGGTTTCTATTAGTTGCTGATGTTGCCCCTCAGCCGCCTCACATCCATTCTCAGTAGATGCTGTGGGACGCCTTCTAATGCTTTTCATTCTTCAGATAATGTTGAATCTTAAGGCAGTTTTTATATCACCATCTGGCGAGGGCACTGCAATCACCTGACAAAAAAGCGAAGCCAAACCTCTCTAAAGGTAGGTAATGTGGACAGAGGTACCAGGCTTAACTCTCAGGTAGGGGTAGTAGGCTGCAACAAAGGTACAATTAGTCAACATAGATCTCTTAAAAATCACCACACCGATATACTGAAACATATATACTTTATCTAACTCACACATTGAACTAGCAGGTGAAAATGAGTACTTAGGGAATAATAGACAGTATTAAAAATAATCACAGTATATTCTAACTACAGCAATGACTCTAAAGGACTCTCCAAAACCAGAGGTAGGAGTCCAACATAAATAACAGGGGTTGGGGAGACCAAAGGAATCACAAAACCTAACATGCAGGCAGTCCCCCAATAGGCCTGCACAATTTTGTCTTGCCCTAAAGACGACACCCAACCCTGGCAAATGTGGAAGGCCATAGACCTGATGGTCAGCACCTAACACATGTAGGTATGGGAAGGGACATCAACGAAAACAGACAGGTTTAACAATGAGGAAGCTATGCTAAAAATCCCTAAGGCCCACAACAATACTGAACATTAATGTGAATTAATGTTCAGTATTGAAAATGCAAATGTGCATCAGTGCGACATCAGGTAAGTTGTTCACAAGTTCCTTCTATTAAGCAACATCAAGGTGATGCATAGGAACAAGATACGAACTCGGGAGCACTGCAGGAGCCCACTGGCTCCCACCACCCAGGGTTACATCTCTCAACTGCCTGGCCTGGAACCGCACTCGTAAACAAACCTTCCAGTCACCCTCTCAGCATTCCCCAGTGACCTCATACATTCCATGCATTTAAGCAAGCACTATATAACAAAAACAAAGCCTCCGGGGTTAGGAAACAATTTCAAACCAAAGCAAAAGGCTTTCAATAATTATTAGAACATTTTAGCAACAGTTACAGTTCTTCATTTCATGGAAAAATATGTAGTTACCAAGATAGCCACACATGTTAAAGCTAGAGTCCTATTGGAGAAATGAAGATGACTTTAAAAAGAGATAGAAAATCAAAGGTAAGTACCAAAACTATATTACTTTGTCCAGGGCTCACTGATCACTATGGAGATCTGGTAAAAATGTCCAGAGACAAGTAAAAACCCCAGAATTAGTTTAACAGAGTTCCAGAGAAGGTTCAAAGTTCCATAGGAATGACTGGGAGAAGAGACTATGGGCAATCCACTTTAGTGGAAGTCACATCTACCAGACAGGTGCAGGATTTGTGGCAAGCAACCCCAGAGTAGGCCAGAAAAGACTCCAAAGAGCTGTTTCAGAGGTTGAAGAAGGAAACAGCACCAGGGGACGATGCAGCAGAGCAGGAGGCCCCACCAATAGACATCTATGTGAAACGCGGAAAGACTTTAATCCAAAGACTCTCTACCCATATCAGCGGGACCCCTGAGGGTTAGTATCACAAATAATCACAGCACCCTAGTATGCAAAGGTAGGCAACAACATTGGTGTTTCTGCAAAAATGGCTTCAGCAGCACGAAAAAACCTGGTAAGTACATGGTTTGTTTCCACAGGTGCGGTTTCCAGGATTCGGTTCGCAGGAACTTGCATCTGGAGACAGCAACCCAGGAAAGGAACAAAGGCTCTTCCTACGTCGTCTACCTTCAAGATAGGACCAGGAAACTTAGCAAGCAAGACTCCAGGAAGAGGTGGGAGTGTGTGCAAAGATGGCTCCCGGTGGCTCGGTGTACAAAAGATAAAATCAGTACAGCAGCAAACAATACCATGATGGAGACAATGGCTAAAGACATGCTCTGACTTCTTAAGCCCAAGAACTGGGTGGGTGGGGAATCCCCAAAATTTCTTTGGAAACCAGCAGCAACACACAGACAAACGGATGATCATTGCAGGAAAAGGCAGTAAATGGCCCAGAAAATGGTTCCAGAAGAGAGGGCCCGACCCAGCAAATGTGGGAAGTCAGAAGGAGTCTTCAAGAAACCCAGACTGAAGTTCCAAATGCAAAGAACCCGAATTGGGAAATGCCCAAACCACTGCACTTAGTAAGTTTCACAAAGTGAGGGCTTTATAATGGCAAAAACGCAAAGCCGGTTGGCAGACATGCCACTTCCAAGTTCCAGGAACAAAGCACCAAGAGAGAGAGAGAGAGAAGCAGGAGGAGGACAAAGCATAATTACCCTTACAGAAAGGGGCTAGCAGAAGCCAGGCGGTCAAATCACTAAAAGTGGCAATGGGCCAGATGACCAACCATCCTGGTTGTTCACTGGAACAGACCCTTAACAATCCCCATCCCTACAGGAAGTCAAAGGGAGGGATGTGGGCCAACCCAGAAAGGACCAATATGGAGGCTGCCATTATGAGCTCACAATGAGCCCACATGGTCAGAAGGGACATTGTAGGCCACCCCATGATCACCCTGAACAAAGGAAGCCCTTAAAAAGAAAATGGCCAAGAGCAGCATTTCATAAAATACATTGAAATCTCAACGGCTACCAAAGCAGTAAAATTGCTTGCTCTCCTGGTGAAGCCAAAACTGAAGTCTAACTGCCACCAACCTACTCCTTTAAACCTGTGTACGGTGATAGAATCACCCTAGGGCAAACATGGGGAGCCTGAGAGGCAGCTCTGGGACAGAGCATCTTAGAGGCAACCCAATACCATATACCTTAAGTAAGATATAAAGCGTCTTAATAGCAAGAAGATTTCAGGAGAAGTACCTCTGGCCACCAAAAATAAGTCAATGAACCAAAAATCCCAAGGAAAAAGGTAAAAAAGGTGGCCCTATAATGCCCAAAACAGGAAAACCTGGCTTAACATTGAGTCATGTGGCATCACAGAGAGGTAGCCAACTCATCAGGGGCTTCCTATTTAGAAACTGTGCCCAGTCACCTCTCTGCCAGAGACAGGAGTTAGGGGGATCACCTCCTCAGGGCCGCTACCATTTTTGCAGAGGGTCAATATGAGCCTGGTTCATGACAACATAACAGGTGCCCATATCAATTTGGCCCAAAAGGATATTTGTGGTTCAAGTTAACCAGGGAGCCCACATCATTAATTAGCTCAAGCAGGAAAGGGGTGAAGGTCCTACAGAAGACCTGGATCTCTCAAAGTGCCTGGAATATCAGAGGTGCCACAGTGTCTGCATCGGAATCAGGTAATATTATCCCCACCAATAATATCGCCATATGTATGGTCGTGGGGTAAAGCCATAGGCGATATTAGTGGGGATAATGTATGGGTTTATTGGGACCGGGGGTTGCAGCGGTGTCCCTCCACTCCATTAAAACAATTATGGGGGTTGCCGGGGTGTCCCCCGCAGGTTCCATGGCTTAATATCACTGAAAAATATGGCACTATTCTTGTATGGTGATATTTATGCGGGGATATTAACACATGGAACCATCCACTCTTTGTAAACAAAACCTAGCCATATTGTCCCTTCATGTTTTTGTTTGAAATGTCTGTAGGAACAGGTTTAAAGGTCGGTGGATTTGAGATTTAGCAATTTATCTTAGGTTTTACAACACTTCCTCTTAATTCTGTGTGCCCTGTTGTGTTGCCTACCTTCCAGCTGTTGTCTGAGGTTCTGTCCAGTCCAGTTAAGGGAGTATCCTTGTGAATTTCCACCCCCCTGTGGGTCAGGAAGTCCTCTAGAGCTTCTGGCAGCATCTGCATACCTTGTCGGAGAGACCACTGGCTCCATCTCTCTTCCTTGGCTTTGCTTATCAGTTCTGAGTCCTGCTGGGAATCATTTCCTACAGAGCACAAAAGGCAAAGGAACAAGCATCTGACATGGGTGCTACTGGCAATAGGGACACCATGCTTAATCTTTGCAATTTTGATTCGTTCATCTCTTGAATAATAAGACATTTTCCAAATGTGTCAGAAACGCTGGTAAAACATACATAATTAGCAGCAGGGAGCGCACATCCAGGGTTTGCTATTATTTCTGAAGATGACCAACAAAACTCATGAGAGCAAATAACAGCAAAGGAAGCAACTTGCTGCTAAAACAGGAGGACAAATATTTGATGGTGTTGAATACATAATTTTTTTTATCAAGCAATGCTCTTAAAATTCAAATTATGATTTTATCAGACAATATTTTTTTAGAACACAAATGACTTAATTTGTGTTATAGCAACAACTTCACTGCAAAAGGCTTTCTTTGTTAATATTAAATGAACCAAAGTGCTGCAGTGCTGAGAGACAAGGGATCTGTGGCTTAGGCATGAAGATCGCAATTGCAGCCTCAAGCTTTATTCTCTTTCTCCATCTTTACTTAACAGTTATTCCAAGAATATCATAAAAAAGAAACATTCAAGTGAGAACAAAGTATAAATAACCATATACATATCATTCCATCAAATAGGCTAAGCAGAACACAAAATAACATCACAATAATTTTCCACCTCTAAGCCCCAAAAATGGACACAACACACAACAGACATACAAAGGACAATGACGAGACATCCTCCCCTCCCACCCAACCTCTTGTCATTATTATGTCCCAATGCCAAACTTGCACCTCATCCAAATAAATCATTAAAGCACCCCCATGTCTCACTATATTCATTCTCCCGATGAAGTTTAGATGCCTGAGACCTCTCAAAATGTGAAAGCATTCGCAAATCCGCCAACCAATTTTCAGGATACAGCTGTTTCCTAGATTTCCACACTTTCATGATATGTTTTATTGCCATTAAGAACGCTCTAACAATACATTCTCATGATTTACAAGTTTCCTCAAATCTACCCTCAGCTTAGAGATAGACTACAGAAATAAAAGTTCGAGGAATTGATATACTTACCACCAGATCGGTCCAATATGCAAATAGGTCCCCCTTGAATGATCACAACCCCAACATAGATCAGTATTCGCCAATTCCCTTACACTCATTCTCACCGGCGTCCAATATATGCGACCCAAAATCTGTTGATGGATATACTGCATATTCAAGTCCATCTTGGCCTTTACCCTTACCTTCCAAGCATCATCCCATACTTTCCCGGACAATTCTCTTCCCAGCTCCGACACCCACGCCATTCGCAACCTCTCCTAAGAATCCCTCATACATTCCTGTAAAGGCATTAATTTAATATATGAGGAAAAACACCTGGGGCGTACTAAACAACTCACATACCTGGGGTTTACTACTCATTGGTCCACTCAACATTTGTTGCCTCTCTGTCATCAGTTGCACCAAAGATCTGTACCTCTCAAGCTCTCTATTACTCAACCTATGTTGATCAACCAACTCATCAAAGGAAATCATCCTTCCCTCATTCCATACATCCTCAATTTTCAAAATGCCCCTATTAGCCCATTCTCTCCAATTTAGCATTTTGTTCTCAATCTGTAATTAAGCCAAATAGAAGCCAAATACAAGCCGTATCATAAAAAAATAAAATCCTGCTCACACCACTGAATCCATGAATCCAAAGCAGATTTCGTAGCCACCAATGCTTCATACTTCACTCCCGAGTTTGGTAGCCTCCCATCAGAATATAAGAAATCTAAGGAAAAAGGACTAAGCCTCTCTCATTCCATTACAAGCCAAAAAGGGTCTGGTCCCCCTCCTCCCTTAAAATAATATGAAGCCTTTTTTAATAAGAACCCCTTATAGTAATTCTCCAACACCGGATAACCAAATCCCCCTTCCTTGACTTCAAGAATCATGATGAACCGTAGAATTTTTGGCCTTTTACCCATCCCCCACAAAAAGTCCCAAACAATTCTATCGATATGTTTGTGAATCCTCTTGGTAAATTTAAGAGGAAGCAACTGTATATAATATAAAACATTTGGAAGTAACATCATATTTATGGCATTAAGGCCCAAACGCTCAAAGTCAGCCTATCCCACCTATGTATGTCCCTTCACAAAATCGCCATCAATTTATCAACATTATACTCCACTGTCCTTTTAATATCACGTACCAAATAATTACCCAAATACATTACTGAAGCGTCAGCCCACTGACACTCCCAATCTAATAACCTTCTACTTGACGGACTCACATTAAGCGGGAAAACCACTTTTTTTTACCCCAATTTACTTTGTAGCCTGACAGATCCCATACTTCTTAGGTATTACCCAAATTGTTCGAACACGATTGTTCGAATTACCAAATTGACCGAAAGTCGAGGGTCCGAATTGACCTTTGCACAATTGACTGCACATATATATATATATATATATTTACATATATAATGGGGGTTGCGGGGGGTTTCCCCCCGCATATATGTAACAATTGACCTTCACAATTCGGTCAATTGTGCAAAGGTCAATTGTAATTCGAACAATTGTAGTTCGAACAATTCGTATACATCCACTTCTTATAACATATTCTTAAGAAGAGTCCCTCCATCAACTGGATTTGTTAACACCACCATCAAATCATCAGCGTATGCCAATATTTTCACCTCACAATCTCTCAATTTTCAACCACAAAGGTTCTATTCCTGCCTAATGAGTGCTAATAACGGCTCAAGAGCTAAATTGAATAAAAAGGTTGAGAGCGGGCAGCCAAAATGCTTGAGACAATACATCATTGACCCATAATTTAGCAGAAATATCATATTGTAAGGCTCCAATTGCATTCAGAAATTGCGGACCAAATACCATCTGAAGCAAAGTATAATTCAAAAATGACCAATTAACGCAATCAAACACAATCAAACGCCTCCTCAGCATCAAGAAAAGTATTTCTTTTGCCTTAGTGCTAGATAGAGCTATTATGTTCAATAAGGTCCTTATGTTATCATAACCACTCCTATTGCCCATGAATCCCACTTGCAAATAATCTATTAGCTCCCCTATATATTTATGCAACCTAATGGCCATGATCTTCGCAAAAATGTTTACATCCACATTCAACAGGGAAATAGTTTGGTAATTACCGCATTTGGAAGGATCTTTCCCTTGCTTAGGAATCAGTGTGATGACTGCCTCACGCATCGAAGGACATAACACCCCAACCGAAAGGAATTGATTATATAGGGCACACAATACAGGCACTAAAGCCGTGCTGAAAGATCTATAAAACTCCACAAGTAACCCACCCAAACCCAGGGAATTACCCGTACTGAGTTGACTAATAGCTTCCCTGACCTCGAAATCAGAGATCTGTGCGTCTAAAGCCTCTCTCCCTTCATCAGATAGACAGGGAATTTCTGTCTTAGCGAAGAGACTAGCTAACTTGTCTTCTTCAATCTGTGAACCATCCGAGTAAAGAGAAGCATAGAATGCTCTAAAGCATTCACAGATGTTCTAACTTCTAAACTTAAAGTCCCCTGTCTCAGCCTCAATTTTTTGGATAAACGATCTTTCAGATAATTCCTTCAATTTGTTAGCCAGGAGACGTCGCTGTTTGTCCCTCTTCTCCCAAAATGTCTGCTTCATGAAATATAAGCCTTTCTCTGTCTGTTCATCTATTGTATCTCTCAGTCTATCCCTTGCACAATCTAGCCTTAGCTTATCTTTCCTATATTTGGATAGAGCATATTTCTGCTGGAAGGCTCTTAATTCCGATTCTAGATCCTTAACTCTCCCTTCTCTCACCCTCCTTGCCCTGGACGTCCAATTAATCAACTACCCTCGTATAGTTGCCTTGAAAGCATCCCACACTTTCAGGCTATCCGTAGAATCTATATTTTCACTAAAAAAGTTATCAATGGAGGCACTAATAGCTTCACATCTTTCCTGCAAAATAAATGCTTTAAGTCTCCATTTAATACTATTTGGTCTATATTTAATCTGACTCATACTTAACTTCCCCAAAGAATGGTCTGAAAGGCATCCTTCCCCTCTGCTTACATCCAATACTTCGTCAACTGTCATGATTCCTGCCCCTCGTGTCCCCAGCCCTCCAAGATGTCAGGCTGGAGCCAGGCCACGATCACCTACATGGCCCTCAAGGGCCTCTCCATCCCTCCAAAGACCCACTTGGAGTCAGACTTGGCGCTTGTGGCACCAGACTCACTCACTCTCATAGGATAACATTGGGGATTGGACTTGTAGTGCGTTGTTGGGGACAAGATGGATACCCCCACATATTTCGGTTCCCAGAACTGCATGTGCAGTCTAGTCTTTTGGGTATGGTTCAGCCCAGAGACACCAGGGATACCCAGAGACTATTTAAGCCATGCCCACGCTGAGAAACATGCTTTGTGTTTTCTGCACCTGCAGCGTGACACTCACCGTGTTCGGATCTGTCTCCAGTAGGCCTGCATCTTTCTTCTGCGTTCAGCTCCTGCAAGAACAAGAACACTGTTAGGAACAGCCTTACCTTGCAGCGCTTCTGCCCATCATTCATCGCTGCTTCTGTTCTGCGGCCATCTTCGGCGGTGTCATTCCCATACTGGCACGCTGCTTCCTAAGGGAAAGGGAAAAGAACAGAAAAAAGGCATTAGTAAGCATTCAGCAAATCTTTGCTTATTTTTAAAGACTGTACGAGCTTCAAACACTTACCTGAATCCCAGCCGCTTTGGGGGTACTCTGTCTCCGGAACTTCTCCTCCATCTGCAAGAGGGAAAAGACACTGCAGGTTAGCATGGAAACATCTAGAGGCGCCGCATACCGTGCTTACTCACCGGATTTCTTCTTCATAACCGGCATCCACGCTGAAAACGTCGCGGCACCTAAAAGACACAGAAAAAGAACTCAGTTCAATACAAATACGAAAGGGTTGCATCGCGCATCGTGCTCTAACTCACCTTCAGCGCTACTCCTCTCAGCAGCACGTCACCATCCCCGGATGCCGGCCATCATCTAAGGAAGGAAAGGAACGAAGTTAGAGAACTGTTCAAAAGACTGATTATACTTACCTGTCGGACTCTTGCCAGTGAAGTAGCTAGGCAGCAACGAGCCTGCATCAATCAACGCTCCCCTGCGCTGAAAGCAGGATGCAGAGCACTCTTTCCAAGAAAACAAGGCAGAGTCTCCAGTCAAGTAGACTCCAGGGAAAGGTTCGAGGTCGTAAGAGGTCGGAACAGGCTGGGTGACGTCCCCGTCGATACCAGGTGAGCCTTACATCAACCAACTATCAGAGATCAGTAAGTAATCCAGCCTCGAATGTCGTGAACTGAAGAACAGAATGAGAACTCTTTCTTAGTAGGATGCAATGACCTCCACTAAGGCAAAGGTATCAAACTCCCAAAAGGCTCGACTTAAGTTTGAGACCTGTGAATCTACAAACTGATAATCTATCAAATGTGGCATCTAATACACAGTTAAAATTGCCCCCAAGAATAATGCGGTCACCATTCATACTCCTCCTCAGAGATTCTGTCAGTTCTTTGAAAAACCTGACGCCATTAGTGCACGGACTATACACTGATCCCACCATCATCACTCTTCCTTCACATTTTACATCCGCAAAAATAAAACGGCCTTCATCATCCATGAGTGCATGCTCTACTACAATACCCAACTTTTTACGAATTAATAACCCGACCCCCCTCGATCTTCCAGAATAACAATTCTGGTGCTGTTTCAAGGACCCCATTTTATACAGTAACAAAGATCAACCCAGACTATCCTTCCAATAACCATTTTGCACATACTAAATCTTCCCAACACTCTGAAATGAGGTAGTCAAAGAAATAATGGTGTAGATTGCTGTAATTACCCCACACACAAAGAACACATAAAACACAAAAACATAACACATAACTACATCAACCTGTTTTAATTGAAGAATGTCCATCAACCTGTCCAATTAATAAGGTCTAAAATATACAAACCTCCAAGTCTAAACTGTAAACTCAGAATGCTATGCCCAAAAACACATATATATCAATACATCCCTCCCTTATCAATCCCTAACCCTAGATATACTTCTCAATAATATCACAATGAAACTCCCTATCCTATCACTTAATGTCACCCCAATACCAAGACTCCCATATCCTAACACACCCATTGCCAAGTACCACCAAACCCCATAATATTCACACCCTTCCATAGCTGTCACTAACATCCTCCCCCCTCCCTCACATTGTCAGCACTATACCCTGACACCATTCCCTCACTAAAGAATCCACAATACCCAGTGATTGACCATTTTAGGGGATTGCATGAATAAGATTTACCAGGTTAATCACTGTAGTGACCTCCTTACTCCTAGTCCATAGTCCCCTTTCCTCCATACTTATGGGGACATCTCTCCGTCCTGTGGGACGGGACCGGAGCACTTTGTAAAAAGCATCCACATTTTTCAAAAAATGTGTCCTTCCTCTCTTTCTTGTGTGGGGCCAGGCGCGTGGCTGTAACCCCGCCCACCTTGGCTCCGCCCCGCGCATCGCCCATCAGTCCTTTTCTATCGCCAGGTCAAAGACCGATTAGCAATAACAGAGGAACCTTATTAGAGGGGACGACGGGCGGGCGTATGGAGGAAAGGGGACTATGGACTAGGAGTAAGGTGGTCACTACGGTGAGTAACCTGGTAATACTCCTATGTCGCGTCCCCTTTCCTTCATACTTATGGGAGATTCCCCAAGAACTCCTTACAGGAACTATGGGTGGATGGAAATACCCCTTACTGAAACAGGTTTTTTAGTACAGCCTGACCAAACTGAGCGTCACCTCTTGAGCTCATGTCGAGACAATAATGCTTACAGAAAGCAGATGGGGAGGCCCAAGTAGCTGCCCTAGCAATGGACTCCCAGGGGACATATTTCTGAAAAGCAACCGCAGCTGCCTTACCCCGCAACAGGTGTGCATGAATACCCTTAGGAGGTTTCAGCCCTTGGACAGTGAAGGACTCTGTGATGCAGGCGGCGATCCACCTAGAAATAGTTTCCTTAGACGCCTGCCTGCCTGTCTGCCCTGGCGGTTACCGAAGGTCACAAAAAGTTGAGAAGATCGATTGATTCAGATGGAATTCGGTCACCACCTTCGGTAGAAAGGCCGGGTTTGTCCGAAGGACTACCTTGTCCTTGTGAAAGACCATGAAAGGATGCTCCACCAACAATGCCTGGAGCTCACTCACTCTCCTTGCCGACGTAATGGCGACCAAAAAGGACACCTTCCAAGACAAGTACTTGAGGTCAACTGTAGCCATTGGTTCAAAGGGTTTATGGCACAGCGCCATCAGGACAACATTTAGGTCCCACGGCGGGTGCGGTGCGGACTACGAACCGGAGGGTAGAGGTGTGTCAAACCTGCAAAATGCCTCTTAACCACTGGGTTACTCAGAGAATACGAGCACTGGTCTGTAGAAAGATAAGCGGAAACCGCTGAAAGGTAAGTCCTGCATGACAGAACATGAACCCCTGACTCTGCTAGGAAGGACACGAAGGACAGCACCGTGTCAATCGTGGCCACCCTTAGATCCAACTTCTTCTCCAAACACCAATGACAGAACCTGAGCCATTTACTCTTGTACTGAGATCTGGTCGATGGTTTCCTGGCTGCCTGGATAAAGCACATGTTATCCGTAGACAAATTCAGATGCTCTAAAGACTTGAACTCAGGCACCATGCCGCCAAGCTGAGTGATTGTGTAGAGGGGTGCCACATCTGTTGTTCCCCCCTGGTGAAGAAGATCGGGAGTTACTGGTAACCTGATCGGTGGATACACCGACAGGTGTTGAAGTTCTGAGAACCAAAACCTGGCCGGCCACCACAGGGCTACAAATAGAAGGGAACAGTTCACTGAGTTCTTCAACTTCCAGATCGCACGGTGAACTAGAGGCAGAGGTGGGAAGGCGTAAGCTCTCATGTTGTGCCATGGAATCTCGAGAGCAACCCCCAGAGAGGAGGCTCACAGCCCCCCTCTGGAGGCATACCGAGGAAGCTTCTTGTTCACCGCTGTAGCGAAGAAGTCCACCTCCGGTGTGCCCCAACGCGAGAAAATCCATGAGAGGACCTCTGCCTTCAATTCTCACTCGTAGCTGACCACCGTCCGCCGGCTGAGGGCATCCGCTGTGACATTCAGCTGGCCCGGGATGTGCACTGCAAGCAGCCAGACACCATGAAGCACGGCCCACTTCCATATCTGGATGGACAGGTCCACGAGGGGGGGGAGACTTCGTTCCCTCTTGCTTGTTGATGTAATACATTGACACCATGTTGTCCGTGCGTATGCGGACCACCTTGTTGACAATGAGCGGTCTGAACGCCCTGAGCACTAGGAAGATCGCCAGGAGCTCCAAGTGATTTATGTGCAGGAGCTTGTCCTGAGGCGCCCAGAGGTCCAAGACCTGAAGAAGATCTAACGTCACACCCCACCCAGAAGGGAGGAGGCCGTCGTGATCGTCACCGTGGGGGCTGGGTCCTGAAACCCCACACCCACCGACAGGTGTCTGAGAGACGACCACCAATCCAGGTCCACTCTCATGGAATCCGTAATCATTATCAGTTTGGAATCCGGGTCCACAGCCTGACGCCAGGAACTCCGAAGAGCCATATGGGTCCGTCTCATCTTGAGACGAGCAAGAGGAAGAGCCAGTACACACGAGGCCATGAGGCCCAGAAGCCTCTGGAACCACGAGGCCGACATGCTCTCCGACTGCGCAAACATCCGACACGCGGCTAACAGATCCGCCATTCTGTCTCCGGTCAGATACACTCTGCAGTCGATCGTGTTCCAACGAAAACCCAGGAAAATCAGATCCTGTGAGACCGTCATGGAGGATTTCCGCCAGTTCACCGACAGCCCAAGATGGAACAGGAGCTGAAGGAGAGACTGGAGGTTACCCGCTGCTGCCAGCGGAAAAGGGCTGTGTAAGAGCCAGTCATCCAAATAAGGATACACATGGATACCCTGTAGACAAAAATAGGCCGCAATCACCGCCATCATCTACGTGAAGACACGCGGCGTCGAGCTGAGGCCAAAAGGAAGCACCCGAAACTGGAAGTGCTCCTCTCCCAAAGAAAAGCAGAGATATCTCCTGTGTGGATTCCAAATCAGGATATGCATATACGCGTCCTGAAGGTCCACAACGCTGAGCCAATCGCCCATCTGTAAGGAGGAGCGTATCTGGCTGGGCATGATCATCTTGAATTTCTCTTGGGGTAGGAAAAGATTGAACTGGGAAAGGTCTAGGATGGTGCGCAGGCCAGCCTGGTTGGGTTTGGGCACAGTAAACAGCCGGGAGTAGAAGCCCTCCCCTCGCTCCCAAAAGGGAACGGGTTCCACAGCTCTGAGGTCCAGAAGTTTCTGAACTTTGGCCTTGAGGGAGGGTGAGCCCGGCAGCTGAAAAGGAGTGTTGAGGGGTGGGGTAGGGGGTAAAGGTAAGTGGAAGCCCGCTCGAGCGACTGACAAGACACATCGGTCTTCTGTGATGGTCTGCCACGCCTCCCAATGAGACGCAATGCGTCCTCCCACCGGGGACTCGTGCGAGCACGGAAAACCCTCATTTGGTAGGCTTATCGGTGGCGGTGCCACATGAACCTGATGACGAGGCTGAGGAGCGAGAGAAAAACCACGTGCGCTGTTGTCTACGGAGGTTATTCCTCGCTGGAGTATCCACTTTTCGGTATTTCCGGTCGAGGAAGCCCCTGAAACCAGAGGAGGGTCGACTTTGTGACAACGGTCTCTTGGATTTGAAAGGAGCTTTGACCAGAACAATGATTTAGCTGTCTGAGTGCTATCCTTGGTCTTGGTGAGCTCTACATCAGTAGAAGAATGAAAAAGCTCCTTACCATCAAATGGAAGATCCAACATCTTGTCTTGCACTTCCTTAGAAAATTCAGTGGCATGCAGCCATGCCTGCCGTGAGGTATCAACCCCCAGCATAAGGCCCCGAGCTGAGGTGTCTATGTGATGAGCCGCAGCCTTCAGGAGATCCTGGGCCAAGACCCTGGCATCGGAAAGGCCTCCTTTGAAGTCCTCCAGCTTCTCGACCGGGATGTGCTCCTCAAACTCCGACAGACCTTTCCACATCTGCATGTTATCTCCCGCTAATATCAACTCAGCGTTGGCCTGCCTAAGCTGCAAGGCCGAGTTGGCAAAAAAATGTCTCCCTAGGGAGTCAAGGAGCTTGTCCTCCTTTCCCAAGACCTGAGTAGCCGTCGTGGAAGAGGGTGCTGCAGGTCTGGATTGCAACGTGGCCGCAGCCACCACTGTGGAGGAGGGAGGCGGACAAGACGACAGGGCCACCTCTTCCGAGGAATGTAGCCTGTACTTCGCGTCAATCTTTTTATTTACAAAAAGTCCTGAGTGTGGCTTTTCCCATACTCTTCAGACCTCGGCCAGAACGTCCTTCTGCAGGAACAGGCCGATACACTCCAAGGGAGACAGGGTGAACGCCCCAGAAAGCACGCCCTCTTGCGGAGCGGGTGCCTCGGGCACCGGAACATCTAAGAAACTCATGTCCAGTACCCGGTCATGAAAGGCTCTGATAGAGCGGGGAAGGTCCTCGTTGTCCTTGAGGATCATCTGACAGGTCAGGATCTTGCTGAGCCATGCCAGGAACTGCCTTGTCCACTGGGGACAATGGAGGCACAGGCGAAAGAGCCGGGGGAGGCACCACGGGCAAGGGAGGTGCCGGCGGAACCACTGGAGGAACGGGTGGAGCCGGAGGCACAGGTGGACATATCTCCTTGAAAAGCCCTTTGAAATATTCCCTCATGGGGTCGGTGCGCATAAGCGCTTGAAATTTACCGAAAAAGGCGTCCTCAGGAGATTGCTTCAGAACCTGAGGAGGCCTCTCATGAGGTGGACAAATCCACGGAGGTAACGGGGAAGGGTGCCATGCCGGCCCCTCCACCGACGTATCCACATAAATCAAAGGTGCCGCCCCCGCGGCCAATGAAACATTGTGCGGAAGAGGCATCCAGGCGTTCCAATCATAAACCGGCCGGTAAGGATGCGCACAAGGGACCTTAGGTTCACCCAAGGGACCGAACCCTACACCAGAGGCCGATGGCGTAGTTGTAGGGGTAGCACCTAAAATGGCTGCCGTGGTCTTGGCTGGAACGGGCGCCATTTTGTCCTCATCTGAGGGGAACTGCGGCACGTGAGGAAGTGAGGCAGGGGTCCCCGTCGATGGATCAGGGGTCTTAATCTTAGCCTTAACATAAGGAACCCCGGCAGAGCCAGTACTATGAGGCCTGGAATGTTTTTGAGACATACCAAATGCCAACTGAGCCTTTCGAAGGAAGGACCTCAGCACTGCCGGTAAAAGAAGAACTTTGCTTCTTTGCCCCCTCAACAGATCTGGTGTCACCACAAGAGCGGGAACAGTGAGCAACCGCTTTCACCGACAAGGCCTTGTCCGGCCTCTCAGAACTGTTGGTAGTTTTAGCCTCTGAACGAGGGACCTCGGACCCAGGCCCGGTAACAGCCTTATATGCACGGGCCCCGATCATCCGTTCGGTAACAAGCCCAGCCAAGGCCTCGGGGCGCACCCTGGTCTTGTTTTTGAGGGAAGCCGACAGAGAGGCCTCAGAGCGAGCTCCGGTACCCCACGATTCAGTAGAACTGGGTCTACAAACAGCCCCCACAGGAGGGGCCTCGGAGTGTACTCCGGTGTTCATAGGCCCCTTACAGAGACCCTGAGAGAAAACTCCGGTAGAATTATTAGGCCCAACGGGCACCTCAGGGCGAACCCCGGTAACAGAGCGATCAACGCCCCTCCCGGACCGAGAGGAATCCGGAAAGGTATCCCCTGGCCGGGGTGCTCTGAAAAGTAAAGAACTTACCGGGCGTTTTTTCTTCTCGTCGATGAACGCCTGAAAATGCGAAGGAGGAGTTTGTCGGAACACCGCCTCCCACCGCTCCAACCGACGTTGAAGTGCCCGGACCGAAAGGGAGTGCAGTAAAAAGAGGAGTCCCAACAGTTTTCCCGGACCCAAACACTCTAAACAAAGAGGATGGGGATCCGCCCTCGCGAAGCGACGGTGACACGATGAACAATCTGGAAAGTCTAACTTGAAAGACAGACAGACTAATAAACGAACGCTAGCGAGAGCCAGAGAGGAAAAAAGGGAAGAAAATCTTCCGAGGATGCAAGTGCGTCCGGCCCCGATCGAGCGGAGAAAAGGACTGTGCGTGGGGCGGAGCCAAGGTGGGTGGGGTTACGGCCGCGTGCCACACCCCACACAAGAAAGAGAGGAAGGACACATTTTTGGAAAAATTTGGATGCTTTTTACAAAGTGCTCCGGTCCCGTCCCACAGGAGGGAGAGATGTCCCCATAAGTATGGATGAAAGGGGACGGGACGTAGGAGTAAAATCTAACCTTGCAGCTGAAGCCCATATGGCATCACTATTCTACTAGGTTAAAAGTCTCAGCCGACGTTACAAAAAGAAAGTACAGGACATGTTCCAAACCACCTGCAGACATTACCATGACTGTCTTTCCACCGAATCCAAAAATCTTCATTGCCACTCGCCGTGGATCAGCACTGCATAAGTCATGCAGCACTGTCATTTGCTCGCAGCAGTTCGTATAACACCCATCTATAACCTTCCAACACTACCAATTCCGTAACTTCCATACGATGTAGTGAGTAGACTCCTCCAAGCGCTCTCTCATCGCTTCTTTAGGAGCATATATGATGCAAGAGGCTCATTATCAAAAGATGATCGCTGAAAGAGCCCTGTAAAGGACAGAATATAGGTGGGGCTCTGAACACAGCACTAGCAAACAATGAACAAGTTCCAGCCCTTCTTTGCAAGCAAACATCATCACAACCTCAACCACCCCACCCCTCAAACATTGTAATTAGCCAAACCCTTAGTGCTAATGAAGCCACAAGGAACCCTAAAAGGAAAACAGGGCC
Organism: Ambystoma mexicanum; assembly: GCF_040938575.1. Classification (NCBI taxonomy): domain Eukaryota; kingdom Metazoa; phylum Chordata; class Amphibia; order Caudata; family Ambystomatidae; genus Ambystoma; species Ambystoma mexicanum. The sequence goes on from NC_090921.1 coordinate 1,492,721,563, forward strand.
CAGAAGCTGGGATCTGAAACAGCAATAAAAAGGTGCACGCTTTTATTGCAGATCCTATATATATATATATATATCACAAAGAGCAGTATTTGTTAAAAAAAAAAAAAAAACTTATATAGCCCCATAGAGTTCAGGCAAGTGTGCGAGGGCCTAAGGTAGGATTTCTTTTACCACCCTAATTGACTCAGCGGGTATGTGGATGCCATCTTTCAATGCCCACAAAGTCATCAAAGTATCCATTGTCCTAGATAGCGAACAGCGCTGTCTCCTGAGTAGCGGTGCTAGGATCACGATCTTTCCTAAGCACTTGTTTTTGCAGAGTGGTGCCTAATTTTGCTGCAGCCAAGATGAGGGGAAAGGCGTAACAGCAGGGGTCACGTGGTGGCACCACTGTAGCCGGGATTCAGATATCACCATCTATCGTTTCTGACAACGGAGGCCTAACACAGGCGCCAGCCCGGCCCAATAGGAAACAGATTAGAAGTTCACATCGAAGTCAGTCAGTCAGTCAGAAAAGGTTATTTCGGATTAAAAAATCCATAAAACACATAAATCCAAGCAATACATACAATTAATAAAACCCTTCCCTTGAGAACATCCACAAAAACCACATTCTGCATCTTCAAAGACAGTCCCAGAATAAAATACCTAATAAAATACAATATAAACTGCCGTTACCGCAACAATATCAAACCTACATTTTGAATACCCTTCCCAATGTAGCTAATCAGGGGAGTCAACAACACTCCTCGCCCTGTAACCTCAATAACCCATTTCTAAAATACATTGCTCTTTTCAAAAAGGTAAGTAAAGCCCATGCAACCAAAACAGAGTCTGTGCTTAACAGAAATAAAATATCCTTTCTGTAATGGCCAATCTTAATTTTCCTAAGGACTGGAATTATTGTCGATCTCTGTATCCCTATGTACCGTGGGCAAAATAGTAACAAATGCACCCAGTAATATACCCACACACCGGACAAACAGCAGTATCCGGATAGCCTTTCCAGTTCACTGTGTTCCCCCGCAAACTGAGACAATCAAACCTTGCCCTAGTGAATAGCCACCAATCTTTTTTATACGAACCACAAATTAAGTAGGGTTGAATCACCAAAGGCCGACTAATCATTGCATGCAATTTAACAGTGTTATTTTCGTACTGTAAAAGTATTCTCTTCCTGACAAACACTTCGCCCAAAACAGGTTTATAACAATTCACCTCTGTTTTAGTTTAAAGGGCAGCTGGAGAAAAAAGAATACTTAAATTAGCCTCTTCTAGAGCTTTAGCTATATAATCAAGCCATGGAATTATTTGCCACCCCGTCCACCCCAAAACAGATCTAATAATAAAATGGCAAAGAGAGGCATGTACATTCGACCACCTCCGGACCCAGAAGATTATTGGGGCCAACGCCCACTGATCCCCCCCAAAATTCCAGACCCATTTGTCTGTGGATAGAAATACTTGCTGAAGAATTAGGGAGTCCCAGAAGTCTCCTGAAAAATGGATTCTCCTTGACTTGTACCTCATCCGCTTTCGGGAAACCCCACAAAGGTGCCCCATATAGTGTAACTGCCTTTGCTTGTGCTACATATATCTTGGCTACCACATGCCTACTTGACTTTTGAATCTAGGTGAACCTCCGCCACCTTAGTCAATGCAATCTAATGTGTATTAGCTGTCTATTTTGACTTTTGAATCTAGGTGAACCTCCGCCACCTTAGTCAATGCAACCTAATGTGTATTAGCTGTCTATTTTGACTTTTGAATCTAGGTGAACCTCCGCCCCCTTAGTCAATGCAACCTAACATGTATTAGCTGTCTATTTTGACTTTTGAATCTAGGTGAACCTCCGCCCCCTTAGTCAACGCAACCTAATGTGTATTAGCTGCCTATTTTGACTTTTGAATCTAGGTGAACCTTTGCCCCCCCTTAGTCAATGCAATCTAATGTGTACTAGCTGTCTACTTGACTGTTGAATCTAGGTGATCCTCCTCCCCACTTAGTTAGCACAAACCAGTGCGACACTAGCTACCTTATGACTATCACACTCATATGAAGCCCGCCACACCTAATACATGCAATCCAAAGTGATTCATCACGCCCTTGTGATTCGGAAGTCCACTGCACAGCTCCTAGGAACCTAACAACTTAGGAACCAGCTGACACCAGACACTTGCCCACCGCTCGCACCTCCTCCCACCAATATGTACCTACCGGGTATATATTCAGTACTGCTGAGAGTCATCCTCCACCTTATGCACGCATCTAGTCATCTCAGCCCCCCCGGGCCCGACGAGCATGGCTACCACCCCTCCACTCACCATGTACCTCTCTACTCTGTGCAACCTCGCCGCTAGAAATTCTAAACTACGTGCCAGACTCCCCAAAATATATGAGCCCAGAGCTAGGGATACTACCCTCACCAAACTGTCCCCAGCCTCACATCATGGCTTTCCCCTCCAACAAATGCACAAACCCACCCAAGCCCAGCCAAACGAATACTATAACCAAACATAAGTCTCGATTTTCAACCTCTACACCTACTACGAGAAAACCTACCACTACACCCTTAAGAGGGGCCTTAATCAATGCGAGATCTGTATTAGCTCACGCGTTAGACATAGCAGACCTCATCCTAACTGAAGAACTAGACTTCTTAGCCATCTTTGAGACCTGGCTTCATGCAGCAGCTGGCCCAGCCCTTGCGCTAGCCATCCTTGAGGATTTCTCCATCCTCCGAGCAGACAGAACTGACTCCAGAGGCGGGGGCCTGGCTATAATCGCTAAAACCCACCTCAACCTTAAACCCGACACCTCCGATCACTACTCATCTTGTGAATTGCTCACAGCCAAACTCCCCACTACTAACTCCCAAACCATCACCATCCACCTTCTATACAGACCCCCAGGTCCCCTAGGCTCCTTCGAGGAAGACCTTAACTCCATCCTCTCCAACAACCTAAAGAATACCTCCCAATGCCTCCTCATAGGAGACTTTAACCTTGGCTACAATGACTCTAAAGACACCCAAGCGTCCGCCATTAATAACTCACTGTCAGAACTAGGCTTCACCCAAAGAGTGTCAACCCCCACTCATAACAAAGGGAGAACTCTTGACTCGATAGCAGACCACAACTGCGCGATTTCCATCACTGCCATCACCACGCAACCCTGGTCAGACCACCACCTCCTCTCCTTCACACTTGAAGCGCCCAGCCCAATCGCTAACACCTCCCTAGCCACAGCCATCTCGACTAGAAGCAAGAAAAATATAACTGTGGAAAAACTCATCCCTCTCATTCTACTTACATTGAACCAACTCCCTGCCAACTCCAACCCCCACCTCTTGGTTGAAGGCTACAATAGCATGCACCTAGCCCTAGATGCCATCGCACCACTAAAGCTGAGAAAACCCAAGCCAATAAAACACTTGAATACCTGGTTCACGCCCCACCTAAAAGCTGTCAGATCAGAGAAACGCAAAAAGGAACAAATATGGAGACAAGCTCCCACAGACAGCAACACGCTGATCCTCAACAAAATAGTTTCCACCTATAAAAAAGAAATCCTCCTCGCCAAACAAGAATCTTACAACCTGAAAATACTGCATGCCAAATCCAGCACTAAAGAATTGTTCACCATACTAAAAGAGCTAGAAACACCGATCCCGGCCCCAGACACCTGCAAAAAAGACAAACAATGGTGCACCAGCATCCAAAATGCCCTATCCAACAAAGTTGCAGGCCTCCAAATCAAAATTAACAACAAGAAAGAGACTTTATCCAACTCCAAACCCATAAACACCCCCTCAGGCACCATCCCTCAACACCCTTCCCCGAACCCCCTCACTCGCTTCAGCTTCTCCAAAGTTTCCACTCTAGAAATGGAAAAAATCATACTCGGCCTCAAGCCTTCTAACTGCCAAGGCGACCTACGCCCACCTCAAATCATCAAAGACGAAGCCAGAGACCTATCCCTGTTCATTACCAAACTCATCAATGCCTCCTTCTCTTCAGGTACTATCCCCAACAACCTAAAAGAATCGTGGGTCCTCCCCCTACTGAAAAAACCCAAATTCGACCCAGCAGTACCCACCAACTACAGACCCATCACCACCGTCCCCTTCCTACTAAAAATCCTACACAACACAGCCTACCTACAAATTCAAAAATTCCTTGAACAAAACCACCTCCTAGGAGTCCGGCAATCAGGATTTAGACCCCAACACGGCACAGAAACTGCACTCATCGACCTCAAGGCCCAAATTGACACTCTGAGAGATAATGGGAAAACTGCCTTACTGCTCCTCTTAGACCTTAGACCTTGATAACAAAATCCTATGTAGCAACTAAGACTCGTCTGCCCACTTTCCCCAAGAAGCTATTGGCTGGATCACATCATTCCTGAGCAACAGGTCCATGCGCGTCTTCTCCACCACGGCCTCCGCTGACCCATTCCCATCACATGTGGGGTCCCTCAGGGGTCTTGTGTCTCCCCCACACTGTACAACGTGTTCACTAAGCCCCTGTTTGATGATCTTGACGGTTTGGGTATCACCTAAACTAACTATGCTGATGATACCCAAATCCTAATCCCGTTGACGGGAGATTACAACACGGATTTGGCCTTGGTGAACAAGGTGTACCTCATCATCCAGGCATGGATGGCCTTCCATAGTCTATGCCTGAATGATGACAAGACCGAACTCATCATCCTGGGATCAGCCTCGAACTTAAACAAATTGGACTTCAACTACTCCAGCTTTACCATAGACGGCAACCCTATCAAGGTAGCTAAGGAAGTGAAAACACTTGGCATCTACCTCGATTCCACCCTCTCCTTCCATAAACAGGTCAGCTCCATGGCATCCACCACAGCCTACACATGCAAGCTTATACGCTCAGCCAAACCCTTCCTCTCCAACCAAAGCTGCATTACTCTAGCCAGAGCTCTCATACTATCAAAAATGGACTATTGTAACTCCCTCTATGTAGGCGCTAACAAACAGATTACCAATAAAATCCAGATCCTACAGAACAATGCCCTCAGAGCAGCGCTTAGCTTCCCTAAAAGAGAACACATCTTGAATACCAGAAGAACGCACAACTGGCTCACTAATTCGGACAAAATCCTGCTTAAGGTAGCCTCCCTTACCCACAAATGCCTTAACAACGCAGCTCCTCGTTATCTAACAGACAGAATAACCAGATACACGCCCAACAGACACACTAGAAACCGCAATGCTAGCCTGCTCGCTGTTCCCAGATTCAAGCGAGTGAAAATGGGCGGCAATAGCTTCCAGGTGAAAGCAGCCCAACACTGGAACACACTACCACCCTCCGTCAGAGCACCACAAACCTACCACCAATTTAGGCGTAACTATATCCAATGGCTTAAGAACAAAGACCAATAACCGACACCCTGTAACTACTACAAAAATCTCTCAACCTGGAACTCTGTCATAATTCTACTCTGTCTCTATGCACTTACTCATTGTGCCATTGGATGACAATGTATATAATAATGTAATGTATATAATAATGTAAATAATGTACTGAACTGTAACTAAGCTGAGAATATACCTGTAATGCTTGCGCCCTCAGACCTTCCAGTCCGGTGCACCATATAAAAAAACAAACAAGCGGTTGACCCTCACAGCGGGGCATAAAATGAAAAATGCCCCCTATTTGTTGGCTCAACTTAGCCGATTGTTTGATTAGATGCGACTTCCCAGTGAGAGCTTCCGAAAATCTAATCCCTAGGTAATCAAAAACCTTCACCCTGGGCATGACTTCTCCATCACATATCATGGGTCGCATTAATGCTGGCCGTTTTCTACCAACACAGGCCATTACAGCCGATTTTTTAGAGTTGATCTTTAACCCCAAATTGCTCATGAAGGCTGCATATGCATTAATCAGGATCTGCAATGCTCTCGGTGTCCTGGGTAACAGTACGGTATCATCCGCATATGCCAGCACAGGAAACGCCCGACCCCACCCCCAGTACCAACAAGTCCGCCAAAATATTTAGCAAAGGCTTCAAGAGGCTGTTAATATAGAGGCAAAAACATAATGGAGCCAGGACACATCCCTGCCTCACCCCACACCTGACCTTAAAGCAAGCTGTGCAATGCCCCCCTGGACCACTGCGCACAAATGCCTCATTGTCACTGTGAACTTCCATTAAAACCCTCAATATGTTCCCCGGACAGCCCAAGGACCTAAGCACTTGCCAAAGCTTTGACCTGTCTATCTTGTCAAACGCCATGCTCAGGTCCATAAACGCTAAATACACCACCTCTCCCCTACAAAAGACTGAGTTGGCCACAAGGAGATACAAATTGAGACTCTGCTCTATGGTTCCTACTCCTGGGCAGAAACCAAACTGGATGTCGGATAAAACTGACTGCTGCGTCAACCAGGATTCAATATGCCCTAATAGTATTCTCCCAAAGATCTTAAAAGAAGTGTCCAATAGTGATATTGGCCTATAGGCAGGTGGGCTTGTATGATCCCCCTACTTGAATATAGTAAATATAAATGCCCTTTTCCAAGATGGAGGATATCTACCTGATTTCATGCAAGCGTTAAACACCACTGTTCGGAGAGGAGCCCACAAATCCAGGGGGTCCTGAAAGAGCTCTGAAGGTATCACATCAGGGCCCAGCGCACGATTATGAGTTTGCTGCCTTATAGCCTTAGTCACCTCATCCAGCCCAAACCTTAGGCAGGAGGAAATTGGGTCTGCACATCCCCTCATATTCTCTCCCCTAAACAGATTCCCAAAGTGCTCCAACAGGCTGTTTCCATCACATGAGTATCACTATCCTCATTAATCAAACAACCCCTAGGTCCCTTCTTCACAAACTCCCAGAAGGCCTTCTGGTCATTCCTTTTCGCTGCGTCCAGGAAGCCCTCCCAAGCTGCCTCTTCTATTGCCAATTTTCTTCTCTTTAACTCTGCTTGATAATGTACCCTGGCCTGAGTGATCTGTCTTCTACTAGTGGACGAGGCCTTTAATATCTTCAATAGTTCTCTCTTTGCGCTTCTACAGGCCTCTTCAAACCAACCCTTGCACGACACTAGGCCCTTACCTTTATTTACTCACATGAATTTTTCCAAAAAGGCTCCTACCAATTCAACAAACTGATCCACAATTTGCCATAGCGATGAACTGCCCTCCAATATACCATGTAATAGAGCTGCATTCATTGAGATGGTTTCAAAATTCAAGTTCTTCTCCTTTATTGACCCCCATTTAATTCTTCTTGTCCCGGGAACCACCTCCTTGATTAGACAGGGTACAGAATCAATTTGGGGCCCCCAACCTCAACATCCTCTTTAAACAAAGACGAATGGGATGGTGGTTCACATCCTGGATCACTTGAAAACTTATGGCCTGATCCCAAAAATTCACAGAAATACAGAAATAGTCAATTATTGAGGAGTCCAAATGATTATTAAAAGTCACCAGGCCTGGAATATCTGGGGCCAAGCGGCCATTAACAGTCTACAACCCACATTCAGTCAACCAAGAACGCAATTGGAGTCCCTTAGTACAGATCCTGGCATCCCTCAATATTGGGGTAGGAATATTCACAGACTAATCCTCCAGAGGATCTAATAGGTCCTTAGCCATACCCTGTCCCATTTTAAAATTAAAGTCGCCGCCCCATTTAAACAATTCATTACTACTCCTTCCTGAAGACAACAAATCCTCAATAAATCTCTTTACTCTGCCTAGTCTGTCCACCTCTGCTTTATGAGGGCTATTATAGAAGTTAATAATACAAATCGATTCGCCCCTCGAGGAAGAGAGAAGCCACTGATGCATACAAGCTGAACGTGCTCCCGGTTCCAATCATACTATCGTAAGTACATACATTGTACTCAGCGTTCCATCAAATCCATCAAAGTTATTAGATCGCACGCCGCCTACCTCTGCAAAGAGTAACTTCCAGTGTCAGTGATCTTCTCAGCTCCTCATCCATAGAAGTCACTCCCTGTCTCCAGAACGTAAGGAGCGGGTCTCCATGGTAGTACGTGCGCCGGTCGCTTCCTTTTACCACACTCATCCATAGTCCACGCATAGGTTCCAGCGTGAAATGACTCGACGCTCATCGCCTCCCAACCAAAGTGTGCAGTGCTTTCCTTTAATCATTCGCACATCTCCACAGCATTATTCAATCCTCTTCAGCATTCCAATCATCTGCTAGCCAAATAAAAAAAGGTCATCTTCCTCTAAAACAACTATGTCAATAATTAAAATGTTAAAATATGAACTAACCAAGCAACTAAAAAAGAACATTAAAGATGATAAAAAAAGAAAAAATCATTGTGCATAAAGTCACCTTTTTTTCTTGGAAGGCACGCCCTTGTGAGGCTCAGAGGCAGTTTCCAAAGGAGCAAAGTTAAGATCTGTTAGAAAGGCTTCAGCACTTTTACAATCTGAAAAGCAGTGGGTCTGACCATCTACCACCACCCTAAAAATAGCTGGATAAACCATATAATATTGAATTGTTTTGCTCCTAGCCTTCTCCTTTGCAGCATTGAACAGTCTCCTCGTATCCAATACATACCCGCTTAAGTCCCCAAAAATCATGATTTTATGTCCACCCCACGCCAAATCAACCAACTCACGTGATTTTTTAAGTATGAGTTCTCTAGTGGGGAATCTTAGGAACTTCACTATTAAATGTCTTGGTCTTTGACCCACTGCCGGTTTCTGGCCCAAGGTCCTATGTGCTCTCTCCATCTCCAAGGGGGTATCTGGATTAAATTTCAAAATTGTAATCAAGGCCTTCTCCAAAAATGACATAGGGTTTCCACGTTCCACATTTTCTGGAAAACCAGCCACACGGATGTTGTTTCTCTGTGAATAGTTTTCTTGCTCTGACAGTTTAAGCACCAGTTTTTCATTTTCTGCTTCTAAATCTCTGATGTTATCATGTAATTTCACAGTCTTCTCATCAGTGGTGGTCGAATGATCTTCCAATGCAGCAACTTTTGCTGTAAGATCTGAGTATTTCTCTTCAGCATTAATCATCTTGGCCTTTATCTCTGCAATTTCCAGAGTCACCTTAGTGAAAAGCTCCAAAAGCTTATCCTCTCTTGTCTCAGATTCATCACTTCCCTTATGTCGCTTCGCTGGCTGGGAGGTTTCTGTTGAGTTTAGGTCAGTCATAATGCCAGAGGATGTAATTTCAATCAGGACACAGGAGCACAGCCTCTATGCTGCCATCTTCAGAAGCAGACAGTTCTAGAATCCTCCTCAAGCTTTATTCTGAGTCAAAAAATGTGTGGACGACTTGTGTGCTGCCGCACGGCCACAAGCATATTCCCAACAAAGCCTTGACTTAGCCAATGAGCAGAGGAGAATCATGAACTTCTACCTGTAACAAATCTGGGCAACAGGACATCCACACTCAGGAAGTACCATGGAGGGGGGTCAAGAGGTCACTATGCACAGACCGCCTGATGCCAAGGTGAAAGACTGCCTACATAAGCTCTTGCTCTGCATGCTAATGAAAAATCATATAAGGCTTTAGCAATTACAGTTGGGGGAGGAGGTGGGGCACGCTGCCCCCACCCATTCACACACCTAGAATGAAAATGGTACACAGATGTCCCCACTACAGCAATTAGAGTCTACAAAGTATCAGGTATTAAAGGGAGGTGGTTTTGACAAGTGGGGGAGTTTGGAGACCAGGAGATGGCAGACAGACGTGCATATAGAGCGAAGAGGAGAGGGTGGATGAAAGAGCATAGAAGAGAGTTCAAGGAAGGTGTAGAAGCGAAGGATCAAGAGAGCAGATGGAGGCGAGAAGAGGGAAAGCAAGTTGGTGGAGGAGGGAGAGAAGAGGAGTAAGGCGTGCATTGGTGTTGACGTGGTGACAAGGGGTGTAGGTATAAAGTTAGCATTGGCTCATGTCAGCTTAAAGAGCATGTGTTATGATTTACTGCCACCAAAACACTTGATCTTAAGGCGATAGATCAACGGTGGGGCTGGGCAATATAGTTTTGGAGATATATCGATATTTTTTCAAAATCGATATAGGATGAGATAATATCGTTAACATCGAGATATATACATATATATGCATTATTACATATGCTACCATTTTGTATTCACATTTTGAGAATACACACAGCTGTATAAATATCAAACAGGAAGAAGAACCCTGTATGTGCACTTTATTTTGATCAACGTCTTATAAAGGTGTTTGTGACATTGCACATGTAGTTAGCGGATTACAACTGAGCATTTAACTCACATAAACAGTATTGAGATATTTAACGTATATCGCCATTAAGCCCAAAAATATAGAGATATAACCTTTGGTCCATATCACCCAGCCCTTATCAACGGATAAGATTATCACAAGATGGCGGTTTCCAACCTGTGCGGTTCGCATGTCCAAATGTCAAAAAAGAAAGTAATATGCATCGGAAAAAGAAATTGTATCGATATATGTTCAAACATACATGCCATTTCCAGTGGGCCCAAAACGTCTCTGGTAATTAACCCTTCAAGTTGTGCATCTGATTTATTGAAGATGATTTAAATGATTCATTTGAAGATCATATTCTTCAAGTTTATTTTTCTAAAGAGACGATTGGAAAAAGAAGGAGAGCATAGGCAATGCATAGAAATAATTGCGGCCCAACTCCTTCTGCTGTTTCTATCCCAGATCAGATTTAAGGAGATGGCAATGATGTGACTACATCACTAAATTCTCTCTAGCATGTTAGCTTGTTGAGTGACATGTGGAGGCTAATGCTTGATTTTGCTATTGCACAGCTGGGTAATATGATAATTCACTTTATCACTAACTCCGCATGAAGCCACAGACTGCTTTATGAACTGGAATTGTCATTAAAACCATCTGGCATGAAAACAAGGCGCTGCCTGAAGTGAAGGTAAGAAGGTAAACTTGCATTGATGGCTGCACAATGAAAGGCTGAGTGGGGGGGAGTGGGGTTTGGGGTAGGACCTGCAATTGTCCATGCGAAAATGACTTCTGAGAATTAAAAAAATGAGTTACTAACATTTAAATATGTCCACCAGTTGTATTACAGACTGTTAAAAATATCGAAATTAGATAAATGTTCAAGTACCTTCCCAGAGGGGAGCAGCCAGTCAATAAAACTTCTTAGGACCAGGTTTGAGAAAGAAGTATCTGCCAGAACAGGTTTCTATTCATCACTGTTAATACGTATGTGTCTGATGGGATGCTTGAAAGAGTGGACAAGCTTGTAAGCAAATCTGTGGGAATGGCATGTGTTGTTGCTACGAGGCTTTTGCAAAATACTGGATAAGGTGCTCCACGGTGACTGTAAAGGATGGTTTTGAGATTCCCTGGTTTAATGAACAGGAAGAATGCGCCAGGGTACGTTCTGATGTTATCTTGCGACCCAAGTACTACGGGTCCTGTTTAGGGTGCTATCTCACAGGCACTGCTCCAGTCACGCCAAAGCACATAAAGCTGCCCTTAGATAGCCTGGTGGCATCATTGGGAAGAGTGTTGCATCTGCAGCTAGTCATTACTGATGCTCCTATATGATTTACTGATGAACCTCTTTATCAGATGTTTTAGGATGTAATGCATACTGTTTTCTTAATTTCCCCATCCACATCATGCACTTGGGATGTTGGTCAAGAGAAGACAGTGAAACCAGTTATTATTGAGTATGGTTTTAGGTACTTGCATGTGGCCCTCAGGTTTTTTAGACTAACCGAGACTCAATGTCATTTTTGCTGTAGCTCATATTTGTAGAGAGTGATGCGGCACCAAAGCCAAGTCATACCAAACATTTACAAATAGGGAATTTGATTGGAACATACCACTAAAGACCGTGTGACGTCTGCTGTGATGAAATGAATGCTGCTCTGCAGGAGAACAGGCATGAGGGGAGAATACATCTCCTACTCTGTCCCACACTACTACTAAACCAGCAGTGATCCCGATCATAAAGGTGAAACGGGCACAGCCTGACAGGCACCTGCTTTGCCTCTTGTGGTAACGTGGGCCAGGGGCAGGCTATCCTCTTGAGAAGGAATGTGAGCTAGCAAAGAAGCTGTATTAGCGTGATGTGTTTTTTTTTACAACTGCATAGCATACAAACATAAAATGCAATGCATACAGAAAGTCAATATAAATATCATACAGTAATAAAAGACATCCTAACCATTACAATAGTTCTTAATTGACAGTTTCATACAACCATTCAACCTCACATGTTCGTATAGCCACTAGATAAAATAATAAGAACAAAAAGCTTATTAACCCCCTAAACATTTCATAAAATAATTCATCCTTTCCTAAAATGTTCTAAATATACATGCAATACGTACAGCCTCCTTGCATACAATTCCTAATTATAACAAATCCAGTTTTTTGAGAAAATCTCAAAGTAACCATAATTATAGAGGTTGAGAATCCCCAAAAGATCCAACGCCATAGGACATCATCATATAGTGTAAACACACTGAAGGTCTTTCAAAGAATAATTGTCTCTGCTCCCCCAATACAATACAGTGGGATACGAACACTTTGGGTTATGGCTTCACCTCTGGGTCCCCCTATTCTGGGCGCAGACCGCTCAGTAATTGTATTCAACAAATTCACAAGACAGTTCCCTTCTCAGTGAACTTTGGGTGATACTTTTCCGCCCCTGGATCTCCCTCGGCCAGGCTCGGATCCCAATTGACAAGGGGGCACTTCCCTCCCCCTTGTCTTGCAATACGTCTTGCTTTCACAAATCCTAATGTCTTTTTAAACAGGTTTTCGGGCTTTGCCCCTCATTTCCGGTTTCCCTCTGCCGGGTTCACTCTCGCCGACTTTTCCGATATACAGTTCATGTACTAACTTTTCACCATGCAATATTCACTTCCCTTAGCCTTCGCAATCCTCTGCCTGTCAAAGACTTTCGACGGTAGAGAGGATTTGACAAGACCACTGTATTACCACTTTTACCTCTTTTCGCCTCTTGCCAAGGCCTTCTGGTTATGGTAGTTTCTACCATCTGGTAATTTCCCAGAGTTTCCCGCTTGAGCACCCACATGGTGCCATACTCCTCTGTTGCTGGTTTTCCCATTCTTTCCTCAATCGTCTCTTCAAGCCTTTCAAAGTTCAAATTAGCGCTACTTTTTTTGTTCAACATAGTTTTTTTCCTATCGATTCTCCCCTCGACTCGCTGGCTGTGATGAACCACTTGCCTTTCTTTATCCTGGGTGTCAAGGTTGGTACCACCAAGACTGATGTGCTTCCCCCGCTTGGCTATCATTGAAGGAGGGTCTCGCGTACCATAGACATCTGCTGCAACACACGCTGGCTATTGTTCGCTGTCTTATAATTCCGTCTGCAGCGGCTTCACTGGCCTTGGTCGGAAAGGGCAAGGTCGAACCTCCACTTGTCCCCTCTGGGGAACGGAAAGGGCCATCAGGTGTGTGTGATTCTGGTCTATTGCCAGACTTTGCCTGACCTTGGTATTGGGGCACGTCAGGTAAACGGCCCTGGTGTCAGGCCATTGTCTTTAGTGTTGTGCGAAAGTGTTTGTGTGGTAGGTAAAGGGGGAGAGGGCAGTGTTTTGGAATGTCCAACGTGGTAGGATGGGTAAAAGGTGCTGAAAGAAGAAGGGGGATACTGCGTCTCACCAGTCAGTGTCCCACTCACACGCCCCGAGGACCCCCCATCCAGGTGATCCTCTCTCTCTGGTCCACCCCCAGGAACTGGATCCAATAGCGATGGCCGTGTCTTGGCCACCTGGATGACAGATCCCCAGGGACTAGCTAGGGAGACACCTTCAGGTTTCTCACAATAGCTACGAATAATAATAATGAATCCATAAGGGGGGGAACAGACAAAATGTTACTATAGACAAGCAAGGCACTCCATGTTCATCTCGCCTTCATTGAAATTAAGCCCAATTCAAATATAATCACTCCTCTTGGAACGCAATTAGGTAATCTTAAAATCTTTCGCCATAGGAGGGCCTCTAATGCCTCCACCTCATTCCATTCGAGCCAGAGTATTGCCTCCAGTCCAAAAAAGGTTTTCGGTAAAGCCTTCACAATATAGTATTTTAATAAAGGTTTCAGTGAGAATCGAGCATATTTACCAAGAATCTTTCATATTTTGGGTATCAGATTACATTTTTGCTCTCACAAATGCGATCATAGCTTTTCTATTTGGGTAAGAAAATATAGGGATCCCCAAGTATATGAAATAATTTTTCTCCAGCTTACTGTGCTCAAGATACCAGTTAAACTTGGATGCTTTTTCAGAGTGGCTTAATCTTTTTTTTTCATAACAACATTTTATTGGGTTTACATCAGAGAGCATTACATTAAGTGCAAGAACAACAGATCAACGATCGTAAATCATGGTTGAGTGTCAGTGTCTCTTAATAGGAGTGGTGAGTGATCACGTCCGTGGGCCGGACTGCCCTTGGCTGCTGCGGGGGTCCTTAGCGAGCTGGATTGCTGTGGCCCTCGACCGGACCGGGGGTCAGTGAAGTAGGTTGATTTGGCGCCATCTGGTTAATGGGGGTCTTCTGGTGAGAGCCGGATATCTGGCAGCGTAGTCCATGAATGGGTCCCATATGTTCAAGGCCCTATTCAGAGAGCCAGATAGGATTGCTGTGATTTTTACGGCAACCGCTATGTCCCAGCATTTCGGCCACCAGAGTGCCACCGAGGGCCCTGCTTTGTCTTTCCAAACCCTGGCCATTGCGATTTTCCCCGCTAGAAGTAGGTGAGAGCATAGCCGGGGGATATGGCCCGAGAGTGGGAGAGCGCCCTAACGGTGTCGCCCAGTAGGATGATTCCGGGTCCCAAGGGGTGGTTAGGCCAGAGATGTCTTTGATATGTTTGATTACCTCTCTCCAGTATCGTTCAGCTTTCGGGCAGGTCCATACCATGTGGAATAATGAGCCTGGGGTCGCGCACCCACACCAACATGACCCGGGGATGTTAGGGTGGGCCTTATTGATTTAACGGGGGTAATGTAATACCTATAACCAAGTTTGTAGCCCCCTTCCCTGTTTGTGGTACATTGCGAGCTTTTATGCAGCCTAGTCCAAAATTTTCCCCAGTTGTCAATGTCGATTTCTTTGCCCAGGTCCTTTTCCCATTCAAGCATATATCTTTCTTTTATGGAACGGTCAGCCCTATCTAGGAGTCGGTAGAGGGTCGAGGTTCTGCCTTTGTTAGTGGGGGTCGTGAGAGATAGTTCCAGTGCGGTTAGGTCTCTGGAGTATTTCTCTGTGGTCGCTCTGTGGGATAGCCAGTGTCGGATTTGGGTGTAGCAGAATCTCTCTTGCTCATTCACCCCGAATTTCACTTTGCACCTTTCAAATGAGATGGGTGCGCCTGCCTCAAGGAAGTCGCTGGTTATTCGTAGGCCGCCCTCCTTCTATGATTGGAAGTTCTGTGGGGACATGCCTGGAGAGAATTCTGGGTTATTCCAGATGGGGGTTAGTGGACCCAGAGAGCAGCGAACACCCCATCTGCGGGCCGCAGGCTTCCAGCATCGAGCTGTAGTTCTAGTCGCAATTAGGGGGCCGCCAGTGGCTAGGGATTTTAGGTTGGGCAGGTGTGGTAGTGCGGAGGGTGGGACCGGGGACCAGGCTTCTTCGAGGTTCGACCATTTCGGTATGTCTGATTCTTGGACCCAAGTGAATGCGTGAGATAGCTGCGCCGCTAGGGTATATCTAGCCAGGTCTGGGACTCCCAACCCGCCTGTGCTATCCCTCTCATCATTATTCGTTTACTGATGCAGGGTTTCTTCCCCCCCCATACAAATTCTTGAATTTTCTTTTGTAAAGCTATTAGGGCTGGGCCGGGGATCTGAGTTGCTAGTGCTGTGCAGTGATATAGCCATCTAGGGATTAAGTTCATTTTGATGGCGGTAATTCACCCGAACCAGGAGATTTCCTGCGGTTTCCATCTTTTGAGGTCCCTCTGGAGCTCTCTAATCAGTTGCCGGAAATTGCTGGAGTATAAGCGTAATGGGTCATTGGGGATCTGGACCCCAAGGTAAGCAATTGGGCCTGGTGACCATGGAATCGGCATGAGGGGACTGAGAGAGGCTTTTTCTTGGTTAGATAGGTTGACTGCGAGTGCGGCGGATTTATTGAGATTTACCTTGAACCCTGATAAGGTCCCGAATGCTATGATCTCCTCCCACAGGGCACCCAAGGATTCTGCTAGATTTGTTGGTTATTAAAACATCGTCAGCATATAGTGCTATTTTGTATTCTTGGTTTCGCACGAGTATTCCCCTAATTCTCGGGTTTTGTCTGATTTTTGCTGCAAAGGGCTCCATGGATAGGGCGAAGATTTAGTAGTGAGAGTGGACAGCCTTGTCTAGTGCCCCTGGATATATGGATTGTCTCAGACCTGGTGCCGTTGACTCGCAACTGTGTGGTGGGAGACTGGTAGTTGGCCATTACCCATGTGATAAAGTTTGGGCCGAAGCCGAAGTGCTCAAGAACTGCCCGGATATATCCCCAATCTACCATATCGAAAGCTTTGTGGGCGTCGAAGGAGATTACCGCCATTCCCACTTTTAGTCTATGGGCGCTCTCGATGATATTTATCGTTCTTCTGATGTTGTCGTGGGTCGCTCTCCCTGGTATGAAGCCCGTTTGGTCCCGGTTGATCAGGGATGGTAGGGTCAGGCATAGTATAGTAGCCAGAACTTTGGCGAAAATTTTGCCGTAGTTGTTGAGGAGTGAGATTGGGCAGTAAGAAGTGGCTAGTTCGGGGTCTTTCCCGGGTTTATGCAGCAAGACCGTGAGCGATTCCGCCATTAGCCGGTGACTGATTTCGAGAATAGGAAGGAGTTGAACATTTGGGGTGCTAGGATTCTGGCAAATTTTTTATGGAAGTTTGCGGACAAGCCGTCGGGGCCCGGGGCCGTGTTTTTGAGATTTTTTTTTTTATAAAGTATTTTTATTATTATTGTAGTATAGCAATCACAAAAACAAAAACAAATCAACATAGTGACTATCATGGTCATTCTTAATCAACAGAGGCAGTACACATATCATCAGTGGTCGAAAGGCTTTTCCAGTACATATATTGGCGTGTAGTACATAGTACCCAGTGCACGCTCCCCAGCATGTAGGAGGGAGTCTTAGGTCGCTTCTTCTTCCCATCTATCCCATATTTTCGAGACTTTGTTGGGACAGCCCCTTGCTAAGTAGATCCTATGCTCCATCATGGCGCACATGTCCATATCCAATTTCCATTGGTCCAGTGTCGGGGAGTCAGGGGATCCCCATTTCTGCGCTATATTCTGCTTAATCAGTCCCGTTGCCGTATGTAAGAGCAATCTCTCCTACTTGTTAGCCTCGATTTCGTTAGGCACCCTCAGGAGTAGGGCCTTTGGGTCCAGTGGTATGGTACGGGCCAGAATTCTGGAGAGTTCCCTACAGCATGCATTCCAAAAGGTTTGTATCCAGGGACATGCCCACAAGATGTGAATTAAGGTTCCCTCCCCCTCCACGCATCGAAGACAATTTGGGTTTGGGGCCCATTTCCAGCCGTATAGGCGCGTCCTAGGGTAATATACCCGGTGCAGTATTATCAGCTGCACAAGTTGGAGCCTATAGGAGATGGCGATTTCTCGGGGATGCATGAGAACTTGTATCCAGTCCTCTGGATCTATTTCCCCCACATCCGCTTCCCATTTCGCCTTCAGCTCGTTCAGTTCGGGGGTGGCAAAGGAAGATATGGCATTCTATAGGATAGAAGTGCATTTGGTGGGAATATACGCTGGCAAGATGTTACGCTCTATAGGGGTGTACTCCGGTACCCTTATGTCTGTTGTTAAGTGGGTTCTTAAGGCGTGGGCCAGCTGTATGTAATGATACCGTTCCGTGTTTGGGATCTGGAATTGTAGTTGCAAACCGTCAAATGAGGTCAGTTTCCCATCTGTGAGCATATCCCCAACTCTTGTGACCCCTGCTCTCACCCACTTGGGCCATGGCTCAAATTTCCGGATTTCAGCTAGGTTATTATTTTGCCAGAGAGGTTGTGCGGTAGTAACTTTATTTTCCCACCCAATGAATCGGTGTGCTTGTCTCCAGACCATAATGAGGTGTGTTGTGGTTGTGGGTGGGGGAGTTCTCGGAAGGGGTTGATAGAGGAGGGTCAGTGGGTCTGTGTTCTGTATAGTGGCTATCTCAGCGCGTATATGGAGGTAGGTCTCGATTTCTGTGGAGAAGATCATTAACCACTGCCAGTTGTGATGCCCAATAGTAAGTTTGGAGACGGGGGACTCCCACTCCTCCCTCCCAGATCGATCTCTGGAGTGTGGTTAGTGCAATTCGTGGTTGACCTCCCCCCTATATGAGGTCTCTGAGAAGTGTCTCCACTTGGTGAAACTCTGAGTCTGGGATTTTGAGTGGGGCATTCTGAAGGATGTAAAGGAATCTGGGAAGGGTCATCATTTTAAAGAGTGCCGCTCTACCCATAAGAGTCAGGGGGAGAAGTTTCCAGTGTTGGACATCAATAATGAAACGTTCTATGATCGGTCGGAGATTGTGTTCTATATAACTTGTCAAGTCCCCCGATATCCAGATTCCCAGATATCGGAAGCCCTGTCGTTCCACTCGGTACGGGCACTCCTGGGGGATGGCTTGTTCTTTGCCCTTTACAGGAAAGAAAACTGATTTATCCCAGCTGATTCTGAGCCTGCAAAAGTTACCAAAGTGGATGAGCAGCTGTGTTACAATAGGGCAGGACCGTGGCGGGTCTCCCAGGTATATAAGGAGATCATCTGCGTAGAGAGATGTACGATCATCATAGCCCTCTGGCCATCTAAACCCCGTCCAGGCAGTATTTTGGCAAAGCCAAAGAGCAAGTGGCTCGATTGCAAAGGCAAATAGAAGGGGGGAAAGCGGGCATCCCTGCCGCGTACCCCGGCCCAGAGGGAAGGATCAGGAGGACCATCCGTTTACTTTCACCTCAGCCTGGATGTTAGTATAGAGTAACTGTACCCATCGCAGAAAGGCTTCTCCGAATCCCATACTGCGCATGATCTCCCAAAGGCTGTCCCATCAAATTGAATCGAATGCCTTTTCGAAATCGATTGCCAGCAGGGCCAAAGGTCCGTCTATAATCGGAGATCTCTCCATTGCCAGATGGAGACGGCGTAGATTCAGCCGGGTCGATTTGCAGGGCATAAATCCACATTAGTCCGGGTGGATCAGGGTGGGTGCGAACATTTGTAATCGGTTCGCTAAGAGCTTAGCGAGGACCTTGGCCTCCCCGTTAATCAGTGATATAGGTCTGTAGGAAGCACATTTGTGTGGAGGTTTGTCAGGTTTGGGAATGACCGCGATGGTCGCCTTACACAGATCTTGTGGGAGAGTCCCTTGTTCCCGGGCAGTAAGAAACATTCTATGCCGGGGGGACGCCATTTTGTCTGCCCCTAGCTTTTGCCAGGTTTCAACAGGGAATCCATTTGGGCCCGGTGTCTTTCCCGATTGGAGTTGAGATAGCGCTTCTGAAATCTCAGCCTCTGATAAGGCGGAGTCCAAATGGTCCCTCTGTTCCACAGAGAGAGTCGGCAACGTTACCGCATCTAAGAGGGAGGGGTCCAGTGGAGAGGTTGGGGCTCGGTACAAGTCTGCGTAAAACGTCGAGAAGGCCTCAGCAATCTCAGCGTCTGAGTGATAACTGTCGCCCTATTTCCCGGACATGGCGCTGTCCTTCGTCTCTTCTCTGCAGCCAGGCGAGCAATTTACCCGCCTTGTCCCCTAGCTCGTATAACCTCGCTTTAGCCTGCCAATGGGCCTGCTTAGCGTCATCCATCGTTCTCTTCCGAAGGCGCTCTTGGGCGCGTTGAAGGGATCGATGAGTCTCGGGCGTGGGATCAGAAATGTGTTTAGCCTCCCAATTGCTCACCTCCCTCTCGGCCTCTAGTATCTTCTGGAGCCGGGTGTTCCTTTTGTGTGTCGTCCAGGAGAGAATCTCACCCCTGAGCAGTGTTTTATATGCCTCCCATAATGTCACAGGATTATCTACCGATCCCTCATTAATTTCAAAATATTCGGCGGATACTTCCTCTAGGAGATCTATCAGTTCTGGGAACCCTAGGTAGTAGCCATTAAGTCCCCATGTTCTAGGGGGGAGGGCACCCTGCATACATATTTCCACTGAAAGTGGCGAGTGGTCCGAGAAGCCCCGAGGGAGCAATTCTGCGGACATTGCCCTGTAAAGGTCGGTATGTGGTAGAAAGAAATAATCCAGTCTGGACATGGAACTGTGGGCACCGGAGTGGAACAAATATTCCCTAACATCAGGGTGTAACTCCCTCCATACATCTCGGAGCCCAAGAGCAGTTGTAAAGTTGGCTAATCTGGTAGGGGTATCTGGGCTACGATTCCGGAGATGGGAACGGTCAGTGTTGTTATTCATGGTGTCATTGAAATCCCCCCCTAGGATGTACGTATCAGGGTGATGTTTCCCTATAAGGGTGGTGAGGTCATCTAGTAATTCCTGTCCCAGACCAGGTGGAGAATAGATCGAGGCAATTGCCATACTTTGACCCCAGATCATTCCCAAGATGAACACGTACCGGCCCCTGGGATCCTGTTCTACGGTTTGTTGAATAAATGGGATAAGTTTGTGTATCAGAATGAGGGTGCCCCTGGAGCCCATTGTGTACCCCGCATGAAAGGCAAGGCGATAGTTGGTTCTCTGGAAAAAAGCACAATTTGACCCAGCCAGGTGGGTTTCTGTTAAGAGGGCCACATCAGGGGAATGTCTATTTAGGAATTGCATGATAAGACGCCGTTTAATTCCTGAACCCATCCCATTCACATTCCAGGTGAGGAATTTCAAAGATTTAGTGTGGCGCATGAGTCATTTGCGATTTTGTGTAGAGGACATTTACTACGCATGATGGGGATTTTCAGGGTATAGCGATCAGTAAGAGATGGCGGTATAATTCTCGCCTGTACTAAGGGAATGGGGGTGCCTTGTGGAGTAGTACAAAGCGTCCCTAACAAAGGACAATGATTAGTTCGACCTATGAGCATGTGGCAGTCCTGAAATAACAAAGTTTTGAACTTTCCCAACTCGCCCCCACCCTATACTCCACCCCAACACGAAGTACCTGTCGCCCAAACATTGCTGATCCTCCAACTTAAGGTGTCAGCTCAAAAACCAGACCCTTGAATAGAGTCCAAACAAGCAAGAAAGAGAGAGGGGGGGGCGAGTTTGATCAGGGGAGGGATCAGAGCTTCCCCAGAGTTCCCTCACTTGCGCCCAATGTCGACATCTTCCATGGTGGATAGATTATGCGTCGGGATCAGAGGCGCGGACAGTGCACGCCCGTATGTCACGGCACTGTTCCTGGCCCTCTAGTAGGGGACAACAGTTTGTTCAGTGTTCTTCTTGTTCCGCTGCTGGCTCCAGGATCTCCTGTCCCCCCCGTTCTGGGTTTCTCCTCGGGGTGGCCCGCCTAGGTCCAGGTCGGGGTCTTCCTCTCGGTCTCCTTGGTCTTGCAGTCCAATCACCTTCTATGTGAGCCTCTGCCCATTTCCAGGCCTCTTGTGGGTAATTGAAGTGAACAGTAGTTCCTTTATGATAAATCTTAAGTTGGGCTGGGAAGAGCAGGCCGTATTTCACATTCATTTGAGCAAGCTGTTTCTTGAGTGGTTCAAACGATTGTCTTGCCCGCTGCACTTCTCGGGTATAGTCCGGGAAGAAGGCGATTCGGGAGCCGTTATGGGTGATTGTCCCTTGCGAGCGTGACAGTTGCAGGAGGGAGTCCCTGTCACGATAGTTAAGCAGGCGAGCGTTGATAGTCCGGGGCGGAGCACCCGGCAGGGGTTTGCCCGAAGGCATCCTATGAGCCCTCTCCACCGAAAAGAATTTTGAGAAGGATTGGGGCTCGAAGATGTCCACGAGCCACTGTTCCAGGAACAATTCCATGCATTGTCCCTCCTCCCCCTCCGGCAGGCCCAGGATGCGAACGTTGTTGCGGCGGGACCTTTCCTCTCCATCATCCACTCTCGATTTAAGGGTTTTTAGGCGGCTTAAGGCTTGGGACAGCGGACGATGGATCCCGCCGATGTGGTCTTCTGCTTCGGAGATGCGGTGTACCGCCTCTCCTGTTCTGGAAGTCAGCTTCTGCAGATCGTGGCGCAGGAAGGAGACATCTGCCGCCAAACTGTCTATTTTAGTCTCCATGGAGGAGCGGGAGTTGGCAATGGCCGCCATTACGTCACGCAAGGAGAGAGAGTCTTCTCCCGTAGGGGAGTTTGGTCGTGTTGCTGGGCCCGCCGGGGCCGGGGTAGTAGCGACGGCAAACTGGTCCATGCTGCTCTGTGTAGATGGTTTCTTCTGCCTGTCTTTGCCCATATTTCCGGGAATCGTGTAGCGTCTGCTACGATGGGGCGGATATTATTGTTTATGCGCAGTTCGAGTGGTCGTACCCCCCAGGTGTGTAGTGTTGCGGCCCTGCAGTGGGTCGGATGGAGGGCTGTGAGTTCCCAGAGCATCCTCCACTAGGGCCTTGGGGTTTATATGGCAAAAGTACTTTGAGCGCCTGGGGCCCGGCGTCCTTTGCTGGGCCTTCACAATACACGCGGACCTCCGGCGCCTCTATCAGTCCACACAAACAAGTGGTGGTCCCCCTTTTGCTTCTGGTGCGTTACGGCCCTCAGCAGGCACCAGACTCTGTTAACAGGGTTCGATCAAGGGGTCAGGGGGGGCCCCACTTCTGGCGCGGTCAAGTCACTGCTGTCCTCCGCAGTATGGGGGGTGGTGGGTGTTCGCGGCATGGTGTCCCAGAATTAAGACCGCACAGGAGGTAGGAGCCGCATGCCCCCGGGACCTCAGAGGGCTTTGCTATCCTTCCCCCCCCTCTCTCGCAGATCGGGTCAGTCCGGGCGTCTTCCGGATGTCAGCGGTACTCAGCTGGTGAGTAGTCCCGGGCCCCGCGGTCCCCGCTCACAGCCTCTTGCCCGCGTGGCGAGGGGGTGGGGGGAAGAAGAGAGGATGCTCACGGGTGTCCGCCTCACGTTCTGCTCTGTGCCTCACCGTGTCAGGTCGTCCCGAGCCTCCCAATCAGTCGGAGGAAGTCCGCCCTCAGACACCGGCGACCATCTTGGTCACGTAGCTCCGGCGCCGTAAGGCCTCGGCAATTTGTGGATTTGCCCCGTCGGCTGGGTAAATAGGTACCTCAACCTCTGTCGATCCGAGCCCACAGCTTCACGGGCTCGGTTGCGGTGTTTTTACCGCACGAAATCCCCAGGAATCAGGATAAAAATGCAGGATTATTTCGGCGCTTACGGGAGCTCACTCGGCTCACGTCCGCATCGTTCACGCGTTGGCCACGCCCCCTCTGTTTTTGAGATGTTTGATGACTCCCATGATTTCTTCTCTCGTGATGTGGGATTCTAAGGCTTCCAGCTGGGACTGGTCAATGGAGGGCGTTGTGCGCAAGCATTCTGGCAGATTGTCTAGTGTGGTAGGTTCCCCTGACATGATAGATTTGTGGTACTTGAGTAGTTCTTCGATTTTCTCTGCCTCGGTGTAGTGCAGGTTACTGTCTGCCCCCCTTAGTTTCAGGATGTTGTTTCGGGAGCGAAGCCTTTTCAGTTTTTGCGCTAGCACTTTATTTGCCTTATTACTTCTGCTGCAATAGAATTGCCTTGTATAAGCTAGCGATTTGGCCGTGCGATCGGCACAGTGTATTTTCAGTGCAGTTTTCGCTTAGAGTGGCTTAATCTTAAAACTTTGTTTTACCTTTGTTAATAATTAAGTCATTGGAAATGGGAAGCACTTCTAAACCGCTCATCAATCTCTGCATACCCATTTTTGAATGGACAACCGGAAGGACGTCATCCACGTAAGCAAGCCACCTCAGATGCTGTTCACCTAACGATATCTGATATAAAGATATTAAACAAGCATGGGGAAAGCATGCAACATTGGCAAACACTCCTAGAGGTCTGCATTTCTTTGGACAAAGCCTCTTTATTTCTCAGTCTAAAACTTAATTTAGTGTTTGAATGTAAATAAATAAGGATATTAAATAAGCCACCAGTCAAGCCCCACTTCTCTAGTTTGGTCCATAATTTAACCTGGTTAACTACATTGAAGGCTGATGAAAAAACCACAAAACACAAAGATATTAGGTGGATTAGCACTACTAGCCATTTAGACCATTGAGGTTTGTGCCCAAGAGTTTTCTGAAGCCTGATTAAAACATATTAATATGCCCTGTCTCCAGCAACCATTTTTCAAGATCTCTAAGAATCAAAGACCCAAAGATTTCATTATCCACATCTAATAATGTGATGTGCCTATAATTCAAGGGGTCTTTCCCACTGCCTTTCTTAAACACTGGAAAGGCACCACGATGATGGGATTTTCTTGGTATTAATAATATTGGCAAATAGTGAATAGAGAAAAGCAGCCCACAATTCAGACTTCTTTTTTAGGATCATATTGGATAGGCCGCTAAGGCCCATATCATGGGGATTACTCGCCTTAACAATTGCCATCCTGCAGCCTCCAAATCAAACTAAATCCCATTTCGTACTCCATACACCATCTGGACTCCTTTCTGTGTAAAGGGTATGAAACTGGGCAACCCATACTTCTGAAATATGGTTGATTTGTATGCATTAAGGACCAAAACAGCCCATCTTGTTTACAGAATATGATTTTCAACACTACTTCAGTATTCATCTGGAGCATAACATGTTTATTTGGTTTCAGCCAGTTTTCATACTCTTGTTTGGCCCGTTTCACAAAAATGATCTTACAGCTCTGAGGGTTATGGAACTTTTCGATTCTTTGCAGTTCACTTCTGAGGGTCCCTTTTTTTTAGTCTGGATCGCTAGATCAATTCTGTGACCATATGTGTGATGCTGGAAATGCATTGGAGGGACACAGCCTCCATGTCCTTGCCCTGTACTCCCTTATGTGTGTTCTGCGTTTTCTGAACAGGCGTCCATGTGGGACTCCTAGCAGTGCAACTCTTCCTCTTTTTGGTTGTAGTGAACAGACCCTTGGAATACCCTTATGCACCCATGGGTGAGGGTACAACCCTGTACTCCTATTGTATGTTTTTGGGCACCTGTGCGTGGCCCACAGAGCAGGGTATGGGCTGGTGGCAGCTCCATGCTGAATTTGACAGGTGCTCTGAGTATCCTCCATTTTGGGATAACCGGCACCCTGCCATAGTGATCAGTGGATTCCTGATAGAAGACAAGATGGCCCCTGTGGCCTCTTGTTTTCTATAACCTGTTACCTTGTTTTCCCAAAATCCTGGGAAGCCCTGACTCTGTCCCTTCCCCAGACTGGCTGTTGGGTGGAAGAACCATTTATGGTACTGTGGGGAAGTCCAGGCCAGACTGGCTGGAGCCTTCCCAGTGGCTGTATGTTGTGGGTACACCCTTTGGGTGGGACCTGGTTGAATGGAGTGTGTGCCCAATATGCATTCCATGCTATGGGTGTGTGGTATCTGTGTGTGTGATGCAAAGAATGAGATAGACCTGCCTGAATCTGACATGAATGCAGTGTAGTGTGCTGAAAGGCTGGGTGCTTGCCCCAATCCACATTACATGTTATGGGTGGCTGGATGGAAGTGAATGGCCCGAATGCAATGTGAGCCTGATTGGCTGCCTGCCTGCATGAATGCCCTTCTGAATGATTGGCTGCCTGAGATTGGCTCAGCAGTGTGAATGAGAGACAGAACAGTATATCTGGGGACTTCTCACTTACCAGAATTGTTAAGAAGCTGAAGTCAAAACTTGATACTTAACCTTGAAGCCCAGCTGGAAGAAAAAGGTTTTGCTGCTGCTTGCCGTCATCGAAATCCGAAAGCTGTCGTGTCTGTCAAGGACTGATCCAAGAGAGGACCGGGCTAGGAGACCTCTTCCCGAGCTATGAGGGAACATCATGCTGAAAGCTAATCTTCACCAAGGCACTCTGCAAGTCCGTCCCGAAAGAATGATGACCAGAGACTGGGACCGCCGAGGAATCTGAAGTGAAGCACCCGGACATCAAAGTCCATCATCTTCGACCACGGTTCGGAGGATCGCTGTAACCTCTGGAAGCCCGTCGAGTCGTTTTGCCCAGAAGCGGGGACAGCTTGATGCTGTGCTGCTCGACGACCGGAGCCGCAACGCTCCACCTTTTGCCTAATACATTTTGAAATGAAGGGCTCCCTTGCCATCACCGTCAACCGCTTTGTCCCACTGGAAAAAGTTGAGGTAGTCGACGAGCCGAGGAGAATCTGCCAGTGGGTTTCCAGCCACCCGAAGTAAATAAAAACACAGACCACCAAAGATCCGAAAGCCAGCCGTGGTCGAGTCCCGACCGCCGACGCCAACGCCTATGTTCTTCATCTAACTGCTTTGCGGCAACAAACTCTTGTCTTCAAGGTGAACCGCACGCCTCATCTTCACAGTACATCCACGGCCGATCGTCGACTAGCACCGCCAAGGTCAAAGCTGCTCACTCGACGCCAGTGTTCAAATTTTCTTCGAGGAATCCCGACACCATGTGGTTCCTGCTTAAAGGGTGTTCACCCACGAGGGATTCGTCGACCAACCATCGAAGAAATTCTGCTTAACCAGGTACATTGGGATAGTAGAACATTTTAACAGGATACAAGACTATTTTCAACATATATGGACTGGGCTTGTTGATGCACTTTATTTACAGGTTGCCCAGATGGGGGGATCCTCACACAGAATGTTTCATGGTAGTGGGACAAACTATCTGCCATTGTTTAACCTAACTTGTCTCCCTTACTATGTCTGATGTTGATTTACATTGCTATTGGACTTGTATGTTGTTTAAACTGTCAGCAGTTCATGCATTTTAAAAGTTAACTGTGGTACCACATAGACATTGTACATATTTATCATATTACTATTGCCAAAGCGCGTCATTGATCGTGTATATATTCTGAACTGTATTTATATAAATAACTGTTATTACATAGCATAGTGTGTGGACATTCCTTTGTGGGGATTTGGGGATTACACTGTACTTAAGAACCAGACTGCATCACCTCCTGAGAGCTTAAGCCTTGGTTGCTCGTCCATTGCTACCAACAATAGGGAACCTCGGCTGGCGTGCTCTGTGCTTCTACTCTGCCATATAGAGGGCAGAAGTACAGAATCCCTTCTCCAGTCTTTACAATACGCTCGTCTAGTTAGACCTCTGTCTTTCTGCAAGGCATCTACTATATCCTTCAACAGTAAAGTGAAGGTCATAAGTGAGGTCAAGTTATCACGAACAATCTCCCTGAGTCAAGAAACATTAGAGATTGCATTCATTAAGCTCAGCAGGGGAATATTGGGTCCACGTAATAGGATTGCCTGTCAAATTGACAGTGCCACCAGATGGTCCTCCCATAAGGGCCTGAGTGCATGTTTAGTGAAATTTTGCCATCAACATACGATGATCACTTAAGAAAGTATCCCCTACTTAGGATTTTTCACACAGTTGAAATACGGGCTTATTTACAAATGTATAATCAATTTTAGAAGTGCAGGTTCCATTGGTCCAAGTATCGCGAGCATCCAGGTCTCCCATGACATGCCATTAAGGCACATTAATCCCCATGTATCAAATGAAAACCTTGTAATCATATATATTATCATTAGCAAGGGTACGCTTTATCTTCAGATCGAGGGGTGGGTATAAATCACTATCATTACACAAGGAGACATTCCCAACACATTTTTTTGCAATTTCCATTCCACCTCGGGTACTATGTCAAAGCTCATCAACCTAAAGTTTTCTACTTCTGATAATACCGATTCTTGAATAACTGTGGAGGGATTATTGAGTGCGACTAGGTCCAGCCTAAAATCATCTATAAAGTAAACCTGGTCAATATAGGAGGAAGTTATCCACCTAGTTTAGGTAGCTCGAAAAACAGTGCCAAGATATTTATTATATTTAACACTGCACTCTGTCAATCTAGTAGAAGAAATTCAATGATAATTCTGGCAGAATGTTGGTCCACAGAGTTTCTTTTCTTCAGGTTAGAGGGTGCTTTACCAGAATTTTTCACCAAACCATGCTCCAATATTCTCAGAGGGTCGCTTTGGATTCCTTTATCAAGAGTCCTAGGTAGGTGGATCGGTGGAAGATTGACACCACCTTCACCAACACCAGGCCTCCCGTTTCAGTGCCAGCCTCTTTTACACCACAATTACTCAAAACCTTCATCCCATTGTCTCGTGGGTTATCAAGAGACTTCCACAGAACGTCGTCAATACATCTAGATTGTGACATAGTTTGGTTTAACATATTTCTTATAGGACTCGTAATGCACTTCGGTTCTGTACATTCAATCGTTTTCAGATGTATCATGGGTCTATTCATAGGAGGACCTTCAGGAAGTTCTGGCAGGGGTAGAAATCGAAATAATTTTCTAGAAGATCTCCTGTTTATTCTGTGCTTCTTTTGATTTCTTTTATCTTTGAGCTTCTTATTGCATAGCAAGTCCCCTTCTTTACTCTTTACTCAGATCCAGATGTATACTCTCCCCAGGCTCTAACAAAGGAGTCTCCTTCATATTAATTTTTTCAATTAACAAGGAAAGGGGCTCTGGAGCCACAGAGCTCAAATTTGCTTGCATGGAGTGGACTATGGCACAGCATTTATCTCCATTTTATTTATAGTGGCATTAAATTCACTAAGGTACCACTTATCAGTTGGTGCATAAATGGATTTTAGAATAATTGTGTGCTGCTGTACTTCATCTCTAATGTTATCTTACATCTCCATAAGAGTCCATACCATATTCAGGGCAGAGATCGATGCAGGACCGAGACACATATTGCCCTCATTAGTACGTGGAAAGTTTGTAGAAGTGATGGCCACTTGTGAAAGAGAAAGGACAGAGCAATAAATTGATGATGGCGAGGAGCCATCAGTGAACATTCTCAGCAAAGTCAATAGTGAGGGAATCGACATTTCCTGAGGCCCCAGTTTAGATCAACTAAAATCCCCAATCATCATTTTGTCCTCCAGACCAGCCAACATCTCCAATACTGGCGTCAAGAGCCCTTGCTACATTTTCCTCAGGCCCCCGATTTCTGGCGCTCCAAACCTCCTTTTTCCAGAGCAGTCCCCATCTCGTTTGTAATTGGAAAGTATTGTAGTATGGTATTATGGCAGTGAGCCCCCATCTTCCACACGGAATGTCCCTTATCTGATGGTGCCTACTAGGGGAAGCATTGTGATCATTCACCATGTCGACCACAGAAATATTACCATCTGCCAGAGAGTTATGAGTGGTAATGGGGCAGAGATTAACAGATCAGTCCTTATTTGCCATACCGGCAGGTGCCGAAATATCCACTAATTCATTGAACAGTGTGGATGGAGGAAGTAATACCATTGGAGGGTCTACGGGGGAGCCTGAAACAACACCCTCAATGGCGTTACTACGCAGGTCATACATCTCCCTAGTGGTGTATAAGCTGAATATCATGTTGCCAGATGCTTGTAAAAAGAGTTATACTACCTTATAAGCCACTGCCAACTCTGGACAATTCTATTAAGTTCACCAAATCACTGCTCCCATAAGTGTCTGTGGGAACGGAGGGTAAGGAGGATGTCCAGTAATCTCGGCGGACTCTAGCAGACGCCACTTGCCGCTGTGCTCCCTGCGAAGTGGGTGTTTAAGAGCTTTCTCCTAAGCAACCAGTAAAAGCATCTTCTGATGACCAAAACTCTGGCAGACTCCAATTGCTGGCACGCTTTGTTCTGCGCTGTGGGGGCGATTAAGAGCTTCCTTCTGTGTAACCTTAAACACATCCTCCGACAACCAAACCTCTGGCAGGCTCCACTTGCCGCTGCACTTCCGCTTCCAAACAACAATAGTAATGGGGTACCAAAATAAAAGCATGTCCCAACAAGATTCTATAAAAGTTAGGAGACTTTAATTGGATTAAAAATAGCAAAACTAATCAAAAAACACTAACCCACCTCTGTAAGAGAATGCATAGAACAGAAAAAAGAGGCACTCTGTGTATGAAGACAATGCAATATTTTCAGCAGCAATGTTCAAGTTCAAAGGTCTTAAAAGTCACTTAGGCCCTTCAATCTAGCACAGGGGTACATAACCCAGTACAATACCTTTTAGGCTTGCTCTTGAGGCTTGACCAATGTCAAGCCTCAAGAGCAAACCCAAAAGGTACAGGCATCTAGGTGCTTTTCCGCAGCTTGAGACATCACTGAGACGGGTGAAATCAGGCCTCTGTGAAGAAGCCTGCAGATCCCTCACTAAAACCGAGCTATCTGATCAATTGGTTTAGGGATAGCAGTGACAGGAGGCATGTAGAAGTGGAGAGGGCCCTTGCAGCACTGCATTTATTGCATGCAGGTGTGTTGACAGCGCCCAGTCGAACATCCAGAGCTCAACATTTAGTGGAGTGGATGCGCAGATTGTGGGTCTGAATTGAAGGGAAAAGGAAAGGAGACGTTATTTACTCTCGCAAACTGCCTATTACACATGTTCCAGGCTTACCATTGACTAGTGAGCCGGGATTTGGCCTCTGTATGAAATGCATGGGAATATTGTGCTTCCGGGATCTTTTCCCAGAGGGACAGTTCATAACTGGAAGGGATGCGCGAGAAGGGGACATTCACATCACTAGATCTCTTTCTATATTATAGGTGGCAACAAACCTTGAGAGACGTGTTCCCGACCTTTCCAGAAGAAGCAGCCGTGGCACCTTTGCTGGATGGAATTTGTATTTGTATTTGTATTTATTTATTTATAAAGCGCCTTACACCAAGGAATGTTAAACCTTGCAGCACTAGTAGAACAGTTTCCATGATATATAACAAAACACAAGAAAAACAGGTGGGTTGGGCAGAACCCTCACAGAGGAAATGGGACACTGCCCTGAGGAATACTATATCGGAAGAAATGTGGAGATACTGCTGTGGGCAGACGAGAAAGCTTGCGCTCAAAAGTCGATATAAACTGATTCACTTTAAGAACATCCATCAGTTAGACTACATGCCTGAAATGCTCCATAGGTTTTTTCCAGACACCTCGGATAAATGTGTTTGGTGTGCTGCTGCGCCAGCAGACTTCCTGCATGTGGCGTGGAACTGCCCTCCGGTACGACAGTTCTGGGAGCAAGTCTTTCAAATAATGAGTGACATCATTGGAGAATGGGTGGAACCGCTCCCGGGACTGCCCTACTGGGGGTCACCCGAGAGATCTCATTTCGGGTTAGGCGACTGGCGGGACTATTATTACTGTTGGTTAAGAGTAGGGTGGCAATGGGGTGGGGAGGATCACAAAGTCATGTGGTGGACTGATGGAAGGACGATAATCTTTATTGCAATGAAATGGAAATGGAATACGGAAGACTGGTACACCTCCGTGCCAGACCTAAGGACATATGGGACCCATACAATTATTTGATCGCACAGGCTCAACAGGCAACACCGAATTCCAGGGGGGGGGAACTATCGTAAAATTGTGATGTATATAAATGGACTGTTACTGGGATGGGGGAGCAATGTCAGTAAATGGTTCTATGAGTGGAGAAGTGGACTGACAAGAGCGATGCTTCTCACACCTGTATGTTAAATGTTGAATCATAGATATGTTGGAATAAGGTTGCACAAGCCCAGTAAACGGTGATAGGCTCCGGGGGAAATTACTGTTGCGCCATAATGTATGTGATTGGACCACAACGGTGAGGGTAAAGTATTGTCATTTGAAAAGTACATATGCAGGGGAACGAAATGACAAACCAAAGCTGTAACAGGAAATTGCTGTGGGACGGGAGGGGAGCGCTCTAAGAGACCACTGTGATGTTTTTGTGCGGTTGTTATACTAATGAAGAAAAACAATTTACAAAGTTTTAAAAAACGCGTTTGACAGTGTGCCAAGAAGCAACTTGTGGAATGTATTGACTAAACTTGGGGTGCCGCTTGGTATTCTAGGAGCAATCCAATCTCTCTATTTTAATAATGGTGCACAAATCAGGTATGGGTCAAGGTGGCAAACCACTGCTATAATAAACATTGATGTTGGAGTTAGGCAGGGCCATGTCCTTGCACCAAGTCTGTTTTGCCTTTTTATAAATGGGGTTATTGATTTATTGTTGGCAGAGATGACCCATGCTCCATTGTTAGCTGGTGAGCGCATCCCGATCCTTTTATTTGCCGATGATGCCTTCTCTCTCTGACACCCATAGGCCTACGGAAGCCATTGAAAATATTCGAGAGCTTCTGTGAAAGCAATGGACTTTCAATAAATGTTTTAAAAAATAAGATAATGGTGTTTAGTATGAAAACGGATAGGAAAACGCCAAGGCTAACAATCAGCTTGACAGTGGGGCGATTGAGCAGGTTACGAGCTACGATTATTTGGGGGTACGATTGAATGCAAATTGTGTTTGGAAGGACCAGGTGAATAGGGCAGGGTTTAAGCTGATCAGGCACAGCAGAGCTATGTCTAGATTTATGCAGGCCCAATAAGTGTTGTTTTACAGATTTACAAGTACCAGGCAAGACATGCTGCCCTTTATGGGACCGAGCTTTGAGGTGCCTATAATTCAGACGCGATCAGGGTCGTAAAGCAGACATTTCTTAAAGCAGTTCTGGGCTTGCCTGTAAACACCCCGAATGCCCAAGTTTTCTGTGCGCTAGGCCTGCAAAGCATCGGCTTATGTTACTCAAGGCCAGAGTCTTATTGGGCGAGACTTTGGACAAACGACAACCCGAGCAGGTACATAGATGCTGTTAAAGATGTTTTGTCTCAACCACGTGGAGTTAATTTACCCTTTTTCTCAGCCATAAAAAAAAAGAGTTGACCGTCTTGGGGCTGGAGAATTATTGGTCTCGTCCGGAATCAATTCCTGAGAATTCTAAAATATTAGTTAAAAAAGCCTATGAAAGCAAATGGTTGAGAGAAACCCGAACAAAACTTGCAAGGTCGGTTAGTCTGGTTCTTTATCTGTCCAGGCAAGAATATCCTGGTTTTCGAAGATTATTAGTTAATTAAATCTACCCTTATAAAGAATCAAGAAGTTGAAAAACAGAATCCTAGAGGAACTGAGACAAGGAAGAGGGCTGAAGAAGCATGTAGATGTAGTAATCAGGCAATCAAGCCTAGTAGCCATTGTAGAAGTGAGGCAATTGAAGCTAATGTCTCACACCTGAAGTCTATTGTCAAATCTGTGAGGCATAGAAGGCCCCAACAGGAAAGCAGGAGAGGCAGAAGGAGCTGGAACAAGAGATGGAAGGCTGTCAGCAGTAATAGTACTAGTAGAGGAGAAGCACAATGCTGGCAAGTCACAAGGAAGTGGGATGTCATGACCTTCTCCCATGGACCTCACTGGCAAGTCAGCCTTCCAGTTAAGGCCAGGTCAAAGGCCTTAAAACCTCATCCAAGACTCTCTTGGAGTCAGTCCTAGCGCCTTTGGCGCCAGGCTCATAACCATCATGAAGACCAACATTAGAATGGGACCATTTACTTGGGACTATTTAACTGGGGGGGGGTTCAGCCAACAAGGAGGCCCACACATAGCTCAGTTACAAGGAACTGATCTATGCAGTCTAGTCTTTTGGGTGTGGCAGGCCTGGGACTACTTTACCTGGACTACTTTGGGTGTGGCAGGCCTGGGACTATTTTACCTGGACTACTTTACCTGAGACTATTTAAACCGCACCCAAACAGCAGAACATGCTTTGCTTTATTCTGCTGTGGGCAGCATAACGCTCACCGTGTCCAGTTCTTTGATGCCAGTTTACCTGACACCAAGGACCTGCAGAGAGAGAAAGAACACTACGAAACTTACCTGGAACAGTATCCTGTCTTCAATCCATCGCTGACTTCAGTTCCACTCACCTGAAGGTACGAACTCCAGCATCCGGCACCGCAAGCATCCTGGAATACCATAACCTGGAAAGAGGAGGAAGACAGACAGCATTAGTAAGCGTTTACTTGCGTTTACTCTCGAATGAAGAAAGCCACACAATTCTTACCTGGGTAGTCGTCTCCTGGTCAGTATCATTGCTGGAACATTACAGCACATCGCAACCTATAAGGAGAGAAAAGACACAGGTTAGCAATATAAAAGGCGAAACAGCGCCGCACATTGCGCATTACTCACCGGACAGCATCACGCACACCTCGCTTTCGCCTACCGGCCCATGCTCATCTTCAATCTGCATGACTACACCAAAATACCTTCCCATACCTAAAAGGAAAGAAGCAAGACATTATTATTCGAACTAAGAGGAACATAAGAACTGCATATAAAGACTGGAAAAGCAGCAAACCTACGGAGTCGCAGCAGGCCTGGATTCCCATGGAGGGGCTTGCACCAGTGAAGTAACTTGGTCGCGCCCCTGCCACGAGGAGCAGGATAGAGAATCCACCATTTACAATATTAAGACCCATCTTTAACCAGAGAAATTACCAAGGGACCGGGAGAGGGTTCGAGAATGCAAATCATCCAACCAGGGCTGGGTGGCGTTCCCGTGGATACCAGGTGAGCGTAACATGGGAGCAGAGAAGAGACGCCGGAACATTAAGACAGCAGATTTCACCTGCAAGTTCTGAGAGGGTCCTGCGTTCCCAAAACATGTATTGCAGCAGCTATACACAGCAAGAGGTGCTGCAAGTGAAGATTTCCCCATGTGAGCCAGGTTGCTGTGATTGCAGAGCCTTGAGCATGCAGGAGTCAACAGCCAGAAGCAGAAGTCAAGCCGAGGGGCTCAGGAGTAAAAAGTAACTCCCAATCAAGGCGGATGGACCAGAGACACCCATGCTGGAGAAGGGTGTGGGTCCCAAGTGATCCAAACATAGTGGCAGTGGTTGAGGAAGTCGGGGCAACCACAATGTCCCTGAAGCCAGTGAGTGAAGCACAGCATTCAGATTCACTCTACAAGCCTTGCCGGTAACTGTAGCCAGCTCTGAGGTAACTCGCATAACATTTAAAGCGAGTAAACATTGTTTTATATCTTTAACCTGTCTGTTAACAATGGAATTTTAGCACTTGCACTTATTCCGAAAGCTGTAATATTCGCATGAGAAGTGAAGAGCCATTGCATCAATTGTTGAACTCTTTTCAGATTAAGGGGCGTGTCCTTAATTGTGAAGAAGGAACACTTGTTAAATCCCTTCTGAATATCTAGCATTGACGCTGTACAAGAGTTACAAGTAATACCAAGTGAAAACTGCATCAAGGGAAGGTCGCATGTGACCAATTGTGTTTCCCGAAGGAAGTCTGAAGTTGTCTCCTTTAACACTCTATCGGAATACAATTCTATTCAACACTAAGTTTAAAAATCTACTTCAACGAGTGGTCGCGTGTGCCCAATTATGTTTTCACTTTGAAGACTGAACCTTGTAATGTATCCAGAATTGACATTCTTTATTTTTCCAAGAAGTTAAAAGTACACAATACAAACAGTACCCAAGCAAAAAGACGAATCCTTTCCATAGTGAAACCAGTCTTGCTAAAAGCTATCTACCAACTCTTAAAGATGTCAACAGCCCTGTAGCCCATAATATCAGCGTGGCATTGTTACCTGAAGCTGAAAGAGTGGCACTATGGCTTCTGGGTAATTACTGGAGCAGAAGAAGAGGTGTCAGTAAAGCTGGGGAAGGGGACCTGGGTGCATGTAAAGCATATTCAGAAGTTAACCTGTAATGCTAAAGACTGCTGAAGCTGAGAGGAAGTAAGTCTTGTGGACAGAAGCAGGCTATTCTTGTGGCAATCAGATAGACAAAAGAGGCAAAGAGACTGCCAAATCAAAGAGAAGCATCCTGACAAATATGCCAAATGCACTGAAGAAGTCCTAACCAAATGTAAAGTTGCAGCTGGAGAGGTCCTGAAAGTAAATAATACATATTCTATTGAACTGTGTCAAATAATATTGAAGAGAAGACAATTTATCGTCATAACCAGGATTACCATTGGTGCTATTTCTTTGCTGGAATTGGAAGCGGATATATTCAACTAATACCAAAGAATTGTTGCTGGTGATTTTTGTTTAATGAACTTTTGCTTTGACTTGGAACTGATAAAAACTGGTTCAAGACTTTTCTTTTCCTTTGAACATTTCGAAGTTGACTTTAAATCCTGGGGAAAGGATCTTACCCAGGGCAAGTGAAGGTCAATGAAAAATTGCTTAATATTGTTTATTATCTTGTGTTGCTTTATAAATTCCTTTGTATGTTTGTTGTTTAGAGTGAGGGCCAGTTTTCTAAAGTTCAGGAAGCAGATCAATCTTGCCCACACAGCAGATCACCCTCAAATAATCCCTTGGGATGGGTGAGGGGAAGGTCTTACACATTTCTTGGAGTTTTCTCTCTTTACCTCTATGGCAGAGAACTTTGGGGAGACTGTACCCCGATAAGAACTTTAGCAAAATCCTTCTTCTGAAGTTTAAAACGAATTCAATTAAACAGGGGTGCCATCAAGTTGTATAGTCAATCTGTCACAGCCGATTGGTCCATTCCAAGCCTTCTGTAAGGGTCAAAACCTGGCTCCTTTGATCAGTGTCTTTTCCTGTTGATATCAGTACCAGACTGCTTCATCTACAGGAGGCTGGGAGGAGGCTCAGGAAGTGTGTGTGGGGCCCTTCTCTGGATTGGTACTCTTCTACTGGCTAATCCAACTCCACCCTTTCTCCTGTGCAACAGGATCATGTAAAATCTCCTGTAGGCCAACCACAGCAACACCAGTTCCAGACCTACCCCCAGGGTCAGTGTGGGGGAATTGAGGGGGGACCCATGTCCCTGGCTTTCTGGTATGCCGGGAGCCCACCGTCTCTGGCTGTGTCCCAATGCCTATCACCCTCTGTCCTGCCTAGGTCCCTTTCTATTATTCCAGAGAATACGATGACCAGCATGCATCAGGCACCTCAGAAACCTAGCACAGATCATGGAACCGAGGAAGCAGCACCATTTGGAGAAATACAGCACGTATATGCTTGAGCCAAACGGACAAGACACAGCCTGGAAAAGGAGGAACAGAATGATTACCAAAATGGGAATAGACTGGGCCTCACTCTTCAGAAGCTGAAATGGAGACCAAGCACCTACCCAACAAACAAACCCCAAACGTACTATAGCAGAGGAGTGGAGTAGCAGCAGAGAAACTGGAATCATCATGGAGCTGTCCAGCACTAGGGAAGACCCAAGAACCCTCCCCAAAACCTTTGTAGGCACAGATATACTAGATCCAGAAGGGAAACTCAAAACAAACAACCTCAGTGACCACATTGAGAGTAAAGGCATGGTAGTGCTGGGAGAAGTGAGACTTGTGGTGAAGCAGATAAGATCAGAAAGGATTTGGCAGGCAGAGACGGGAGAGAGACAACAGCAGCAAAAAGAGAAGTGGGAAGGGTAAATACAGGAGAGCAGGAAGAGTGCAGTAAGACCATGGGATCTATCCATGGTCTTAGACTCTAGTGTAGTGTGAGAGAAATAGGGATGATGGGGAGGAGACAGGTGAGTGAGGTGAGGGTTAAGAGCCTGCCATCAGCAGAAGGTCACCAGGACAATGACTAGACATGCTAGGACCCATTGGAAATCCCTGAAGAAGTCCACTAGAGAAGGCTACAGTTTGCATACTTGCCTAATGCAAGGGAGAGAATTGCACAGTAAGTGTACCCTGAGTGTGGTCAACCAATCTGTGAAAATGCAGGGGTGGAGAAGGGAGCCTGCTTTAGGGCAGTAGTAAACCCCATGAGGGAAGATGTATAGGGACCACCACTAGACTGGTAAACCCAATTGCTCTGTGTACCTATTTCTAAGACTATAGGTTGAACCGTATTGTTTTTGGTCTTGTGACTCATTGTACACTGTGTCGCACCTGTCTGCTCTGCATCAAACAGTCTCCAGTAATGACCACCCTGGCTGGTAGAGCATGTTCTTTGTAGCAGAGGGCCTCTCCCTGCATATGGAGCAAACCATGTAGTCCTGGAAGGTGGCAGGTCTTTCCCAGAGGATTTTGCTTTGTTTGAGCCCAAATGGCTTTGGGTGAAATTCAGACCCCGGGCAGGGAATCGGTACCAACAGAAAGGTCACTAGAAAGCAAGTTGGCCATAAAACGACACCATCATGTTTTGAGAGTATAATAGTAGCTTCCTAGTAGCCACCATATCAAAACTAGATATGGCTTATATTTAGATATTAATCTGTCACCAAGCCATGTAAGAACACAATGATATAATTTGGACCAGGGCTGCCCACAAAGGCAGCCCATGGCTTGTGGAATTTTGGGTTCCCTCGGGATGTTTGCAGGAAAGCACATATCACTCTGGAACTGTCATTTTGCCAAACTACAAAAGCAGCCACTGAGGTGTGTCAGGCAGGCTCAGCAGTGTTGCATTTTTGCACTACACATTTCAGCCTGGAGCATTATGATGGTGGGAACTGATTAGCAGACCTCAGAGACAAAATCACCAAGAATATTTTATATTAAAGATAGAAACAAAAGCTCTGTTAACACTCACATATGGATTCTATCACACCCGTCAAGAGAGACAATGTGATGTGTGAATAGCCTCTATTATATTGAACTGTTTAAATGATGCTAGCCGTAGTGATTACTTGTAGTGCAGTTTTGACTGAGAAGTACTATTTTAATGTTTTTAAATGGTTGTATTAATTTCTTATTGTCAGAGGTACATTATTTTGTGAGACGTTTGATAAACCTTGTTGTGTATCAATAAATGTGTGAAAAAAATAGTTTGTTTTGTTCGCAAGATGAAACAGGAATTGTAAACAAAGAACAAGTTACTTTCTTACCTGGTAACATTCTTTCGATGGGATGGTCCGACGACGTATTCCATATCTATGACATGTAATCACCACAGCTGTGCTGCTTCGGAAACTTTTTTCGGCGTCTGCGTCCTGCGTCGATGACGTCGATGCGCCGTCGTCGAGGGCCTCCTCCGACGTCCGACGTCATCCGATGTGATAAGTAGGACGCACGACGCCCGTAGCCTCAGTTGTAGTTTTTTCCCCCAGAACGTGTGACACTAGCCAACTGTCAGTCAGACACAAAGCCTTGCGGAACATAAGCTGCAATCGCAAAAGAAATTCTGCAGCGGGGAAGGCAGGGCGGGAGCGATATGGAATACGTCGTCGGACCATCCCATCGAAAGAACGTTACCAGGTAAGAAAGTAACTTGTTCTTCGAGGGGTTGGGTCCTCCGACGTATTCCATATCTATGACAGACTCCCAAAGCAGTACCAGAGCAAGGAGGAGGGAAAGAATTTAGAATCAAGATTTAGAATAGCCAATCAAATAGCAGAGCAAAGGACCGCCTTGCCAAAGGCCAGATCCTGTGCTTGGATGGAATCGAGGGAATAGTGACGTACAAATGTATGTACTGAAGCCCAGGTGGCTGCATCACAGATGTTGCGAATAGGAACACCCCTCTGCAGGGCAGTAGACGCAGCCATACCCCTGGTAGAATGGGCCCGCAAGCCAGCGGTGGGTCCTTACCCGCCAAGCGGTAGCACTCCGAGATGGCCAAAATAATCCAGCGAGACAAAGTCTGTTTCGTCACAGCTTGCCCCAAACGCTTTCCAGCGTAACCAATAAAGAGTTGATCATCCACTCTGACCCGGGACATGCGTGAAACATAAAAGCTTAAAGCTCTCCTAGGATCAAGCCTATGGAGCCTCTCCTCTTCCTTACCAGGATGCGGAGGAGGATAGAATGCCGGAGGAACAACCTTCTGGGCCAAATGAAATTCCGTCACTACCTTCGGAAGAAAAGAAGGACAAACTCTAAGGACAACCCTGTCCTTGTGAAATACAGTGAAGGGAGGCTTAACTGAAAGTGCCTGTAACTCACTCACTCTGCGAGCGGAAGTAACCGCAACTAAAAACACAGTTTTCAGAGTTAACAGCCTCAAAGGGCAAGAATGTAAAGGCTCAAACGGAGCACCCATAAGAAACTTAAGAACAAGGTTTAAATCCCAACCGGGCACCAGGAAAGGTGACGGAGGGAACACATTAGTGAGCCCTTTCAGGAACTGTGAAATCAAAGGGATTTTAAAGTAAGAACACTCTTCAGACGAGCGCTTAAAGATGGACAGCGCCGCCAGGTAACCCTTAACGGTACCCACTTGCAAGCCCCTGTGGGCCAAAGAAAGTAAAAAGGACAGAACCATGGGGATGTCACATGCAAAAGGATCCACATTCTGAACTCTGCACCAGTCGCAGAACTTACGCCAACGGCAACGGTACAGAGACTTTGTTGCTGGCCTTCGGGCCGAAAGCAACACCTCCATCACGTCCTCAGGGAGGTCCCAATCCTTATACCTCAACCTTTCAGAAGCCAAGCGTGAAGGTTGAGGGATCTAACCTCTGGATGGAGAACCTGACCCCCCTCCCGTGAGAGCAGATCGTCTCAGTAGGGAAGACGACGTGGAGGGCAGATGGATAAGTCGAGAAGGTCCGGGTACCACGTCCTCCGAGCCCACGCCGGGGCAATGAGGATCATCTGGGAACCGAACTTCCGTAACCTCCGCAGCACTTGCGGGATGACGGGGACTGGAGGAAACGCGTACAGCAGCGGGAAGGACCACTCCACCACGAACGCGTCTCCTAAGGCTCCTTTTGGAGGAAATTCCCGCGAGCAAAACCATTCGCACTTCCGGTTGACACTGGAGGCGAAGAGATCCACTTGAGGGGTCCCCCAAAGGGCGAAGATCTCCAGGAGAATCTCCTGAGCCAACTCCCACTCGTGAGAGATCGCGCTCTGCCTGCTCAGAGCGTCCGCCGTCACGTTTTCGGCTCCGGCCAGATGAACTGCCGAGATCGAAACTTCCTGCTGGATGGCCCAGAACTCGAGCTGCATCGCCTCCCTGCACAGAGGAAGTGACCCCGCCCCCCCCTTTTTGTTGAGGTAGTGCATGGCCACTGTGTTGTCCGTCAGGATCAGGACATTCTTCCCTCGCACAGACGGCAGAAAAGCCTTTAGGGCTAGCCTGACGGCCCTCAGCTCCAACAGATTGATATGGAGTCTGGACTCCGACGGAGACCAACGACCGCTGACTATCAGCCCGTTGGCATGAGCTCCCCATCCCGTGAGGGATGCATCCGTCACGATCGTCACCTCCGGCCAGGGAAGCCAAAATGGAGCCCCCTTCATCAAGTTGCCTTCGACGGCCCACCACAGAAGGTCCCGGGCGACCGAGGACGGCACCTGAATCGAGTCCGACATCCTGCCGGAGGACTGCGACCATTGCGTCTTGAGTGCCCACTGCAAAGATCTCATCCGCAGGCGAGCCTCTGGCACCAGAAGAATGCAGGATGCCATGAGGCCGAGCAACCTCAAGAACTCGAACGCTGGGAGCGTCTTGGCATGCTGAAACTTGTGCACCATCTGCTGAATGTGAAGAGCCCTCACCTGGGGAGGAAAACACTGCCCCAGGGGAGTGTCGAGCACTGCTCCGATGTACTGGAGCCGCTGTGTTGGCGTCAAATGGGACTTCTTTAAATTGAGGGAGAAGCCCAGCCTGTGAAGGGAGCGACAGGTGACCGATAGATGATCCACGACTTGCTCGGGAGAGCTCCCCCTGATCAACCAATCATCCAGGTAGGGGTAGACGTGAATCCCCCCTTGCCTGAGATGCGCTGCCACCACCACCATGAGCTTGGTGAAAACCCTCGGGGCGGAGGTCAATCCGAACGGCAGGACCCGAAACTGAAAGTGCGAGTCGCCAACCGCGAACCTCAGGTACTTCTTGTGCTTGGGATGGATCGGCACATGGAAGTAAGCATCCTTGAGGTCGAGTGACACCAACCAGTCCTGAAGCTGAAGGGCCTGGAGGACTTGAGAGAGAGTAACCATCTTGAACTTGTCCTTCCTGAGGAGTTCGTTCAAACCGCGCAAGTCCATGATGGGTCTCAATCCCCCGTCTTTCTTCGAAATCAAAAAATAAGGGGAATACCATCCCTTGTTCCTCTCCGCCACAGGCACCAGTTCTATGGCGCCTTTCTCCAGCAGGGCTTGAATTTCCTGCGCAAGGAGCGGATCCGGACCCTGCAAAGAGAGGTTCCCCGGTGGATTGTCGCGAGGCCTGTGCCGAAAGGGAAGACAGTAGCCGTGGGTTATGATCTCCAGAACCCACACATCTGAAGTAATGGCTTGCCACTCTACAAGATGCTGCGCCAGCCTTCCCCCAACCGGCGAACCATGGGACATGGCCTCACGACTGAGTGGGAGCGGCTGCGGCGTTACCTGAGGGCAAAGAGGCAACTGCCCGAGCAGCCTTGGCACCACGGGTACCCTGTCGTCCACCTCTGGTACCCCTGCGTTGGCCTCTTTGACTGCCAGCTCCTCTCGCTTTACTGAAGGATGAGTAATAGCGAAAGGAACCACCCCTCCACTGCTGTCCCCTAGGACGAAAAGGCGGAGGTTGGCGAACTGCAGCGCCCAACGACTTCGCTGCAGCTTTTGAGGTCTGCAACCTCTCAAGGCTCTCGTCAGCCTTGCTGCCAAAAAGGTGTTCACCGTCAAAGGGCATGTTGAGGAGCAAACCCCGACTTCCGCAACCACGCAAACCTGCGTATCACGGTGCTCGCCGCCATGGACCTACTGACGCATTCAGCTAAGTCCAAACCCGACTGAACGGACTCACACATGGCATCCTTACCATCCTGGACCATCCTGGACCATAGCAAGGAAACCATCCCGTTCGTCCCCTTCGGGAATATGTTCAGCCGCTAGCGCAACACAGTTCCACAGAGTGTGCGTGAAACGCGACAAGGCACAAATGGAGTTGGCCGCCTGAAGCGCCATACCACCAGAAGAAAACACTTTCTTCGCCCAGCCATCAAAACGTTTGTCGTCCCTATCAGGAGGGATGGTAGGGTACGACGCCTGCTTCGCCGGGGCCGTGGCCGCCTGCACCACCAAACTCTCCGGAGTGGGGTGCCTGGTCAAGTAGCAGGGGTCGCCACTGGCTGGACGGTATTTTCGCGACAAGGATCTGCCCACCGCCGGGAGACTCTCCGGAGCAGTCCAAGCCGCCGCCACCCTTCTCTGTAAAGCCATATGGAACGGCAGAACCGGGTCAGTTGGGGGACCAACATCAAGGATGTCCGTCAGATCATCCTGCACAAACTCCCCTGGGGGAGCAGACCATCCCAAGTACTCCGAAACCCTAGCCATAAGGCGTCGATACGAGGAATCAGCATGAGAGCCAGGCTCAGGCCTACAAAACTCCACCTCCGGAGAGGTGTCCAGACCACTGGCATCATGCAGTGACTGTCTCAACTCGTCAAACTGACTATGGCCCGAGACAATGTCATCCGGAACCTGACTAGGAACCAGGCCATCAGAATCCTCATCCGCCTCTGAATTATAGTCCAGGCGGCGAAAAGAAGGCACCCTAGAGTGCTTGCTCTTAACCAGAGCCTTCATAGGGGGTCCACCCGTGCCCCGGGGTACCTCCGTCACGAAAGGCGTCGATGGCGTCGAGCGAATCGGCGCCAGCGTCGAGAGAACCGGCACCGGCGCCGAGAGGATCGGCGTCGACGTCGAGGAAATCGGCGTCGACGTCAGATGCAGCGCCTCCAGAATCGGCGGCGTCGACACAGCCCTCGAGGCCGGAGCCCCGAGCGTGTCCCTCGACGACCCGAGCGTCGACGGCCTCGACGACTTCCTCGAAGCCGGAGCCTCGAGAAAGCCTGTCGACGCCCTCGATGCCTCAGACGTCGATGTCTTCCTCGAAGACTTCACAGGTGCACACGGTCTCGAACGCGTCGAGGACCGGGACCTGGAACGGGTACGGCGAGAACGAGTCTCCTTGTCCGAATGGGACCTCTCCCGCGACTCGTGCCGACCACTCATGCGAGCGGTGTCTCTCGACCTCACACGACCGACCCCCCTCGGGGGCGCGGACGGCTTAGTACCCTGCGACTCAAGAATCGCCAGCATTTTCTTCCCGAAGGAAGCCCATTCCTCCTGCGTCGCACGGCTGGTGG
Organism: Ambystoma mexicanum; assembly: GCF_040938575.1. Lineage (NCBI taxonomy): Eukaryota > Metazoa > Chordata > Amphibia > Caudata > Ambystomatidae > Ambystoma > Ambystoma mexicanum. Next base: position 1,492,765,562 of record NC_090921.1, read on the forward strand.
GGTAAGCGACGTGCCGGGCAGAGTCCTCCGAGGAGGACCTGGAAGACGACCGGTGTCGGCGCTTCCGAGAACGCCTCGAAGAGGCAGAGGAGTGGCGAGACCGACTCCTAGAAGGAGACCCACGAGACTTCCGACGATGACGCGGAGAGTCACCCCTCGAATCATCCGTCGAAAGCCCCGCAGACTTCGACTTCCTGGGCTTGGACACCCGACCTACCGACAACATCTTCTTACGTTCACGTAAGGCTTTGGACGTGAGCGACTGGCAGTCGATACAGTCATCCGTGTCGTGGGCCTCCCCGAGGCACCAGAGGCAGGCGTCGTGCGAGTCCGTCACCGACATCTTGGACCCACAATCCCCGAACTTCTTGAAGCCCGGACGCGGGGTCGAAGACGAAGTAGAAGACATCCTCACACGAAGGATTTGCACAAAACGAACTGGTTCGAAGAACCGAGAAGAACAGAACACCAAAGAGTCGAGGCGTGAACCGAGAATCACGAAGCAACGCGTTCGCGGAAAAAACGGAACTGAGGCTACGGGCGTCGTGCGTCCTACTTATCACATCGGATGACGTTGGACGTGGCCCTCGACGACGGCGCATCGACGTCATCGACGCAGGACGCAGACGCTGAAAAAAGTTTCCGAAGCAGCACAGCTGTGGTGATTACATGTCATAGATATGGAATACGTCGGAGGACCCAATCCCCTCGAACTCCCCTTGTGTGTTTTGAAGGCAAAAGTATTTTCTTTGAGCATAAAAAAATATTATTTGACTTATCACTATTATTAATTATAAATTGATTCAGAAATTGTTCATGAATCATTTGACAACATGTTGAAATACACCACTTCTCTTGAGATTACAAAAATAGTATAAACATTGCTAGTTGGTGGTGTGAGAAACCTGAAGGTGTCTCCCTGATTAGTCCCCGGAGATCTGTCATCCAGATGGCCAGGACAAGGCCATCGCTATTGGATCCAGTTCCTGGGGGTGGACCAGTGAGGGAGGATCACATGGATGCGGGGTCCTGAGGGAGTGGAAGTGGGACACCGACAGGTGAGACCCTGTATCCCCCTTCTAATAACACCTTTTCCCTATCCTACTGTGTAAGATACTCAAACAGTCTACCCTCACCCTTTTCCAACATGAACACTCTCGCACACCGCGAAAGACGATGGAAAAACACTAGAGTCATTTACCTGACATGTCCCACCACAAGGGTCAGGCAATGTCAGGCAATTGACCAGAATCACACACCGGACGGCCCTTTCCCTTCCCCACGGGGATAAAAGGTGGAGCACAAGAGCACAATACTAGCAAGGCAGACCACACGACGAGAGAACTAACTTAGCATAGCAGTTCAAGAGGAGGAGAAAGACGGTGCAAATAGAGAGGGTGACAATGAGCGAAGTGACCTTACCCTTTCCGACCAAGCCTGTGAAACCTCTGCACCGCGAACAATAACCAGAGTGTGTTGCAGCAGATGTCAATGGTACATGTGGCGCTCCTCCGCTGATAATAAAGCTAGGGAGTAGTACCCTAGTACCGACCTTGACTCCAGAGACAAGTAAAGCCAAGCAGTTCATCATAGCCGGTGAGTCGAGAGGAGAGCCGATAAGAAACCAAACTGTGTTGAACAACAGTAGCAAACGGCTAATTGAGGAAAGTTCAAAGAACTGTTAATACAAGAGGGGAAACCAGCTACAGAGGGGTCAGCCACCATGTGGGTGGTCTCTCGGGAAACGCTGGGCAACTACCCTATTGTCGAAACTACTGTTAACAGAAGGCCTTGGAAACTGAGCGAGAAAGGGGTCAAAGTGGTCATATAGGGGTCTAGTAAAATCCTATCTACAGTCGAAAGTCTTTGACCGGCAGATGATTGTGAAGCTAAGGGAAATGAATCCTGTATGGTAGGAACTGTTCAAGGAATTGTATAAATTAACCCGACGGAGGGATGCCGATAACAGGGGGCAAAGCCAGAAGTCCCAATGAATAATGTGTTAAGAGTGAACTTGGCAGAGGGATGTCCACAGTGAACTGTTTAAAAAGACATTAAGATTTGTGAATGTCACAGATGAGATTCTGTTGAAAGCTGTAGTGAACTCGACGGAGGGAGGCGAATATTCGAGAAGAGTTTGAACCCGGAAGATACAAGGGTGAAAAGGTACCACCCAACGTACAAGCAGAAAGGAACTTTTGTGTATGACTTTTTGAAACACATTAGGTCCTCGGAGGCAAGAGACTTTTTGTAGAAAACAGACTTAACCACCAAAGGCTCTGATAGATGCGAACAGAACTGTTGGCTCGTGCTGGGAAAGCTCGAGCGTGTGCTATGCTCTGCAGTCCCACCTTGTCCCGTGCTGAAAACGTGGGGAAGGGAGACCCCGACTACCACATCCTGAATTATTATTTGTGAACACTTCTTTCTTTCCTGTGAATCCTACCCCACACTCTTTGTTTGTATTTAGCGTAAGGATTGGCAATAGGTTTTTCTTAGTATAGGCCCTTTTATTTTGACAAGACACCACTAGGACTGCCTTATTATTATTTGATGGTTGTAGCTTGCTCCCATCTTAGATTTGGGTTTAGATTAGCTGTTTATCCTACCCGCATATACAGTTTAATAAACACCCTTGAACTGTGATCACTTGTGTCTGTCTTTACTGTTGCCAACATGCGTTCCTTACACTGGGCGGTACACAGTTGCCTGCCTTCTAATTGCTTCTTTACAGTTGTCTAGTGAATGTTTGTTTCCAGTGACATATGAAGTGCTAAATACAAATTGCAAAATTAAATCCCTCTGTAGATTATCTTACCTCCACCCAAGGCCATTCCCAGGATAACAGATCGCCTCTTCTGCTCTGCTTCATAGAGCATGGGGAAGCAGGAACGCACACTGAGGGCTCGGCAGTCGCCTGCAAATACTCCACGGCACAAGCTGTCTATTGCAATATCAGCTAGCTGGAAATGGAAGATAAAACCAGATTAGAAAAAAAGACACTCATGAATAAAACTCACAAAGTAATTGAGAGGAGATTATTTAGCTGCAGGCATGTGGCAACTCAATGGGCCTCATTACGAGGTTGGAGGTAGCCTTGCCGGAAAAACCGGCAAGGCTACCTCCAAACTCACAACCGGGTCCGGATGGGCAATTACTGGGGTGCTCCGGCCCCCGCCGGACCCAGTGATTGCCCTTTCACAGGTGCCGGAACCGGTACATCCCCATTTCCATTTGAGCCCAGAGGGTGCCACCGGTGCATCGGCACAACGGTGCGCCGGTGCATCCAACTTGCTGTGCTCAAGGGTGCCGCTCTGCCCCCCAGGGCAGACCTGGCGGACTGACATGCACCCGTGAGCACAGCTCGTAGTATGGCGGTAAAGTAGCAACGGTACCGGTATCGCTACTGGCACCGTTGTTATCTTACCGCCATACATATAATGAGGCCCAATGACTTTGTATAATTTGTACATTTCACCACTGATAAATGTTATTTACCTGCTACTATTAGAGTTTGTGATGTTCTGAATTTAAGCTCTGTTCGACTGCAGTCATGATTAACATAACATAATTTCAATGAACTAATTTAACACCACCTATTGCTAGAAAGGATGGTGTCCCCTTCATCTTTGGCTGTTAAACCCTGGAGGAGCTCAGTCTCCTGAACGGTAGACGCCAGGTCGGCACAAGGCATCAGAGGCATAAGCAGTGACACTGGGCACTGAACTCATGAGGGCCTTTGCAGCTATGCACACCGCCAAAGCTGGGATGGAAGGTGTGGTGAACCAGAAGAAGGAGTTGGACAACTTAATGACACAATCAAAAGGGTTTTATTAAAAATAACAGAAACACTCCTAACTTGCTCAATCTCTATTTGGGAAATTCCATACCTAACACAAGAAAAACTAAGGGTGCATGTCAAGTCAAAATAAACCAAGTCTTTTGTCCAAAACCTATGTAACTAACTGGCCCTATCACTTTGGAAAAACACCTAACTAAAAGGATGACAGGCGTGTGTGATAGCCTTGTTATGGACTTCTGCCTGGCCCACTTGTAGATGAAGGGTTCTCAGTGTTTCCGTTTCTTATAGCTTGTCTTCACAGCTTTAGCCTCAAATCCTTTTGGGAAATGACAATTAGCATCAGTAAGGGTTTCTCCCCACCTTTGATAAGAAAACAGTTTCTGTTTTTCAATGTACCAATCCCTTCAGGAAGACTTGAAAAATACTTTTCCACCTTCAAAGGATTGGGACTTCCCCAAGTCCAATAATTCTGTGAAAAAGGTCTTATGTCTTGTGACAAAACATATCTTTATTGCTTCCCATGATTTCATACACTTTGCTGTCTGTGTTTACAGAGTATTCAAGTTCACACGTCACTCTGTTTCAACATAGGATATATCTTTGCGCTTCCTGGATACTTCTTAGTGATTATTTCGGATCTTGGAAAAATGTTCATAGCCGAAATGAACGTAGCGAAAAGCACAAAGTGAAAATCTTTGCATACCGGGTCTGTTACCGCAGGCAAGTTTTTCTAAATTCCAACTTGTGGGGACTTCATAAGACTTATTTATTGGTACTAGGGACCCAACTCTTTATATAGGCCTGTACTACACAAGTCGGGAGAGTGGCTGAGCAGCCAGACTTATCTTAGGAGGGAGTAATGTGAGCTGTAGAGCAGTACATTGAAATCAGTAAACACAGGGATCCAAGTAAACACTCACAAAGTTATATTAAAATATATGTATTAATATATACACAAGGCACACAAGCAAATCTAAAATGCAGCAACCAACAAAACCGTTCAATGTGAAATGGAATCAAGTTATATAAGAAACAATAATGCAGATGAGTAACTTTTTGAGTGATGTCAATTGAGGTCAGTATCAGCACTTTATATCACCCTTACAAAACTGAGATGGGAGGGTAAGTTTCAGAGTTAGATGGAACACATTTTAGCAATAACTAGTATACTCTCCCAGAGGGATATAGGCAGTCTGTTTCCTAGCAATAAAAGTGTTCACATTTAAAACCTATGGAGTAACCAGCACTGCCAAAGCCAGTAGGATCCGACCCTTTGGAAAACAAGTACAGCCAAAGTCAAGTGGACAGTTCCAGTTCTGATGAAGATCTTCAGAGGAAAAGTTAGTTAACCAGTCAGTGGTTCTTGAAGAAAAACAGGAGCTCATGGGGAGCCTACCTGATGGTGCACAAGCTACAAGGCCTGCACAAAGGAGTTTAGGTCAACCCTCAGTTGAGGAAAACACTACTTCCCAAGCCAGGAAGCACCGAAAATAGCCCAAGGTAATTACAACCCAAGCCCCACAGTACCTTGAAAGTAAAGAAGAAATTGTAGCTGGCTTCCTTCTAGGTGCAGCGTTCCATACCCCCGATTCCTGCTCCTTGGTCGTGGTGATGAAAGGGGGACCTCTGGTGGGATTCTGCAGCAGCACTCGGGAGAAGGGGTTGGCAGCAATGGATTCAGCTCACTCCAGTGGCACTTTGTGGTTTTGGCGCCTTTTTCTTAGCACCAAGAGGAAATGAACATTGCTGGTCGGATTCTCCTCGATTTCTCAGTCCTAAACTCTGATGAGGGGACCTTTGGTAAAGAATGACTGCCTCTGGAGTTCCACACGGATTCTTGCAAAATTTCAGCTGGATTTGATCTAAGGAAGATGATGCACTTGATGCTGGTCCAGGTACCCCAGGTATTGGGATTCTTCAGCCCTGGAAGGTCACAGCAAGTTGGGGGATTGCCCAAAATGGAGAAGGTTAAGTCTATTTGGACCCATCAAACTGAGGGAAGAAGTCATCCTTGGCAGGTCTTCCCTGTCAATGTGAAAACGGGGTCAGCACAGCTGCAAGGCTTCACCAGAGTTTTCTTAGTCCTGGAAGGTGCCGCTGGCGTCTCTGTTAGTCTTCTGCTTCAGGTTCCTTGTTCCAGTGGTCGACTGTCTGTAGTCCCAAAATCCTTGACTTTTAAGTGGGATTCCATTCATTCACAGTCATGGAGCGGTCAATCATATTGGGGTGGCTGTCCTCCAGGACAGCCAGTTACCCAGTTCGAACTGGTTTAAGCCAGGCATATCTACAAACAAAGAACAGTGACGTTTCAGGCTCCTCCCTCACTTCCTGCCTTCCCAGACACACTGGAGCCTGGGCGGACTGAAGCCCGCCAAAGGCAAAACTCACAAAGGACTCAAATCTATTCTAAAGGATAGAGTAAAATCCTGGAAGGAACTGACAAATGCAAAACTGGCAAAATAAAACTGGGGGCATTTTGAGAAACATTTCACCCACGAGGGCTATATTGCAGCTGAGAAATCATCCTGCTAGTAACCTGCACAAAAGTAGTAAAAGTAGCCACTGCCACCAGACATTTAAGTTAGTCAGTGTAACAAAATGTTACCTGAGAAGTGGAATAAGGAGTCACTATGTAACCCCCCAGCACCTCACATAAGGTGGTGCGTGCTAGACCCACAAAAGAAAAGCTAAGTTAAAAGTTATCTTACTATTCTTGGGAACTGTAGTTCTCACAAGAAAATGTATTTAAACATTAAGAGAAGTCTTGCAAACTCCTCAGTGACACTGCACAGAGGGTGCTCTGTGTCACTAAGCAAAAAGCAGATGCCTATGGAGTTTACCAAACTCCATTAAACAATAAGAATCAAAACTCCCAGTCAGAGAAAAAGAATGAGTAAGTGGTAAAAAGTTCCACTTACTCAGGAGATTAAAAGCATATTTCCCCTTTGAGACACAGAGTCTATATGTTTTCCACTCTGATATAGTGGGGCCGTGCATCCGTCTCTTAACTTTCCATGCTTTCGTCGTCCATTCCAGCCTTGCATAACACTGTCTGTATCCCTTTCACTCTAGGATAGTGGAGTCATGGGCCCCTTACAGGCTCTTGACTTTACAGACTTTGGCCACTATTCCAGCCTTGCATAACATTGTTCATATACCTTTCTCTCTGGATAAGTGGGGACGAGTGCCTGTTCCATTCTCTTAGTGTTCCATACCTACATCGGTTTCAGTGCTGTGGGAAACACGCAGTTTTGAATCGCGGTCACCCCCACACGGTCGTAGAGTCTCTTTCCCAATCTGTTCCTCTCGTGGAGGCAAAGGTGCTTGTCAGTAGGAGCTCAGGATCTCGTGTTCCCCTCTTTTCTTGGGTCTCGGTGTTCATTGCTGAGCACCAAGCCCGTTACTGCTCCTCAGTGGTCACGCCACTCAAGAAGACAGGCGTCTCTCCAACCTCTCCTTCCCCTTACCAGAGCCTCGTGCTCAGTCAAGGTACCTGCCTTTCCGCCTCCATATAGGGGGTTTCTTGCTCAACAAGTTGATGCTGGCTGTGAGGCTTGACGTGGCTCCGTCCCTCCAAAACGTCAATGCTGCAGGGGCTCACCTCTGGGTAGCATTTGATTTCCTCCCACTGAAGGGGCCCTTGAGGGAACCTCGAATGTGGAAACAAGGCACAGTCACCACACACGAACTGATACGCCAGACACGAGGTTGTATTCCCAAAAGCTAGGGTTTATTACAAAGTAAATAGTCTCAGTTGGCCAACTGGTCTCACGCCCCGTGACGTGTGTCTAACAGACCTCGGGAGAGGCAAGAGAGCTAGACACAAACATCAGTTACATATATACAAAACTAACATCATACAATCAGTAGTGTCACATCAAAAACCGCCCCTTGCACATCTCCTTTGAACTGAGCACGATGATTGACAATCGTGACGAGTATGACACCTCGAACATTTGTTTTAGCAACAGTTTGCAATTTTGTAAGGCTGCAGACATAAGACTTTGAGGAAAAGAACAGAATGCTTCTATTCTCGCTAGCAAGCTGCATGTGGGGGGGAGAGCCACATTCCAGGCCTTCCTATCTCCTAGTTTCTATTTGGGTACTGGGGGTCAACTCGCTCTCCAGGACTCTAGGGCTCGAGAAGGGGGGCCGCAAAAAAGACATACTTCAAGCAATTTAATGTTTGTTCCGAGTATTTTCACTGTGTTTTCGAGACACACTGGCACCTGTGGGCTGATTAGGATGCCTCGCTGCCCTCTTTTCAAGGATAGCGCGCGGGAGGACACCGGGTATTTCTATCAGGGTTGCTCAGCAAATTTCCCTTGGCCTTGCATTGCACACTGGTAAAGCAGAATATCATGTCAGCAAAGCATTTAGAACAGAAAGCAATAAGCAAACGTTAGAGAAAACAAGATGGCGATTTCTGTCACCTTAAAATGGCCGCACTTCGGTCAAGCTTATGATTATTACTAACACTAAGAGCATGAGACGGGTGGTCTTCGGCCAACATAGTACATTTCCCCATGATCGAGGGGTGTCTGTTTTTCTGGATCGAGAAACCCTCCTTTTGGTCGTATGCCAAACGTCTCATCCGTACATTGTATCCTCTTCCGGCCACGTATCTGTTTCAGATTCTGATTCAGACTCTGAATCTTGCATATTTTCAGTTTCCTCCTTATTGTCACCTATGTCAATGGACATGAATTATTTGACTGTCTTTGTCTCTTCTCGAACAAGGATACTTGATCTACTAGTGCTCTTTTTCTCTATCATCTGTACACATCCTTCACTAATTTCGGTGCATATCACAGGTAGGCAGTGTATGCAACAACAACATGTCATGAATATCCCTAGTACTGCTATCAGAAGCGCAAATAGTTTCCATCCCCATGAATATAATAATTCCCAGAACCAGGAACTTATATCCCAACCCCCGTCTTGGGTATGGAGTTCAGAACTTAATACATGTAATTTTCTTATTGCCTCGAAAATCGTGGGAGAGGAGTCGTTTACAAATACACAGCACGCTGATCCCACAATTTTGCAAACACTACCACGATCAACGAGGATTACATCAAGAGCCATTCTGTTTTGCAGTGTCATCAATCTAACCCCTTTCTCCTCCAACGTCATGTTGTATAATATATCTGTTGTTCCGTTTATTGTTTTTTCTAAGATTCTGGATAATCGTCGAATATTATAGTTTATTGCTTGGGCCAAAAATAGCATAAATGATTTTGCTACATCTACTGCTATTAATCCGTCTTCATTACTTCTTCGTGGCCTAAGTCTAGATAGTTTGGCTATGTCTGTTGTTTCTAAGAAAAACACTCCTGGGAACAGTAGTCCTAAATAGCATGTACCTCCCCAGTTTCTAGATAACCAAGGATACGCTTTATCTCCACATATGAAATACACCAGGTCACCTACATACACTGGCTCTACTTCCCTACTAATAATCGCTGTATTTATACATCTAGTGAATGTCCCTACAAAATAGGAGCCCTTCTTTTTTAAACATAAAGGAACAGAAAGTGGGCTGTAGTTTACTGTGTAAGAGGGGGGCACTGCATCTTTATTTCCTTTTGATCTTATGCGAAATACGATCACAGATAACTTTTCTGGTGGAGACAGTCTATCTTGTGGCATTGGTTTGGGCGTAGCTTTTGGTGTTATCATCCGTGCTTTATGAAATATTGAGCAGCCTATGGGTCTCATAATTTCTTCAAATTCATTCATGTTTGTGCTATCTAATTGACCCGTTTAACTTTTATTCCATTTTCCATAATACAATGTACTCAGAGATGCACTGCATGCAGAACTTAATGTCAGTGGCTGCACGTACCAACCTATTGCTTTGCCACCATGCTGTGGCAAATGAGCACACACCCAACAGTTGTTCATTTTCAAAATTGAATGCGTCATGTTAATAATTTGCAGTAATGTATTATTTCCATAACCCTCTCTATGTCTCTCTTCCATTGGGGGCAGAGTGTAAGTAATTACATAAACAGGGCTTTCAGTGGTGGAGATGTTCCTAATTGGTAAGAGAATTTCTAAAGGGTGCATCTCCTCTAAATACCACAGTACCAGTGATGTTATTACTGGGGCCATTATGCTCATTATGCACATGATTATCATGAAGGTCAGCACGCAATTCTTTCGTTAGCTTGTTTTATGCAATCTTTCAGTTTCTATGTTTGATTCATTATCAGCATTAACAGCAATGGTGCAGGAGGGGACAAAAGCTAGTTCTGGCATCTTCTCTCACGGACCTTCTTCCACAGCGATTCTCGTCGTGGATATCTCTCCTCGCGACACTCGTCCGAATGTCAATGAGTTTGATAAATGTCAACTGTCTATTCTGCCAGTTCTCAGCAGCCTGGATTGCTTACACGTTGGGCAAGCTCTCTTATGCGTTAGTATACTGCTTAAAGAACTTCAGAGCAGTTATCAATTGCCTTCTGTACCATGTGCGCCCCGCTTGGCGCTCGGGTTCAGGACACATGGATTTCATGTTAGCACCGAGGAGTCTCGCTTATGGGCTGTCTGACTTTCACAATCTTCACGTTGCTCTCATCTAGGCCTCCGGTTCCTACTTCATTCGTTAATAGGAAACAGAGGCAACAAAAGATTGATGAAACGAAGATTTGATCACTCCTTTTTCCGACTTCGTAGATTGTACCGCCTTGCTCCTGGTACAGTGTGATCAACGAATAGTGCGGGTGCACTTCCGGACTCAAGCTTGGAGCCAGCCTGGGGCGCAATGACAGATGATGATGGGCGCCCAGGCAACGATGCAGGCTGTGGCGCAACAGAGGATGGTGGGCGCCACAGAGGTATTCGCTTGGTGTCGGCCAGCAGTGATGCAGAAACTGCAGGACAACTTTGGGGCATTCTTTGCCCTTCCTCTTTTATGGAAATTTCATCAGGCTTTGTTTCAGAATCAGGCAGTTTCTGTGGCAAAGAACTGGCAATTGTTTCTTTCGTTTCTGGAACCGCTGTTTCTTTCCGGTCGCCTCGATCAGTCAGTTTTTCAGATGGTGACGGCACCTTTTTTACATGGGTGACGTGGATCCACGCTTTACGGCCATCCACACGAATGGCCGTCTGTGTTGTCAGGAGTATCAAATAGGTTGTCAGGAGTATCAAATAGGGACCACGCCACCTGGGTGCCAACAATGTTTTTCGTTCAAAATCTTTAAGCAGCACCCAGTCACCTGGCTCCAGTGCGTGTCCCGGGCCAGTATATCTGATCAGTAGCGCCTCCTGCACCTGCTGATGAATCAAACGCAATTTTTGAATCAGGAGATTACAATAAATGCTGAGCACTGGATATTCAACTTCGTTCAGTTTCTTCGGCTGAGGTGCACACCAAACATTCGCCGGTCTCCCCATGACTATCTCATATGGGGAGAGCCCAGTTCTCGCCTGCACAGATGTTCGCATGCATAATAGTGCTATTGGTAACGCATCAACCCAACTTAACTTGCTTCCTGCACATATCTTGCTAATCTTAGATTGCAGGATTCCGTTGTGGCATTCAATAAGACCGGCCGACATCGGATGTCTCGAACAATGGAATTGCTTATCGATCTGGAGACCTGCACAAATCTGTAGTACTACTGCACCTACAAAATGCAGACCATTATCTGACCATATGACACGGGGCAGGCCAAAACGGAAGAAATATTCGTTTAACATCACTTTCGCCGTGCTTATAGCAGTGCAGTCTTTCAATGGATATGCTTCCACCCATTTGCTGAATGCACATATAACCACTAGGACATACTTCAAGTTTTGGCATCTCTCCATTTCTATGAAATCAAAATGGATCACCTCAAATGGCATAGAGGTCCAGGGCCAAAACTGCCTGTTGGAGTCACCGTTCCCTTCCCCACATTGGGCCTCATCACGACCTCGGCGGTAACCCTTAAATCCGGCGGTAGCGCTATTACCGCCGGATTTAAGGGTCCGCCGAATCAGGGCCTCGGCGGATTTCAACCCAGCTCTGAGCTGGTGTGAAATCCGCCTAGAATTCGCGCTCATACCACCGGCGGAAAATCTGCCGGCGGTATGAGCGCGAAATTTCCCCATTGAGCCCAATGGGGAATGGGGCATTCCCGAATGGGCTCAATGGGGAAATGGGACTTCCAAGTCCGCCCAACTCGTGATCCCGCGCTATTAGCACCAGGGGCTATGGCGGTCGCGCTAATAGCCCTCGCGTTAATACCGCCGGCGTTACTGCCGAGGTCGTGATGAGGCCCATTGTGTTGTAGGCACGTGATACAATTCTGTACCAACCTCTCGGCATTCTTTTTTATGAGTGGATTTTCCCAAACTGTGGCTAGATGTTGAATTATTTTCTTTGCACAGATATGAGTGGGGCTGTGAGCCATTGTGACCATTGCTTTTACATAGGCATTTGGCAACATCCAATTCCCGCTCTTCTTGTCCACCCAACAACCCTCCAGATCTAATTCTGCAGAGCCCTCAGCCCACCCTTGGATTTCATCAACAGTGGCTTCCGCCTGCATCTCTTTGACAGAAGCAATTCCATTCTCTATCATGCAGGGGACCTCTTCAGACTGCACTGTAAACATCTTTGTACTCATTTCATTGGCCGTTTGTTTTGCAATTCTGTCTGCAAACGCGTTTCCCTCTCCCACTTTACATGTTAACTTTTTGCACGCCTCGCATTTCATTACTGCTAGGTGCTTTGGACACTTGAGTGAAGACAGCAATCGTACAATCAAAGGGCCATGTTGGATTCTAGCCCCATGTGATGTTAGGAAACCTCTCTCAGCCCAGAGTCGGCCAAAGTTATGAACCACACCAAAGGCGTACTGACTGTCAGTATATATATTCACGCTTGGATTCTCAGTTATCTCACAAGCTCTGGTTAATGCTATTATTTCTGCCGCTTGTGCAGAGTTGTAAGGGATTCTTTTGCTCTCCACAATACTCTTTAACGTGGTGATGGCATATGCGGCAGATGAAGTGCTGTCAGGTAATTTAAAGCAGGAACCGTCCCAAAACAGTTCTCCATCTGGTTCTTTTAGTGGGGTATCACTTAAATCAATTTTCCCTTTTGTTTCTTCCTCAGTAACCATTAAACAATCATGGGGAGTGATTCATTTCCACCAAGGTTTTCCCCAGGCATTGGCATTAATTCTGCTGGATTCAAAGCGCTATACCTCATAATTTGGATGTGGGGTGCAAAAAACATAATTTCATATCTAGTCAATCTAGCAGAGGTGAGGTGTTGCGTCTGCGTTCTATTGAGTAGAACGTCTATGGCATGTGGCACCATCAAAATTAAGGTGTGCCCCAATACCATCCCTTCTGTTTGTTTCACTGATGCAGCAGCCGCCTGCAACAGCTCGCAAACATCATGGTAGTGTGCGTGCTACAGGGTCCAGCGCAGAAGAAAAATAGCTGCATGACCTATTTCTTCCACCTTGTTCCTGTGTTAGAACTGCCAACGCGCAGCTGTCATTCTCATGCACAAACAATTTAAAAATATTTTTATAATTTGGTGTCCCTAAAACTGGGGCAGAACACAATGCAGTTTTTATCAAGTCAAATGCTCTCTGACATTCTTCATTCCACTGCAAGGGCATCACAACATCTTTCTTTGTCAACTCCACCATCGGCTTCACAATGAAGGCAAAATTCACTATCCATTGCCGACAATAAGAAGCCATCCCTTTTATAGCTCTGACTCCTTTTTGTGTTTTTGGAATAGGCATACCAGAAATGCTCTCTATTCTCTCCGGCGTTAGTCTTCTCCCTTCTTTCGAAAGTAAGTAACCCAAATAAGCCACTTCCTTTTGACAATACTGAAACTTTTTTTAAGCTGGCTTTGTGGCCATGCGCTGCTAAGTGTGTTAATAGTAAAATGGTACTTTACAAATCTCCTCTATGTCTGCTGCAATCAACAGATTGTCTATATATTGTAGCAATACACAACCTGTTGGTAGCTCTAGCATATCTAGTTGTTCTTTTAATGCTCTGCTATAGATGCTAGGGCTTTCTGTGTAGCCTGGAGGAATGCGCGTGAAAGTAAACGATCGCCCTGCTAGTGTGAAAGCAAACAGATATCTACTTTCTTTGTGTACTGGAATACTGAAGAAAGCATTTTTCAAATCAATAACACTAAAATACTTTGCGGAATCTGGGATCATTGTCAAAATTGTGGTAAGATCCGGAACCAATGGGAATTGGGGATCTACTACCTTGTTTAGTGCGCGCAAATCAATTATGAAACGATATGGTACCTCATTACCTCCTTTCTTATACACCGGAAGAATGGGGCTGTTACATATGCTGCCTGTAATCTCTTCAATCACTCCCAATTTTACCAAATCAGACACAATACTTTTCAATCCTTTCCCTCCGTCTGCTGACATTTTATACTGTGCAATACGTGGCAATGTTACTCCCTCTTTCAATGTAATCTTCACTGGCTCTATCTTCAAGCATCCCACATCATTATCATCTATTGCCCATATACAAGTTGGCATGTCACTCAATTCTCCTGGCAAAGGTTTGGACAAAAATTCTGACACTGGTACATTCTGTGGTGAAATAGTTAAAAACACTCCATCTGGTGTACAGTGAATAACTGCACTGAATTTTTTCAATAAGTTTAATCCCAAAAGATTCTCCCCACAATTCTCTGTTAACAGGAGTGGACAGTACTCAGTGAATGGGCCTAATGTTACAGCTACTGGTTGGAACACTGGATTAATCACTGGGGTACCTGCGAACCCTACTGAAATATCCTTATGCCCTGACAGTGGTATCTCTGGAACTAAGTGATGGTCTTTCGAGCACTTTTGTGCCCTCGTATCTACGCGGAATCTATGCTCTTCATTCCCGACTTTCATTTCTACGTAGGGTCCTTTCTGATTCACGGGAATAGATACTTGTTCTGACCCCTGTCTTGGGCTGTCCTATTGGGGTAACAACACATCATCTGAAGTGTAGTCACTGTTATTATTGTAGTATGCACCCGTTTGAGTATCAAAAATGTTCCCACCTCTTCCTCCATTTCCATTTTGCATACCCTGATGATTTTGATTCTGGGTAAAAGTAGTTTGATTCAGAGCCTGGCCTTGATTCTGTGCTCCATTCCCTTGTCTATTCTGGTGCTGCTGCATATGGTTTCTGTTGTGGCCATTAGTTCCTGGGTGCCCCCTGTGTTGTCTTCTCTGACCGTACCCACCTCTATTTTGTAAATGTGGACATTGCGCTCGCCAGTGTCCTTCCTCTCTGCAATACGCACATTGATTTAATCCCAAGGGCCCTCTGTGCATATTCAAATTACTCCTGCTCTGTGCATTTCCCCTTCCCCTGTTGTGTCCTGCTACTTGCTGGAGTAACACCCTTCTTTTCAAATTTGTTCTTTCCTTCGCTTCCTTCTCTTTCTCTGAATTCACTCGATTTTCATAATATTGGGCCATGTGTAATACTTCTCCTAACGTTTTCGCTTGCCATGCACTTTCTGATGTCATTATTAAGTTTTGAATTGGGAGTATAAATCCTCTCACATATTTGTCAAGAAATAACCTTTTTCCCGCTTCCGTGCTTACATCCTGCCCACTGAAGTCTGTAAATACTTCCTCAAATCTATTAAAATAATCTGTAGCCAACTCGTCCTTACCTTGAACACACGCAGTCAATTTGTCCCATTGAATTCTTTTCTCTGGGACAAATTCTTTCAATTTTTGTACTATTCGTGCCAAAAAGCCGTCATATTCGGCCCCGTTTCGCGCCTACTTCTTTATTTCTATCCTCCTGCATTAAATTTGCCCAAGTGGCGCCGTAGGCCGTCTCATCATCTACCTTCCTTATCCGTTTCCATATATCCGCTGGCAGGATTACTGGGAATATTAGATCTATATCACTCATAGTGAACACTGATGATTGCAATAAAGACTCTACTTCTTTATAGAAGCCCGCTGGGTTCTTTCGTATATCAGGGATCGTTTGCTTTATGTTATTTACTTCCTGTCTAGAGAGAGGGACGTGCACATATTGGGCTGTGAAATGTGCTGGAGTTATCTGAGCTGGAGCGGTGCCTACCACAGGAATCTCTACCTTTGGTACAAAGGTAGGGGGCACTTCCCTCATAGGAAATACCATGCTCACTGTTCCTCCCCCTTCTCTCATATGCAACAATATTCCAAGATAGAGGGATAAGGCTGTTTCTCCCGTCCCTCGTTCCAATGCCCTCTTATATATTGCCATTGTCTCGGGGGGGCTGGCTCTCTCCTCGCTTATATCCCTGTTTATCAGATATTCAACCATTGTCTGTAATGCTTTCCTTTTCAACGGTAGAGAATATTCATCAAATATTGCATGTATTTCCATCGCAGGAATACTAGGGTCTGCCATCCATTTTAACGCCTCTCGTATGCATACTTTTAGCCCAGCCCCAGTCTGTCCTGATGGCGACAAGAATCGCTGCTGTCTATTGGGTACCGTTTCTTTCCTACCCCTCTCAATATCTTTCCTACTATAGCCCGGTGTGGCAAGTACTTCAGAATATTCTTAATCAAGTTCATTCTTAAGTTCAAAAAGTTGGTCCACATGCTCTTTTATTTCTTCATCTCTCTCTCTACAATGGGCTAATGCATTCAAATCCAACAATCGTTGTGGCGGCAACTTCCCAATTAAATTTTTCCATTGTGTCGACAAATATTCCCCCATGCATTCCAACAATACCTGTCTTTCATTGCTTCTCCTGAAATCATACATCGACGCTAGCATGGCCGCTTCATCATTCTCGTCTATATACATTTCCGCCTGCTCTTGCAACTCTCGCTTTCTCTCCTTGCTGATCGCGCTGCGGGTCACTCTCACACATTCACTTTGTTCAAGTTTGCTTATTGGGGGAGCAGTCGGGATGGAGACACCCTCTTGGAGAGGAGGTGCGGAGAGGGCAGTGTAAGCGAGAGATGTCTGTTGGGGCTGTGGTAATTGCGAAACACTCAGGGCGGGCTGACTAGTGGGCGGCGTGGTTACTGATGCAGCCTGTGGCTGTGCTGGGGTTGGGAGGGGCTGAGCAGCAGCTACTAACGTAGTCTTTTTAGTTTCTATTCTCGGGCCTTGTTTCGTTTCAGTTAATATTTTATTTATCAATTCGTCTGATGAGTGTAACTCTCTTTAAGGATATATTTTCTCGATATTTAACTGGTCGCGTCTATTTGCTTTCCTCAAGCTATTACTCCACTCCTCCTCCTACTTTTCTGATTTCGATTTATGCCTGCACGCATGTTTCTCTCTACTTCTAAATTGGACCATCGCTTCCCTCCTCCAATCACTAAGGATATCGAGTGCTACAGAGCGTGTTTTTTTACTTATCAAAACCTTTTCCAGGTTATCTATTCGGTCCATCTCAAAACTCCCATTCCTCGGCCACTGAAGATCTTCCTGCTTTCTGGTTTGCTTATGCCAAATTTCACAAAACATTATCGCTCCCACACCATATTTCACATACATATCATAAGCCGGCGTTCCCCCCAGAGGTGCAACCTGGCCAGTTTCCAAAGATTGTCCGCCGCAGCGGAAAACCCCGCTAGGGTGGACAATACCCCAGGCATGTTTTAACCTTACCCTTGGTTAATCAAACTTACTCTGGGTGTTTGATTTTGCAAAATCAACTCTCAACCAATATCAGGATTACTTACGAATTGTGGCACAACTCACCTGATTAGTCAATTTGTCTTTTCAAGACACAATTCATCCGTATACTGACGCAACCAATGACGTCATTTCTGCGTATCTCGGCTCGGCCTCGTTTGGGGACCCTGGCCTCCTTGTTCACTCGCCGGGCACGTCGATCAGGCATCAGCTGTGTGCAGATCTGCAGAAAGGAGTCTCATCGCTTACGCAGGGGCGCCCCGAACACCTCTTGATCCCGGCTCGATCGTTCCCGTCCTCGCCGTTCTTACCGCCTTTCTTATTTTGCAACGTACACGATGGAACAAGTGGGGGAGGGTCCCTATTCGGGTGCCATCTTGAAGGGGCCCCTGAGGGACCCTCGAATGTGGAAACAAGGCACAGTCACCACACTCAAACTGATACACCAGACACAAGGTTGTATTCCCAAAAGTTAGGGTTTATTGCAAAGTAAATAGTCTCAGTTGGCCAACTGGTCTCACGCCCCACGACGTGTGTCTAACAGACCTCGGGAGACGCAAGAGAGCAAGACACAAACATCAGTTACATATATACAAAACTAACATCTTACAATCAGTAGTGTCACATCAAAAACCGCCCCTTGCACATCTCCTTTGAACTGAGCACGATGATTGACAATCGTGACGAGTATGACACCTCGAACATTTGTTTTAGCAACAGTTTGCAATTTTGTAAGGCTGCAGACATAAGTCTTTGTTGAAAAGAACAGAATGCTTCTGTTCTTGCTAGCAAGCTGCATGTCGGGGGAGAGCCACATTCCAGGCCTTCCTATCTCCTAGTTTCTATTTGGGTCCTGGGGGTCAACTCGCTCTCCAGGACTCTACAGGGCTCGAGAAGGGGGGCCGCAAAGAGGAACATAATTCAAGCAATTTAATGTTCATCCAAGTATTTTCACTGTGTTTTCGAGACACACTGGCACCTGTGGGCTGATTAGGATGCCTCGCTGCCCTCTTTCAAGGATAGCGCGCGGGAGGAGACCGGGTATTTCTATCAGGGTTGCTACGTTATGATTCAGCATATTTCCCTTGGCCTTGCATTGCACACTGGTAAAGCAGAATATCATGTCAGCGAAGCATTTAGAACAGAAAGCAATAAGCAAAAGTTAGAGAAAACAAGATGGCTATTTCTGTCACCTTAAAATGGCCGCACTTCGGTCAAGCTTATGATTATGTATTACTAACACTAAGAGCATGAGACGGTTGGTCTTCGGCAAACATAGTACATTTCCCCATGATCGAGGGGTGTCTGTTTTTCTGGATCGACACCACTATGAGAGCTCTTCTTCCATTCACGGTTCGTTTTCTTCTTGCATACATCATAAGAGTTAAGGAAGGTATGTCCATCTCCATTGATCGTGGCACTCAGGCGAGATTCACCATTACCTGAAGCCAATGGGGTCGTTGTGAATTATAGCTGTAACAGGAAATGCATCTGTTTTTTTCACATCCATGTATACAGAAACAGTGATTTGGACAGGGAGTTCAATACTGGAATGGAAGTCCTTGTCCCCAAGAGGCAGGTCAGTGAGGTCCAACTTGCCCAAACACCTAGGGAAGGTCTTGCGTAGCAGGCTCACCACCCTAGACTCAAAGGAGGTGTCTCCCCTGTGGGGAAAAGGGGTGAATTGTCCAGATTCCTCACAAGGGATACCTGTGATCAAGAGATTATAGTGCCAACTCCACTAATTTAGAAGGATCTCCAAATAGGACGTTTAAAATATTTGTAACACACATCTGTCAAGAATAAAAAAAAAGAAACATACATAAGCATACGTGAGCAATTAAATAAATGACATGAATAAAAATACATATTTCAATCCAACCACACAAATCAATACTTAAAGAACCATCCCCATTATTAAAAGGCGTTCCCCTTTCTTTCTCTTTTCGTTGCCATTCAATTCACTCATTTACAATGAGCAGACAATGAGAAGAGCGAACTAAAAATACATGTAAATGTGCAAATAAATGAACATCTGAATAAAACCATTAGCATCAAACAACCAAAAAATAATCTCAAGGTTTAGTAATCATGGAGAGAACTTCCTTCCAAACATAAAAAGTAGCTGTGTTGATCACAGTAGACTCTGCACCGTATACGGTGCTCCAGAACTGATCTCCTTCAATTGATTCATATCAATGGATCAATTTTGAATAGCCTTTTAAGTAGTAAAGTTGCAATTCTGAACATTGCGTTAAGAGGTGGCTGGCAGTCTCAATCTCCCGTCCACATAGACGACATGTCCTCTCATTGTGGGGCAGTTTATTCCCATGGCCCATGTGCTCGAACGTGGGCAATATGTTAAGCCGAAGGTAGATAGTAAATCTACGTATTGCGTAGAATAAAGTTTAGTTAGATAAGAGTAGGGAAGATTGTATCTAAAGCTTTGAGTGCAATATTCTTCATATAGTTTTAAGTTGGCTAATCTATCCACATTAATGCAAATTAGTTTTTTATCAGAATGAACACCCTTTTCGTCCCAGTATAGACCACAAAATCTGGCCCTCAAATTTATCCATCAAAGTCATCATAGAAGCAGGGAGGGCAGCGAACCCATACAAAACTCCTGAAAGTACACTCTTGCGGTAAATAGAGATTACACCTTCAATATTGTTACCACCCTACCTAAAGACAAAATAATTTAATAAAAACCATATATTCAATATCTTAAAGCGAATGTGGTTACCATAATAATCCAGGGAGGGAGAAACACAGATCGGGAAGCCTAGATATATATACTTGTCCACTACTTCAAATAGGGCATTTCCCTATGTCCATTGGAAGGTGGATTTCTTAACTTTACCACCAATCATCAAAACGTTTGTTTTGGAAACATTCACTCTTAAATGTTTCTGCCGTGCAAATGAGGATAGTGCTTCCAATGAATGTTGGAGTCCCATGGGGGTACGGTCCAACAACACATTGTCATCCACATATCCAATCCATGGAACGTGTATGGTACCTATTTGATGAGGGAAATTGCAAGGGGCATTGAAGGCAATATTCATATCACTAACATACAGGTCATAAAGCAGTGAAGCTAGAACGCAGCCCTGCTTTACTCCTGTGTTAGTCGATATCTTTAGTGTAATTTTGCCACCCTGACTCAATCATACAACCACGGATATATCTGTGTAGAGAGAGATCAGAAAATGAGCACCTATGGTGCAGGTACGTCTTTGCCCACACAAAATTTCAATGAGATACCCGGATATGGGCAGTCTCTAAAGACAATTAAACAGTCACAAAAAAAAGTTTCAAAATGTCTCCCTTATTTTCAGGGGCACTTCTTTGACAAATACATTTATAGGGTCAGCTTTATTTTGCATTCTGGTGCCTGAAATCTTAAAAACGTTGAAATAAAACCTGTTTTTTCAACTGAATAGATTCTACAATGATGGTATGTATATTTATCAATAGTAAGCAACAGACCAAGTGGGCATGAAGTTGTGCCATTGTACAAAAATACACCCTTACCATATGTAAAAAGTATACTTAAAGTCACTTTGGAGTTCTGTGACCTTATAAAGGAACTGCAACTTCGGCTCCTCCTCTTCAATTTGCCACAAACTCAAACGTGACTTGAAATATCCTTAAGGCATATTATTCAGGGTACTTTATCCCAAACAAAACAACAGTGATTATTTATCGATTGCACATCACCAAGTTACTTGTCTTGGCTTACTCAAAGCCAACTCTTTTAATGTACTTTCCCATGATGCCTTAGGTACTGCACACTGATGTTACTCCCTGTGATGACATTTCCTGTGATGGTACTTGCAGAGATGGCAATGCATTTGCAAATTAGGGGCCTGTATGTCTTTTTCCACACAGAGCCAATGCAAATCCTGCAACCGGCAAGGAGCACAAGTCATGTGCACCTTTCCTTTACACAAAGTACCAGTTGATTTTGTACTTGCCAATGAATTATCATAAGGATTTAAATCTATACTTTGTGATTCATACACTGTGGTAGTACAAATCATCAATGAGTGGAGGAGTCAGACTTAGCATTTTGAACTTTTATTTCTTCTGTCCTATTGAGGCTGCTGTCGTGCTCATGCAGCGATCCCTTTCTCACTGGGCTGCTCCTTTGCATACCGTTTTCCTCTTCTTCCCCCTGCGTGGTGAAGTCAAAAGAGGCTGTGGCAAAAACATAAATTCAATACTACATTACCCCCGTTCTTTTTCGGTAAATGTGTTTCTCAACTTGTCCACCTATGAGTCCAATACTGCTGTGTTTTCTTCCTTCGGTGGAACCGTAGCTCAGTATGTTGATTTCCTCCTCCCACTCATATTTCTTCTGAAGCCTCCCAGGTGAGTCAGATGTTCCCTTATCCTCATCATCTTCTCTGTGGTTGTTGGACTGTGGTCCTTGATAAAGTCCTATCAAGCTTCTCCATCTGAAGTTTTCACATAGATTTCTCTCGCTTCGGTCACTTGCATTGTTACTTGGTTTCAGGTTGTGGTTGATGGCTGACCTTCTGAAGTACTGTTACTCTTTTTGTCTTGTATTTTCTTCACTCTGCAGGTGACTGCATGCAGGTCGAACTCTGGGTCTTTAATTTTATCGGTTACCAATCGAGGAGAGTGTTATGTGTTCACCGGCCTTCTTTTCATCAGGAGAAACAGCAAGACTCGGGGCACTTTATGAATGTCAGAGAATATCTACCTTCATGGACCCGTTTTCTCTCAACTTGTTGTGAGGAGACAGGAATGAGACACGGACACAGAGGACTCATGGCGTTTGCCATAAAAATGTATTGAAACAAAAAGGGTTTGGAAAAGACCTCACTATCCCGATTCTAGGAGGTTTTTCCCAAACTCAAACAAAAACGAATAGGTCTGTCCTTTGTCAAGATGTCCAACAAAATATATCCTGCCTCCGTAATCCTATTCTGGCCCTCACACTCTAAAACTGATTCTAAGGTGCAAAGCTTCCTCTTCTTCAATACACAACTCAGAATCCTAAGGTATGGTTCTTCCCAGGGATCCTTTTTTACTATCAGTAAGAATTTCAAAAGGTATGGTTCTTCCTTAAGATTCTCACTGTTAACGATCTCAAGGGCAAATACTCTCCTTGAGTTTATTATTACTTATTATTTTATTTATTGTGCTTTGGTCAATACAAACCTTATACAAAGTATTTACATATGAATACATCATATCACAATCATCACCACAGTACCAATTAACAACATTTGATTAAAGCTTACAAAATTACATTATCATATCCCAATATTGCTAAAAAAAAATTCTTCCATATAAAATAGGCTGCCCCAATATATACCAAAGAATGTGCCGCATATATGGCAGCCCAAAATAGATCTGAAACAATCATATCCATATTACTCACCAGGTCACTGTTGCCCCTAGTAGCTGCTAAGTTTAGGGCACTTAATGAGTCGATGCCTCACTGTTTCTACCGAGTCTATGTGATCACTGCGCCCGGCGTAACTGCGCCGCGGAAAATTTCAGGGCAATTAGGGCGCAGCGCAGTGATCAGATATATCACTTTGACGCTTCCCCCGTCCCGCATGTCCCCTCCCGATCCCCCCATCATCCCACCCCACTTACCTTAACGGCGGCACACTGCTGCGTGCGCCGCCTATACCCCGCTATCCCTGCAGCGTCAGTTCCTCCCACTAACTTGGGCCCGAGCTGACGCTGCAGGGTGCTTTTTTTTTTTTTAACACCTCTGCAACTCCTGCTCTGCTTGGGCGCAGTAATGGGAGTCGGCATTTTGTGTGCCCCCAAAGTCGCAGTGACGGCGGCGGTACAGTAGTAGGGCGACATTTTGTTACAATTCCATTTCTACCTCCTGCTCAGAGAAGCAACATTTTCTAAATTCATACGGTATAGACTTCCAACCCCTGTGTACACAGGGGCACTGAGGGAGCTGCTCCAGTCCACACAAACAGAGACCGAGGTATCAGAGTACATTGCTCTAACAAAGGGCACATACACCATCCCTGGAGCTTCTACCAAGGTCTTTTACGGTTGACACAGTCGAAGGCCCACTGTAGTGTATAAAACACAAATATAGACTACTGTATGCACACCGAAAGGTATCTGATATAAAATAATTGAGCGTAAACATGTTATTGAGAGTATTATAACCAGACTTAAAAGAAGTTTGCTTATATGGAACAATGTTATTCTCCTCAATCCATACATTAATGATATTTAATAACAATGTGCTAAAGATCTTACAAGTGTCAGACATAGCTAGAATTCTATAACTAGAAGGCAAAGAGCGTATTCCTTTTTTATAAATTGGGATAATAATAGATTTCCCCAAACTCTCAGGAATTCTACCACTTTCCCATATGGAAGTAAACAGTTTAAGTGGCAACATGGCCCACTTCATTGTTTTGCGTTGAATCATAGCATTATTACTTATATACACACTTGCATTTCCCTGGTATATTCCCCTGACAGGGCTTTATGCAATCCTTCCACAATACTTCTCATCAACTGGTATGCCTTTCTGTCAATCCTGTTACACAATTGTTTGTAAGCATTTACATTCACCTGGTATACTCTCCTGCCAGAATTTTTCATATATGTACTTGTAAGCATTTACCTTCACCTGGTGTAATCTCCTGCCAGGACTTTCATGCACTTACTTTTAATGATTTTTACTTCAGCCCATTGTTGGTGCATCATTCCTGTTTTCACAGCATCCGCCTCAACACTGGTTCTCTCGATACACAACAGGGATTTGCCCCTCTGTCCACTTCATCTCATACTTGGTTTTCTTTTCCTTTCTTATAATATGGGATCAGTTACCCTTCTGTATTACAGCTTGCTGGTATGTCAGTTTTCTCGTTACTTTCAATTTGTTCTCTCGAGCAGCGCACACTTTCAGGCAACCCGGTAACACTTTTGACTTCCCTGTGCTTACCGGGTGCTGTTAGTGTGTCCTGCGCTTCTCCATACTCTTTTCGCTCTGGTTGCTGGCTCAGCATGTGCCCTGTCAACGGCTGTACCTTCACCGACTCAGTACACGGTTCCCACGGTCTCTCGCTCATGGGCGATGAGCCGTCTGCCTTTCCGCTTCCTCTGCTGATGTTCGGCTGTGCTTCAACACTGTCTCCTGCAGCATTCACTCCCCTGCTATGCCTTCTGCATAAGATACTGTGTCCTCGTGCTTCTGCAGCTCTCCCAACTCCTCCTCTCCCTCAGCTGCTGCAACCGCAGTTTTAAACTTCCCGGGCTGATTTACGAGTTTCCAACGACTAGACCACTCTGTGGGTTTGCAGGCCTTATTGCTCAATTTCTCTTCCTTGTCCAAGTGATGATTATATCATCCCTTATGGACTACTGAGGGGATTGGTAGGAGACCCTTTTGGGAGTGAGGATTGCTGCTCCTGGTCTCTTCCTCATCTCAGTGATTGATAAGTGTTTGTGTCATGTCAGAGAGGGTCTAAAGTAAGTCTAGCATGGGTTGAGGGAGAATGTCACAATAGGCCATGAAGGCATGGTGAATGGATGGTACTTCCCTAAAAGGGACTGGAGGGCATGTGACTCTCTCCAGCGATGTCACCCCACTTCCCTGAGGGTCACCTCCCCCCAGGTGGTGCTCCCTCATATAGCCAACCCTAGGATCAGGATCAGGTAGCGGCTGAAGTCCCCTGGCCACCTACCTGGAGAGAGACTATTCCATGGAAATGAGTGATGACATCACTAGATTATCACATAGTTAATTCCCCAGAGGGTAGTATGTAGTGTGATCTATGATGCTTGATGCATGCTTCATTCAGGAATGTTTTGATTCCCCAGGCGGTAAACTGCACTCCATGCTGGTGAATATGCTGGTAGAACTTCCTTTCCTCCTGAATACCTATTTGATGAATCTACTGTGAGCTAGTTATGTATTCTAGAAACTTGCTTGTGATTCATTTGAACGAGTAATCCACAGGCGGTTCCATGTAATTTAGGGGACCAATAAAGGGGACACCTACATTGTGCTCCATCTTTAGATTTCATTCTAATAACTGTAGTGGTGCTGTCCTTGTGGTTACTCCTTTGTCGGTCATTGTTACGACACATATGGAGTGGAAAACATATAAACTCTGTGTTCGTTTCTCATTCACAGTATCCATTTGCGGCAACAAGTATTAGTCTGTCAACCTTCTTTTGGTTAGTAACATTCATGTTCGTCCCTCGTGATCTAGTTCCACTAATTGTTGTCATAGGTTTGCAGGGTGGGCATAAATATAGAGTTTCCCCTTACGAATGTGTCTAAAAATACACTTCTGCAGGCACTTTTCTGTAGCACAGGAGGTCCAGTCCCAAGTTTCTCTCAATGGGCCATCGTCTGAGTTTGTACATTTGCATTCTGTCCAGCATGAAGTCTCTTTTGGTGCCATTCTTCTTGTGTGACTGTCTGTAGTAATACATGTCAGTGAGTGATGCTATAATGCACTCAACGTGAAGATGTAACAGATTTTTGCTGTTGGTCACAGGCAAACAGAATGGCCATTAGCCTTTGCTATAAAAACTCCTGTTTCTCCTTCTTTAAGTAGAATCCACACTTTTCTAATTCAGGTAGTACTTCACTACATACTTCTTTGCATTTTTCATAACAGATTCTGTACACCTGTGTCACCTTATGTACTTGACATTGTCTGTTCTGTTTAGTGTATCTGTCATGACAAAATGTAGCACAGATGCTGCCGAGCAGAGTATGAATGTCGTTCACGTGTATTGGTGAATGCCAAATGGAGTCAGCAAGCTATAAAATACACGGAAGAAGGCATAAGCATTAGCTTGGTGGAACGCATTTGTGATCTAAATTAATAAAAAGACAGTTGCCTTATTTAGACTGAGAACCAAATCTGTGATATTGGGTAGTGGGAAGTTGTCAGAGAACACTCACTGGTTTAGACCTGTTGGTCTATGCAAAGCTTCAGTTTCTTGTAGTGGTATTAGCTTGTAAGAATTACTGGGCCTCACAATCAGTAGCCTCCAACACTTCTATGATGCCATCTTTAGTAAGGTAATTCAGTAGTAATGCCTGATCCTTTAATGCCATTATTCGACCTGGTCTCACATTTCATTTTCGAGGTAATGGGCCTCATCATGAGTTGGGCGGTATCCAGTCTGGGGTAAAAAGCAGTAGAAGATTGTTATCAAAGTACTTATACTTGTCACAGTCGAGATGCTGAGGACACATCAGTGATGACAAGGGAAATAAAGAGGAATCATTATGAAAGTATTCCTTCTCATATCAGTGAAACTAGGGAAAGAATTAAAGGAGAATCATTATGAGAGTAATCTTATTTGTTGCAGTCAAAGTAAAAAAAGTCTCATCCTTCAAGGGAAGGAACATGTGAGAAACGGTCCTGAGAGTAAGGAGAAAACTTTATATTTTAAAAGATATATATCCTACAAAGGCCAGAAACAGTGGCTCTAATAAAAGAGAAGAAAACCTCAACAGAGAATCGCAGAAAGGTTGCATAACCCTATGCTGGGAACAGGAAAGAATACATATTGGAAATAGATTCAAAGAAGAAAGTAGCCAACAAATAAGAGACACTGACAAAAGTAAAGCTATTAATATCGAACCAAGGAAGCCTCAAGTTGAGAAGAACAAAACGAGTAAGACGTGTTAAAAGAACTGTGTAAGCCAATTAAAGAAGTCACAAAGAACTATCTGAAGATTAGTTATTGAATAACTTTGCAAGGAGCAAGAAACCAGGAGAAGGGAGCCATTTTCCGGTCCTTAATTGTTCAAATAGTGGTAGGGTCAGTTAGCTTTAGTTTGGTACAGTGGACAGATTCTGTTAGATGTTATGGCAGGAGTCATCGATCCCGACTATAGAGACAATGTTAAAATCCTCCTGCACAATCATATCAATAACCCATACACATTAAAAGAAGGTGAAAAGGTAGCCCAGGGGATCTTAGAAAAAGCCTTATTGCCAATACTCCAAGAAGTAATGAACCAAGATGAGACAGACAGGCGCTCACAAAGGTTTGGGGAAGCAGATCTATCCAGAATGAAAAAACCTGCCCAAGAAGCCGAAGAGTTTAACCCCTTCCTGACTTAGCATTTGCCCAAAGAAATGATCCCATACTAACAGAAGTGTTAGCCACATGTAGCTACAGAAGAAGAAGTGAGGAAACAAGCCGGCCCCTTCTTCTTGCGAAGGAAGGGACAATTAAATACCACAGAGGGAGTACATTGTACCCAACGAGTAGCCCCACAAAGGCACTGAAGTCTTAGAATTGCCCCACTCTCAATTTGACTATAGCCCATCAAGGAGTGGGGACAACCCAAAGCCAGACAACACCAACGTTTTATTGGTCGGGGATCTTTGCAGTCATGAAAAACACTGTACCGTGTTATGGCTTCATGAAGAAGACACAGACAACAGATTCAAATTTGGTCTCAAACGTTTTATTAACATAAAAGTCAGGATGGAGTAAGGCCTAACTTGCTCTATGCCAGGGTGGGAAGTCCAAATCAAATGTCTGTCTGTGTTTAAAACCTAGACACGTCCTCACAACTAACGGGTCCCCAACCTTTTCTGCACAATGAGCAAAATTGGTATATCAAATTAAATGGTGAGCAAGGAACAAGTTACTTACCTTTAACTGTTGTTCTCCAGCATGGGTCTGGCATGGATTCACATGCTCATGAATATTCCCCGTCGTCAGGCTCGGAATCCTCGGTAAAGAAAAAATCAGTATCAGTTTCGTTTCTGATCTGTCTTTCGAAGTAGTAACCAATCACTGATCTCTGCGTCATACTGACCACAGCCAATGACTGCCATCTACCTAAGCCCCGCCTCTGGCAGCCATCTTCAGATTTGGTAGCACGTGAAGTGGCAGTATGACCAAGTGAAGAGCCGCAGAGGGGTAGGTGGGAGGGTTCGCATGTGAATCCATGCCAGACCCATGCTGGAGAACAACAGTTACAGGTAAGTAACTTGTTCCTTCTCCAGCATGGGGTCTGGCATGGATTCACATGCTCATGAATATAAGAATAAATAGCAGTACACACATGCACAACCACGGGGGGTGGCAAAAGGCTCAACATTAAGCCATACAAAAAACTCAACATTAAGCATCTCTTACCTCCTCACCAGGCTCACCTTAAGCGAACAGGTTGCGCAGCACTGCTTGGCCGACCCTGGACTCCTCCCTGGAATCCCGATCGACGCAGTAGAATCTCGTGAAGGTGTGCGTCGACCTCCACGTAGCAGCCCTGCAGATGTCCAGCAGGGGCACACCAGATAAGAACGCCGTAGTAGCAGCGATCGCTCTGGTCGAATGGGCTCTCGGACGGCTTGGCAGCGGTCGGTTAGCCAACCGGTGGCAGTGCATGATGCAGCCGGAGAGCCATCTGGAAATAGAAGACTTCGAGAGAGTCTTCCCTTGATTCACAGGTCCAAAGTTCACAAACAGCTGTGATGTCCTCCGGAAACTCTTTGTGTGGTCCACGCAGAACTTCAGCGCTCTAGCCACATCCAGCGAGTGCAAAGTCCTCTCGGCCGGCGACGAAGGAGACAGGAAGAAAACAGGTAACACCAGGGGCTCGTTAAGATGGAAGTCCCACGGCACCTTGGGCATAAAGGAGGGGTGCGTCCTAAGCACCACCCTCGAGGCATGGAAAGTCAAGTACGGTGCTTTGCAGGATAGGGCCTGGATCTCTCCCACTCGTCGTGCGGAGGTAATTGTAACGCTCACCTGATTCCCGTAGAGGCGCCGGTCTTGACTGGGCGTATACCGTATCTTCAAAGGTGATGTGTAACACACGGCTGGCTCTTTGGGCTGGACCTCTGTGCACTGTATGTCTGACTCGAAGGGTAAGATGTCGGCAGATAGAAAATATGGGATTAAGGAACTGGGTTATTGAATGTCTCTCTCTTCTTCCCTTTCTCTTCTCCTGTAGAACCCCAGAAGGTTAACGCTCTCACCTTAGGTAAGTGAACGCCGTGCTCTCCATCTGCCTCGGGGCAGGGTGCTGTAACCAGTTTCTTCACTGGATAAGGGGAGCAGGCCTCTTGACTTCAGAGGACTGCTGTCCGTCGTTTACTGCACGAACGGTAAGTTTCGAGTAATTCTAATGTCTTTAAAGTCTTTAGTAATGATGTTTCTTGTTTTGCAGGGTTCCGGCGATGGCGGATGACGGGCTGAAGTGAGTTGAAGATGGAGCCCGTGTGATGAATAGAAGCGCCTGGAAGCACGTAAGTAAGCGCTTGTTGCCTGCTTCACGATGCGCACTAACTGTCTTTTTATTTTGCAGGTACAAGTTCGGAGCGGCTGCAGGGTGCCGGAATACCCACTGGGTTAGATGTGGAAAGGAGTAATGGCACGTGAGTATTAAAGTTCCCCAATGTCTTTAAACGCACCTTGTTTTGTCTTTCAGATGCGGGATGCAGCGCCGAAGGCCTCCGGAGCATGCGAAGAGTTGGTAAGCTTTTGTCTTTCAGATGCCGGAATGCAGTGTGAAGACCTCCGGAGCGCACGAAGAGTAGGTAAGCCTTTGTCTTTCAGATGCCGGAATGCAGCGCGAGGCGTTGGTGACAGCCGATGGACCAGGTAAGTGAAGAGCTGTCACTGAAGACCGTAATGCTAACCTGTTCTTTCTTGTCTTTATAGGTGTTGCTGAAGACTGGATTCAGGATGGTAAGCCTTTTTCCTTAGGCCCAGGATCAGATGCAGAAGACACGATGAGCGTTCTGCTGCAGAGGATGCAGAATAACGCAAAGCAAGATTCATCCATCGGGTGTGGTTTAAATAGCCTCCTGTAGTGCTTAGGTGTCTCCTTCCACAGCCAAGCCTAGGTAAGAAAAGAGTTCCTGCTTTCCAGAAGAAAGGCCGGAATTTCTTTCTCCTTTCTTTTTCCTGTTAAGGTAAGGAGGACTTGACACTCTTTATATGATGAGAAACTGCCATTAGAAAATCAACAGCAGGCAGATTATCTATCTCGACCCTTAGAACCTGGGTGTAGTTTGAATATCTTTTTCCCTAATGCATAAAGTATACACATTGGGACAGGCAAAAAACTCTCTCTTTTTGAAATCTAGACTTTGAAATAAAAATTTCAGAAATAGTATTTATGGACATTATGTAGAAAAACTTTGTACCTATAGACTCCTAGACCCAAACCTTTTCTCCTGTGTTTTCATTGTACAGGAAGTTTCTTCCGTTCATTTAATCAACATCCTTCAAGATGGAGGCTAATTCTTATCCTAAAGCACCGATCTAATTAAAGGATCGGTAAGTAAGATTTGGGTATTTTATAAAGAAATATAGAGGACCATGCTAAGTTCCTATATCATTTTGAAGCCAATCCTTGAATTCTTACCTATAAAAAAATATTTTTCTCCATAAAAATATTTTTTCCCTATGTGTCTTTGTAGAACTTGAGATGAAGTTTTTGGAGCGACCTTCTCTAAACCATTTGGAAGTCGCTTTTATCAATACCATAAATTTGGCGTTGTCGTGGAAGTTATTACCACAATTGATAAGGTATGTAAATAAATATATACTCTTACACCCTTTTTTTGGATCAGGGTGCTGATGTTTGTAGTCTATATTATAAGATACAAACAGCCGTACAAAATTAGTAATAGATTTTGTTTTATTCCACAGGGAGTCAATTTTAGAAATTCTATGGCTGCAAGAAAGTGGTGGAAGGAATCATCATCACCTTTGAGAGAAAAAAAACACATATCACTTTACCCCTCATGAATGTCCCACATTAACCTGCGTTTCTAGGACAGAAACTTGTACAAGTCGGGTTACTGAGCAAGGACCAATAAAACCTAGTTAAAAGAGAAATTTCTCCAGTGTGGAGTTCCACACGGAGTCAATTTACAGACCAGCAGAATCAACCCATATTCGGGATTTGTATGTGTTTTGTGAAGTACAGTCTTTTGATGTTTTATATATTATGTGTTTAACTATGAATTTTATGTAATGTGATCATTTTAAGAGAGTTATAATTAATAAATTAATGTATGAACAAGTATATTCGGGAATATACGATTCCTGGCGTTTGTCACCTCTGTGGTATATTGTACGGTGTTTACACTCTTTTTTGTTATATATACTATTAAG
The DNA here is from genome assembly GCF_040938575.1 of Ambystoma mexicanum. Taxonomy (NCBI): domain Eukaryota; kingdom Metazoa; phylum Chordata; class Amphibia; order Caudata; family Ambystomatidae; genus Ambystoma; species Ambystoma mexicanum. The sequence goes on from NC_090921.1 coordinate 1,492,797,156, forward strand.
TGATGGAATAGGGACCAAGGTATCTTGGGTTGAATGTGCGTGGCCCTTTTAGAGGTAGATATTTGGTGGATAACCAGACTTGATCCCCTACTTGATATTGAGGGGCTTCCTTCCGATGTTGATCTGCTCCTTTCTTGTATTGTTCTTTAGCCCTTTGAAGGTGAGAAACAGCTTCCTTAAAGGCTTGGATGATTGTAGAATGCAGGTAGTCTACTGCTGGTGTTTCAAGATCTTGGAGGGGATCCAACTCCGAGGTTCCAGGGTGACTGCCGTACAAAAGAAAAAACGGGGTTTTCCCAGTTCCCGAATGGACAGAGTTATTGTAGGCATATTCGGCTATCCAAAGGATGTCTTTCCAAGTTTTTTCAGTTTGTTGCAGCATGCAGCGTAAATACTGTTCCAGAGTTTGATTGGTCCTCTCGGTTTGTCCGTCGGTCTGAGGGTGGTGACTGGTCGATAGTCTCACATCAATTTGAGCCGACCGACAGCAACTTCGCCAAAAATGAGAAATAAATTGACTACCTCGATCCGAAATTAGAACCAAAGGAAAACCGTGCAGTTGGACGATGTTTTCGAGAAATTCTCGGGCCAGAGTTGCTGCTGTTGGCAAGCCTTTGAGCGGAATGAAATGCGCCATCTTGGAGAATAAGTCCACGATTACTAGAATCGTATTGTATCCGGAGCATGGAGGTAGATCAGTGATGAAGTCCATAGAAAGCGTATGCCAAGGGCGAGGTGGGATGTCAATAGGGCGTAAGAGGCCTGCTGGTCTTTCCTTTTGACTCTTGTTTTGGGCGCATACTCCACAGGACATTATAAAGTCTCTGATATCTTTTTTCCAAGACGGCCACCAGAAGTAGCGCTTGATCTTTTCTGAGGTCTTGGCCATACCGGGATGTCCTTCCATTAAAGAATCGTGATAACAAGAGATTACTTTTTTCTGTAAATCTGTGCTGGGTAGGTATAATCGTTCTTGGAAATACAATAAGTTGTCCTTTACTGCAAAGTCCTTTCCCTGCAGATGCCAATTCTGTATGTCTGCTGGAGTTACAAGTTGCCTGGCTTTATCCTTAACTTCCTCTATGGATTCTGTGGCGATTACACCCAGAATTCTTTGTTCGGGAATGATTGGTACAGGTTTAGGGTTGATCAAGTATTCTTCCACTCCCATCCGAGAAAGGACATCAGCTTTACCGTTCTTTGTACCAGGTCGATAGGTAATTATGAAGTCAAACTCGGCAAAGAATAATGCCCAACGGAGTTGTCTAGAGGATTGGGCTTTTGCGGTTTTCAAATATTGCAGGTTTCGGTGATCTGTAATCACAGTAACTGTGTGTCGGGCCCACAGCAGATAATGCCGCCAAGCCTTAAAGGCAGACTTGATAGCCAGAAGTTCCTTGTCAGTAATCGTGTAATTGATTTCAGGAGGCGAGAATTTGCGGGACCAAAATGCCACGGGATGCAACTGATTGGTTACCGGGTCCTTTTGTGATAGAACTGCCCCCATGGCAAGGATTGAAGCATCAGTTTCCACGATGTAGGGGAGTTCGGGGCGAGGGTGTTTTAAGATTGGTGCAGAGATAAATTTAGTCTTCAAATCCTGGAAAGCTTGTTCCGCCTCGGTAGACCATTCAAAACATTTGTTTTTCTTTAACAAGGCAGTGATGGGCTGGACTATTCGAGAGAATTCGGGGATAAACCTGCGGTAAAAGTTAGCAAAGCCTAACATGCTTTGCACACCTTTTACGGAGGATGGTGATGGCCATTTGAGAACTGCATCGACCTTCTTTGAATCCATACGCACTCCGCCAGGTGATAATATGAATCCCAAGAATTCAACTTCAGTCACGTTGAAAACACATTTTTCCAACTTAGCGAAAAGTTTGTGTTGACGCAATCTTTCGAGGACCATTTTCACATGTTTCCGATGTTCAGATTCCGATGAAGAATAAACGAGGATGTCGTCAATGTAAACAACAACACACACATCTATGAGCTCTCTGAGGACATCGTTCATAAAATATTGAAAGGCGGCCGGGGCATTGCAAAGTCCGAAGGGCATGACCTGATATTCAAATAGCCCATACTTTGTGCGGAAGGCCGTCTTCCATTCATCGCCCTCTTTTACTCGTACCAAGTGGTAAGCTCCTCTAAGATCCAGCTTTGTATATATGCATGCTTTTCTGACTTGGTCCAGGAGTTCAGGGATCAGAGGTAACGGATATCTATTCTTAACGGTGATCTGGTTCAGGGAACGATAATCTATACAAGTTCTAAGGTCTCCTTCCTTTTTTGGAACGAAGAACAAAGCTGAAGAAGCAGGGGACTTGGAAGGACGAATAAACCCATTTGCCAGGTATTGATCCAGGTATTGTCGAAGGTGAAGGTTCTCAGGCTTGGTGAGGGCATAAATTCTACTACAAGGAGGAGTAGATCCAGGTATCAGGTCTATCTGGCAGTCATAAGACCTATGAGGAGGTAGAGAGTTAGCCTGATCCTTCCGGAAAACATCTTGGTATTCTAGGTATTCGGGAGGTAACTGGGGAGTCTCTGAAGAAATTGCTGCCAGTGCAACACCAGGTGGAGGGTGACAAGTAGAGACACATTCTGGAAACTGGACCGTTCTTGCTCGCCAATCGATCAGAGGATTGTGTTTCTCTAACCAAGGTATTCCTAGAATAATCTGAAACTGAGGGGCCTTGATCACATCGAACACGATCTTCTCATGGTGTCCATCTTGACTTACTAGCGTCACCTCTTGAGTGGTATGCGTTACTGGCCCGGAGGCTATCTCCGTACCATCCACCGTAGTAATGACGTCCTTTACAGCGTTGGGACAAAGAGTTAGATTCATCCTCAAAACCATTTCATGATCCACATAATTGCCGATGGCACCGCTGTCGACGTAAGCTTCAATTGCATGTAATCGATCCGGATTATCATGGCTAATGAGGACCATAGGTATCACGAAATGCGAGGTCACGGAACTGGTTTTCACGCTCGGCAAGAGGACCTCTATTCTTGTCGGGCGAGGTCGTTTCCCTGCTCAGAGTTTGTAACTTTGGTAACTGCAGCTCCTACTGCCTTCTTGGCAGTTTTCACCGGACAGTCTCGAAGTCTCGAAGAAAGTGCCCCGAGTTTCCGCAGTAGAGGCATAATTGCAACTGTTTTCTCCTTTCCCGCTCCTTTTGTGTTAGAGGACCTTTCAGACCCCCTATTTGCATGGGTTCCCCGGAGTCTACTCCTTTGGAAGGAGTTGGCGGTTTGGAAAATACTCGAGCATCAAACTTGGAACGATCGGCCTTCCTGTTCTGCAGTCTGTGATCTATTTGAACGACTAAGTCTATATAGTCTGAACAATCTTGTGGGGGATTCACTACTTGGGCTAACACATCTTTGAGCTCTCCACGTAGACCTCTATAAAACAGCGTAAGCTTTTTGTCCTCAGGCCATTGAGTTTCCACTATCAGTCTGTTGAAAGACGCAATGTAAGCCAAAAGGTCTTGATTACCTTGTCGCAACGAAAGAAGCTCATTGTCCAAGGCCTGCCCCTGTGAATGTCTTGCGAACAGTTTTTCCATACTGAGCTGAAAAGCTTGAAAATCATGGAGGACCGGATCATCTTGATTTACTAGAGGGATCGACCAGTCTGCCGCATTTCCACTAAGGTACGAAAGCACGAAAGCTACTTTAGCTTGATCAGTTGGAAATGCTGCTGGCCGGCATAAGAAATGCAACCGGCACTGATTGATAAATACTGCAAACCTCTTTGGGTCACCAGAAAATCGTTCGGGCGGAGCCAGAGGTACATTCCCAGGTAGGTTGATCTGCACTGGATTCATAGAGGATGTAGAAGGAAGATTTCCCCCAGATGCGGGTGTTAGGCAGAAACCTGTGCAGTTCCCTTGGGGAACACTGCAAAAGATTTAAGACTACAGGTAGAGCAGTAAACCCCTTTGGTAGCAGTCTGTACCACCCAGATTTACCTGGTAGCTGTGGCTGAGCAGTCAGACTTCTCTCAAGAAGAGTTAGGCAGTATGCAAAGTATACACAATATGTACCAAAACACAATAGCACAAGCAAACACTGACCAGAGCTTGGTTTCAAAAGAATATTGTTATTTATTTAAAAACACACATAAGTAAAAACACTCTAGCAACGAATATGGTAAAAACACTTCAACACAGTTATAATGAAAGTAAATTCAATCCTTTCTCCTATCTAGACAACTCTAGGTTAACACCACTTAATTAAAACAGAGGTGAGTGCTTAACGTTAGATGACACTCTAGTAGTTTCCAAGAAAGGGAGAGAAAAAGCAGAAATAGGTTAAACACACCACTCTAAGGTCCAGAACACTTGCAATAGGCTTAAAGAAGCACAAAGTCACAGGTGAGCAAAAGTCACTAGGCAGGGCCCACTCTTAGAGTAGCCGGAGCGAAAAGGTGCCCAAGATCACACTGTTAGTTAGAGATTCAAGTCTTGCAAAGAGTCAAAAAGAGTTTTAGAGTGGCTCAGAAAGTTTAGCCAAAGTGTCCCAGGCACTCCCAGGTTCGAAAGCCGGGGACTAAATCTACCCCGTACAGTCGGTGGCAAGGGAAGCCAGGCGGAACACAGTACCTTAAGCGGAAAGGATCCTCCAGCGGTGGCAGTTGTTCCAGGCAGTGGCAGCAGGGCTCGACGTCGGTCAGGGGAGAAGAAGTTCTCGCTGAAGAGCAGAAGAGGAGGGTCGTTGCACTGCCCGGGAAGAAACCAGCCGCGGAGTCCTCCGGTTAAAGGGTTGGTACCGACTTTCGCGGTAGGGGGGTAAAGTGTGGTATTCCGGTTGCCGGGGTGCTTGGCACAGGCAAGGCGGCCACGAGATACCTCAAAGAACGGAAAGAAGGCGAAAACTGGTTGTCCCCACCAGTTACGGGAAGGAGCCACTCCGTTAAGAGTTCTCCTCGGTCGTCGGGAAAAAGTGGTGAGACGGTTCAGCAGGGCTCCACCGGGTGGTGTCGTCGAAGCAGGTCGGCTCAGCTCTTCCCTCGTCGGATTCTTGGTCCTGTGGCGACTTCTGAAGTCCCAGTCCCCAAAGCCCTGCTTTTATGCAGCAAGCCCCCATTCACCCAGCCTAGCTGTCACTCAAACATGCTAAGTGGTGAGCCGGGCGGCTCACCACTTGGGCCAATCAGGACGGAGTGCGACTTGAGTTACCAAGGTAACTCAGTCCAGGGTGCCTAAATCCCCCTCCACCCCTCCTAAGTATCCCAGACAGAGTGGCACCACTTTGGAGGGCTTCTGTGGAGAAGCCCGCCAAAAGTGGAACAAAGGGCTCCACTTTGGGTCAGAGTTACAGAGGCGAACACCAACGCCATTTTAGAATCAAGTTTTGGCAAAAAGTCCCAACCGGAGTTATAAAAATAAATATATAAACCGGCGGTATGTTTAAGGCTACCGTAAATAAATAATTAAATGTGTTAGCCTAAAACAATGGGAAATCCCATAGGGAAATATTCGCGGTCGAATATAAAAAGTAGTTTCCACTGCCACCAGCCAAAACTCGATCAGGGGGGACGGAGACGTGCCCCCTCGACTAACAGACCCTGGGGCAATCGAATTGCCCCAGCCAGTACGTCCACAATAGGATGGTTTGTACTGGTTCTGTTCAGGATTCAAGACTAGCAAAGTCTTTGGTGACTTTACATGCCCTGGGAGACAGTAGTCAGTCCCAGGGTATGGAGTCTATGTTGGGGAGTCCCTAGGACACCCCTGGGTCACGGCACAGAGGGTGCTGTGTGACCCACATCACAAAAATACATGAGGCCCTATGGAGTAAAAGACCCCATAGCCCATTCAACACAAGGTTTAACCAAGAAAACACACTTCAACATGTCCAAGAGTGAGGGTAAAAGAGTCTCACTCTTGGCAGGAGAAAAAAATTAAACCCCAGAAATCCAGCAAAGCTGCTGGGGGACTCACTAGGTAGGGAAATTCAGCCTAAACAGAGAATTCTCCCTAACACTCGCCCCCCCCAGACTAAGGGACAGGAGGATTTAATCCACTCCTGGATGAACCTCATACCTCTAGTAGATGATATACATCCTAGAGAGTCCATCAGCATTTTGATGGTGACACCCTGACCTGTGCTTAAGGGAGAACTCAAAGGTTTTCTTTTGTAAGCTAACGGACCTACAGACCCTTTGAGGAACACCAGTCTTTTTGTTATAGGGGATCTGGTTGACCAGTCCCTCAGAAGTTGGTACAACTTCTGAACCTATGTTAGGCTTTTTCAAGGGGTCCTTATAAAGGATTCCCTTAGATCTAGAGGGGCCTCCAAGGTTCCTCACCACCTCTCTTGTGGGAGCAGGTTGGGTCTTAGGCCTCTTGGTTGGAGGGGTTGGGGTTAGGCAATGTACCTGCTTCCCCTTCCTCTTAGATCTACCCTTACCTATTTTAGGAGTTTCCCCCCTAATATTAGGATTTGAGTTGGGGTCTTCAGTAGAAGGTCCAACAGTCCGAAGGTTTTTGGCCTTAGACTTTTCTTTTCTGGTTTTCCACCAGCACTGAGAATTACCAGTTCTCTCAGGTCCAGATAGGGGCCTAGTTGGTCTATCCACCTCTTCCTCAGAAGCAGGGGGGGTCAGAGACTCGGAAACTAGGGGAACAAGGGTGGAGCTTGGTTAGGGCTCCCATGTTCCTAGCATACTATCCTGAACTGTGCCTGGGTTAGAGGTCAACTTACTAAAACCAGGGCTTGTAGTGGGGTTCTCAGTAGAGGGTCCCACAGGCTTAGAAGGGTCCTTCAAGGTAGCCTTTCTAGCCAATTTGGTTAAGTTCTGCTTCTCCATACTGGGAGGCCTGGGGGTATGGGACACTACTCCTAGAGTTCTTAGGTCATTCCCCAACAGGACCTTCCCAGGTACCTCAGTCTGAACACTGACAGGGATCCTCACTGTCATGTTGTTACACTGAATGAGGGCTGGTAGAATAGGAACCATTTGGACAGGGCCTCCAGACATCTTAGTGGGACCTTTGGGTGCTTTGGCCACATCCTCAGGTTGAAAGAAGCTTTCATCCACTACTGTTCTGCTGGCCCCAGTGTCTCTCCTGGCAGGAGTATCCTGGCCATTGACAAGAACACTGTCCACATAATACACCTTAGAGTTAACAGGTAGGGAGTTATACACAACCCTATTCTGGGGACTAACCAGACCCATAGGCTCTAAGTTTACAGTTGCTTGAAGACCCAAGGGTTCTTCAGCAAAGAGTTCAAAGTGGGCACTAGCCATCTGTACTTCATCCTCAGGAGTGAAGGCTAAGGAGACTGTGCTGATCCCTGCAGGTTTACCCTTGCACTTGGGATCTCCTTTGATATGGTCAGTACCCTGACAGACATAGCATTGTCCAAATGCTCTCTGGAAGGGTGGCTTGTTCTGACCTCCTTCTGGCTTGTGGCCAGAAGGTACAGTAGCCTGACTAGGTCTCCCAGGTGGCTTACCCTGGTTATTTTGTGGTTTGGGGCCCTCTTTGGGATAGGAATTATTAGAATTCTCTTTGGAGTCTTTTTTAGGCTGTTTCTCCCCATCCTTCTTCTGAGTTACCCCAGAATCCTTGTGAGTGGCCCTGTTGGCAACCCACAAGTCAGCAGCCTTAGCTAGCTTCCGGGAATCTAATTCCCTGGAATCAGCCAAGTGTTGTCTGAGCTCAGGAGAGCAGGCATCATAAATAGTCTCCAACATAAACAAATTCTTCATACCTTCATAAGTGTTCACCTTGTAACCCTTAATCCATCCCTCTAAGTTTTTCAAACATTCACTCACCCAGGTAGCCCAAGGGGTACCATCATGCTTTTTGAGGTTCCTAAACCTCTTAAGATACTGGGAAGGGGTCTTCCCAAACCTAGCTATCAAAGCTAGTTTCACACATTCATAGTCCTTCCTATCCTCCTCCCCCATCTCCATTACCACATCAGTTGCAACAGGGGGAAGCCTAGAGAACAACCAGGTGAGTAAGTCATTTCCTGTGATGTTCTGGAGCCCATGATTATATTCAAACAGAGACAACCAATCCAACACATCCAACTTAGGCTCATACATACCAACCAATTCTTTAGGCATCCGGGGTCTTTTAGGACTGGAACTTCTAGAGGAGCCAGAGAGAGAAACATTCTCAACAGATAATTTCTTCATTTCTAAGTCATACTTGAGCTCCATTTCCCTTAGCCTTAGTTCTTTGTCAGTTTGAGCATTAAGTTTCTTATACTCCAATTCTAGCTTCATTTTCTCCAGTTCAAAGTACTGAGGACTAAATGTGGGACCTGGTAAAGGTCCAGTAGGCACAGCAGGTAGAGCAGGCAGAGGCCTAGGGGGGACAGTTACAACAGCCTCACCCTCCTCTTCTGACTCTTCCTCAGAAACATCAACATTTTGCTCCATGTTAACTTCAACACTGTCATCTACAGTTGCTGGAGTGGTAGGTTCCTCTGAACCATCACCCAGACTTTGGTTAGCTAACAATCTTTCAATCAGCTCCATTTTCTTGCCCTTAGTCAGGAGATCCTTATGTTTACAGAGCACTCTTAAACAGTCAGCAGTTTTGGCTGCAAGGGACTCTTGACTATAGCTTTCTATAACTGACATGTTAGAGGTTTTACTTTTTCAGTGCTAAGCTTTGTGGTTAGTTGCACTAAGGTATCTAAAGCACAATAAAATGTATACTCAATACAAATCCCACCGCTGTACACCAGTGTTAGGCAGAAACCTGTGCAGTTCCCTTGGGGAACACTGCAAAAGATTTAAGACTACAGGTAGAGCAGTAAACCCCTTTGGTAGCAGTCTGTACCACCCAGATTTACCTGGTAGCTGTGGCTGAGCAGTCAGACTTCTCTCAAGAAGAGTTAGGCAGTATGCAAAGTATACACAATATGTACCAAAACACAATAGCACAAGCAAACACTGACCAGAGCTTGGTTTCAAAAGAATATTGTTATTTATTTAAAAACACACATAAGTAAAAACACTCTAGCAACGAATATGGTAAAAACACTTCAACACAGTTATAATGAAAGTAAATTCAATCCTTTCTCCTATCTAGACAACTCTAGGTTAACACCACTTAATTAAAACAGAGGTGAGTGCTTAACGTTAGATGACACTCTAGTAGTTTCCAAGAAAGGGAGAGAAAAAGCAGAAATAGGTTAAACACACCACTCTAAGGTCCAGAACACTTGCAATAGGCTTAAAGAAGCACAAAGTCACAGGTGAGCAAAAGTCACTAGGCAGGGCCCACTCTTAGAGTAGCCGGAGCGAAAAGGTGCCCAAGATCACACTGTTAGTTAGAGATTCAAGTCTTGCAAAGAGTCAAAAAGAGTTTTAGAGTGGCTCAGAAAGTTTAGCCAAAGTGTCCCAGGCACTCCCAGGTTCGAAAGCCGGGGACTAAATCTACCCCGTACAGTCGGTGGCAAGGGAAGCCAGGCGGAACACAGTACCTTAAGCGGAAAGGATCCTCCAGCGGTGGCAGTTGTTCCAGGCAGTGGCAGCAGGGCTCGACGTCGGTCAGGGGAGAAGAAGTTCTCGCTGAAGAGCAGAAGAGGAGGGTCGTTGCACTGCCCGGGAAGAAACCAGCCGCGGAGTCCTCCGGTTAAAGGGTTGGTACCGACTTTCGCGGTAGGGGGGTAAAGTGTGGTATTCCGGTTGCCGGGGTGCTTGGCACAGGCAAGGCGGCCACGAGATACCTCAAAGAACGGAAAGAAGGCGAAAACTGGTTGTCCCCACCAGTTACGGGAAGGAGCCACTCCGTTAAGAGTTCTCCTCGGTCGTCGGGAAAAAGTGGTGAGACGGTTCAGCAGGGCTCCACCGGGTGGTGTCGTCGAAGCAGGTCGGCTCAGCTCTTCCCTCGTCGGATTCTTGGTCCTGTGGCGACTTCTGAAGTCCCAGTCCCCAAAGCCCTGCTTTTATGCAGCAAGCCCCCATTCACCCAGCCTAGCTGTCACTCAAACATGCTAAGTGGTGAGCCGGGCGGCTCACCACTTGGGCCAATCAGGACGGAGTGCGACTTGAGTTACCAAGGTAACTCAGTCCAGGGTGCCTAAATCCCCCTCCACCCCTCCTAAGTATCCCAGACAGAGTGGCACCACTTTGGAGGGCTTCTGTGGAGAAGCCCGCCAAAAGTGGAACAAAGGGCTCCACTTTGGGTCAGAGTTACAGAGGCGAACACCAACGCCATTTTAGAATCAAGTTTTGGCAAAAAGTCCCAACCGGAGTTATAAAAATAAATATATAAACCGGCGGTATGTTTAAGGCTACCGTAAATAAATAATTAAATGTGTTAGCCTAAAACAATGGGAAATCCCATAGGGAAATATTCGCGGTCGAATATAAAAAGTAGTTTCCACTGCCACCAGCCAAAACTCGATCAGGGGGGACGGAGACGTGCCCCCTCGACTAACAGACCCTGGGGCAATCGAATTGCCCCAGCCAGTACGTCCACAATAGGATGGTTTGTACTGGTTCTGTTCAGGATTCAAGACTAGCAAAGTCTTTGGTGACTTTACATGCCCTGGGAGACAGTAGTCAGTCCCAGGGTATGGAGTCTATGTTGGGGAGTCCCTAGGACACCCCTGGGTCACGGCACAGAGGGTGCTGTGTGACCCACATCACAAAAATACATGAGGCCCTATGGAGTAAAAGACCCCATAGCCCATTCAACACAAGGTTTAACCAAGAAAACACACTTCAACATGTCCAAGAGTGAGGGTAAAAGAGTCTCACTCTTGGCAGGAGAAAAAAATTAAACCCCAGAAATCCAGCAAAGCTGCTGGGGGACTCACTAGGTAGGGAAATTCAGCCTAAACAGAGAATTCTCCCTAACAGCGGGTAACGGGGTCTGTCCGGCTTGTGACTAGCAATTGTCTAGCGAGATCATCTGTTCGCTCCTTGGAAATAATCAGTTCCCTTATTAGAGCGTTCGTTTCCTGACGGGCTGCATGCACTTCTGCCCTTAGTTCCCCAAGTAACTGGGCTAGCTGGTCGGTATCCGAGGTTTCCATAGCGCCTGGACGGGAGTTTTGTGGTAGGCTTTGCGTTCTGTAACGCTCACCTGATTCCCGTAGAGGCGCCGGTCTTGACTGGGCGTATACCGTATCTTCAAAGGTGATGTGTAACACACGGCTGGCTCTTTGGGCTGGACCTCTGTGCACTGTATGTCTGACTCGAAGGGTAAGATGTCGGCAGATAGAAAATATGGGATTAAGGAACTGGGTTATTGAATGTCTCTCTCTTCTTCCCTTTCTCTTCTCCTGTAGAACCCCAGAAGGTTAACGCTCTCACCTTAGGTAAGTGAACGCCGTGCTCTCCATCTGCCTCTGGGCAGGGTGCTGTAACCAGTTTCTTCACTGGATAAGGGGAGCAGGCCTCTTGACTTCAGAGGACTGCTGTCCGTCGTTTACTGCACGAACGGTAAGTTTCGAGTAATTCTAATGTCTTTAAAGTCTTTAGTAATGATGTTTCTTGTTTTGCAGGGTTCCGGCGATGGCGGATGACGGGCTGAAGTGAGTTGAAGATGGAGCCCGTGTGATGAATAGAAGCGCCTGGAAGCACGTAAGTAAGCGCTTGTTGCCTGCTTCACGATGCGCTCTAACTGTCTTTTTATTTTGCAGGTACAAGTTCGGAGCGGCTGCAGGGTGCCGGAATACCCACTGGGTTAGATGTGGAAAGGAGTAATGGCACGTGAGTATTAAAGTTCCCCAATGTCTTTAAACGCACCTTGTTTTGTCTTTCAGATGCGGGATGCAGCGCCGAAGGCCTCCGGAGCGTGCAAAGAGTTGGTAAGCCTTTGTCTTTCAGATGCCGGAATGCAGCGCGAGGCGTTGGTGACAGCCGATGGACCAGGTAAGTAAAGAGCTGTCACTGAAGACCGTAATGCTAACCTGTTCTTTCTTGTCTTTATAGGTGTTGCTGAAGACTGGATTCAGGATGGTAAGCCTTTTTCCTTAGGCCCAGGATCAGATGCAGAAGACACGATGAGCGTTCTGCTGCAGAGGATGCAGAATAACGCAAAGCAAGATTCATCCATCGGGTGTGGTTTAAATAGCCTCCTGTAGTGCTTAGGTGTCTCCTTCCACAGCCACGCCTAGGTAAGAAAAGAGTTCCTGCTTTCCAGAAGAGTTCGTGTTCTGAATCTAGGGAGTGGCTCCTGCCCCACCCAACAGGAAAAGTAGTTCCAAACAGAAGAGGATCAGAGGCTCAACTGGCAGGCAAGTAAGCAGCATGGTCTGCTGCAGGTAAGTCCACCCAAGCATTATGAGCCCGGCGCTTCCAGCGCTGGGACTGGGCATATTTATGAGCCTGGTGCCACTGGCGCCAGGACTGGGTCCAAAAGGTCCCAATTGGGACTGGTTGGCACTCGGAACCTGGGTTATGGATCTGCTTCCAAGGGAGTTGGGAAAACCCTGACCTTTTGGAAGCAGGGATCATGACAGTAATGGCCACCAGGAATGCAGTCTTCCACGACACAAACTTCATCGGTGCTGAGTGCATCGGCTCGAATGGGGGCCCCATGAGCCTGGTCAGCACCACGTTAAGTTCCCACGCCGGGGCCGGGGCCTTCACCGGCGGGAACGACCGGAACAGTCCTTTCATAAACTCTTTTACCAGTCGATGGGACCACAGGGACGTCCGTCCTGTGGTTCTGGTATATCTGGAGATCGCCGCCAGATGAATCTTAATGGAGGCGTGGGCCAGCCCAGCCTTTGCCAGCGATAGCAGGTACAGCAGCACTTGAGGGGCCATAATCAGTAGGGGGTTGATCTTCTGTGCTCGGCACCAGATAGAGAACCTCTTCCACTTATGACAGAAGCATTTGAGAGTCGAGGACGCCCTGGCCTTTGCAAGAACCTCTCTGCAATCGGCCGGTATATCATAGCCTCCAAACTCTAGCGCTGCAGGAGCCAAGCCTGCAGGTTCAGCGACGCCGGGTCGTGGTGGAAGATGGTGCCTCCTTCACTGGAGAGAAGGTCCGCGTCTGCCGACAGCTTGATGGGAGGGGACGTTGACAAGTCCAGAAGGTCCGGGAACCAGTTCTGCCTCGGCCACGCCGGTGCGACGAGGATCATCCTGCACCGGGACCTCTTGAGCTGGTTGATGAGTCGAAGCAGCAACGGCAACGGAGGGAACGCATACAGGTATAGGCCGTCCCAGGGGAACGTGAACGCATCGCCCATGCTTCTCGGCTGGGGAAACCTGCTGGCGAACCTCTTGCACTTCGAGTTCGTCGCTGTTGCGAACAGGTCGATTTGGGGTTTGCCCCATCATCGGAAGAGTTGATCCACCTGATCCTGGTGCAGTTCCCACTCGTGACACGCGCGCAGCTCCCTGCTGAGTGAGTCAGCGATGGTGTTTCTTTCTCCTGCCAGGTGGAAGGGAACCAGGAACATCCCCTGGGCGACCGCCCAGTGCCACAGATCCTGTGCCTCCTTGGATAGGGCTGGGGATCTGGTACCTCCCTGCTTCCGTATGTAAAACATTGTTGTGGTGTTGTCCATGAAGATCCGCACCACCTTGCCCTTGAGCGACGGGAGGAACGATTTGAGAGCCCAGAATACGGCTCGGAGTTCCAGGATGTTGATGTGCAGGAGCCTCTCCTCAGGGAGCCAGAGGCCTCTTGCGTGGAGATCTCCGGTGTGGGCGCCCCAACCTTCCAGGGAGGCGTTCATCGTTACCGTCTCCTGGTACGCCGGCATCTGAAAGTCCTTGCCCGCCGTGAGGTGGCTCGAACGCCCCACCACTGAATCGCCCGCCGGAACACCTCGTTGAGGGGGACCCTGTCTTCGAAGGTGCCCGTCGCCTGCATCCAACGGGTGTCGAGAAATTCTTGAAGAGGGTGCATCCGTAGTCTGCAGAGGCGCACCAGGTAGATGCAAGAGGACATCATCCCCAGGAGGGACTTGATGGACCTCACCCTGGCCACGTCCGTGGCTAGCAGGCGCTGCACTTTGCCTAGAATGGTCTTTGTCCGTTCTTCCGACGGTGCCGCCAGGCGCCTCACTGAATCGAGCTTCGCTCCCAGAAACAGGGCCACCTGCGACGGCACCAGGTGGGACTTTGGGTAGTTTATGGCGAATCCCAGGTCTGTGAGCAGCTGGAAGGTCCTCGCAGTGTGTTCGAGGGCGAGTTCCCTCGTCCTTGAGCGGATGAGCCAGTCGTCCAGGTAGGGGTAGACGTGAATCCCCTGCAGGCGCAGCCGCGCCGCCACAGGTGCTAGGCACTTGGTAAAGACCCTGGGGGCCGACTTGAATCCGAACAGCAGTGCCCTGAATTGGTAGTGGTGTCCCTGGACGACGAACCTGAGGAACTTTCGGTGACTTTTGAGGATGGGATCGTGGAAGTAAGCATCCTCCAGGTCTGACGACGATAGAAAGTCACCTTCCTCCAGCTGTCCCAGTACGTGCTGGAGGGTGACCATCCTGAACTTTTGTGACCTGATGTATTTGTTCAAATGACGAAGGTCCAGGATGGGGCGCCAGCCGCCCGTCTTCTTCCTGACGAGGAAGTACCTTGAGTACACCCCGGAGCCCCGGAGCCTCTTTCGGGACAAGCTCGATGGCGCCTTTCCTGAGCATCGCCCGTACGTCCAACAGCAGTTGCGGGACGTGATTTTCCTTCCTGGCCACAGGTGGAACGGGAGGGCACTTCCTCAGGAATTCGATAAAGTGTCCTCTTGCCAGGGTATCCAGCACCCAACGGTCGGTGGAGATGGACTTCCACACGCCGACGAACTTCGTCAGCCGGCCTCCCACCGGGGTGCTTCGGTGGGGGCCCGAGTCCACGGCCGGTTCAGTCCTGCTTGGAGGTGGTGGCCTTGCCGTCCTGGCCACCTTGCCGACGGCGGCGAGGCGCTCCCTGCTTGCCGCGACCCCTGTAGGCCTCCTGAGACGAGGAGCGTGCCGCCTGGCGGTAGGACGACAAGCCACCGCTGGATCCCTTGGAGGCACCATGTCTGCCTCCGGAGCTCCGAAAGGGCCGTCGTTGCTGAAGGGCTCCTAGGGCGCGGGCCGTCTCCGTGTCCGTCTTTATGGCTTGGAGGGATTCGTCCACCGCCTTCCCGAACAAGTTGCTGCCGTCAAACAGCATGTCCAACACCCTGGTCTGGACGTCCTGATGGAAGTCGGTCGCCCGGAGCCAACCCCATCGTCGTAGGCAAACACTGTTCCCAAGCTGGCGGAACCCGGTATCGGCAATATCGGTTGCCACCGTTATGGCGTGGTCCGACGCCACCTCGCCTTTTTGAAGTATTTCCAGGGCCTCGGACCTCTTGTCGTCGGGTAGGAAGTCCAATATGGGGGCCAGCTTAAACCAGAGCTCCCTGTCATAGCGGGCCACGATCGCCAGGGCGTTTGCCGCTTTGATCGTCGTCGCCGCGCACGAAATGACCTGCAGCCCCATGGCGTCCAACTTCTTTCCCTCGCCGTCCGGCGGGGAATTCGACGTCGAGGCTCCTGACCCCGCCGCTTTCTTCTTTGCCGCCGCCGAGACGACAGAGTCTGGCGTTGGCTGGGCCCTGAGGCACAGGGTAGCGGTTTCGGGGACCCGGTACTTCTTCTCGTACCAGTCCCGTTTGGCTGGTGCCATGGAGGGGTTCTTCAGAACTGACAGGCCCTCCTCCCAGATGTCATCGATTAGAGGCACCTCGATGACAGTCTTCCTCTTGGCCTCCCGGCGCTGATAAGAGGAAACCTTCCTTTTTCTGCTACTCGGGGCAGAGCTGGAACAATTCGGACGCCCTGGCGATCATGGCGTGGAATGAGCCAATCTCGTTGGGCGGCGAGGCCCATGCGATGGGAGACGGGAGACCCATTCCGTCGCCGTCGCCCTCAGAACCTGTCGTCGAGCCCATCGCACCTTCATCTCCCGACTCGTGGGAGGATGAGGAGGGAACTGTAGGCCTTATGGGGGCGAGCGGAGGAGAGGGTTGGGTCCTCCGTCGTTTGTTCTGAGGACTTCCCGACGGGCCAGGTTGCGGGTCCTCCGGCCTGGGCCATGGGAATCTCGTCCTTATCTCAGAGCATAAGGACTGGATCGTAGACAAAATGGCCGTCGAGCTATCCTGAGGCCTAGGTTTCGGCTGCGCCGGAAGGGAAGACTGCTCTTCCTCGCCATCGTCGTCTTCCTCGGTTATCTCCCGAGGATCTTCCTTACGGGATCGAACCTTCTCGAATTGGACTTCGAGGTTCCTCACGGCCTCGGTCAGTTCCTCCTCCGAGGCTGACTCCGAGCTTGAGGAGGCTAACTTGCCCCCCTCGCTTCTTCCATCATGGTGGCCATGACGATGGGCTGAAAAGAGGATTCCCTCCTTGGCGGCAGGGAAACTCTATTCCCGGAGGCAGTCTCCGCTGGCGGGGTCTCTGCCGGCTTGGCCAGAGTCGTCGCGATCGCCTCGATAGAGGCCTTTGCCTGCTCGGTAGGGGCCTTCACCACCTTAGGTGCGTCCTGGGCCTTCTCCTTAGGGGTAGGGTCGACGCCTCGCTCCCCCTCTTCCGAGATCGGACGGGGCTTCTCCCGAAGCTTACCCGGGGTCTCGGACTTCCTCTTCCCCGAACCGGAGTGCTGGCTCGTGGTTGACGGTGCCGGGGAAGGTGCGCCCTGCCTGGCAACCGAAGAGCCCGACCTTTCGGCGCTCCCGGAGCCAGCGGACTCGCAGCGCTTGGCCTGGTGTTGGGCCCCTGTCGCCGGGGCGCCCACACAGGACTTAGAAGCCCGCTCGGACCCTTTCTTCTTCTTCTCACTCGTTGAGCCCTTCTCCAACCAGCTGGCGAGACGGGATTGATGGTCCCTCATGGTCCGCTCCGACAAGTTCTTGCAGAACTGGCAGTCCTTCTCTACATGAGTCTTGTCCCCATGAAGACAGAGGCATCGCGAATGCTCGTCCTCCTTGAACACATTCTGCAGCCCGCAACCAGGGCAGCTGCGTAACAGCTTGGGTCCGGGTGACGAACTCGCGTCCTGGGCCATCTCGAAGTAGGCCGTGAATCTTCTGGAATCCTCCAAGAAGTTGATTCGACAAAATCTTCACCCTTGAGGGGCGCAGGAAAATCCCTAACGGGTAGCCGTTAACGGGAGTAGGAACGGTGGAGCTTGAGGCTCGATTAACCGAAAAAATGTGAAAAATCACTTGAAAAAGCACGAAACACGCAGTAAAAGCTCGAGAGCTAAGCACGAGGACTCCCAACACTTGAACGTGCGGTAAAAATCTGAAGATGGCTGCCAGAGGCGGGGCTTAGGTGGAGGGCAGTCATTGGCTGTGGTCAGTATGACGCAGAGATCAGTGATTGGTTACTACTACGAAAGACAGATCAGAAACGAAACTGATACTGATTTTTTCTTTACCGTGGATTCCCAGCCTGACGACGGGGAATATTCATGAGCATGTGAATCCATGCCAGACCCCATGCTGGAGAACATCAATTTTTCGACGGAAGATATCGGCGCACAAATGATTGCAACACAAATTAGAAGTGTAACAAAGTTAAAACTGTGTATAGAACATTTAATTTGCAGTACTTAATAGTTATCTTAGTCAAGATAATGTGCAAGGCCTTTAGCTTCATTTGACTTTAAGTGGTTCTTTACAAGAAATGTTGAGGAAATTGAGTGGTCATTAGTACATTTTTAGACATATAGGACCAGTCCAGCTGTTCAAAAATACAGTAGGAGTAAATAAATATTACCAGGGGTTTCAGGTTCCTGAGCAAAATATTAGTGCAAATGTATGGACAGTAAAAATGGCCACAAACGGAGCACTGATTTTTTAGGTCTACTGAGATTCTGCTTAGGATTTTATGGGATCTTTAATGGCAAATGGTGCATTCCCAAGTATAAAATATTGTAAATACTGTTCCACAGTCATTGATGACTGCATTGTGGATTGTGTTTTTTTCTTCAGGAACCTTATGAAATGTTACATTTCTTATTGATCAAAGAGTAAACACAATCCTCTTGAATTCATTTTCCAATGGCGAGGGTAGGCACCACGAAGAAGTTATCTGACAGCCAGAGAGGCTGGTTGGCGATGCCTACGCTCGAAAAGGAGGCATTGGAAAGAATGACTAATTCACATGAAATTAAGATATTCTCTTAAAACTGTTGAACAGTTCAGAGGCCACAAAGGAAAGCGTTAGTTTGTTTGAGTCTTTAGGAGAAACTATCCAGGACAGAGCTATTGGCAAACCGAGCCCCCAAGTTCAGGAGTTCCAGGTTATAGAAAGGGATGCACCTTGGTTCGATGCAGAATATAGAATCTCAAAAAGAAAACAGAACCATGATTTAATGAGGGTTGTGTACACTGCTGGTCAGATTTATAGTTTCAAAATGGCCTAAAAAATGTCCTTAAAACAAAAAAAAGAATTTGAGAAACAATGGGAGCTTTTTTGAAGGACACCAAATTGTTTTATGTTTATTGCTGTTGTCAAGACAGGCATTGTGCCATGCCCTTAGAAAAGTATTTCTTGCACCACCAGCCCCTCACCATCATAGGCCAATTCCCTTACTGGACATTGGGGCGCATTACGAGTTTGGTGGCATCTCAACGGTACCGTTACTGCCACTTGGTCCAGCGGTATCACTGCCAGATTCCAAATGGTGGTTTGGCAGTGTTGGTCCCCAATTATGGAGTCCGTAGCACTCCACAGTGGATTTCATCGGTATTTGATTGATAGAAACATATTGTGGCGTAATTTACATTTTATTGGACTCTGTGACAAATCTGTGGATGCTGTCTTTTCTCCCCTATTGGGGAGACCATTCACATGGGGCCAGGGCGGTACGTCCTCAGTACAATAGTTCCCCCCGAGGGTGGTGCACAGGGAGAGTATCATATGGGAGAGGAAACCCCTCATGAAACTAGGAACGACCCTCCCATGATAACGCAATATATCCGCCAATAACCAGACCCTTGACCCCCCCTTCCTATAACCCAAAGAACAACCCCTTCCCTAATAGGCTCATGAGCTATAGTCGCCCTGCCATTTCCCTAGATAAATACTGGGACTATGAAGAGCACTACCAACCCAAGGGAGATCAAGGGGAGAAATACTGAGACAAGGAAGAATGGGGAAGAGTTGAAAGATATGCTATTGACAACCACTGAGACACAGAAGATGCATGGATATAAAAACAAGGAAATATCGAGGCGGAGTACTACAAAAGGAAATACACCAATCACGGACTAAAAGATTCACAGATCTTTATTCTGTACAGTTACAAAGAAACACAGATAGCTAGCTGGCTCTCAACACCCCGCAATGAGTGCCAGCCCGTCAAAGAGAGGAGAGAGAGTGCTGGACATTAGAAACATTTGTGCTTTTATACAATTCTGAGTAATATTGTCCAGCCTCTCTACATGTTAATAATTCGTGGTCTAGAGTTTGTGCCTAGTTCACAGACAGCTTATACAATAATATGCAAAGGATTACATAGGTTTGCATTTCCATGAAGACACAATGTCGATGTATGTTCTCAAATCCTGCAGCAAGCACGGTTTGTTGTCTCCTCATAATTGCATTCGGCATGTGTCCACGCTCAAGGTTTGCTTTATATTGTCGCAATGTTTATACAAGGATAAGGCTTGTGTGCGCAGACAACACTTAGATGACAATTCATATGGAGTTCAAGGTCTCTTTACCCAGCCTAAACAGTCGGCCCTTGGACAGCCTAAACATTAACAGAACTCAAAGGTTAGGAGGCTTGGTTGCAAGTTGAAAACACAGTCCACCATTTTAGAACAGAGAATATGCGAACAGAAATCAAAATGGCAGATGATTCTAAAATGGTGGCAAAGTCGATCCAAAATCGGAACTTTGCAACACGGTTTTCTTCATAGAACGGCTAGGCTTAGGCCAATCTAAATCAATAGGAGGCATAATATGAATTCCGTTTAACATGGAGGAATGTAGAGTGTTCCGCACAACCAACATGAGCATTCTAGACAACTTGGAATAAGTACTGGGATGAAGAGGAGGAGCAGAGGCATGAAGAGTTCTCCTAAGAACCACAATGAGCAGTCTAGTTGTTGCTGGCTGCTCATTGGCCAATGTAGAGTAGAAAAGGAAGAAGGACTCAGGAAGAAGTTGTCTAGTCCTCCATGGAGGAGATGCAGAGCCAGCATGGTGCTGCAAGGTGCAAGGAGGCACACCAGAATGCCAAGAGGGGAGCTGGAAGGACAAGGGCCAGTCCACAGTGGAAGGACCAGAAGGTGAGCTGGCAGAGATAAGCTCTCGGTGTTCCTGCAGACAAGGAAGCGCGTGAAAGGAAGACCACACTGCCCTGGGAAAGATTGACACTACAGTGTTCCCGGGCAGAACAGAGCACACTACAAAGAGGGAGCACTAAGGCTGGCTGGTGGGAAACTAAGACGGTGCAGTCAGCATCTTAACAGTCACAGTACCTGGCAGGCACGTGAACCAGGTCTGTCCCCCAACAAGAGAAACTTAAGGGTCTGGGACCCACCAAACGAAAGCGACACGAGTCCTCTTCCTTGTGGCGGTACTTAGGAGGAAAGGGCTCCAAGTACTGACACACAAAGAAGAGATGTCCGAGACCCACTACACGAGAAGCACAGAAGTAATCTTCCTTGTGGTGGTACATGGGAGAAGAGGGCTCCAAGTGCCCTCACGCAAAGAAGGGGGGGGGTCAGGGACCCACTACAGGAGAAACACACAAGTCCTCTTCCTCTTGGTGGTACTTGGGCAAAGAGGGCTCCCAGTTCCCGAACATAAAGAGGGGTCTGGGACCCAATCCCATGAGAAGAAGGGAAACCACAGAGTAATTTACTAAGGATCATACTTGGCAGGGAAGTGAACCAAGTTGGCCAAAGCGGAAAGAGAGAGAAGCAGAGTTCTGGGACCTACAATAGAAGGAACCAGGGCAAAGGAATCATTGCCCCTGGTTGTGGTCCAAGAAACAGAGTTGCCAAGAGAAGGAACCAGGCAAGGGAGTTGTTGCCCCTGGTTGTTGTGAAGTTTGTGCAACAGAGAAATATCTAAGAACTTTATGTAACTTTGTTTTACATTTAAGAACTTTTGGTTTGGAACCTTTGTTACTTGGAACTCTTTGATTGGATCTACAACCTATTCTTCTGAATTAAGAAGACCTTTTGTTTTTTATAGGTTAGTCAATAGTGTGAGGGACGGAAATGGGCTTCGGGCTTGTGACAGTGGACTATTTACTTTAGACGAGACAGTTTCCTTAGTTTTGGTCGAGGAAGGAAAACCCCTCTTAGCTTTAGGGAAAGGCAAGAATTTCCCCAGTCCCCCACCCTTTTACTTTCAATAAAAGTATATTTCAATCAACATGAGCCCACTGTGTCCGAGTCCTACTTCAACATTCTTACAGGTCACTAATGGTTTTTTAAGTCTTATCCAACGGTGATACGCAGACATCTCAGCATCTGTCCAATATACAAGATTGTATACAATATACATTGTTTTCCAACACCAATAAAGGTGATAAGCAGGGATGCCAGTTGGTCCCAATGTATTCCTTTTGGATGTTGATTCTAGTAATTTTCTTAGGAAAGTTAATTCACCCTCCACCTGAAGGGTTCATTTTATAGCATGCTTCCTTATGCAGAAGACACAGCTATTTTGGACTTGTCCCCAGAAGGTCTCCAACAGGGCCTGCTAAAGACAAAATACTATTTTGGGAATTACAGTTTGAAATTAAATATCATAAAAACAAAAATTATGGTGTTCTGGCAAAGGGTGAAACGTTGTAGCTAGTTTTTAAATGAATGTAGAGATGAGGGGGCAGTCTCATTTTAGTTTGAGCCTACTCTTCTGAAAGAGCAGTGCATGCGTCAGTCATTTTAAGAAGATATCTGAAAAGGCATAATTAATGATGAAATGGCTTTTTACGTTGTTATTTCAAGTTTGCGGCATTCTGATTGGAGAAGTATCTGGAGGTATATAAGACAAAGGTCTGCTCCATGTTTTTAAGGCCGCAAAATCTAGGGTGGTTAGAATTGTCATTTCCTGGAGGGGTTGCAAAATAAATTGCTGTGACAAATAGCAGGTCTCCCTGCAGATACATCTGGTAGCGCCTTGTGAGCTGAATTGGGGTGTTCAATTTGAAAGTGTCAGGCCAGCTAAGAATGTTCCTTATTTTTTAAAAGCACATCTGGGATTTTCTGCTAATCATAAAGTAAATTTCAGTGCAAGTGCGTTTGTAGCCTCCCATGGTGAAGAAAAATACTTGTGGTTATGGGCGGTTGTAAGGCACTGTCCATTTTGATAGGGATGGGATATAACTAAATTTGGTGCATTAAGTCACCTCAAAATAGCTCCAAAAGCAAGAGCCTGTCCGATGGAAAAAGAGTCAGATGTCCAAAATATACATAGGCTGCCCACGTTAGCCTTATATACAGACTTATGTACACATATAAGATGGCAAGGAGAAATCTGTGAAATAAGATCCCCAGAATGCAGGAAGCTGCTGGTAATGGCACTTTTAAATGTACCCACTCCTCAATAAATTAGGAAAGTGAGCAGGAGGAAGCAAACAGAGCGCTTGCAAAATAGGAGTCAAAGATTTGCTTCATTTTCTGTTAATTTGCTGTTGTTTTTCTGTTTTGCATAAGCGTGGAATACATGGAAGCTATGTTATATATAATTTATTGTAATAATCAGACTTTTATATGTAGCAAGTTTGAATATGTTAAAGTTGCTTTTTTATTTTGGGCTTGTTCAGTGTGAATTGTATGAAAAATATGAAACATGTTTTTAAATGTTGCTGACTTAATGGAGAAATACGATTAAATATTAATTAGTACTTCAGGTCATTACATGGTAGGCCTTATAGATCACTTCATTGGGCCTTTGGAGGTTACTTCCTGAGAATTATTTGGGAATGTTATGGCACATGTTGTGTTTTAAAGCTCCAGAAGGCTGTTGCATTGGTGAAAAAGTGGTTAGGAATACAAATAATAACTTTCTCAATTATTTGGAGCCTATTTTCTCTGCCCAAAAGGGACTTTACACAAGACTTAATGGGAAACATTGGTCAAACCTTTGAGGGTTTGGTGGTGTTAACTAAGTATTTGAATCAATTAATTGGCTTGTTAGTTTAAACCTATTAACAATAACTTAATTGGATTGGAATACAAGTCAAATTAATTATGGAAAATGTGGCATACATTTACCGTATCTGCCCATTAACCATGTGCCAGATGGGCAGAGTATGAAACAATGACCAATTATTCAGCTCGGACACTATGTAATAATAAATACAGGTGACACCAAAATAAATATTGTCGATAAATATGCATGGTGGCATCAAACACAAGCTTCACTTGTACAGAAAGTGTGCATGCACATTATTTAATAAAGGAAAGTTGGGTATGCATACCACCTCCTTGTCCATTACGCTCATACTATCTGTACCAAGGAACAGAATATGCCAATTTTCTCCATGACCCAAACATCGTTCAAATATTGTTCTCATTAATACATTTGTCAGCTGGGAAAAGTAACTGGAGATGACAGGGTTTTAACAATGACACTACCAAAACAAGTAAGGACATTTACTGAAAAATGATGTGCATGGTGGCACCAAACACAAATCTTGCATGTATAAAAATAAGCCCGCTGGAAACACAGCGGCTCATTGGCCAACATTCTTGCACACTCCAGGACTCTGTCCTGACTACAGTGTTACTGAGGTCTCATTCATTCAGCACCTCCTTCTAGGGCTCCACACCATGGCCCAGAGCAACTGGCGAGCAACAATTTAGGGTGCCGTGAGCAACATGTTGCTCCCGAGCTACACTTTGGGGATCCCTAATGTGCACTGATGACAGCATCAACATGAATAGTGTTCAAAAGAAAGTTCAGAGCGTCATCCAGCTCTTGGCTCATGATCAGGTTACCCTTCACCGAGTTCAAAACAGTCCACAAAATATCAGGGATCCCTTCCCCAAGAGTTCAAATATTCCAGCTTTCAAAACAAACAACAAAGTTCCTTGGGACACTTCCCAGCTCCTTTTTTGATATTAGTACTTTTCACTAGCTCTTGACTTCAAAATCACCTAAAGGTTTGTTGCAAACCACAAGTTTATTGATGTATGTTTTGATTGGCTTTTCCATATAGGGGCACTCGGTCTAGGCGCAGTTGTCCGATCACATGGTCTACCGATTACAGATCACGCAACCGTTACCCCTCCTTAACTACTTCCATCAACAATTAGCCACTGCTCCAATTTGACAGTGATATTTAGTTGATTCCCCAGTGTCACACTCTTTTGACACTGTTCCGTGGCTTGTTTGTCCACTATGCACTGTATTTCACTTTTCTGTATTCCTCTGGCTCTTGCCAACACAGGTTTCCTCTTAACTGGCAATTCCTGGGACCCTTTTAGCTTTGGGCCAATACTTGGGTTCTTAATGCATTCCCTCTGGGTATTCTCTTGACTTTGCCAATACTTGTTTCATACAATACATTTTGTGGTATCTGCTACATGCTCCACTTTGCTTTCACGCTATTCATGAGTGCTCTTCTTGCTTTTTACTCTGTGCGGCATTCAAAAAGTGCTTACAATAACTTTGTTTGGTCGGTATTCAAAATTACTTGTTTCCGCATTCAAAAGTACTTGGAATTATTTTCAGTGCATTCAGTATTTAAAAAGGACTTTGTTCCAAACTCCCGGGGCGCCCCGGTATGAATGTTTCCCTCTTTTACACTCGTAGTCAAACACAGCAGCCTTTCCCTCGCGGCAGCCACAGAGAGCAGTGCTCGCTCTCCTGGTTTCCGACAGCGGCAAGAGGGGTTTGTGGGAGTGCCACAGCTACTGCTGCGCACCCCCGATCAGGAGGGCAGCAGCACCTCCAGACCCTCTCACGGTCGACCTCAGCATCTCATGCTTCTGCTCGACACTGCTACCGGCACCTGGGTCTCCAGCTCCCTTCTTTTCAGCCGGATCCTCTCCAGCCTGCGCTTCCTGCTTGCATGCAGCAAGCCTTTTATCCGTTAAGAGAGTTAGGTGACCCCCAGGTGTGGGTCATTAAGTCCAATTGCCTGTTTATGGTAACACCCATTTGGTGGACGTGCCTTGTTATACCACCTGCATACCTCCATAGTCCTCTTCTTCGTCTCAGTACCAGAGTAGTGTTTGGGACTGTCTGCTTTAATAAAGGAAGCATGTATAACTCTGTGTTGTCTCTGATATGTGTTGGTATCAGTCAAATGAGGATGTGCCCTCCTAGTTGGTCACTTCCTCTTCTCAGTGTTGAGGTGGTGTTTCTGGGGGACAGTTAGGGAGAAGAAAAGGGAAAGGGCTGACAATAGCCTACAAAGGCTTGAGGGATAGAAGGTTCATTGTGAAAAGGGAAAGGGGGATACCATGTCTCACCTAAGGGCGTCCTGTCGCCACTCCCCAAGTTCCCTCCACCCAGGTGATCCTCCCTCGCATATCCACCCCCAGGGTCAGAATCCAAAAGCAATGGCCGGCCTTTCCCTTGCCACCTGAAAGGAGGATCCAGGGGGAAAAGAAGTGAGGACACAACTGACATGGGAGATCTGTCAGAACCACCACCACTTTGGCTCTCGTTGCACCCTTGCAACCATTATCTATCTTGACGTTCCATTGTCAAGGATAGGTATGGATATCGTAGGTCCACTAGAAACATTCAAACCATCCAAACTAGGACATTGCTTCATCCTAAAGGACTCCTGTACTCGTTATCCAGAATTCTTCTGTCTGCAAAACAACCGAGAGCACACAACAAATATTAAAGCATTTACTACCTTTTCTATCAAAAGTAGGCATTCCGGGGGGCGGTGGGGGATTTGGAGTGTGCGTGGCCAGCCAGCAGAGCATGTAGACATGCTCTACCTCAGCTCCTCTGTTGCCTACACTATCCTTTGGAACCCACTTTCAGTCTGTGAACCCTGCACTCACTGGGTTGTGAGACGACCTCTGTGTGTCCCGGCACAGTTTGGTGGTGTGGAGTGATGCCGGCGGTGTCAGAGCCGAGGAGCCGGAAGGCATTGGGACAACCAGCGCCACCTTGACAGTGCACCCGCTGCAGATTTCGGCCCTGATGAGCTCTACAGTGGCCTGCATCGCGTGGGCCACACCCACGGGTGATATCCTGGTTAATGCGATACACCTGAGGAGCGCTCCAGGAGCCCCGTGTGTCGTACTCCTCACCATGGGGCTTGCACTGCCTGAACACCACCTTTTCTAGCCCCTTGACATCAGAGCCAACCTGCAACTGATGCGGAACAGCCATGGTTGGCAGCCCCAGGGTTTGGAACATTGCGGAAGTGGAGGGCGAGTGGCCTCCTCTGTAGCGTGTGTACTTTCACCTCCCCATGTGACTGCTGCCGGTGAAAGAGGCCCAAGATACGCACCCGCACAGTGCCCCGGCTGTGCAATGGCTGAACAGTCCCCCAGCCAACTGGATTGTTGTAGAAGATGGTCAACCCACTGACTGTTAAAAGGAAGGCTGTCCATGTTGGTGGCAGAGGGAGGAAGGCTGTAGGACACACAGAGACACAGCAGCCCTGGTCAATGAGGGGGTGATGCAGTCTTGATTCCGGCTGGTGCGGCGCAAAGTTTAAAAGTATAGGGAGTGGACGGGAGGAGCAACAGGAAGCCGTGGGGCATTAAGAAATGACTTTACTTCTCAGAGGGGCTGTTGTTCCTTGCCTGAGTGTTCACATAGAGCTGGTAGACCTTCACAGACATACTGGGACTATCAACCCTCTCCCCCCCAGCTGATCCTCGCTCTGCGGGTGCCATAGTGTGGGGTGTTGGAGGCCTGCAACCCACACCTTCCAGGTTGGGATTGTTCCTGGTGGCCCGCGCCCACTCTGGACCCCGGTTCTACCACTGCTGGAATCCCTGTGACGGGCTGTTGACCCCTTTTCCTTGCCGCCGACGGATTGCTTCATGGTCAAGGATAAACTCAGGAAGGCCTCCACTGAAAGCAGGAAGGAACAGTATGCAGTGAGCATCGGCGGCGCCCACGCCATTCAGACTGTGCAAGGTGAGGCCACAGTGGCTGGGGAGGGTAGCTCCCTAAAAGATGTGATGGCTGCCATCGCGGGCTCCCGGTCATCTATGGAAGGGAAAATCGACGGCCTCAGCTTGGAGTTATCTATATTGCGGCATGACCTACATAAACTATCCTCGTGCATGGGGGAGGCCGAGCAACGCATATCTGCCACAGAGGATAAACTAAAGACGCTAGAGTGCAAAATGGCAACAGTGGTGCAACAGCTCAAAGTAGTGGAAGACCGAGTGGACAAAGGCCGAGCCCGGCGTAATAATGTCCGCATTTTGGGTCTTGCTGAAAAAATCAGAAGGCCCAAGCATGTAACTTTTTCTTGAACAATCGCAGGTCGACCAAATGGCACCTAAGACATTCTCAAACGTTTTCTCTATTCAGAGGGCCCACCGGATGCTCTCGGGATGGTCTACACCAGGTGCTGCACCTCGCACAGTAATTACAAAACTACTTAACTACAGGGACCGAGACACATTGCTTCAGATGGCTCGTGCAACAGGGCCGACCACCTCAAGTGGACCCAGAATCGCCTTTTTCCCCAAATCTTCATCCTTTTCTTCACTTCATAAGATGTCAGTAAAGAAGGGTTAATGACTTAGGGAGTTCTTTACTAGAACGGGAGTTCTTGTCCTCGGGAGGGGGTGGGATAAGGAATATCTCCCGGTGATGCACCACTTACCTACCCCTAGTGAGGGTTTTGGGTAGCAGGCTCACCTCCCTATCCTCACAGGAAAAGGCTCCCCCCTGGGGAGAAGTGACGGAATCCTACGATTCGTCACATTGTGCATAAATTAAAGAATCTTTACATTAGGTATGTTACCATTGGTTCATGAAACCAGACACATTGGGAATGATATACTCTACCAGTATGGGGCACTGCTGTAGAGGATATGTCATAGGGGCACAAGGGTGTACATATGTTGCGACTGTCCACATATTCAGAATTTCTGGAAATAAATCCTGTCTCCTATTTAGGGCATCAGACACATTCCTTTAGAGCTGTACCCTATTATGATACTCTTAGGGAGTGCTGGACCAGACTGTGTATATTCTTGACATTCCAACATCTGTAATATTATTACTAATATACGGATTACAGCACATATTGTGATAGCTCAATGGTGGAAAATAAATCGGTGGTCGAAAATGTGGATGGTTATAGCAAATGACAAGATTTCATCCACTTCAACTGACACATGTGGTGAATTACAAGCAAGACAGACTGGTCTATTTGTCAGGCAGCTGGGATGCTCCATATCTTTGCCCTTTCCTCTCCAACATGCAATGATCAAACTGAATAAGTATATTTTTGTAACAGTGCTTTTATGAACTTTGACTTATCGCTAGTGATATGGAGCAATTGTATCGATCCACAATTCGTCTGCTCTACATATTGTACCCGCCTCTGTCCTCCTGTGCTTAAGTTCGCTTTTATACAATGATCTAAAGTAAAGGGCACAAGAATAAGGAGTCTACTTACCTCTTTTCCAAAGCGCCTTGTCACAAAATCATGGATACTTTCATCCGGCTGGGAACCCTGACGTGCAATTAGGTCTCTGAGGCTGTACCAGGCTAGAGGCTTACTGAAGGGTGGCACGGTTTTTAAAACCCCCCTAAAAAAGGAAAATGATTATTATTTAATATTGAAAGAAAAATGTGTCAAACGGCCAGACCATATAAAGTTTTACAATTCAGAAAGAATCTTACATTCAAGTATACATTTATCTAAAAACTAAAAATCGCTATTGGGCTCATTTTGCTAGTCCCGTAATTAAACGGTGGGGACCGGTTATGTTTGCACCTTAACAGTACACAGGTCCTTGCAGTGTAATTTTCCTCATCTGCATGGCAGAGTGAAAAAGGGCAGTGCAAAATGGCAGTGTAAAAAGCCGTTTTACACGCTTGTACGCTGCCCTTTTACTGCCCCATGCAAATTAAGTAAACACTACCAGCTATGTGCGCATGGCGGGCAGTGTTTGCAATGGATTCCTATGGTTTCTGCCTGCTTTTTGCTGGTGGAAAAAGCAGGACGACTCCTTAGGAATCCACAGCATTTGTGCCGGCATGAAAATGAAGAGGAACATCCCATCGAAAGAACGTTACCAGGTAAGATAAGTAACTTGTTCTTCGAGGGGATAGTGTCCTCCGACGTATTCCATATCTATGACAGACTCCCAAAGCAGTACCAACATATGGAGGTGGGAAAATAATTTACAAATTTAGAATTTTAGAATGCCCAATCAAATTGCTGAATACAGGACTGCCTTACCAAAGGCCAAATCCTGCCCATCGATGGAGTCCAGGGAATAGTGTCTCACATAGCTCTGGACAGAAGCCCATGTGGCTGCTTCGCAAACACTGCGAATTGGAACGTCCCTCTGTAGGGCTGTGGAAGCAGCCACACCCCTAGTAGAGTGAGCACGTAAGCCTACTGGAGGGTCCTTACCCGCAAACCGGTAACACTCAGAGATCGTCAAAATGATCCATCTGGACAAGGTCTGCTTGGAAACAGCGTGACCTAAACACCTTCCAGCGTATCCAACAAAGAGCTGATTGTCCACTCTGACCCGGGACATCCGTGAGAGATAGAAACTCAAAGCTCTCCTAGGATCCAACCTATGGAGTCTCTCCTCTTCCTTACCAGGATGCGGAGGAGGATAAAACATCGGAAGAATCACCTTCTGGCTTAAATGAAATTCCGACACAACCTTCGGAAGAAAAGAAGGACAAACCTTAAGGACAACCCTGTCCTTATGGAACACCGTGAAAGGTGGCTTGGTGGAAAGTGCCTGCAACTCACTCACTCTGCGTGCGGAAGTAACCGCAACTAAAAATACAGTCTTAAAGGACAACAGTCTCAGCGGGCAAGAATGTAAGGACTCAAACAGAGATCCTATTAGGAACTTTAAAAACAAATTCAAATCCCATCCCGGCACCTGGAAAGGCGACGATGGAAACACATTAGTTAGCCCTTTTAGAAATTGAGAAATCAAAGGGATCTTAAAATAAGAACATTCCTCAGACGAGTGCTTGAATATGGACAGCGCTGCCAGGTACCCCTTAATGGTACCTACTTGCAGGCACATTGGAAAGGATCCACATTCTGTACCCTGCACCAGTCGCAGAACTTCCTCCAACAGCAACGGTACAGGGATTTCGTTGCGGGCCTTCTGGCTGAAAGCAACACCTCCATCACGTCTTCTGGGAGGTCCCAATCCTTATAACTTAGCCTTTCAGATACCAAGCATGAAGGCTGAGAGACTTGACCTCTGGATGGAGAACTCAATCACCTCCCGTGAGAACAGATCATCTCGGTAGGGAAGATGGCGTGGAGGGCAGATGGACATGTCTGGAAGGTCTGGGTACCACGCTCTGCTGGCCCATGCCGGAGCAATGAGGATCATCCGGTAACCGAACGTTCGTAACATCCGCAACACCTGCGGAATGACGGGGACTAGAGGGAATGCGTACAGCAGTGCTAAGGACCACTCCACTACGAACGCGTCCCCTAAGGCTCCTCTTGGAGGAAATTCCCACAAGCAAAATCTTTCTCACTTCTGGTTGACACTGGTGGCGAAGAGATCTACTTGTGGGGTTCCCCAAACGGTAAAGATCTCCAAAAGAACTTCCCGAGCCAGCTCCCACTCGTGAGATACCGTGCCCTGCCTGCTCAGAACGTTCGCCGCCGCGTTTTCATCTCCAGCCAGATGAACTGCTGAGATCGAAAACTCCTGCTGAATGGCCCAGAACCAGAGCTGCATCGCCTCCCTGCACAACGGGAGTGACCCTGCACCCCCTTTATGTTGAGGTTGTGCATGGCCACTGTATTGTCCGTCATAATCAGGACATTCTTCCCCCGCACAGACGGCAGAAAAGCCTTCAGGGCTAGCCTGACAGCCCGCAGCTCTAACAGATTGATGTGGAGTCTGGACTCCGACAGAGACCAACGGCTGCTGGCTTTCAGCTCGTTGGCATGAGCTCCCCAACCCGTGAGGGATGTGTCCGTCACAATCATCACCTCCGGCCACGGTTGCCAAAACGGAGTACCCTTCATCAGATTTCCTTCGACGGCCCACCACAGAAGATCCCGTCGGACCGAGGCCGGATTCTGAACGGTATCAGGTAATAATATCCCCATATATATGGTCGCCGTATATAATGTCACCGGGAAAAGGTTGTGGCGATATAATATGGGTGACCAAAGATGCGACCACTGCATCTTGAGAGCCCACTGCAGAGATCTCATCCGCAGCCTGGCCTCTGGCACCAGGAAAATGCAGGATGCCATGAGGACGAGAAACCTCAAGAACTCAAATGCCAGGAGACTCTGGGCAAGTTAAAACTTGTCCACCATCTGCAGAATGTGATGAGCCCTCACCTGGGGAGGTGAACACTGCCCCAGGGATGTGTCGAGCACTGCTCTGATGTACTAGAGCCGCTGGGTAGGTGTCAAATGGGACTTCTTTAAATTGAGGGAGGAGCTCAGCTTGTGAAGGGAGTGGCAGGTGACGGACAGATGATCTAGGGCTTGCTCAGGAGAGCGCGCCCTGATCAACCAATCGTCCAGGTAGGGGTAGACGTGAATCCCCCCTTTCCTAAGATACGCTGCCACCACCACGATCAGCTTGGTGAAGACCCTCGGGGCGGAGGTCAATCCGAATGGCAGGACCCGAAACTGAAAATGCGAGTCGCCAACCACGAACCTCAGGTACTTCCTGTGCTTTGGATGAATCAGCACATGAAAGTAAGCATCCTTGAGTTCTAGAGACACCAACCAATCTTGCAGTTGAAGGGCCTGGAGGACTTGAGAAAGAGTAACTATCTTGAACTTGTCCTTCCTGAGGAGCTTGTTCAGCCCACGCAAGTCCATGATGGGTCTCAATCCACTATCTTTTTTCGGAATCAAAAAATAAGGGGAATACCATCCCTTGTTCCTCTCCGCTACAGGCACCAGTTCTATGGCGCCTTTCTCCAGCAGGGATAGGATTTCCTGCGCAAGGAGCGGATCCGAACGCTTCAAGGAGAGCTTCCCGGTGGATTGTCGTGAGGCCTCTGCCGAAAGGGGAGGCACTAGCCGTGGGTTATGATCTCCAGAACCCATACATCTGAAGTAAAGGCAAGCCATACTCCAAGATGCTGCGCCAGTCTGGCCCCAACCAGCGAACCATGGGACCTGGCCTCATGACTGAGCGGCTGCGGCAGTGCCTGAGGGCAAAGAGGCAACTGTCAGAGCAGCCTTGGCACCTCAAGTACCTTGCTTTCCACCTCTGGTACTCCTATGGTGGCCCCTTTGACTGGAAGCTTCTCTCGATCTACCAAAGGAAGAGTAGTAACGAAAGGAACCCCCCCTCCATTGCTGTCCCCTAGGATGAAAAGGCGGAGGTTGACGTACTACAGCGCTCAAAGACTTGGCTGCAGCTTTGGAGGTCTGCAACCTCTCAAGGCTCTCATCAGCCTTGCTGCCAAAAAGATGGACACCATTAAAGGGCATGTTGAGAAGCCGGGATTGCACATCAGGAGCAAACCCCGACTTCCGCAACCACGCAAACCTGCGTATCACGGTGCTCGCCGCCATGGACCGTCTGACACAGTCTGCCATGTCCAGACCCGACTGAACTGATTCACACATGGCATCCTTGCCATCTTGCACAAGGGCTAGAAAACCATGCCGTTCCTCCCCTTCGGGAATATGTTCAGCCGCCAAAGATGCACAATTCCACAGAGTTTGAGTGAATCTTGCCAAGGCACAAACAGAGTTGGCTGCCTTTAAAGCCATACCCCAGAAGAAAATACCTTCTTCCCCCAACCATCAAAGCGCTTGTCGTCCCTATCAGGAGGGATGATAGGGTACGCAGCCTGCTTCGCTGGGGCCGTAGCCGCCTGCACCACCAAACTCTCCGGAGTGGGGTGCATTGACAAGTAGCAGGGGTCACAACTGGCTGGACGGTATTTTTTCGGAAGCAACTTATTCACTGCCGGAAGACTCTCCGGAGCAGTCCAAGCCGCTGCCACCCTTCTTTGCAAAGCCATATGAAAGGGCAACATCAGGTCAGTGGGTGGACCTTGGTCCAGGATATCCGTCAGATCATCCTGAAGAAAATCAACAGATGGAGCAGACCACCCCAAATACTCAGTCACCCTCGACATGAGACGCCTATACGAGGATTCGGCATGCATGCCAGGCCTGCCAAACTCAAACTCCGGAGAGGTGTCAAGACCACTGGCGTCATGTAAGGACGGACGAAGGTCTTCCATTTGACTGTGACCCGACAACAGGTCATCAGGAACCTCAGCAGGCACCACCACCTCCTCATTAGACCCTTCTTCCACCTCCAAAATGTAATCCAAACATTGGAATGAATCCATCCTGGGGGGATGACCAGAGAAGGGCTCAAAAACAGGCCTCACTGACTTACTGAGAGCCTTCCTCAGAGTTTCCACAGCCCTCCGGGGCACCTCTGGCAAATTCTCCTCAAAAGGCGTTGAGGGCGCCGATGGAATCGGCGTTGACGTCGACCGAGGCATCGATGACTTCGACAACTGCCTCAAGGCCGGAGCCCCGAGAGTGTTCTTCGACAGCCTCAGTGCTGACGACTTCTTCGGAGCTGGAGCTTCGAGAGAGTCCCTCGACGGACACGGAGCCCATGGCGTCGATGCCTTCTTGGAAGGCCTCACAGGTTCCGACGGCCTCGAGGGCGTCGAGGACCGGGACCTGGACCTGGCATGACTATGGCGATCAACCTTGTCCGATTGGAACCTCGACAGCTCCCGATGATCGCGCCGACCTCACAAGCCCGAAGGCGTGCGAGCGGTGGCTCTAGCTCGTCCCTTGCCGGCTTCTCTCGAAGGCACGGATGGAACGGTCCCCTGCGATTCGAAAATCGCCATCATCTGCTGGCGGAATGAGTCCATTCGGCCGGCGATGAAGACTTGGTGGAACAAGTCACCCGCCGCCTGGCGGAGTCCTTCTGAGAATGCCTAGAAGAGGAAGAGGAATGCAGGGACCCTCTCTGAGACCAAGACCCCATGGACTTACGCCGACACGGAGAGTCGCCCCTCGAGTTGTCGGTCGAAAGCACAGCAGATTTCGATTTACAGGTTTTAGAAACCCTACCTACCGATAATTTCTTCTTCCGCTCCCACAAGGCCTTCGATGTCAGGGACTGGCAGTCATCACAGTAGTCGGTGGCGTGGTTTTCGCCGAGGCACCAGAGGCAGACATTGTGCGGGTACGTGATGGACCGTTTGGAACCACAGACCCAACACTTTTTAAAGCCTGACTTCGGGGTTGAAGAAGACGAAGAGATTCGAAGTAGAAGATTCGAGCGCGCCGAGATTCCAAAGCGAACACGTTCGCGGAATAAACGTAACTGAGGCTACGGGCGCCATGCGTCCTATATATAACATCCGGTGGCGTCGACCCTCGAGGGACAGCGTATCGACGTCATCGACGCAGGACGCCTACGCCAAAATATTTTCCGAAGCAGCACAGCTGTGGTCATTACTGTCATAGATGTGGAATACCTCGATGGACACAATCCCCTTGAAGCCATTTTGTAATATGGGAAAGATACCTTGTTTTTATATTTAACTTTTGCTCATAAACACAGACCAATAGCAAATGTGTTTTCAGTAGAAGAATTCCAAAAAGATTATTTTCAAAGGTCACTGAACATTTCAGAGAACCACTAAAGCAAAGAAAAGGTTTAATGATTTTACCATGCTAGTGTTCGATTTCGGTAGTTGGAAGAACTCATGGCAAGGTAGATTCCCTGTTCTAGACTATATTACTAATTTTTATTAAAGATGCAGAGAGTATTATGCTTCAATTCCTTTAATAAACACTTTCGGCAGCAAAGGAATTATTTTTAAAATAAGGACTTTTTTTCTGAAATCCAGGGACCTTTAGGAGTGCTACCAATATTTGAAAATGTAGTAAATCCTGTGATGTATGTCCAATCCTCTCCATGTAGGTCCTTCCTATGGCTTTACTTCTTGTCTTCTGTGACATCAGTCAAGGAAGAAACTACGCACTCCTCACTAATCCCCTCACTAAAATACTAAAATCTCCCCCAGGTGGCTAGGGAAAGGCAGACGCTTTCTGATCCAGGCCTTGGGGGTAGTGTTCTGTGGGAGGATTACCTTGGTGGAGAAAGGGCAAACGGGAATGAGAGGATTCCCTGGGGTGAGACACCGTTTTTATCTTCCTCTAAGGAGGACACCTCCTCAATGCCAAAGTATGTAATGGCTTGTTGTCATAACAATCTTTTTGCTCCACATACTAAACATATAAATGTGGTTAAAAACAATTATAAATTCCCAGGCATCAGAAGAAATTAAAACCCTTCCAAAGCCCTGGGGAATTATAAGGTTAAAAATGTGTCTAACACCCAAATGTACAGTGAAAGGAAATCTGTGAAAGTTTATGGTTTAAACTCCAAAGAACTTTATTCTTCTTTTTAATCAAGTCTGGTGACTGATTCTTATGATATTTCTTTAAAGAATATTACGGGAAATAGAAATAAGTTCGAGAATGAAAATCAAACCAGAAAACCTATCTGTAATTATGGACTTTTACTGGGACGAGGAAGAGGGCTAAAGAGGACCAATGCTGCAAGAGGGGCCAGATCGTTTATAGCAATAACCTAGCTCTGAGGAAGACTGGGAGGCTAAAAAGGCCCCCCTCAAGTGCAGGGCATAGGCGAGCAGAGCGAGCAGCAAGAGCAGTGTGAGCCGTGTGTGCTGCAGACGCAGAAACTAGAGGACAGAGAAGACATCAGGACCACCGTTAGGCAGACAACAGTAGCTAGTCCAGAGAGGGTCTGTGCCTCCAGAAGTCACAAGTGCAGAGGCTGTGCAGTGGGAAGCGTGCAGAACTGAAGCTTGCCCTTCTGAAGACCCATTTTGCAGAGACTGCACAGCGGGAAGCGAAAATGGGGGAAACATTGCTCCCCAGGAGGCTGTCTCCAGTGGCGGGCGAGCACCAGAGAGCCTCTAGAGTAAAGGAAGCTCAGGTAACAAGTGGCAGCAGTGGACCAGGCGGAGCAGTTTGCTGGGTCACGAGGTGCCACAGAAGCAGAATACCTGCGAGGGGATCGGATGTGCTCACCTTGATGTTTCAAAGCAATTAACATTGTGAAGTTGTTGCAAAGCTATTATAAGTTGATCTTAACCACAGAAGCACTTGTTGGTGTGAAACGCTGTTTGGGCAGGAGAGTGTACCCTGATGGCAAACCTTTGAAGTAGTAGGAATGGCATGGGAGTAAACCAGGTAGAAGTTGAAGAAGTGCTGTAAAGTGGTGATGACAAAGACAATTTATGTTGCTTGTGGTGCAGAAGAAAGAATTGTATTAAACTGCTGTAGAGGAGTTACATTTCGTCAGAAATACTCAGCTGTGGCAAATCATCCTGACAAAGCAAACTAAGAAAATATCCTTTATGTGAGGAGGATAATTCTGAATCGTACTCTTGCTTAAAGAAGAGAAAGAACCTTCTATTTACTTTGTTGATTCATTGGAGTGTTGTCCAGTTGGAGTCACAAAGAACTGTGTCCTTATTTCTTTTTGAAACTGCAGAGCAGAATCCTGCTTAAATCTGTCAAAGGGGAAATCACCCAGATTATAAGGAGAGACTGTTGCTATATTATGAACTCAACTGTTATGTTATTTGTATTGCTTTTGAAATGTTGTGCATTACTGCGTTGATTTAGGATATGCATAAGTGTGAGGGACAGCTTTCCTTTGTTAGAGTGTTTGCTTAAGTTTATTTTGGGCAGGGAAATCCTCATCAGAGTAGGGATAGTGAGGCGTTCATCCAACCTTTTAATATAATAAAATGACATCTTTTGAAAACTCTTCACTAAGTTGTCTGCCTCACATTTCTGTGACCCAGGAAAGCTGGCTTATCAGGGCCTTGGTGTCAGAGCCCGGTGCTACATGGAGGCTGTATACTGTGATTGGTTGCAGAGTCCTCCAACTAGTTCAGGTCCCCTATCTGAAACCTGATGAATTATTCTCTGAAGACTTGGATTATAGTGAGGTATCTCCAAGTTTTGCTAAAAAACTATTCACCCGCCGCATTATACTAATATGACAAATCTGGTAATGGGTCAAAAGAACATCTTGGCCACACAGGAGAACCCAGCCCACTATCAATGTTCACCACTGGATTCCATCTACCAGAATGGACCCTAACAGAGGCTCACTATCCAGACCAAAATGTGCCAACTAGAAATGCAGTGAAGAGCCATGCAGCACCATGGGGACTTGTATGCCAGGTGGGAAGGTCACAGAGAAAAGACGGGTGGACCAAAAAGCCAAAAACATAGGCAGAAAGTGGTAAGACGTACTGTTTTGCAATGCAGGATCCTGCATGCCAGACAATTGCCACAGACCTTCACCAACATGAAAAGAATAGCCCTACAATGGAGGATATCAAAGTTGCAAGTGTTATCTAAGGCAAAGAGCCACAGGCAGCCGGCATAGAGCCTGACATAAAGGCAGGACCTACGCCTAATCTAAAATTGACTGCTAAGGCTTTTCAAGCCTCAGAAGTCTGTGGACACTGTAATGAATCAGGAGTAAGACTCTGACACAGAGGCATTGTGATGATTGCTATCGACTTTTATTAAAGTAAAAGAAGGGTTGGAGAAAGACCTATCTTGCCCTAACACTGAGGGGTTTCCCTGCCTCAACGAAAGGATGTCAATTTCCTCAGAGAGGCAGTGATGATATAGCTGCATTCATCACATACCCTTCCCCTCAGGTCATTGGTTTCTCCTATACCTATCGGAAAACATTACCCGGGTGTTCTCCCTTTCCTGTCTTCTATACTGAAACAATAGGGTTGTAGGTCGAGGAACCAGCGCATGACTCTGCCGTTTGTGTCTTTCTGGAAACTGATTTATTAATGTATTTACTGTGCATTTGTAAGATGCTTATTCATCAAGTAAATTGTGTTTCAAAGCGCCCTTCATGTTAAAGCGGAGTGATCAGCCCGAACTTTATCCCAGTAAGATAGTATCGTAATTAGGATCCCGCCCACTTCATAGCTAAAGCCTCGAGTTCAATTGTGGTGTAATTTCTCTCCCAAGGGAACAGCTTTCAGCTGATAAAGAGAATTGGGTGCTAAATGCTGTTCTACTCCTGGGAGAGAACTCCGACTAACGCTGCTTAGGATGCAGCGTTCTGTAAAATGAACTTGTTAAAATTAGCCACTTTTAGGACTGGCTCACTATAAATCTGCTTAAGGGTGGTAAAGCAGGCTTGGTATTCCTGATTCGACCTAAGCATTTGAGGTTCAAAATTCCTAAGTTTGTCAGGCAGGCAGGCTGTAATAGTAGAGTAATTAGGGATACACCTTCAAGTACCCCATCAGGCCAAGGAAGGCTTGTAGGTCCTGTCTCTTTCTCTCTTTTCCAACAATATAGGTTCAGCTGATACAAGGATAAGTCTCTCTCATAATGTATACTTGGACGAGTGATCTGCATGATATAATGGTCTCTCTTTGGTCTCCCGTTTTCCCTGATCCCTTCTCTCATGAAGGGGAACGTCTTCGGGAGCCTTGTTCCTAGGCAACCTCTTATCAAGCCTCGGAACGTGTTCACTTTGCCTACTTTGGGGCTGCGCTGTGACTTTGACGTCTTTACCTCTTGCACTGGGCTCCTACCGTGATGCTCTCTTGTGTAAGGGTTTTGCCTTGGCTTCGGTGCCCCAGTCTCTCATGTTGGACTCCCGCCCTATCGCTCTCTTGTAC
Source organism: Ambystoma mexicanum (assembly GCF_040938575.1). NCBI lineage: Eukaryota > Metazoa > Chordata > Amphibia > Caudata > Ambystomatidae > Ambystoma > Ambystoma mexicanum. The sequence continues at coordinate 1,492,835,946 of NC_090921.1, forward strand.
AGGGGTTGTGTCATTGGCGTTCTAGCTTCCCTTTTCAAACGAGTTTCAATCTTGGGGTTCTCCTCAGAGGCAAGCCCAAAAAGGTGCAAATGTGAATAATATACAGATCATAAAAACTTCAAATCACAATACAATGACTCAACATATTATCCATAGCAAGTAGAGAAAAAATAGTTGAATCACAAATTAAAATAGTATATTCATAGACAAAAGTTAAGATCTTAAAAGCCACCTAAAATACAGTAGCAAATATGAAATGGTGGGCTACCAGAAAAGCAGGACATTTGCTAAGATTTTACCTGCCACACTTTTGCTAGATAGTGTGAGAAACCTGAGGGGTTTCTCTCAGGTTATTCCCAGGGATCCTTTGTTCAGGTGGGCAGGGGAAGGCCATCGCTCTTGGATCCCAACCCTGGGGGTGGACGAGCGGGGGAGGATCACCTGGGCAGGGGGTCCATGAACACTGCGAGAGGAGCGCCCATGGGCGAGACGCAGTATTACATTTTTCCAATACACCGCTACCCGATATCCCAGCAGACTTTATGGGATGTTTTCATCAAAATTCCATCCCCCGTGGCATTTACCCTTACGGAAAGACAGAGAAAACAGGGGAACTCCAAATTACCTCTAAGACCCAATACGAATTTAAACTCTCCAAAACACTGCAACTCCCCTAATCCCATTCCCCTATTGAAAACCACAAGGCTGGGACGAGGAAGAGGTAGATGAGAGTCATGAGGATTGCCCATAGGAATCAATGTGCAATGGATTCCTATGGGCAGTCTCCATGGTGTCCCGATAACGAGGTCAGGCAGGGAGGGACAACTATTCACACCTGACTCCAATTAACTCTAGCTGGGAGTATAGGAACAGCATTGTGAACGAGTCAGGGATGCTGGAAGGTACCAGAGAGCAGGGGAAAGCCATAGTGAGATGGAGAAACACAGAGAGACCTGGAGGAGAAGGAGAAACCGAACTCTGGCCCTGCTACCAGAGAGGAGATTGCAGTGTGGAGGAGGAAACAGTCCCTCCAGAAGGCAAGAGCAGGGGCAGATGGGGTTGCGTGACGGTACTGACAGTTAAACTCCTCCCATGGGCCAGGCAAGGCGAAGGCAGGCCTCTGAGGGGCAGAGAGAGAGACCCTGACCTCCTACAGACATCCCCTTGTGGCTCCTGCAACTACCAAGGACAGAAAGGGCCATTTCGGGGAACAACGAAGTGGGAGCAAAATTGTCCCAATGCATTCTGGGTTTAGTAGTCCCAAAACCCTTTTTTGTTAAATTTGTGACTTTTGGGAAGCAGGGGCTGAGCCTGGCAGAGAGAGAACCTTGAAGAACTTCAAAAAGGTTCCGAGCACAACAGAGGGAGACCCAGTGGTGAAACTACAAGACGCAAATAAAACCTTCAAGACCAGCTGCTGAGTGTTCCGGCGCCATGTGAGTGCCCATGGTAAATACTCTGGCTGATCCCCTTTGTTTTGCGTTGAAACTACAAGAACCAGAAGGCTGTGCGAGAGCCGCAGGAAGAATGTCAAAGTGGTCCTACAGAAGTTGAGCAACATCCTCTGTACAGTCGAAAGTCTTTGACCGACAAGTAATTGAAAGCTAAAGGAAACTAATCCCGCATGGTGAGAGAGAAGATTGGCAAGAGTGAACCCGGCAGAGGGATGCCATCGAGAGGGATCTGTGCCCAGAAGAAGGGGACCCAAGTGTGAAGAACCGTGAAGAACCATCACCCTAAAATTGTGTGAAAAGCCATAGTGAATCCGGCGGAGGGATGCAGAGATTTGAGAGGGGTCTGCGCCTGGAAGTGGGGGACCCAGGGATGAAGAACACCACCCCAAAATGGAGTATAAAAGGGACAGAGCCTGATGCCTCAATGAAAAGCATTGCTCACAAGGGTGAACCCCAAGAAAGGGAGGCTCACCATTAACTGGTTAAAGGACATTAAAAATAGTGAAAGTAACAGAGAAGATTGGTTACAGAGCTATCTTGTAATACAAGCCAGAGTGAACCCGGCGGAGGGAGGCTGCCATCCAAGACGGGTCTAAGCCCAGAAGAGGGGGACCCAGGGGTGACAGGGTACCACCCCGAGTGTAATCGAGAAAGGACTTTTTGTTTTGTTGTATCAGAACCTCGGAACATTAAGATACTTAAACCTCGAAGGTCCTGATACTGTTAGAATCTCGTTGTGGGTTTGCGCTCAGGAGAGGGGGGACCCAGGGGTGAAGGCATCACCCACCGAACATTTGAAAGGAACTTTTGTTTTGCTATCTTTGGAACGCATCAGGTCCCTGGAGTCAAGAGACTTTTTATAGAAAAGACACCCAAAGAAGAACCTGATACTTGACAAGGAACTGTGAACTCGTGCTGGGAAAGCTCGAGCGTGGGCTGTGCACAGGACTGCCACCTTATCCCGTGCTCAAAACATTGGGGAAGGGAGACCCCCTGGCTAAAGCCCATCCTGACTTATAATTTCAGGACACTTCTTTATTTACTGAAAACCCCATCCCACACTCTTTCTATATTAAGTTTTAAGGTCTGGAAATAAGTTTTTTAGTATAGGCCTTTTTACTTTGACCAGACACCACAAGGACTGTCTTATTTTTCATTTGATGGTCGGATCTTTCTCCCATCTCAGATTTAGGTTAGATTAGGCGTTTTTCCAACCTGTATATTGTTTAAATAGACACGCTTGAAGCGTGATCACCTGTGCCCGTCTTTACTGTAGCTGGATAGAGCAGAAACCACATCCTTATAGCATGTTAATTTACAGATAACTAAAACGTCACAAGGAGAGCAGGCTTGGTATTTCAGGATAACAGGCAGGATCCACATGCTCCGTAGTGGTGAGTATTTAGGGAAGTCCAAGAGGAAATATATAACAGTTTCCGTCACATCTAGGCAAAATGGGCAACATATTGAGGAGTTGTTAAACCATCTGTATGAAACCCCTGCAAATGGAAAAATGTTCAAACGCAACTTAGTATACAACACTCTATTAAGAACAGGGAAGATCTTGTTTAAATAATTCTCCGGACTGAGAGAAGTTTTGTGGACAATATATCCAGGGAAACATACCCAAGTTACATATGCAAACATTTCATTTTCAACAGGAATCAAGTTTGCATCTAACCTCCCTATACAATTTCTCAGTGATCTCAATATCTTTATTCAACATTTGTATTTGTCCTGTCCGGAGCCTCAAGCAGTTTGTTGGTGGAGGAAGATGGTGTAATTTGCATGAAAAAGGGAGAGATATGATTGAAAGGAAATGAGTCTATTTACTAAGAGAGATTTTCAACAAACTACACTTTCAAGAATGATGTCAGCATATGGTTGTATACAGGTATATACAGTTAAATTGAGTGAGAACGCCATGATCACAATATGGGTCTATGAGAAGAACAAGTTACTTTCTTACCCGGTAACGTTCTTTCGATGGGATGTTCCTCTGACGTATTCCACATCTATGACAGGTAATCACCACAGCTGTGCTGCTTCAGAAAATGTTCGGGGTCTGCGTCCTGCGTCGAAGACGTCGATACGCTGTCCCTCAAGGGCCTCCGTCGAGCCGAATTCACCAGATGTTATAAATAGGACGCACGACGCTTGTAGCCTCAGTTGTAGTTTTTAACCAGAACGTGTGGCACCAGTCTTCTGCCAGTATGACTACAGAAAGCCTTGCAGAAACGGAAGCTGCAATCGCATAAGAAATTCTGTAGAGGGGCAGGCTGGGAGGGTGCGATGTGGAATATTTCGGAGGAACATCCCATTGAATTACCAGGTTACTCACTGTAGTGACCACCTTACTCCTAGTCCATAGTCCCCTTTCCTCCATACTTGTGGGACATATCTCCGTCTTGTGGGATGGGACTGGAGCACTTTGTAAAAAGCATCCACATTTTTTTCAAAAATGTGTCCCTCCTCTCTTTCCTGCGCGGGGCCCGGCACGCGGCCGTAACCCAGCCCATCTTGGCTCCACCCTGCGCATCGCCCACCAGTCCTTTTCTATCGCCAGGACACAGACCCATTAGCAATAATAGAGGAACCTTATTAGGGGGGACGGCGGGCGGGCGTATGGAGGAAAGGGGACTCTGGACTAGGAGTAAGGTGGTCACTACGGTGAGTATCCTGGTAATACTCCTACGTCCCGTCCCCTTTCCTCCACACTTGTGGGAGATTCCCAAGCACTCCTTACAGGAACTACGCGTGGATGGAAATACCCCTTACTGAAACTGATCCAACTTCTTCTCCAAACACCAATGACAGAACCTGAGCCATTTACTCCTGTATTGAGATCTGGTCGAGGATTTCCTGGAAGCCTGGAAAATGCGCACGTTATCCGCAGACAAACTCAGATGCTCTAAAGACTTGAACTCAGGCACCATGCCGCCAAGCTGATCGATTGTGGGGAGGGGTGCCACATCTGTTGTTCCCCTTGGTGAAGAAGATCGGGAGTTACTGGTAACCTGATCGGCGGATACGCCAACAGGTGTTGATGTTCTGAGAACCAAAACCTGGCCGGCCACCACAGAGCTATCAGCAGAAGAGAACAGTTCACAGAGTTCTTCAACTTCCAAATTGCTCGATGAACTAGAGGCAGAGGCGGGAAGGCGTAAACTCTCATTGTTGTGCCATGGCATCTTGAGAGCATCCCCCAGAGAGGAGGCTCCCAGCCCCCCTCTGGAGGCATATTGAGGAAGCTTCTTGTTTACCGCCGTAGCGAAGAGGTCCACCTCCGGTGTGCCCCAACGCGGCAAAATCCATGATAGGACCTCCGCCTTCAACTCCCACTCGTAGCTGACCACTGTCCGCCGGCTGAGAGCATCCGCTGTGACATTCAGCTGGCCCGGGATGTGCACTGCAAGCAGCCAGACACCATGAAGCACGGGCCACCCCAAATCTGGATGGACAGGTCCACGAGGGGGGGAGACTTGGTGCCCCCTTGCTTGTTGATGTAATACATTGAAACCACGCTGTCCGTTCTTATGCGGACCACCTTATTGACAATGAGCGGTCTGAACGCCCTGAGCGCCAGAAAGATCGCCAGAAGCTCCAAATGATTTATGTGCAGGAGCTTGTCCTGAGGCGACCAGAGGTCCGAGACCTGAAGAAGATCTAACGTCGCACCCCACCCCAGAAGGGAGGAGTCCGTTGTGATCGTCTCCATGGGGGCTGGGTCCTGAAAACCCGCGCCCATCCACAGGTTGCTGAGAGATGACCACCAGACCAGGTCCACTCTCATGGAATCCAGAATCATTATCCGCATGGAATCCGGATACACTGCCTGACGCCATGAATTCCGAAGAGCCATCTGGGTCCGTCTCATTTTGAGACGAGCAAGGGGAAGAGCCAGTACACATGAGGCCATGAGGCCCAGAAGCCTCTGGAACCACCAGGCTGACATGCTCTCCGACTGCTCAAACATCTGACACGTGGCCAACAGATCCGCCATTCTGTCCCCGATCAGATACACTCTGCAGTCGATCGTCTTCCAACGAAAACCCAGGAAGATCAGGTCCTGTGAGACCGTCATGGAGGATTTCCGCCAGTTCACCGACAGCCCAAGATGGAACAGGAGCTGAAGGAGAGACTGGAGGTTGCCCGCTGCTGCCAACGGACAAGGGCTGCGTAAGAGCCAGTCGTCCATATAAGGATACACATAGATACCCTGGAGACGAAGATAGGCCGCAATCACCGACATCATCTTCGTGAAGACACGCAGCGCCGAGCTGAGGCCAAAAGGAAGCACCCGAAACTGGAAGTGCTCCTCTCCCAAAGAGAAGTACAGGTATCTCCTGTGTGGATTCCAAATCAGGATATACTTGTACGCATCCTGAAGATCCACCACGCTGAGCCAATCGCCCATCTGTAAAGAGGAGCGTATCTGGCCGGGCGTGATCATCTTGAATTTCTATTGGGGTAGGAAAAGATTGAACTGGGAAAGGTCTAGGATGGTGCGCAGGTGTAACGCTCACCTGATTCCCACGGAGGCGCGGGTCTTGGCAGGAAGCTGTCTGTGACTCGAAAAGTGATGTGCAGGACTCGATTGGCTTCTGGGGTCGAACCTCTTCGCACTGTGTGTCGGACTCGAAGAGTGAGGTTTCTGCAGGTGAAAGAATATGGGGGTTAATGGTCTGGGTAGTTGAATGTCCCTCTCTCCCTCTCTCTTCCCAGCTTTTTCGTAGAGCCCCCAGGTCAACGTGCTCACCTTATATAGGTGAATGCTGGGCTCTCCATCTGCGTCTGGTGCAGGGTGCCGTTGCCAGTTCCTTCACTGGTGAAACATAGGCCTCTTGAATTCAGAGGATGGTTACCGTCGTTGTCTGCACGAGCGGTGAGTTTCTGGACACCTTTTGTCTTTATAGTCTTTAAATGCGTGGCACGTTTATATGCAGACTCTATATAATGCTTTTCCCTTATGTATTGCAGGGCTCTTGAGATGGAAGATGAAGTAAAGCGCCTGGAAGTTTGTAAGTATGGCAAGCGCTCTAATTGTCTCTTTCCTTGCAGCTTAGTTCGTGTTAAAGAGACGCCGGAGTATTTGCAGGCGTTTTATTGCGACGAGCGGGATGGACGTAAGTAAATACCTGCTTAATGTCTTTTCTTTTGCCTTTCAGATGTTGGTTTGCAGCGCCGGAGTCCGCGAAATGCCAGTAAGTTGTTAACGATGCTTTGTCTTTACAGGCGGCGATGCAGAACGAAGAAATCCGGAATCCACAGCGTGCCGGTAAGTATGGCAATGCTTTTGCCTTTGCAGGTGGAGATGCGGCGTGACGAAGCGGCCGCAGCCGATGGATCAGGTGAGTAAGTGCTGCGTGTAAAGTTCGCCTTGCTAACCTGTTGTTTCTGTTCTTTGCAGGTGCTGATGATGTCTGGATACTGAAATGGTAAGTAGGATTCTTGCAGGTCCAGGATCAGAAGAAGAAAAGCCGGAGCAGACTCGGTGAGCGTTCTGCTGCAGATGCAGAATAACGCGAAGCACGCTTCATCTATCGGGTGTGGTTTAAATAGCCTTGGAGTGATGAGGCATCTTCTTCCACGGCCCCGCCTAGGTAAGAAAAGAGTTCCAGTTTCCAGAAGAGTTCCAGTGCTGTATCCAGGGAGTGGAGCTGCCCCACCCAGGTAAGAAAGTAGTTCCTGTTCTTAGATAGCTTCTAAGTGGCTGGTAAGTATGCAGCATGGTCTGCTGCAGTTAAGTCCACCCAAGCATCCTCACACCTATTATGAGCCCGGCGCTTCCAGTGCCGGGACCAATGGTTTTGATGAGCCTGGTGCCACCGGCGCCAGGACAAGGTCCAAAAGGTCCCAGTGGGGACCGGCTGGTGCCTAGGATTAGGGTTAGGGGCCTGCTTCCAAGGACGTTGGGCTGGTCCTGGCTCCTTGGAAGCAGTGATCATGACAGTACCCCCCCTCAAGGCCCCTCCTAAGCGTGTCTTCTCCGGGGGTTTCGGCTTGTCAGGGTGATTCAGATGGAATTTTTTGACCAGACGAGGTGCGTGGACGTATTCTGAAGGTTCCCAAGACCTTTCCTGGGGGCCGTAACCTTTCCAATCAACCAGATAATATAACTTAGATTTGGAGATTTTGGAGTCTAGGATGTTCTTTACTTCGAATTCAAGTTCTCCATCTACTAAAACCGGTTCTGGGAGTTCAGTCAATCGGGTTTCTGGTTGCACAGGTTTTAATAAGGAGACATGGAATACTGGGTGTATTTTCATATGCGTAGGTAACTCCAATTTGACAGCCACTGGATTAATTATGGGAGATATGAGATAGGGTCAAAGGTATCTCGGGATGAAGGTGCGGGGTCCCTTTAGAGGCAGGTGCTTAGTGGATAGCCAGACTTGATCTCCTACAGCGTAATGAAGAGCCTCTTTACGGTGTCGATCTGCTCCTCTTTTGAATTGAGCTTTAGCTCTTTGCAGATGGGCCGAGGCTTCCTTAAAAGCACGGGTGATCTCCGAGTGCAAGTGATCCACAGCAGGTGCTTCGAATTCTTGGGGAGGATCCAGGTTAGAGGTTCTAGGATGGTGTCCGTATAGTAAGAAGAAGGGAGTCTTCCCTGTTCCAGAATGAATCGAATTATTGTAAGCGTATTCAGCGATCCAAAGAATATCCTTCCAGGGGTTTTCAGTTTGTTGGAGCATGCAACGTAGATATTGCTCTAGAGTTTGATTTGTCCTTTCGGTTTGTCCGTCAGTTTGGGGATGGTGACTAGTTGAAAGTCTTACATCAATTTGGGCTAGACGACAGCAACTGCGCCAGAAGTGAGAGATGAATTGACTTCCCCTATCGGAGACTAAAACAGAGGGAAAACCATGTAGCCGAACAATGTTTTCTAAGAATTCTCGGGCCAATACTGAGGCTGATGGTAGACCCTTTAGGGGAATGAAGTGAGCCATCTTGGAGAATAGATCCACGACTACTAAAATGGTAGTATACCCCCAGCATGGAGGTAAGTCCGTGATGAAATCCATGGACAGGGTATGCCATGGACAGGGAGGGATGTCTAGTGGCTGTAGTAGGCTGGCTGGTTTTTCCTTCTGACTTTTATTCTGGGCACACACACCGCAGGAGATTACAAAGTCTCTAATATCCTTTTTCCATGACGGCCACCAGAAATGTCTTTTAATCTTTTCCATGGTTTTGGTAATGCCAGGGTGACCCTCCATTAGAGAGTCGTGATAACAGGAGATTACTTGTTTTTGTATTTTCTCACAGGGTAAATGCAATCGTCCGCGGAAATATGGTAGGTCTTGATCCACTGAAAATTCTTTCCCCTTTAATTGCCAATCTTGTAAATCGCCCGGAGTTAGGAGTGATTTAACCATGGTCTTGATGTCTTCAAAAGATTGAGCGCTGACCAAACCCAAAATTCTTCGTTCTGGAATTATGGGTATTGGTTCTGGATTGGTCAAATGTTCATCTACCCCCATCCGGGAGAGGGCATCTGCTTTTCCGTTCTTACTGCCTGGTCGATAAGTAATTATAAAGTCAAATTCGGCTAGAAACAGAGCCCAGCGAAGCTGTCTGGAAGATTGAGCTTTGGCTGTCTTTAGATATTGTAAATTGCGGTGGTCAGTCATTACGGTGACTGTGTGCCTGGCTCCTAGAAGATAATGCCGCCAGGCTTTAAAGGCCGATCTGATGGCCAAAAGTTCCTTGTCTGTAATTGAATAGTTGATCTCGGGAGGCGAAAACTTGCGGGACCAAAAGGCAACAGGATGTAGTTGGTGTGTGACCGGATCTCTTTGTGATAACACTGCCACCATAGCAAGACTAGAAGCATCCGTTTCCACGATGTAAGGAAGTTCTGGGCGAGGATGTTTTAAAACAGGTGCAGAAATGAATTTAGCTTTTAAGTCCTGAAAAGCTTGTTCTGCTTCAGAAGACCACTCAAAACGTTTGTTCTTTTTCAACAGAGCGGTGATGGGCTGGACTATCCGAGAAAATTCAGGAATGAATCTGCGGTAAAAGTTAGCGAATCCTAACATGCTTTGAACTCCTTTTACAGAGGTTGGTGATGGCCACTTGATAATTGCATCAACTTTCTTTGAATCCATATGGACTCCGTTAGGCGACAATATGAATCCCAGGAACTCGACTTCCGTTACGTTGAAAACGCATTTCTCAAGCTTAGCAAAAAGATTATGTTGACGCAATCTCTCGAGAACCTTTTTAACGTGTCTCTGATGTTCTTCTTCAGATGATGAATAGACGAGGATGTCGTCAATGTAGACAACAACACACACGTCTATGAGTTCTCTAAGGACATCGTTCATAAAATATTGGAAAGCAGCAGGAGCATTACACAGTCCAAAGGGCATCACTTGATATTCGAATAGCCCGTACTTGGTGCGGAAGGCCGTTTTCCATTCATCGCCCTCTTTTATCCGTACCAAGTGGTATGCTCCTCTGAGATCCAGCTTTGTGTATATACATGCATCTTTGACTTGGTCCAGGAGTTCAGGGATCAAAGGTAACGGGTATCTGTTTTTAACGGTGATCTGATTCAGGGCGCGGTAATCTATGCAAGTCGTAAGGTCTCCTTCCTTTTTCGGAACGAAGAACAAAGCCGATGAAGCTGGAGATTTTGAAGGACGGATAAACCCGTTAGCTAGGTATTGGTCCAGGTACTGTCTGAGGTGAAGGTTCTCTGGCTCGGTGAGGGCATAAATCCTGCTGCAAGGAGGAGTTGTTCCAGGTATCAGATCTATTTGACAGTCGTAAGACCTATGAGGAGGCAGGGTGTTAGCTTGATCCTTCCGGAAGACGTCTTGGAATTCCTGGTATTCGGGAGGTAATTTGGGAACCTCCTCAGAAGAGATTGCCGCCAGTGAAACACCAGACCGAGGATAACAAGTGGTAAAACACTCTGGAAACTGAACTGTCTTTGCTCGCCAATCGATCTGAGGATTGTGCTTCTCTAACCAAGGGATTCCCAGAATGATCTGGAACTGAGGGGCCTTGATTACATCGAACACGATTCTCTCCCGGTGTCCATCTTGACTCAGTAGCGTCACTACTTGGGTGGCATGCGTTACTGGTCCGGAGGCTATGTCCGTGCCATCCACAGTAGTGATGACGTCTTTTACTGCCTTAGGGACAAGGGGTAGATTCATCCTTGATACCATTTCACGGTCCACATAGTTACCGATTGCTCCGCTGTCAATGTAAGCTTCAATTGCATGCAAACGATCCGGACGTTCAGGACTAATGAGGACCATGGGTATCACGAAATGCGAGGTCACGGGACAGATCTTAACGCTCGGCAAGAGGACCTCTACTCTTGTCGGGCGAGGTCGTTTCCCTGCTCTGACTTTGTGGTACAGGTATCCGCGGCTTCTACAGTCTTCTTTGCTGGTTTCACTGGACAGTCCCGAAGAAAGTGTCCTGAGTTTCCGCAATAGAGGCATAATTGCAGCTGCCTTCTTCTTTCCCGCTCTTTCTGGGTTAAAGGTCCTTTCATGCCCCCTATTTGCATGGGTTCCACAGGGTCAGCTCCCTTATTCGAGGTCTGTGGTTTAGAAAACACTCGGGTATCAAATCTGGAACGATCTGCCTTCCTGTTCTGTAGTCTATGGTCCAATTGGACAACTAAGTCAATATAATCAGAACATTCTTGTGGAGGATTCACAACTTGCGCTAACACATCCTTGAGCTCTCCATGCAGGCCTCTGTAGAAAAGCGTTATTCTCTTGTCCTCGGGCCATTGTTTTTCCACTATGAGTCTATTGAAGGAGGCTATATAAGTCAAGAGGTCTTGATTACCCTGTCGTAATGAGAGAAGTTCATTGTCCAAGGCCTGCCCTTGTGCATGTCTTGCGAACAGTTTCTCCATGCTGGACTGGAAGGCCTGAAAATCATGTAAAACCGGATCATCCTGGGTGACTAACGGGATCGACCAATCTGCAGCGCTGCCACTGAGATAAGAAAGCACGAAAGCCACCTTGGTCTGGTCTGTTGGGAATGCAGCCGGTCGACATAAGAAGTGTAGGCGGCACTGGTTGATGAACACTGCGAATTTCTTTGGATCACCAGAAAAGCGTTCGGGCGGAGCCAAGGGCACATTACCGGGCAGATTGATTTGCACTGGATTTGAAGCTGATGCAGAAGGATAACTCCCTCCTGGAACAGGCAAAGGTGTCTGTCCTGCCTGCGTTTGTAACAACTGCCTAGCAAGGTCCTCTGTTTGCTCCTTGGAAATTATCAGTTCTCTTCTTAGAGAGTTTGTTTCCTGACGAGCTGCATGTACTTCTGCTCTTAATTCCCCGAGCAACTGGGCTAGTCGATCAGTGTCTGAGGTTTCCATTGCGCCTGGGTAGGAGTTTTGTGGTGGGCTTCGCGTTCTGTAACGCTCACCTGATTCCCACGGAGGCGCGGGTCTTGGCAGGAAGCTGTCTGTGACTCGAAAAGTGATGTGCAGGACTCGATTGGCTTCTGAGGTCGAACCTCTTCGCACTGTGTGTCGGACTCGAAGAGTGAGGTTTCTGCAGGTGAAAGAATATGGGGGTTAATGGTCTGGGTAGTTGAATGTCCCTCTCTCCCCCTCTCTTCCCAGCTTTTTCGTAGAGCCCCCAGGTCAACGTGCTCACCTTATATAGGTGAATGCTGGGCTCTCCATCTGCGTCTGGTGCAGGGTGCCGTTGCCAGTTCCTTCACTGGTGAAACATAGGCCTCTTGAATTCAGAGGATGGTTACCGTCATTGTCTGCACGAGCGGTGAGTTTCTGGACACCTTTTGTCTTTATAGTCTTTAAATGCGTGGCACGTTTATATGCAGACTCTATATAATGCTTTTCCCTTATGTATTGCAGGGCTCTTGAGATGGAAGATGAAGTAAAGCGCCTGGAAGTTTGTAAGTATGGCAAGCGCTCTAATTGTCTCTTTCCTTGCAGCTTAGTTCGTGTTAAAGAGACGCCGGAGTATTTGCAGGCGTTTTATTGCGACGAGCGGGATGGACGTAAGTAAATACCTGCTTAATGTCTTTTCTTTTGCCTTTCAGATGTTGGTTTGCAGCGCCGGAGTCCGCGGAATGCCAGTAAGTTGTTAACGATGCTTTGTCTTTACAGGCGGCGATGCAGAACGAAGAAATCCGGAATCCACAGCGTGCCGGTAAGTATGGCAATGCTTTTGCCTTTGCAGGTGGAGATGCGGCGTGACGAAGCGGCCGCAGCCGATGGATCAGGTGAGTAAGTACTGCGTGTAAAGTTCGCCTTGCTAACCTGTTGTTTCTGTTCTTTGCAGGTGCTGATGATGTCTGGATACTGAAATGGTAAGTAGGATTCTTGCAGGTCCAGGATCAGAAAAAGAAAAGCCGGAGCAGACTCGGTGAGCGTTCTGCTGCAGATGCAGAATAACGTGAAGCACGCTTCATCTATCGGGTGTGGTTTAAATAGCCTTGGAGTGATGAGGCGTCTTCTTCCACGGCCCCGCCTAGGTAAGAAAAGAGTTCCAGTTTCCAGAAGAGTTCCAGTGCTGTATCCAGGGAGTGGAGCTGCCCCACCCAGGTAAGAAAGTAGTTCCTGTTCTTAGATAGCTTCTAAGTGGCTGGTAAGTAAGCAGTATGGTCTGCTGCAGGTAAGTCCACCCAAGCATCCTCACACCTATTATGAGCCTGGCGCTTCCAGTGCCGGGACCAATGGTTTTGATGAGCCTGGTGCCACCGGAGCCAGGACAAGGTCCAAAAGGTCCCAGTGGGGACCGGCTGGTGCCTAGGATTAGGGGCCTGCTTCCAAGGACGTTGGGCTGGTCCTGGCTCCTTGGAAGCAGTGATCATGACAGCAGGCCAGCCTGGTTGGGTTTGGGCACCGTAAACAGCCGGGAGAAGAAGCCCTCCCCTCGCTCCCCAAGGGGAACGGGTTTCACAGCTCTGAGGTCCAGAAGTTTCTGAACCTCGGCCTTGAGGGAGGGTGAGCCCGACAGCTGAAAAGGAGGGTTGAGGGGTGGGGTAGGGGGTAAAGGTAAGCGGAAGCCCGCTCGAGCGACTGACAAGACACATCTGTCTTCTGTGATGGTCTGCCACGCCTCCCAATGAGAGGCAATGCGTCCTCCCACCGGTGTCTCGTGCGAGCGGTGAAAACCCTCATTTGGCAGGTTTATCGGTGGCGGTGCCACCTGAACCTGATGAGGAGGCTGAGGAGCGGGAGAAAAACCGTGTGCGTTGTTGTCTACGGCAGTTATTCCCCACAGGAGTATCCACTCTGCGAGATTTGCGGTCGAGGAAGCCCCTAAAACCAGAGGAGGGTCGACTTTGCGACAATGGTCTCTGGGATTTGAAAGGAGGTTTAACCAGAACCGACAATGAATTAGCCGTCTGAGTGCTATCCTTGGTTTTGGTAAACTCTACATCAGTAGAAGAATGAAAAAGCTCCTTCCCATCGAATGGAAGGTCTAACACCTTGTCTTGCACTTCCTTAGAAAATTTAGTGGCATGCAGCCACGCATGCCTTGAGGTATCAACCCTGAGCATGAGGCCTCGAGCCAAGGTGTCTACGTGATGAGCCGCAGCCTCCAGGAGATCCTGGGCCAAGACCCTGGCATCGGAAAGGCCTCCTTTGAAGTCCTCCAGCTTCTCGACCGGGATGTGCTCCTCAAACTCCAACAGACCTTTCCACATCTGCATGTTAGCTCCCGGCAATATCAATTCGGCGTTGGCCTGCCTAAGCTGTAAGGCCGAGTTGGCGAAGATTTTCCTCCCGAGGAAGTCGAGGAGCTTGTCCTCCTTACCCAGAACCTGAGTAGCCGTCGTGGAAGAGGATGCTGCAGGCCTGGACTGCAAAGTGGCCACAGCCACCACCGTAGAGGAGGGAGGCGGACAAGACGACAGAGCCACCTCTTCCGAAGAATGCAGCCTGTACCTCGCGTCAATCTTTTTATTGACAAAAAGTCCCGAGTGTGGGTTTTCCCAGACTCTTCGGACCTCGGCCAGAACGTCCTTCTACAGGAACAGGCCGGTACGCTCCGAAGGAGACAGGGTGAATGCCCCAGAAAGCATGCCCTCCTGCGGAGCGGGTGCCTCGGGCACCGGAACATCTAAGAAACTCATCATGTCCAGTACCCGGTCATGAAAGGCTCTGATAGAGCGGGGAAGGTCCTCGTTGTCCTGATCGCCTTGAGGGTCATCTGACAGGTCAGGATCCTGCTGAGCCATGTCAGGCACTGCCTTGTCCACTGGGGACAATGGAGGCAAAGGCGGGAGAGCAGAGGGGAGCACCACGGGCAAGAGAGACGCCGGCGGAACCATCTGAGGAACAGGTGGAGCCGGAGGCGCCGGTGGACGTATCTCCTTGAAAAGCCCTTTGAAATATTCCCTCATGTGGTCGGTGCGCATAAGCGCTTGAAATTTACCGAAAAAGGCATCCTCAGGAGATTGTTTCGGGACCTGAGGAGGCCTCTCATGAGGTGGACAAGTCCAGGGACGTAACGGAGAAGGGTGCCACACCGGGCCCTCCACCGACGTATCCACATAAATCAAAGGAGCCGCCCCCGCGGGCAACGAAACATTGTGCGGAAGAGGCATCCGGGCGTTCCAATCATAAACCGGCCAGTAAGGATGCGCACAAGGGACCTTAGGTTCACCCCAGAGACCGAGCCCTACACCAGAAGCCGATGACGTAGTTGTAGGGGTAGCACCTAAAATGGCCGCCGTAGTCGTGGCAGGAACGGGCGCCATTTTGTCCTCATCTGCGGGGGAACTGCGGCACGTGAGGAAGTGAGGCAGGGGTCCCCGTCGATGGATCAGGGGTCTTAACCTTAGCCTTAACATAAGGAACCTCGCCCGAGCCGGTAGTATGAGGCCTGGAATGTTTTTGTGACATACCAACCGCCAATTGAGCCTTCGAAGAAAGGACCTCGGCACTGCAGGTAAAAGAAGAACTTTGCTTCTTTGCCCCCTCAACAGATCTGGTGTCACCACAAGAGCGGGAACGGTGCGCTTTCACCGACAAAGCCTTGACCGGCCTCTCAGAACTGTTGGTAGCTTTAGCCTCTGTACGAGGGACCTCGGACCCAGGTCCGGTAACAGCCTTTTCTGTGCGGGCCTCAAACATTCGTTCGGTAACTACAAGCACAGCCAAGGCCTCGGGCGCACCCCGGTTTTGTTTTTGAGGGAAGCCAACAGAGAGGCCTCAGAGCGAACTCCGGTACCCCACGACTCAGTAGAACTGGGTCTACAGACAGCCCCCACAGGAGGGGCCACGGAGCGTACTCCGGTGTTCACAGGCCCCTTACAGAGACCCTCGGAGAAAACTCCGGTTGTATTATTAGACCCAACGGGCACCTCAGGGCGAACCCGGTATCAGAGCGATCAACGCCCCTCCCGGACCGAGAGGAACCCGGAAAGGTATCCCCCGGTCGGGGTGCCCTGAAAAGTAAAGAACTTACCGGGCGTTTTTTCTTCTCGTCGATGAACGCCTGAAAATGCGAAGGAGGAGTTCGTCGGAACACCTCCTCCCACCGCTCGAACCGATGCTGAAGCGCCCGGACCGAAAGGGAGTCACAGTAAAAACAGGAGTCCTAACAGTGTTCCAGACCCAAACACTCTAAACGAAGAGGATGGGGATCCACCCTCGCGAAGCGACGGTGACACGATGAACAATCTGGAAAGTCTAATTTGAAAGACATAGACAGACTAGTAAACGAACGCTAGCGAGAGCCAGAGAGGAAAAAAGGGAAGAAAATCTTCTGAGGATGCAAGTGCTTCCTGCCCCGATCGAGCGGAGAAAAGGACTGATGGGCGATGCGCGGGGCAGAGCCAAGGTGGGTGGGGTTACAGCCTCGTGCCGGGCCACGCGCAGGAAAGAGAGGAGGGACACATTTTTTTTAAAAATGTGCATGCTTTTACAAAGTGCTCTGGTCCCGTCCCACAGGACGGAGAGATGTCCCACAAGTATGGAGGAAAGGGGACGGGACGTAGGAGTAAGAACGTTACCAGGTAAGAAAGTAACTTGTTCTTTGAAGGGATTGTGTCCTCCGACGTATTCCACATCTATGACAGACTCCCAAAGCAGTACCAACGTATCGAGGTGGGAAAAGAATTTAGAATGTTAGAATGCCCAATTAAATTGCAGAATAGAGGACCGCCTTGCCAAAGGCCAAATCTTGTCCATGGATAGAATCCAGGGACTAGTGTTTCACAAAAGTATGGACAGTGGCCCATGTGGCTGCTTCACAAATGTTACGAATGGGAACACCCCTCTGCAGAGCAGTAGAGGCAGCCACACCCCTAGTAGAATGGGCCTGTAAGCCTACCGGAGGGTCCTTACCCGCCAGACGGTAGCATTCAGAGATTGTCGAGATAATCCATCTGGACAAGGTCTGCTTAGTAACAGCTTGTGCCAAACGCCTTCCAGCGTATCCTACAAAGAGCTGATCGTCCACTCTGACCCGGGGCATGCGTGAGATGTAGAAACTTAAAGCTCTCCTAGGATCCAACCTATGGAGCCTCTCCTCTTCCTTACCAGGATGCGGAGGAGGATAGAACGCCGGAAGAATGACCTTCTGGCTCAAATGAAAGTCTGACAGAACCTTCGGATGAAAAGAAGGACGGACCCCAAGGACAACCCTGTCCTTATCGAACACCGTGAAAGGTGGCTTGGTGGATAGTGCCTGCAACTCACCCATCCTGCGAGCGGAAGTAACCACAACCAAAAATACAGTTTTAAAGGTCAACAGTTTCAAAGGACAAGAATGTAAGTGCTCAAACGGAGCTCTCATTAGAAATTTCAGAACTAAGTTCAAATCCCAACCGGGCACCTGGAAAGGTGACGGTGGAAACACATTAGGAAATGGAGAAATCAAAGGAATCTTAAAATAAGAACACTCCTTAGACGAGCGCTTAAATATGGACAGCGCTGCCAGGTAACCCTTAATGGTACCCACTTGCAGGCCCTTGTGGGCTAACGAAAGCAAAAAAGACAGAACCACAGGAATGGCACATGAAAAAGGATCCACATTCTTAGCCCTGCACCAGTCGCAGAACTTTCCCCAATGGCAATGGTACAGGGACTTTGTTTGCGGGCCTTCTGGCCGAAAGCAACACTTCCATCACGTCTTCATGGAGGTCCCAATCCTTGTACCTCAACCCTTCAGAAACCAAGCATGAAGGTTGAGACACTGGACTTCTAGATGGAGAACCCGTCCCGTGAGAGCAGATCGTCTCGGTAGGGAAGACGGCGTGGAGGGCAGATGGACAAGTCGAGAAGGTCCAGGTACCATGCTCTCCTGGCCCATGCCGGAGGAATGAGGATCATTCGGGAACCGAACCTCCGTAACCTCCACAGTACTTGCGGAATGACAGGGACTGGAGGAAACACGTACAGCAGTGGGAAGGACCACTCACCTACGAACGCGTCCTCTAAGGCTTCTCTTGGAGGAACTTCCCGCGAGCAGAATCTTTCGCACTTCCGGATGACACTGGTGGCGAAGAATTCCACTGGTGGGATCCCCCAAAGGGCGAAGATCTCCAAGAGAACCTCCTGAGCCAGCTTCCACTCGTGAGAGACCGCGCTCTGCCTGCTCAGAGCATCCGCCGCCTCATTTTCGTCTCCGGCTAGATGAACTGCCGAGATCGAAATTTCCTGCTGGATGGCCCAGAACCGGAGCTGCATTGCCTCTCTGCACAGTGGGAGAGACCCTGCCCCCTCCTTTTTGTTGAGGTAGTGCATGGCCACTGTATCGTCCGTCAGAATCAGGACATTCTTCCCCCGCACAGACGGCAGAAAAGCCTACAGAGCTAGCCTGATGGCCCTCAGCTCCAACAGATTGATATGGAGTCTGGACTCCGACGGAGACCAACGACCGCTGACTGTCAACTCTTTGGCATGAGCTTTCCATCCCATGAGGGACGCGTCCGTCACGATCGTTACCTGCGGCTAGGGTAGCCAAAATGGAGCACCCTTCATCAGATTGCCTTCAACGTCCCACCACAGAAGATCCTGTTCGACCGAGGGCAGCACCTGAATGGGGTCCGACATCCTGCCGGAGGACTGCGACCACTGCATCTCGAGAGCCCATTACAGAGCTCTGATCCGCAACCTGGCCTCTGGCACCAGCAGAATGCAGGATGCCATGAGGCCGAGCAACCTGAAGAACTCGAACGCTGGGAGACTCTGGGCACGTTGAAACTTGTCCACCATCTCTAGAATGTGATGAGCCTTCACCTAGGGAGGCGAACACTGCCCCAGGGATTATTGAGCACTGCTCCGATGTACTGGAGCCGCTGGGTAGGTGTCAAGTGGGACTTCTTTAAGTTGAGGGAGAAGCACAGCCTGTGAAGGGAGTGGCAGGTGACTGACAGATGATCCAGGACTTGCTCGGGAGAGCGCCATGATCAACCAATCGTCCAGGTAGAGGTAGATGTGAATCCCCTCTTTCCTGAGATACGCTGCCACCACCACCATGAGCTTGGTGAAGACCCTCGGGCGGAGGTCAATCCCAACGGCAGGACCTGAAACTGAAAATGCAAGTTGCCAACCGCGAACCTCAGGTACTTCCTGTGCTTGGGATGAATCGGCACATGAAAGTAAGCATCCTTGAGGTCGAGAGACACCAACCAGTCCTGAAGTTGAAGGGCCTGGAGGACTTGAGAGAGAGTAACGATCTTCAACTTGTCCTTCCTGAGGAGCTTGTTGAAACCACGTAAGTCCACGATGGGCTTTTTTGCGGGATCCAAAAATATGGGGAATACCATCCCTTGTTCCTCTCCGCTACAGGCACCAGATTCACACATGGCATCCTTGCCATCCTGAACGAGGGCAAGAAAACCATCCCGTTCCTCCCCTTTGGGAATATGTTCAGCCGCCAAAGATACACAATTCCACAAAGTGTGAGTTAATCTTGCCAAGGCACAAACAGAGTTGGCTGCCTTTAAAGCCATACCTCCAGGTGAAAATACTTTCTTCGCTCAACCGTCGAAGCGCTTGTCGTCCCTATCATGAGGGATGGTAGGGTACGCCGCCTGCTTCGCTGGGGCCATAGCCGCCTGCACCACCAAACTCTCTGGAGTGGGATGCAAAGACAAGTAGCCGGGGTCGCCACTGGCTGGACGGTATTTTTTCGGCAACGACTTATTCACTGCCGGGAGACTCTCCAGAGCAGTCCAAGCCGCCGCCACCCTTCTTTGTAAGGCCATATGAAATGGCAGCACCGGGTCAGTGGGTGGACCTTGGACCAAAATATCTGTCAGGTCATCCTGCAGAAAATCCAAAGGTGGAGCAGACCACCCCAAGTACTCCGTCATCCTCGACATGAGACGCCTGTACGAAGACTCAGCGTATGTACCAGGCTCAGGCCTGCCAAATTCAACCTCAGGGGAAGTGTCCAGACCACTGGCATCATGCAAGGATTGACACAGGTCTTCCAACTGTATGACCAGACAACAGTTCGTCAGGAACCTAAGAGGGGCAAACCCTTCCACATCCGACCCTTCATCCACCTCCGAGATATAATCCAAAGGCTGGAATAAATACCTGGATGAGGATACAGAAAAAGGCTCAAACACAGGCCTCACTGACTTACTCTGTGCCTTCCTTAGGGTTTCCGCCGGTCTCCGGGGTACCTCCGATAAAGCCTCCTCAAAAGGTGTCGGGGGAATCGGTGTCGACGCCGAGCGAGGCGCCGACGGCTTCGACAACGGCTTCGAGGCCGGAGCCCCGAGCGTGTCCTTCGACGGACATGGCGCCCATGGTGTTGATGTCTTCTTAGAAGACCTCACAGGCTCCAACGGTCTCAAGGGCGTTGAGGACCTGGAGCGGGCATGGCTAGAGCGATCCACCTTGTCCGATCGGGACCTCGACGCCTCCCGATGATCACGCCCAACGCCCGAGGCCGAAGGCGTGCCGAGCGGTTGCCCTAGCGCGCTCCTTGCCGGCTTCTCTCGAAGGCGTGGACGGAACGGAGCCCTGCGATTCAAAAATCGCCAACATCTCCTTGCGAAACGCGTCCCATTCTGCCAGAGAAGAATGGATGTTGGGACAAGCTACCCACCGTCTGGCGGAGTCCTCGGACGAGGACGGGAAGGCGACCAGTGACAGCGCTTCCGAGAGTGCCTAGAAGAGGCAGAGGAATGGCGGGAACCACTCCGGGACCAAGATCCTTTGGACTTACACCGATGCAGAGAGTCTCCCCTCTAATTGTCGGTCGAAAGCCCAGCGGATTTCGACTTTTGGGGTTTGAAATACCTACCTACAGATAGCTGCACCTTCCGCTCCCGCAAGGCCTTTGACGTTAAAGACTGGCATTCGTCACAGTCATCGGTGTCCTCGCCCAGGCACCAGAGGCAGACATTGTGCTGGTCCGTAAGCGACATCTTGGAACCGCAGTCCCGGCACTTCTTGAAGCCCGACCGCGGGGTAGAAGACGACGAAGACATGATACCTCACAAACAAGCAAGTTTGAAGAACCGATTCAATCAGGAGAACCGAGGCGCACCGAGATTCCGCAGCGAACACGTTCGCGGAAAAAACAGAACCGAGGCTACGGGCTTTTTGCGTCCTATTTATAACATCGGTGACGTCGGCTCGACGGAGGCCCTCGAGGGACAGCGTATCGACATCATCGACGCAGGACGAAGACGCCAAAAATAATCCAAAGCAGCACAGCTGTGGTGATTACCTGTCATAGATGTGGAATACGTCAGAGGACACAATCCCTTCGAAAGTCACGTTAGACACCACTCCTTTTGAACGAGGAGGTGTTCTTGAGATCAAGACTGACTACCCAGCATATAATGTGCTACCTGAAGGAGGTCAATGGTGGGATTCCCCAGAACCGCTCCTCCTCCTATCCCAGTCTCTCTTGCTTAGCACCATCGAAATGAAAAATAATACAAAAAGCCTCTAGCCTAGACAGAGACCTGTTAAGGAAAGTGAACCCTATTCCCAGTCTTTGGTGCACTTTACATCGCCATGATTGTTAACTACATATAAGGTAAGTAGACTACTACTCCCAGTTGCTCTTGCATGCTGCAGGGGAAATTCTTTGCTCACACGATTTTTTTAAAAACGTTGTAAATACCTGCCCTATTCAAAAGCACAGGAATTCTCACTAGTCCTCTGTGTATCATATGCACACTATGACAGACTTGGTTCTCACCTCTACCTCTATTATACACGCCAATGCCGATTGCGCTATACTCCCCCACACCTTCTCTCACCACTGTCCAGTAAATAATGTTTTGTGTTCGCATGTTGCAGATTTCAGCACCCCTTACAGTGATTTGAACTGCTGTCCCACACTGACCTAATATTCTAAAACAATGTCATATCACACTTAATACACTTCTTTGAGATCGATCCCATTAGCATGGAACCTGTTAGCATCTACACCAGGTTAGAAACACTGTTTACATAAGGTGTGCTTGTAGTGTAGAGAGTGCCTGTGAACAGGGTTAAAGGAGGGTGTGGTTGTTGGGAGCATTAGAGTGTACGAGGGACAAGTAGAGTGGAATGAGGGAGCAGTGGTAACATCAAAGGGTAGAGATGAGAACTAGGAGTAGTGAAACATTGGATTGGAGGGTCAGAGAACTGGTGGGAGGAGGAAGGACACAGTAAGTGTATAAGAGTAAAGGTAAGCGTGGGCGAGCGTGAACACGCCTGAATATGACCGAGCAAGTGCAAGGCACTTTCCTAGCTCCCTCAGAGCACTAACAACTCGATAGAGTAAGGACACCTAGGAAGTCCCTCAGGGAGTTTAGAGAGGCAGCATCTTAGGGTGTCATCCATTGCCTAAGACAGAAACAGAAAGTTGTGGTTCTTGATCAATAGTACTAACCAGGAGAATACGGAAGCCAGTATTAGGAAGGCCACCCTGTTGGAGACAAAAGTGAGAGGGACAGCCCTAGGGCCCACAAAATCTTAATAAAAATCCTGACCCTTCCTTGTGTCTCAGGAGTGATTTGTGTGCCATCTGTGACAGCTGGTTTTGGCTCGTCCATATTGGGTAGCAGGTTGGCGCCCCGTCGCCCATTATGGACGAGCTACCCCCTCTTAAAACGTTCTTACCCTCCTGGCTAAGCCTAATCTAAAACACAAAGCCCTTCAAGCATTAGCCCAAAGAAAGAATTCACAAATCCTATTGTTAAATATACAGCCCTAGCCTTATCATAACAGAAAGAAGGTTCTCCTGGGAAGCTTCTTCTTGGTGCTCCTCAGAGTTCATCCTCCTTTGTTCGTCTTGCTTTCACAATGCAGCTTTAGACCTTGCCCAGATGTCTGGTTTTTCAGGATTCTGTTGCTTGATTTACAGATTGTACTGGGCGATCCTCCAGCACTTTTCGCTGCACTAGTGGGGCTCCTCCATTGTTGGGAACTTCTCAATAACAGCTAGGTCTCTTTGAGACCTCATGATTCTTAGCATTTAGGCCAGGTCGGTCCAAGACCTCAGTCTCAGAATTCAATGTGTAAGTCTCTCACCGACCTCAGGTTTCTCAGCATTCAGTTTCATGTCCCTCCTGAAACTCTGGGTTATGAACATGCTGTTTTAGGGCTCCGCTGGTCCTCAGATTCATCAGTATTCACTTGCTAGTTCTCTCCTAGACCTCCGGCATGAGTCACAGCCTTATATCAGGTTTGCGTAGCAAGCAGGGACTCCAACAAAGTAGCCAGCTTGGAGCACATGTCTGTCTACTGTACCCATATTTTTTTATTGGTCTTCTCTCATGCGTCTTGTCATATGACTTACAGCTTTGTGATAAGTAGGCTCTCTGCATTGGTTAGTTGGTTTTAATGGCCTCACCTGGCGGTTGTGCAGCTTTACAGGTTTTGCGGTACATCAGAGCCATCTTGGCTTTTTCTATTGTAGCTGGTCGCTCCTCAGCAGTGTTCTGTGTCATCACATGATCTGGGAGCGGACTGCTGAGGCATTTCACCCAGACCACGCAGTACACGGTCGCGTTGCCGTCTGTTTCTCTTCTGCAGGAAAATGTGAGGAATGATCACATATCTAGATACTGTCTCCTCGGGTTCGTGTACTGCCAAGGAGAAGTTATTTTAATTTTTGTTGTACCCTGGGTTTCAAATGGCCTAAAGTGGTTTGAGGTCCCTGTTGGTAGTTGGGACCAGGGATGTCCCTGATAGTCTTGTACCATGTCTTAGAGAGGATAGTGAACGTGCAGGATCCCTCTTCATCCACCATCTGGGAGATGCATCCGATAGTGGCCAGACCAAACCAATCCTTTGCAGCTTTCCCCCTTGCATACTAGTATGAGGAGTTCTGCCAACTGACCATGCATCCCATATGGCATTGTAATGTATTGCTTGGTAAGAACTCATAATGCACTGAAAAACGAAGGCAATCCACATAGGTAGAGAGAATACTGAGTGGGATGCAGCTGTAGACATGGAGGGCATTAACCCTGGAAACGGTTTCCTGCTGAATTATAAAGATATAAAGGTGGTGCAGAGAAAAACTGAAACAATGGGTGGCACCTATTTTAATTAAACATAGTAGCTACTAAAATAGCAGGTTTTATGATTAAGCATGTATTTATTAATGTGATGATTTACAAGGCGATGCCAAAGGAAGAGAAATGCTGTACAATTTCAAGACAAAACAATAGGATGGTTTCTCCTGTAGTTCAACAGTTTCAAAACCAACAATGCAACTTTGCCACTGTTTTTAATGGGGGAAGTCTTTTGTTTGCAAAAAAAACATCTGGTTACTCTGCCAGAAGGTTGATCAATTCATAGTTACTCAAGGTCCTAAGGTTTTTTAATGCCACGATTTTTCAGGATCTGGGCATCTGATTCTTATCCTCTCTTTGTGGGTTTTGGTCTTCCACCTCTCATGCTCAAAGTGGCAGAATGCCCTCCCTTCTTCATGGTCACTGGAGACTACATGCACCAATGCACTAGGCTCACTTCCCAATGCAGGACAGTCTAAGATAGCAGCTGGCAAAATACCACAGTGCCACACCGGGCAACTATTAAGATTACTTGGTCAAGGAACCTAGTGTCAGGACCATCGCTCCCTACCTTACTGTTCTGCCTCTGGTCTCACAAACCCAGTGCTCTCCCTCAATTGGTAACATCAATTTTGTGCCTAGGAGTACCTCTCACCTGTCCATCATCCCCTGTGTTCAGACTCTCCTGCTGTACATTCTCGATTGTTTTCCAAGTGCTTGAAACTCCACCTTCCTAGACCTGCTCAGGTCAGGCTTTGGGACCTTTTGCCTGCTCTTTCTCTACATCCCTGCAGAGAAGTTCTCTCCTGACCTTCCATACCATCTTCTTGAAAGTCTCTCTTTTTCTACCCCCTGAACCTAACCTCCTTCTTGATGTTTCCTATTATTGCCTGCTTGATGGGCTCTTTTATCTTCATTTTAGTGTTCCTCTCTCTGCCTTAATATAGTCCCCTCCCCTTCCTCTTCCTTTTTGGGTGTTTCTCCGAACCTCCTATGCAATTTAAATTCCCCCCTAACCTCCGGCACAATTTCCTTTCCTCTTTCCTCCCTGGATCCCCTTGCCCTAGGTTGTTCCTTTCAGTCTCCTGTATGATATTCTCTCCTTCGTCTCTGAACCTGCTTCCTACAGTCTAGCTGATAGTCCTCCCTACCTTCTGTGTGGGACTCTTCCTTCCCTTCTGGCCATCTCTTTCTAGACTACTTCCACCATCTCACCCCTTTCACCTCCTTGTACTCACTGCTCCACTCTTCTATCTATATATTTTGTGTATTGCGCCATACACCCAAAGGCCTCAGGGCGCTCATAAAACAGAAACAACGAAGAACAAATAAGAACATAAAGAATGTGCAGGCATCAGGAGGTTAGTCTATACCCTAATTGAAAAGAAATGTTTTTAAGCATTTTATAAATTGCACTATTGTTGGAATTGTTCTAAGTGCAAGCAGAAGGGTATTGTCATGCTCCCTCTGCTCCCGAGGGCTAGAAAGCCTCTGAATGCGGAGCACCGGAGGATCTGGCGGTTGCCGTGGTGCTTAACTCAATGGGCTCTCCTGCGTTCCCAAAGGACTACAGTCCCCAACCATCATTTCGCCTGGCACCAACGTCATGCGGCATGACCTCACACCATGTCTCCTACCCGGAAGCATCAGTATATCTTAGCTTCTAGGTTGCCAAGCGACACTCCTTATCTGTCACGTTTTGCCCGGCAAAGTTGCTTCCTTTTTGATTTCTGTCCTGAGTAGCTGCTTCCTTTACATCCGGACCTGCTGGCTTTCTTCAACTGACTCCTTTTGTTCTGCCCCTTCACTGTTTCTGGCGCTTGTTCCCTCCCTGTTGCTACGAGATTGCCTTGACCACGGCAATCTTCGCACGACTACTCTCAGCTTCTGGCCCATTACCTGTGTTTGGCGTTTGGTCCCCTGGCTGGTCTCCTCAGCTCCCTTTTGACCGCAGCTTTGGGACATTGGACTCGTTCTCTTTCGGATTTGCTCACAAGCGCAGACTTTCTCTTCTGGAACTTTTGTTTTCTTCAGTGGCTCAAGGACTCCCAGGCTTCTGGTGCCTCATGGAAATTTCTTGCTTGTGGGTTTGTTTTGGAAAATGTTCCTTGGATTTCTCCTATGTAACTGTTGTGCCCTTGACTTCCTGCTTCTTGATCCGCCACCAGAGTTTTTCCTTAGTTGCGTCCTCGTTCCACCTGGGTTAGCCTCCTCCTCCCCTGCTTTGTCCAAGTGCCTGCAGGGTTCCTTGTGGAGCCTCTCTTCTTTGGTTTTGACTTACTCCTTCTTGGAAACTTTGTTAGCCAGAGTACCGCAAGTAGGTTCTTGGCTTGCAACAAAATCACTACAGGTAGGAGTGGGGATTTGGCTGAGGGTGGTGTAGTTGTGCTTGTTTGGCATAACAAAGAGATTCATTGTGGAACTCTGTTTTTCCCTTTTAGCTCTGTTATCTTGCTCCGGCCTTTTCACTTGAGGCCCTACCCTGACAAGTTATCTTCTCCTGCCGGCTGCGCTCTCGAGGGAAAAGTCACCCCGTTATAGGAGACCCCAGTTGTCCCTTGAGACTGTGGCTGTCCAAGCGAACCTGATCCTGACAGGTATTCCAGCAGGCAAGAGCCCAAGCAAAAAAACCAGAACCTTATATTTTCTTTAAAGCAACACGTGTTTGGAACAGCAGGTCTTTATTAGAACGCAAAAGTACACCAAGGTAGAGGCCTTAAAATGCAGTCTTTGGTTCACCGGCAGCCAATGAAGTTTCTGACGGGCCTTAGGCACATGGGATTGGCGTCTCATTCCACAGACTGCGCAAAGAGACCCATTTTGAATGACCTGTAACCTTTTTATGTTAGCCCGACTGGTGCCTACAAAAATACCATTACTATAGTCTAATTTCATATTTATGATAGAAACTGCAATCAAGGCCCTGTTGGTTTCAGAGCGCTAAGGGCAATTTTGCCACAGCAAGTGTATCATGTAAGAACAGGAAGAGATTAAGTGTTTCATGTTTCTTAAAAGTTAATTGGGAGTCTATATAAACTCCCAATTTTTTACATATTCAGAGACATGAATAATCTTACCAGAAATCATGAAATTACTGTAATAATCCAGTTTTTTTTCCTTTCGCCAGTACCAAATGAGCAACTCTGTTTTTCATCATTCAAGGCAAATGAATTCATTGCCATCCAAGATTGTATAGCAGCATAAACTTCATTAACTCTCTCCAGATCTTTAGCATAATATCAGGATGATCTCGGTATCATCCGCATAATTTGCGAACTGCACACCCTGATCATCCAGGAGATCGCACAGAGGTCCGGAGTATATATTGAACAATAACGGCGAAAGTCATAAACTCTGCGGTACGCCAGCAGTAAGAAATGTTGTTTGAGAATGTGCATCATCTTTAACCACTCACCATTCTTGGGCCAATAAAGGATTTGGACCAACTAGCAGCGCCGCTGTAGCATCTTCCTGTCCCCACCAATCTGTTTGCCAAGAGATCGTGATCCACTAAATCAAAGGTGGCAGAAAGGTTGAGTAACAGAAGTAGTCCTAGTCCGGCTCTGTCAATGATTTTTACTATATTTGATTTCAAATCTAGGAGGGACGTCTCGGTGCCTTGAATTTTCTGAAAAACCAGATTGTCCAAGAGCAAGAGTCTGATATAAGCAACATGACACTTTATCGAGAACTTTCAGCCTAACTTTCGTTTTAGGCCTATAGTTGCCTGGGTCTCCAGAATCAGGATTCTCTTTTTTTAATAACAGTGAGATCCAGGCTTCTTTTAGGCATTCAGGGACATTGACCTCTGAAAAGGAACGATTTATAAACTTTGTAATCCAGGGTATGATCAAGCCCAAATACCCTTTGAAATATGATGCCAGGAAAGAGTCCCCTTTACAATGGGTAGGTTTCATCCCTTGAACTATCTCTAAAGTGTTACTGTCTGATACCTTCTCAAATGAAAAAAGTGTAAAGGGAAATGGCGTATCAGATATCAACTGGGGAAGAAGGATATATCCCAGTTTCTGCACTCTCTATAAGTTTAACTCATTCAAGAATACAGACTTGATGTTGCAATATTTTCCATGTAAGGACTTCATGGACTTGTTGGCACCAATTGTTATCAATAATAACATGCAAATCAGCCGGTGTCGCTTTTAATTCATGCATAATCGAGAACAATTCCCTTGAATTTGATTTAGCTGTTCTGATCTGTTCATTTAATGTAGTCTCTTTTGCTTTAAAAATAACGTTCTTAAAGTTGTTTACTGCACCATTATAGACTTGAAGAGTGGAATCAGAGTGGTGTTTCCTCCAGCTGCATTCGGCCATACGTTTGATACTCGGAGCAGATAAAACATCAGGGGTAAACCAATGATTTGTTTTATTCTTTTCTTCTGGGAAATACAACGAAAAGGTGCTAGAGTATCAAAAAAATCCTTAGTAATGGTTCTGAACTGACTTGTAAATTGTGCAAGATATATAGCCTCCTGTAAGGTTAATATTTGGGGAATAACTAATGAGTCAAATGCCTTATGAGTAACGTTACGGGTGTTTATTGACAAAATGGGATTCTTCACCATTTTGCTATCCATGCAATGTTAAAAGGAAGATGGAAGTTGAATAAAAGATAAACGCGATCTGACCAAATACAGATTTGCACAACTAGGGGCGAGATAACCTGATTTTTTAGTCATAACCCAATCCAAAGTATGACCCTCGCACTGTGTAGCACTTTTCACATGCTGGTGGTAGTCTATGGCATCAAGAGTGTCCAACAAAAAGGAAGCAGCTTGATCCAAAGGATCATTTGCCCACAAATTGATGTCTCCAAGTATTAAAAGATATGATATATGTTTAGAAACAGCCCCAAAAGTGGCTAACCATTCTTCAAATTGCGTCTCTGTATAGGTGGTCTATATAATAATAAAATTCTAAGCATAGTGGTAGGGTTGACATTTAACTTGATTAACATGGAATCACAAAAATCCAACTCTAAAATATAAGATTTAAAAATATTCAAATGTTCTCTAAAAATCAGAGCCACTCCACCTCCTCTTGATCCAGTGCGATCAGTATGAAGGATACTGTAGTATTGAGGAATCGCAATCTGAGAGGCATGTAGCGCAGCCTTCGGGAGCCAAGTTTCTGTAATGGCTATATCATCAAGTTTTCACTCAAGAATAAAGTCTGCCAGCTCAATAGTATGATGCACCATAGAGCGGGTATTTACCAATACGAATTTCGACATTGATGATATAACCAGAAAAGAAGACTGACTATGACGAGAGAATGTAAAAATAGATTCTGTTTTGACCGGTAATTGTATATAACATTTAACTTCCTGATTTGCTATTGAGCAGACTAAAGAATGACCAATGTTCTGTGGAAGAGTCAGACTCAGGGTTAGCAGGCAACATTATCTTTGTACCCTTAAAAGAGTCAGATAGTATAACAGTTAATCTAGCGTGCCGATTCCTTTGGATAGCGGCAAGGCGGGCGCAACGTGATGCCATTATTTTGAATAATATAATCCCAGTTGAGATACTAACACAATTACATTTTTCTAACATTGAGGAACTTTTTTGAGATATCATAGGCCTGTACCTTCGCGACCAAATCGGGGTTACTTGGTGATTATTAGCCTTTTTAGGGTATTTGTCTTTTGTGGTTGGTTCTTTGTCGCATGAGTGAAGGTCACTATAGGGACACTGAGTTCCTCTACTCCGTTTGTAAACTGTAGGAAAAGTTGCAACTGTGCCTGCACTTATTTGCGCCAAGATGAATTACTGGTGTATTTCCTTTTGCTATGAATGACAAATCCAAAAGTTCTGTTGTATTTGATAAAGTTTTTATTTTGAATTTTCAGCCCCTCTTGGATGACACGTGTTTCGGCGTACAACCTGCGCCTTTTTCAAATCCGGGCTAGTTTCATTAATCAAGACAATGAAAAAAATATAAAAACACAACATTCAAAAACTTTTAAATGAAAACCATGTCAATTTCGAAAAAACAAAAAAGAAAAGAAAAATCGTGTCAGTGTTTAGTCCCATACCATCTATTATTCAAAAACCACATTACACCTCGTGCATTCTAAGGAATCAGACTCTTATAAAAATAGATACATGTGCGCCATTGTAACGGAACAAAGGTGGGAGGGAGGGAGGTTAGGAAACTCCTGCTAATTGTATTTTTTTTTAAAGAATTTTATTAATTTTTCAATACAACCAACAATACAAACCAAACACGCAGTGCAATTCACAACCATTACATTAACATCAATTAGTCTTTGCCCACTGCCCTTTTGATCCCGCCCCCCTCTACGAGCCTGTTTGTCCTTCACACTCAGTATCCGCTACACGCGGCAGGGCGTCACGGTCATCGGATTCCTCTGGATCTAATATTGTTCCAAATAATTCAGAAATTAATGATTGCCATGCCATCAGGGTACCCACTTCTTCTTCCCCAGCCATACTACTAGCCTCCTGACATACCATTGTTTCAGCCTCCACCCGTTTCTGTAATTCCTTCCACCACACCTCCACCCGTGGCTTGTGACACTTTTTCCATCCCATAGCTATCCTCCGCTTTGCAAGCACGTATGCCAAGTCTTTCAGTTTCCCAACATGCTTCAGTTTTCGTGGCCTGGGGAACCCTCCCAACAGGCAGGCCCAGGCCGTGTCTATGACGAGCGCAACCCCTTTCTCTGCTAGCTTTTGTGCCACTTCTCTCCAGAAACACTCAATTACTAGGCATGACCAAAACATGTGTGTCATGTCAGCGTTCTCCTCATCGCACTTAGGGCACGCCTGCCTCCCAGCGTTTCTAAACTTAGATATCCTAAGAGGGGTCATATACGCTCTGTGCGTTACATACAGCTGTATTTGCTTCAGTCTGGCATTCCTAGATACCTTCTTGTGGTATCCCAGGGCACGCTCCCACATCCCATTCTCCATTTGGGCTCCCACCTCTGCTTCCCAATTTAATCTCAAATGTGTCAATTCCTTCCCAACTTTAGCCATTACCATCTCATACAATGTAGAATATCTCATGCCCCCCTTCAGCTGTGTCATATATCATCCCCATAATGGCGTATGGTTCCTCCGCCAATACTGTCTCAGGCCACGTTTTCCGAATTTTCCGCACCAACCTGTGATACGTAACATATTGGCCCCCATGCAATACCGCCTCCCCCCCCCGCCCCAAGTACTTTAAAATGCCTGATGGTCCCCTCTTGCCAAATATCCCCCAACGTTACCAGCCCAACCGACTCCCAGTAGGTTCTGATGATCACCATCAGTTGCTTATCTCCTTCTGCCAAAGCAACCAGCGCTACCTGCGGGGAACACAGGAGCGGGTCCCCCATCATCATACATGCTCGACGCCACATTTTCCACCCCAGCATCATCATGAAAGTGCTCTTTCATTTCTGACTCAGGCAACCAGATAATTTCTTTCAGGTAAAACGGGGTACAGTCCCGCCCAAACAATCTAAATTCAGGGGTCGCTTCATCAGAGAGCCATTTGGCCACATACTGTAGTTGACCCGTAACATAATAAACCTCAAAATTAGGTAGTTTAATACCCCCTTTCTCATGAAAATTCTGCAACTTCCATAGCGCTACTCTATTCCGGGTACCATGCCACTGGAAGTCTCTACACATACCATTCAGTTGAACAAAAAACCTCTTAGGAATCATATGTGGAATATTACTAAAATAATGTAGGAGCCTAGGCAGAACCACCATCTTAAGCATCGCCCCTCGTCCCATCATTGCTAAGGGCAACTTCTCCCAAAACCTCATGCATTTGCGGATTTTTCCAATGGCCATCTCGGTATTATGCCTATGTTCCCCTTCCGCCGTATGATACACATCAATTCCAAGGTAGCAGAAGGAGCTAACAGTCCATGGCACCGCTAACACCGGCAACCATTCTACAGAGGTTCCCTTGTAACTGCCCAACGGGAAAATGCTAGATTTTTGGGGATTCACCGCTATGCCGGACAGCCTCGCATACCTTTCCATCACCTCCAGAATATACTGGAGATTTTCTTTCGGGTATCGCAAATATAATAACAAGCCGTCTGCGTATAGGGATATCAGGTGTCGTTCCCCTCCTACCTCAATACCTATCGTGTCATATTGCTGCCTTAGGTATATTGCCAGGGGCTCCAGAGCCAAAATGTACAACATCGGGGACCAGGGGCACCCCTGTCTAGTGCCCCTGCTAAGTTGCCATCTCTTAGATATCACTGTTCCTGTTCGAACCCTGGCTAGCGGCGCGCTATACAGCATCTCCGCCCACCTGATGTACCCCAGCCCCATCCCATACTCTCCCAAAGCCGCTAGCAACCACGGCCATCTAACCGAGTCGAAAGCTTTTACTGCATCTAAAGACACGATTGCCATCTCTCCTTCATTATCACAACCCCATTCGATCACCCGATGGAGTCGCCTGTGGTTGTGCGTTATATTCCTGTTCGGGACATAGCCCGTTTGGTCTGGATGTATTAATTTGCTAATTACTTTCCGCAGTCTATTTGCCAGGACAGCCGTCAATATCTTGCCGTCCTGATTCAGCATCGACAACGGCATGTATGATCCACAGCTATGCCCAGGTTTATTAGGTTTGGGGAGCGGTATTATGATCGCTTCTCTGAGCGACTCCGGCAACCGTCCAACTTCAAACGCCTCATTGAGCATTTCTAGCATTGGGGGGAGTACTTCTGCCCTATATGCTTTATAAAATTCACTAGGGAACCCATCCGCTCCTGGGGTCTTACTGGTAGGCAGCTGCCTAACAACCTCCTCCAACTCCTCCAAAGTAGTTGGTGCGTCTAGTCCTTCTGCACTGATCTTAGGCAATCCTATATCCGTCAAAGTTTCAAGTATCTCATCCTGGCTGCCCCCTCCTCTGTCCTCGTATAGTTCCTTATAATAATCCGCAAATTCCCTATTGACTCTCTCTTGGGTGTCCGCTACCTCACCGTCTTCTCTGGTTATTGTCCTAATCGGGGGCCTAGGGGTTTCACTCTTGTACAGTCACGCCAAGAGGCGGCCCGCTTTATCTCCTCTCGCGTGTTGTCTCTCAATGTACTTTTTGTAATTAAGGTTGCAGAGCCTTTGCTTACACTTCCACTTTTTAGTTCTCTTTCTAATTCATCTTCCACTCTTTGTAGATCAGCCAGGATCCCGCCCTGCAGGCCTTTCGATTTAGCGATGATACACCCCGCATCACCACCTTAAAGGCCTCCCATAGTGTACCCGCCGAATCAACACTGCCTGTGTTCACCTCGAAGTAGTTAACGATCTCATCTCTTATATCTTCTCTAAAAACTGGATCTTTGAGCGCATCCGCACGGAGGCGCCATGTCGGAATCCGCGCCCTAGGGCGGCAATATTGCCACCCCAGGACCAGGGGCGAGTGATCCGACAGGACCCTCGCTTTATACTCTATGTGAACGATCTCTATCATTACATCTGGTGTGGTAAAAAAATAATCAAGTCTTGTGTGCAGCTGTTGCGGGGCTGCGTAATGCGAATATTGCCTCTCGTTAGGATGCTTTGTTCTCCACACATCCACCAAGTCGAAGTCATCCAGCAACGTCTGCAGTGCCCTAGCTGCTGGGGCGGGCCTGTCAATCTTGTTATCCGATCTGTCTACTCCGGGGTTCAGCACACAATTAAAATCCCCTCCCCAGATCACCGCTCTACATAAAGCAACGATCACAGTGCATGCAATACATTATTTATTCTAATCAGGTCTCATCTACCTACAGGCCACAGCAATGACTATAGTCAAGTCCCATAGTCTTAAACCGCACCATCATCCAGTGCTCCCATTACTCATTACTTATCTCATCTGTCTCCTTCTCTCGTCTGGATGTCGGACTCCTGGGGGCAACCCTGCGTGTCAAGCCATCCCATGGCATCCTCCGGAGTGTCAAAAACAAGGTCTTGTTTCTATGAAAAACGTTCAATTTCGCCGGGTAAAGTAGCATGTACTTATGGCCTGCTTCCCTCAGTCTCCTCTTGACAGCCCCGAAGTTCATTCGGCTCCGCTGCACCATCAGGGTATAGTCCGGGTAGGCTGTTATGTGTGCTTCCCCTCGCTTGATTGTTCCACCTTTGCGTAAGTGTTCCAGTATCCTCTCTCGGTCCCGGTAATTAAGGATCTTGGCGATAACTGGCCTAGGTGGGTTGCCCGGCGGTGGCCTCCTCGTTAGAGCCCTATGCGCTCCTTCCACCCTGAATCCCTGAGACAGGGCTCCTCCAGGTATCTCCTGCAGTAACATGTTTTCGACAAACTCTGTGGGGTTGTGGCCCTCTGCTCTTTCGGGCAAGCCCACAATGCGGATGTTGTTCCTTCGGGCGCGTCCTTCTGCTTCCTCCGCCCTATTCTCCAGGTTGCCCACTCTTTGCACCAAGGCATGCAGTTCCGACTTGTGTGAGGCACAGTCCGCTGTATTCGAGGCCACTTCCTTCTCAAGGCTCTCTGTGCGCTCCGCCAGGGACCTTACGTCCTGTCGGAGTAGATTCACCTCTTCCTGCACTTCACCGACCTTAAGGTCCAACGCTGTTTTCAGTTCAGGCACAGCTATTTCAAGCTTGGCCTCCCAGGCCGCTTTCAAGTCTGCTTTCAAGTCTGCAATCGCAGCCAGGACCTCCTGATTTGTACCCGCGGCGGCCATGCCACCTGCGGGGGGCTTGTCTTTGCTCCTGTCGCTTTCCGGGCCCGGCGGTGTCCTGGCGAATTCGTCCAGCGTAGGTTGCTTCCCTTTTAGTCTTGGAGGCTTGTTAGACATGACGCAGCAGCCGTATGTTGTGAGTCAGCCCACCTCTTATGCTCCACAATTGGGGGGGCACACACTCAGTCCCAATATCCCAAGCCTCACCCAGGCACAGGGGCATCAGTACCCCAGCAACTCATTGGGAGTCTGCACGTGTCACACTCTTTATGCCCGCTCTCCGCGTGTAGTGCACACTAGGCTGTAGAGGCCTTTTGGGATGTTTGTATCCCCTGTTCAATCTGTGCTTGTAATGCTCACAACCCATCCCTCCTTTCAGGATCTCCACTCGGCGTGTGTCCCTCCACGGGCAAGATAGTCTCCAATCCCCTGTGGGGTAGGGCAACGTTATGACCCCTTTATTTTGGACCCAGCTGACAGGTTCAGGTGAGGGTAGCACTGGCTGTGCACAGTTTGTGGGCTCACCCCTTTGATCCCCTGGGAGGCAGGTATGAGCGTTGAAACGGCCTCCTTCTTTGTATACTTTGTGTCACTGTGCCCCTGATCCACACTCCTCCACTGACTGTTGTCTCAGCAGCCCAGGGCATGTGAGTGGGTGCAGAATGTCCTCACTCGCTGTGCCATCAGGCCAACTCAATGACCTACTGGGGACCATCCGCGAGGGTCTGCCGGTCCGCTCTATTCCTTTTACATATGTTGTTGCTTGCCGGCTTGTCTGTGTGTGGTACAGCGCTCCCCAGCCCCACGCACTCCGCCGCACCTCTAGGCTGATCTTCCCACTTGGGCCACGGGGTCCTGCTGCTCATGCAGGTCCGTCTCCCCTGCGAGCTTGAGGATCGCTGCTCTAGGCTGCTCTCCCCGGGCGCCTCACATGCAACCCCCGGGCCGCCAACAAGCACTGCCGTTCCCCGGCCGGGAAGCTTGTGGGCGGACGCCTGACAAGGGGGCCTGCTTCCCCCGTTGTGCGCCGCCCTCACCAGTTCTCGTGCGCGCGTGTAGCCAGCGACTGCGCTACAATGTCGCACTGCATGCAAACATTCTGACTTCGCTTTCTCAGAGCGCTGCGCCTCCACAACAGGTCTCAGCCTGCTACAGTGTGTCCGCTTCCAGCCTCTTCTCTGGGGCCGCTAAGCTGACTTCCCTGGCTGCAGTTGCGTCGCACCCAGCGGGGGCCGTCTGCAGTCAGCTTCACTCAGCTCCGCTCGTGTCCAGCGCAACGAGAGCGCGGGTGCAGGGCTCACCTCACTCCAGCGTTCCGATCCCTAGTGAAAGTCTCCTAAATCCTGCTGTGTATATCAGTTGCAGCGGGGGTCTTATACATCAGTCCCACATCCGTGCTCCTCCGCAGAACAGCCCGGAGGTCGGGCCGTATTCTTGGGTCCCTTTATTCTCAATCATCTGCCATTTTGAGACGTGCCTTTCTGAAACGGCAAGATTTTCGTTGCAGCTCGCGGAATCCTCACATCCAGCAGCAAGTCCCAGATGATCTGTGAGCACTCTCTGCATGTTCACATGCAATTTCCTTCGTTTTCAGGCGCTATGGGCTCCTCCAGGTGCACTATTATTGCAGATCCTTGCAGGATTCGTCAGAGCTCCTCCAGGAGCACGTCTGTTCACATGGCCGTTTAGCCACACCCCCCCCTCCTGCTAATTGTATTTCATGTTATTCAAAGTGCTGTTTACGGTATCATTGCTGTCACTAAATGTGATTGCCTACTTTATTACTGCCAGTGGGTTACATGTAAATCATCTCTTACCCTTTAATGTGTCATTACGGTTCACACAAAGAATAATGTTCTTGTTGTAGATGAAGCACTTTTAGTCTTGGGCTCAATCCCACCTGTGCAAACAAGCAAGTGTAAAAGTCAAATTACTTGTTTAAATTTTGCAGTGTGTAGCATGCATACTACTATAACACATGATATATGCAATTATAAACAGCAATTGTTCACAGTTGCTGGCTTCTGTTTAACCAGGAGCGGTACTGCCTGGGTGCTGACATAACAATTTTAGAATGCATAATGTTGGTAAACACATGCTAAAAAACGTTATATTTGGGACTAAGTCCCATCATTTGCAAATGCATTTCAGTTTACTGATTAAGATGTTCTGTTCAGCACAATATAAAGCGTGTAAGTATCTTGAAAGGTGGGCTTCCCTCCCATTCCCAGGGCTTACCTGAAAATTCTGATGCTCGCGCTACAAGCGTCGGGTTTCCTCTCACTTGGGGCTTTCTGGTTGTTATTAAAACCCCTAGGGACCTAAGTCTTTCTTCACTTGCCGTTGTTTTGGAAACGTGGCGGCCATGTTTTGGGATGAATTAACATGTTCCTCTGTATGTTAGGTTTGTATTGCCCCTTTCCAATCCCAGTCATGAATCACCAGTCGATTTTAGCTGGTAGAAAGACCATTAAAATTTCAATGTGAGTAAATGTTTGCCATCATAGGTAATTCCTAATCCCAAATATTGCTAAAATATTGTGCAGTTAGCAAAACGTTTTTATAAAAGTAAATTTCGAGTGCAATGCCTCAAAAGTAAGTAGTTGTCACTGTTTGTAACAGAGTGTGAAGGATTGTGGTTAGGGTAGTCATTTCACCTTTTATTTCTATTTTAGAAAAATCCTCACCTCAATATATCCTAGTTCTGAAAGGAGAATAGGTTCAGAAAACCGGGGGGGGGGGGGTTATAGTTAGTGTAGTTTTAGCATCCTATTGCTCTGCCTGTGTTAGTATTGGTAGTCAATATCCCCCCGATTGCCAAGGTGCGAGGGATTCTGGTTAATGTAGTCCTTATGCCAAATATATATTTTTTTTTAAAAATTTTATTTATTTTGCCCATTTCTATTTCACACATGAATTAAGTTATGGGCTTGTGTTATTCCTCTTTCTAGTTATATATTCTGGTCTGATCTTATCCGGCACCACATTGGCCTACTAGTGCCAGTAGTGGTGACCCGTATATCCGATTAATGGTGTTTATGTTCATCAAAAAAGTACAGTAGACACATTATGCATTCTCACTCATAGTGTAAGTGAGGATTGAAACATGTGACATTTATATCATAGGAAGTGAACCATCTCATTGTCCGAGTTCAGACCTTGTTCAACAGTTTTGAAATGACAGATTAGTCTGGCCTCTTCCTGCCGCAGACGTAATTCTTGGTCACTTCCACGTTTGCCCATTTTGATCTTCTTGAGGCCCACAAATTTGATGTCCTTTTTATTATGTAACTGATGGTGGTGTTGCCAGTGATGTGACAGTGACACTCTACACATCGATTGAGCACCAACTAGCATTAGAAGCAATGGATTACACTTTTAAGGACAAATCTGCCTCACACTTTAACTATGTTTGCATGCTTAAAGAAATGCTAATGGCCAATTTGGAGAACAACATCTTTACTTTTGACAATCAATTTGTTTGACAAATCCGTGGGGTTGCCATGGGTGTGAAGCACGCCCCGCCCCTAGCTAATCTAGTAATGGGGATGTTTGAAGATTTGTTTATCTACCAGTTTCAAGAATACAAGGATAAGATAATAAAATGGTCAAGATACATAGATGATGTATTAATTATTTGGAATGGAACACCAGACTAACTTGAATCATTTTTACGTCAAGTAAATGTAAACCAATTTGGTTTGGAATTTACCGGCCAAAGCAGCAACTTTGAAATTGACTTCCTGGATTTAACCATTTTTGTAACCTTCAATCGATTACATACAAAAACCTTCAGGAAAAAAACGGAAGTAAACTCTACACTATTCGCAACAAGTTGCCATCACCAACCAGTCATCCGAAACATTCCTAAAGGAGAATTTATCCGTGCAAACGGGACTGTACGGATTTATCAACATTTGAGAAAGAATGCAACCTGTTGTCAAATCGTTTTTCAGCTAGAGGGTACCCTCAAAAGGCAATTAAAACTGTAAGGAAAAAAGCTCTAAACATGACGAGACAATCAACATTGACTCAAAGAATCAAGGAAACACAACTAGACAATACGATTCAATTCATCACTACGTACTGCGCAAATAATAAAGAAATTAAGAGAGTCCTTAAACGAAATTGGTATCTACTGAAGCTAGACCCACACGTGGGCAAATGTATCCAGGACCATCCCACGATACTATATAGAAAAGCTAAAACTTTGAAAATGATCCTAAGCCCATCACTGTTGCCAGTAAAAGAAGAGACGAGACCAACAGCCTGGTTACAGCAACCTATGTCGGGGTTCAGAAAGAGTGGCTTTTGCACCATGTGCAA
Organism: Ambystoma mexicanum; assembly: GCF_040938575.1. Taxonomy (NCBI): domain Eukaryota; kingdom Metazoa; phylum Chordata; class Amphibia; order Caudata; family Ambystomatidae; genus Ambystoma; species Ambystoma mexicanum. Next base: position 1,492,874,871 of record NC_090921.1, read on the forward strand.
CTATGCAGTACCAAACACAGATATGTTCACAGACAAGAAAGGAGTGAAAACTCGGATTAAAGAACAGATAAACTGTAGATCAAAATACGTTATCTATGCTATAATATGTGTTTGCCATCTGGTTTACATTGGAAGTACCATTCGAGAATTAAGAACAAGAATTAGAGAGCACATTTCAACAATTGGCAGCCAAGACAAGAACCTTCCACTGTCACATCACTGGCAACACCACCATCAGTTACATAATAAAAAGGACATCAAATTTGTGGGCCTCAAGAAGATCAAAATGGGCAAACGTGGAGGTGACCAAGAATTACGTCTGCGGCAGGAAGAAGCCAGACTGATCTGTCATTTCAAAACTGTTGAACAAGGTCTGAACTCGGACAATGAGATGGTTCACTTCCTATGATATAAATGTCACATGTTTCAATCCTCACTTACACTATGAGTGAGAATGCATAATGTGTCTACTGTACTTTTTTAATGAACATAAACACCATTCATCGGAGATACAGATCACCACTACTGTGTCATGCATGCTGGACGTGGTCCTACCTCCTACGCTCGTAGAACAGCTAGACCGTTCTATTCCAAATGGCGGTTGTTCGATACGTTGCCGGGAAAACGACGTTTACACTTTTCACGTCGCTAACTTCACGTGTATTCTGCTTCGTCACGTGAACTACGGCATTACGTATTTAAGCAGTGTGGAAACTTCACTCGCTGCTTCTGATCGAATCATTTGGCGTTGTGTAGCTGAACCTCCGGTCTGCATCCTTGCAGGTTACTACAGCTACTTTTTGGGCCTTCTATAGCGTGTTTTCCGCCACACGCTGATTCCTGGAGCTGTTTGGTTGCGTGTAAATCCACACGCGCACGTTGTCTTCAAACGCGGCTGGCCTGGGCTGCGTGAATCCTGTTCGCGTGTAAATCCACACGCGCACTTTGTCTCCAAACGCGGCTGGCCTGGGCTGCGTGAATCCTGTTCGCGTGTAAATCCACACGCGCACGCTATCTTCAAGCGCTGCTGGCCTGGGCTGCGTGAATCCTGTTCGCGTGTAAATCCACACGCGCACGCTATCTTCAAGTGCTGCTGGCCTGGACTGCGTGAATCCTGCTCGCGTGTAAATCCACACGCGCACGCTATCTTCAAGCGCTGCTGGCCTGGACTGCGTGCATCCTGCTCGCGTGTAAATCCACACGCGCACACTATCTTCAAGCGCTGCTGGCCTGGACTGCGTGAATCCTGCTCGCGTGTAAATCCACACGTGCACGCTATCTTCAAGTACGGCTGGCCTGGACTGCGTGAATCCTAATCGCGTGTAAATCCACACGCACACGCTCTTTTCTTCGCGGCTGTACAGAACCGCGTGTACTTTGTTTATACCTTAAAAGGAGCGCTATTTCCAACTCCTGCACCTGTGATATTAACAGAGGGATTGATTCATTTCTATACTTTACACTACGTGGGAAGGAAGCTTTTCAAGGATAATTGGAAGGTGACAGTGAACAGTACTTTGGACGCTATCCTGTGGTGCATCAACCCGGTATCTAGCGTGAGCCTCGTTCCGTTCGGGATAAGTCTCCCTTACTAATCTTCCCTTCCTTGTCGTTTGTTCTACCTTGGATTCCTCAAGAGACTCTGCTGGATTCATCTGCCCTAGACTCAAGGTCAGTGTGTGCATTCATGACATTTTCTATTCCATCGTACCCAGGTTGGGGCAGTTATTCATGATACTTTATTTTGTTCTAGGCTGACTTCCTATACCTTACCCACGCCCTTTCCAGTGATCCATCGCTCTGCCTGTTTACCAGTCAGAGAGTTGTATCATTTGGAAGGTCTTAACTTGACTTCACAACTATCAAAACGCGTGAACAGGGATCCGGAAGACCCTACCACCTGTATCCTTTTGAGTACCGTATCCTTTTCAGTTAAAACTTTGGTGCTCTCTGACAGAATCAGAAGCCATGGAGGGTACGGATCCTTTAGCTGTTTTGACTCAGTTGATCAGCGATTTGAGAAATGAAATGGTTACGGCACAGAACATGTTACGGCACCGTATGGACGTTATGCAAGACGCCATGCACGGTAGTCCTCAGGGAGCACAGGTTCCAATGGCCACTGCATCTGGATCTGGGACTATGACACCCCCACAGGAAACTATTAATGTGGTTATGCCCACTCAGTTTCCCTTGGCCCCTCCGGAACGGTTCACTGGTGATCCCAAAACCAATAGAACCTTCGTTAATCAGTGCCGACTCCATTTTCTTTGCCGTCCTACATCTTTTCCTGACCTAACCACAAAAGCAGCATTCGTGCTTTCCCATTTAGGGGGCACAGCTGCTGCTTGGGCTAACCCTTTGTTGGAAACAAATAGCCCTTTGTTGTACGACTGTGACGATCTCTTGGCTGCTATGAGTAAAGTCTATGACATGCATTATGCTACTCAAGCCATGGATCTGGAGTTACTTAATCTACAGCAAGGCAATCAACCTCTTTTGCCTTACATTGCCCGGTTCAATCAACTAACAGCCGAAACTCAATGGCCTGACGGCAAGAAAACGGCTGTTTTCTACAAGGGCCTTTCAGAAGAACTGAAAGATGCCTTATCTACAGTTCCGGTGGTTCCTACGGGATTCACAGAGTTGCTCGATTTGGTTTTACAAATCGATGCCCGAAGGAATGCTCGGAAAGGAGAGAAAAAGCCCTTCATGCAAGCCTCGGGGCGTTCAGAGACACCGGCAGTCCTCTCGAACGACCCCAAACCCATGCAGATTGGCGTCGTGAGAGGCCGGTTGTCCAATGCAGAACGAGAGAACCAAAGAAAGAACCATTTATGTATGTATTGCGGTTCATCCGAGCATTTATTGGCGACATGTCCTAAAAAACCCATCAAGCGTTCGGGAAACGCCAAAACTCGACAATAGCAGGAGTCCCTATGTCGAGTGTTTCATCGGACTCCAGTACCATTCCTAAACACGCACCCGTAATTGTTGAGGTGACGTTACGTTGTGGTGAACGAGAATTGGTTTCCAAGGCCATGGTTGATTCCGGAGCCACCAACAATTACATAGACATCACATATGCCAAGAACTGTTCCATACCCCTTGTAAACAAAAACAAACCTAAAATGGTTAATACCGTGGACGGATCTGTTTTGACTTCTGGTATGGTAACCCAGGAGACGGTATCTGTTCAGATGACATTATCGAATAATCATTCGGAAGAAATCATCTTCGATGTCATAGCTGCTCCGCAGTACGAGATCATACTTGGTCTTGCATGGTTAACTCTTCATAATCCCGCCGTTGACTGGGTTTCGGGATTGCTCCAGTATCCTTCGATTCATTGCAATGAACATTGCTTTACCAGTCAGGAGGTGTCAAACAAGCAACACATATTGGCCTCTATGGTGGGAGCTTCAACTATCAGCGTGGTACATCAAAGCGACACTACCATACCATGCGAATACGCTGAGTATGCTGATGTCTTTGACAAGGGCCAGGCAGAACAATTGCCTCCCCATCGACAGTACGACTGTCCTATTGAATTGATTCCTGGTGCCAAAATCCCTACAGGTCGTTTATATTCACTGACCCCAAAAGAAGACGTTGTGTTGAAAGAATACATTGACAAAGCTTTAGCGATGGGTTTCATACGACCATCACAATCACCTGCTGCGTCTCCTCTATTCCTTGTTCCGAAGAAAGAGGGAGATCTAAGGCCTTGTATTGATTACAGGGCACTTAACGACATAACCATAAAAAACCAATATCCTTTACCACTGATAAACGTTCTATTGGATCAATTAGGTACTTCCAGTTACTTCACCAAATTGGACTTGCGAGGAGCATACAATTTAGTTCGCATTCGTGAAGGCGACGAATGGAAGACCGCTTTCAAGACACGGTATGGTCTTTACGAGTATTTGGTGATGCATTTTGGTCTGTGCAACGCTCCCGCCACTTTTCAATTCTTCATGAATGATATATTCAGGGACATAATGGACCGGTTTGTGGTGATTTATCTGGATGACATTCTGCTCTATTCATCATCTTTTTCGGAACACGTCAAACACGTTTCTACAGTCCTACAAAGACTCAGGGAGAACCTTCTTTATGTGAAAGCCGAGAAATGCGTCTTTCATTCACAGGAAGTGGAATTCCTGGGCTATGACATTACCAATCTAGGTGCTCGAATGAGCCGTTCCAAGGTGAAGGCCATATTGAATTGGCCGATTCCGCACAATGTCAAGTCATTACAGCCTTTCTTAGGCTTTGCGAATTTTTATCGCAGATTTATTCATTCCTTCTCCAAAACAGTAGCTCCTTTGACGGCCTTAACTAGTTCTAAAGTTCCTTTCTGTTGGAACCCAAATGCCCAAGCATCATTCGAAAAGTTGAAAGAAGCATTCACCACTGCACCTGTGCTTCAACATCCAGATCCAGATCGCCAGTTTATCGTTGAAGCGGATGCATCCAGTGTCGCTACTGGAGCGGTACTCTCACAAGTTTGCACAGAAACCAAGGAGGAGCACCCAGTGGCTTTCTTCTCTCGCAAACTTACCCCATATGAACGAAACTACACCGTCACTGAGCGGGAACTGCTGGCTATCAAGGATGCCTTCCGAGAATGGCGTCATCATCTTCTTGGGGCCAAACATCAGGTGTTAGTGTACTCTGACCATAGAAATCTTCAAGCATTCAAATCCATGAAATGCCTTACGGCCCGACAGGCCAGATGACATGTCTTTTTTGCCCAATACGATTTCCAGGTCACATATCGTCCTGCCCGAGAACACGTTAAGTCGGACGCGTTGTCCCGTATGAGTGAAGAGGCGAAGGAAGAAGCACAAGTACAGAATCAGTTGTTGGCAGATCATGTAATAAGTAGTTGTTCTGTTCAACCATCCTTAAAAACCGAAGTAAAAGAGTGGGTGAAAAATCATCCACAAGTTATCCAGGATATGAATCTGGACGTACAAACGGTTTACCATTCACACCAGGAGTGCTCTACATACCGACGTCTTCAACGCAGAATAAAGCCCTCAAGTGGAATCATGATTCCTTGATCGCAGCCCATCCTGGACGGAAGAAAACACTAGAACTACTCAAAAGATGGTGCTGGTGGCCGCCCATGTCAAAAGATGTCATAGATCATGTATCAACTTGTTCTGTATGTATCCAATGTAAAAACACTCCTGGTAAACCAGTGGGCTTACTCCAGTCCCTACCTGTCCCTAACAAACCATGGGACATGATATCTATGGACTTTGTGGTAGAACTCCCACCAAACCAGGAGTACGATACCATATGGGTTGTAGTGGATTATTTCACTAAATTGGCTCTTTATATTCCCTGTATTGGTTTACCAACCGCTGCTGTTCTGGCTGACCTGTTCATCCAACATATATTTTGTTTCTTTGGTCTACCGTCAGTAATCATTACGGACAGGGGCTCACAGTTTGTGTCACGCTTTTGGAGAGCACTAACCTCTGCATTACTGATTGATGATAGAATGTCCAGTGCTTATCACCCTCAAACTGATGGACAGACCGAAAGAGTCAACTGCACTATGGAACAATATCTGCGGTGTCTGTGTCTGCAGTACCAATCGGATTGGCTCACGGTCCTGACGGCAGCTGAATTCGCCTATAACAACTCCTATCATAGTGCCATAGGCACTTCACCGTTCTATGCGCTTTATGGACAGCACCCCCGATCAATAACTTTGGATTCCAGCTTGTCTTTGGATACTCCTGCCGCAGGCCTTACCTTTCGTGATCTGAAGAAATTACAGAGGAAAGTGAAGCAGCAATTGGAGCAGGCAAAAAGACGCGACAAGTTATATGCCGATGCTCATAGAATACCCGCACCCATCTACAAGGCTGGTATGAAAGTATGGCTGTCCACTAAGAACTTGAGAATTCCAGGCAAAAAGAAATTATTGCCTAAATACATTGGTCCGTATGTAGTGCTCCAAGTAATTAATCCGGCTGCTGTCCGTCTGGCTTTGCCACAACGATGGCGAGTGCATCCCGTATTCCACGTGTCACTCATTAAGCCATGTTCTGAAGCTACTAGATTGCCTGTACGGCCTGTTGCTATTTCTGTGCGGGGTTCAGATGAATACAAGGTACAGGACATACTGGATATGAGACTACGTTCTGGTAGGCCGTTTTATCTGGTGGACTGGAAGGGCTATGGTCCCGAAGATAGGTCCTGGGAACCACTTTCTAATATTCATGCTCCTGCTTTATTGAAGCGTTTTCACACGAGAAGGGGAGAGGTTGCCCCTTTGGGGGATGGCACTGTCATGCATGCTGGACGTGGTCCAACCTCCTACGCTCGTAGAACAGCTAGACCGTTCTATTCCAAATGGCGGTTGTTCGATACGTTGCCGGGAAAACGACGTTTGCACTTTTCACGTCGCTAACTTCACGTGTATTCTGCTTCGTCACGTGAACTACGGCATTACGTATTTAAGCAGCGTGGAAACTTCACTCGCTGCTTCTGATCGAATCATTTGGCGTTGTGTAGCTGAACCTCCGGTCTGCATCCTTGCAGGTTACTACAGCTACTTTTTGGGCCTTCTATAGCGTGTTTTCCGCCACACGCTGATTCCTGGAGCTGTTTGGTTGCGTGTAAATCCACACGCGCACGTTGTCTTCAAACGCGGCTGGCCTGGGCTGCGTGAATCCTGTTCGCGTGTAAATCCACACGCGCACGTGGTCTTCAAACGCGGCTGGCCTGGGCTGCGTGAATCCTGTTCGCGTGTAAATCCACACGTGCACGCTATCTTCAAGCGCTGCTGGCCTGGGCTGCGTGAATCCTGTTCGCGTGTAAATCCACACGTGCACGCTATCTTCAAGCACTGCTGGCCTGGACTGCGTGCATCCTGCTCACGTGTAAATCCACACGCGCACACTATCTTCAAGCGCTGCTGGCCTGGACTGCGTGAATCCTGCTCGCGTGTAAATCCACACGCACACGCTCTTTTCTTCGCGGCTGTACAGAACCGCGTGTACTTTGTTTATACCTTAAAAGGAGCGCTATTTCCAACTCCTGCACCTGTGATATTAACAGGGGGATTGATTCATTTCTATACTTTACACTACGTGGGAAGGAAGCTTTTCAAGGATAATTGGAAGGTGACAGTGAACAGTACTTTGGACGCTATCCTGTGGTGCATCAACGTGGTATCTAGCGTGAGCCTCGTTCCGTTCGGGATAAGTCTCCCTTACTAATCTTCCTTTCCTTGTCGTTTGTTCTACCTTGGATTCCTCAAGAGACTCTGCTGGATTCATCTGCCCTAGACTCAAGGTCAGTGTGTGCATTCATGACATTTTCTATTCCATCGTACCCAGGTTGGGGCAGTTATTCATGATACTTTATTTTGTTCTAGGCTGACTTCCTATACCTTACCCACGCCCTTTCCAGTGATCCATCGCTCTGCCTGTTTACCAGTCAGAGAGTTGTATCATTTGGAAGGTCTTAACTTGACTTCACAACTATCAAAACGCGTGAACAGGGATCCGGAAGACCCTACCACCAGTATCCTTTTGAGTACTGTATCCTTTTCAGTTAATACTTTGGTGCTCTCTGACATACTGGCACGAGTAGGCCAATGTGGTGCCGGATAAGATCAGACCAGAATATATAACTAGAAAGAGGAATAACACAAGCCCATAACGTAATTCATGTGCAAAATAGAAATTCCCAAAATTAATAAACTTTAAAAAAAAAAACTATTTGGCATAAGGACTACATTAACCAGAATCCCTCACACCTTGGCAATCGGTGGGATATGGACTACCAATACTAACACAGGCAGAGCAATAGGATGCTAAAACTACACTAACTATAACACCCCCCCCCGTTTTTTGAACCTATTCTCTAAGTGCACTCTAGTACTTTCAGAACTAGGATATATTGAGGTGAGGATTTTTCTAAAATAGAAATAAAATGTGAAATGACTACCCTAACCACAATCCTTCTACAAACAGTGACAACTACTTACTTTTGAGGCATTGCACTCGAAATTTACTTTTATAAAAAACGTTTTGCTAACTGCACAATATTTTAGCAATATTTGGGTTTAGCAATTACCTATGATGGCAAACATTTACTCACATTGAAATTTTAATAGTCTTTCTACCAACTAAAATCGACTGGTGATTTATGACTGGGATTGGAAAGGGGCAATACTAACCTAACATACAGAGGAACATATTAATTCATCCCAAAACATGGCCGCCACGTTTCCAAAACAACGGCAAGTGAAGAAGGACTTAGGTCCCTAGGGGTTTTAATAACAACCAGGAAGCCCCAAGTGAGAGGAAACCCGACGCTTGTAGCCCGAGCAGCAGAATTTTCAGGTAAGCCCTGGGAATGGGAGGGAAGCCCACCTTTCAAGATACTTACACGCTTTATATTGTGCTGAACAGATCCTCTCATCAGTAAACTGAAATGCATTTGCAAATGATGGGACTTAGTCCCAAATATAACGTTTTTTAGCATGTGTTTACCAACATTATGCATTCTAAAATTGTTATGTCAGCACCCCGGCAGTACCGCACCTGGTTAAACAGAAGCCAGCAACTGTGAACAATTGCTGTTTATAATTGCATATATCATGTGTTATAGTAGTATGCACGCTACACGCTGCAAAATTTAAACAAGTAATTTGACTTTTACACTTGCTTGTTTGCACAGGTGGGATTGAGCCCAAGACTAAAAGTGCTTCATTTAAAACAAGAACATTATTCTTTGTGTGAACCGTAATGACACATTAAAGGTTAAGAGATGATTTACATGTAACCCACAGGCAGTATTAAAGTAGACAATCACATTTAGTGACAGCAATGATACCCATAAACAGCACTTTGAATAAGATGAAATACAATTAGCAGGAGTTTCCTAACCTCCCTCCCTTCCACCTTTGTTCCGTTACAATGGCACACATATCTATTTTTATAAGAGTCTGGTTCCTTAGAATGCACGAGGTGTAATGTGGTTTTTGAATAATATATGCTATGGGACTAAACACTGACAAGATTTTTCTTTTCTTTTTTGTTTTTGAAATTGACATGGTTTTCATTTAAAAGTTTCTGAATGTTGTGTTTTTATATTTTTTTCATTGTCTTGATTAATGAAACTGGCCCGGATTTGAAAAAGGCGCAGGTTGTACGCTGAAACACGTGTCATCCAAGAGGGGTTGAAAATTCAAAATAAAAAACTTTATCAAATACAACAGAACTTTTGGATTTGTCATTCATAGCAAAAGGAAATACACCAGTAATTTATCTTGGCGGAAATAAGTGCAGGCACAGTTGCAACTTTTCATAATACAATTACATACCAAGTTGGACAGAATTAAGCAGCCACTGTGTAGCAAATAGTAAACACTACCCGGACACTAACTGGCACAAACCGGCCCCCTGACACCAGTCTAGAAGGGCGTGCAAACTACAAAGATTATGGGAATAATAGTCTGTCCGCGTTGCTTGCCCAGAAAGCTCGTTTTTAAGGCTAGAAAGCATAGTGGAAACACTATATAAGACACTGTCTCGAAGCCAATAATGCTGAGTACTGTTTTTTTTTTAAAGCACAACGTTAAAATACTAAAATCTGTTCCTAATTTAATGAAAGTAACAGCAACACAATAACTATCTCTAACAAAATACATGACCACTCGTGTTCACTCCTTCTTCCTCCATGACTGGTTTGCTAAAGTTCTTTTCAGGATCATGGCCCATCTCCTTAGTCTGTCCCTAACATCAAGTAGGTATAGATGGGATTATTACCCACGCAACATGACTGGAGCAATAGTTTCAGTTGGTTATGCTCAGCTGTGTACACCTAATCTCAGAGACATGTACAAGCCTATTTTAGGCTCAGCTGCCATTTTGGATGGCAGTTGCTTAGTCTGTATGCTGCAGAGAAGACCACCCTCACACCCTCCTTCTGCGCCGAAAGCTCCTGGTCCACTGTTTTATGTTCCACATGTTCCGAATTTCATGAAGACTCATTTGACTCAGACGGATTCCAAATGAGACCACAAAGTGCAGTTTTGCTATGCTTTTGGGGTCTTTCATCCACAGGAGAATTTCTTAAAGGAAAAAGGGGATTTGGATGAATGGGCAAGTGGTAGTTTCTTGCCACAGACGATCAACCAAGCATCTCCTCCATTCCCATCTGTTTAAAGCGTTTTTATTTTTGTTGAGAAATAAAACCCAATACTTTGTTAACATTAAAGACATGGAGCAATGCCAACCGGGATCACTTGAGGTCAACCACCCTAAAGACTTCTCGAAAAACACTTCTAGCTACAATGTGGATGTGAGGAGAATCTGGGAGACCAGGTATTGGTGGGAAGACCAACAGGGCAACTCGAGATGTTCTTGGTGAGTTTAACAGTGAAGATTCTGGACCCATAGTCAAATGAGCTCTGCTCCCATCTCACCAGTAATCCTGGGCTAAGATAAGATGTCAGACGAGGTATCGCAAGGCTCGAGCGTCTCATGAACATCAGTAAACGTCTAATAGACCGGTGAGTAAGGAATTGAGTGGGAGAGAGAAATGAGGAGGACCACATTGCAACTAGAGCTATGAGGCAGATTCTTAGAATGGAACTGCAACAACAGAGGGGCATGTGGGTTAAGGGGAGCAACCATGACAGTCATGTTGGATCATCCTTGCCACAAGGCCAGCTTCAATGATGCTGGAGTCGAGGTGTAAGTAGGCTGCAGTAGTGAGGAGGGGATCTCTACCAGCTCACCATACGTGGCCTACCACAGCGGTTACATTGGAGTAGACACTGAGGGTACCCAGACAGTAACGAAGGGTACTGCCCTTGTCTCAGGTACTAAACAATGATGTTCTTTTTTATACCATCGCAGCATTTGGGGAAATTGTAGAGGGTTGTGTGGCCTAAGATAGGGCATTACAATGGAAAGGAAGACATACCCAATAAAGAATCCCATCCTGAGTCACCATCTTGATTGAGTGCTATCAAGAATGGAAGGTGACAATAGTCTTCTAGACAGCAGCCAAAGGGTTTGTGTTCATAAAACAAGATGCGCATACGTTTAAAATAAGAGGTACCCCATGATTTGCAGAATAGGTTACTGGTGGAAGCAGAGAGGTGGATTGTAATGATCAACCTCTTTGATGGAACAGACAACATCTGTGGAGGAGTCAGGTGAAATGTTGAAAGTGGATGGGACAGACTCTGGATGTGTTAGGAAGAAAACAGGGGTTACTTGATACAATGCGCTGTAATAGACTATGTTTAGACTAAATACCAGATACGAAATGTTTAGTGTCAGAATGTTATATCTAGGCCTCTAACCTACGAGTTGCTCTTCTGTTAAATCAAGGATCCCAATAATACTCACAAAAATTTTGAAGAGAAAAGCTTCCTAAAAGACTTTTGGAAATTACATCCATCTTCATCAGCCTTCTCAAACCCTTCCTTGCAATACCAGACAGCAACTCTTGCTCCAATCTTACAGCTGCACTAGCCTGGTCAGATGCCTATGACCAGCTACAATATCGCTTATGTGATGTTTGGCCCTCATACATTGGGGCTTGAACATGGTCTTCAAAGATTCCCTCAGAGAGTGCCCTTAGTGCACAGACTACACTCAATCTTGGAACAAATCAACAGAATTATATTTTTGTACTCAAATTGGGCCTCTGCCTCACATCTACCCTTTCTGTACAGTGCTCAAACTGCTTTAAAATGCACAAAGCAAACCCCAAATACAAATATATAAGACGTTGATGTGCTGTTACATTAGGTGCTGCCAGGGACTTGTTTGGGGAATATTGCGACTATTAAAGTAAACTTTTGCAAATGACAATGTTAGACTCAATTTATAAAAATACAAAAAGGGGGGCACTCGAGAGCATGAGCAAGATGGCCATGGGCTGATGAAGCTCTGTAGCAGACGGACATTTATTTAAATAAATGTTCCTTCTAAACGCATTGATCGAATACATGGCGGATCATGAGGCTGGGCAACGCTTGCACGACGCTCAGACTGGACTTTGAATCAGCATGGTGCCTGGACTCCAGAGTTAAGAGCGGATATGTCAGTCAGTCAAACAATTTTATTCGGATTTCAAAAAATCCATCAAACACAAGAAATACAAAATCACAACACATAAGGAACAAGTTACTTACCTGTAACTGTTGTTCTCCAGCATGGGTCTGTCATGGATTCACATGCTCATGAATATTCCCCGTAGTCAGGCTGGGAATCCTCGGTGAAGAAAAAATCAGTATAAGTTTCGTTTCTGATCTGTCTTTCCTAGTAGTAACCAATCACTGATCTCTGCGTCATACTGACCACAGCCAATGACTGCCCTCTACCTAAGCCCCGCCTCTGGCAGCCATCTTCAGATTTGGTAGCACGTTAAGTGGCAGTATGACCAAGTGAAGAGCCGCAGAGGGGTAGGCAGGAGGGTTCGCATGTGAATCCATGCCAGACCCATGCTGGAGAACAACAGTTACAGGCAAGTAACTTGTTCCTTCTCCAGCATGGGGTCTGGCATGGATTCACATGCTCATGAATATAAGATTAAATAGCAGTACACACATGCACAACCACGCGAGGTGGTAAAAGGCTCAACATTAAGCAATACAAAAAACTCAACATTAAGCATCTCTTACCTCCTCACCAGGCTCACCTTAAGCGAACAGGTTGCGCAGCACTGCTCGCCCGACCCTGGACTCCTCCCTGGAATCCCGATCGACGCAGTAAAATCTCGTGAATGTGTGCGTCGACCTCCACGTAGCAGCCCTGCAGATGTCCAGCAGGGGCACACCAGATAAGAACGTCGTAGTAGCAGCGATCGCTCTGGTCGAATGGGCTCTCGGACGGCCTGGAAGCAGTCGGTTAGCCAACCGGTGACAGTGCATGATGCAGCCGGAGAGCCATCTGGAAATAGAAGACTTCGAGAGAGCCTTCCCTTGATTCACAGGTCCAAAGTTCACGAACAGCTGTGATGTCCTCCGGAAACTCTTTGTGCGGTCCACGTAGAACTTCAGCGCTCTAGCCACATCCAGCGAGTGCAAAGTCCTCTCGGCCGGCGACGAAGGAGACGGGAAGAAAACAGGTAACACCAAGGGCTCGTTAAGATGGAAGTCAGACGGCACCTTGGGCATAAAGGAGGGGTGCGTCCTAAGCACCACCCTCGAGGCATGGAAAGTCAAGTACGGTGCTTTGCAGGATAGGGCCTGGATCTCTCCAACTCATCGTGCGGAGGTAATGGCCACCAGGAACACAGTCTTCCACGACACAAACTTCATAGGTGCGGAGTGCATCGGCTCGAATGGGGGCCCCATGAGCCTGGTCAGCACCACGTTAAGTTCCCACGCCGGGGCCTTCACCGGCGGGAACGACCGGAACAGTACTTTCATAAACTCTTTTACCAGTCGATGGGACCACAGGGACGTCCGTCCTGTGGTTCTGGTATATCTGGAGATCGCCGCCAGATGAATCTTAATGGAGGCATGGGCTAGCCCAGCCTTTGCCAGTGATAGAAGGTACGGCAGCACTTGAGGGGCCGTAATCCGTAGGGGGTTGATCTTCTGTGCACAGCACCAGATAGAGAACCTCTTCCACTTATGACCGTAGCGTTTGAGAGTCGAGGACGCCCTGGGCCTTTGCAAGAACCTCTCTGCAATCGGCCAATATATCGTAGCCTCCAAACTCTAGCGCTGCAGGAGCCAAGCCTGCAGGTTCAGCGACGCCGGGTCGTGGTGGAAGATGGCGCCTCCTTCTCTGGAGAGAATGTCCGCGTCTGCCGACAGCTTGACGGGAGGGGACGTTGACAAGTCCAGAAGGTCCGGGAACCAGATCTGCCTCGGCCACGCCGGTGCGACGAGGATCATCCTGCACCGGGACCTCTTGAGCTGGTTGATGAGTCGAAGCAGCAACGGCAACGGAGGGAACGCAAACAGGTATAGACCGTCCCAGGGGAACGAGAACGCATCGCCCATGCTTCTCGGCTGGGGAAACCTGCTGGCGAACCTCTTGCACTTCGAGTTCATCGCTGTTGTGAACAGGTCGATTTGGGGTTTGCCCCATCGTCGAAAGAGTTGATCCACCTGATCCTGGTGCAGTTCCCACTCGTGACATGCGCGCAGCTCCCTGCTGAGCGAGTCGGCGATGGTGTTGCTTTCTCCTGCCAGGGGATAGGGCTGGGGATCTGGTGCCTCCCTGCTTCCGTATGTAAAACATTGTCGTGGTGTTATCCGTGAAGATCCGCACCACCTTGCCCTTGAGCGACGGGAGGAACGATTTGAGAGACCAGAACACGGCTCGGAGTTCCAGGACGTTGATGTGTAGGGGCCTCTCCTCCGGAAGCCAGAGGCCTCTTGCGTGGAGATCTCCGGTGTGGGCGCCCCAACCTTCCAGGGAGGCGTCCGTCGTCACCGTCTCCTGGTACGCCGGCGTCTGAAAGTCCTTGCCCGCCGTGAGGTGCGCTCAAACGCCCCACCACTGAATCGCCCGCCGGAACACCTCGTTGAGGGGAACCCTGTCTTCGAAGGTGCCTGTCGTCTGTATCCAACGGGCGACGAGAAATTCTTGAAGAGGGCGCATCCGTAGTCTGCAGAGGCGCACCAGGTAGATGCAAGAGGACATCATCCCTAGGAGGGACTTGATGGACCTCACCCTGGCCACGTCCGTGGCTAGCAGGCGCTGCACTTTGCGTAGAATGGTCTTCGTCTGTTCTTCCGACGGGGCCGCCAGGCCCCTCACTGTATCGAGCTTCGCTCCCAGAAACAGGGCCACCTGCGACGGCACCAGGTGGGACTTCGGGTAGTTTATGGCGAATCCCAGGTTTGTGAGTAGCTGGAAGGTCCTCGCAGTGTGTTGGACGGCGAGTTCCCTCGTCCTTGAGCGGATGAGCCTGTCGTCCAGGTAGGGGAAGACGTGAATCCCCTGTATACGCAGCCGCGCCGCCACTTGTGCTAGGCACTTGGTAAAGACCCTGGGGGCCGACTTCAATCCGAATGGCAGTGCTCTGAATTGGTAGTGGCGTCCCTGGACGACGAACCTGAGGAACTTTCGGTGACTTTTGAGGATGAGAACATGGAAGTAAGCATCCTCCAGGTCCAACGACGATAGAAAGTCGCCCTCCTAAAGCTGTCCCAGTACGTGCTGTAGGGTGGCCATCCTGAACTTTTGTGATCTGATGTATTTGTTCAAACGACGAAGGTCCAGGATGGGGCGCCAGCCGCCCGTCTTCTTCCTGACGAGGAAGTACCTTGAGTACACCCCGGAGCACCGGAGCCTCTTCGGGACAAGCTCGATGGCGCCTTTCCTGAGCATCGCCCGTACTTCCAACAGCAGTTGCGGGACGTGATTTTCCTTCCTGGCCACAGGAGGAACGTGAGGGCACTTCCTCAGGAATTCGATAGTGTGTCCTCTTGCCAGGGTATCCAGCACCCAACGGTCGGTGGAGATGGACTTCCACACGCCGACGAAATTCGTCAGCCGGCCTCCCACCGGGGTGCTTCGGTGGGGGCCCGAGACCACGGCCGGTTCAGTCCTGCTTGGAGGTGGAGGCCTTGCCGCCCTGGCCACCTTGCCGACGGCGGCGAGGCGCTCCTTGCTTGCCGCGACCCCTATAGGCCTCCTGAGACGAGGAGAGTGCCGCCTGGCGGTAGGACAACGAGCCACCGCTGGATCCCTTGGAGGCACCCTGTCTGCCTCCGGAGCTCCGAAAGGGCCGTCGTTGCTGAAGGGCTCCTAGGGCGCGGGCTGTCTCCGTGTCCGTTTTTATGGCTTGGAGGGAATCGTCCACTGCCTTCCCGAACAGGTTGCTGCCGTCGAACGGCATGTCCAACACCCTGGTCTGGACATCCTGACGGAAGTCGGTCGCCCGGAGCCAACCCCGTCGTCGTAGGCAAACACCGTTGCCCAGCTGGCGGAACCCGGTATCAGCAATATCGGTTGCCACCGTTATGGCGTGGTCCGACGCCACCTCGCCCTCTTGCAGTATTTCCAGGGCCTCGGACCTCTTGTCGTCCGGCAGGAAGTCCCATATGGGGGCCAGCTTAAACCAGAGCTCCCTGTCGTAACGGGCCACGATCGCCAGGGCATTGGCGGCTTTGATCGTCGTCGCCGCCGACGAAATGACCCGCCGCCCCATGGCGTCCAACTTCTTTCCCTCGCCGTCCGGCGGGGAATTCGATGTCGAGGCTCCTGACCCCGCCGCTTTCTTCTTCACCGCCGCCGAGACGACCGAGTCTGGCGTTGGCTGGGCCCTGAGGCACAGGGGAGCGGTTTCGGGGACCCGGTACTTCTTCTCGTACCGGTCCCGTTTGGCTGGTGCCGTGGAGGGGTTTTTGAGAACCGACAGGCCCTCCTCCCAGATGTCATCGATTAGGGGCACCGCGATGACCTTCTTCCTCTTGGCCTCCCGGCGCTGATAGAGGAAACCTTCCTTTCTCTGCTCCTCCGGGCAGAGCTGGAACAATTTGGACGCCCTGGCGATCATGGCGTGGAATGAGCCAATCTCGTCAGGCGACGGGAGACCCATTCCGTCGTCGCCGTCGCCCTCAGAACCCGTCGTCGAGCCCAACGCACCCTCATCTCCCGACTCGTGGGAGGATGAGGAGGGAACTGTAGGCCTTACGGGGGGTGAGGGGAGGAGAGGGTTGGTTCCTCCGTCATTTGTTCTGAGGACTTCCCGACGGGCCAGGTTACGGGTCCTCCAGCCTGGGCCGTGGGAATCTCGTCCTTATCTCAGAGCATAAGGACTGGATGGCAGACAAAATGGCCGCCGAGCCATCCTGAGGCCTAGGATCCGGCTGCGCCGGAAGGGAAGGCCGCTCTTCCTCACCATCGTCTTCTTCCTCGGTTATCTCCCGAGGATCTTCCTGACGGGATCGAACCTTCTCGAATTGGACTTCGAGGTTCCTCACGGCCTCGGTCAGTTCCTCCTCCGAGGCTGACTCTGAGCTCGAGGAGGGCACCGTGCCCCCCCCTCGCTTCTTCCATCATGGCGGCCACAACGATGGGCTGAAAAGAGGATTCCCTCCTTGGCGGCAGGGAAACTCTAGTCCAGGAGGCAGTCTCCGCTGGCGGTGTCTCTGCCGGCTTGGCAATAGTCGCCGCGATAGCCTCGATAGAGGCCTTCGCCTGCTGGGTAGTGGCCCTCACCACCTTATGTGCGTCCCGGGTCTTCTCCTTTGGGGGAGGGGCGACGCCTCGCTCCCCCTCTTCCGAGATCGGACGGGGCTTCTCCCGAAGCTTACCCGGGGTCTCGGACTTTCTCTTCCCCGAACCCGAGCGTTGGCTCGTGGTTGACTGTGCCGGGGAAGGTGCGCCCAGCCTGGCGACCGAAGAGCCCAACCTTTCGGCGCTCCCGGAGCCAACGGACTCGCTGCGCTTGGCCTGGTGTTGGGCCCCCGTCGCCGGGGCGCCCGCACAGGACCTAGAAGCCCGCTCGGACCCTTTCTTCTTCTTCTCACCCGTCAAGCCCTTCTCCAACCAGCTTGCGAGACGGGATCGACGGTCCCTCATGGTCCGCTCCGACAAGTTCTTGCAGAACTGGCAGTCCTTCTCTACATGAGTCTTGTCCCCATGAAGACAGTAGAGGCATCGCGAATGTTCGTCTTCCTTAAACACATTCTGCAGCCCGCATCCAGGGCAGCTGCGAAACAGCTTGGGTCCGGGCGACGAACTCGCATCCTGGGCCATCTCCAAGAAGTTGATTCGACGAAATCTTCACCCTTGAGGGGCGTATGAAAATCCTGCCACGGATAGCCGTTAACGGGAGTGGAAACAGTGGAGCTTGAGGCTTGATTAACCGAAAAATGTGAAAATTCACCTGAAAAAGCGCGAAACACGCAGTAAAAGCTCGAGAGCTAAGCACGGGGACTCCCAACACTTGAACGTGTGGTAAAAATCTGAAGATGGCTGCCAGAGGCGGGGCTTAGGTAGAGGGCAGTCATTGGCTGTGGTCAGTATGACGCAGAGATCAGTGATTGGTTACTACTAGGAAAGACAGATCAGAAACGAAACTGATACTGATTTTTTCTTTACCGAGGATTCCCAGCCTGACGACAGGGAATATTCATGAGCATGTGAATCCATGCCAGACCCCATGCTGGAGAAAAAGAATTACCGTCTGTGCTCCATATCCAAATGTAATAAATCAGAGGTACTAGGAGGGAGAGAAGGGTCAACCATAGGCCCCCATTACATCCCATATTGTCCCTTTACTAGTCCAGAGAGTCACAAGACTAATTGCCCACGCTTGGCACTCGCTCACATCCCCCCAGGGGCCTTTTTCCCAGAGGTGTACAGTTTGCTCCAGACAGGACATTACTATGGGTGATAGTTCCAGGTGGAGCAACTGCTCCCGCATAGGGGCGCGAGCTGATTGCAATCCCACTATATGGGGCCCGCACATAACCCTCAGAGCTTCTCAAAACTTCCCTGGCCATTTGATCATTCCTAAAAACCAGTTTAACAGAGTCGGAAGAGTTTATACCCTCGCCAGCCAATCTAACACACCCCACCATAGCTTCCCTGGCCACAAAGGGACAATTCCAAGCTGTACGAAGCCAGTGGAGACATTTGTTAGAAAGGGCATCCCTTGGTTCTCTCCTGCCCAAAAGCAGTTTAGGTACCCCATGCAGAAAAACAGTAGCAGTTCTTTACCCCCCATATGCAAGACTCTTGGGGCTGCGCACCCTTGAACAATTTCCATGTGCTCCAGTCCCTCCCTCCCTAAGGGGATTTGTTCTCAAGGAGCTTGGGGGAACCTCCACCAGCAGAGTTGGCCTGGTACACCCAGAGGGGTGTCCTCTATCAGCGTTAGGGTGCGTCAACTGCTCATCTGGAATAAGGCTCATTAGTGCATGAACAGTCCCTTAGCAGGATACAGTGTTCAGAGGTTGCTGTGGGGGGTTGGGTCCCTTACCAGCAAGAGGCATGCTAGAAGACTCCCCCAGCGAGTCCACTCCACCGTTCCCCTCCCCACTCCTCCCATGGGCATCGATCAGTACCAAAAGTAGTTTTTTAATGACAGCTAGTTCGGAGAGCACCTGTGCGCAGGGGCAGCTTCCCACAGTATGCACCTCCTTGGGTGTTGGAGCAGAGGAGGGATGACTGCCGTGGGTGATGAATTTGAGCGCCCTAAATGGTGGTAAATTAAGAAAGGAACTGGACCCTATGGTTGATGCAGGTTGGTTCTCACTCCAGGAGCTGCAGATGGGACTGGGAGGGTGCTTATCTTCAGTTGCTCAGACAGTTTCTATGTCCATTGGGTCCAGAGTAGCAGCAACAGTGATTGGGGGGGGGGGGCAGTCAAGAGTAGGTCCCAAGATGAATGGGAGATTGAGGGGCAAGCATGGACTTGCAAGGGGCGGGCTAAGTGGGGTGGTAACTGGTACAACAAGTGCCAGGGATGCTGGTGGAAGAACTAACACATCACGAGCCCCTCTATGCAAGTCCCAGGAGCATTAGTCAGCAGCAAGGCATCAAGATTCCCAGTTTCGGCGGGCAAAGTATCCTGCCAGGCAATGGTTTTGTGGTTCAGACTTGGGGGGCTGACATTGCAGCTCAGTGCTGGGAGGCTAGCAAGATTGCTGCAGGGCCCCCCCCACATTGTGATCCTGGGGTGCATGCTTTCATACCCTCCACGGTGTGGATGGGCCCTCGGTAGCCCAGGTCAATGTCAGGGCACGTAGAGGTGTGGGTCTTTGCTTTGGCTGTTACTCCCGGTTGGCTTCTTCTTTTGACAGCCAGGAGCTTTCGCGCTGGAGTATGTTTGGAAGGATTGGTGGCAGACTCGGACTCGGAACAGTTCAGGGGCGGGGTGGATGGCAAAAAGCTGTCTGGATTCCTGGCCGGTTTCCTTGGTACACCACGGCCCTTAAAGGACATCAAGGATTTTAACAGAGACATAACGGAGCCCCCCCGCAGCTGGCCTAAGGAAACTGGGCTGATTTGCTGAGTATGGGCCCCAACAAACTTCTCAGGCTCTACACCTTGTAGGAAACGGTCACGAACAGTCAAAAGGTGTATAACACTCGCCGGCACTTACTTCTCTTGGCGCCCCGTCCGACAGCCTACACAGAGAATGCCTCTCTCCGCGGACGCCGAACACATGCGACGCCAAACGCCACGCCCTTGCCCCGCCGCGGGCTTCACCGCTGCGGGGATAGTGGCCGCGAGGTAAGCCTAGGGGGGCGTGGCCACAGTAGCAGGAAGTCCCTCCAGGGACCAGGAAGGCGCCAAACACTGTCCCCTTGCCCCGCCGCGGGCTTCACCGCTGCGAGGCTAGTGGCCGCGAGATAAGCCCAGGGGGCATGGCCACAGTAGCAGGAAGTCCCTCCGGGGACCAGGAAGGTGCCAAACACCGCGCCCTTGCCCCGCCGCGGATGTGTGAGAGGGGCCTCTAGTGACGACCACTCACTCCTCTACACACGCGGTGAAGCTGCTGGCGAGTCCCGCATTCGGACATGGAAGCAACGACAACCTAGTCGGCCACACATTATATTGCCTGCCCGAACAGTGTGTGATCACAGACGCCCGATATCTAAGGTGGGGGAGTGGGTGAATGCTGGGATCCATCTGATGCAGACACCGCCCTGTGTGGACTACACAAGGAGCAGGAAGGCTGCAATGATTCCATAAGGTACAGCACAGAAGATGTGTCGCAACTGAAGGCGCAGACAAAATGGCTGACTACATCAACACCCAAGGAGCCACCATATTGAGACTCTGTGTTAATGTGCATCACAGATTTGTCTGAAGCCATGGTGCTTTGGGCTGTTATGTTAAGAGCTTTCAATGGTTCCTTAGCCCTTTATGAGTGATCCTCGGCTGAGCCTCTGTCCATTCTGTTCACTAAACATGGCCGGTACAATGTTTAGCCCCTTTGAGGGGCACCTCGGATGATAATCCGGTTTTATTGGCCATGGAAGAGGATCCTAGGCCTTGCTGGGAGACGTCCAGACCAGCTTTTCAGAGCACCCTGTCCAGTCCAGTTTAGTCCCTGAGTGGGGGCACCTCAGGGCAAGCCCTGGTAAAGCTAGAATCAGCACAACTCCTCCCTGAACTGGATGACCCTGGGAAGGCGTCACCCGGACAGGGTGCTCTGAAAAGACGGGAGCTAAAGGGGTGGTTTCTTT
Source organism: Ambystoma mexicanum (assembly GCF_040938575.1). Classification (NCBI taxonomy): domain Eukaryota; kingdom Metazoa; phylum Chordata; class Amphibia; order Caudata; family Ambystomatidae; genus Ambystoma; species Ambystoma mexicanum. The sequence continues at coordinate 1,492,896,037 of NC_090921.1, forward strand.
TTGTCCTCAATGAGTTCCTTTAAGTGGAGCGCAGGAACGCTGTGGAAGACCTCCTCCCACCAGGCGAGTCTTCTTTCGAATGACGGGACCGAGAAGGAATTACAATAGAAGCAACAGTTCCACCGATTATCTGGGCCTAGACACTCGAGGCAAAGATTGTGTGGTTCTGTTGCCGCGTATTGACATCTACAGGAGACACATGACACAGAGCCTTTATTCTCCAGCATAGATGGAGGAAAAGAAAACAACAGCGGAACCGAGGCAGGAAGACAAATTGAAGGACAAGAACATGGTGAAGAAAAAAATCCACCACAGATGCTAAACCCGTCGATTCCGACCATGCAGAAAAAAGGACTGGGGGCGATACGCTTGGGGGAGGGGAGGCTCAGGACGGCACAGCTAGAATTAATAATATCAACGCAGATATGACTAATGCAAAGAAGCAATTTTCAAAATATGATTGCACAGTGATGTATCCGTTCTTGAATCAAGAAGAATAACAACATTCCTAGCAATGGTATTGTATTTTCCTACAAGAGACATGTGTGCATATGGCAAACACTAAAAATAATAAACATTGCCAAAGGTTTGGGTTTTCTGTGGGCAGACATATCCCCCCAAGTAATACATTTTTAACAGTACAACTTTCATAGATTATGATAGTGCCCAAATCATACAGACCAATTTAAACACTTGCTACTAATAAGAGTCCCTACCGTTTCAAACAAAAGAAATCAAATGAGACAAGCTATAGTAATAGTTCAATTCAGGGCTGTGGACTGGGATGCTGTGTTTCCTAGTAATCAAGTGGCTGAGGGCACACTTAGTTATTATGTTTTTATTACACCAGTAGCAGTTTAGTAGCTGCATTTAACCCAGTACCTCTCAAAGAGATGCCTTTGGAAGGAATAGGAAATTGTTTCATCAACAAGGTTTTAGGCAACAGAATTTGTAATGGCTTATGTTAATGTTATATAACGGTTTCCCTCCAGAAATGCCAGAAAAAGTGGTACACCCACATATATGTTTCTCATACATGTGCCTTTAGGCACCTTCATGAGCCAAAAGTAAAAAGGGAAATCCAGCTAATGTGCGAGAGCATGTGCGTGGACCGTGGGGCACAAGAAAATCTTTTGAAAGACATGCAATAATATTGTCAAAAAACCCTCATGTAGAGTGCCCAACTGCCATGAGTACCTATAAATCTGCACTTCCCAATATCCTAAACACTGGTTCCTGTTCAAGAGATTATAAGCCTTTAGGTAGGGCAGACAGAGTAACTTTATAGCGACCATAACTTATGCAAACCTTATGAATGCCAAGATGTATATTGGTTTCAGGCACAAATATAAAAAGGTGCATATAAAGATAATGCAGCCGAGCAAGACTATAAGAATTGAGCTGTGCCACACACCAAGCTTAACCAAGAGATGTTTTGTTAGTTTGCCAGGAGATGCACATTTATTTGCATTGGCGGGGAGGTGTGCTTGCTAATGTGGTACTGTCCTTGACTCCAGAGACAAGAAAAGACGAGGAGGTGAGCACAGCCGGTGAGTCGGAGGGAGAGCTGATAGCAAAACTGGACAGTGTTGAACGAAGGTTACAAATGGCAACTTATTATGAACAAAGAACTTGTGTACTAATGAACTTATAAAACCTAGGGAAAAAATGGCCTTCAGAGGTAAGGTGGTCATACAAGGGTCAAGTCAAAATCCCTTGTACAATCAAAGTCCTTAACCCATTACCAAAGTTGTGACATTGTGAAACAGGCGTGTGCGCCCGGCTGAGGGAAAACGCTGTATGAACAATAAATGTGGAAAGCCTGACTGGGGGCTGGAGAGAGCCTGAATGGGGGCTAGAAAAAACAAAGGGAAGTGAATCCCGAAGGCTACTAAGAAAAGTGAACTGTGTAAAACTGGCAAACGTGAACCCGGCTGAGGGATTCCCGCCAAGGAGGGCAAAACGTAGCGCCTAGTAAACATTGGGTCGACAACTGTGAACCTGGCTGAGGGATGTCCATAGTGACCGGTTGTTTCTTTACTGTTACAAGTGCTGATATCTTGAACGAAAGGCTGCAGTGAAACCGATTGAGTTAGGCCCTTTTTGCAAAAGGGATCGGAGCCCAGTTGAAGGGGATTCAAAGGGTGAAGGGAAATCACCCGACAGGAAGATTACTGAAAGGAACTTTTTGATTGTTCTTTATAGTGCATCAAGCCCTCTGAGACAAGAGACTTGGTGTAAAAGAAACTTGGCCATAGAAGGCCCTGACCATTCGGAAACAAACTTTGAGCTTGTGCAGAAATCATCCATGAGTGTGCTATGCTCGAGAATCTCGCCTTGTCCCGTGCTAAAAACATGGGGAAGAGAGCCCCAGTTGTACCATTGTGACTCATTTTGTGAACACGTCTTTCTTTTCTGGTGAACATTATCCCACAAGGGGGCGTGGCTTGGCAGCCATGGAGTAGGTGGCGTTCCCAGTGGGCTCCCGAACATCCTGCAGTGATCCTGCTGCACGCAACGTGAAAATGCTACAACAAGAAGTAATACTTAGTCTGACGGTGATCAGAACATGCAGAGCACACTCTGAGTGCCTGCCGGCTCAGAATGAATATAATATAAAGGAGATACGGCACCAAAACAAGGAAAGATTCCGAGGCGAAGAAACAAGATGGCGGAGCCGCAGATACAAAGGGAGACAAGGCAGAGCAGGTTGGGAGTGGTGTTATGATCGCGACGTATCCCACAGAAGAAGCTGATTGCCGACACGCCACAGCGCCCACGGAGAGCGAGAGCAGACTGCCTCTGATGGCTGCAGGAATGGCAAACCCGAGCGATACTTGGACAACACAAGGAACTTTGTTGCGGCGCACAGACTGGGAGGGCCGTGAGAGACAGAACAAGAGGGAACGGCGATGAGCCTTGCGCACAGCCCAGCGTAGCAGCGGGCACGGGTGCACCAAAGCCCCCCGATTTTGTAAAAGAGCCAGCGCACGCCGGGGACGCGCAGCAGTAAACCCTTAGAGGAGCGTAAAAGTATGAGGCCCAAGACAGGGTAGCGCCGACCAGCCCTGTTACCCGCAGACAATGGGAGTATAGAAATGGCATGACACAGGCCAAAGACACTCATCAGCCACAGAAGCAAATGAGGCTGATAACACTCGAGGAGGGGAGAGGGCCGTAGTGGAGGGCTCTCCCTCAGAACCCGACCCTGTGTGTGACCAGGCATGCATAGAGGGGCAGCACCAAAGAGCCCGGGCCCAGGGGCCGGTCATCAACAGGAGAAGGCGCAATGAAGACCTGGAGGGCTACGGCCAGGAGAAAGGGAGCAAGGCCAGCAACCCACGAACCAGAAGGGGGCCGAAAGATGGAAGATCTGGCACAGGAGCTCCCTGGAGGCCCCACCCGGCAGACATCCTTGAGCAGGCAACACTGCCATGATACACAGCAAGACCACTGGAAGCGCACTGGAGAGGCGCATGGTGGGCATTACAATAATTGAAGGGAACCGGCCGAAAATCAGTAGAAGGCTCCCACTGGGGCCCAAAAAGACAGCACAGGCCAGTGGGCCAGCAGAAAAGAGAAGTATACCATCACACACGGTGGAACCCCCCCCACCTCCTCTCCCAAGAAGGGGCATAGGACAAACAAGAAACAGGAAACTGTGCCACCGAAAACTCCAAATACTTGCATTTGCAGGACTGCGGCCCAGCAGAGGAATAGCACTGCAGCAGGGACACGAGACTCCGAACTGCAAGAGGCCGACCGGCAGGCGATAGAGGCAATGGCGCAAAAGAGTGGCAAGACCAAAGCAGCCAACGATGGACATCTTTACTAAATCACTGCAATCCCCAATCACAGCAGAACAGGCGAAAACTGGCCCGCAGGACACGTCGGCCCCGCCACGGGAAGACCATCTGATCCTACAGGCTATCACAGAAATGAAATCCTCGTGGACCACCATGATAGCGGATCTCAAAGCGGCATTGGAATTCAAGATCAATACAGTGGGCGTGGATGTCAACCTCCTGAGACAAGACGTGAGGGCGCTAGCGGAGCACACAAGCGTTCGAGAGCACAGTGAAAAACAACACAGAGGTCGGCACTGCCAACGCCAAGGAGGTCCACATACTGAAACAACAAGTGCGCAAGGAGTAGGCAGAAGGGTGTGCAAAGTGCAACACCATCCGCGTGGTGGGGCTGCCAGAAGGAGAAGAAGGAACAGACCCCACAGAATATGTGGAAAGTATGCTGATCCAGGAAATGAGGGCTGGTAAGCTCTCCCAAGGGTTTGCGATCGAACTGGCACACAGGGCCCTAGCGAGGAGACCACAACCGGGAGTTCCCCCACAAGCGATCATTGCTAACATTTTAAACTACAGGGACAGGGAAAAGATACTGGAATTTTTTCCAAAAGGCAGAACAATAACCCAAGCAGAAGCGACAGTCACAGTGTACCCTGACTACACCACATTGGTGCAGAGGCCATGCTTTAGCTATGTTGCAGTGAAGAGGCGATTAAGGGCGGCAGGATTCAAATATATGCTGTTCTATCCCGCAAAACTAAAGATCTTACACAAGGGCAAAGCACACTTCTTCGAAGACTCGGAGGAGGCATGAACTGGCTGAACGCCCATGGTTGCCCAGACAACGCGGATGGATCAGAGTGAGGCAGACATGATAAGTGAATCAACGGCATACTAGGGTGGATCTAGCAGGGAAATGTAATGGAGCCGCATAGGGCATGCCAGCAGGGCGTAGATAGTAGCGTTTAGCATACTCAACATGTGGACTGGAATATAGTGGTTTGAACCATCAGTGAAGTATGGGTAGTACGCGGCATACTATTGCTCAATGGGAGAGACACGAATGGAGCATGACCTACCCCCAATAGTTAGAGTAGACAAATCGTCAGTAGGGCAGTACCCCCTCTCCCCTCCCCCGCTGTGCACCGAATATTGGCAGTAGCTAAGAAAAGGGCTAGATGCGGGCTAGCCTGAGATCCAAGGAAGGAGCTGGGCATCAGTTGGGGATGGGGAGGAGGGGAAGGAAGGGCACAGGGTGGGCAAGGGGAGGGGGAGTTGGGGAGTTTGCAGTGGAATTTGTTAGGGAACGAGCTTACATCCATGCGCTGCGGCACTTTCGATGGAGAACAAGGGAGGACAGAGGCAGGACGGGATATGGATAAGGGATGGGAGACCTCAGGATAGCAACCTGGAATGTCAGGGGACTCAACAGTTATTTAAAGAGAAACAAGATCATGATGTACCTGAGGAGGCAAAAAATGGACATAGCCTTATTAGAAGAAACACACCTCACAAAAGTAAAAAACAAGAGATGATAAGGAAAAAATTGAAGGGTGCCACTATTGGAGCAATGTATTTGATATATGCCAGGGGGGTAATCACTTGGGTCGCGCCACATGTACCCTTTGAGTTATTGCAGTCCACAGTGGAGCCGGATGGGAGAATGGTGGTGATACGGGGAATGCTGTAAAACAGAGAATTGTGCATTATCAACACATATGCCCTACATCAGGATACAGTGGCCTACTTTAAGGCCCTGTATGGCAAAGTCAGTCCGTACCTGGGGGGCGCGGTCATATGGGGAGGGGATTTTAACTGTACGCTAGACCCCAAAGTGGACAGATCAGACAGAAAACTAGACAAGCCTACCCCTGCAGCCAAAACCCTGAATACCCTGCTGGGTGATCTCCAGCTGGAAGATATATGGAGGCAGCATCACCCAAATGATAGGCACTACTCTCATTACTCAGCCCCACAAAACCTGTATACACGATTAGATTACATGTTTGCCAACCCGGAATTTAACGGGGAAATGGTGGGGTCGGAATACAAAGCGAGGGTGCTATCGGACCACTCACCTTTAGTCCTAACATGGCAAAACCAACCCCCCAGGGCTAAGATTCCAGCGTGGTGGCTCAGAGCCGAAGCACTGAAAGATACAGTGTTTAGAGAGGACCTGAGGGAAGAAATAATAGACTATTTTGGAAATAACACTGGAAGCATAGCATCGGAAGGTACGCTGTGGGAGGCATTTAAGGTGGTGGTGAGGGGGGGCAGCTATATCCAAATCCAAGGGGGTCCAGGGGGGCATAATATGTGAGTTACAAGAGGCAGAAAGGAAACTAGAAGCTATCACGAGTAAAGGAGATACCTCACAGGAGGACGCTGAAGCCATGAGCCAATTACTACAAGAATGCGGTGGGCACTGGGAGAGATTATGTAACTTTAACTATAAGAAATACATAGACAGGCAGCATGCATGGGGGGATAAGCCAGGGAGGCTGCTGGCATTGCTATACAAAAAGGAGACGCCTAGACCAGCAATAATAGAGTTAAAGGGCGAGAATAGGCAAATATTGGATACCCAAGAGAGCGTAAACGGGGGATTTCTTAAATTCTATCAACACCTATACGAAGATACAGGTGGGGTAGAGGAAAAGGAGATAAGGGAGACATTAGAGGATATAGGGCTACCTAAACTGGGCGTGGAAGAGAGAGAGAACCCAGATGCCCCAATTACATTAGAGGAGTTTGAAGCAGTGGTTAAACAATGACCTACCAGCAAAGTCCGAGGGGCGGATGGGCTCCCCAGCGGGTTTTATAAAATATACAGGTTGGAAGTGCTTCCCCCTTTATTGACAATGTTAAATGAGGCCTTCGAAGACGGGGAGATTACCAGAATCCCCGAGAGAGGCAATAATAATCCTGCTTCTCAAACCTAATAAGCCAAGCACAGACTGCAGGTCGTATAGACCGCTCTCCATGCTAAACCAAGATAGTAAAATACTCACGGCTGTGCTGGCAAACAGACTTAGACTGGTCATAACCAAACTTATACATCCTGACCAGACTGGATATTTTCCGGGCAGAAGTGTATCCGACAACCACAGCAGGCTCCACCTCGTCATAGAACATGCAGAAGACGACGCAAATGAAGTAGCTATTGTCTCACTAGACACAGTAAAAGCCTTCGACGCTGTAAGATGGCCCTGGCTGATGGCGGCCCTGAAGGAATATGGAATGGGGCCTGGGTACTTGAAGTGGGTGAAACTGTTGTATAGCTCGCCTCTATCCAGAGTCAAAACGGGAGCGATCATTTCGGACAAATGGCAACTTAGTAGAGGTGCTAGACAAGGCTGCCCACGGTCCCCGAAGCTGTACATCCTCACACTAGAACCCCTAGCGATATATCTGCGACAACAATATAAAGAGTTAGGGGTCTACACTAAGGGGGGGGCGCACCTAATATCATTGTATGCAGACGACGTGCTGCTGTATCTGAGATATCCGCAGGAAAATCTGTAATATGTCTTAGAAGTAATGGAGCGATTTGCGTCACTCTCCGGCATAGCGGTCAACCCCGGGAAGTCGTGCATATTTCCCCTAGGGAGATGCAAAGGAATCCTGCAAGAAAATTTACCAGTTTTACAAATATTAGAAGGGAGATTAGAACGCTTAGATACTTAGTGATCGATATCTATCATGTGATAGAAGATGAACACACGTATAACACAGAAAAAGCAGTAGCAAACATCGAAAACAGCATGAGGTTCTGGGCTAAACCCCCCCTGGCAATGGTCGGGAGGGTGGCCTTGTTGAAGATGGTTGTTTTGTCTAGGCTGTTACACTTTTTTGCGAATATCCCATATATGTTGCCCAAACGCTTCATTGGTAAACTTCAGAGTTTATGTAGAGGCTTTATTTGGCACAATACCAGGAATAGGATTGCCTTATGGAAACTACAAAACACGTATGATAAAGAGGGCATACAATTGCCCAACTTCGAGATATACCATTTGGCTGGGCAGCTACAGTATGTGGCCAAGTGGCTAACTGAAGACTCAACAGCAGAGTTAAGACTGTTGAGGGCTGAATGCGCCCAGTTCTTTCTGAAAGAACTGATATGGCTGCCCAAATCAGAGCTAAAAGGGCGATCGAAGTTGCTAGAACTGGGATGGAAGACATGGCGCAAGACATGTCAGGCCATGGAGAACCCGATTCCTTGCTCCCCGCAAGTGCCGCTAGTGGCGCTGCGGGGAGTGGATGAGCAGCTAAGAAAGACGATCCGTAGACACTGGGAAACAGTGGTAATACTGTTACCCATATAGCAGGGCTGGGTTATGTGTGGCGAGATGGGAAGGCATTGGAATTTGAAACACTAATGGAAGAAACTGGAGTACACCCGGGGCAAGATATCACCTACACTAAACTGGTGAGGCGGGTAAGAGTCATGGTCTGACGAGAACTAGAAGACCAACCGGACTTGGCCATAGAGACGATATATAATATTTCGGAAGGGGGGCACGAGGTAGCCCGGATCTATGAACTGGTAATGTCCAGGGTTGGAAAGGAAGTGACCCAGCTGAGACAGGAGTGGGAGGATGCTGGGGAACCTATGCAAGACGGGCAATGGGAAAGTGCACAGAGGTACGATAAAAAAGTGTCCTGGAACACGAGACTACAACAGATCCAGCTATATGTAACCCATAGGGCATACATGACCCCTCAAAGGATCGCCCGATTTGAGAGCACAGAGACACAAACATGCCCCAGATGTGGAGAAGTGAACGCAGGGATGATACACATGTTCTGGGCATGCCCAGAGATTGGGAAATTCTGGGGTGAAGTCTCCCATCGCTTAACTGAAAAAGGAATTAAGCTAGATGTGGAATCTGTGTGGGCATGCATGGTGGGGGATTCACTAGACCACAGAACCTGAAACATGCAAGCAAACTTAAGGACTTGGCCTACATTCTGGCCAAACGCAGAATAGCTATGGGATGGAAAGCGTGCCACGAGCCCAGGTTAGAGGTGTGGTGGCATGATCTTCAGAAATGGGCTGAAGCGGAAACGGCAGTAGGTATGAAGCGGCCAACGGGGGAGGAGGACGATGAAGTGGAATCGCTGATGGCTTGCAGACAACTAGTGGCCACATTATCTGGGACTGCCCAGGCCAGTCCAAGGGAACACGACACCTCTGGGAGCACGGAAGGTAGGGTGCCCCCGGAGGAATGATAACTGAGGCCGTAGTGGGGTAGACTCCGGTTACGGGAGTGGGGGGGTAAGGGGATGGCAGTGTACATTTACGTTAAGGTATATGATGTTTGGAAGCTAATTACTTGCACTGTCGGGTGTGTTTTGGTATTTGTTTATTGTAAAAACCAATACATTTAAAAAAAAAAAAAACATTATCCCACACTGTTTTGTAACTTGGCGGCAAGGATTAGTAATAGTTTTTTTTGTTGGTATAGGCCCTTTTCAATTGACAAGATGCCACTAGCTTGCCCCCATCTTAGATTTAGGTTTAGATTAGGAGTTTTTTCTCACCCATTAATACAGTTTAATAAACACCTTTGAATTGTGATCAGCTGTGTCTGTTTTTACTGTTGCCACCATGAATTCCTAACAGTTGGCCCTCGTAGGACAAATAGTTTTCTTTTACTGGCTAGCTATTAACCTTGCTTGGAGTATGTGCTACATCATGAACCCAATCCGGACATTGCCAGATCCGCTCCAGGTTTTCAGGTTGTAATTGTTATGTACTATGGGGGTTGCAGTCTAGGATTCTCTTGTTTGACTGTAAGGTCTCTACTGACTGGCAAAGGCCTTGGCCAAAGTTTGTGGACAAGGAGGGGATGTAGAAGGGGTCTGGTAAACCACCCCCTATACCAAGGAGTACTCTAAATATTGGCACTTTTAGAACAAGGGGGAGCTATTGTAACAGAAGATGAATAACTGAGTTAAACACTGACATAGAAGTTAAGTTTTTTGGGACAGTCAACGGAAAGAAAGATGAAAAATACAAAACATTTTACCACACAAACCCGGAGTCTCCCCCTTAGTAAGGTCGCCATGATAAACTGAGCCACCAAGACACCACATAATCATGTCTGCTGCAGGGCCTCTTGCCTCTGGTTAAGGGAATAAAAGGGGTGAGGGAAATTCAGACACGTGGATAGAGAACACAAAGGCAATTTCACTGGGCATGGATGCAAAGTCTACTTTGGAAAAGATGGTTGGGCCAGCTGGCATTGGCATGATAATGCTATGTGCTCTGTACCAAGTAGCTAAGATAATGTCAACGAGAGATGGGACATCCTCGATTTCAGAACCACGGATTGGAGGGCGGACACTCAGTGCTGCGATTCTAGCTGGTGCCGAACTGCATGGGGCCTATGAATTTCAGTGCATAGGTCCAACAGGCTATCCACAATCACAGTCCCTTAAAGATGGGACAAGGGAAATAGAAGAGGGGTCAAGAATGGGATGGTATGGTATTGTTTATTTATATACCGCCTATACACAGGCAAGTGTTTCAAAGTGCTCAAGTAGGGTGGGAACACAGGGGGGAAAATAAGTCACTCAGAGCCCTTGAAAATCTGAGACAATAATAGTCTGCACAGGCATAAAATACATTTAACAGAATGGGATATAGCAAATAGGCCTGACCACGATCCTGATATTATAACAGTACAATTGGGGAGAAACAGACAGACAATCTTCAGGCATGGTGCGTACAGATCATGCAAGTGCACAGAGGGTCAAAGGCAGAGGAGGATCCCGTGCACCCGGTCGGATCCCCTTCCTTTATAGAAAAGAATCCTGTAACTCTCGTCAGGGCAACAGATCATTCATTGTTATTGTTTTGTTCCCAAATTGTCAGTGTCTGCTGTAATCAATGTATCTAATCACATTGAGTCCAGTAGATATCAGCAAAGGAACAAGATTTGACATGCATTTTTTATGGAAAAGATCTCTCTTCAAGGTTTTGAAATATTTTCAATGATGAACAATATCCTTTCTTCAACTAAGATGCCACCACATTTTATTTTGTAGAAAGAGCATATACATTTGGGGATCGGGCCCCTCCATATCATGCAACAGTGAGTAAGCGGACAGGTCTAACCTCAGTCTGTACAAGATCTCATTATTGGGCATCTCAATGACTGAACTGTTTTTTTTTAAGGCTTTAACATACCAGAAACCAGATGGTAACTTGTGTAGTGCTTTTTTAACATAGAGGTAACGATTTTTTGATGCAGCGTGATCTCCTTTGACCGGTAGAACGTCACCGTCCAAACCAAGCTCAGACACCTAAGAAAGTGGATATTACATAATGTTAAACAACTGGGAGAACTTATTACAATTTCTAAAAGTAGTTGTGCCAGGGAAGGAAAGAATGAAGGTCAAGCACATATTTATATGTCTTGTGGAAATGTCACTCCAAACATGCAACACACTACAATCCTTCAGTTTAAATTATACACTTTTATTGAGAGTTTTCAAAACACATACCATTCATGGTGAAATAAGATTGTTGAATTACATATAAATGCAGTACACATGCATATTCATGAGTTAAAATTAATCACATGATTTCATACAGAGCTCAGGAAATTTGCAAGGATATAGGCAAAGTGAATATGTCACAACTGAGAAAAAATCATGGATTCGAATAATATAATCTGCAAATACTACTGCCTATCTTGGTCAGATGATGAACAATATTTTTCAAGATTAGACTGTAGAGATGCAAACTATCCAAGTACCAAATATTTGGGAAGACCATGAGGTAATGAGAAACACTCATGTCACTGATACACATCGGTCTTTGAGGGAATGGACATACTGTAGAATTGAAACAAACAAAAGAGGAAAAGAAATGGTAAAAGGAAAGGAAACAGTGGGTTGAGCTGGGGTTAGAGCTCCAAGAATCTAAACTCAAACTATGAAACTATAGACTCTTGACCATAGAAGACATAGGTGGCTAGTCCAATCTAACTGTATGGTGGGATACCGGTAAAAGGCTATATATGCCAGAAAGACTCAAGGAAGCTTAAGTGTTTTAATTGTCTACTAGACTTGAAAGCAAGTGATTGTGGGTCTAGCACAGTGAATAATAAGTATGTTAACAGTAAGGTTCAGATTAGTTGCAACTATTCATGTTCATTAGAGGCACATCAGTTCTCCTTTGTAACAAACTCACACTACAAAGGTGATTCCACAATTCCCAATGTAGTAAATTAGTTAGATCTTTCCATCTTGAAAGGATGCAATTATACCCAATGGCGATAATCAGGTCGATTAGCTGACACCTAAACTTTACAACCCAGTAGTGTGAATTTATTTTAATTTTATTTTATTGTGCATTTGTAATGCGCTTATGCAACAAGTTAATTCTGTTTCAAAGCGCCCACAGGACAACAGCGAAGGGACATGGGAATGAAGAACGAACAAATAGAACAATGAAAGATAGAGGCGAGCCTACTGGGGCTTGTGAGCATTGAGAATGTGCAAGTGCAGAGGGATGAGGGAATGGGAGTGGGATAAATGTTAGGTGTATCAAGAGGGAAGTGCTAGGGAGTGAGCAGCTGTAAGTGCGTAGGTGGAGTCAAAAGTGCAGGCCTGCGGTGACATAGGCCAGAGGGTGCCAAGGCAAACTGCTGGGAGGGTTGGAGGTTGTAGGCGATTGGGTGCATACGGCCAGGACCCGGGAGGACACATATGGGCCCTTGTCACCAATCTCAGCAACTGTGGGATTTAACAGAGGAGGGAGGAAGGAGAGGAGGAGGTAGAAAGGTAAGTCTTGAGGAGCTTCCAGAATTTGAGGTGATTCGGCTCAAGACGAAGAGGAAGGCGCAGGCGGAGGCTATTACATAGGGGGGAGGTTATTCCATAGCAAGGAGCCTGTTGAAGAAAGAGATCGGCCACCAGCTTGCTGTTTAGCAAAGCGCTCAACACACAGAGTGTTTGTGCTGCAGGAACGTAAAGATCTGGAGGGAGAGTATTTAGTGAGAACAAGTTGTAGGTAGCATGGTCCCCGGCCCCAGAGAGCCTTGTGGATAATGCAGAGGGATTTGAATTTGATCCGTGCAGCAACCGGGAGCCAGTGGAGAGTTTTTAATGCTGGAGAGATGCGGCCCCTGGGCTTGAGGCCAAGGATAAGTCTTGTAGCCCTATTATGTATTAGCTGGAAGGTCCTAGTGAAGAAGAGGGAAGATCAACGAAAAGGCTATTGTAGTAGTCTAGCCTAGAGAGACGCAGAGCTCTATAGACATTGAGCTTTGGAGGGCTTGGGGGGGAGGTGAGCAAAGGAAGAATTCCTGTCAGGAGGGGGAGTTGAAAGTGGGACTTCTTGGCAAGGTCCTGAATGTGAGAGATGAAGGAAAGAGAGGAGTCGAAGATGACTCCAAGGTTTCTGGCTTCAAATGAAGGAGAAGGGGAGAGCCCATAGAAGATGGGCAGAGTGAGGGACAGAAAGAGGGAGCAGGAGTCTCGATAGGAAGGGTCTCAGTTTTGCTGACGTTGTGGCAGAGATCATTGGAAGTACACGAGGACTGGGTGGCAGATAGGCAGTCTGGAATGTTGGAGGACGTAAGAAGAGGATGAGAGGGATGTTAGGCAAGAATGGATGTAAAAACCCTGTGGGAGATTACACAACCCTTGTCCTCTTAGTATTAGGTAACCCACCTATTGGTATAAGTCTGTACTACACAAGTTGGTAGTGTCACTGAGCAGTCAGACTTATCTCAAGAGGGGTAAATGTGAGCTGCAGAGCTATAGCAGTGAAATTCACCAATACAAGTATCCAAATAACACTTACACTCAAGGTTTTTAGTTCAAATAATTATTTATTTAAATCATTTTAAATAAGCATTCTTTAAAAAGGGCAATATATGTAGCAATCAAACACACTTTAAAATACTTTCTCAGATTCAACACAAAACAAGTAGCTACTCTTTAGAGATGCTTCATACACACTTCCTACACCCTGAGGTGACTTCATTAACTAGGACAGTAATGGTATTTATATATCCCTTGTACACTTTGTAGATTCTGAGATTTATAGAAAGGAAAGGTTAAAGGAATGAAAAGGGTTAAAGAGGTTTGCAGAGCATGTGAGCACTTTAAATCTTCCAATGAAGTCTAGATAAAAACCTTTCCCACAATATTAGCTTAAAACCAATGCATCACCTATGAGGGATAGTAAGAATCAAAGTCAATTGGAGCAAAGTCTGTGGAGCGGAGGCACCTCTTAGATAGTAAAAGTCTTGCACAAGGTTAGAGAGTGTGTTGAAGAAATATCACTGTAGGGGCACAAGCTGTTACACTTGTGAAAGTCAGAGCCGAAATCCACTCTAGAAAAGCAGCTACTGCAAGTCTCAACTGAGAAGAGCAAGCTACAGACACTGAGATAAGTAGGGGTGTACCGAACTTCGGCTTCAAGTAAGTATTCGGCCGAATTCCGGCTGAAAAAAAGCTATTCAGCTCCGGCCGAACAGTTTCTTGCTATTCAGCTCTTCCCGAATACTTTGACATTCTCATTTGAAAACAATGCAACATGAACTGAGAAAGGCAAATGTAGACTTCAGTTTGCAAAACTTAATAGAATTAGACTAGACAAATTGCTATCACAAGCTGAAAATATCTTATATTGTAATCTGCACTTTAGGGCATGTTTTGTTACAGATTCTCAGATAAAAAAAGAAGGTGCTCATCTTTTATACTTAGCCTGCAACAATACAGGAACATCTTTTCTTTTGGCAAATGTTTATATGCAATATGCACTTTTTTCAGTTGGAAAAAACAAACTGAAAGAAATGTGCATAGATACTTTCAGTTCCTGTCATGTCACTTCCCATTGCATACGTCATAGTCCCCCCTTTTCTTTTTTAAGGACTTGAGTCCTGAGTTTAACATTATCCGATATTTTATCAGGAAATTATAAGTTGCATATGTTTGTGTATTGGTGAGAAAGAGTGGCTAGGCTAAGTGAAAAGTGAGCAGCATTTGGGTGGGGTGAATAGTTGTGAGATGGAGTTCACGCTTTTCAGATTTCCTTTTGACTTGTGTCCTGCATTAGCCAACATGGACCATTTTATACATTTCTATGTGATCTGCAAAAAAGTTTTGAAACCCGACCACATCGACTTTGCAACTGGATAGAGAATGCAATGCATCTGGTTCACAAAGGCAGTCCTTTTGCATTTGTGAAGTCTCCTACTTTAACTGGTACTGAATATGCAACAATCTTCTCTACATTTGGTCCCTTCATTTTGGTTAAATCTGCTTTATTTATGGCTTTTATACTTTAAATAAAGATGCTACATTAATTACAATGAAGGGAAATAAAAGTATATAATGCATTTAAAATGGTGCTTTATTTGTTTTTTAATAAGTGTGTTTTTTGAAGTTTGGAACATGATTGATTAAATAAAGAAATTATTTGGCTTCGTATTCGGCTTCGGTCGAATAGTTGACAAACTATTTGGTATTCGGCCGAATACTAAATATGCTATTCGGTATAGCCCTAGAGTTAAGTACCCCAAGTCAGAACAGTACCTTTGGTTAGAAGAAGAGGGTCCAGCTAGCTTCTGTCTGGTTGCAGTGATGCAGATCCTGTGTTTCTGGGCCTCAGTCATGGGGACAAGAGGGAGGACGTCTAGAGACACCTGCGGCAGAAATTCGATGGTCGGCGGCAGCTACCGGCTCTTTTTAGATCAGCGACACTTTGTGGTTTCAGCGCTCGGTAAACAGCACCATCGCGGATCTTGGACATCGGTTGGGCTTCCTTCACTCCTTGAGTCCTGCACTCTGGCGAGGTGACTCAAGCTACGGTTGTCCTGGTTCTGGAGGGTCCTGGGAGACTCCTGGAGCTTTTGGCCAGCTTACAGACGTTCCACTCGACTACGGATTTCTCGACCCCTGGCACTCGGTTCCTGCAACAGCAAAGAAGTAGAGCCAGTTGGGGAAGGTCTTCCAGCAAAGTTCGTCTCTGGGTTAGTTTGTCCCACTAACCCAAGGGAAGACGGTGTCCCTTGCTGAGCTTCTCTTGTCGATTAGAAAAAGGAGTTTCAGCACAGCAGCAGGGCTTCACCGGGCAGTTCAATGATCCAGGAGGATGCAGCAAGCTTCGTTCACGGTTTCTTCGTCAGGATGCCCAGTGGTCGACTGTCTTCAGTCCCAAAACCCTTGCCTTTTAAGCAGGTTTCTCCCATTCATGCACAACCTAGCTGTCACTCACACAGCAGGGCGACTGAGTCCAGCTGGGCCCTCTATACTGTATTGTCCCCATGGGACAATAAAAGTTTGTGTTGTTACCCCTTGCTCTCGTCCCCCGATGGTGTGGGTCTGTGGTTCCAGGCCAATGGCCATGACAGTGCCCACTCCGAGATATCTTGGGTACCATGGAGTCGTTTTATGAGGATGGAGTGGTTGACCGTATCGAATGCAGAGGTGAGATCAAGTAGAATGAGAACAGCTGGAGAGATGGAATCAAGAGATGAGAGCAGCTCCTCACGGGTGTTCAGAAGAGCAGTTTTCGTACCTCTGGATGCTCTGAATACAGATTGGTTGTTGTGGAGGCAACCAACTAGTTCAGTGTGCTGGGTCAGTTGGGGGAAGACCAGCTTCTCCAGGAGTTTCCCAAGCAAGGGGGTGATAGATATGGGGCAGTAGTTGGCTGGCCAAGTTGGGTCAGCAGAAGGTTTTTTCAGGAGAGGGCACACAAGGGAGTGCTTGAGGGAGGAGGGGAAAGATCCAGTAGCAAAGGAGTGGTTGTAGAAATCAGCGAGAGCAGGGGCAAGGGAGCCAATATTGTCCTTAATGGTTCTGGAGGAGTAGGGGGAAACCTGTTGGAGGAGACCTTCATGGAACAGACAACTCTGGTGACCTCCTCAGGTGTGATAGGAGAGAAGGAGGAAGGGGGCCAGAGTAGGCAAGCAGATGGGTGAAGGTGAGGGGGACACAAGGGTACTCAGTATGTCCTGAGTTTTTGCAGTGAAGTGTGTGGCCAGTGCGCTGCAAAGGGCCTGGGAGGGAAGAGGTGAGAAGGAGCCTGCAGAGAGATTGGCTAGCAGATTTTAAAGAGTTCAGCCATTTTGCTGGATGCACTAGAGACACAGGCCTGGATGTGGGCTCTTTTCTTGGTGCGGATGGCAAGTCTGTATTGCCTTTTAAGCAGGCAACAGGCCAGTTTGTCAGAAGGTGAGCCTGAGTTCTGCCACTTCCGTTCCACAGCTTTGCACTTGCGTTTCAGGGCTGCAAGTTCAGAGTCGTACCACGTGTTATGCTTAGAGGCATGTTTCAGGCGGATCCTTATGACTGGGGCAAGAATGCCAAGGGTATTAGTAATAGCAAGATGGAGGTTGCTTATAGCGGAGTTAGAGGTAGAGTCTAAAGTGTGGAGAGGGGTGGCTGAATGTAGATGCAAAGGCAGCAAGTGACACTTTTTTCATCAGACGGATATTCGTGAACGAGGTTGGCATTGCTGAGGGCGGTGGGGTCAGACGGCCGAGAGGACCCAGGTGCAAGGAGAGGGGAGAGTGGTCTGACCAAGAGAGTGGGGAGGTCAGTGGGGAGGAGAGTGAAAGACCAGGGTGATGAAGGCATCCAGAGTGTGTCCAGCCGAGTTGGTAGGACCAGAAGGGAGAATGGAGAGTGAGAGTGTGGTGCAGAGGTCATGGAAGAGAGTGGAGGCAATGGTCAGTGAGGAGGTGGGAGAGATGAACAACTTGCAAACCAGGCTCTCGAAGGAGGAGTAAGGTTGTGTGTGGGTATGAGGGAAGAAGGACCCACTCAGGGAACGTAAAAGCAACCCCACTGCCTGCACGGTCAGGACGAGGCTTGGATATTATCTTATAGCCATCAGGGAGAAGGGAGTCAAAAGCAGTGACTGAACTTGAACCACGTATCAGTAAGAGCAAGAATATCGGGGTCAAGGTTTTCAAGGAGGAGGCAGGTGTCGGAGGAGAGTTTGATGGCAGAATGAACATTAAGCGTGGCAAGATGCAGGCGATCTCTACTGACAAAATGTTTGCGACAAGGGGTACAGGGATGTGGTACACCATTTGGGAGCGGCGGGGGGGCAGAGGGAGAGGAAGAAGGAGTTGCAGGAGTGGGGAGGAAGTTAATGAGGCATGGCAAGCACCGGTCAAAGAGGAGGAGGCTGGGTTGAGGACCCTGAACCAAGATAGTGCCATTGTGATAGACATTAATGATACAACTGGATGATGCGAAGCCAGCCAACAGGACTTCTGATTTTTTTCCACCATTAACGGGTGAGCATGTAAGAGGAGGGAGAGTAGAGATGAGGAGTCCATAGATCTGGAGAGGGGACATAGAAAAGGATGTCAGTAAAGATCTGTGTGATGGTTTGCAATGATCCCCCACTGAAAGAAGATATTTGGGAATCAGCGTGTCCGGAGAAAAAGCCTCCCTTTATGCTGAAAATCATGAACACCTATTGAGTAGTATATCCACCAAACTTCGCCTATGGACAAAACTCCCTATCTCACTTATTGGTCGAGTGGCCATACTGAAAATGGTAATTCTACCGAAACTACTATATATATATATATTTACTAACATACCGGTGTGGCCGGGTGCACATTTTTTCGCAGCCCTCCGATCTTTAGTGGTAGAGTTTGTGTGGGGTGGGGGAGCGGCCAGAATGAAGTGGGAAAAAATGGTGGGGCCATACAATAAAGGGGGCATAGCAGCCCCAGACTTTGAGCTATACTACCTGGTGGCGCAGGCCCAGTTTGTTAGATACTGGTATGATGAACTGAACACTTCACCTCACGTTGGTATTGAAAAACACGCAACACGCCCAACCGACCTACGCTCCATAATTTTTAAAGTTAAGCATAAGGATGATTGCCCATTCGACCCAGTCAGCACAACAGTACATGCATGGTCTAGACTTTTTCGTAGGCTTCAATTAGAGACTCCTTATTACTCGGAAGCACCCTTCTGGAAGTTCCCCAGCATAGCACCATCTTATGACCCTGATGTCCGGACAACCTGGGACCCAGAGGGGGAATTCAAAATTAAAGATATCTACCCCTATGGCAAAATCATAACATTAGAGGAATTTAAGGTTGGGATGGGGTTGGTTCAGCTGAAAATACTACAATATCCTAGGATGCGAATGGCCTTTAAAGCCAGATGGGCTCTATTCCGCGACGAGCCCCCCCCACACCCATGCCTCACGGCTTTGTCCACCCAGGCGGGAGTTAGTGTCTCTGGGCTCTACGCAGTCGTGCAGGCAAACATACCAACGACAAACAAGATTAAAGTCTCTTGGGAAACCGATCTGGAAACCACCATATCAGACAAGGCATGAGAAAGATATTGTGATCTAACCAAAAGGGTGTCCATTAATGCAGGCCTCCACCTGATCCAATTTAAGGTATTAAATAAGTTACACTACACACCCGAGAAGATAGCTAAATTTACACGAGACGGACCTGACAGCTGCCAGAAATGCGGGAGCGAACATGCTGACCCATTCCATATGTACTGGAGCTGCCCACCCATACACAGGTTCTGGGGAGAAGTAGCGTCCATCCTAGTAGAAATTACACAAGTCCCAGCAGACCTAACGCCCCAAAAATACCTATTTGGGGACATTGGGAAGATTTCAGAAGTGACCAGACGACTATTTAATGTTGCGTGCATAGTGGCTAAAAAATGTATATTACAGCAATGGAAGAGTACACACGCGCCACGCATCAATCACTTTCTCAAAGAACTGTCATATGTCAATGAATGTGAGGAACAGTATGTAATATCATTCCCCGGGTCATGCAAGCCTAAAGACATCTGGGCTCCGTTCAGAGCATACTTGTCGAATTGGGGTCAGCTGGTAGCAGCCCGGCTGGACCTGGAAATGAACTGGCTGTGTAGACTTTATATGTTTTACTGTGTTTCAATACTTGTTAACCAAATTATTCAACTGTATGGAATGTTATGTTGATGAAGCGACGTGTACCACCATCAATCAATAAATAAAGTTTAAAATAAAAAAAGGTCTGTCTGGAAGTTGCACTGACATAGGTGTCTGCGATGGGTAGGCTAGGGTTGGTGGTGAAGATATTTTTTTAAGCTTTTTCTTCTAGACTTTGTGAGAGAGCGAGAATAGGTGATAATATAGCAGTTAGAAAAGATAGGGGCAATGGGGAGTGCCATAGTTATGGAGGAAAGAGGAGTGGCTGCACAGCACGAGCACAAACTCACCAGATGGCCTAGTAGCCAAGGGAAGCAAGAAGCAGATGCACTAGCATAGCAATCACATTACACAAAACGTATGTAGGGCACCCTAATTCAATATTGATGTAAGGCACTCTAAACACACAAAACGAAATTAGCAGCACAGGTGGAGGGTGCATGAAGGAACATGCCAGAGTGTCAGAGATGTTATAAACCACACACAACAGGCATCAAATTCTCAGAAGGGATATATGTGATATAGTGAGGAATAAGTCAGATTAAGTAGGGCAAGAAAGAAAAAGTGGTGTAGGCACACCTTGGTTCAGCAGTTGTTAGAATTAGTGGAGAGGCATTTCCAATAAATCAGTCATCGCTTGCTGGTATTTTGCAGGGCACTTTGCGTTTCAGGGGCCCAAGTTCATGTAATGAGAGGCTGACAACCTGGATAATAAGGTGCCCTCCAAGGCCTCACCAGCCCAGACAGGCTCAGACAGGGGCCTAAGTGGTGGGCCTTGGGCAGGGGGCCGGTTTAGCGTGCCGGCACCCTGATTAGCACAAGTCACACTAGCAGGCCAATCACTGGCCAGGAAAAGCTGGCTGGTGCAGAGGGGACAAAGGGAAGTGCAGTCCGCCATCTTGGAGCAATGCTCAGCTCCACAAAGTGTAGTAGCCCTCCAGGGCTACAAAGGTGTAGAATGCAGAAGAATTTATGTTTTCTGTAGAAATAGCTCAGCAGGCCTTTTTTTCCCAAAATGTTTTTAAAAATAAATTTGTAGAAATGCCAGAGGAGCAGAAAGGAGGTCCCCAAGTCCAGGAAAAGGCTTATCACCAGTGTGGCGGTCGC
Source organism: Ambystoma mexicanum (assembly GCF_040938575.1). NCBI lineage: Eukaryota > Metazoa > Chordata > Amphibia > Caudata > Ambystomatidae > Ambystoma > Ambystoma mexicanum. The sequence goes on from NC_090921.1 coordinate 1,492,916,896, forward strand.
TCCAGTGATGATGCCTCAGTGTCAGCAGACTGGTGGAGGTGCAGGCTCACACGATGCCTGTGGAAAATGGGCTCACATTCTCAAGTTAGCAGAAGACTATGAAACAAGACATTGTGAGTGTGAGAGACAATGGTGGCCTGATGACAGGGACCCTCTGGAGGATAAAATATAAAGATTGGGTAACATTCTGCAGACCTATGAGTTTTAGACAAATTCAACTCAGGCATCCTCTTCCAATTGGATCTAATTAATGTTAGCAGTGAGACAAGAGCAATGACCCCCTAAAGGCTTCTAGAATTCTGAGGCTTTGAGAAGACTTGAGGCAACATTGATCTTCTGAATCACAGATATCTCAAATGTGGGAGTGACAAGATCTGAGGATTTGGAGAAATCTGTTAAAATAGAATTGCTTTGAATTAAAGGAGATTAGAGATCACGTAGGCATAGGATTTACTCATTTAAAAATATACAGCACTTGAGGGGCGTTGCCGACTGGTGAGCAATGAGGACGTGAATCCCTGTGAGCTCCCATGGCCGCCAGCGACATCCTGAGATATCATCCTGTTTTCTGTGGCGGATAATGAAAGAATACTCATGAAGGAATCCCAGATACACTAATCAAGAAAATAACCAAGTGCAACCTCTATCTTTTTTCCGGGGTGGGGTACATGTAGTGTTGACAGGTGTGATAGAGACTATTCTCTGACAAAGTAGAGTGCTCCAAAGGTACTCTGGTGAACTAAACGTTCTTGTTTTTAAAAAGGTATTTAATCTCTTCATCAAAAATGGTTAAAAGCAACATACAGATTATACAATAACAACACAGTACAAAGAGTATCATGTATTACATCAATAAATGTTGGCGACAGAAGTAAATGTGTGCACTCTTAAGGTAGTCAATTTGAAACGTATACTGTTGGTTGGTTCCTATCAAATAATTGTTCGACTGTTTCCTGGTTTCTTATTAAACCTCTAGTTTTTCTTTAGTCTTCTTGTATTAATACAGAAGGTCATTGGCTTGACATGTTTCTATTCATTAATCTTGTCGATAGTGAACATTCACATGATCGCCTTCAAGTGGTTAGTCTTGCAATACTTTCAACTTCACAAGGTTTGGATAGACATTTCCTAGACTCTTTGTCTGTCGGGGTAAAAACAAACATAATATAGTATCAGCTTTTTTGTGCTGTTACTCTATTGTAGTTCTTCATTTGACCTTTAAATCAATGCTATAGGTTAGTTACCTGGTTTTGGTTTTGTGGGGGCGTGCAATATTTGTAGTTATCGTAGTGAAGACTTGTCAGTAGTCTTACTTCTTGCAATTCTGCAAAAAGAAAAAGCATTTTCATATTGCTTTTTAATCGCCATATCCATTATAGTGCCTTTTTCTCTCTACCTTCACTCTTTTGTAGACTCATTTATGTTTGGGATAATTTGGTTACTAAAACCCACCTTATAGTAGTGTCTTTTTAGGTGTCTTATTGGTACCCACTTGTCCGGTATTCCGCTTTTTCAGTGTACCGGTTTCTTATTCTTAGCTCTGTAAAATAATGGGGACTCATGGTACTCTGTCTATATTGTAATGATGTTTGACATTTCCGGTAATTCAAAATGATAGTCTGGTGAAAATAGACTCTCACTGACCTTTTTTCCCCCCCTTATTCGTTTTGGGGTTTTCTTAATTTCTTATTCCTTTTGACTTTCCATCGGGTTCTGGGTTATTCTTTGCTCTCGATTTCTAGAAATCCCTGTTGGGTGACAGAAAGTGTTTTTTAGTTTCATGTGACGCATTGCGTTAGAGTTCGCTTGTCTGTATCTTGGTACCATTATTTTCGTAACTGTACCTTAGTCTGGCTATCAGATGTTGCAGGTTTTTGTCTTTTTTGGATTTCCAGCGGGGGTGGTCCGTCTTATTATCTTTACTCTGGCACGTTCTGTCGTGGTTGCAGGTTGGTCGGGTACCGTGCTGTGCTGAGGTTCACCTTATCCTGGTTGAAGACTGAATACATCTAGTTGTCATGGTGATGTAGATTCTTGCTGTGGCTTGGAATTGAGTCCGTTCTCGTTGTTAGTTTTGCGGTGATTAGGAATTAGCATCTTTTCATGGTGTAGGTCTCTTATTGTATAATGGCTGTAGTTTAAGATTCCAGGGTGCAAATCCTTATTGTGCACTGATGTTAGTTATCATAACAGTTTTTTTTTAACTATTATATTACTCGCACGTAATATTCAAGCGTGATTTCTTGCTCATTTCTTCTTTATTAAACGCCACGCACAGTGGCGTTATAATTTAAGTAGTGGCTGTCGGAATGTACTGGGTTGTTACGTAATCAGAATCAGGGACTGACATATTTATGAATTATAGTATCAACTGTTGCACTTAAGCTTGGTCACTGACCTCTCCTCATCAGTCATAGGTACTTGTTGGTTTGTGGTTGTGGGCATCAATTTTTTATTTTATGCCACTCAATAGCCTCGTTAAGGCCTTTGGAGTCACTTTGCATTCTGTATATAATTTCTTGTTCTTTCTTAAACAGTCTCTTCTTTTTGTAGTAGATTGTTCCCTTTTATTACTTGTAGGTAGTATGGTCCATGTAAAGTCTTCATAACCATTGTTCTTTGCTATTAAGTGTTTTACCATTGGCGCTTGCTCTATTCTGTTTTTGAGGCAACTGCGATGTTCCATGATGCATGTTTTTACTTTTCTGTTGGTTTTACCCAAATAGGGTAGGCCACATGGGCATTTGATGAGGTATATCGCATGGTCTGTGTTGCAAGTACAAAAGTATTTTCTTCCCATTTTTTTATTAGTACCTATGTCAATTTCTTTGCTTCTATTGGTGAGTTTGTAGACCCCATATTTACCACATGGGAAGGGCCCGACTGCGGGGTTCAGACCCCATTGTGAGGTGATGCATGGGGTCTCGATGGGTTTATTTTTCAATTTGCTGCAGCTGACTCTGTTTCCAATTGAGTGTCATGATCCCAGTATATTGAGCACTGTTCCCATTCAGGCATGCAGGAGAAGCAAGGGACATCACATCAGTCAGCAGGTCAAAAGTGGGTACAAGCCTAGCACAAATGGCATTTGTACCATTCATAGCATGTACTCCCATAGTCTCTCATAGTGCTTACAGTGGTCTTATACACTAAACATGGCCACCGCAAGGTCCATAGATAACTTACAGCACACTCCATACCAATTGCAGAGGGAGCTACTTAAGCCCCGCCTCCGCTGAAGCGCTCGCTTTTGCATTTGTTCCGGTGACAGCTGGTAACGCTACTGGCATCTCTCCTCAAAGAATCTGTCAAAGGAGAAAAAACAGAGACATTAGTTTTCACAGAAAAACAACAGAATTCCATAGTTATAGATAAGACTCACCGAACTGAAGAATTTGCGAAGCGTTTCTTCAGTCAGCTGTATTGTTTCGTAGCCGCAGCATCTTCTGTCAGAAGTTCTCTCACAGACGCAGTAGCTTCAAGCAGCAGTCTTCGTTCACGGTCGCAGTACCTTCATTCAGATGTTTCCTCAGCAGTCTCTGCATCTTCCGAAGGTATTTCTTCCTCAGCTTTCCGAAAACCTGCAAACAATAAGGTATTTCATTAACGAACAAACTTAATAGAAATAAGAAAGAAGAAGTTTATATAAGTTACGTACCTGAAGTTTCTTCAAGTTTTCACCACTTAGTTATTACCACGCACTTCTCTGAAGGCGGCAATTACTCTGTATAGATGAACTTACGTTTGTTAAATGTTTCTTCATTCCGAGTAACGTCGCAGTCATTCCGCAGCCATTATCCTTTCCGAATTCAGAGAACCTGCAAGAATAAGAGAAAATATTAGAAAGAGATCTCTCCAACGTAGAACTATTCAAAATATAACAAACTGTAGTATTTTCTCCAAATACTTACCCAAGACAAGACATTATAAAGACGAACAAGTTACTTTCTTACCTGGTAACGTTCTTTCGATGGGATGGTCCGACGACGTATTCCATATCTATGACATGTAATCACCACAGCTGTGCTGCTTCGGAAACTTTTCGGCGTCTGCGTCCTGCGTCGATGACGTCGATGCGCCGTCGTCGAGGACCTCCTCCGACGTCCGACGTCATCCGATGTGATAAGTAAGACGCACGACGCCCATAGCCTCAGTTGGAGTTTTTTCCCCCAGAACGTGTGACATAAGTCAACTGCCAGTCAGACACAAAGCCTTGCGGAACGTAAGCTGCAATCGCAAAAGAAATTCTGCAGCGGGGAAGGCAGGGCGGGAGCGATATGGAATACGTCGTCGGACCATCCCATCGAAAGAACGTTACCAGGTAAGAAAGTAACTTGTTCTTCGAGGGGATTGGGTCCTCTGACGTATTCCATATCTATGACAGACTCCCAAAGCAGTACCAAAGCAAGGAGGAGGGAAAGAATTTAGAATCAAAATTTAGAATAGCCAATCAAATAGCAGAGCAAAGGACCGCCTTGCCAAAGGCCAGATCCTGTGCTCGGATGGAATCGAGGGAATAGTGACGTACAAATGTATGTACTGAAGCCCAGGTGGCTGCATCACAGATGTTGCGAATAAGAACACCCCTCTGCAGGGCAGTAGACGCAGCCATACCCCTGGTAGAATGGGCCCGCAAGCCAGCCGGTGGGTCCTTACCCGCCAAGCGGTAGCACTCCGAAATGGCCAAAATAATCCAGCGAGACAAAGTCTGTTTCGTCACAGCTTGCCCCAAACGCTTTCCAGCATAACCAATAAAGAGTTGATCATCCACTCTGACCCGGGACATGCGTGAAACATAAAAGCTTAAAGCTCTCCTAGGATCAAGCCTATGGAGCCTCTCCTCTTCCTTACCAGGATGCGGAGGAGGATAGAATGCCGGAAGAACAACCTTCTGGGCCAAATGAAATTCCGTCACTACCTTCGGAAGAAAAGAAGGACGAACTCTAAGGACAACCCTGTCCTTGTGAAATACAGTGAAGGGAGGCTTAACTGAAAGTGCCTGTAACTCACTTACTCTGCAAGCTGAAGTAACCACAACTAAAAACACAGTTTTCAGAGTTAACAGCCTCAAAGGGCAAGAATGTAAAGGCTCAAACGGAGCACCCATAAGAAACTTAAGAACAAGGTTTAAATCCCAACCGGGCACCAGGAAAGGTGACGGAGGGAACACATTAGTGAGCCCTTTCAGGAACTGTGAAATCAAAGGGATTTTAAAGTAAGAACACTCTTCAGACGAGCGCTTAAAGATGGACAGCGCCGCCAGGTAACCCTTAACGGTACCCACTTGCAAGCCCCTGTGGGCCAAAGAAAGTAAAAAGGACAGAACCATGGGGATGTCACATGCAAAAGGATCCACATTCTGAACTCTGCACCAGTCGCAGAACTTACGCCAACGGCAACGGTACAGAGACTTTGTTGCTGGCCGTCGGGCCGAAAGCAACACCTCCATCACGTCCTCAGAGAGGTCCCAATCCTTATACCTCAACCTTTCAGAAGCCAAGCGTGAAGGTTGAGGGATCTGACCTCTGGATGGAGAACCTGACCCCCCTCCCGTGAGAGCAGATCGTCTCGGTAGGGAAGACGACGTGGAGGGCAGATGGACAAGTCGAGAAGGTCCGGGTACCACGTCCTCCGAGCCCACGGCGGAGCAATGAGGATCATCCGGGAACCGAACTTCCGTAACCTCCGCAGCACTTGCGGGATGACGGGGACTGGAGGAAACGCGTACAGCAGCGGGAAGGACCACTCCACCACGAACGCGTCTCCTAAGGCTCCTTTTGGAGGAAATTCCCGCGAGCAAAACCATTCGCACTTCCGGTTGACACTGGAGGTGAAGAGATCCACTTGAGGGGTCCCCCAAAGGGCGAAGATCTCCAGGAGAATCTCCTGAGCCAACTCCCACTCATGAGAGATCGCGCTCTGCCTGCTCAGAGCGTCCGCCGTCACGTTTTCGGCTCCGGCCAGATGAACTGCCGAGATCGAAACTTCCTGCTGGATGGCCCAGAACTCGAGCTGCATCGCCTCCCTGCACAGAGGAAGTGACCCTGCCCCCCCTTTTTGTTGAGGTAGTGCATGGCCACTGTGTTGTCCGTCAGGATCAGGACATTCTTCCCTCGCACAGACGGCAGAAAAGCCTTCAGGGCTAGCCTGACGGCCCTCAGCTCCAACAGATTGATATGGAGTCTGGACTCCGACGGAGACCAACGACCGCTGACTGTCAGCCCGTTGGCATGAGGCTCCTTTTGGAGGAAATTCCCGCGAGCAAAACCATTCGCACTTCCGGTTGACACTGGAGGCGAAGAGATCCACTTGAGGGGTCCCCCAAAGGGCGAAGATCTCCAGGAGAATCTCCTGAGCCAACTCCCACTCGTGAGAGATCGCGCTCTGCCTGCTCAGAGCATCCGCCGTCACGTTTTCGGCTCCGGCCAGATGAACTGCCGAGATCGAAACTTCCTGCTGGATGGCCCAGAACTCGAGCTGCATCGCCTCCCTGCACAGAGGAAGTGACCCTGCCCCCCCCTTTTTGTTGAGGTAGTGCATGGCCACTGTGTTGTCCGTCAGGACCAGGACATTCTTCCCTCGCACAGATGGCAGAAAAGCCTTCAGGGCTAGCCTGACGACCCTCAGCTCCAACAGATTGATATGGAGTCTGGACTCCGACGGAGACCAACGACCGCTGACTGTCAGCCCGTTGGCATGAGCTCCCCATCCCGTGAGGGATGCATCCGTCACGATCGTCACCTCCGGCCAGGGAAGCCAAAATGGAGCCCCCCTCATCAAGTTGCCTTCGACGGCCCACCACAGAAGGTCCCGGGCGACCGAGGACGGCACCTGAATCGAGTCCGACATCCTGCCGGATGACTGCGACCATCGCGTCTTGAGTGCCCACTGCAAAGATCTCATCCGCAGGCGAGCCTCTGGCACCAGAAGAATGCAGGATGTCATGATGCCGAGCAACCTCAAGAACTCGAACGCTGGGAGCGTCCGGGAATGCTGAAACTTGTGCACCATCTGCTGAATGTGAAGAGCCCTCACCTGGGGAGGAAAACACAGCCCCAGGGAAGTGTGGAGCACTGCTCCGATGTACTGGAGCCGCTGTGTTGGCGTCAAATGGGACTTCTTTAAATTGAGGGAGAAGCCCAGCCTGTGAAGGGAGCGACAGGTGACCGACAGATGATCCAGGACTTGCTCGGGAGAGCTCCCCCTGATCAACCAATCGTCAAGGTAGGGGTAGACGTGAATCCCCCCTTGCCTGAGATGCGCTGCCACCACCACCATGAGCTTGGTGAAAACCCTCGGGGCGGAGGTCAATCCGAACGGCAGGACCCGAAACAAAGTGCGAGTCGCCAACCGTGAACCTCAGGTACTTCTTGTGCTTGGGATGGATCGGCACATGGAAGTAAGCATCCTTGAGGTCGAGTGACACCAACCAGTCCTGAAGCTGAAGGGCCTGGAGGACTTGAGAGAGAGTAACCATCTTGAACTTGCCCTTCCTGAGGAGTTTGTTCAAACCGCGCAAGTCCATGATGGGTCTCAATCCCCCGTCTTTCTTCGAAACCAAAAAATAAGGGGAATACCATCCCTTGTTCCTCTCCGCTACAGGCACCAGTTCTATGGCGCCTTTCTCCAGCAGGGCTTGAATTTCCTGCGCAAGGAGCGGATCCGGACTCTGCAAAGAGAGGTTCCCCGGTGGATTGTCGCGAGGCCTGTGCCGAAAGGGAAGACAGTAGCCGTGGGTTATGATCTCCAGAACCCACACATCTGAAGTAATGGCTTGCCACTCTGCAAGATGCTGCGCCAGCCTTCCCCCAACCGGCGAACCATGGGACATGGCCTCACGACTGAGAGGGAGCGGCTGCGGCGTTACCTGAGGGCAAAGAGGCAACTGCCCGAGCGGCCTTGGCACCACGGGTACCCTGTCGTCCACCTCTGGTACCCTTGCGTTGGCCTCTTTGACTGCCAGCTCCTCTCGCTTTACTGAAGGATGAGTAATAGCGAAAGGAACCACCCCTCCACTGCTGTCCCCTAGGACGAAAAGGCGGAGGTTGGCGAACTGCAGCGCCCAACGACTTTGCTGCAGCTTTTGAGGTCTGCAACCTCTCAAGGCTCTCGTCAGCCTTGCTGCTAAAAAGGTGTTCACCGTCAAAGGGCATGTTGAGGAGCCGGGACTGCACATCAGGAGCAAACCCCGACTTCCGCAACCACGCAAACCTGCGTATCACGGTGCTCGCCGCCATGGACCTACTGACGCATTCAGCTAAGTCCAAACCCGACTGAACGGACTCACACATGGCATCCTTACCATCCTGGACCATAGCAAGGAAACCATCCCGTTCGTCCCCTTCGGGAATATGTTCAACCGCTAACGCAACACAGTTCCACAGAGTGTGCGTGAAACGCGACAAGGCACAAATGGAGTTGGCCGCCTGAAGCGCCATACCACCAGAAGAAAACACTTTCTTCGCCCAGCCATCAAAACGTTTGTCGTCCCTATCAGGAGGGATGGTAGGGTACGACGCCTGCTTCGTCGGGGCCGTGGCCGCCTGCACCACCAAACTCTCCGGAGTGGGGTGCCTGGTCAAGTAGCAGGGGTCGCCACTGGCTGGACGGTATTTTCGCGACAAGGATCTGCCCACCGCCGGGAGACTCTCCGGAGCAGTCCAAGCCACCGCCACCCTTCTCTGTAAAGCCATATGGAACGGCAGAACCGGGTCAGTTGGGGGACCAACATCAAGGATGTCTGTCAGATCATCCTGCACAAATTCCCCTGGGGGAGCAGACCATCCCAAGTACTCAGAAACCCTAGCCATAAGGCGCCGGTACGAGGAATCAGCATGAGAGCCAGGCTCAGGCCTACAAAACTCCACCTCCGGAGAGGTGTCCAGTCCACTGGCATCATGCAGTGACTGTCTCAACTCGTCAAACTGACTATGGCCCGAGACAATTTCATCCGGAACCTGACTAGGAACCAGGCCATCAGAATCCTCATCCGCCTCCGAAATATAGTCCAGGTGGTGAAAAGAAGGCACTCGAGAGTGCTTGCTCTTAACCAGAGCCTTCCTAGGGGGTCCACCCGTGCCCTGGGGTACCTCCGACACGAAAGGCGTCGATGGCGTCGAGCGAATCGGCGCCAGCGTCGAGAGAACCGGCATCGGCGCCGAGAGGATCGGCGTCGAGGAAATCGGCGTCGACGTCAGATGCAGCGCCTCCAGAATCGGCGGCGTCGACACAGCCCTCGAGGCCGGAGCCCCGAGCGTGTCCCTCGACGACCTGAGCGTCGACGGCATCGACGACTTCCTCGGAGCCAGAGCCTCGAGAAAGCCTGTCGACGCCCTCGACGCCACAGACGTCGATGCCTTCTTCGAAGACCTCACAGGTGCACACGGTCTCGAACGCATCGAGGACCGGGACCTGGAACGGGTACGTCGAGAATGAGTCCCCTTGTCCGAACGGGACCTCTCCCGTGACTCGTGCCGACCACTCTTGCGAGCGGTGTCTCTCGACCTCACACGACCAACCCCACTCGGGGGCCCGGACGGCTGAGTACCCTGCGACTCAAGAATCGCCAGCATCTTCTTCCCGAAGGAAGCCCATTCCTCCGGCGTCGCACGGCTGGAGGGGTAAGCGACGTGCCGGGCAGAGCCCTCCGAAGAGGACCTGGAAGACGACCGGTGCCGGCGCTTCCGAGAATGCCTCGAAGAGGCTGAGGAGTGGCGAGACCGACTCCTAGAAGGAGACCCACGAGACTTCTGACGATGACACAGAGAGTCACCCCTCGAATCATCCGTCGAAAGCCCCGCAGACTTCGACTTCCGGGGCTTGGACACCCGACCTACCGACAACTTCTTCATACGTTCGCGTAAGGCTTTGGACGTGAGCGACTGGCAGTCGACACAGTCATCCGTGTCGTGGGCCTCCCCGAGGCACCAGAGGCAGGCGTCGTGCGAGTCCGTCACCGACATCTTGAACCCACACTCCCCGCACTTCTTGAAACCCGGACGCGGGGTCGAAGACGAAGTAGACATCTTCAGAAGGATTTTCACAAACGAACAGGTTTGAAGAACCGAGAAGAACAGAACTCCAAAGAGTCGAGGCGTTTAAACCGAGAAACACGAAGCAACACGTTCGCGGAAAAAACGGAACTGAGGCTATGGGCGTCGTGCGTCCTACTTATCACATCGGATGACGTCGGAGGAGGTCCTCGACGACGGCGCATCGACGTCATCGACGCAGGACGCAGACGCCGAAAAGTTTCCGAAGCAGCACAGCTGTGGTGATTACATGTCATAGATATGGAATACTTCGGAGGACCCAATCCCCTCGAAAAGAGTTTATTGAACACCTCAGCCTTCCAAGTTTAAAGTTTCTTTATTCCAACGCTCCCCTGTAGGATAACAGGATGGAGAGCTCGACAAAACAAACACAGGTGAGAAGGGAGGGATTATCAAAAGTACACAGCTATACAGTAACTTCTCAGAAAATAGATATTATAGCAGTTCTATAGTTGTTATTGTTGTTTACACAGAAAAGGAATCCTAAAGTGCCCAAGTAACACATCCACTGGCTGAGAAGGCAATACGCTCCTGAGGATTCCAGGTAAGCGTTACATTGAGGTACTTTTCTTATATGCAAAGATGGGTGGTTCAAATGTGGTTTGGGCGTCTGGAAAATGTTCCAGTGTTTTTCTAGAATATTCCTCATCTTCAGGCTCTGATTGGTAAAGGTGTTTACACAGACCAATTGTTCTGCTTGATTTATGCCTGGTTCGAAATGGCGCGGGCGCGCAATGCATTCTGGGAGCGCTTGGAGCCATGTTGGATATTTACTTCATTCCGTAGTGAAAGGCTGCACACATTTTGCTGAAGTGTTAGATTCACATTGCTGAGACAAACATGCTTTTTCAAACTTGGTATGCAGTCAAGGCCATTTCTGCTGGGAAAAGCTCATGCTGTTATGACTTGCTACTGTTCTCCGTGGAGCATGTTTTTAGAGCAGGGAGGCCCTGCGTTCCTTGGGGGGAGCTCTCGATTGACCCAGCTGGCAACAGACGGCTGTTCCTCAATTGCGCAAGTGCAATTCCAGAAGGTTCTAGAATTAACTCCCCTTTGTGGAGTTTCTATATATGCGGAAACCCGGAGGGGATCAGGTGAGACTTCAGCCAGAGAAGGACGCTCCGTCTGGCCTTCCTGTGAGCTGTGGCACTCTCAGCCTGGCTGCCCCCTGAGTCTTCCAGCCGCTTCTGGGCGAGATGAGGACTTCTATTACGCTCACAGTGATGTATTTCTTTTGACTTCTTTACTTCTTCTGTGATCTATGTCCATATTATTTTTATGAGTTATTTCTATGTTCTTGTAATCTTTGAATAAATAGCCGTAAAGAGCTGATTATCTTCTAAAGAGTGCATGGCTGTGAGGTATTGTGTCTGTCCGTTTATGGGTTGAAGTATTTGCTCTATAATTGCATTGGTGATTTATGGTTGTTCCGTGCACTTTTCAGGGTAGAGCAATACATTATGGTGCTGTGAGCAGGGTTATTTGTGATGAAGTGTTCCAAATATTCAAGAATCTGTTTGAACATAGATAGGCTTTGGTTATCTTGCAAGCGAAAGTAATTTGGCAGTGAGTGTTGAACTGTGTTAAGCTGTTTTTTTTCTCTTTCCTTGCTGGTGTGTGCGTGCTTGTGGGAGTGATTGCAGTGAGAAAAAAAAATATAGATATAAAGAGGTTTTGTACCATTTTGCAGTAATGAATAGTTTGTTCAGGAAAAAGAGTGTTCCCGCTGGCGGTGAATGTTCGGATGTTATTATTCCAGGGTGGACTAAGTCCATATGATAAGTTGGCTCAGGCATGGGCCTGTGGTGCCGGGCTAAGTGAGACTTGGGATCAAGGATTGGGGGATGCCGATCCGGCTGATGTAATTGCATGCTTGCAACAAGTTTCAGTAGAACGTGGTAAAGAATGTGTCGCATTAGGCAGGCGAGGTTGGGTTCTTTTGCATGCTTATAGGAAAATACATCAGAGGCAAATGGATATGAAAAATGAGATTTTGAGATTAGAGAGAGAGCTGGCTGCAGAACGGCAAACTGCCTTAATGCAGCAGATTCAAATGAAACTGTTTAAAGATAAGGCTGTCGCATATCAGGCAGTAGCCGAGAGGGCAGCAGTCAGAGTAGCTCGTTATGAGTATAGGAAAAGACGGGGAGGGGTCAACAAAAGAAAGGTGGCAACTGTAATCGCTACGGCTGGCGCAGACTGGGATCCAGACAAGTGGGATGGTGATATTTTTGATTCCACCAGTCTAGAAAGTAGTTCTGCAGAAGAGTCTGACCCCAAACCAGAGGTGAAACAGAAAACAGTGGCGGCGAAGCCTGTTAGAAGGCGGCGAGCCGGACCACACCTGCAGAATCCTGGTGGTGGTATGGTGGATTTAACCACGTTGGAAGATTATACACAACAGGAGGTTGGAGAAATTATTACCCGTTTTAGGCAAAAATCAGGGGAAGCTTTATTGACATGGATGGTGAGATTGCTAGATGGGGGTGCTGCAGGGTTGTTGGTAGATTCTACTGATTCATCGCGTTTTTTACCCCTGTCAATTGACACCAATGTACAGGAGGTCTTAAGATCAGGAAGATGATGCAAATGGTCAAGATACGCAGGTGTCTTTGTTGCACCCGATAGCCCAAGCATGTAACCGTAAATACCCCATTACCACAGGCTGGCCTAGTGAAGAAACGAAGTGGTATACATTGAGAGAAGCAATTCAAAAGGTCAGAGAGCATGCTATGAAAGAGGGGATTCACATAGATGCTCCTGATCACATGGGAGCTATGCCGCTCTTAGTTTCAACTCGAAACATGGTGATTAGAACCGCACCACCCGCATACAAAAGTATCATTATGACTTTACTCGTAGGTATGATGGGCAAGTCTACTGATGAGGTAGCAGGTGCCATTCGGCAACTTGCAGATTTGGGAGAGTGGGACAAGAATGATAACAAGCCACGATAGAGAGAGGGGCGTAGCGAGAGAAGAACTGAAGGCAGGAGGCAAGATAGCAGAGACTCCCGCGTGTCCTGAAAAGACATGTTTTTGGGTTTGTTAAAAGATGGTGTGTCACATGAAGAAATTGATGGCATTGAAACCAGAGTAATGTATGAATTATACAAAAAACGAGGACTTGCAGCAAAAGAGCGCTATAAACAGGTTAAGAAACAAGTAGTCACCACACCACAGGGGGATGCCTCACCTTCTGCTCCCCCTGCAGAAGAACAAGATGAAGGGTCTATGGGGACACCTTCCCCGTACCAGCCAATATACGCTGATTTCAGAAAGGTGGTGAGCGCAATGCTAGAGGCGGAGTCAAGTCACACTCATTCGAAATTTGACTAGGGCTACGGCCAAGCTCCTTCAGCGTCTGCCCGCATAAAAGTTGACAGGCGGCCTCATGTTGATGTTAAGATTTTTTGGGGGCCAGGAAATACACAAGGGGTGCGAGCATTGATAGACACCGGGGCGGAGGCCTCTTTGATTCATGGTAATCCGACACGATTTAAAGGCAAACAATTTACGATCACAGGTTTAGGGGAAAGGAGACCTCTGCAGTGCAAACGCGAGTGGAGATGAAAATAGGCAACTTAAAGAGGCAGAAATACCAAGTGTTGATTGTCTCGATACCCAAGTATATAATTGGCTTTGACATTTTGGAAGGGCTAACCTTGGGACTTGGCGGTAAAACGTACCAGTTTGGGGTGAGTGCATTGATTTGTACCCCCATTACTGTAGGCAAATTGAAGATGCCCCCAGTGCAAGTGCCAATAGCAACCAAGCGGGTAGCAATGAAACAATACCGCATTCCTGGGGGGCACAAGGACATTTCAGACACCATCAAAAAGGTGTATTACGCCCTATTACCACCGCATGGAACAATCCGCTCTGGCCCATTAAAAAGGGGGATGGGTCGTGGAGGATGACGGTGGATTACAGGGAGTTGAATAAACATACTCCTCCCTTAGTGCCCGCAGTCCCAGATGCCATTAATTTGATTGAAAATGTCCAAAAGTTTGAGGGGACTTGTTATGCAGTGATTGATTTAGCTAATGCATTTTTCTCCGTGCCAATCGCTGATGAGTGTCAAGAGCAGTTTGCATTTACGTGGGGTGGACGTCAGTACACTTTCACGAGACTACCCATGGGGTACATGCACAGTCCAACTATCTGTCACCGGCTGGTGGCAGAGCACTTAGACAAGATACCGTGTAAACCTGACATACACATTTCTCATTACATTGATGACATTTTGATTCAGGGGAAGGATGAGCACGGTGTGCAAAGTCAGCTAGATGTCCTTATGGAAGGATTGAAAAAGGAAGGGTGGGAGATTAATCCTAGTAAAATTCAAGGTCCAGCTGAAACAGTGATATTTCTAGGGATTCAGTGGCATCGTGGGCATCGAGAAATGGTGCCTAAAGCTTGACAGAAAATACTTGAATTCCAAAAAGCAAGCTCAGCAGTTTATAGGACTGTTTGGGTTTTGGAGACAGCACATTCCCCATTTAGGGCAGATATTGGCCCCCCCTCTACAAGGTGACATGAAAGAAATATGAGTTTCAGTGGGGGGGGAAGAACAGCAGAGAGCCTTTGAGATGGCGAGAGACACTGTGCAGCAGGTGCTTGATTTATGGCCCTTGAAGGAAGGCGAAGTGGAATTAAATGCGTCTGTGCAAGACAATTATGCTAACTGGAGTGTGTGGCAGAAACAGGACAGGAAACATGTACCATTAGAGTTTTGGAGTCGTAAGTTGCCCGATGCTGGTAACTCATATACTCCGTTTGAGAAACAATTGCTGGTATGTTATTGGGCTCTTGTTGATACTGAGCAAATGACGGTGGGCCATGATGTATTGATGAGGCCAGAAATACCAATCATGCAATGGGTACTGAGCTCTCCTAAAACACATAGAATAGGACATACTCAAGAAGCCAGCATAATTAAATGGAAATGGTACATTCAAGACGGAGCCAAATCAGGAAAGGGTGGAGTGGCAAAATTACATGAGCAAGTTGCCAACACACCGCCCTCAGATTACATACCACCGGAAGTGCCTGAAAAACGTGAGTCGCCCGTGAATTGGGGAGTACCTTACAGAGATTTGACCGTGGAACAAACAGAGCATGCTTGGTTCACGGATGGTTCAGCCCGATACGTGGGAACTGAGCGGTACTGGAAAGCAGTGTCGTACAATCCCAAAACCAAAAAGATGTTGACAACAACAGGGAAAGGAAAGAGCAGTCAGTTCGCAGAACTTTACGCAGTTTACCAAGTATTGAAACAAGAGACCCGTGGTCAATGTTAAGTGTACACAGATTCATGGTCAGTGGCGAATGATTGGCAGTGTGGTTGCCAACTTGGCAAAAGAATGGATGGAAGATTCATTAAAAAGAGTTGTGGGGAAAAGAACTGTGGCAAGATATTGCAGAAATGTTGTTACAAAGTGAAGTCACTGTATATCATGTGGACGCGCATTGTGCCACAGATTCATTAGAACGTTGGTTTAATTCTGTTGCAGATGAAACACCAAGATTGCCTCAGTGGATGCAGAGGCTCGGTGAGGACGATATGGAGGGTTTGGCCAAATGGGCCCATCAGAAATGTGGGCACCTTGGAGAAAAGGCTACTATCAGGTGGGTACAAGCTCGAGGCATCAGTCTTCCTTTAGAAGTAGTGCAAACCATTATTTTGCAGTGTCCCGTGTGCCAACACCAATTGCATAGACCTATACCTCAAATTGTTCGAGGCACACTGAGAAGAGGAAAATGACCAGGTCAAATTTGACAGATTGATTATATCGGTCCTATGCCAATCAGCAGAGGTTGTCAGTATGCATGCACTATTGTAGATACATACTCAGGATATTTGATGGTTTTGCGTGTAAGCGTGCAACCCAATTGAACACCATCAGGTTGTTAGATCAGATCATATTACATTATGGAGTGCCTTTGCAGATTCAAAGTGACAATGGGTCACATTTCAAAGGCAAATTAGTGCAAGAATTCTGTCAGGAAAAGAGCATTGAGTGGGTATATCACATTCCCTACCACTCAGCTGCAGCAGGGCTAATTGAACAAATGAATGGGTTACTGAAAGAACAGTTACGCAAATCTGGAGACAGCAGTTTGGCAGGCTGGGGTGATCATGTGTTTGATGCGGTGCAAGTGCTGAACAATAGACCTGTGTATGAACATGAAACTCCTTTGATGCGATTAATGACTCCTACTTTGCAGGTTCAACCCAATTCAGTCAGAGAAACATTGTTATACTGGGAAATTACACCAGGTTCTTTAGCTCCCTATTGAGCAACTCCAGAGTCAGCAGGGGTAGACTTGCATTCTAATGAAGAAATCAGATTAGATCCAAGAGGAATAGTTGTAATTGAAACAGGGATTGGAGTACAGATTCCCCCAGGGCATATGGGATGGATTGCCCCTTGATCTGGCCTAGCATTGAAGGGAGTTCAAGTGTTGGGAGGGGTAATTGATGCTGTTTACCAAGGCGAGATTAAAGTCATCCTAATGAATAGTGGGGATCAATTGTTATCAATCCACAAGGGTGATCGAGTGGCCCAATTGATAATCATTCCCATTAAGTTGTCCATGATTAAGAAAGGGGAGCCTCCTACAGTGTTAACTACCTGTGGGCATCGCAGTTTTGGCTCTTCAGACAGCATGGTACCGGGTGCAAAGGTGTGGGTGGAACAGCCAAGTGGTCCACCAGTGCCAGCAGATGTCATTGCATCAGGCAAAGATCAAGTGGTTTAAGTAATGGAGCCTGGTAGAAGGAAATGACAATATGTACCCGCAGACAAATGTTACCTAAGAGAGTGATGTGCAACACTGATATCTCTTTTCTGGGTTTGCTTTGTAGATCCTGGGTCTGGTTGGTGTGACTGTGGCACTAAATGGACTCCATTTGGAAGGGTTAGATGGTCTTCTGTCACCAGCAAAAAATGTCACATCTGTGCCAGTGATCAAGGGATACTGATAGTGATGAATAATGTTGTCCCCAAGCAACCCTATGCCAGTGCCGACAAGCCCGCCAGACCGAAGACATGGATCCGTGAATTGCGACAAACACATCAGGAGCAAGTGAAAACAACCTTGATGCCAGTTGTGCAGGAGCCCTTTGTAGGACGGAGGACACACTCTCCTATGATAACTCAAGAAGAAAATATGTGGATCTTTTTAGCACAGCAAGTACTGAATATATCACACTTTTGTTTAACTGATGTGCCCAATGCTGAAGCTTTATTGACTACATGTTTAGTAGCGGTGCCGACGCCTGTTCCGGTTTTAAAGCATATTTTTGGCGTCACACATAATGAGTCTTTAGTTCAAGACTCAGACATTAGACAATCTTTTTCAGTCTACGAGTACTGCAGGTTCTGCCAAGAAACCGACAAGAAGTGGAGAAATTTGACACGTGTGATTACGTACAACGTAACCCAAGGTGATGTGTGTTATATTATGACGTGCAAAGCACAAGAAATTGGTAAATGCAGACAAATAAAGTTGACCGATCAATACAATCATACTCAAGGGTGGACTGGCCTATAGAGAACTCTGGAGATTTCCCGGTAGGCCTCTGCATCTTGGGCAAGGGTGGACTGGTCTATAGAGAACTCTGGAGATTTCCCAGTAGGCCTCTGCACCCTGGACCTCTTTTGTGTGGTATGCAATTTAATTTCCAAATTCTCCCATAAGAAAAGGGTTGGGTTTGCTGAAAATGGGCAATATGGGGCCACTTTGAAAATTATTTCCGGGGCCTCTTTTGGTTCCCAGTCCACCCCTGATCATACTACATTCGAGAGGAGACTGTGTTCACGAATGTCACGCAAATGCACCAGTGTAAATAACACTATGTCTTGCAATCATACAGTGATAACTGCTAGTCAATTGAATCATGTGAAACTTCCAACAGGATGGCTCTTTTCATGTGGTAACATTACATATACTTATATTCCAGCTAACATTTCTGGAGGTCCATGTGCTTTGACTCGATTAGGACTAATGATGTTTCCTTTACACTCGAGGTAAAAGGTCAACCTTTGAATCTATGGGACTATCTCCTGACTGTGATTCACATGTACATTTGATATCAGAAGCTGAGGTTTTAGCATTAACCCTTTCATTAGTAGGTGTTTGGGGTTTAGCTGCTGGAGGTTACAAATCTTTGATGAAATTAGCGTGTTTAGTTAAAAGTCAATCATATTTCGCAAGCTTTAGAAGAATTACTCCTTGATAGTCAAGTTGTTAGAAAAGCTACTTTGCAGAACAGAGCTGCTGTTGATTATCTATTGCTGAAACATAATTTAGGGTGTAATGCCTTTGAAGGTATGTGTTGCTTCAATTTGAGTGACCACTCACGATCCATTGAAAGTCATATTCGAGGTTTGAGGGATCTCATTTCTCAAGTGTCTCAAGATCAGAACAAAAACTGGTGGGATTGGTTATTTTCATGGATACCTGATATTGGGGGTACACTACGTTATATTTTTGCTTGCATTTTTATTATTCTGTCTATTATAATTGCTTGTTGTTGTTGCCTTCAATGTGTTCCCAATTTAGTTTTAACATTTCGTAGGTTTCAGAGACTAGTTCCAGTGCCACCTGGCTACGGAAGATAAATATCCAAAGGATGGAATTGTTCTGCTTGATTTATGCTTGGTTCAAAATGGCACGGGCGCGCAATGCATTCTGGGAGCGCTCGGAGCCATGTTGGATATTTACTTCACTCCGCAGTGAAAGGCTGCACACTATTTGTTGAAGTGTTAGATTCACAGTGCTGAGACAAACATGCTTTTTCAAACTTGGTATGCAGTCAAGGCCATTTCTGCTGGGAAAAGCTCATGTTGTTATGACTTGCTACTTTTCTCCGTGGAGCATGTTTTTAGAGCAGGGAGGCCCTGCGTTCCTTGGGGGGAGCTCTCGATTGACCCAGCTGGCAACCGCCGGCTGTTCCTCAACTGCGCAGGTGCAATTCCAGAAGGTTCGAGAATTAACTCCCCTTTGTGGAGTTCCTATATATGCGAAAACCCAGAGGGGGGTCAGGTGAGACTTCAGCCAGAGAAGGACGCTCCGTCTGGCCTTCCTGTGAGCTGTGGCACTCTCAGCCTGGCTGCCCCCGGAGTCTTCCAGCCGCTTCTGGACGAGATGAGGACTGATTACGCTCACGGTGATGTATTTCTTTTGACTTCTTTACTTCTTCTGTGATCTATGTCCATATTATTTTTATGAGTTATTTCTATGTACTTGTAATCTTTGAATAAATAGCAGTAAAGAGCTGATTATCTTCTAAAGAGTGCATGGCTGTGAGTTATTGTGTCTGTTTATGGATTGAAGTATTTGCTCTATAATTGCATTGGTGATTTATGGTTGTTCGGTGCACTTTTCAGGGTAGAGCAATACACCATTCTCCCATCTTTTGGTTTTTCTCTTTTCTTTTCCAGTAACCATTCTCTGTTGCTATTATATGCTCGTTTTGCTGCCCTTTTCACATTTTTTTTTCGGGCATCTTCTTTTCTTCAGTTTGGTAGTTAGGATATCTGCTTCTTCGTAATAGTGAAAGAAAACATATCAGCTGACGTTTGAACGCACGGAGACTGACTAGGTAAAGTGTGCCTTCTGAAATCCAGCACATATCAGGAAAACGGGGACTGGGAAGGTCCGCCGTGGCTGGCTGGGTGGCGCTTGCCAAGATGGTCGTCGGCCATGAACTACGGAGCGAATAAACGACTGGGAGGGATGGCTACGCGAGGCGATTTTATGCTGTGTCGGGAGTGTCTGCTTGGACCCGCCGGATCACGCTGCAGCCGAATAATAACCCATATGCAGTGTAATTATGGACCGGCACACATACACTGCGCACCGATACGTCAAGAAATGCACCCCGACCTGACCGGGCTACAACGAGCGGGCAGGTTGCACAGAGGTGGTCTGTGCGTGGAGCGCCTGGGAAAACCCCCCAGAGCCAATGACGCGGCTGACCGAATCAAGCATCAGGGCAATTGAGAGGCTCCCGGTGGCGCGGGTCGGAGTGTGACACCGTCGGACTGGCAGACCCTCAACACCAACATGGGGAGGAGACAGTGTGGGCATGCTCTGGCTCCAGGCATGCTTATCGGAACATGACACCACTACAGTGAACACAGCCGAGACTCCGGAGTGACTACTGTGCCCCCACGAGCAAATGACTCTACATCAAAACCATAGAGGCACCGGCCCTCTACTACTACTGCAAGATAGGAGTCTACCTGACCTCGAACTGTTCGACCGCTTGCACACTGCGACCAGCTCGGCAACCATAGAATGAATATTGAACAGAGGTCCCCTTGCAGAACGGGCAGGACTGGTGTCATCTTCCCCCATTCCCGCCCTGTGAACTGACTCAGCCAAACGAGGTCCGGAGCAATGCAACCGTGCAGCGACTGGGTTACTGGTCTGTCTACAGAGAAGCCCAAATTAAACACTACCATGTAGCCAAAGAGCTATTCCCGCCTAAAGATTAACATGGTGCGAAGCGCAGCGGATGCGAACTGGGACTCCTGAACGTTTGGCAAACACTAGTGTACTTGGAACATAAGAACGCTGCCTGAACAACGTGGACTTCCAACAGTGGGTCTGATGTGGGAACGGACCTGCAGTAAATAACAGAGGAGCCCCCTCCCCTGCAGGGACCGATACATAGAGGCACCGGAGCATACCAAGTTCAGAACTGCGAGTACAGGTGGTGGAACTACCCCGGGTGCTGACACTATACTCTCGCCTGCCCACAGCATACAACCTGTTGGTCCCTGGGGACGCACTCCCAACACACCTGCTCCCCATAGATAAGGGTACTGGAAGACACCCTGGGACAACGGAGTGAGGTGAATTTTTGGCAACAACTGTAACTTGATGTGTCCTAGAGGGGACTGGATACTTTAGTCACGTCACGCTCCCGTGGACGCGCAGAGTCCAGAGATTCTACACCTAGGTGCATTAGGCAGATCGGTGGCTGATACAAGATCCAGCAGCCGATAAGGTCCTGTTTGGGGGTCCGAGGTGGTACACCGACGGTGGAGGATTGGAGGTGGCATCACCCTGTTGGCCAAAGTGGCGCTCTAACCTGTGGACACTTTGGGGGCACTGGTCACAAACTGAAATTCGGAGGACTCTGTGCCGGGATCTTATCTGCCAGAGCTGGCACCCCCTGGACAGCGGACAAAATGCCACGTGGTCGGCGTGACAGTGAGGTGAACAGTGGAACTCCTGCCTCGTGTGCCAAGGGACGAACCTGATCTTTACATTGACTTCACGATACCGGCTCGAACTGAATCCCCTGTGCCCCCGCCCTGCCTGAGGCTTTATATGGTCTGAAGAAGCTCAGCAAAAAACTCGAAGCGATTCTGGATCAAAACAGTGGGATCAAGTAATATTACTCCATCATACTAATAACGTCCTTTGGTACCATCTAGCTCCAGTACTCGGACTCCACTGTGATCACTGACAATCTGCTCCTATGATGCGCTGCTGACATGATGTCCCACTAACGAGGGCAGACTCACCATGGTCAAGGACAAGCTCAAAGACATCCACCTAGAGCAGGATGGAGCAATACGCAACACACACAACAACCACTCCTGTTGGCCAAGCAATGTCCAGCGATACGGTGGACACAGATGAGACCATCTCTCTGAAGTAGGTCATGAATGCCATTGCTAGGTCCTGCACCTCCATGCAAATAAAAATGGACGGTATTAGAAATCGTCCTCACACACAGGGGAAGCTGAACAATGCATATCGGTAACACAAGACGGCCTCCGGAACATGGAACAACGAATGACGAGGGTAATGGCACGCCTAAAGACGATGGACGAATGGGTGGAAGAAGGAGAGGTCAGATCGCAACGAAACAATGTCCGCATCCTGGGGCTGCCGAAAAAATCAGAAGGTCCAAACATGGAACTATTCCTAGAACAATGGTTGGCAGACATGTTCGTGCCCAAGACATTTTCGAACCTCTTCTTTCTTGAGCGGGCACACCACAGGATGACCCTCTCCAGGCACTCCACTGCGCGTGGTCATCGCTAAATTGTTAAACTAGAGAGACCATGACGCACTACTTAAAATAGCCCAGACCAAAGGGTCAATCATGTATAATGGATCCTGCATCACCTTCTTTCCCCCGACTACACTAGAGAGGTGCAACGCGCCAGGCAATCTTTCGACCAGCTCAAGAAACGTCTGCAGTCCTTAAACGTTAAATATGGCCTGCTGTTCCCAGCACAACTGAAAATATACTACAAAGGTACCACAATATACTTCACAGATCCCTGGGAGGCGTGGAAATGGGCAGAACAGCACTTGGAAGGTGACTGGAGACCAGACAGGAACGGACAGAACAACAGACCCACAGTCCCACGTCACGTCCTAAAGGCCCTCCACAAGACCAACCGCCACAGGAACATGATCTGGACCGACCACCACCCATGGACGACTGAGCTGGACAGGATCATGCTGGAATTGTTAACTGACGACATAGCTTTATACAGATACATCCCCGCATTATTGTGAAACCAACGCATTGAACTGCCCAAAGGTTCTGTGGTCGAGCTGTGCGGCCCAGTGAATCATCACCAACACCCTGCCCACGTTCGATTAGTTGCATTGCCTGTTCTATCTGCTCCCATCATGATGGGAAACGCAACTCATATGTTTTGGTTTGGTTACTGATAGGCGGCTGTTTCGTCTATTAACGAAGTTTGGGCGACAGATGGTTCAAGTTGGGATGGAGTATGGGGGTGGGTGGGTTAGGGGAACTCTGTGGAAAGGAGAGGATGTTTTTTGTTTATGTTTCCGGTTTAGATTTGGAACCGGATTGGGGTGAAAGGCCTCCACATTCCATTCCCCGAATCATGACATGTGTGCACAAAACATTGCCTACTCACAGACACTTGGAAGCACCCATGGCACAATCCCAATATAGGCTAGGGGTAGCCAGTTCGATCAGGTCCCTTAAACTACTTATGTGGAATGTCAATGGGTTGGGATCAGGGATAAAGCGATGTCTGGTTATCCAATTTTTAAACAGGCATTCGCTCGGATGTAACCCTTCTCACGAGACTCATTTGGCAGGCACTGCATGTACCATTTTCCGTAGGACGAGCTATCGCACGGCTGTGCACGCAGGGTTCTCTATGGGTTCTCGGGGAGTTTTGATCCTATTGCATAAGCGTCTCCCATTCGTCCTAGTTTCAGCGGAACAGGACCCCAGAGGCAGGTATGTAATGCTGCAGGGCAAGTTGTGGGGAGAAACTGTCATGGCCATATATGCCCCGCTGACAACCACAGTGGAGCTCCTGGAAGAGGCGGTGACCATGATCGCAAAACACTGAACGGATCTGTGGATCCTCAGTGGAGATTTTAATGAGGTCCTGGATGTGACAAAAGACCGCACCCACACTGGGGGACAGAACCCCAACACTCCCACAAAGTTAGCAAACTTTGCATCCGCACTCTGCCTATGTGATGTGTGGAGGGAACACCACCCACAAGACTGTAACTACTCATTCCATTCAGGTGCCCATGCTTCCTTATCGAGGCTTGATTATTTCTTCCTACCAATCCCTGACGCATACCAGGTAACCACTCCGATGTTGTTGCTTAGGCCATTTCTGATCACTCACCCCTTGTGATACAAATTGACACAAACAGACCCACTCCCCATGTTACTAGGAGATTATTACCTTGGCTTCCCTGAGCTTGTGGATCCCATCCAGGGGAAGACCACCGAATATTTTGAGATTAACTCCCCCCACGGTCGAAAGCCCAACCATAATCTGGGAAGCCTACAAAACAGAACTCTGGGGAGAAATGATCTCTTGGATAGCCGCTAAAAGGAAGGGGCGACTGAAAAGAATCCTAGAAGCCGCGAACGTAGCAGCGATGTGGGAGGCGAAATATACACTGTCGGGGACCCCCAAAACGCACTGGTCCCTCCTGCAAACGAGAGAAACCCTCTGGAATATGGAACTAGACAACGCTAAGAATGCACACTAGGAAATGCGAGCGCGCATTTAGGAGCACAGAGCTAAGGCGTGCAAGATACTGGCCTGGTTAGAGAGAAGGAACGAAGGACATCAGCATGTAAGAGAGGTCAAAAATTCGCAGGATGTGCTGGTCCATCAAGACAGTGAGATAGTGGAGGCTTTCACAGAATACTACGTCACTTTGTACAGGGGCCCAACCACCCCGGTGAATCCTTCCATACTGGATGATATCATATTTCCTCGATTATTCGAAGTGCAGCTTGCGCAGCTGGACGTTGACATCACGGAATCCGAAATTGCAGAGGCTATCACCCAACTGCATTAGTGGAAAACGCTGGATCCCAATGGTTTCCCGGTAGAGACATGGAAGATGCTGGGTGGGGATGTAATGGCTGTCCCCTTCATAAAATGTTCCTTCACTGCAGCGACCAAGGTGTCCTTCCTCCGGATTTACGCAAGGCCAGTATATCGGTGATCCCCAAACCCGGAAAGCCTCCTGAACGCTGTAGTTCATACAGACAATCTCATTAATTAATGGGAAGGCCAAGATTCTTGCAAAGGTACTAGCGATTAGACTGCAGACGATGATCCCCTCCTTGATCCACCCTGATCCATGCGGCTTTATGCCAAGCAAATCGACACGTAGCAATCGTCAGCGCCTCCACCTGCTCTTGCAACGAGCGCCGATCCTTAGCAAACCCCTAGCTCTACTAGCCATTGATTTCTAAAAGGCGTTTCATTCAGTGGTGTGGAAAGGTCTCTGGGAAATAATGCGGCGTGTGGAGTACGGGGAGGCCTTCTTGAGATGAGTTCAATTGTTATACGAAGCCCCACTGACGGAGGTTAGGGTTAATGGCTGGTCCTCCAAGGTCTTCACACTGGGCAGTGGAACACGTCAGGGATGTCCCCTATCCCCCTTACTATTTGTGATTGCCATCGAGCCCCTGGCCCTATGGCTATGCCAAGCTACTACATGGACGGGTTTCCGATTGCCGGATGGTACAGAAGAGAAACTCCCTCTGTACGCGGACAACCTCTTGATATATCTGAGTGACTCCGACCATTCATGCCCAATTGTTACTCAGATACTGGAAAGATACAGCATGTTCAGTGGCCTGCGTGTCAATTGGGGTAAATTGGTCCTCTTCCGGGTAAAAGGCGGGGAGCATGTGGTCCCAGTTAACTGCCCATATCGGGGTGAATGCAATACCTTAAGGTATTTGGGGATTCAGATCTCGACAGACCTTTTAGAATACATCCACTGCAACCTACACCGAGTTATAGAACGATTCTCTAATAATGTCCGACACTGGATACTACTCCCCCTAACGCTGTTGGGTTGAGCCGCCCTATTTAAAATGCTGACGTTACCTCGCTTCCTATATATTTTGCAAAACGCCCCACTTCAAATTTCTGATTCAGAATTTGATAGAGTGGATGGTCTTCTCAGGGATCTACTGTCGGGTGGGGCACAATCACGTATCGCACTTAAGACACTGCAGAGGTCGGTTTAGGAGGAGGCATAGGACTACTGCATCTTAGATCATACTATTGGGCAAGTCAACTGACGGTAGTCAACAATGTATTTCACAATGACAAAGAGCTACCACATATCCAAGTTGAGCCGCTGGAACTACAGGCTACATCTCCACTTATGAACCTTTACCAACCCCTCACTAGATCCTCCCCACATACAATGGCAACGCACACCGCGATAGCGTGGAGGGGCGCACACAAACACATTGGTTGGGAAGCCAAGGTGACCCCAATACAATCCTTATGGAACAATAGCAACCTAACTGAGGTGAAAAAACTGCTGTACCTGCCGAGATGGGTTGAGGCTCGAATCACAGTGGTGGGGGACGTCTTTGCTGAGCGTAGTGGGACTCCCTTTGAAAATCTTCAGCAGAAATTCAGAATCCCTGACACAGAACGCTACCATTACACACAACTTGCTCATGCACTACACCAACACTTCCCCTTGCTCTTAGATATGCCACAAAGTACTCCCCTGGAGCGTAATGTTCTCTTAGAGCACATACCGACGAAAGTCACGTCAACTCTCTACAATGCCATAACAGCCTTTGCCACACCGAAGATGACCATCCTTAAAACAAAATGGGAGGTGAACGTGGCCACTATTGAGCTGGAGGACTGGATACCTGCTTTGATGGGCCTGCGTGAAAATGCAATCTCCTCTAGGCTCCGCTTGGTGCAACTTAAGATCCTACATCACATATTCTATACCATGGCTGCACTGTACCGGTGCAACCGGGCCAATGACCCAAACTGCTTGAGAGGGCACTTTCATACACATCTTATGGGAATGTCCCTGAATTCAACGCTTTTGGCAGCGCTGCTGCAATAAACTGACTAGAGTCCTGGGGAGAGAGGTACTGATAAACCTTAAATTACTGCTACTAGGCATCACAGATGAAGGGGACCACTAACCAATGGGAAAAACTGTTCTTACCCACAGCGCTCGGACTGCTTAAACCTAATATAGCACAACGCTGGGGCTCATCGGAAAACCCACACCTGGCGCAATGGAGCGCTGATATGGACATATGTATGGCCACGGAAGGCCAGATATATACGGCGCGAGGATGTCCAGGCAAGGCGATGAAAATCTGGAGTAAATGGGAGGATGGGAATTGATGCACGTAGACATGGTGGACTCTCAACCAATGAGAACGATGGTGGGCTACTGAACTGGTCGTAATCTGCAGTAGTATTGACATGACATGTGTGTGGGAAGTGAAGGTTTGAATGTGTGTATGGATTTATGTTGCTTGAAATAATAAAAAGATATATAAAAAATATATATACAACACTTAATTCGTCATGCGCCAAACTACGCTATAGGATGATTCGTCTATCTCAGTGGTGTTATTGTTTGCAGGGGTCGAAAATGAGATTGGATAAACAGGAGTAAAAAGTAGCTCCTGGATATGCAGCATTCATAATGTTCTGCAAATCGAACTTCCATATGAGATGCAAACATATCATTTCGTGCATTATTTATGATATCTTATGCTTTAAATATTGTATAAATATGTCCTAATGTTTATGTATGCGTTGTCCCAAATGTATAGAGTTAAATAGACACAGATGTGTTTGTTCTACATCAGCTGGTCTGGGTAGCCAAAAGTATCTCCTGGTAGCTATTAGTTTAAAGCTAACTAGGTTCTTCTAGGCTACAAGCAGGAGCTAAATAGCTCCCAGCTCCCCTGAATTTCGAAGCCTGTATTTAACTTAACTATCCAACACGGTAGGTTGGCACTTACATACTCTGACGAGGTAAACACAAAGGACTTGGAATAATAACCTGCTCGTAGAACAATAACCTGCTGTACATTTTGACAAGGGCATAACATATATGAGAGCAAATAGCACTTACAACACACTCGCGGGTGCCACCAGGAAATTGTGATGCACCGGTCACACATCCCTTACTGCCAGCGATCGAAGTGAGCAGGAACAGTGCTTCTATACTTTTATTTTTTTTAAAGAAACCGTTGCAGAAAGCATTTTTTTTAAATATAAGAATAGGAGTTAGCAACAAACTTAATCGAGCACAGTGCAAGGCGAGGGTCACAGCTTTCTGCATTGCCTGAAACAGAACCTTTGCTTCTCACACTAACAATAGCGAGGGAGCATGCACAGAAAGAGTGAGGACATTTTGCCCAACAATACAACGACCCACATGTGGGCTGAAAATGAAAGAAAAATGTAAATGGCCACATGCCCGGCTCATTGCTCTTGCCCGTGCCCCATCACTCTAAGAGCCACAGTTCCACTACTTCTTTAGTTACACTTCTACCACTGCTTACTGCAATATATACCAAACTAGTGTCTTGAAAGTAAATAGAGAGTTCAAAAATACCTAGCTGGAAAATATACATATGTATCAGCAATGACAGTAATCAGAACGAGTTGCAACATTACCCGAAAGTGCAGAATAATGAGGCTATGGCAAGTCATAGCAGAAATAATTAATACAGAACAATACTGTACAGATATAGGAGGTGAGGCTGCAGCTAGGTCACCTCAATTGTGTTGACTCACATGCATGAGCATGAAGTAGAAATAACAATATGAATCATGTGCATATTTCCCACAAAAGTAATCCAAGATGAAAAAAGGGGGTAGAAGCAATCTCCAAAAATACGGTCTTCTTGTAGAACTTGACAGCAATCGCTTTTTATTAATAGGGGAAATGTTACTTAACTGACTAAACGACAGTGACCACAATTCTACCCTTTGTAGGAAACTTACAACTCGCCAGTAAGAAGGGGGAGCAACCAGGCTGATCAGCTTAGATTCCATCGCCCACACCATCAATGGTGCTGGTTTCCATGTTCTCATATTTCATTCTTCTAATAAAGGACTTAAGCTCTTTTAGGGCTTCCATAAAATGTGGTTCCCTGGTTCACCGTCACCTTGAGAATAGAGGGGTGGTATACAGCACTATCGTTACATGTCACTCATATTCGTTGTGCAGCCAACTGTGAAAACAACCCTTTTTATCCATTCGAAGATACTAGGCTTTTTTTGCTCAGCCACTGTAGAGTATCACACAGAGTTGGGTTTGTTCACGAAAAAACATTATGATGGTCCATGGTTTGTTGTCAGCATTTTGTTTGTTGTAGGGGGGCATACTATGAGCAATCTAGACATAATGGGGTTTATACTTATTTTACCCAAGGAACAGGGTATATCAAAGAGGCAAGAAGAATGCTGTATGAAGGTCTTATGTGTTTTTCAGAAGAGCACGCGCAAAGATTGTTTCTTCCATCTTTGTTTTCAATGTATCAATTTGAATCCTCATAGCACTGACCTTTCCCTCTGGCTGAAAATATTTTGGGGCTAGGTCGTTTTACATAACTGATCTTTTGTTCGGCTGCATCCACCCAACATGTGTACTGTCTTGCCCCAAATAGGCACTAGGTTTACAACAGGTAAAGGGCAAGTTCTCTCAGGAATTGTATTTGCCCAATGGCTAGGGCATGTATTTTTGAGCTTGTATATCGGTCAATCCGAAAAAAGATTTCAATGCACCTTACCTTTGATTTTCTGACACGGACACATGCAAAACTCACGGGTTGCAATCCGCCATCTTGTGATAATCTCATCCATTGATCCATCGCCCTGAATTCAAGTGCCCTCACTGCAGTAAATCACATCGCCCACCCCCTCAATGCATAATTAGAAGCTTGCGCCCCATGTCACACTGCCAGTGCACGTCTCATTTGAACGTTCTCTGTGCGCAATCTACTGACCTGTCTCCATGGAAGTTTCAAGTAGCCTCTTTCCTCGGTAAGTATTAACAAACCCTTTCTGATCAGACAACATAGGAGTTTCTGTGGCCTTAGTGTCAGTCTATTTTATTACGAGCCTCCATAACTTCCCTTTGCTCTGTTCAGCTACCTAACAACTATGATGAATTAAATTGAAAAAGGTACTTAAACTAGCTCAAATGAATTTATTCGAAGTGCTTTCAACTTCAATAATTATCACATAATTGTCAAATATCTTTACTAAACCATATTTAAATTATATATTTACATCAGTTATTTTTTCCATCTGCCAATGAGAACTTTCCAACTTTGGCCCTTTTTGTGTTGCCTTTGCATTGTGGGTTTTTATAACATGTCTTTCTTCTCCTCGTTTAATTTTTTTCATTTTATTTTTGGGTTTATTAAAGTCCTGTATTAGGCTTCCAATATAGATAGGCAGGCCTCTAATACATGTACATGCAACGTTCATTGTGAACAATGTTTTACATTGGTCGTTTAGAAAAACGTAAATGATTTATGGAACATCTATACACCACACATATGATGTGTTTGCTTATAATTACACTGTTGTACTGTAAAAGTGGGCATCCATGATCTCTGTAGCAATGTGCCGCTTTACATGTGGCGTTGAAACTGCGTCTTCTGGTACACCCACTGGTACTACCTTTGGGCAGATTGTTAGTCAGAATTTTGGCCTTTTCTTTGTGGGCCTGGGTGATCGCTGTGAGGGTGACAGCTGCCCCGCTTTGCTTTTGACTTCTTGAATCTGTTGTACAACCGACCTACCAACCGAGCCCATTTTCCTTTCTTTCGATAACTTTGGTGTAAAGCATCGGAAAGTTCAAAATCTGGAATTGTAATGTTACTGGTCAGCCAGAAGAGCCATTTTATTTTAATTGTCATTTTATAATAAAACCTCAATTCATTACTTTATCCAAATAACACATTTTTTTATTTTTCTCCTACAGTTGATTTTCTACTTCTTCAATTCTCAATGATGATGGCATCCATTCAGCCATACCTTTATGAGCAGGAGTATACCGAAGAGAAAATGGTTGAGAGGGAAATTAGCTGAAAAGATGGAGAATCGAGTGAAAGTAGTGATGAGTGCTCCCAGGATCCTGATCCTCATAGCATGAGAGACGTTTCCACTTGTTGTACCTGCCATCGATGTGAGGTAATGGCAACTTTGGGGGACAACTGTTGTTGCAGGGAAAGCTCTGGCTGCTTGGTCTACATAGCCGAAGAAGAGCCTCCACCACTATGTTTACCCAGCTGCATGACTTCAGGGCAGCCTGCCTTACAAGATCTGTGTTGAGAATGCTAATGGAACAGATGCACAAACTTGCAGCAAATGTTTGCCCTCATGCTCCTAGTAATACGTAGGTATTGTGTGTCTGTACGTTTTATTTGTGACAACCTTGCACTATAGCCTTTTATGTTGTTCTCCTAGAACACTGTGATTGCATGGGTTCACTCATGATATATAGTTTGATATATTGGAAAATGTATTGTTCTTTGGTCATGCCAAACTATTCCATCTTATATTTTGCGAGTCAACAATACAATTTTAGTTACTTTCAAGCAGTTAAAAATTAATCTTCCTAGCTTTTATTTTTCAAAGTGTGTATACATTATTATATCACCCATACCTCAAAAGTATTGGACTGGGACTACTTTACTCACAAAGTATGTTTTTGAATTCATACCAATGCCTTGCATTTTACAAGATAGGACAAACAAGATCAATTCAACTATTGGATTCAGTCAACAAAACAATGTCTCAATCGTTTACACAGATGGTACAGGCTTGAGACCTATTTACATGGTAGATTCATGGAAAACTGGAATTCCGCGTTCGATGAGTCACACATGCCATGAACAATTTCCTAATTCCTCTGGACAATACAGGGGATTTTTACAGATAGTACCACTACCACATAATTATAATTAGTAGTGCATATACACATCAACTTTGTTTTAAAAATGTGCATTTTATTTAAACATTTTATTTTCAGTAAAAAATATATTTATCTAAGAATGTTGCATTGTTTATGTTCTAAATATTTCAATTTAGTGTGTTTCATTTAAAGTGTTTAGCTTTCTTTGTGAATGTCAAGTTTGCTCCTATTTTCAAAACGGCATACAAGGCACAAACCCTAAAGTCAAAATGCTTAGCATTTGCATTATAAGGGGGATTGCATTTCTTATTCTTATTATTTATTAAAATATTACTTCTTGGCTTCAGGTACTCTAGATTTAATTTGATTCTATTTAGGAATATACATATCTGGGGGTGGCCAAGAGTGCGGTCTCTCACTGAGCCCTGTGTGTCAGGTAGAAATAAATCCTGAAAAGCCCCATTTTAAGACAGCCCTGTGCACACAGCTGATGGGAGTGGGGAACGGAGTGTAGCCCTCCCCGAGCGATGAAACTCCCAGCTCCTGTAGATGCCTGTGAAGCCGGCCCGAGTAGAGGAGTACTGGCTGCAGTGCCTAGCGTACCGCTGATGGTGCGGACCCCAGTGGCTGGCCCCCCCATCATTGGAGAAAGCTTACGCCCCAGCCCCCCCCCCACAGGAGTGGGGGAGCGATCCATCCCCCACTGACACCGGGGACAATCGCAGTGTACAGACGGAACCCGGCTTGGTGTGTGGCGGTGAGGTGGCCCAGAGGAGATCTCCGGAGAGGAGGTGGCAAAGGCAGGAGAGGCCGAGCGCAGTGTGACAGTGCTGCAGGGGCGGAGGCAGTCTGTACAGATCCAGGTACTCG
Organism: Ambystoma mexicanum; assembly: GCF_040938575.1. Classification (NCBI taxonomy): domain Eukaryota; kingdom Metazoa; phylum Chordata; class Amphibia; order Caudata; family Ambystomatidae; genus Ambystoma; species Ambystoma mexicanum. Next base: position 1,492,949,051 of record NC_090921.1, read on the forward strand.
CAGGACTCTGATACCCTGCAACGTTATCTAGAGGAGGCGGAGCTGTACCGGGTGGAGTCACAACTTCATGAGCCCCTCAATCGGGAGGTCTCATTGGAAGAGATCCTGGCTGTAATCAATGAGCTTCCGGGGTCCGACAGTCTAACCAGGGAATTTTATAAGACGTATGCGCCCATCGTGTCTCCAGTCATCCTGCGGATATATGACGAATCGCTTGCTGTCAGGAGACACTTCCCCGACACACTGCATTAGGCAAACATTGTACTTTTACATAAAAAAGGGGAAATCGGCCGAGGATTGCGCCTTGTAACGGACAATTTTGCTAATCAATGTGGGTAACACAATATTCACCAAAGTACTTGCTAACCTGCTGCTCCCCCTGATGCCTGGCTTGGTGCTGGGGGATCAGGCTAGGTTTGTCCCCGGGAGGGACACCACGTATGGCCTATGCCGTTTCTTCAGTGTTCTTGCAGCACTGGAATAAACATGCAAGCTGTTGCTGTTTTTCTAGATGCGAAAAGGGCTTTGACTCCGTTGAGTGGCCCTTCTTATTCACGGTACTCCAAAAGCTAGGGCTTGGCTCTTATTTTATTAAATTGGTTTCTCTACTATATGTCAACTCCTTGGCCAAAATTGTTGCAGGGTGAGCGAAATCCGAAAGCTTCGAAATGGGGATGGGGACACATCAAGGCTGTTCGCTCGCTCGGACTACTTTTGTTTGCCCTTGCGATGGAGCCTCTGGCAGCGATCCTGCGCCATATTCAGAGGGGGTTGAATCTGAGCTCGCATAGGCTGATTATCTCTTTGGCCTTAGGTGGGAGGCTTACGGGGTCCGGTACCTGGGAGTGCAGGTGTCTCGCAGCAGGGATAACCTGTTTTGCGATAATTACGGGAGGACAATTGTGAAGCTTCAGGAGGAGGTGGCAAGATGGCGGACACTCCCTCTCAGGCTACTAGGCTGCATCTCCATTGTGAAAATGATTGTGCTCCCTACATTTTTGTACCTTTTCCACAACATTCCCCTGTTGCTGTCAGCTGGCTTTTTCCAGCGTCTCCGTAAGCTCATCCTTGACTTACATTGGGCGGGGAACCCTGCAAGGGTGGCGTATACCACATTAACACAACCAATGGCAGGGAAGGGGTAGCTCTTCCAGATCTCAAACGGTATTGGGCAGCGCAGGCGCACTTTCTTGGGGACTGGTATGCCACTCACTTTGTGAGGCCCCATGTACAGGTGGAGAGAGCGCTTGCCGCCCCAGACCTACTACGTGCAACGATTTTCAGGACGTCCCGAATATCGCCCAATACCCTGAAATTGCCAAGGTTACCTGTGCAGTTTGGAAAATGATTGCAGGGAAAATTGATGTTTCTACTCTGTACTCACCCCAGCTCCCGGTACATCATGTACCCAGGTTGGCCATAACGGGTGAGGGAGTCTATCTGCAGTGGGCAGACAAGCTTGGTATTGTCACCTTTGGGGAGCTTTTAATCGCTGGTGAGTTTCTCTCCGTTCAGCAGGCAAGGGAGCGAGGGGCCATTCAGCTCTGCACATTTAAAAAAAAAAAACTTTATTTATTGCCAGGAAGTTACGACAGGTACAGCATGCATTTCAATGGGATATACAGAAGCCACAGTATCACGTTGACAATATATTATACAATTGTTCAAGCAGCACATGAGGGGGGGGTGGGGCTGACAGCTCGATAGAGCGTGCAGTGATCAGGCGGGCCCGGCGGGGGTGGAGCTCCACTCGACACTGTCCTCGTAATTCAGATAGCTGCAGAACTCAGTCCACACATTTGTGGGGCGGGATGTCATGGGGAGAGAGCCAATGTATTCCTCTTCACATGTTTGTGTCCAAGTGAGGGATTTCAGCCACATTTCGAAGGTGGGGGGGGGGGCGGCGCTTCCAGCATTGCAATATAAATTATTTTGCCACTATGGCGCTTACATTAAAACATTTTGACTTTTTTTGCCTCGTCCCCAGACCATATTCCGAACAGCAAAGCAAGTGGGTTGAGGCCCACTGGGGACCCAATTATCTCTGAGAGTGCATTTGTCACTTCCATCCAAAACACACCCAGCGCATTACAGGCCCAAAACATATGTACATGATCTGCCTCTTCAGATTTGCATTTTGGGCATACGCGAGTCGGGGTATGTGTGAATTTTGCTACTTTGTGTGGTGTATAATAAAGTCTGTTGAGGAGTTTATATTGTATGCACCGGAATCTAGCGTTGAGGGAAACTTTGCGCGTGTGTGCACACATTTTGTTCCACATCCCTTCAGTAATGTCCAGTTCCAGCTCCCTAGTCCATTCCTCCCGTGGTTTGGGGGATGCATCCCCTGATTTCCCCAGCCGCATTTTATACAGAGAGGATATTATGCCCCTGCTGCCAGCAGAGTTTGCTATGTATTGGATCTCAGGTGAGTCTTGGGGCTCGTCTGGATAGGAGGGCCAGATTTCACGGACTGCCGCTCTTAGTCTGAAGTATTGGAACAACTCTAGTGCCGAGCCAGAGTGCTCGGGCCGCCACGTCTGAGGGGTGATGAATTTACCATCTGTGTATAGATCCGTTAGTGCTCGATAGCCCAGGTCACCCCAATGTCGTAGGATATGTCTATCATGAATGTGGGAGAGTCCCGGGAATTGCCAGATGGGGAGCCACTTCCACAAGTCAATTTTAGAATCATCATAGCGGCGTATTACGCCAGTTGTTGAACGTTGGTGAGTGCAAGCAGCCGACACGCGTTTCGACCTAAGTCTCACTCCCTGTGAAACAGGTTTATCGCTGCCCTCCGCCGATCGCGGCTTCAGATCAGGCTAACCAGCCCCACTGGCACCCGGACACGGGAGGACCAGCAATCAGCGCCTAATCAGAGCACACCATAGCACTTTATTGGCCCTGAAAAAGACTTAGGTCGAAACGCGCGTCGGCTGCTTGCACTCACCAATGTTCAACAACTGGCGTTATACGCCGCTATGATGATTCTAAAATTGCCTTGTGGAATTGCATAAGCAATAATAAAGCAAAAAAGTTACAAGCACCAATACGACTCGGATCTGACCATGAATCAATACCTAAGCGTAACTGCTACATTCTGGGACTATTGAACCCCCCCAGTGCCTTCCAATATCCGCAGGTTTGTCATCCCACCCAATCATTCATATAGTTCTAGTTCAGTTCTGATCTTTGCAGGGTTGCCGGGGCAGGCGCAGAGGCATGTTTTTGTTCTAGTGTTTTAAGCTTAGTTTCAGAATTGTGTAGTGCATGTCTTATGGCTTTTAGCACCCCTGCCTCCCTTGAGATGCACATCCCTCTAATGTATACTTAAATGCCTCCCAGTGGGTCCCCTCGGGTGTATCTTGTCTGTTGTTGTTCTCGAAAAATGTGTTTATATCCGATAGGATCTCAGTATATCCGATAGGATCTCAGCTTTAAAGACAATGTCAGAAAGAGCTTCAGATTTAAAATGCCAGGCAGAGCAGGCAGGCAGGGCAGGCTCCAGTTGGATCTGCATCATCACCGTGGAGTGATCTGAGAGCGTGCGTGCCAGAATCTTGACATCTGCTACCCTGCCCACCCGGCAACCCGACACCAGAAACATATCTATTCTTGAAGAGCTATCATGTACTGATGAGTAAAAAGTATAATCTCTCCCTTGGGGGTGGAGTGTCCTCCACACGTCGTGTAGATTTAGGGAGCTCATGTGTGTGTGGAGTCGTTTGGCTGCTCGAGACATGGCTCTGTGGGTAGTGGTTGTTCTATCCAGGACATTGTCTAGTATGAGGTTCATGTCTCCCCCCCCATATAATGGAGACTTCCACATACCTCATGAGGATGGTGGTCACTTCGTCTATGAATTACGGGGAGTCGGTGTTCGGGCCATACGAGTTTAAGAGCAAGCATTCCTCATTAGCCATAGTGCAGTGAAGGACCATGTATCTGCCCTCCGTGTCAATGTGGGACGTGTGGAGTGTACATTTTACTGATTTGTGGATCAGGGTCAGGAGTCCCCTGGATTGAGTGGAGTATATAATCTGTTAGGGCCCCAGGACTGTGCCAGGTTTGATGTTAGGTGTTTCAGAGCATGTGTCTCCTGCAGTAGGAGTACCTTGATTCCATGTCTTTGCGCATATGCTGTGATCCTGCGGGTCTTTGTGAAATTAGTTAACCCCCAAACGTTCCAGGTCATCATTTTGATAGACATGATAACAGATTATGGGACATCCCAATTAAAGGATCTGGCTGTGGTTTCCACCCCATGCGCTGCTGCGGCGTGAACACGCCTCTTTTCTAAACCAGTCGCCTCCTTCCTGCCGATTTTTATAGAACATACCCCAACTTCCCAACCCCCCACCCTCACCGCCCGCTTCAAACTAGCAGTGTGATATTCCCCACCCATGGAGCAAACAACTGCGTGCCATCCCCAACTTGGCGACGCTTGACCAATAGCCCAACAGGGGCTAAAACTTAAACACTCCGCCGTAGAAGGCATTGCAGCTGCAGTGGGGGCTGCCGCTGCTGTATGACCCACATTTGTTAGTACATATTATGATGAAACATCATTAATCTTTGAACGGCTGATAATACTTTAAGTTACAAGAACAAACTCATCCTTGGAGAGCCAGATCTATACAGACAATGCCTAGGTCTGGTGCATATCGGTGAGGCATGGCTGCTGAGGTTCCAACCCAGTGTGTGACGTTACAGTAAAGCAAGTAAGGAATGTTCCTCCTTTCCATTGGTGGTGCTCTTAAGATGATAGTGTTGGGGCAAGGTTGGCTCCAGAATGGTGTAGAGCAGGGGGGACAGGGTGAACAACTGGGGGGGACAGTCAACCGGTTGCACACAGCTGGTGGACCCTCATGAGAGTTGAGGAAACATTTGCTTTAGTCGTTGTCTATTGGTTCCTCCGGGGGTTCAGTTAGCAGGATTTGTGCCTCGATGAATTTGATTGCTTCGTCCAGGACTGTGAACAAGTATAGCTTGTTGCAGTGAGTGAATTTCAGGCGAGTTGGGAAAAGCATCGTATACTCGATTTTCCTATCTCTTAGCATTTTTTTCACACCTCCAAATTGCCATTGCTCCAGAATGTACCCCCACCGAGAAGTCAGGGAAGATCCTGATGATTTGTGAGCCTAGCCTTCGTTCTCCTTTTTCCCTAGCCAGGCGAAGTATGTGGTCTCTGTCTTTGTAGCTGAAGAGCTTAGCAAATATCGGTCTGGGAAAGTCGCCCGGTTTGGGGCGGGGTGCCAGTGCGCGATGCGCTTGCTCAACAGTGAAGAACAGGGACAGCTCTGGATTGTCTAGGAGGTCTTTGAGTAGTTGTTCAACCGCAAGTTCCATTCGACCCTTTAGCGCAGATTCGGGAACCCCCACTATGCGAATGTTGTTTTTTCGTGACCTTGATTCTAGGTCATCGCACTTAGCTTTGATCTGCTTCTTGTCGCGCACGAGCTCCGTGACCGTGTTTTGTAGGGTATGAACATTATCCTCATTGGTTCCGATTCTGTGTTCTGCTTCAGTGATTCTGGCCCCGTGTTGGTCTAGTTTAAACTTTAGCGAGGCGACATTCGCGTTGATGATATCAAGTTTTTCATGAAAGGCTGCAAAGTTTTTTGCCATGGACTCCATCATTGTTGTTAAATCAGGCTGAGGGGGGGTCTGGCAGCACGTCCACATCCTCCTGTCCGGCAGAGGAGGGCCCCTGTTCCACCCTGGCTGCTGCCTTGGCAAACTTGGCCATAGCCCTGACTTTGTTGGCCCCTCGCGATCTGTTGGACATTGCGGTGATGGGAAGCAGCACCTCACTTGGCCGGTTTGCTGGCGATTGTGGGTCAAGAGTCCCGCAGTGGGAGTGGTAGCGCGCCACCGGTTCCGGTGTCTGGGCTGTCCAAGCCTGGCTTTATAGGTATTTGCCTCAGATGGAGGGGGGAGCACGCGTGCGGCAAGACAGTGGGAGTGAGGAAGCTGCGTGTGTCAAACAGCGAGGGGGTAGCATTGTGGTAGGTCCAGCAGATGATTTGTGGTGGCCGCAGGCACAGTGGGTGGGGCAAAGCTGAGGGGTGCCAGGTGAGCTCCAGTGTTATCAGTACCACTCTCAATAGCTTTGTTGATGCGCTGGGCTATGTACTGTTAGTGGGGTGGGTCTGGGGGAGCCCCTCATGGTCGAGGCGTTGATGCCAAGTCACACCAGTGTGTACTGGTGGAGCAGAGTGGCTTCCCCTTCTCCTATACCCCGGCTCAGGCACAGTTCTTTTAAAGGAGACTCCCAGCGCTCCAAGGAGCTGTCACTGCAGGCGAGGGGCAGCCGCATAGCGTGTTACTTGATTTCCCCTGTTATTTAATCGTTTTACACCTGGCCCGCTGGAAGGGGTAGCGGGTGCCTGGGGCGCAGGAGGGCAGGTCGGGATGGCTAGCTCCCATAGAGGCGCTTCAGTAGCGCCGTGCGGGCGCCGGGCCCATCACAGCAGGAGGACCAGATGGGAAGACGCGTTAGAGCCCCAAGATGGTCCTTTCCCGCCTCGGGAGCTCGATCCATGGTGTAGGCAGATGGAGACCATTGCCATGCCCCGGCTGGACGGCAAGAGAAGGGGGGCAGGGGGCAGGACTCCGAGCACCCCACAGATGTCACTGGGGCCTGCGGAGGCCCAGGCAAGGTGGCTGAGCGGAGCAACAGTGCCTCCTCCCACTCCCCCCCCTAGGGTCACCTACCGTCACCGCCCGCAGTCGGCCGAGGCCCGCGGCGGCAGGGGGGGCGGATGATACGCCTGGGGTCGAGGCTCCGCTGTCCAACTCCTCATCCCCTCAACGCCACCGCACTCTCCGGCACATCCAGGGGGCCCGCCGGCAGCGTCTCCCTCGCAGCAGCAGGCCAGCACAGCCCAGGGACACAGCGGTCGCGCCACCCTCTCTGACACCCCAGGAGGCAGGCCCAGCGGCCTCACGCGGGCCGGCCGGCACAGTCGTTCGTATCTTGGCTTCAGCTGATCGGATGTCTGCGGTTTTAACACTGTGCGCCAAGCAGTCACGGGATGCTCAGGAGTCCATATACAAGGGTTTAAATAGCAGGATTCCATTGTTGCTAGCAGATTGCGGTCAGTGGGCCATGGAGCTCCAAAGCTAGGCAGCCATCTTGCCGGCTGCTCAACAGTGCCCCCCAGCTCTGCACATTTTTCTCTATTTTCGAGTATGACATGCGCTCAAGGCATTATTTCCCTCGTTTCCCACGCAACCCTATATGTTGGCACTATTGCAGGGGGTGATCCAATCTCAGAGAAGGGCCACTTGGCCTCACGGCTATATAGTAGCATTGTGTTAGACATACCGTTGGAGGGGTAGGTGCCGAGGAGACAGTGAGAGAGGGCCTTGGGCAAGACCAGAGGATAGAGCATATGTATTGAGACAAACCCAGAGAGTGTCATTACATTCCAAATTCAAGATAATACACTTCAATTTCCTACATCAGGTCTCACACACCCCGGCCAATCTCCACAAGCATTTCCCATCCGCACCAGCTTCCTGTGCCAGATGTGGCTTTGCACTGGCAGGCTTTCTCCATATGGCCTGGCAATGTCTGCAGGTTTCCAGCTTCTGGTCAGGGGTACTGGAGAAAGTCTCCTTGATCATTGGGGAACCATTGGTGCCAGACCCTGCGATAGCTCTTTTGGGATGTACAAGGGCCCTGCAGCCGGGGATGAGGCGATTAGCCGGGCTGCTGCTTCTGGCAGCTCATAGGAGGGTGGCCATGGCCTTGAGGAAGGGTCACACCCCAGTGTACAAGGGTGGCTACAAAATGTTGCATATTATCATGATGTGGAGACTGCTTTCATTTGAACTTTGCCACTACATGCCCGGCTGCTGTAGGTTTGGGGTCCATATGTTCAATATTTGATTACAACAATTGGCTGGTTCCGTTGGGTAGAACGGTGGCCAAACCACTGTCTCATGTATTGCCGATATGTACAATATTATGATTGGTGGTCGGCGTGTGGAATCAGACTCCTTGTATTTTTACGTTTGGTTGAAAAAAATATATATATATAAAAAAAGGAATACACTAATCTTTTTAAATGTTAACAGTGATCACTCTTTGACAGTGAGTAAATAAAAGCAATAAAGTAATATGATGACAAGTGAATGAAAGTGATTGTCCAAACCACCAACACCACCAAGTATACTAATAAAAATAGTATGCTATTACATCAAGATAAACAAAGATTATTGTTAATGCCATCAATTCGTTTTCAATATCATTCTCAATCATAACCCATCAAACACTTCTCCCTCATCAATGCACCGTTTTCATATTTTCAATGACTTTTCGTTTGTTTTTGATTTTGGGCCAGAAGGTTCAACAGAGTGTAAGTGAATGTACAACTCAACGTGTTCTTGCGTCTATCGACAATTGTCGACTTAAGACCTGGTGTCTCCATACTCCCCTTTGACTACCCCACCCCTGCAATCAAATTCTCTGTTAACATTCACGAGGCCCAGGGCTCTTCCGCTCGCTTCATCCTTATACACCCTTGCCCTTATCAAAGGCAGTTCTCATTTGAGGGTGGGTGGATGGGAACGCACACAGTGCCGAATACCATGTACAACTAAAAGGGTTTATTGCATGAGGCCCGTTGGCCACATGGCCACCATAGGCCCTGTGTCTCCATACTCCCGTTTGAATTTCCTGTCCCTGCAATCAACATATCTCTGTGTCCTTTGACAAGGTGCCGGGCCTATTGCGCTAACTTCATCCATATCAATCCCCCTCCAGTATCAAAGGCAGTTCTCAATTGGAGCCATGCGCTTCCAATAGGTGGTGGGTGGATGGGAACGCACAATGTATGGAATATCATGTACAACTCAAAGGGGTCTTTCGCATGGGCCACCCCACAGTTTATGTCTTGATACTGCCTTTTGAAGACCCTGTCCCTGCAAACAAGATATCTGTGATCATTCATCCTTATACATCTGTACCCTTATCAAAGGCAGTCTCAATTGCGACCATGCACTTGTAATGGGGGTGGGGAATGGGCACGCAAAAGTTGTTGATTACCATGTACAACTCAAAGGGATCTTTCACATTGGGTCCATTTGTCACATGGCCACCCCAGACCAAGTGTCTCCATACTCCCCTTTGAAGACCTGGCCCTGCCATCAACATATCTCTGTGATGTCATGAATATTTGTGATGGCATGTAGTGCACACTGGTGGCACGAGTTATGGTTGCTTAGCTTACCATAACTGTCGAATTTTCTTTTTTTCAGTTTTACCTGTAACCATGGAACCATAACGTCCCTGTAACAACGTTGTTCCATTGAACTTCGTAGGTTTTTGCTAGTGCAACTTAACAAAAAAGTCCCTTTAGCATTTCTTGTTAGTGAATTTCATAGGTTTTTATTAGGGCACTATTAACATAACAATGCTTTTGCATAGTGTATTTAAAAATGATGCTATGTTTGTACTACCGCACCTTCACCATAATGTCCCTCTATCAATATTTTTTGTGGCCGATTATGATATAAGGAACAAGTTACTTACCTGGAACTGCTGTTCTCCAGCATGGGTCTGGCATGGATTCACATGCTCATGAATATTCCCCGTCGTCAGGCTGGGAATCCTCGGTAAAGAAAAAATCACTATCAGTTTCGTTTCTGATCGGTCTTTCGTAGTAGTAACCAATCACTGATCTCTGCGTCATACGGACCACAGCCAATGACTGCCCTCTACCTAAGCCCCGCCTCTGGCAGCCATCTTCAGATTTGGTAGCACGTGAAGTGGCAGTATGACCAAGTGAAGAGCCGCAGAGGGGTAGGCGGGAGGGTTCGCATGTGAATCCATGCCAGACCCATGCTGGAGAACAACAGTTACAGGTAAGTAACTTGTTCCTTCTCCAGCATGGGGTCTGGCATAGATTCACATGCTCATGAATATAAGATTAAATAGCAGTACACACATGCACAACCACGGGAGGTGGTAAAAGGCTCAACATTAAGCAATAAAAAAAACTCAACATTAAGCATCTCTTACCTCCTCACCAGGCTCACCTTAAGCGAACAGGTTGCGCAGCACTGCTCAGCCGACCCTGGACTCCTCCCTGGAATCCCGATCGACGCAGTAGAATCTCGTGAAGGTGTGCGTCGACCTCCACTTAGCAGCCCTGCAGATGTCCAGCAGGGGCACACCAGATAAGAACGCCGTAGTAGCAGCAATCGCTCTGGTCGAATGGGCTCTCGGACGGCCTGGTAGCGGTCGGTTAGTCAACCGGTGGCAGTGCATGATGCAGCCGGAGAGCCATCTGGAAATAGAAGACTTCGACAGAGCCTTCCCTTGATTCACAGGTCCAAAGTTCACGAACAGCTGTGATGTTCTCCGAAAACTCTTTGTGCGGTCCACCTAGAACTTCAGCGCTCTAGCCACATCCAGCTAGTGCAAAGTCGTCTCGGCCAGCGACGAAGGAGACGGGAAGAAAACAGGTAATACCGGGGGCTCGTTAAGATGGAAGTCCGACGGCACCTTGGGCATAAAGGAGGGGTGCATCATAAGCACCACCCTCGAGGCATGGAAAGTAAAGTACGGTGCTTTGCAGGATAGGGCCTGGATCTCTCCCACTCGTCGTGCGGAGGTAATGGCCACCAGGAATGTATTCTTCCACGACACAAACTTCATCGGTGCGGAGTGCATTGGCTCGAATGGGGGCCCCATGAGCCTGGTCAGCACCACGTTAAGTTCCCACGCCGGGGCCGGGGCCTTCACCGGCGGGAACGACCAGAACAGTCCTTTCATAAACTCTTTTACCAGTCGATGGGACCACAGGGACGTCCGTCCTGTGGTTCTGGTATATCTGGAGATCGCCGCCAGATGAATCTTAATGGAGGCGAGGGCCAGCCCAGCCTTTGCCAGTGATAGCAGGTACGGCAGCACTTGAGGGGCTTAATCCGTAGGGGATTGATCTTCTGTGCTCGGCACCAGATAGAGAACCTCTTCCACTTATGACCGTAGCATTTGAGAGTCGAGGACGCCCTGGCCTTTGCAAGAACCTCTCTGCAATCGGCCGGTATATCGTAGCCTCCAAACTCTAGCGCTGCAGGAGCCAAGCCTGCAGGTTCAGCGACGCCGGGTCGTGGTGGAAGATGGCGCCTCCTTCTCTGGAGAGAAGGTCCGCGTCCGCCGACAGCTTGATGGGAGGGGACGTTGACAAGTCCAAAAGGTCCGGGAACCAGATCTGCCTCGGCCACGCCGGTGCGACGACGATCATCCTGCACCGGGACCTCTTGAGCTGGTTGATGAGTCGAAGCAGCAACGGCAACGGAGGGAACGCATACATGTATAGGCCGTCCCAGGGGAGCGAGAACGCATTGCCCATGCTTCTCGGCTGGGGAAACCTGCTGGTGAACCTCTTGCACTTCGAGATCGTCGCTGTTGCGAACAGGTCGATTTGGGGTTTGCCCCATCATCGGAAGAGTTGATCCACCTGATCCTGGCGCAATTCCCACTCGTGACACGCGCGCAGCTCCCTGCTGAGCGAGTCGGCAATGGTGTTTCTTTCTCCTGCCAGGTGGAAGGGAACCAGGAACATCCCCTGGGCGACCGCCCAGTGCCACAGATCCTGTGCCTCCTTGGATAGGGCTGGGGATCTGGTGCCTCCCTGCTTCCGTATGTAAAACATTGTTGTGGTGTTGTCCGTGAAGATCCGCACCACCTTGCCCTTGAGCGACGGGAGGAACGATTTGAGAGCCCAGAACACGGCTCGGAGTTCCAGGACGTTGATGTGCAGGAGCCTCTCCTCCGGGAGCCAGAGGCCTCTTGCGTGGAGATCTCCGATGTGGGTGCCCCAACCTTCCAGGGAGGTGTCCGTCGTCACCGTCTCCAGGTACGCCGGCGTCTGAAAATCCTTGCCCGCCGTGAGGTGCGCTCGAACGCCCCATCACTGAATCGCCCGCCGGAACACCTCGTTGAGGGGGACCCTGTCTTCGAAGGTGCCCGTCGCCTGCATCCAACGGGCGTCGAGAAATTCTTGAAGAGGGCGCATCCGTAGTCTGCAGAGGCGCACCAGGCAGATGCAAGAGGACATCATCCCCAGGAGGGACTTGATGGACCTCACCCTGGCCACATCCGTGGCTAGCAGGTGCTGCACTTTGCCTAGAATGGTCTTCGTCTGTTCTTCCGACGGTCCCGCCAGGCGCCTCACTGTATCGAGCTTCGCTCCCAGAAACATGGCCACCTGCGACAGCACCAGGTGGGACTTTGAGTAGTTTATGGCGAATCCCAGATCTGTGAGCAGCTGGACGGTCCTCGCAGTGTGTTCGACGGCAAGTTCCCTCGTCCTTGAGCGGATGAGCCAGTCATCCAGGTAGGGTGAATCCCCTGCAGGTGCAGCCGCGCCGCCACAGGTGCTAGGCACTTGGTAAAGACCCTGGGGGCCGACTTCAATCCGAACGGCAGTGCCCTGAATTGGTATTGCGTCCCTGGACGACGAACCTGAGGAACTTTCGGTGACTTTTGAGGATGGGTACGTGGAAGTAAGCATCCTCCAGGTCCGACGACGATAGAAAGTCGCCTTCCTCCAGCTGTCCCAGTACGTGCTGGAGGGTGACCATCCTGAACTTTTGTGACCTGATGTATTTGTTCAGACGACAAAGGTCCAGGATGGGGCGCCAGCCGCCCGTCTTCTTCCTGACGAGGAAGTACCTTGAGTACACCCCGGAGCCCCGGAGCCTCTTCGGGCCAAGCTCAATGGCGCCTTTCCTGAGCATCGCCCGTACTTCCAACAGCAGTTGCGGGACGTGATTTTCCTTCCTGGCCACAGGTCGAACGGGAGGGCACTTCCTCAGGAATTCGATAAAGTGTCCTCTTGCCAGGGTATCCAGCACCCAACGGTCGGTGGAGATGGACTTCCACACGCCGACGAACTTCGTCAGCCGGCCTCCCACCGGGGTGCTTCGGTGGGGGCCCGAGACCACGGCCGGTTCAGTCCTGCTTGGAGGTGGTGGCCTTGCCGGCCTGGCCACCTTGCCGACGAGGTGCTCCCTGCTTGCCGCGACCCCTGTAGGCCTCCTGAGACGAGGAGCGTGCCGCCTGGCGGTAGGACGACGAGCCACCGCTGGATCCCCTAGAGGCACCCTGTCTGCCTCCGGAGCTCCGAAAGGGCCGTCGTTGCTGAAGGGCTCCTAGGGCACAGGCCGTCTCCGTGTCCGTCTTTATGGCTTGGAGGGATTCGTCCACCGCCTTCCCGAACAAGTTGCTGCCATCGAACGGCATGTCCAACACCCTGGTCTGGACGTCCTGACGGAAGTCTGTCGCCCGGAGCCAACCCCGTCGTCGTAGGCAAACACTGTTGCCCAGCTGGCGGAACCCGGTATCGGCAATATCGGTTGCCACCATTATGGCGTGGTCCGACGCCACCTCGCCTTCTTGAAGTATTTCCAGGGCCTCGGACCTCTTGTCGTCCAGTAGGAAGTCCAATATGGGGGCCAGCTTAAACCAGAGCTCCCTGTCGTAGCGGGCCACGTTCACCAGGGCGTTGGCCGCTTTGATAGTCGTCACCGCCGACGAAATGACCCGCCGCCCCATGGCGTCCAACTTCTTTCCCTCGCCGTCCGGCGGGGAATTCGACGTCGAGGCTCCTGACCCCGCCTCTTTCTTCTTCGCCGCCGCCGAGACGACCGAGTCTGCCGTTGGCTGGGCCCTGTGGCACAGGGGAGCGGTTTCGGGGACCCGGTACTTCTTCTCGTACCGGTCCCGTTTGGCTGGTGCTGTGGAGGGGTTCTTGAGAACCGACAGGCCCTCCTCCCAGATGTCATCGATTAGAGGCACCGCGATGACAGTCTTCCTCCTGGCCTCCCGACACTGATAGAGGAAACCTTCCTTTTTCTGCTCCTCCGGGCAGAGCTGGAACAATTCGGACGCCCTGGCGATCATGGCGTGGAATGAGCCAATCTCGTCGGGCGGCGAGGCCCATGCGACGGGAGACGGGAGACCCGTTCCGTCGTCATCGCCCTCAGAACCCGTCGTCGAGCCCATCGCACCTTCATCTCCCGACTCGTGGGAGGATGAGTAGGGAACTGTAGGCCTTACGGGGACAAGTGGAGGAGAGGGTTGGGTCCTCCGTCGTTTTTTTCCGAGGACTTCCCGACGGGCCAGGTTGCGGGTCCTCCGGCCTGGGCCGTGGGAATCTCGTCCTTATCTCAGAGCATAAGGACTGGATCGCAGACAAAATGGCCGTCGAGCTATCCTGAGGCCTGCTCTTCCTCGCCATCGTCGTCTTCCTCGGTTATCTCCCGAGGATCTTCCTTACGGGATCGAACCTTCTCGAATTGGACTTCGAGGTTCCTCACGGCCTCGGTCAGTTCCTCCTCCGAGGCTGACTCCGAGCTTAAGGAGGCTACCGTGCCCCCCCTCGCTTCTTCCATCATGGTGGCCATGACGATGGGCTGAAAAGAGGATTCCCTCCTTGGCGGCAGGGAAACTCTAGTCCCGGAGGCAGTCTCCGCTGGCAGGGTCTCTGCCGGCTTGGCCAGAGTCGCCGTGATCGCCTCGATAGAGGCCTTTGCCTGCTGGGTAGGGACCTTCACCACCTTAGGGGGAGGGGCGACGCCTCGCTCCCCCTCTTCTGAGATCGGACGGGGCTTCTCCCGAAGCTTACCCGGGGTCTCGGACTTCCTCTTCCCCGAACCGGAGCGCTGGCTCGTGGTTGACGGTGCCGGGGAAGGCGCGCCCTGCCTGGCGACCGAAGAGCCCGACCTTTCGGCGCTCCCGGAGCCAGCGGACTCGCGGTGCTTGGCCTGGTGTTGGGCCCCCGTCGCCGGGGCACCCGCACAGGACTTAGAAGCCCGCTCGGACCCTTTCTTCTTCTTCTCACCCGTTGAGCCCTTCTCCAACCAGCTGGCGAGACGGGATCGACGGTCCCTCATGGTCCGCTCCGACAAGTTCTTGCAGAACTGGCAGTCCTTCTCTACATGAGTCTTGTCCCCATGAAGACAGTAGAGGCATCGCGAATGCTCGACCTCCTTAAACACATTCTGCAGCCCGTAACTAGGGCAGCTGCGAAACAGCTTGGGTCCAGGTGACGAACTTGCGTCCTGGGCCATCTCGAAGTAGGGCGCGAATCGTCTGGAATCCTCCAAGAAGTTGATTCGACGCAATCTTCACCCTTGAGGGGCGCAGGAAAATTCCGTAACGGGTAGCCGTTAACGGGAGTAGGAATAGTGGAGCTTGAGGCTCGATTAACCCAAAAAATGTGAAAAATCACTTGAAAAAGCGCGAAACACGCAGTAAAAGCTTGAGAGCTAAGCACGAGGACTCCCAACACTTGAACGTGCGGTAAAAATCTGAAGATGGCTGCCAGAGGCGGGGCTTAGGTAGAGGGCAGTCATTGGCTGTGGTCAGTATGATGCAGAGATCAGTGATTGGTTACTACTATGAAAGACAGATCAGAAACGAAACTGATACTAATTTTTTCTTTACCGAGGATTCCCAGCCTGACGACAGGGAATATTCATGAGCATGTGAATCCATGCCAGACCCCATGCTGGAGAAAACACCTTTCAGCGTGTCACAATGTAAGTGGCAATGAAGGGAGGCAGTGTGACGCGCATCGTATACCCTCCACACAATTGTATGTTAACGGAAGGAACCGTGGTACTTTGGAAATCACTGCTGTGAAAACAGGTAGAAATGGGTGGTTGTTGAAACAGATGGTTGTGAGTGTTGCAGTGCATTTTCAAGAGCGCAAGTACGCAACAGCAAGCACAAACATTATTCCTATACTTCCAAAAAGGGCAGCAAGGCTATGTGTGTAGAGCGTGCAGAATTTGGAAATGCAGTAATAGCAACAGGAACGTTATTTGTGGAGAAAACTGTTCGTGCTGTGAAATGATAGATTCCCATTTATACAGTACGACAATGGCACAAGTTCCAAAAAGAGACAAATACACTTCTTCACAATGTATCGCGCTTTCTCCATTTCCGGACCAAATAAAAAATAACGCTCCTACATGGGTGTCTGCATAAATGGATACACAATTATGCAGGAGATTGGAAACAGAAGCATTACCTGGCCTACTGCCTCCTTCAGCACAAACGGCACTGACAATCATGTTACATGGTGTTCATTTTTCCCTCCACAATCAACAACAACAATAATATCGTCGTGTTTGAGCGTCACCCAGTCTCACACAGACAAACCAAAAGCAATCACTTCATTGTAGGTGCACCATACACGTACAAGCCCACATGATATACTCCACACATAACTCCCACCGGACTCGTTTTCCATTCACTGTCAAGTAATGTATGTGCAAGTCACCCACAAAGCATATACGCTGTGGGTCGTGCAACACACAGACATAAGCTCACCCTCTGCATTTAGGTCGACAAATCTACCATACACCACAGTCTGTGCGTGCACGCCACATCCAGAAAGCTTATTGCACAATCCCGTGTCCTCCACAGTCCCAAATATAAGGTGGCCAAGTGCTAAAGGGGCGTATGTCACATGTACAACCCTGCAACTGTCGCGATTTCCACAGACTTTTCCAGGTGTGCGCACGTGGTAGCAGAAGAATAAATGTCAACAGGGGTAGGGAATGTCCTTTGTAGTAGTGGCTCTTAAAAAAGCCGTTTTATTATTATTCTTTTTTTTTTTAAAAACAGCTTCCACAGTAATAACTCTTTTTTCAGGATTTTATAATTGTTTTATTTACATTCTTACAATACCGTCTTCAATGCAGCGTGTAGATTGGAAAACCAAATGTCATTGCCACTAGGAGACAATGAAATGCCATTTCCATTGAGAAGGTGCACACATCGATCACCAATGTTCTCATTGTCACAGGAGTACATCCCAGCAGCACGCAAAAAGTTACACATGCTTCTGTTGATAAGACGCCTTTCCCACCTCTGGCTGCTAACAACATTCATTGTTATGTTATGTTATTTTGCATTTATATAGCGTCTTATGTACCATTGGTATAGTCTTAAGGCGCGGGTAGGTTTGACGCCCTCGGGAACCGAAGTTCAAGTCAGTAGAGAGAGTCAAAAGGTGCGTGTGAGCACCGGATATGTGTGCAGCTGGTGTGGCATTTGTGTGATAGCTGCTTCTTAGCGGTAGGTGTGGTGATTGGTAGATCAGGAGTATGTGTTCCTTCTGGCAGGTTGTAATCCAGACCGATTCTGCCTGCGTTAGGCCTGAGGAGAATGCCTAGGCTGGAGGGTGTGTAACCAGCCGTGTTTAGTTAGGGTGATGGGGAGTATGAGGCAGATGATGGTATGAGAACAGCTATACCGAATGGTGTCATAGTATCGCTGTGTTCTATTTGAGTGGTGGTGTAAGGAAGAGAGTAAGCGTGTAGATGTGAATATGGTGGTTTAGTTTAGGTGATTGAGATCGAGCTCACTCCAATAGTTCCATCAACTTCATCCGTTTCATGTTCTCCGACTGTTCTGTGCATTACTCTGACTGTTCTGTGCATTGCTCTGACTGTTCTGTACAATGCTCTTTCAGACGTTCCATGCCCTCCAAACCATTCCATGTACGTCGGGTCATTCTGTGCACTCCAATCCGTTCCATGCATTCCAATCCGTTCCATGCACTGCAACCATTTTATGCACTGCAACCATTTTATGCACTGCTCCTTTCGTTTGCTCTACCCACGTTATGCTTTCTCCATACATCATCCATCCACATACGTCATCTTCACACGTTCTATCCACATAAACTGGTTCCACCCATTTCACACGTTCCATCCACTTCACACGTTCCACCCACTTCACCCATTCTACCAGTGGTCGACTCTGCCTTCCAAGCCAAAAAGCCTTGCCTTTTAAGCTGGTTTCTCCCATTCATTCCAGCCTAGCTGTCAAGCACACAGCAGGATGGCTGTCCTTGCCGGACAGCCAGCCAGTCAATCACCTAATCGAGCATTTCTGTCTCCTACGAGACTAAGCACAGAGTTTCGGGCACCTCCCTCGCTTCCTGCCCCCGACTGACACCCTGGAGCCAGAGGCGGGATTCACTCATGACTCCCACCAAAGACTAGACAAACAAAGGGACCAACCTGGTTTGACGCGCAGAGTAAATCTCAAGAAGGACCTTTCCACAAAGAAATGGCGGAAAAAGACGACTGGGGCCATTTTGACAAAAATGGCACCCTTGGGTGCTTTACTGCAGCTGCAAAGCACACCACGGTAGTTAAGTAAACCATTACCACCAGCCATTCATCGAAGAATGGGTAACAAAAATGTTACATGAGAAGCTAGACAAAGTGTCAGTCTAGAAATACGGATACCTCTACTTCGAGGCCACAAACGCATTTTGGTGGCCGTGGACCAACCGTCTCATGCACGATATGACAGAATTCGAGTTTGCCAATGAACGGCCATTTTGATGTAGCAAGAATCGCCATTTTGTTTTCTAACCATTGCTCATTGCTTTCTGTTCCTATTGCTTCGCAGTATATTTTCCGCTTACACTGCTCGACTGTGGAACATTGTTGTCTGTATGTGAAAAGGACAAGGCCGCAGGGCCGTGAGGATAACAAGAGTTTGCTGAAACACAAACGTAGGCAGCCCCAGGAAGAATGCCCGGCTCCCTCCCGAATGTAGCCTTGAAGCAGAGCTGCGGGGCATTTAATCATTTCACAGCTGCCAGCCAGTCTCGTTATATGGTAGAATATGTTAGAATAATACAGCTAAAGGCTTGAATTATGCTGTTCTAACGGCCCCTCTTTGCTGAGCCCGCTAGAGCATGTCGGCTCCCAGGACGCGAATAGCACCTGATAGATAGCAAGGTCCAGAATGCAACTCCCCCAGTATGTAGTTCGCTTCCAAGAACAGAAGCACCGTGTTCTATTCAATAACCAAAAGATGCCTTCGCACTCACAAATTGCAAATTGTTACTAGAATAGATGTTTGAAGGTGTCATAGTGGTCGGAGATGTCCATTATCACACCAAGTTCAAAGAAACCCAATAAAGGGGGGGTGTTAAACATGTCATAGCTGATTGTTTGATATGCATTTTGTATATATGTAACTGATGTACGTAATTCACTCTCTTGCGTCCCTCGAGGTCTAGAGATACACGTCGCGGGGCGTGAGACCAAGTTGGCCAACTCTGACTTTTGCTTTGCAATAAAACCCTAGCTTTGGAAATACAACCTCGTGTCTGGCGTCTCTATCGTGTGTGGTGACCCGCCTTGTTTCCATAGATGTCAGAGTCCCCTAGGGGCTCCTTTCAAAAGGGGAAACTAAGTAACCCCTCCAGCACCCTATTATAAGATAGTGTGTGCTTGGTCTAGAAAGTTAAAATGCAAGTAAAGCAACGGGACAGTCGGCGACAGATTAGGACCAACTTCTATTCAGTGGCACTTCAAGGTTTCAGCTCCTCGAGGTCCAGGCAAACAGCAACTCTGCAGACTCTTGGGATAGTTATATACTGGACTTGGTGGTATACATGAGAAAAGCACCTTCGCAGTGACAAAAATGTGCTGCACTTCTTTCATCATCTTTTTGAGTTGACAGTAAACACGTGCACAAGCTATGGAACCCAAAAGCAATGCTCCATAGTGCACTACCACAACGAGTACAGTACTTAAAGTGGCCACTTGTGGACATTCTGCAAGCAAATGGTCGAAAGTACGGACAGCGACACCGCAAAACAAAGTCTCCACTTCGTTCAAATTCAAATTGCCATTAAGGTCTTTTTCCATGGCATACTGGAGCAGATCTAGCACAAAGCGATCACCCGCTATGAAAACTGTGTGTCTGGCCATCTCTGCCAGCCTTAGTACACAGAGTAATGAAACAAAAGATGGCCGTCCTTTCCTGTGACGCACACTCTAACCACCTGATAGGACAATTGCAACAATCGCATTTCCATTGGCCAGCAGGTTCAAAAGCGCAGAATGTAGCACGTGCGCCGCACAAAGTATCATAAGGGCTGCGCCCCAGTAAATCATGAACAGTCCTTCTTCCTTTCAACTATCCTCTTCCCACCACGCCCTTATTAGGTATTGCAAAGTATTCAATTCACACACGCATCCACCAATGCCCTCCAAGACTTCAGCATCTTACAATGTCAGTTCTGCACAAGACTTCATATGTACCGTTACAAAATCAGCCTGCATGTGTGTTGCTATTGGAAAGCACGATCGCTGGAAAGTTCAGTGAACCATTGCATGAGTAATACATGCACATTCATCCACATAAGCACCCATCATCACAAAAGAAAGGTACGAACAGTTTTTTTGCAGTATGTTCACAACTCTGTTATAAGTGCCTCTGCACACGATATCTGCCTCTAAGCGTCCACTATGTGTTTAAAAAGCATACTGATGTTCCTTCCATCTCCTACCATAAATTGGCATTTTGTTGGTATGTGCTTGCAACGTTTTCATTTACCCATATCATACACTATTTATTTATGTTTATTTATTTGCATTTTTAAAGCGCTCACACAGCCCGGGGGCATCGAGGCGCTGTTACAGATTATTTATTAATTTTTTGTTGTCTTAGTTGCATATTTATAATGCGCTTAAATACCCAGCGGTTTCTAAGCATAGACCTGGGGATCGAACCTGTGTTGCTTCGTGTCGTCTTGCTTCCAAGGCCAGCACGTTGCCACTGAGCTATCCTCCCTACATTAGTGACACAGGAACTCTGTTCTTTCCTTCCGACAATGCTACAAAAATTGTTCCCCACTAACCTATCTACTACATAACTCGTAAAAGAAGGAACTAAAGCCACCACTAAATGTATTTTAGCAACCTACAGTCACTTTCCAAAAGATCAGTGTCTGCACGGCTGTGGTGCTTTGTACACTTGCCTGTTTCCACAGGCTCTTTTTAAAATCTGCCAGCTTCCACTCTGCGCCCTCAGCAACTCATCCATAAGAGGAGTGCGCAACTTGTCCTTGGCCTGAACGGCAGGGATCATATCTGTGCTGCACTAAAATGTGTGCAATAGCTCACAGTGGCTGCGAACAATAAAATAAAAGCCCTGTGCATTATGCAGAAGGCCTTCTGGTCCCTGGGACCGCAATACCTTGCATTCTCACTTCCTAAATATCTGCTTGCTCCAGCTCTTCCCTCATCCACCTCGTACTCGCTCTCTGTCTCCCAGGACCTTGAGGTGAAGCATTGTAGGGTCTGAAAACACCTGAAAACCTTTCCAGGTGCTGCTTCTTTTTTCCCCTCCTCATCCCCTACTCACTTCCTGGCTAAAAAGTATTGTGCACTGCATTCCTACGCACCCTATAATATGTGACCCAGGCCACCTCCCTCCCTACAGTTCCACCCCTGCACTGGCTTTCTACCAACCCCTGCACTTGGGGAATGTTTTCTATAACCCTAACAGTCCAGCCACCACTTCATGTCTACACTTATCCTAGCACTTGCCAGTACCGGCCGTAGTTGCATGTATTTCTATTTTTTTTTATTGTTCCTATGTACTGCACTTTGCCCTCCCCCTTCCCATTCACTTGCACACTCTCAATGTCAGCTGGCTTAGAGGAATCAATGTCTCTGTGTATGGCCTCTGTTGCGCCTCCCTTTCCTCAGCGCGCCTTCACACAAGATACAAATGTAGGCGTGACACAAATGTCACAAAGTACCATAGCACATCATATATGATGCATGCACTGCATTCATAACAATATGATGCCTGCCACGTACCTTGTACACTTTTCAATATGATCTTCCCTCTGTAAAACATGTACTACAAATTACGGAAAAGTGATCCCACAAAAGCAGCACGGAATGTTTATTAGCTTAAGCAAGTGCGTGCAGTGCATGCATACAAACAGGATGCATGCCCTTTACCTTGCACACTTTCACCATAGCTTCCTACATTTATCGGTACAAACAGACCTTCTGTCACAGTGTTTATGTATACACCACAGCCAGCAACCACATTGCCCAATGGCTTAGCCTCCACATGGCCAATGCCATAGCTGCCATTCTAAAAGGAACCGGATGTGCCACGTCTAATCCTCAAAGTCCTGCGGAATCTGCAGCCTTACTGTGCTAGAAACTGGAGGGGGAGGTGGTTCAGGGATATTGGAGGGGGTCAGGGGGAACGTGAAAGAGGGGTAGGGATTGTGTCTTTAGGATTGTCTCTAGAAATACGTATATATTTTCTTTTTGTCGTGTTTGTTAAGTTCGTCTATTCATATTTTTTTTTGTGTTATTCTCTCTTTTGCTCACTTTCCGTTTGCTTCTCCTCCTGACATTTTTCTCGACTGAAGCTGAACACTTATCTTACATTCCTACAGAATTCTCTGCAACGCTTCGTGCAGAGCGGCAAACGCAACAGCATTGCCAATGGAGGTAAAAAAATGCAATTTCCTTGAAACCAATAGAAATCTGGCTGGTTATTAATACTTTCATTGCCGGTGCAGAACATCCCAGCACTGCACATAAAGTTACACATGTTTCTGTTTATCCAACATCTCCCAACCTCTGGCTGCGGATAAATTACACCGGCATTTTCCCACTGTCCTCTTGGTGTCATCAATGAGAAATCACCTTTGCAGTAGGAAATATCTGCATCACAGCTGTCATCAACTTTTTTAAGCGAGCAAACGTGAGCACGACATGTGGCCCAAATGTAGTCCTCCAAAATGCACGACCACCACATCTACAGTACCAACAGAAGCCACACATTTGCAAAGGAGATCCATGCACTCGAAACCCCACTCATAAACTGTGGCCCAAAAAGTCAGCACTCCTTCCAACTAAAAGTCAGTATCGAAGCATCTTTCCACGCCATACCTGTGCACTAGAAGCACTCGCCGTCTGTCCATGTCTGCCAACCTCACTGCATCCAACTTTGGGTAAATATGTCACCGCCCCTTCCGGTGAACCAGACCCTCAAATCCTCATTGGAGAATCCCCACAGTTCTAAAGCTAGGGCCACGCCCCAGTAAAGCAGACACAATACTTCTTCCCTTTGAATTCGAATTTTCCAACACTCCCTTACTGGCGCCAATTGGCAACTATAACATTTCAAAAACACCTGCACCAATCACATACTAAACCTCGGCATTGCGCACTAACTTTTCTTTACACAACTCCATATTCCCTGTTAAACAGTCTAAGAGCATGTTCCCTTTGCTTCCAAAGCATCTCCACCAGAAACTTTTCCTACAGGATGGCCTATTTCAGCATTCACAATGATCCTGCGGTGCACCCAGCACACCTTTCGCCATGGACTCACCAGTCCACCCTTGCCCACACCCAGCACAACACTATGAATCCATGCATGCAACCATGTGGGCACCTAACAATGTGCACAAACTTAACATACGTAGCAGCACTTCAACCCAACTCCCTCACACCATAAAACACCCATTAACGAAAACAGGTTGCAAATAGCAGCATCCACAAACATACCACAGCTTCCATCACCCCTACCCACTGCCATTCACAAAGTATTGTGTTACTACCAAACTAAACACAACATTTTCACAACATTGGCCCTACTTCAACAAATCTGCACTCGGCATAGTAAAAAACACATACAAGCTACACTTCCACCATACCCTCTGCCATACTGCCAGTATGCACACACTGCACCCAGTGCCCACACTGCGTGACTTTTCATTGCACCATCTGCAATCACACGTCCATAAATGTACCATGTTCTACCAGCGACATCACCTGCGGAACCAAATATACACACCTGCCAGCTCACTTCTGCTACTCGATGGCGTCTGAAATGTACTCCACAACCATTCTTTACAGGTCACCACCCCCTACCATATACAAAGTCAAAATTGCATTGGTGGCATGGGTATCCTCAAGTCATAGGCTCTTCAATGCATGGTCGAAGGCCATAAACGCCTGCACCAATCACATACTAAACCTCGGCATTGCGCACTATCATTTCTGTACACAACTCCATATTCCCTGTTAAACACTCTAAGAGCACGTTCCCTTTGCTTCCAAAGCCCCTCCACCAGGCACTTTTCCTACAGGATGACCTATTTCAGCATGCACAATGATCCTGCGGCGCACCCAGCACACCTTTCACCATGCACACAACAGTCCACCCTTGCCCACATCCAGCACAACATTATGAATCCATGCATACGACCATGCGGGCAGCTAACATTGTGCACAAACACTATCGCCAAGTACACTTCAAAAACGTTACCATCTTGTAACAGTGTCCGCACCTGCGTACACCTCAAAAACAGTATCATCTTGTAACAGTGTACTCACCTGCAAAACAAAACATGCACGCATGGCAGCTCACTTCTGCTGGTCTATTACACCCAATAGGCTAAGCCTTGAACACACGCACTGCAACGTAATGGCACCATGCATTTCACCATATCACCATCTCACCATCTACGCCAATCCACATACACTCCACTGACACCAGCAGTCATACCCAACCTACACACGCATCCACCAATCACATACCGAACCTCTGCATTGCACCCATTGACGAAAACAGATCCCTATAAACATAATCCGCAAACATACCACAGCCTCTGCCACCCCTACCCACACCCATTCACAAAGTATTGTGTCACTACCAACCTAACCACAACTTTTTCACAACATTGACCCTATTTCAACAATTCAGCACACAAAGTAGTAACCAAGCACAATCAAGGTGCACTTCTACCATATCCTCTTCCATACTAACAGTATGCAAACCCAGCACCAGTGCCCACACTGCATTACTTTTCACAGCACCATCGCCAAGTGCACATCAAAAACTTTACCACGTTGTAACTGTGTCCTCATCTGCAAAACCAAACATCCACACATGGCAGTTCACGTTTCCTGCTCCATTGCATCTCAAATGTGCTACACACCCATTATTTACAGGTCACCACCCCCTAAGTGCTGCAGAATCCAAAATGCATTACGGCTGTGTGTGTGGTAAAGTCCTAGCCTCTTGAGTGCATGGCCTTCAGTCATGCACCCAACAGTCTAGGCCTTCAACACTCTCATTGCAACATAATGGCACCCTCCATTTCACCAACTTCGACCATCCACATACACAGCAATACAACCAGCACTCCTACCCAACTTGTGCACCGCCATGTAACTATGCAGCAACAAATTGCACCAGTTACAATAATGCATGATATGATATGATATTTTATTTATATCGCGCCCATACACAGGTGTTTCAGAGCGTGACCAGGCAAAGGGAGGGGAAGCAGGGGAGAAAACAAAAAAACAAACGATCTTACTAGGCCCAGTGAAATTGAGAACACGTAAGTGCATGGGAAAGGGAAAGGGGGAAAGTGCAAAGGAAAAAGGGCCAAAGAAGTGCAAGGCATAGGATAAATAGTACGTTAGTGGATAAATAGGTGAATAAATAAGGTGATAAGAGCAGTGATGAGTGCAGCCAATGAAGGGTGCAGTGCAGGGCAAGTCAGATAGGGTAACATCTGATAAGTGCAGGAGAGGAGTGGGGGACCTGTAAGGGTACAGACAACAGGCCCGAGTGCAGGGGTGGCCGGGAGCCGGTGCCGGAGGGTGTCCGGGAGGGCAGGTAACTAAGTCAAGGGGGCCCCGTTGGCAGGTGAGGCAGTGCTGAGAAGAGAAGGCAGATCAACAGGGGAGGAGAGTGGCAAAGGCAGATGCGAAGAGGAAGGTCTTAAGGAGCTTCCGGAATCTTAGATGGTTTTCCTCCAGTTTCAGGGTGGCAGGGAGGCCGTTCCAAAGGGAGGCTCCGGCCGAGGACAGAGGTCTGCCCCCTGCACATTTCCTAGAAAAGCGGCTGACCCTGAGGGATTTTGAAGTAGAGGAGCGAAGGGCTCGAGAAGGGAGGTATTTACGGAGGGATAGTTGAAGGTATTTTGGACCCAGGCCCCAGAAAGCCTTGTGGACAATGCAAATTTAATCCTTGCATCCACTGAGAGCCAATGGAGGGATTTCAGTGCTGAAGAGATACGATCCCAGGGCGTGAGGCCAAGGACAAGTCTCGCAGTTCTGTTCTGGATTAGCTGTAGAGGGCGGAGGGTGGAGGCAGGTAGCTTTAGAAAGAGGCTGTTACAGTGGTCCAGCTTAGAGAGAATCAGAGCTTGGGAGACAGTGAGTTTCTGTGGGAAAGAGAGGAAGGGAAAGGTACCTCTGACCAGGTGTAGTAAGAAGTTAGATTTCTTTGAGACTTCAGAGATGTGTGAGGAGAAGGATAGTGTGGAATCAAAGATGACCCCGAGGTTCTTTGCTTCGCAGGTAGGGGCAGGAGGAGGGCCGAGGGAGGCAGGCCAGAGAGTAAGGGGAAAGGAAGGACAGGGTGTGCCGATGAGGAGGATTTCAGTTTTATTAGCATTTAAACAGAGATCGTTGGCGGCACACCAATTTTGAATGGCGATTAGACAGTCAGAGATGAGGGAGGGAGAGGAGGTGGCAGAGGGAAGCCTGAAAATGAGTTGTGTGTCGTCAGCATAGCATTGCAAGTTGGAGCAGAAGATGGAAATGCAGTAGGCAAGGGTTGCCAAATATTGGTTGAAAAGCCAGGGCGAGAGATTAGACCCCTGAGGAATACCACAAGTAGAGCGAGAGATAGAGGAGAGGAAGGACCCAAGTTGTACCTGGGAAGGTCGATCAGAGAGAAAGGAGGTAAGCCAAGCCAGAGCCTGATCAGTTATGCCAAGGTTGTCAAGGAGACGATTGAGCAGGATGGAGTGGTTGACCGTATCGAAGGCAGAGGACAGATCAAGTAGGATGAGGACAGAGGGAATGTTAGAGTCAAGGTTGGAGAACAGGTCTTCACGGATGTTCAGGAGAGCAGTTTCCGTACTTCTGGAAGCTCTGAAGCCAGATTAGTGGTCATGGAGTGAGCCAACAGAGTCGGAATGAAGGTTGAGATGAGAGATTGCAAGCTTTTCCAGGAGATTACCCAGAAAGGGGGTGATGGAAATGGGGCGATATTTAGCTGGACAGGAGGGATCAGCTGAGGGTTTCTTGAGTAGAGGATGCACAATGGAGTGTTTCAGGGGGGAGGGGAAGGAACCAGAGGCAAAGGAAAGGTTGCAGAAGTCTGCAAGGCAGGTGCAAGGGTGTCAATATGGTCCTTAATGGTTTTAGAGGAACAGGGATGAACCTGATTTGATAAGGCTTTCATAGATCTGACTTGTCTGGCAACCTCATTAGGGGAGAAAAGAGGAAAAGCGGAGGAAGAGGGAGGAGGGGAATCGGAGGGAGGATCAGCAGGCAGAGGGGGGGAAGGGGAGGGGGAAGGAGAGGAGGAGAGTGTGGACATGATGTCCTTAGTTTTACAGATAAAGTGTGAAGCAAGGTCATTGCAAAGGGCCTGAGAGGCGAGAGGAGAGGTGAATACTGCATCAGGGTTGGCCAGCTCCTTGCAGATTTTAAAGAGTTCGGCCGAGTTGTTAGATACTGCAGAAACACGGGCTTGAACATGAGCTTGTTTCTTGGTTCGTACAGAGAGGCGATATTGCCTTTGGAGCAGGCGACAGGCCAGTTTGTCAGGGGATGAGCAGGAGGCCCTACATTTCCTCTCAGCCGCCCTGCACTTACGTTTAAGTGAAGATAGGTCAGAGTCAACCCAAGTGTTGCACTTAGCTTTGGGCTTAAGGCAGATCCTCATGGCAGGGGCAAGAGCATCAAGGGTAACAGTAATAGAGGAGTAGAGCAGGGAAAGGGCTTAGTCAGGGTGGGAGTCAGCCTGAAGTGGAGGAGGTAGTGAGAAGGAGGCATCAAAAAGACTCGACTGACACGCTTCAAGGGTCGGATATCCGAGAAGGTGGGTGCAGTGTTGGGGCAAGCTTGGCTAGAGGGGAGGAGATGGGAAGAAAAGAGGATAGAAGGGAGTGATCGCTCCAGGAGAGAGGAGTGATGAGGGGCGTAGAAAGGGGGAGGCCAGAGGAGATCAAGACATCAAGTGTATCACCAGCAGAGTGAGTAGGGCCAGAGGGAAGGATAGAGAGGGAGAGTGAATCGCAGAGGTCACGGAAGAGTGTTGATGGAGGGAAGGGAGAATCAAGATGGATGTTGAGATCCCCAAGGAGGACGAGTTGAGAGGTAGAGGCCAAGAGGGCTGAAAAGAGGTCAGCCCACTCAGAGAGAAAAGCAGTGACTTGGCCAGGGGGCCGGTAGATAGTAGCGATAGTAAGGGAGTGGCTGGGAGAGAGAGAGAGAGCCTACAAATGAGGCATTCGAAAGAGGAATAGGTCTGAGTGGGGATGATAGAAGTAGCAATCCACTCAGGGAAGATCAGAGCAACACCCCCTCCGGGCCGGGTGGATCTGGGTGCTGAGAGGATCTTGTAACTGTCAAGGTGGAGAGTGTCAAAACTCGTGACAGAGAGAAAGAAAACACTCTCTCCTGCGCCCCTCTGCCCTATCATTCACATACTATGGCTGTCCCCGCTTCCATTCCCAAACTATTGTGTCACTGCCAAACTACCCGCAATCAGTTCGCAACATTGCCCTACTGCAACCAATGTGCACACACAGCACTATGCAAGCACCACCCTACACCGGATGCGCACCCACACTTGCGTTACAGTGGTGAGCATGCTAAAGCCCTAATGCTGTTCAGTGCATGCCCTACGGTCTACGGCCTTCACCCATGCACCCAATAGTCTAATCCTTCCACAGATCCAACGCAACTTCCTGCACCCATGCATACCACCATGTGCCCAACTACCACATTCCATCCGCATATTGCAGCCACCCACCCTCCCATCCAACCTATGTCATGTGCACTTCATTCCCCTTCTAAAATTGTCCTACCATCACGCACCACGGAAAGAGGTCGCCACAAACAGGTTGCGACAGAAGATATCGGACCGTTACGACATCTGCCACCAATCACCACACAAAGTACTTGCCTGTCTATCTACCTGCGACTTGACGCAGTATGCGCGAAAACTGCAGGCACTCCTCAGTCTTCTTACACCTACCTACATATTGTTATTGTTATTTTGCATTTATATAGCGCCTTATATACCATTGGTATGGTCTGAGGGCGCTGGTAGGTTGAACGCCCCTTGGGAACCGAAGTTCAGATCAGTAGAGAGAGTAGAGGGAGTCAAAAGGTGCGTGTGAGCACCCGGTATATGTGCAGCTCGTGCAGTATTCGTGTAATAGCTGCTTCTTAGCGGTAGGTGTGGTGGTTGAGAGATCAAGAGTATGTGTTAGTTCTGGCAGGATTTATCCAGACCGGATGTGGCTGCGTTAGGCCTGAAGAGAATGCCTGGCTGGGGGGTGTGAAACCAGCAGTGTTTAGTTAGAATGATGTGGAGTGAGCGGCGGATGTTGGCATGAGAACAATTATACCGAATGGTGTCATAGTATCCCTGTGTTCTAGTTGAGTGGTGATGTAAAAGAGAGAGTAAGCGTGGTGGTGTGATATGATGGGTTATATGCTCTTTCAAACGTTCTCTGCATTCCCAACCAAATTCCATACTATATACGTCATGCAATTCTATGCGCTCCAGTCCGTTCCATGCACTCCTATCCACTCCATATACCCGAGTATGCTCCATACACTCCGGTCCGCTCCACGCACTCATGCATTCTAGCCCACCCCGCGCGCTCCAGTCCGCCCCACGCGTTCCAGTCTGCCCTGCACATGCATTCTTGTCTGCCCCACGCATGGGCTCCTGTCTGCCCCATGCTCTCCGCATTCAGCACTTCTACGTACTCATCTATTCTACGCACTCATCAGTACTGGATGCAATCTGTGCACGTCCGCTCTACGGACTTATAGATTCGACTTTCACAGAGATGTTATTGGGCAAATTTCTAGATTCGACTTTCACAGAGAGTCTATTGGGTGCACTTCTAAATTCAACTTCCAAATGCACTTCTGAATTCAACTTTCACATAGAGTCTATTGAGCACACTTCTAAATTCAACTTTCCACAGAGAGGCTATTGGTCACACTTTTAAATTCAGCTTTCACAGAGAGGCTATTGGGTACACTTCTAGATTCAACTTTCACAGGGATGGTATTGGGCACACTTCAAAATTCAACTTTGCACAGAGGTGTTACAGGGCACACTTCTAAATTCACAGTGGGGCTATTAGGCACACTTCAAAATTCAAGTTTGGACCGAGGTGTAACAGGGCTCACTTCTAAGTTCGCAGAGGGGCTATTGGGCACACTTCTAAATTTGATTTTCACAGGAGGCTATTGGGCACATTTCTAAATGCAACTTTCAATGAGCGGCTATTGGGCACGCTTCTAAATTCGATTTTCACATGGGTACGCTATTAGGCACACAGAGGATACTTAGGCACACTTCTAAATTCAACCAGTGCACGTTATTAGGTACACTTCTAAATTCAACCAGGGCATGCTATTAGACACACACAGATGATATTAGGCAGACTTCTAAATTCGACCAGGCACACTATTTGGCACGCTTTTAAATTCAACTTTACACAGAGAGATATTAGGCACACTTCAAAATTCAACCAGGGCACGCAATTAGGCGCACTTCTAAATTCAACTTTACACAGAGAGGCTATTATGCAGAGTTCTAGGTTCAACCAGGGCACGCTATTAGGCACACAGATGATATTAGGCACACTTCAAAATTCAACCAGGGCACACTATTAGGCACACTTCTAAATTCAACCAGGGCACGCTATTAGGCACACTTCTAAATTCCACCAGGGCACGCTATTAGGCACACTTCTAAATTCAACTTTCCACAGAGAGGCTATTGGTCACACTTTTAAATTCAGCTTTCACAGAGAGGCTATTGGGTACACTTCTAGATTCAACTTTCACAGGGATGGTATTGGGCACACTTCAAAATTCAACTTTGCACAGAGGTGTTACAGGGCACACTTCTAAATTCACAGTGGGGCTATTAGGCACACTTCAAAATTAAAGTTTGGACAGAGGTGTAACAGGGCTCACTTCTAAGTTCGCAGAGGGGCTATTGGGCACACTTCTAAATTCGATTTTGACAGGAGGCTATTGGGCACATTTCTAAATGCAACTTTCAATGAGCGGCTATTGGGCACGCTTCTAAATTCGATTTTCACAAGAGTACGCTATTAGGCACACAGAGGATACTTAGGCACACTTCTAAATTCAACCAGTGCACGTTATTAGGTACACTTCTAAATTCAACCAGGGCATGCTATTAGACACACACAGATGATATTAGGCACACTTCTAAATTCGACCAGGGCACACTATTTGGCACGCTTTTAAATTCAACTTTACACAGAGAGATATTAGGCGCACTTCAAATTCAACCAGGGCACGCAATTAGGCGCACTTCTAAATTCAACTTTACACAGAGAGGCTATTATGCAGAGTTCTAGGTTCAACCAGGGCAAGCTATTAGGCACACATAGATGATATTAGGCACACTTCAAAATTCAACCAGGGCACACTATTAGGCACACTTCTAAATTCAACCAGGGCACGCTATTAGGCACACTTCTAAATTCCACCAGGGCACGCTATTAGGCGCACTTCTAAATTCAACCAGGACACGCAATTAGGCGCACCTCAAAATTCAACCAGGGCACGCAATTAGGCGCACTTCAAAATTCAACCAGGGCACGCAATTAGGCGCACTTCAAAATTCAACCAGGGCACGCAATTAGGCGCACTTCTAAATTGCACTTTACACAGAGAGGCTATTAGTCAGAGTTCTAGGTTCAATCAGGGCACGCTATTAGGCACACTTCTAAATTCCCCCTGGGCACGCTATTAGGCACACTTCTAAATTCCACCAGGGCACGCTATTAGGCACACTTCTAAATTCAACCAGGGCACGCTATTGGGCACACTTCTAAATTCAACCAGGGCACGCAATTAGGCGCACTTCTAAATTCAACTTTACACAGAGAGGCTATTAGGCAGAGTTCTAGGTTCAACCAGGGCACGCTATTAGGCACATATGATATTAGGCACACTTCAAAATTCAACCAGGGCACGCTATTAGGCACACTTCTAAATTCAACCAGGGCACACTATTAGGCACACTTCTAAATTCAACTTTACACACAGAGGATATTCGGCCCACTTCTAAATGCAACTTTACACACAGAGGATATTAGGCCCACTTCTAAATTCAACTTTACACAGAGAGGCTATTATGCAGAGTTCTAGGTTCAACCAGGGCACGCTATTAGGCACACATGGATGATATTAGGCACACTTCAAAATTCAACCAGGGCACGCTATTAGGCACACTTCTAAATTCAACCAGGGCACACTATTAGGCACACTTCTAAATTCAACTTTACACACAGAGGATATTCGGCCCACTTCTAAATGCAACTTTACACACAGAGGATATTAGGCCCACTTCTAAATTCAACTTTACACAGAGAGGCTATTAGGCAGAGTTCTAGGTTCAATCAGGGCACGCTATTAGGCACACTTATAAATTCCCCCTGGGCACGCTATTAGGCACACTTCTAAATTCCACCAGGGCACGCTATTAGGCACACTTCTAAATTCAACCAGGGCACGCAATTAGGCACACTTCTAAATCCAACCAGAACACGCAATTAGGCACACTTCTAAATTCCACCAGGGCACGCTATTAGGCACACTTCTAAATTCAACCAGGGCACGCTATTAGGCACACTTCAAAATTCAACCAGGGCACGCAATTAGGCGCTCTTCAAAATTCAACCAGGGCACGCAATTAGGCGCACTTCAAAATTCGACCAGGGCACGCAATTAGGCGCACTTCTAAATTCAACTTTACACAGAGAGGCTATTAGGCAGAGTTCTAGGTTCAATCAGGGCACGCTATTAGGCACACTTCTAAATTCCCCCTGGGCACGCTATTAGGCACACTTCTAAATTCCACCAGGGCACGCTATTAGGCACACTTCTAAATTCAACCAGGGCAGGCTATTAGGCACACTTCTAAATTCAACCAGGGCACGCTATTAGGCACACTTCTAAATTCAACTTTACCCAGAGAGGCTATTAGGCAGAGTTCTAGGTTCAACCAGGGCACGCTATTAGGCACACACATATGATATTAGGCACACTTCAAAATTCAACCAGGGCACGCTATTAGGCACACTTCTAAATTCAACCAGGGCACACTATTAGGCACACTTCTAAATTCAACGTTAAACACACAGAGGAAATTCGGCCCACTTCTAAATGCAACTTGTGTAGAGGATATTAGGCCCACTTCTAAATTCATCCAGGGCACGCTATTAGGCCCACTTCTAAAATCAACTCTACACAGAGAGGCTATTAGGCAGAGTTCTAGATTCAACTTTACCCAGAGAGGATATTAGGCACACTTCTAAATTCAACCAGGGCACGCTATTAGCGCAGACTAAACTTGAGAATTCCCTCTAAGTGTGGCATATGCTAACAATCACATTTCTATCTAGATGCAACGCGGGCTAAGCTTGAGAATTCCATCTAAGTGTGGCATATGCTAAAAATCAGATTTCTATCTAGATGCGGCGCAGGCTAAATTGAGAATTTCCGGCTTAGTGTGGTACATGCTAATATTCACATTTCTATCTAGATGTGGCGCAGGCTAAATTGAGAATTCCATCTAAGTGTGGCATATGCTAACAATCACATTTCTATCTAGATGCGACGCGGGCTAAGCTTGAGAATTCCATCTAAGTGTGGCATATGCTAACAATCACATTTCTATCTAGATGCGGCGCAGGCTAAATTGAGAATTCTATTTAAGTGTGGCATATGCTAACAATCACATTTCTATCTAGATGCGGCGCAGGCTAAATTGAGAATTTCCGGCTAAGTGTGGTACGTGCTAATATTGTTACACCTGTCTAAAGGAGATGCAGGCTAATCATGACATTTCTCTATCGATATGGTGCTAATTAACAATGGCTAGTGTGTTAGTGCGTAATGTATTACAACATTTACAGTCAGGCCAATAATGGAGTTAGGCTGGAGATGACAAATCTCTCTAGGTATGCATGTTGTCATTCTTTGGCAGTATGCGTTCAGGAGAGGTAAGGTAGAATGACCAGGGCTTTCTGGAGCTGAATAATTGCTCTACTCCCCACCCATGCCACACTTACAATTTAGTTGGTGTCTGTTTGCTTCTTTTGCTCCCTCTGCGGACACCTGCAGACACTTCGTGTAGCCGTCCTTCGCCTCGGGGTCCTTAGCGTAGGGGCTGCTGGGCAGGGGCTGCCCTGGGAAGGTGGCTTAGGAGCCTTGATGGACCAATAGGGGTGGGGGGTGGGCTGGGGGGCGGGAGGGCGACGGCAGACGACGGCAGACCAGGAAGGGGAGGCTGGGGGACATGGGGCAACGCAGGGCCTGGGGTGCATTTTCAACAAAAAGAACCACAGAAATGGGGTCGCCTATGGGTGGCACACTCGCCTGCTCCTCGGATGGAAAAGGGGAGCAGGTGCAACGAACGGGTCGCTAGACCCAGGCACGCTGTTGTTAGCAGCCAATCAGGGGTGGGGGGCGAGCTGGGAGGCGGGAGGGCGACGGCAGACCAGGAAGGGGAGGCTGGGGGACACGGGGCAATGCAGGGCCTGGGGCGCATTTTCTACAAAAAGAACCACAGAAATGGGGTCGCCTATGGGTGGCACACTCACCTGCTCCTCGGATGGAAAAGGGGAGCAGGTGCAACGAACGGGTCGCTAGACCCAAGCACGCTGTTATCAGCCAATCCGGGGTGGGGGGCCGGCTGGGAGGCGGGAGGGCGACGGCAGACCAGGAAGGGGAGGCTGGGGGACACGGGGCAACGCAGGGCCTGGGGCGCATTTTCAACAAAAAGAACCACAGAAATGGGGTCGCCTATGGGTGGCACACTCACCTGCTCTTCGGATGGAAAAGGGGAGCAGGTGCAACGAACGGGTCGCTAGACCCAGGCACGCTGTTGTTAGCAGCCAATCAGGGGTGGGGGGCGGGCTGGGAGGCGGGAGGGCGACGGCAGACCAGGAAGGGGAGGCTGGGGGACACGGGGCAACGCAGGGCCTGGGGCGCATTTTCAACAAAAAGAACCACAGAAATGGGGTCGCCTATGGGTGGCACACTCACCTACTCCTTGGATGGAAAAGGGGAGCAGGTGCAACGAACGGGTCGCTAGACTCAGGCACGCTGTTGTTAGCAGCCAATCAGGGGTGGGGGGCGAGCTGGGAGGCGGGAGGGCGACGGCAGACCAGGAAGGGGAGGCTGGGGGACACGGGGCAATGCAGGGCCTGGGGCGCATTTTCTACAAAAAGAACCACAGAAATGGGGTCGCCTATGGGTGGCACACTCACCTGCTCCTCGGATGGAAAAGGGGAGCAGGTGCAACGAACGGGTCGCTAGACCCAAGCACGCTGTTATCAGCCAATCAGGGGTGGGGGGCGGGCTGGGAGGCGGGAGGGTGACGGCAGACCAGGAAGGGGAGGCTGGGGGACACGGGGCAACGCAGGGCCTGGGGCGCATTTTCAACAAAAAGAACCACAGAAATGGGGTCGCCTATGGGTGGCACACTCACCTGCTCCTCGGATGGAAAAAATATGTCACATAAACCACTTCTCACTCCCCCTCCCTTCTTGCCACCAACACATGGCGTACGGTACATTTTGCAGACCCTTACGCTGCCGAACTGTTCTCCGATACACCATGGCAGCGTTTCCCAAAAAACGTTGATGCACAACACGCTTCCCTCCAGCCAACCACCGGCCGCGTCCAATGTTCGCCGACATCACGGCGTACAGCAGGCCAATGACACTTCAGTCCATGGAGTAAACAGGGAAATGGGTCAGCAGAGCAGACTCAGATAT
Organism: Ambystoma mexicanum; assembly: GCF_040938575.1. NCBI lineage: Eukaryota > Metazoa > Chordata > Amphibia > Caudata > Ambystomatidae > Ambystoma > Ambystoma mexicanum. Next base: position 1,492,984,762 of record NC_090921.1, read on the forward strand.
CACTAATGTTTTGGGATGTATATTTTTAAGTAATTTGCAACATAAGTACTGGTCAGGTTTCCACCCAACACACAAAAGCACGCTTTCTGACCCAAGCCCCAGCTCCTGCTGCATATTTGGTGACAATCCGTCCAGCCATGCGGGCTTTAGGAAAAAATTCAAAGCCCTTCATATACTTTTTTGCGAGGTTTGGTGAGGATTCCTCCAGGAGGAGCAAAGTTATAAGCCTCCGAAAAAGTGCTCTTCCTATGAGTTTAGCAACTTAACCATAATTACACAAGTTGCACTAGCAAAAACCTCTGAAATTCAATGGAACAACGTTGTTACAGGGACATCATGGTTACAGGTAAAACCGAAATGCCCACGAAATTCGAAAGTATGGTAAGCTAAGCAACCATAACTCGTGCCACCAGTGTGTACTGCAAGGACTAACACCCATGGCATCAAAGATGGAATCACAAATCTCATTCATGACATCACTCACTGCCGTTGAAGTTATCCCTAGGGTGAAGGCTTTTGATTACCTAGGGATTCGTTTTTCAGAAGCTCTCACTGGGAAGTCACACCTAATAAAACAGCCAGCTAAAATTATCAAACAATAGGGGGTATTTTTCGCTTTATGTCACGGTGTGAGGGCCAACCGTTTGATGTGGTATCTAAAATCTACGTAGTTCAATCAAAGGCAGTTACATTATATGGTGCTCCGATATGGGGTTTCCAGAAGGTCGATGAGTTGCAAGCCAAAGAGAATCAATTGTTTAGGAGACTTTTGGGGCTCCCTAACTCCTCAGCATGTTTATCTGTTCACAGAGAATTGGGCCTGGAATTCTGGGAGGATCAGTGGGCGTTGGCCCCGATCTTTTTTTGGGTTCGGTTGTGGGCGAATGTACATGCCTCTCTTTGCCATTTCATTATTAAATCTCTATTGGGTAGAGTGGGGTGGCAACGAATTCCTTCGCTTGACTATATAGATAAAATCATAGGCGAGGCCAATTTAAGTATTCCTTTTCCTCCAGTTGCCCTTTTAACAAAAATTGAGGTGAATTGTCACAAATCTGCTCTGGGCGAAGTGGTTGCTAGGAAGAGAACGCTCTCAGAGTATGAAAATAATTCGGCTAATCTTCATGCAACCATTAGTCAGCCACGTGAGTTCCAACTCTATTTGATTTAGGCCTCCTATAAAAAAGATTGCTGGTTTATCACACGGGCGAGGTTTGATTGCCTTCTCCTGCGGGGGAATACAGTGAACTGGAAAGATTATCTGGACTCCGCGGCATGCCTAGTGTGCGGACATAATAAAGAAGACTTGGTGCATTTGTTATTATTTTGCCTGGGGTATATTGGGATCCAGAGAGCAACGATAAATCCAGTTCTTAGGGAGACCAAGATCCATCATCATAAAGCGGCCATCTCATTTCTTCTGAGTGCAGACTCTGTTCTTGGTGCATGGGCACTGCTCTCCTTTCTGAAGAGAGCAATGTATTTTAGAAAGGGGATTTTGAGGACACAGGGCGAGGGATGATGAAATTTACCCGGCAGAGCTGTAATGTGAAAAGGCACATAGTTTTTAGGCTTTTTTTAAACTTTGTCGCTACATTGATAGTATTGTATTACAAATGTTATTTTATTATTAGACTGTTTGAAGTTGTATAATGGGGTTTCGGTGTAAACTTTCACGGGAATGGATTTTATTTCTTGTAATTGTTTGGTCTTATTATTTGCATTTGTTTGGTCTTATGTGTTTTATGGATTTTGAATCCGAAATAAACTTTTTGACTGAAATAAGGAAACAGAAGAATACGCAGAGCGCAAACAACCTTAGTCGTGGTTGGAAGCGCTGTAGCTGCATGGGTCGCACACAATAAATGGCTTCCTGCTGCACATAATGAAGCTGTGTTTCCCGTTGTTGTAAACATTCTTGAATTCCACAATGTATGCATATCCGTGAATGCTAACCCAAAGACTAATGGCGTAGCATAGAGTGTGTATACTGCATGTGACGACAACGGAAATAAAACCTTAGGGGACCAGTGGGCAGGCTACCGCCCTTCCAACAATTACGTAGCCTACTTGCATGTACAGCATTTCCCACATTTGCTGCGGGCAACAAGATGGTATTCCTGTAGGGCAGCAGAGCTGTAAAACAACCTTAGCAAACCATATGCCGTACTACAGACCCTTACCCGGCAAAGGGCATTATAGTGTGCATGTACTGGAACGCACTACTGTACAGTGTGAAGGCACTTCGAAGTGCGTTGGAACGGTCCTTATGGGAGCATTACAATGACTGGCATCTATGTACGTGAGGCCCACCCAATAATTCTGTCTCCCAGCATGTCCCCTATAGTATCCAGCTAGGTGCTGTCCCTTCTGTACCATACCTTTGCTGTCGTTCCTTCTGTGGCGTGTGTGAGAACAGCATAGTAAATGAAAATGAACTGTGAAAGGAACAAAAAGTAAATAAAGAAAGCACCTTGCACAGATCAACAACGGAATTGCCAATGCATGCATGCAAGGCTTGACGCGTGGCAGTGTGGTAAACACTGTAGTGGAATCAGTTAGAAAGGGGGTCGATGTACAAATAGGTTTTTTTACGTGATGCAGAGCGTTTTCAAGAGAGTCACCGCGAAACGCTAACTACAAAAAAAATTAATACTTTCAAGAACACCACCAAACTAGTGTAGATGGCGTGTACAAAAATCGGGATTGCTGGCATACTAAGATGAACGTTATAGCTGACGAAAGGTTTTCATGCTGTGAAACGTTATATTCCCAAAGGCGAAGTATGTCATTGGCACATGTCCAAGAATGGCAGAAATACACTTCTTGGCAATGTAGCGCGCTGTCTGCATTCACGGACCAAATAGAAAATGACGCTCTCACTTCAGTGGCTGCATAATGAGGTAAAAACGTATGCAAGAGATAGGAAACAAACGCATGAACTGGCAAGTGCCTCCTTCATCGTAAACGGCACTGAAACTCTTGTAAAACGCTGTGCAATTTTCCCTGCACAATCAACTGTTAGGAAAGATTCTCTTTACTGCACCTTTCCTTCCATCTTTATGGAACCCCTAATCTTTTTTGCTTTTATTTTTCAATCTGACCTGTACTTTTTGCAGTACAGTGAAGCCTTAAGCCTTAAGCTTCACTCTACTGGCCTTTGCTCACATTATGGGGAAACTGATATGTCCTTAAGGCTATCAGTACTGGGAAACAGGGTTTCCCTTAGTCTTGTGACTATGTTGCTACTTGTGGTTACTTTTGTATCCCATGTGGTAACTTTTTATCATTGCACACAGCAGCGTACACTGCAGTGCAATGGGGTTCATTTTTGTTTTGCCCTAGACTAACACTCAAAGGATTTTTTGGTTATTCTGAGGTGCTTAAAAGATGGGCTGGTGGCAGCAGTGACTTTTCCCCACTTTTTGGGGAATTTCGTGTTATCTTAACCGCGTTTACGGCGTTTGGCTACTTAATGTGGCTACTGGCCAAACTTGGCCGTGCCATAAGGTTTTTCGCCCATTCTTTTTGCATCTTGTTGTTTAGCCTTCTTCCTGGCCTCAGAGGTCAGGAAGCTCCTTATAAGGACTGCCAGTGCCCGTTAAAGCAGGAGCTTTTGGTGGGCTACTGGAGGGCTTTGCGTGTTTGCAGGCAGGATGTGGGCTGGGTCAGTCTGACCCTAATACACATCCTGGTTTCTCTGTGTCTGAGTGGCATGCATGAGTGTTCCCGCCAGTGGACCTGATTGGACCACTGTGGGGTGTGCGTGTGGGCTAGTTCTGCCATTGGCTAGTGGGAGTTTCGACTCCTACCTGGCTTTTAGGATAAGAAGAGGGCCCCTGCATGGAATTCTCAGAGATCCTGGAAGAACCTGAAGGAGCCAAGAATCCGTCCAGCTGAGAAGACCCTCAAAGAAACCTGTAACCTGTCTGACGGAGGCCTGGTAACCAACTTCAGCTGCAATTCTGGTTGAGCCCTGTCTGTCTCTTGATCTCCAGTAGGCCTGAGAAGGATCTACGACCCCTGGATTGGAGGGACCATCCATTCCCGAAGCCTACTCGGTGCCCAGCGCAAAAACCGCCTTCGGAAGTGCCCGGGAATCGTCCTGTGACTGACTAGCTTCGTTTTTGGGCTACCGGGTTATCTTCGTTGCTGTTCCGAAATGTCGGTGTCCTAGCACCAATGGGACCCGAGAAAGACCGGAAAGTCCGACCGCAGCTACCGAGTCCTGCTGCATCGCTGTGCGCGGCGTGCACGGTCCGAAACCTGCTTTTCTGACTCGCCTCCAGTCCCGAGAAGGGTGCTGTATAGTTTGTTTCTGCATTTCTTCATCAAGAGTCCTTGTACCAGAAAAAGATCCTAACCAGAGAATCACTCGAGCCTGCAACCCGTGAAAATCGAGAATTCAGTGGGAAAAGCAAGCCAGGACACCCTTCCTTTGTTCTGGAAAGTCTTGGGACGATTCGGAGTGAGGGGGGTAAGTTATTAAGCTTTTAACATACCCCTACACTCCCATTGTAAGTCAATGGACTTATAATTTTCTTTATCTGAAACCCATTGGCTTTGCCAATACTTGCCTTGGCAAGACTTCTAACTGTTGGGGGGAATTTTGGACTCTGTCTATCTTGAACCCTGGCTCTAAGAATCCATCACTGGACCCCAGAGACCCTACCTACATTTTCTCCTGCCTCCTGAGCGCTGAATCTTTGTATCCTGAACAACAGGGCACAAGGCCCCAGGAAACTTAGGGTTGGACAATATTAGTTAGGGGTAAATTATCTGTGGACCTTTTTGTGTTTAATACTCATCTATTCATTCCCTTGCAGGAGTATCTTGAGTTGTATTATTCACTTGAACCTGTGATTGTATATATGTATTTTTGTTTGATGGTATTGGTTGATAGGTCTACTTGCATGTGTTCATTTTTCTTATAGTGTATTTGGCCATATTTAAATAACTGTATTTTTATACGTCCTGTCTAAGGGTAATTTGTGACTCCCATTGTGTGACCTCATTGTGGACCCTTTACAATCTCACTCCTCTGAAGATCTTAGCCTAGACAGCCCGTCACTGCTACCTTAAACTGGTTTGGCTACAGCTTCCCAGAGTTGCCCCTGTCACAATATAGGTTGGCCTTCTATACATCTGTCCACCAGGCCAGAGTATAGGAAATCAGTCTTAACATCAACAACAATAATATCGCCATGATTGTTTGTCACCAAAGTGTCACGCAGAGAAACCACTATCAGACACTTTCACTGTAGCTACTCCATACTACTATACATGCACATCAGAGAATGCAAAATGAGTACCACTGCACAGTGTTTTCCATTCACTTTCAGTCAACGTATATCGGAACCCCTTAAAACCTGCATGCCGTGCCTCGTGAAACACAGAGCCATAGTCGCACCCTCTGCATTTCTGTCCACAAATACACTGTGTAGCACAGTCTGTCCGTACACACCACACCCACAAACTTTGTTGCACAACACCGTAGTCTCTGCAGTCCCATTTCTATGGCCATCATCAGCAAAGGGGGCGTATGTAACACGTGCCACCCTGCAACTATCGCGATATTCGTGCGGGAGTGAGGGGAATAACTTTGAACCCGGGGAGCCGACGCTGTTAGTTGTGGTGGCTCTTAAAAGAACCTTTGTGGTCTTTTATTTGTTTTTTTAAAGGTGCTTCCCTAGAATCACTGTTTTTGAAGTTTCATATGTAAATGTGTGTTTTCAACGTTAGCTCACATTCTTACAATAGGCTCTTCAGTGCAGTTTGTAGATTGCGAAACAACATTTCATTGCCACTGTACGACAAAGACATGCCATTTGTGGTGAAAAGGCATATGTATCACGAACCAATGATCTCATTCTCACAGTAGAACATCCTAGCAGCACTTAAGAAGTCACACAGGCGTTTTGTTAATGAGACCCCTTCCGACCTCTGGCTGGCGACAGGAATCATTGGAATACTTCCACACTACTCTCGGGCGTATACATGAGAAAAGCACCTTGGCAGTAGGAAAAATGCACTGCTTTCATCATAATCTTCAGTTGACGGAACACATGGGGAACAAGGCATGTAACCCATAAAGAAGGCTAGTGCACAATCACTACATGTACAGTTGACGAAGAGGCCACGCAGCGACATTCTAGAAGCAGTCCGCCGAAACAGCACGATTCGACACTACACCGCAAAGCGTCCACTCCTTCCAAACTGAAATTGCCAGACATGTCTTCTAGGAGGGCATACACGCACAGATCCTCCATAAAGCCATCACCCATGACGAAAACTGTACGTCTTGCCATGTTTGCCAGCCACAGTACACAAAGTAATGGGGAAAGTGAATGCCTCCCTTTCCTGTGAAGCACACCCAAAGCACCTGATTGGCCAAAGGCCATAGTCCCATTTCCATTGGCCAGCATGCTCACAAGTGCAGAATGTGGCATGTGCCTTTCTTCAAGTACAGCCAGGGTTGCGCCCCAGTAAAGAAGGAGGAGTCCTTCTTCCTATTGGCGTGCTTTCCTCTGACGCACACCCTGAGCAGCACTTGATAGGACAATCGCTCCAGTCCCATTTCCATAGGCTAGCATGGAGAGGAGCATTGAATGTGGCACATGCGGGTCCCCAAGTATGTTGAGGGACGGTCCTGAGTGCAGTAGGAGTCCCTCTTCCTATTGCTGCACATCCTAAGCAACTCATTGGAAAATATCCACAGTTCCATTTTCGTGGCCGCCACCTGCAAAATCCCTGCATGTGGCTTTCGTGCTGCGTGCCGGCATGGGGGAATAACTTGCAACCAGGGCAGGGGGAGTTCATGATAAGGGGCGACTCTTAAAAGAGTCTTTTTTTTGTGTGTAGATCCTTCTACAGAAACACCTTTTTGTCTGTTTTTAGTAGCTTTTGTGTTTTCTTCTGCTCAGATTAGTTCAGTAAACTCTTCACTGCATCCTGTAGATGAGCAAACAAAACTGCATTGCCAATGGGTGACAACAAAATGCCATTTTCTTGGAAAAACTCTGCATTTCCACAAGTAATGAGGTCATTGTTGCAGAAGAACATTCCACAAGCGGACAAAAAAGTGTACATGCTTCTGTTGATGGGACACCTTCCTGCGTCTGGCTAGGAACAACATCCATGCGCAGTGGGCCATACTCTTCGCTGTATTATAGATGAGAAAAGCACCTCTGCGGTGGGAAAAAGCGTCCTCACGACATCCAGCAACCTCCTCAGTCTACCGAACAAATCAAAGCAAGGCAGGTAACCCATATGCATGTCGCCGTAATGAATGACGATAACGTCTACTACTGGAAAGGTGGTGAGGTCTTTGCAAAGTGCATGCATATCGAAGAAATTGCGCTCATACGTAGCGTTCCACAATGCGTCCACTCCTTCAAAACCAAAATTGCTATCAAAGTGTCTTTGCAGGGCATAGTTGTGCAGATCTATTACAAAGGGATCACCTCCAGTCAACACAATATGTTTCGCCATGCCAGCTACACTCAGTATAGTACTCAGAGTATAATGTGCAACCGTTTCACCTCCCCTTCCTGTTAACCACACCCACACTACCTGATTGGTTAATCCCCACACTGCCATGGCAATTGGGCAAGGTGGTGTAAAGGGCAGATTTTGGCACGTGCGCCTGACGCCTGTAAAACTGGAGCAGTCCTTCTTCCCTTTGCAGCTCTACTTCATTGGGCTATGCGTAAATAGGCACAAACGCATCCACCAATCGCATTGAAGCCGCCATTATCGAACAGTGTCACTCCTGTAAACCACTTGAAATGTACAGTTACACATTTACAGTACAAATGTCGTGCCATTCCAAAGCACGTCCACAACAAAGTTCAATGAAATTATGCACGATTTCTCCTTCCGCATACATCCACATAGCCACCTAGGTTGTGGCACGTGCAATCCTAAAAGTACTGTGTAATCCACTACCTTTTTGTGATAGTGAAGGGGGGGTAAACAATATGAAACTGGGTAGGGGATTCAGTCTTCCAGTTTAGATGTATAAAGGTTTATTTTTTATTTTATTTTTTTGTTGCGTGCGTGCAACTTTTTTTTTGTATGTTCTTTTTGTATGTGTTTCTGTTGGTCTCTCCTCACATTTTTACAACATTCTGGTCAATGCTTCTTGCACAGTGTAAAAGAAAACGGCATTGCCAATGGTGCTCAAATAAATGCCATTTCTACGGAACCACTGCATATTTTGCAACCTCATGATATCATAGTGGATGGAGAATATGCCAGTAGTCTGCATAAACTGCCGCATAATTCTGTTTACAGCACACCTTCCCACCTCTGGCTGGGGACAAATTACACTGTCATGGACCCATACTGCTCTTGGTGTTATGCATGAGAAAACGACCTTGCCAGTATGAAAAGTATGCATCACTACATTCAGTAACCTCTTCAGGAGACGGATTAATTGTGCACACGACATGTAACCCAAATGTACACTTCCATAGTGCACCACGACAAAGTCCACGTTCGTGACGGACGCCACATATCTGCAAAGGCGAACCATCCCGCCAAAACTGCAGTCACCCTGATAGGCCCAGAAAGCGTCCACTCCTTCCAACCCAAAATTACTAGCAACACCTGTGCAGATGGCGCACAAAGGTATCAACGACTATAAGCACTGTGCGTCTCTTCATCTCGACCACACTCACAACACTGTATTGGGACGAAAGGGTATCGCTCCTTCCTATGAACCACGCCCTAAACTCCTAATTGCCTATTTCCCACAATTCCATTTCCACCCTGCTCATAATGGGAGGATGTGCATGTGCGCTTTCCCATCTACACTGAGGGCCACAGCCCAGTAAAGCTCAGACAACACTTCTTCCCTTTGCACAGTCACTTTTTGCAGCACTTTCCCATTGGGTGCCGTCACATTTTAAAACATGCATGCACCAATCACATACAAAACCTCTGCATTGCACACTGTCATTTCTATACAAAACTCCATATTTACCATTAACCACTCTCAGTACATGTTCCATTTGATTGCAAAGCCCCTCCATCAGAAACTTCTGCTAAAGAATGCACAATTGCAGCATCCACAAACAGCCCAAGATGCACCCAACACAACTTTGGCCATGCACACAACATTGCAACCCTTTCCACACCCACCACAACACTATACACCCAAGCAAGCAACCATGTGGACACCTAACATTATGCACAAACGTAACATACGTAGCAGCACTTCTACCCAAGTCCCCCACACCATAAAACACCCATTCACGAAAACATGTCACACTTAGCAGAAGCCACAAACATAGCGCAGCCTGCACCCCCCTTACGCACTGCCATTCACAAGCCATTGTGTCACTGCCAACCTATGTACAACAGCTTCGCAACATTGGGCCTATTTCAATAAATCTGCACACAGCAGAGTAACCAACCACATATAAGCTGCCCTTCAACCATACCCACATTACGTACACACTGCACCCTGTGGCCACACTACACAACTTCTCACGGCACCATCTGCCGCACACCAAACACTGTAGCATGTTCCAACTATTACCACAACCATAGAATGCACAATACACGCTTTGCAACTCACTTGTGCTGCTGTAGCAAGTCGACAATGTGCTCCACATGCAATCTCCAAAGATCACCACCCTGTGCCTCATTCACTTGCCAAACCTGTATTGTTCCAGTGGGTGTGCTCTTTGCACACATTCCCCCCACCGTAATTCAACCATACATGTCAGCACGTCACCAGCTACCACTAGCCACATATGCCTCATTGGCACCAGCACTCCTAACCAACCTCCACACCGCAATGGATATGCACATCGTTACATACAACTGTTACCATAATGTATACACATTACACTGTCTCTGGCACCCCTATGCCCTTTCATTCACATACTATTGTCTTACCCACTTCCACTCAGAAAGGATTGTTTCACTGCCAACGTAACCACAACATGTTTACAATATTGCCCATACTGCAAGAATTGTGCACACAACACACTATCCAAGTACATATAAGATGCCCTTCAACCATACCCTGTAACATACTGACAGTATACAAGCATTGCACCCAGTGCCCACAATGTGTGACATTTCACTGCAGCATCTCCAACCACAGCGCACCGCCATAGAGCTATGCAGTAACAAATTGCAACAGTTACCATAATGTACAAACAAGACACTCTCTCCTGCATCCCTGTGCACTTTCAATCACATACTATGAGCGTACCCACTACCATTCACAAAGTATTTTGCCACTACCAACCTACCCACAATCTATTTACAACAGTGGCCTATAACAGCTTAAATGTGCTCCACACCCACTCCTTACATGTCACCACCCTCTAACTGATGCACATTGAAAAATGCATTACTGCTGTGCGTGTCCTCAACACCTAGGCTCTTGAATGCGTGGCCTAAGGCCTTCGGTCATGCATCCAATAGTCTAGGCCTTGAACACACTCACAGCAACGCAATTCCACCATACATGTCTCCATATCAGCAACTACGACAAGCCACATAAACACCACTGCCACCAACACTCCTACCCAACCTGTACACCGCCATGGCACTATGCAGCAACAAATTGCAACAGCTAACATAATGGCCATGTGGGCAGCTAATATTTTGCACAAACATACCATACGTAGGTAGCGGCACTTCACCCCAACTTCCCCACACCATAAAACACCCAATCATGAAAACTGGTTGCACTTACCAGAATGCACAAACATAGCACATCCTCCACCACTCCTACCCACAGCCATTCACAAAGTATTGTGTCACTAACCACAACATTTTCACAACATTAGGCCTACTTCAACAAATCTGCACATAGCATAGGCCTTGAACAAACCTACAGCAACGTAATGCCACCATGCATGTCACCAACTACAACCATCCACAAACACACCACTGCCACCAGCAGTCCTACCCAACCGGCGCACCACCATGGAGCTATGCAGCAACAAATTGAAACAGTTAACACAATGTACAAACAAAACACTCTCTCCTGCACCCCTATGCACTTTCATTCACATGCTATGGGCATACCCACTCCCATTCACAAAGTACTGTGTCACTGCCAACCTACCCACATTCTGTTTTCAGCACTGAACCTACTGCAACCAATCTGCACTATGCAAGCACCACCCTGTACCGGATGCAGAGTCAAACATGCCTTCCTGAGGTGCGTATGTTGCAGCCCTGTGCTCTTGAATGCATGCCCTACGGCCTATGGGCTTCGGACATGCACCCAATAGTGTAAAGCTTCTACAGACTCACTGCACCTTCAATCACCCATGCATGCCTCCATGTGCCGAACTACTGCATTCCATCCGCAGCGCAAATCATGTGCAATTCACTCCACATCTGCAATTGACCTGCCACCACTCACCACGAAAAGAGGTTGCCCCAAACAGGTTGCGGCAGAAGCTATGGGACCGTTACGACAGCTGCCTCCAATCAACACAGGAAATACTCACCTACATATGTCACATGAACCACTTCTCGCTCCCCCAGCCATTCCCTCCCTTGTTGCCACCAATATAACGCGTACAGTCCATTTTCCAGACCCTTCCGACGCCGCACTGTCCTCCGTTACACCATGGCGGCTTTCCCAAAAATATGTTGAAGCACAGCATGCTTCCCTCCAGCCAACCACTAGCCACGTCCAAACTTCTCTGACACCACGCCGTACCGCGATCCAATGACACTTCTGTCCGCAGAGCGAACTGGGAAATGAGTCAGCAGAGCGGACCCAGGTATCACGCATTTTTTGGGACGTGCATTTCAGTGTTTTGCAAAACAAAAAAATTAACAGTCCGCATTCAACCAAACACGCAAAAGCAAGTTTTCTGGCCCAAGCCCCCACTCCTGGCGCAAATTTGGTGAAAATCCGTCCAGCCGTTCGGGCTGTAGCCGTGCACAAAATGTTTCCCCATTCAGCCTATAGAGAAAAAAAAATGAGGGACCCCCCCACCCTTATGACATTTCCCCCCCTGCACGAAACCTCGCCCAACTTGGCGGTAAAATTCAGAGCCGGCCATATACCTTTTCTGCAAAGTTTGGGGAGGATTTGTCTGGGGGGAGCGAAGTTATAAGCCGCCAAAAAAAAGTGCTCTTCCTATGAGTTTAGCAACTTAACCATAACTACACGGCTACTACCGCTGGCCGTGTAATATATGGGATACATTACTCACCGTAATCGTATTTCTGATGCTTGTATCTGCTTAGATTCACATGCTGTGCATAGGCTGACATTTAGTGGAAGCTGCGGAGTATTACAGTTTGTTTTTCGAAACTCGAAAATGGGCGTCGACCTAGGGCGTGCCAGTAATAGTATCCCTAGTGTGACGTCCACTGTACCCATGATCCCTCACGCGTGTAGGACCCTCAGATTGTATTTTTTCTGACATGAGGTAGCATGAGGAGTAGCGCGAGTACAGAGTCTCCAAGCAGATAGATAGATAAGACTACAAGCATCCATGCGCCTTCTCTCAGAGGGGAGGAAGGGCGGGCGCATGTGAATCTAGGCATATACAAGCACCAGAAATACGATTACGGTGAGTAATGTATCCCTTCTGAGGCTTGTGGAATCTGCTTAGATCACATGCTGTGCATAGATTGGCGAGCAGTGTTAGGAGGTGGGATGTGAGAAGGAGCATGAGCGAACAAATGTCTTAGAAGCGCTTGTCCCACTTGAGTATCTGTCTTGGAATGAGTGTCAATGCAGTAGTGCTGAGTAAAGGTGTGAATAGAGCTACATGTAGCTGCTTTGCAAATTGTGTCAAGGGGTACATTTGCAATGAAAGCTAGAGTGGCCCCAGTGCCTCTTGTAGAGTGGGCTCTTGGCGTAAAAGGCAGTGTCTTTTCTGAAAGGGAGTAACATAGCTGGATACATTGGACTATCCATTTAGAGATGGCGCCTTCAGAGACGCGATCTCCTTTGCTGCCTGTAGCTACGGAGACGAACAGTTGGTCTGTTTTTCTAAGAGGTCTGGTCTTGTCTACATAGTAGAGGACCGCTCTTCGCACATCTAGTGTGGTTAGCTTTTGGGTTCCTGGAAGAAGGCTGGAAGCTCAATGGACTGGTTAACATGGAATTTTGAAATGAACTTAGGTGAGAACCTAGGGTGAGTTCGTAGAACCAGTTTATCCTTATGAACAGTAAAGAAAGGATCCTGCACTCACAGAGCCTGAATCTCACTGACCCTTCTTATGGATGTAATGGCTACTAAGAAGGCAGTCTTATAAGTCCCGTGTTTGAGACTAGCTTTATGCATGGGTTCAAAGGGGGGGGCCCATGAGTTTAGCAAGTACCACATTAAGGTCCCACCCTGGTGGAGGATTAGAAATTGGAGGGTGGAGTCTCTTCACCCCTTCCATAAAGGCTTTGACAACTGGCACCTTCCACCATGACACCTTGTTATGGGAGGTGGTGTAGGCTGACAGCGCGGCCAGATGTACCTTGAGTGAATTAAATACCAACCCTGCATCCAGTAAGTGGAGCCATGTAGGGGACAATATTGGAAGGCGTGCAATCAACTGGGTTGATTTGTTTATTCTGGCACCAAATAACAAATCTTTTCCACTTATCAAAGTAACAGTGTCTTGTATTCGGTTGCCTTGGTTTCTTTTAGGATATCCATGCATTGTGGTAGGTTGAGATGGCCGAACTCTATGACCTCAGGAACCATGCTGCCAAGTTCATGGAGTTGGGTTGAGGATGCACGGTTTGTCCTCCGTGCTGGGAGAGTAGGTTGTGCCAGCACGGGAGTCTGATGGGTTTGCACATTGCCATCTTGCGCAGGTGCGCGAACCACGGTTGTCTGGCCCAAATGGGAGCAACTAGGATGAGCATCATCAATTCCATGTGCATCTGGTTGACCACCGTCCTCATCAGAGGGGTTGGTGGAAAAGCTTAGGCAAACATCCCTGAGCAGTTCATCCATAGGGTGTTCCCCATGGAGCCTGGCTGGGGAACCTGGATGCGAATCCAGGGCATTGTCTGTTTTCGCTTGTGGCGAATAGGTCTATAGAGGGGAAACCCCACTGTGAGAAGAGGTCTCCCACGACTTCTTCGTGTAGACACCATTCGCGTTCCTCTGGAAGGGGGTCTCTGCTCAAAGCGTCCGCTAGTGAATTGAGATCTCCTGGAACATGTTGAGACGACAGGTAAATGTTCCATCAGAGTGCCCATATCCACATTTTCTGGCCAAGCCTGGACAGATTTGGCAAACAAGTGCCCCCCTGTTTGTTTATGTAAAACATTGCAGTAGTGCTGTCCCTTAGGATCTGCACTGACAGGTTCGATAGGTGGGGTTCGAACGCTCAAAGCATTCTGAAGATTGCCAGGAGTTCTAGCAGGTTGATGTGATTCTTGGCCACTGTGTGAGACCAGAGACCCTGAGCTGTGTGGTGAAGGAAGTGTGCTTCCCACCCTGACAGGGACGCGTCTGTAGTGACTACAGCCTGTATTTCTGGATCGTAAAAGGGTTTCCCCTTTGACAGGTTCTCTCTTGTCCACTAGCGAAGACTCTACTAGTGTTGGCGAAACGCAGGCGTGCGTGAGGAACAAGGTAAATACATGACGCCATCATGCCTAGAAAACACATCGCTTTGCGAACCCTTATCTGACGACCGGACTGATATTGAGGAATTTGCTGTAATAGATTCCGAATTCTTTCCTCTGATGGAAAGGCCAACACCTCTTGAGTGTTTAGAACAGCTCCGAGGAACTGTTTGGCGGTGCTCGGCACCAGGCTTGATTTTTTCTCGTTGACTGAGAAGCCCAATTCAAAGAGGAGGTCGATCGTTCTTTGGATGTTGGATCTGCAAATTACTGGGGTCTCCCCCGTGATGAGCCAGTTGTCCAGGTAAGGGTACACTGGGATTGCCTCCCTGCGTAGGTGCGCCGCCACCACCGCCAGTACCTTGGTGAATACCCTTGGAGCCGAGGCTATAATGAAGGGCAGCAGCTTGAACTGGTAGTGCTGACTGTCCACCTAGAAGCGCACAAATCTTCTGTGCGCTGGAAACATGGAAATTTGAATATAGGCATTTTTCATTTCCAATGTTGCCATATAATCTCCTCTTTTTAGTAGGGGGATTACCTTTTGCAGTGTAGTCGGGTGAAATTTTTGAGGCTTGACATACTTGTTTGCAGGGCGTAAGTCTAATACTGGGCGCATTGTTAGATCTTTTTTTGGCACAAGGAAGTAAGCTGAATAAATACCCTTGTTTACCTGGTTGTCCGGAACGAGTTCTATCGCGTCCTTTCCAAGAAGAATGACGATCTCCTCGAGGAGGATTCTTTGGTGCTCCAAGGAGTGCATTTTCTGTCTTGGAGGATGGTCGCGGGGCAGCACCCATCTATCCGTGGTGATCCCTTCCCATGCGCAGGTGAAGCTGGAAATGCGCCCCCCTACTGGGGATGAACGGGAAGGGACCCTGCGCCGAGCGCCACTGCTTGTTGGGAGGCGTACCGCCTCTACCTGGGCAGCCTCTCCCTCTACCACGGCCCCTTTTTTTACTTCTGGCGAAATTCTGGGTAGCCTTTTGGTTGCCTCCCCATGATGTTCCTTGCCCTTGAGAGTAATTAGACCCTCTCTGGTAATTATGGCAGCGAGAGCGATGAAAATTATGATTCCCTCGTTGGTTTGTGGGTTTATTGGTTAGTTGTCCAAGGGACTTAAGGGTCTCATTCGTCTTTGGCTATTTTGAGTGCCTCTTCCACCGCTTTCCCAAACAAGACATTTGGTTCCACCGGCATGTCGATTAGAGTGGCTTGGGTCTCGGGTTTGAACCCTGACTGTTGATGACTGTAATCTCTGCGATGAGCCAGCCTGCATGGTCTGCTGCGTAAAAGGTTGCCTTGAGAATGCATCCGGACAACAATCTCCCTTCTGACGCTAGAGGTGTACCCGCCCCTTTTCTGGTGGTTGTGACTACCAATGAGTCGGGTTTAAGCAGACCTCTTATATAATGTGGGTCGAAGGGGGCGGCCCTGAATAATTTCTCTATTCTTGGGTTGACTGCCCGGGTAAGGTTAGGGGTGAGGAGGGAGGGGTCAATTCTGCGTTTAATGGATTTCAGAATTGGTATGGCTTGTGCAACGGATTTCCTATCCCCCATAATTTCCTCTGCAAAGCCCCTCTCTTCTTGAGCCCCTTGAGTGTCTATCTGAAAGTATTGTGCAGCTTTAGCTAAGACCTCATTCAATAATGGCTGATTATCCACAGGTGATTCATTCACCGGTGGGTCCTTGGGAATAGGGGAGTCGAGACTATAGGCCTCTGCCTCGTCTTCCTCCTCCTTATCCTGGTCCTCGTCGTCCCCATAATATTCGACCCCTGCCTGGTCGTCCAGTATTTGTATGTCTGGATCTTCATTATACTGAAGATAAGGTTGAATAGTGAGTGGGTCTGAAATCAGGCCCTGAGCTGGAGTCTCAGTACAAGGTCTTTTACTAGGAGGCTGAGGGTCTTTGGATCCGGAAGGAGTAGAGGTAGCAGGGGTATTCTGATAGCTCAGAAAGTAATCAGGGTTTTTCTCGTAAAAATTTGCCATAAAAGACATTCTTGTCTTCAGAGCTCCATTCCTTGGAACTGGGAATGACCACCTCTTGTTGAGGTGCCTCTTCCAGTCCCATATCCTGTGGAGTGGGAAGAACAACCTTAGGCCAAGTGACAGGGACAGGGGTCTTGGATTTTTCAGAAGATTTATGTTTGTCCTTCTGAACCTGGTGTTCAGATGGTCTTTTCTGTTGTTTGTCCCCTTTACCATGAGTAGAGGCATGTTTCCCTGACTCTTTGGCTCTCCCTGAATCTTTCGACGCCTGGCGTCAAGATTCGGAGGTGGGTTCCGGAGGGTCTGAAGTTTTAAAGGGGGGACGTCGAGACTCGGAGGCAGACGTGGAACGAACTGCCAGAGTCGACTTTGAACGTGCTGCTTGGGGGTGGAGGTTGGATTAGTCTTCTGACGACCATACCTCCGTGACTTTAGGAAGCGTGGCACCCTTAGCAATCGTAGACGGTTGCTGTGTGTCATGAGGTGACCGAGACCTGGAATGCCCAGAGGACACTGATTCTGTGGACCGCTCTCTTTGTACCTTTTTCTGCCGATCACTCGACACGCGTGTCGAGTCTCGGACGGGGTTAGTGTGCTTAGATGTAAGTGTTTGTGTAGCGCTCATGCCGCCGGGTGTAGTCCCCATAACTGTCCCACCGGACAGTCCTCCGAGGTCGGGGGCTCGCGCTTGGGTGTCTAACCACACTCATGTGCCTTCGCCGTCCGATAGGGCGGCGTTGGTGCCATCACTGAGGGAACCCACAGCTTCCATGGCCTTGAGCTGCCTGGTGTAGTGGGCCCAATGTTTGGTGGAGCGGTCCTTTAGTGTCTTAGCTTTAAAGAGCTTACACGCTCTGCAATTCGCTTCAGGGTGGTCCCTAGGCAGACACAGATTGCAGGTGTCATGCTTATCTACCCAAGGGAACTTAAGGTTGAACTTGGGGCAGAATTTAAAAGGTGTACTCTCCATATGTTTTTATATAGCAACGTGCAGGTGTATGTAGGAAAATAAACAAGTGTGAGTATGTCCACCCCCCACTCTCCCTACTTGCAGGGCCGAGGCCAGAGGCCTTCCGAGGCCCGGGCCGAGGCCAGAGGCCTTCCGAGGCCCGGGCCGAGGCCAGAGGCCTTCCAAGGCCCAAAATCCGTCGTGCAGTCTTGACGGCTGTTCGTTCCTCAGAACCGGCGTTGATCTTCGAAGTCTCGAATTGGAATAAGAGGAACGGGAATTCTTTGGTTAATATATGACAAATGGCAAAAAGCCAAGGAACTCCGCAACTATGCTTCCGACAAGTATGGCAGAAAAAAACAATCTGAGGGTCCTACACGCGTGAGGGATCATGGGTACAGCGGACGTCACACTAGGGATGGTATTACTGGCACGCCCTAGGTCGACGCCCATTTTCGAGTTTCAAAAAAAAAAATGTAATACTCCGCAGCTTCCACTAGATGTCGGTCTATGCACAGCATGTGATCTAAGCAGATTCCACAAGCCTCAGAAACATATATATATATACTTAGAAAAACAATCACACTGTGTATTGAGTTTGTGTGGCAATGAATAATGTGAGAATTCAGAAGGTGTCTCACCCGCTAATCCCCGGGGATCTGTCATCCAGGTGGCCGGGACGCAGCCATCGCTTTTAGATCCAGCTCCTGGAGGTGGACCAGTGCGGGAAATTCACCTGGATGAGGGGTCTTCGGTGAGTTGGACATGGGATGGTGAGACGTGGTATCCACTTCCCTGTAACACCTTTTCCCTATACTACCAGGTAGGATACTCAGGAACTCACCCCCCCCTTTCCTTACACAAACACTTTCTCACGGACAGCTCACCGTGAGCAAAAATGGACGAACACCCGAGCCGTATACCTGACAGGTCCCAATATAATGGTCAGGCAAGGTCAGGCAACTACGGATCATTACACACGCCTGACTTCCATCACACTTCCCCACACGCATAAAAGGCAGAGTACTTCCCCACACAGATAAAAGGCAGAGTACGAAAGCACACTCTGAGCAAGACAAAGCACACAAGGAAGTAGCAGTTCCAAGATGGCAGTTTAATATGAGGAGAAAGACGGCAAGACCAGAAAGGGTTGCAAAGAGGGAAGTGCCCCAGGCTTTTTCAGACAGTTATTTTGGTGAACCTTGGAAAATAAGAAACCTAAGGCCTGGGACTAAAGCTGAAAAACCTGCATTGCGTGTTGGAGGTACCCGGGGCTATACTGCGTCACTAAGGCTGGGAGGAGCATTTCCCACCGTGGTACTGTCCTTGGCTCCTACAACAAAGCAGCGCCAGTAAAGACAGCACAGCCGGTGAGTCAGAGAGACTGATACCAGGCCAGCCTGGGTAAAAACCAAGGTTGCAAGCGGCAACATTGTATGAAGAAATCTAAAGGGAACTGTGTGAAAAGTATGTGACGAACCATGGGAGTGACTGAACTTTGGAGGCCAAGAAGGATACTGTAGACAGAGAGGTCCGGCACCACGTGGGTGCTCATTCGAAGGTCTCTGTAAGGTATCAAACTGGTTGGCAACTGTGAGAAGGGAATCTTGAGATCGTAGAGGTCCTGTAATGGGTCAAGCTAAACCCAGTGCACATTTGAAACTCTTCGATAGTTTAATGCAAACTGAAATTGGTCTGAGCCTGGCTGTGGGAGACTAATTGTGTAAGAGGAAGAATCTGAGCCCGGGTGAGGGGGATCCGGGGTGAACCGTGAGTAACCCGAGAAAGAATATTCTCTGAACATTGTGAAAAGGGGGATCTGAGCCCGGAAGAGGGGGATCCACAGTAACGATTGTGATAAAAAGGAAAGGAACTTTGTGTTTTGTTTTGATACATCAGACCCTCTGAATCAAGAGACTGATGGGTAAAGAGACTTGGGCACAGGAGGCCCTGATGCTGGTAATGGAACTGTCACCTTGTGCCGAAGAAGCCAGAGCGTGTGCTTTGCTCGAGTGAACAGCCTTGTCTCGTGCTGAAAACGTGGAGAAGGAAGGCAACGGGCTGAACATCCTGGCACTTATACTAGTGCTTCCTCCAGACAGACCCCTAACAACATACTCTATGTCGTTTCCTCTTCAGGCCTATGGACCCCTCATATGTTCTCTCTTCTCTCTCCTTTTTCCTCTTCTCCCATTAATGGTGGCACCCGGTGGGAGGTCCTCCTGGCCCCATTCCACTCCTCTAAGACCATCATTAATGTCTACTTAAATGGCACCGCCTTGGTCCAGGGCCCTCAGGCCAATCTCCTCCTCTTTGATAGACGCTTCCTGCACCTTATCTTCCTTTCCTCTCCTGCTATCCCTTCTTACACCTCTCCGGGTCCTCTGCCACCTCCTTCCTCTGCCCCCTCTTCAGCACCCTGTAATGCTTCTCTGGCCACCCTGTTGCTTCCCTCCTCTGCCACCCCTCTGGCACCCTCTTCTTCTGTCCGACTACCCTGCCTTCCCTTCCTCCTCTGTCCATCCTCAGGCACCTCCAACACTTTCACGGGGTGTACCTACAGCCTGTACCCCTGCCCGGAAGTCCTTCAAATGTGGCAACCTGCTCCACATCGCTACTCTCAATACTCGTTCAGCTGTCAACCACTCCTCTGACATCTGCTTTCTCCTGGAAGAGCTTGATTTGGATGTACTCTGTCTCACTGAGACTTGGTTCACGGCCAGCTCTGTCACGAGTTTCAACACTCTCCTTCCCAGTGGCAACAGAATCCTCTCCAAACCCAAAACCAACCATCCCGGTGGGGGTGTAGCCTTGGCTTTCACAGAGTGGATCCCTGCTTCTATCATTCCAATGCAGCACTACTCCTCGTTAGAATGCCTGGTCTGCAGGCTCTCCATCTCTCCTGGCCTGTCTCTCATTGTGGGCACTATCTTCAGGCCACCTGGCCTGGTGACCCTCTTATTCTCCAAGTGGGCTGATCTCTCCTCCTTGCTCCTTGCCTCTACCTCCCAACCTCTCCTCCTATGAAACTTGAACATCCACCTGGATGCGACCAGCCCTTCTTCAGGACTGTTCTCTCTCCTCTCTTCTTCCCTCTCGCCCGACTCACTCTGCAGGGTACACTCTGGATGTTCTGATCTCCTCAGACCTCCCCTTCTCTAACCTTCTCACCACTCCTCTCTCTTGGAGTGATCACTTTCTCCCCACCTCTCTCACTCTTCCACGCAGGTCAAGCCGACTCCAGCACTGCCACCTACCTTCTCAGTCATCCGACCCATGAAGCGTGTGTCAGTTGAGGCTTTTGCTGGTCTTGAGCTCCTTCTCCTGCACCTTTGGCTAACTCACAGTGTGACACAGCCCTCTCTAACCTTCATCTCTAAATCTCTAACACTCTGGAAGTCCTTGCCCCTGTCGTGAGGATCCGCTTGAAGCCCAAATCCAAGTGCAACTCTTGGTACGATTCCGACCTTGCCACCCTTAAACGCAAGTGTAGGGTGGCGGAGAGGAAGGGGAGGACCTTGGGCGCACCCTCTGACAAACTGGTCTGTCGCCTGATCCAAAGGCAGTACAGACTCTCTGTCCTCTCTAAGAAGAGAGCCTACATCCAAGCCTGCCTCTCTGCGGCATCTAAAAACTCGACTGAACTTTTCAAAATCTGCAAGGAGCTGGCCAATCATGCTGCAGTCTCTACCTCTCCTGTTCCCTCCCAGGACCTCTTCACAGCCTTGGCCTCTCATTTCACTACTAAAACTCAGGACATCCTGTCCACCCTCTCTTCTCTACCTCTTCTTCCTCCTCTACCACTCCTGGCCCGTCTGAGGTCGTCTCTCCTCCTCTTTTCTCCTCCTTTCCCCTGTTCAACCCAGACGATGTTTCTAGACAAGTCCGATCTATGAAAGTCTCATCAAAGCATGTTCTCCCCTGCTCATCCAGAACAATCAAGGACTACATCGACACCTTTGCTCCAGCCTTGGCCAATTTCTGCAATCACTCCTTTGCCACTGGAACTTTCCCCTCCCCCTTAAGCACTCTCTTGTGCACCTCCTTCTAAAGAAGCCCTCGGCCGATACTTCCTCTCCGGCTATTGCCCGATCTCCATCACTCCTTTACTGGGCAAACTCTTGGAAAAGCTGTCCATCTCCCAGCTTAATCTACATACTAAATCTGTTGGTTGCCTCCATGACCACCAGTCTGGATTCAGAGCTGCCAGAAGCACGGAAACTGTTCTCCTGAACACCTGTGAAGACTTGCTCTCCAATCTTGACTCTAATCTCCCTACTGTCCTCATTCTCCCTGATCTATCCTCTGCTTTTGACAAGGTCAACCATGCCATCCTGCTCAATCGGAACAACCTTGATATTACTGATCAGGCTGTGGCCTGGTTGGCCTCCTTTCTCACCGACCGACACTCAGGTCCAACTGGGGTCTTTTCGCTCTTCTATCTCTGGCTTTTCAACCACTACCTGGCACCTCTTGCCCACTGCATTGCTAATTTCTGCTCCGATTTTGTCATATATCGCCCATGGAAAGTATGGAGCAGATGGGCGCTATGGAAGAAGGACTAGACTCCGAGTCACTGCAAGGTGCTGTCTAGTCTTTCTGTTGTACTGCCTACAAGTACCTGAAAATGGAGAACACCTGTGCGTTGCAACTTTATTGCTGCCTACGTGAGTACACCTTGCTTGTGCTCTGCCTCCAGTTGTTTCTCTGTGTTTCCTGTGCCTTCCTTCCCTGTTCGTCTGCCCGTGTCTTTCCGTTACCGCTGTTCGCGGTTTCCTCCTCCCGTTTATTCCGCTTACCTGTTTGTTTTCTGCTTCCGCTGTTTATCCGCGCTCTGCGCTGCCTTCTAATACTCACACCTGCTTCAGCGTCTCATCTGCCATCGGACGCTCTCTGCTGGGAACACTTCATTGTCCAAGTTCTTTGGAGTACTGTACTGTTTGTGCTGTTCCGCACTGGATCGTTATTTCCTATTCACAAAGAACACTTACCAGTGCATGCTGGTTATTGAAGTACGGATACACACCGACAACTTCCTGCCAACTACAGCTACACAATCTTCCAGGGTTTTTCGGCAAGGCTTTTCCCTGGTTTGGGGTGGGCTCCCTGGAGTCCCCGCTGCCGGGCTAATTGCTTATAGGCAAAGTGGCCTCCGGGGGAGCTCGCTCCTATTTCGTCAAACAGAAGAATAAGATCGTCAAGACAAAGACAAAGACAGCCTGGAGGGAAAAGCCGGAAAGCTCATCAGACGAATCCGTAAAGACCCACACAGAATCATCAGGTGAGGAGTGGGCTAGTGGGAAGGAAAGTGTGAGTGATAAACCTACAGAATCTGAGAGATTGCAACGCCAAGAGAAGATGGCTAGTCTTGAACAGTACCAGGAGATGGTTAATGCCATACAAGCTCTGAGGGTTGAAGTACAAACCCTAAAAACTGATAATGCTGCATTGAGGCAACAGAGAGAAGACTCCAGAGGAGAACTACCTCCTTTATCCCTACCTTGCGGTACATTTGAGGAAACCCCAGGAAATTAAAGGAGTTTCTGGATGCCTGCACAATACACTATACTTTTCGGCCCAAGACATACGAGTTGGATCGAACAAAAGTGGGTTTTCTAATTTCGAACTTAGCTGGTAATGCCCTAGCCTGGGCCACCCCACTAGTGACAAACTCAGACCCAACGTTAAATAACTATGGTGCCTTTGTAACACATTTCAAAGAAAGATTCGAGAGACCTGAAGTCTTATTCTCCACCTTTGAAAACCTGTTAGACATACGCCAAGGAAACTCAGAGATACAGACATATGTTACCTGTTTTCAGAAGGTGGCAAGTGAAGCAGGTTGGCCAGAAACGGCGCAGCAGGCTATTTTCCGTCGGGGTCTGCATGAAGACATAAAGGACAAACTGGCCAGAGTAGCCAGACCTGCTTCATTTCAGGAACTCGTGTCATTGGTATTACAGATAGAATTCCGCATGTCGGAAAGGAAAGCTGAGAAGAAGAAGCCCCGGTCTTTAGTACCTTTCACTAGCCTACCCTCAGTTCCTGAAAGGGTTCAACACGAAGAACCAATGCAGATAGGAACTGCTAGAGGACCACTTACAGCCAACGAATGGAAGAGACGCAAGGATCTTGGACTTTGCATGTATTGTGGGTCCAACACACATTTGCTGCGAAATTGCCCAGAAGTCCCTCCCAGAAAGCAGGGAAACGAAAGACCCCAACCTTGAACAGGGTTAAGGAAGGGGAGACATCTATGCATCCCTGTGCTAATGCTCAGCCAGCTTTGATCAGCAATAACACTCTGATGGTGGTTAAGATTACGTTAGACTGGCACTCTACCAAACCCATTGAATGTTTAGCTATGCTGGACTGTGGAGCTGCGGGCAACTTTGTAGATGATAATGAACACCACCTGCCTCGACGCCCTAAGATCAAACCGATTCCAGTAGAAGGCGTGGATGGCACACCTTTGACATCCGGACCCATTAGTCAGGAAACACAGGAATTACGGGTCAGAGTGTCAAATCATTCTGAGTACCTATCTTTCGATCTCATTCGAGCGGCTCATTTTCCAGTCATATTAGGCATACCCTGGCTCAGAAAACACAACCCGGCAATTGACTGGCAACTTAACACAGTAGAGTTCAGATCCACGTATTGCTCTCAACAGTGTTTGACTAATGAACCCGCTTTGTCCTGTGTGCTTCCAACAATACAAAATACCGTCCTCAGTGTCAATACAATTCCCATCCAGTACCTGGAATATGAGGACATGTTCTTAGACACCCAACCGAGGAATCTTCCTCCTCATCGGAAAGAAGACTGCAAAATCGAACTAATTCCGGAGGCTGAAGTACCCTTTGGAAGGATGTTCCCTTCATCTCTACCTGAAAAGGAGGCATTGAGGGAATACTTGTCAACCAACCGACAAAATGGCCTCATACGGGAATCCTCATCGTCAGCAGGGGCATCTCTTTTTTTTATCTAGAAAAAAGGAACCACGGAACTAAGACCCTGCATAGATTACCGGGTTTGAACAGTCTGACTATACGGGACAGGTATCCTATGCCCTTAATGAAAGACATTATTGAGGCAGTCCAAGGGGCACACCTCTTTACCAAATTAGATCTTCGAGGAGCTTATCACCTACTTCGTATTCGTGAAGGGGACGAATGGAAGACAGCTTTCAGGACTCCCCTGGGACACTACGAGTACACGGTTATGCCCTTTGGTTTGGTAAATGCACCGTCCCAGTTTCAACGCTTCATGGACAAGATATTCGCAAATATGTTGTATTCCTCAGTTGTGGTTTATTTGGACGACATTCTCATATTCTCAAACACTCTGACTGAACATCGTCAACACGTCAAAGAAGTTCTCCACAGGTTAAGACGCAATAGTCTATTGGCCAAACCTGAAAAATGTGTTTTTGAAGTTACTGCGGTATCCTACTTAGGATTCATCCTCTCCGAAGATCGGGTACAGATGGATCCAGCCAAAACTCAGGCTATAACACAGTGGTCCACACCCAATTCAGTTAAGGATATACAAAGGTTTTTGGGACTTGCAAACTTTTATCGCAAGTTTATACCAAACTTTTCGGACATCATCCTTCCTATTACAAATCTCCTTAAAAAAGGAGTCAAGTTTCTCTGGGACCAGAAGACGGATCAGGTCTTCCAAAGGCTTAAGGAAGCATTTGTGACAGCGCCTATCCTGAGACAACTGGATCAATCCTTACCATTTATTGTGGAGACCGATGCTTCAGGAGGAGCGATTGGAGCTGCTTTGTTACAAAATAAAGAAGATGGGTTGGAACACCCTATAGCTTATTATTCCAGAACCCTTAGTCCCAGTGAACGAAATTACTCACTGCTGGAAAGAGAACGTCTGGCCATAA
Source organism: Ambystoma mexicanum (assembly GCF_040938575.1). Lineage (NCBI taxonomy): Eukaryota > Metazoa > Chordata > Amphibia > Caudata > Ambystomatidae > Ambystoma > Ambystoma mexicanum. The sequence goes on from NC_090921.1 coordinate 1,493,010,183, forward strand.
GACAGGCCTGTGAGGAGTGGAGGCACTTATTACAAGGAGCTGTTTGTCCTTTCCAAGTTCGTACAGATCACCAGCATTTAAAGGTGTTACAGAAAATGGAATGCAAAATTCCAGACATGCCAGATGGGCTTATTTTTTTTCTCAATTTGATTTTGTAATCACCTATTTACCAGGAAAGGATAACTCATTAGCAGATGCCCTTTCCCGCAGTCAAGGGAGTGACTGTGGAGGATATCAAGGTCCAGAAATTCTTCTAGCAGGGAAAAGGTTCATCAATATGGTTAATACGTTTCTTCAACAAGTACAGAAAGCCCAAAAGAATAACAGAAAGATAGACGACTATGGAATGACCCAAAGAGGAAATCTGACGTTTATGAAAGATGCTTTATTCTTACCCACTCAGGATCTACAAGAACAGGCCATGGCTTGGTGTCACGACATCCCATCAGCAGGACACAAAGGTCAACTTGCCACCATGGAACTGGTGTCTAGACAGTTTTGGTGGCCTACCATGAAAAAAGACATCAAAGAATATGTGGCTACGTGTCCCATATGTGCTCAGAATAAATATGCTTACTGTAAGTCATTAGGCTTACTTCAACAGGACGTTCTACCAGATGGGCCGTGGCAACACATTTCCACAGACTTTATTGTAGACCTTCCAGTTTCCAATGGACATACGGCCATAATGGTCACTGTGGATTCATTCAGTAAACTAGTGCATTTTACACCATTGAAAGGTCTACCGACAGCAAGTATCACTGCGGAGGTGTTTCTGAAAGACGTGGCTAGGTTACATGGTCTTCCGCAATCCATAGTCCCGGATAGAGGCTCACAATTCACCTCGAAGTTTTGGACTGCCTTGTGCAAGACCTTAGGTATAAAAAGATCACTGTCATCAGGATTCCACCCTGAGAGCAATGGGCAAACTGAACGTCTTAATGCAACATTGGAACAATACATTAGGTGCTTCTGTAATCAGGAGCAAAACGATTGGTTTCACCTACTTCCTATGGCAGAATTCTCTTATAATAATACAAGACATTCCTCGACAAGCATGAGTCCCTTTTTCTGTACCTACGGTTTTCATCCTAGACACATTCCTCTGTTTGGTCCGGTGTCTACTAACATTCCCTCTGTGGACCATCTTTTGGACACCCTTCAGACCCTTCACAAAAGAACCAGGTCTAATCTTGAAACCTCCCGCCTAGAGAACAAGAAGTGGGCTGATCTCAAGCGAAGACCCAATCCACAATGGGACATTGGTACCAAGGTATGGTTATCCACCAAGTTTTTGCCCAGATGGGTACATCAAGGAAAGTTTTCTCCCCGTTTTATCGGACCTTTCAAGATTACTGCCAAAATCAATCCAGTTGCCTTTCGATTGGCTCCTCCTGCAAAGCTCCAAAGGATACATCCAGTGTTTCACACCTCTTTACTAAAGGAATATGTGGAAGATCCTCGAAAAAGAAGGAAGAGAGAAACCGGTAACCTACCCATTGAAACATCGAAGGAGTATGAAGTATCCAGATTATTGGATTCAAGATACAAGAAAGGCACCTTACAGTATCTAGTATTATGGAAAGGATACCCAAGGTCAGAGAGTTCATGGGAACCGGTCAGTCACATCTCTGCAGCCCAACTCATCCGAAGGTTTCATCGGCTACACCCGGGTAAACCAGGAGGAGGACCGCTGAGAAGGGGTCATACTGTCATATATCGCCCATGGAAAGTATGGAGCAGATGGGCGCCATGGAAGAAGGACTAGACTCCGAGTCACTGCAAGGTGCGGTCTAGTCTTTCTGTTGTACTGCCTACAAGTACCTGAAAATGGAGAACACCTGTGCGTTACAACTTTCTTGCTGCCTACGTGAGTACACCTCGCTTGTGCTCTGCCTCCAGTTGTTTCTCTGTGTTTCCTCTGCCTTCCTTCCCTGTTCGTCTGCCCGTGTCTTTCCGTTACCGCTGTTCGCGGTTTCCTCCTCCCGTTTATTCCGCTTACCTGTTTGTTTTCTGCTTCCGCTGTTTACCGCGCTCTGCGCTGCCTTCTAATACTCACACCTGCTTCAGCGTCTCATCTGCCATCGGACGCTATCTGCTGGGAACACTTCGTTGTCCAAGTTCTTTGGAGTACTGTACTGTTTGTGCTGTTCCGCACTGGATCGTTATTTCCTATTCACAAAGAACACTTACCAGTGCATGCTGGTTATTGAAGTACGGATACACGCCGACAACTTCCTGCCAACTACAGCTACACAATCTTCCAGGGTTTTTCGGCAAGGCTTTTCCCTGGTTTGGGGTGGGCTCCCTAGAGTCCCCGCTGCCGGGCTAATTGCTTATAGGCAAAGTGGCCTCCGGGGGAGCTCGCTCCTATTTCCTCAAACAGAAGAATACGATCGTCAAGACAAAGACAAAGACAGCCTGGAGGGAAAAGCCGGAAAGCTCATCAGACGAATCCATAAAGACCCACACAGAATCATCAGGTGAGGAGTGGGCTAGTGGGAAGGAAAGTGTGAGTGATAAACCTACAGAATCTGAGAGATTGCAACGCCAAGAGAAGATGGCTAGTCTTGAACAGTACCAGGAGATGGTTAATGCCATACAAGCTCTGAGGGTTGAAGTACAAACCCTAAAAACTGATAATGCTGCATTGAGGCAACAGAGAGAAGACTCCAGAGGAGAACTACCTCCTTTATCCCTACCTTGCGGTACATTTGAGGAAACCCCAGGAAATTAAAGGAGTTTCTGGATGCCTGCACAATACACTATACTTTTCGGCCCAAGACATACGAGTTGGATCGAACAAAAGTGGGTTTTCTAATTTCGAACTTAGCTGGTAATGCCCTAGCCTGGGCCACCCCACTAGTGACAAACTCAGACCCAACGTTAAATAACTATGGTGCCTTTGTAACACATTTCAAAGAAAGATTCGAGAGACCTGAAGTCTTATTCTCCACCTTTGAAAACCTGTTAGACATACGCCAAGGAAACTCAGAGATACAGACATATGTTACCTGTTTTCAGAAGGTGGCAAGTGAAGCAGGTTGGCCAGAAACGGCGCAGCAGGCTATTTTCCGTCGGGGTCTGCATGAAGACATAAAGGACAAACTGGCCAGAGTAGCCAGACCTGCTTCATTTCAGGAACTCGTGTCATTGGTATTACAGATAGAATTCCGCATGTCGGAAAGGAAAGCTGAGAAGAAGCAGCCCCGGTCTTTAGTACCTTTCACTAGCCTACCCTCAGTTCCTGAAAGGGTTCAACACGAAGAACCAATGCAGATAGGAACTGCTAGAGGACCACTTACAGCCAACGAATGGAAGAGACGCAAGGATCTTGGACTTTGCATGTATTGTGGGTCCAACACACATTTGCTGCGAAATTGCCCAGAAGTCCCTCCCAGAAAGCAGGGAAACGAAAGACCCCAACCTTGAACAGGGTTAAGGAAGGGGAGACATCTATGCATCCCTGTGCTAATGCTCAGCCAGCTTTGATCAGCAATAACACTCTGATGGTGGTTAAGATTACGTTAGACTGGCACTCTACCAAACCCATTGAATGTTTAGCTATGCTGGACTGTGGAGCTGCGGGCAACTTTGTAGATGATAATGAACACCACCTGCCTCGACGCCCTAAGATCAAACCGATTCCAGTAGAAGGCGTGGATGGCACACCTTTGACATCCGGACCCATTAGTCAGGAAACACAGGAATTACGGGTCAGAGTGTCAAATCATTCTGAGTACCTATCTTTCGATCTCATTCGAGCGGCTCATTTTCCAGTCATATTAGGCATACCCTGGCTCAGAAAACACAACCCGGCAATTGACTGGCAACTTAACACAGTAGAGTTCAGATCCACGTATTGCTCTCAACAGTGTTTGACTAATGAACCCGCTTTGTCCTGTGTGCTTCCAACAATACAAAATACCGTCCTCAGTGTCAATACAATTCCCATCCAGTACCTGGAATATGAGGACATGTTCTTAGACACCCAACCGAGGAATCTTCCTCCTCATCGGAAAGAAGACTGCAAAATCGAACTAATTCCGGAGGCTGAAGTACCCTTTGGAAGGATGTTCCCTTCATCTCTACCTGAAAAGGAGGCATTGAGGGAATACTTGTCAACCAACCGACAAAATGGCCTCATACGGGAATCCTCATCGTCAGCAGGGGCATCTCTTTTTTTTATCTAGAAAAAAGGAACCACGGAACTAAGACCCTGCATAGATTACCGGGTTTGAACAGTCTGACTATACGGGACAGGTATCCTATGCCCTTAATGAAAGACATTATTGAGGCAGTCCAAGGGGCACACCTCTTTACCAAATTAGATCTTCGAGGAGCTTATCACCTACTTCGTATTCGTGAAGGGGACGAATGGAAGACAGCTTTCAGGACTCCCCTGGGACACTACGAGTACACGGTTATGCCCTTTGGTTTGGTAAATGCACCGTCCCAGTTTCAACGCTTCATGGACAAGATATTCGCAAATATGTTGTATTCCTCAGTTGTGGTTTATTTGGACGACATTCTCATATTCTCAAACACTCTGACTGAACATCGTCAACACGTCAAAGAAGTTCTCCACAGGTTAAGACGCAATAGTCTATTGGCCAAACCTGAAAAATGTGTTTTTGAAGTTACTGCGGTATCCTACTTAGGATTCATCCTCTCCGAAGATCGGGTACAGATGGATCCAGCCAAAACTCAGGCTATAACACAGTGGTCCACACCCAATTCAGTTAAGGATATACAAAGGTTTTTGGGACTTGCAAACTTTTATCGCAAGTTTATACCAAACTTTTCGGACATCATCCTTCCTATTACAAATCTCCTTAAAAAAGGAGTCAAGTTTCTCTGGGACCAGAAGACGGATCAGGTCTTCCAAAGGCTTAAGGAAGCATTTGTGACAGCGCCTATCCTGAGACAACTGGATCAATCCTTACCATTTATTGTGGAGACCGATGCTTCAGGAGGAGCGATTGGAGCTGCTTTGTTACAAAATAAAGAAGATGGGTTGGAACACCCTATAGCTTATTATTCCAGAACCCTTAGTCCCAGTGAACGAAATTACTCACTGCTGGAAAGAGAACGTCTGGCCATAAGACAGGCCTGTGAGGAGTGGAGGCACTTATTACAAGGAGCTGTTTGTCCTTTCCAAGTTCGTACAGATCACCAGCATTTAAAGGTGTTACAGAAAATGGAATGCAAAATTCCAGACATGCCAGATGGGCTTATTTTTTTTCTCAATTTGATTTTGTAATCACCTATTTACCAGGAAAGGATAACTCATTAGCAGATGCCCTTTCCCGCAGTCAAGGGAGTGACTGTGGAGGATATCAAGGTCCAGAAATTCTTCTAGCAGGGAAAAGGTTCATCAATATGGTTAATACGTTTCTTCAACAAGTACAGAAAGCCCAAAAGAATAACAGAAAGATAGACGACTATGGAATGACCCAAAGAGGAAATCTGACGTTTATGAAAGATGCTTTATTCTTACCCACTCAGGATCTACAAGAACAGGCCATGGCTTGGTGTCACGACATCCCATCAGCAGGACACAAAGGTCAACTTGCCACCATGGAACTGGTGTCTAGACAGTTTTGGTGGCCTACCATGAAAAAAGACATCAAAGAATATGTGGCTACGTGTCCCATATGTGCTCAGAATAAATATGCTTACTGTAAGTCATTAGGCTTACTTCAACAGGACGTTCTACCAGATGGGCCGTGGCAACACATTTCCACAGACTTTATTGTAGACCTTCCAGTTTCCAATGGACATACGGCCATAATGGTCACTGTGGATTCATTCAGTAAACTAGTGCATTTTACACCATTGAAAGGTCTACCGACAGCAAGTATCACTGCGGAGGTGTTTCTGAAAGACGTGGCTAGGTTACATGGTCTTCCGCAATCCATAGTCCCGGATAGAGGCTCACAATTCACCTCGAAGTTTTGGACTGCCTTGTGCAAGACCTTAGGTATAAAAAGATCACTGTCATCAGGATTCCACCCTGAGAGCAATGGGCAAACTGAACGTCTTAATGCAACATTGGAACAATACATTAGGTGCTTCTGTAATCAGGAGCAAAACGATTGGTTTCACCTACTTCCTATGGCAGAATTCTCTTATAATAATACAAGACATTCCTCGACAAGCATGAGTCCCTTTTTCTGTACCTACGGTTTTCATCCTAGACACATTCCTCTGTTTGGTCCGGTGTCTACTAACATTCCCTCTGTGGACCATCTTTTGGACACCCTTCAGACCCTTCACAAAAGAACCAGGTCTAATCTTGAAACCTCCCGCCTAGAGAACAAGAAGTGGGCTGATCTCAAGCGAAGACCCAATCCACAATGGGACATTGGTACCAAGGTATGGTTATCCACCAAGTTTTTGCCCAGATGGGTACATCAAGGAAAGTTTTCTCCCCGTTTTATCGGACCTTTCAAGATTACTGCCAAAATCAATCCAGTTGCCTTTCGATTGGCTCCTCCTGCAAAGCTCCAAAGGATACATCCAGTGTTTCACACCTCTTTACTAAAGGAATATGTGGAAGATCCTCGAAAAAGAAGGAAGAGAGAAACCGGTAACCTACCCATTGAAACATCGAAGGAGTATGAAGTATCCAGATTATTGGATTCAAGATACAAGAAAGGCACCTTACAGTATCTAGTATTATGGAAAGGATACCCAAGGTCAGAGAGTTCATGGGAACCGGTCAGTCACATCTCTGCAGCCCAACTCATCCGAAGGTTTCATCGGCTACACCCGGGTAAACCAGGAGGAGGACCGCTGAGAAGGGGTCATACTGTCATATATCGCCCATGGAAAGTATGGAGCAGATGGGCGCCATGGAAGAAGGACTAGACTCCGAGTCACTGCAAGGTGCGGTCTAGTCTTTCTGTTGTACTGCCTACAAGTACCTGAAAATGGAGAACACCTGTGCGTTACAACTTTCTTGCTGCCTACGTGAGTACACCTCGCTTGTGCTCTGCCTCCAGTTGTTTCTCTGTGTTTCCTCTGCCTTCCTTCCCTGTTCGTCTGCCCGTGTCTTTCCGTTACCGCTGTTCGCGGTTTCCTCCTCCCGTTTATTCCGCTTACCTGTTTGTTTTCTGCTTCCGCTGTTTACCGCGCTCTGCGCTGCCTTCTAATACTCACACCTGCTTCAGCGTCTCATCTGCCATCGGACGCTATCTGCTGGGAACACTTTGTTGTCCAAGTTCTTTGGAGTACTGTACTGTTTGTGCTGTTCCGCACTGGATCGTTATTTCCTATTCACAAAGAACACTTACCAGTGCATGCTGGTTATTGAAGTACGGATACACGCCGACAACTTCCTGCCAACTACAGCTACACAATCTTCCAGGGTTTTTCGGCAAGGCTTTTCCCTGGTTTGGGGTGGGCTCCCTAGAGTCCCCGCTGCCGGGCTAATTGCTTATAGGCAAAGTGGCCTCCGGGGGAGCTCGCTCCTATTTCCTCAAACAGAAGAATACGATCGTCAAGACAAAGACAAAGACAGCCTGGAGGGAAAAGCCGGAAAGCTCATCAGACGAATCCGTAAAGACCGACACAGAATCATCAGGTGAGGAGTGGGCTAGTAGGAAGGAAAGTGTGAGTGATAAACCTACAGAATCTGAGAGATTTTCAAAGTTATGCGGATGACACTCCGCTTTCTTTCAGGCTCCCCTCTGCCACTTCTGCTTCCTCTCTCATACCAGACTGTCTGGCCGCAATTCAGGAATGGTGTGCAGCCAATTAGCTCTTCCTTGATACCAGTAAGACTGAAATCCTCCTCATTGGGACACCCGCTCCCTCCTTTCCTCTCACTCTCTGGCCGCCCACTCTGGGCCCTCTTCCTGCACCTTCCTGTGAGGCTAAGAACCTTGGTGTCATCTTAGACTCCGCCCTCTCCTTCTCTACTCACATCTCAGACATCTCTAAGAAGTCAAACTATTAGCTGGACCTCCTCAGTGGTATTCTTCCTTTCTCACTTTCCCCCAGAAGCTCACTGTCTCCAGAGCGCTGGTCCTCTCTAAGCTGCACTATTGCAACAGCCTCTTTCAAAATCTTCCTGCCTCTACTCTTCGACCACTTTACAACTTATCCCGAGCAGGACTGCAAGCCTTTTCCTTGGCCTCAAGCCCAGGAATCTCATCTCTCCAGCTCTGAAATCTCTCCACTGGCTCCCAGTGGCTGCAAGGATTGATTTCAAGACCCTCTGCATTGTCCACAAGGTTTTCTCCTTGTCTCTCTCAAATTTGAGTAGAGCACCTCTGGTTCCGGACGCAACTCAGACCTTCCTTTTCACTTGCGTTTTCTCTCTTCCTTTCCCCCGATGATGCACCTGATTGCTCTGCGCACTCGTCACCTGGTCACCCTCTGAACTTGGGCCCAGGCTCCTGCATGTCCAGTTGCCCTCACACTGCCTTCGGACTCCCCAGCACTTAAGGGTCTGTATCTGCAACACTACAGTCCCTTCTCTCTGCACTTATGAGCTACACGCTGGCTGCACTTGTGAGTTAACTGCACTTCCCCCTTCCCCTCCCCTCTGGCACTTCTCCCCTTCGCTCTTCCCCACACTTGCGCAATATGAACTACACAAGGCCTAGTAAGATTGTTTTTGTGTCCTCCCTTGTTTCCCCCTCCTTGTCTTGTTGTGCCGAGAAACACTTATGTACAGGCGCGTTATAAATGCCACATCATATCATATAATTTTGTGAACACTTCTTTCTTTTTCATGAAGACAACCCCACACTATTTGCATTTAGCAGTAAGGATCGGCAATAGGTTTTTCAGTATAGGCCCTTTAATTTTGATGAGCCTCCACTAGGACTGCATTATCATTATTTGATGGTCATAGCTTGCTCCCATCTGTAGATTTAGGATTAGATAGGCGTTTATCACACCCTTGTGGAAGTTCAATAAACAACCTGGAACTGTGGTCACTTATGTTTGTCTTACTGTTGATACCATGCATTTCTTACATGTGGTGTCAGAAGTGGGATGTAATTCAATTGATAAAAATTGAGAATCCATGCTGATAATTGTCATACCACCAGAAGGGGAAAATCGAATTCTTTAACTCCTTGACTCTGATCATGTATCCACTCTTAAAGAGGTTTTGCACTCTCAGCTACATATCCCAACTAGTCAACAAGACCTGTTTTTTTAAAACTGAAGTGCTATTAGATACCTTCAACACTCACTGTAATATCCAACACTGGGATCGAATACTATTCAAAATTCAACCAGCCTTTACCCTCATTAGACTTAGTGCCCCTGAATCCCCCCAACTTCTGGACCTTTTTTTGTTGCTACCCAATTACCATCAGTTGCAGAGCCATTAGGGTTAGAGACCAACCTACCTAAATCATTCCATTCGGCGGAATCAGACTCAAAAGGATCGGACGACTTCAAAACTTTATACGAATGAGTCAAAACCTGTTTTTCCAATTCAGAAAAAAAAAAAACACAGAAGGAACCCTTAGCCCACCGGAAGAAATGGCCGACCTAACAGCTGTCATAGCCAGTTTTTGGGCAGTCAAAAGCAGGCTGAAGCTAGGCTTCAAGAATACTTGTTGAAATTGGTTGAGTTGCAAGCTAGACCACTACTAACGCAGGGGATACTTCAACCATACCTAGAAGGCAAAGAGCTAGGGTACTTCTTTCTGAAATTCGAACGATTAGCCAAACACTTAGGATGGAAAGAAAACCTACAAAGATGTTATTTGGGGCCCCTGTTGAAAGGTGAACTACAGACCGCCAACCAATGACTCAATCTTGCCCAGGGAACCACCTTTGTATACATAAAAGAAGGTCTATTGAAGAGAGTGGGCCAAACTTGTAACTTCTATCAGTAAAAATGGAGGGCCATTAGATTCAATCCTGGAGAAACCCTCCCATGAAATGGGTGAAGGTATCAAAAATACTGTAGCCCTTTGGATCAATAACACATCTCTGCTCAAGAAACTATGTTCTACAAGCAGACAAATGATCCCCAATGCAAAGGCCATCTAGTACTGAACACAATGGCCAAAGTCAACAACGAAAGCAGAGCACTCTTCAAAGCAGTCAAGCATTGAATAAACTCTCTGCCCGACCCACGGGTACGGCACGGCATTAGGAAAATCCACCACCATGCAGTTGGTGAGCAGGTGCAAGTGGATCTAGGTCACACTTTCTTCCCCCCACTACAGCTCTCCTCTCCCGCTTAACTGGTATGACCACCCGGCCGTGACTTTCAACATCATGCACACCACCCCAGTAAAGCACACCCAGCAGACAAGCCTTCAGGTCCTTCAAGAACTTCCCAGTTGAAGCCCTCACAGAAGCCCTTGCCAACCTACAACTTACATGGACCGAACACCCCCAACCGAACTGTGACTCTCTTCTCGAAGCACTCAAAGCCACCTTCTCAGCCTCATCCACCAACACATACCTTTGATACAATGCACCTGCAAACCGACACCGTCAGCACCCTGGTACATGCAAAAACTCGGCCTCAGCAAAAAAAGTAATCAGGAAACAAGAGAAAACCAGGCACCGCTCCAGGGCTGCATCCAACCTAGCGCTCCTCAAGGAACTGAGCAACCCACCAACAACTAATCAACAAAGCCAAGGCCTCCTACTGTCAGAATGCCCTAACAGAAGCCGATAACAAAAGCAGAGCCCTCTTCAAAGCGGCCAAACACTGCGTCAACCCGCTACGCAACCCTGCCACACCACACTCCATTGAAAAATTCACCGCCATCAACACCTTTTTCATCGACAAAATCAGCAAGATTCACGAGCAGATAGGTGCCAGCTCTGCATCCACAGACCCACCTCACGTCCTTCCTCGCAATATCTCCACACCCTGGACAGCATTCAAGACACTCTCGACAGAGGACCGGATAGTAACCCTGGGCGCCCTCAAAGCCACATCGTATACAGATGATATCCTCCCATCATCCATCCTCAAGATGCTCCCCACAGAACTCTCCTTCGCTACCTGTAGATCATCAACAGCTCCCTAACTCAAGGCACCTTCCCATTGACCCTAAAATAGGACAAATCCTCCCTCTACTAAAGAAACCCACACTGGATCCCGACAACCTAGGTAACTATCACTCTGTCACCCATCTTCCCTTCCTTGGGAAGATCATTCAGAAAGCGGTAGCCGCACAACTGTAGCAACACGTCGGCATCAACAATCTCCTCTGAACCTACCAATCCAGATTCAGAACCAGATGCAGCACAGAGACAGCAACCATAAAGGTGGTGGACGCCACCCTCAACATCCTTGATGACGGCCAACCCTGCTTCCTGGTTCTACTCGACCTCTTGGTCGCTTTCGACACAGTAGACCACCAGCCGCTTACGGACACCCTACATTGGTGCAGGGTTATCAGCAACCCTGTCCTAGGCTGGTTCAAGTCCTACCTCGCCAGGTGCAAGCAGTTTGTTCAGATGGACTTTTCTAGATTGCCAATGCTACCCATCACCTGTGAAGTCTGGCAGGGTTCCACTCTCTCCCAAGTGATCTTCAATCTATAGATGGAGTCGCTGGGAGCCCTCCTAGCCACACACAACATCCACATCCACCAATGTGCAGATGACACACAGCTATATCTCAAGAACAACTCCATTAAGGACAACCATAGGCTCAAAAACTGCCTCTCGCTGATCCAGTCTTGGATGTCCAGTGCATACTTGAAGCTCAACCCCTCCAAGACCGAATTCCTACTCCTCACCAATAAACACTGAATACCCAGACATACGGACCTGTCTATCAACCATGAACTCTGAGGACTTCACACCGAGCTCACCTCCTGCGCAAAGTCCCTCGGGTTCCACATCAACAAACACCTCTCCTTCTAGCTCACCTCCATATAGCAAAGAAATCTCAGAAAGCTTGGAATCAGCTCTCCCTCCTGCGAAAAGTCAAGCCCTTCCTCCCTCGGGACAGCTTTAAATCTACAGTTCAAGCACTGATCCTATCCCACCTGGATGTGGACAATGCACTCCAAGGCCCCTCATCATCCTCCCTTGTGCCCCTGAGAAGTGCCTTACTCGCGGCCGCACGCTTCATCACGGGTCTACACAGATAAGACCACATCAATCTTCACTGGCTCCCACTGCTCGCATGAATCACCTTCAAGTCTTGCTGCATCATCTAAAAGGTAGTCACACTCACGCCACTCCCCTACCTCAAAGAGAAACTCTGCATCCGAACTGCCACCAGCGCCACCACCAGAAGCCAGGACACCAGCAGACTTAAATCCGCTGCCGCAAAAAGGAAAGGACCAGAAAACAAGCCATCTCTGCCTATGCCCTAAGACTATGGAACCTCTTCCCCGTTGGCATCAGACTCGTCCCCACGCTCCTACAATTAAAAAAAGAACTCAAGACCCACCTCTTCAAGGAGTCTCTCCTCAACACCAAGGCCATTATGTTGGCCCTTTCCTCCCCACCACCCGGTACAGCTATACCCCTCCTCTGCCCCACTCTGTGTCCTACCCAGCTGTATATTTGTTCTGTTGTTACTACTGAAAAGCCCTCAGTTGTGTATCTGTAATGTTATACACCTCTGTAAATCGCTCCGTTATGTATCTATCAGTGCATACCTCTGTAAAGCGCTCTGTTGCTTCTCGAAGCTAGGTCTACGCACATACCATAATATTAATAACCACCATCAACTCTTTCTTCATCAACAAGATCAGCATGAGCTGCCAGCACATAGAAAAATACCACAAATGACAGCACACCACACAACCCATCTTGCAAAACCACCACTATCTGGACAACTTTCAAGCCACTCACCATACATTCATTGGTCGAAGTGTAAGGAAAGAAGTAGTGGAACTGTGTTCCCTGCTAGCCTATCTCGCTCCTCACAAACCCCATTGCCCTGCCCCCTCCCACACACAATACAAGCCCCCAAACACATTTGCCCACTGTTTAAAAGGAATGTTCAGAGCAGTGCACTGAAAGTGCAAGTTTCAACTTCTTCCTACAATTTTATTTTCCAACGAAACCTTTGCGGAACGGTTTCTTTTTAAAATAAAAGTATAGGAGCTGTAAAACTTAATTAAAAAAAGTAGAGGAGCCCCGGTCCCGACCACTCCCGCTCACTTCGACCACTGCATACATTCAAGACTTCTTATGTAATGACATCGTCCCTCCCTCTGTGCTCAAGAACCTTCCAACTGCAGTACTCCGCACTTACCTGGCAATCATCACCAGCTTCCTCAAGCAAGTCACCTTCCCCATGACAGTCAAGATTGAACAATTCCTGGTACTTTGTAAAAAACCAAAACTGGACCCATATGAAATTCGCAACCACCGCTCCTTCACCAATCTTGCCTTCCTAGATAAGATCCTTGAGAAATCAGTAGTCACAGAACTGCTTCAAGACATGGAAGCCAAAATCCTCCTTCGGTCCTACAAATCTGGTTTCAAACCCAGATGCAGCACAGAAATGATTACCATCAACGTAATCGATAATGTAGTTAACATCTTCAACAATGGCCATCCGTGCCTCCTAGATCTCCTCAACCTCTCAGCATTATTCGACGCAGTAGGCCACCAGATATTCATTGATATTCTTCATCGCCACATGGGCTCAGAGAGACAGTGTTCATGCAGCTGGTTCAAATCCTACCTTGCTAACCACCACTAATTCATCCAAAGCAATTCCTCCAGATCGCAAACTCTACCCTTCACTGTGGAGTCCTGCAGGGATTCCATCCTCTCCCCCTTGATCTTCAACCTTTACATGGAACTGAATGCAGCTCGAACTTAAGTTATCCTCCATGAAAGACATCCTAAGGGTCAAGGTCTGCCACACCTGTATCCAGTTGTGGATCCTCAGTGCTTACCCGAACCTTAACCCCTGAAAGACCGAATTCCTACTGTTGACAACACCCAGAACACCCCGACATCCAGACTAGGCTCTCCACTATGAACCTCGAGGGCTTCACACCTCAGCTGACCCCCTGCGCCACTTCCCTTGGGTTGTACATTGACAGACGCCTCTCCTTTAAGGAGCAAATAGCAAGAAAGGCAAAAATGACTTGGTACCGACTTTCCATCCTGAAGAAAATCTAGCGCTTCATCTCAACAAACCACTTTCGATTTGCTGTCCATGACTTGTTCAGCTCCCACCTAAATGGTGGCAATGCCCCTCTATAAGGCTTTCTTGTGACTACTCTGGCACCCCTAAAATGTGTCCTACATGCTTCAGTACAACTCATCAAAGAACTTCAACCACATCACCCTGACCCTCAAACTGCACTGGTTCTCACTGAAAACACCTTGAAACCCTTATGCCTCATTTACAAGGCTGTCACTTTCAAGTTGCCAAGCTACTTCGCTGAGAAGTTCAGCATCTCTGGATTCCTCCGACCACCAAAAGTAAACATATGGGCAGAGTTTAACTCCGCCAGTGCAGGAAGACTTGCACCTTTGAGTTTATATTTCAGGAACGATCTCAAGACCCTCTTTGAGGAATATCTCCTCCCTAACAACTAGGTTGACACAGCCCCCAATCCCCACCTAAACTAAGACTGGGAGATCTGCTCCCCTCTTTCCTTCTATGGTTGCTTGTAGATCCCTTGCTGTAAAAATTCCCACCATCCCCCTTCCCATTGCTAGCATCCCTCCCCAGTTTCTCTGCTTTCCTCACTGTGTATTTCCCCCTGTAAAGAATCCAGGGAATTTGGCTTTTATCCCAAAGGGGGAACACCACCCCACCCTCACCCCCTGTGAGGCTAGTGTTGCCTTGCAGGACGACAGGCAGCAGGAGGAGAGAACTGAAGATTGGTGGGCCTAGTCGGTTTAGGAAGAGAGAAGAAGCAGCCCCTTATCCAGCCAGAGGAAACAGAGGAGACTGGAAGTATTGATATTGATATTTTATTTCTATCGCGCTCATACACAAGTGTTTCAGCGTGAAGTACACAGGAGGGTGAAGTAACCCTACAGTTTGGACTAAGCCTCTGTAAAAAAAAAAAAAGGGATTGCTTACTATACCTACTGAAGTGGTGTCCTTCTGGCCATCTCACAAGTTGTGCCAGCACCATGGAAGGGCTAATGAAAGCGTTAACAGACAGACAGCAGCTGCAACTTATAGAAGTACAGTCACAGCAGGCCGTAGCTGACCCACAGGCATTTCAGCAGGCCATACAGTTGCAGGGAACATTGCAGACGACCGCTCAAGATAAAATTAGATGATCATTTTCCTCGCCGATGCGGTAACCACAACGCAGAGTCAACCCCTTGTTCCATTGTGCATTCTTCAAAAGTACAGAGATGGCAAAGACCCAGCTTTCTTTTTTATCAGCTTTGAGAGAACAGCAGGGAGTGCCCAGTGGCCACGGAGAGATGGGGCTGGTAAGTGGCACCCTTACTATCGGGTGCAATGCAAGGAGCCTACCAGACCGTTGATCCAAATGGGGATACCCCCACATGGGGAAATAAAAAAAGCCGTTCTGGACCGGTTGGGCCTAGATTAAGAGGGAAACAGATTGAAGTTTCGGGAAACCCGCCTGGAGATACCCCATGACAACTGTACTATAGGGTGAAAGATCTAGCAGAGAAATAGCTCCAACCTCCTCCTGCAGCAGTGCAAGACTTAGTCACCAAGGCCATTCTGGAACACTTTTTAGAAGCTTTGCCTGGACCAGTTCAACAGTGGGTCAGACAACATCATAGATCCAGCCGGATTGAATCGATCGACATAGCATTGGCGTATCAGAAAGCCGGGAACAAATAAGATGCTTTTCCAGGGACCCATGGCAGAGCTGGGCTGCACATAAAAGAACCCTTGACAGCAAAGCCGGTACGACCCAGATTAAACAGATGGAAGGGTAACGAGGAGAAGTCCTTTAAAATAGAAGAGAAGGTTGTGAGCCGAACCAAGTATCGCCCTGGCAGGTCCAGTCTATCAACAGCCTCAGTGTTTTGAATGTGGTAACTAGGGTCATATCGCCCATATGTGTGCAACCCGGAGACTCAAAGAACCTATGGATATTGGCTTCATACAGGTTAGAGCCGGGAAGACCCCAAGATATCGTTATACCATCATTATCATAAACTTTGTTTTGGTTATTCAACCAGGTCGCGATCACGTAATGTAGCCCTAACATGGGCAAACCATGATAAACACCTGCCACCCTCCATGTCTAGTAGATGTACTGCCTATCAATCTCCAGGAAAAGCAAGGCCGTTGGAGCGTTAGCAAGAAACAACAGCAATTTCTTCCCCAAAAATGTTCATAAGTGTTGATCTTTGTGATGTTACTGTAACCCCAGAGTTCTGAACCATATAAGGCTGCAGGGATGCCTTGCTTGTGGAACAAATCTAACGCTGGAGAGACTGCCCCACACCCCCATGTTTCGCATAAAATGCCAGGATGGCTCCCCAACCTGCTTTAAAGTAGTGGCTGATTTATTAACTGGGTCGTCCAAGCACCAGACATCTCACATCTCAGTCCCAGATAATCATAAAAGTCAACCTGTGCCAGGGAACCTTCAACATCAATTTAGTTTTCTCTGATTTAGGTCTGATTATCATCATCTTTGATTTTTTGACATTTAGGCTAAGGTCTAGCTCTTTACATGTTCTCATGAATACGGATTGAGACCGCCTCAAACCCTGTGTTGATGTTGCTATGAGGACTGCATCGTCTGCATAAAACAGGGCTGAGTACTTGTCACAGTCAATCTTCAGACTATCTTGGCACTCCCTCAGTAAGGAATCAATAATTTCTTGTATGCACATGTTGGAGAGATGGGGTGCCAGGGCGCAGTCCTGCCTAACTCCCTTCTCAACGTCAAAGCGGTGTGTCAACTCACCAGCAAGCCCAAAGCGTACTGTGAGAAACCTGAAGGTGTCTCACCCGCTAGTCCCCGGAGACATGTCATCCAGCTGGCCAGGACACAGCCATCGCTATTGGATCCAGCTCCTGGGGATGGACCAGTGGGTGAGGGTCATCTGGATGACGGATCTTCGGGGAGTGGAAGTGGGACACCGAAGGTTGAGATGCGGTACCCCCTTCCTTGTAACGCCTTTCCTGATCCTACCCTATAGGATATATAGAAGCTATACCCCCCGAATCCCCCTTTCCGACACAAACACTTTCCTACACCGTAACAAACAACGGACTAACACCAGAGCCGTTTACCTGACATGTCCCAACACAAGGGTCAGACAGAGTCAGGCAATTGACAATCACACACACCCAACGGCCCTTTACCTTCCCCACAGGGATAAAAGGCAGAGCATGAGAGCACACTACAAGCAAGGCCGAACGCACGAGGAAACAGCTTCACCGAACCGGCAGTTAAAGTGGAGGAGAAAAGTCGGCGAGACCTTGAAGGAAGACAAAGGGGTAACTGCCCTGGCTCAACTCAGAGCCGCAAAGCCTCCGAAAAGGGAATTACAAGACCAGGAAATATAGCTGACGTGTGGAGTAACAAATGTCAATGGTGCACGGGGGCCTCTCACATTTATGACACAGGCGGGGAGTGATGCTGGCTACCATGGTACCGTCCTTGACTCCAGAAGCAAGTCAAGCTAGCAGCCGACACAATCGGTGAGTGGGAGGAAGCGGATAGTGAGCTGAATCCTATTAAGCCCAAGGTTGCAAGTGGAAACATTAGATGAACGCAAGAACTTGAGAACAACGAACTTGTGTGTGTTTGAACTTTTGGAGAAAAAGCCCAGAGAAGGGCCAGCTGCACAGTGGTCAGGCGCCAAAGGAGTGCTCATTCGAAGGACTCTAGCTGGCCCCTTTTGGTGTTGAAGCTGCAAATACCAGAAAGCCATAGGAAAGGGCGGTGTGAGGTATCAGAGTGGTCCTACAAGGGTTACGACAAATCCCTTGTACAATCGAAAGTCTCTGGCGCATTGCCAAAAGAAAGCAAGGGGAAGGGAATCCCCTCCGCTCTTGGGAAGACTGTATATATTGAGGAATAAGGCAAGTGTGAACCCGACAGGGGGATGGTGAAACAAAGCTAGGAAAAGAGAACCCACACTTTCTGATGGGTTGAAGATAGCTATGTGAACCCGACAGAGGGATGCCAAAGGGAAAGACAATGAAAGTGAATCCCACAGTTTGATAAAGTAAAGTGAACTGTATATTTGGCAAACTTTAACCCAGTTTGAGGGATGCCTATGAGTTTCGGTCAAGAGTAATACACCAGTGAACCCTGTGTAGATAAGAGTGAACCCGGCCGAGGGTTGTCCGCAGTAGGAAGTTGCAAGTTGCATTTGAGAGGCCATATTGAACCTGACGGAGGGAGGCCCAAATTATAAGAAAGATCCAAGCCCAGCAGAGGGAGATCCATGGGGCGAAGAGCAATCGCCCAAGGTACAAGATTACAGAAGAAATGTATTTGTTTGTTGTTTTGATCCGTCAGGCCTTCTAAGGCAAGAGACTTTGCAGAGAAGAGACTTGGCCCCTCAAGGTTCTGGTAACATTGAACTTGAATTGTGAGCCTCATTCTGGAGAGGCCCAGGAGTGTGCTGTGCCGTCATACCATCCTGACTTGTCATTTTGTGAACACTTCTTTCTTTTCTGATGAACATTATTCTACACTCTTTTTGTAACTTAGTGGTAAGGATTGGCAATAGTTATTTCTTTATGTATAGACCCTTTTTATTTGACAGGAAGCCACTAGGACTGCCTCATTATTTGATGGTCGTAGCTTGCTCCCATCTTAGGTTTAGGTTTAGATTAGGTGTTTATCTCACCCAGTATAAAGCTCAATAAACACCCTTGAACAGTGATCACTTGTGTCCGTCTTTACTGCTGCCACCATGAGTTCCTTACAGTACACTTGCACTGTTGGCGGTGAAGAGCTGACATTTTATGTTTATTAGTGCTGGAGGAGCATTCCTTAAGTGTAATATTTGCCACAGGGTTTCTTTGCAGACTGAATCAAATGCAGTTTTTAAATCTACAAATGCCACATAAAAGGCGCATTTTCTTTAAAACAGTGCATTTCTGAATTAGTAGATATGGCATAAAACATTGGCCGATGGTTCCTCCGTTTGGTCTAAAACCTGCCTGGAGGTCATGAATTATTGATTCTCTCACTGCCCAATCCTCTAGGTGTTTCAAAATTACTTTCCCCAATAGTTTGCCGATGCTATCCAGAAGTGAAATCAGGCGATAGTTACCTGCAGTGTTTATACCACCCTTTTTATAGATTGGTACTATCACCGCCCGTCTCCATGAACTTAGGATTTCCTCCCTCGACAAAATAGCATTAAATACCCTGCATAGGACTGTGGCCCAGATTTCCACTTCATCTTTTAAAAGGTCAGCAGGTATGAGATCGGGGCCTGCAGCTTTGCCACTCATTTTATCGTTATACCATAGACGTGAGTGTTGATGGAATGCCGACCTACGCAATGCTGGACAGTGGACGTCAAGTGAGTGTTCCCCTTCTTCAACCTATATACCTATTTGTTGTATACATGGGGATGTTAAAATGTATCCTACTCAAATGGACCACCTAGAGATACAGGATAGGGCTGTGTACCTAGGGGTTGCCGTTCTTCTTTATCTGCCCACTCCGGTGGTGACAGGGTAAGATATTTCCCATTTCAAGGAGTTGGTAGAAGCGGCTGAAGAAAGATGGTGGAAAGAAGCCGCTTACTTTGCAGAATTTCTTTTAGGTCTGGCCCCATAACACCAGAAATCCAAGCGGAAAACCTGAGAAAGTAAACAAATATGGAATCAGCTATGTACAGAACCAGGGCTACAGGATGGAAATTGGAGGAACACAAGACGTCTATTAGGGCGGATACCACACAGGCCCTGCAATAAGAAGGGCCAGAGAAATGGCAAACCGAGAGGAAACCATTTCTATTGAGAAGGGGCCAGCCTTCATATTCCATCATGGACTATTAGATCGCATTTACAAAGCTGAAGACAAAACAGATAAAGAACAGCTGGTACTTCCCAAGTCACACTGTGAACTGGTGGTGCAGGTAGCCCACAACCACCCCTAAGGAGGACATATGGCCGACCCAAAACCTGGAAAAATCTGACAAAGCAGTTCCTACAGGCGAAATACTCACATAACAGGGCACAAACTTTATGTCGACAGTCATGACACAAGTCTGCCAACAATTACAAATCAGATATATAAAAACATTGGTGTACCATCCGCATACAGACGGGTCTGGAGGAATGCTACAATAAAACCATCAAGCTTAGAAGAATAGTTGGTGCAGAGGGAAAGAATTGGGATCGGGCAGTATGCTGGTGCTATTGGTACTGAGAGACACTCCACAGTCCTCCACTGTGTATTCCTCATTTGAGTTGCTCTTTGGGAGACCATGACAGACCCTTTAGATGTTGTAAAGGAAGAGTGGGAGCAAAGTGGGTAAATACCACTCAGAGAATATGTAGAAGACCTCAAGAAGCACCTGGACAACCTATGGATAGTAGCCAAGGAAAGCCCAAAATGCCCAAGAAGGAAAGTATAACAAAAGGAGCCAGATGAGAACATTTAAACCTGGGGATAAGGTACTTGTTTTATTAACAACCAGTGCCAATAAGTTATTAGCTCGCTAGAGGGGGCCTTATATGGAAAGGACATTGCAGGCCCCATCAACTATAGAATAAGCCAGCCGGATAGAAAAGAACCTAAACGTTGTATCACATTAACCTACTAAAGGAATGGGTTGAGCCAATGACATTGGCTTTAATGACACCATACCAAGCAGACGAAGAGTAACATTTTGCGAATATCATGGTGTCACGTGTAACAGATGTTCAGCGGGGAACAGTTCGAACTCTAGATCAAAAAGAAGAGATGAGGATGCTCAAGCCATATGCCGCTACATTCGCAAGTCTACCAAGGAAGACCAGACTGGCTTAACATGTTATCAAAACCATACCAGGTCAGATCGTCCGGCTCACACCCCATTGTATACACCTCTCAGGGCCTATATCAATTCAAGGTGTTACCATTTGGCGTACATGGGGTTCCAGCAACTTTTCAGATGCTCATGGATGTGGTCCTGAGACCTCATGAAGGGTATGCTGCTGCTTATCTAGACAACATAGGGGTCTTTAGCGAATCCTGGAGGACTGATGTCATACATCTTGAGAAGGTAGTGCCTTGCTCTTCACCACTTTGGAGCTTACCATGCTCCTCCCACGGCATTCGCTTTGCCCCACAGCCTGTACTGGACCTTTACTTACCCTGCCAAGGTAAGCCTGGCCTTTGCAGTCTTCTTCGTGCATGATGCGCGCATTTCTGGACATTTACTTACAATACTCATTATTTCATGAACGGCACGACGATTGCAGAAATGCAATATTTCTACCTGGAGGAAACCCATTTCCTGGGCTTCTTACTTTGTTTGTGCACTGTGCACTATGGTCCATGTGTGCTTTAGGCCTTTAAAGATGGCCATGTTGTTTCTTCACTGCTTCTTTGTTGTGTGGCCTGGCTCCGACTCCCCCTCTCATTGGTTGGCCTGCCATTTTAAGCCAATCAGCTGAACCGGGAGGTGGGAGCCGGCACCAGACCACAAAGGCCCACACAAAGGCCCCCGTCAGCTGTCTGTACGCTACAGGTACTATACCCACCCCCCTGCTCTTCTGTGTTTTATGCCTCTCTCCCCCTCTGCCATGTCCTCCACCTTCCTTTACCTCTCTCCCAGCCTAATAGTACCCTTGCTAAAATTTGCATCTGTGTGTTGCTGCCGCCCTGCAACATGGGGTATGCACCATGTATATGCCTTTTGCTGGACTTTTGCATCTTTGTGTTGCTGCCGCCTTGCAACATGGGGTAGGCACCATGGATATGCCTTTAGCTGGACTTTTGCATCTTTGTGTTGCTGCCGCCCTGCAACACAGGGTAGGCACAATGCATATGCCTTTTGCTGGAATTTTGCATCTGTGTTTTGCTGCCGCCCTGCAACATGGGGTAGGTACCATGTACATGCCTTTTGTTGGACTTTTGCATCTGTGTGTTGCTTCCGCCCTGCAACATGGGGCTAGGCTCAATGGATGTAATCACCTTGTACATCTCCTATGCACTTTGCGTAACTTGTATTACCTTTCCTTGTCTACAATTCACTTCCTACGCTTCCCTGCTGTAACCTGAAGCATTGTATCTAATCTTTCAAGCTTAAGCGCCTTGATACCTCAGGGTTTTCCGCACTATACAAATAAACACAAACGTAGTGGATGCATTGCAGTCAGCAGGCCTTCACATAAACCCCCAAAAAGACGGTGTTGGGAGTAGTCGAGACCAAGTGCTTGGGATACATCATAGGGAGAGGATCTATTCGACCCGAAGCCAACAAGGTAGAAGCGATCGAGAAAATACCTGTACCCCGAACCAAGAAGCAAATAAGAGCTTCCTAGGCTTTGTGGGGAATCACCAGCGGTTCATACCTGTTTTTAAGCATAGCCGCACCATTTACCGGCGCACTGAAATCTCGGAGTGCCCATGATCGCGCCTAGAAACACCTGTGTACAGGCGCGTTATAAATGACACATCATATCATGATCCAGTGGCACAAACTCCTTATTAGCAGTTGAAGGGGGGCAATGGCTACCAACCAGATACTACAGTGTCTGAACTTCAAAAGGCCCTTCCTTTTACAAACCGATGCTTCGGGACAAGGTCAAGTGGTGGTCCTGTCACAAGATGATGGTAAGGGTCTGTATCCGATTGGCTTCATCAGTCAGAAGCTACTACACATGAAACTGCCTATTCGACAATGTAGACAGTGTCTGGCTATCATGTAGGTGATCAAGGCCCTTTGATACTTCCCACTGGGACGACGGTTCACTTTGTTTACAGACCACGCTCCGCAACAATGGCTTGCTAGACACATGGACTCCAACCATAGGGTGTTGGGATGGTTTCTGTCGTTGTAGCCCGTCGACTTCATCACGATTCCTAAATCGGTCAGATTCCAGATAGTGGCGGATTATCTGTCCAGGTCTGATTCCATGGTACGATCGGACTGGAGGTGGTGTGAGGATGAAGCACACGCAGGAGGGGCACCTGACACAGTGTACACTGGCGGGATGAAGCACATGCCGCTGGGGCACCCGACACTGTGTATGCCGTTGTGACACTGAGCGGGGATGAAGCACACGCCGGAGGGGCATCAACATCATTTATGTCCGTGTGACACTGGGCAGGGTACACACCAGCCTTCTTCCCTGCGCTTCACCACAGGATGCCAATGGCAGGAAGCCAGGAACCGCCAGACTGGAGATAGGAAATGCGGCAAAAGATGCTAACATGTCATCCACTGTAACCGCTGGGGTCATCCCGGCCAAACACAGGGAAACAATGAATCATGGCAAAGACAGAAGAAGCCGTAAAATGGTCACCAGTATTTCCACATACCTGGTTACTCAGCCCCCAGGAGAATTAAAGTTGTTGGATCGCTCCTGCATGTATTCAGAGAATGCCGCAGACAGGGGAGAATAAACGGCAGCCACAACTGAACGTCAGGGGTTGTCATGTGAATGGGGTGAAGACCATGCGAGCCGAGCAAGGAGGGTCCTGATTGGAAGGGAACCAAGGGAACTATTATAAAAGGCTACAGGAAGTCTGATACAGTGTTGCATGTATTGCCTTGCAGGACGACAGGCAGCAGGTGGAGGAGGGAACTGAAGACTGGTGGGCCTATTTTTTTTATTTTATTTAGGTTTATTGGTAAAAATACCATTAACCTAGAACATACATCATACAACAAACCATTTTCCCTGTTGTTTTCACTAGGACCCATGAACCGGCTTGCGTCTTTACAAGGGGTATGGGGAGGTTAGGGTGGGAATGGGAGGTTAGGCTGCTGGGCATGTGAAGTAATGTGGGCCACCGAGGCGGGCAAGACAGTAAGAGGTACAATGGCTCAAACGTGGGTTATTCATACTTTTGGAGATAAAGGCCATGCAAACATGGGGTTTTCCCAACAGGGGTTAGCGACCAAAGGAGGGGAGGGAATTTGAAAGACTAGGGAATTTTCATGGGTTTTAAAAACACCACATATAATATTAGAGGGCTAAACTCACCGGTAAAGTGAAGTAAGCTGGAGCATTTTTTAGGCATGAGAAAGATAGACTGCAAATTCGAGTAAGGGGGTACCCTCAGATTTTTCAGGCGAATTATAAAAAAGCTGGATTTTTAATAGCGTTTAGGAACAATCCTGATATGGTGATTTTTGGCTCCACAGAAGATAAGTTAGGGAGATA
Source organism: Ambystoma mexicanum (assembly GCF_040938575.1). Lineage (NCBI taxonomy): Eukaryota > Metazoa > Chordata > Amphibia > Caudata > Ambystomatidae > Ambystoma > Ambystoma mexicanum. Next base: position 1,493,034,409 of record NC_090921.1, read on the forward strand.
CTATTTGTTAAGTTTCGCATTAAGACCAAGGTATTTACCATAGCAATGGTGTACGCACCCAACTCCGCACAGGAGTGTTTGCTCAGGGCCACCTTGGCAGCACTCAGAAGCAGAGCGCAGTGGTATGTTATATTAACAGGGGATTTAAATATAGCCTGGGATGCAGAGATGGATCGAATTCAAGTAGGGAATACACCACGGGGCACACTCTTCCCAGCAACTTGAAGTAAAAATACAAACAATTGGGGTTGGTAGATGTGTGGCGTGTTTAAAGGGGTAAGGAAGTGGGATTCACATTCATAAATCCCAGTCGCGTATAGATTATATCTGGGTGTTCTCCCAACAGGCGGGACGAATTCGGGAAGTATCCCTGGGAGTGATTGCGCTATCTGATCACGGACCGTTGGGGGCGATGTTAGACATGACATTTCGACCGGGGGGCTATGGCAGTGGGTATTACTGGAATGGATCCTAGTGTATTCAGTATCAGCTGAAATAGGGGAGAAGATTCAGACCTATTTTAGAGAGAATAAGATGGCGGATAACTCACCGGATATATGGTGGGATGCCTTTACGCGGTAATGAGGGGGGGAAATTGATTGCATGCAAGGCCCTGAGGGAAAAACTAAGTCAGCAGCTAGAGGAGGACTTGGAGGCTCAATTTAATGATACTATGCCGAAAATGGGTAATTACCCAATGAGGGATACGATGAAAACGTATAGAGCAATTTGAGGGCAGCTTGAGATACTGAGGGTTAAAAGGGCGCAGAGGACCCTTCTCAGAGCCAAACAATATTATTATGTTAAGGGGAATAGAGCGGGGAGGTAATTAGCACAACAAAAATTGACAGAGGGGGGCCGCCTAAACAATCCTAAAATTAGGGAGTTGGAAGATGAGGATGTGGTTGATACAGAGGGAATTATAGGGTGTTTTGAACACTTCTACGGAGTCTTGTACTCGTCCGATGGGGCTCAGGACAATTTGCAGAACACTTATTTGGCTGGTGTAAATCTTCCGATAATGTCAAGAGAACAGAGGAAAGAACTAGAGGAGGACATCACAGAGGAGGAAGTCAGTATGGCTATTGGAAAACTGCCCTTGAATAAGGCTTTTGGTACCAATGGCTTCACTGCCATTTTCTGTAAGAAATATCAGAAATCCCTCATCCCCATCTAACGCGATTATACAATTGCTTTGAAAGACCAGGCACATTATAGCTTTGATGGATCAGGCCAAATTGGTGATACGGTGTGGGTCATATCGTCCAATAGCGTTAATCAATATTGACTCTAAAATATATACCAAGATTTTAGCTCTACGACTGGAGAATGGACACCAAACCTTAATAGGACCTGATCAGGCGGGTTGTTTCTCTTTCGGACAATAAGTATGGTGTTTGGGGAACGCTACCTCCGGAGGATACAAGCTAACTATCAAACCCCTACCTTGCGCCTGTCCATTAATAGACAGCTTTCTGGCTCTATCCGATTGGAGAGGGCGACCAAACAGGGATGTTCGTTGTCTCCCTTGCTTTATGCAATCTATCTGGAACCCCCTTCTGCAGCTTCTACGTGAAGCACCAGAAGTGAAAGGTATTCACTTTGGGGGACAGGAACATAAAATAATGCCATTTGCTGATGATATGCTGTTGGCGTTTTTGGACTCAGCAGTCTCTCTAAGGGCGGTAGTCTCTGAGCTGGCTTTTTTTTGGGTAAAAATCAACATACATAAATCAGAGATTCTAAATCTCTCACTGTCGAGGGAAAAGGTAAGCAAGATACAGGGCTGTACCCAATTTCAATAGGTGGAAGTGAAAATTAAATATTTAGGGATTCATATTACGAAGTCTTTGGCAACGTTATACGAGGCAAAAAAACGTTGGTTACTTAGCACACTTAAAACCAACTTGCAACGTTGGAATCCTCTACATATCTCATGGACAATTAAAATGGTGACCCTCCCATGTTTGCTTTACTATTTTCAAGCCCTGCCAGTTTTCCTACCCGGGAACTTCTTTAAGTCACTCAATCGTTTATTGCCTAGATTTATATGGCATAATAAAAGACCGCGGGTGGCTCTGTGAACGCCAATGTCCATGAGGAATAGGGGAGGAACGGCTGTTCCCGATTTTAGACAGTACATCTGGGCAGCCCAATTGCGGTTGCTGAAACAATGGTTATCGGGGACAATAGTAAACTTTGAGTTTCCATTGACAGAGCAGTGGTGGAGGTTGCACTAGATGTGGTTTTATGGTCAGCTAAAGAGGATCAACCTCCTAATAGGAAGGCATTGCGGATTACCGCACTTGTGGGTGAGGTGTGGGATGATGTGGTAAAACAAAGGCATATTTCATCAAATCCGGGTCCATTCACACCACTATTTGGGAATCCGCAGTTTATGCCAGGGAAAGAGGTGTGTTCCTTTGGGAAATGGAGCAAGGTGGGATGCTTAAGATTAAAGGATAATATGTATGTTGTAGATGTCAAAACCTTTGAGCATTGTAAACAGTCTTTCAGTCTCACGGAAGGGGACAGGCTTTGTTATTACCAGTTGCGGCATTGTGTAGTACCCGTCAATAAATCAGCTGCAGGTAGACAACTCGCTGCATTCGAAAAATATATTACGTCTCACTCCGAATACATGCATCTTATTTCAGCATCCTATGAGTTGAAAGCGGGAGGGGGTTCACGGGAGAGATGGTCTTACATGGGCAAGTGGGAAGGTACCCTCAATCGACAACTATGGGAGGTTTTATGAGGCAATATTCTGAAGCTCACTCGATCCATCCAACTTCGGGAGATATGGTATAAAACCCTCACTCAATGGCATAATACCCTGGAGAAGCTTAAATCTATGTATCCGGATACTTCCCAGGATTGTTGGCGGAGATGTAAAGGGTGGGGATTTGCATCATATTTGGTGGTCTTGACCGACCTTGAAATCATTTTGGGGTCAAGTATGTTTGACAATACAGGCGATGGCAGGGATACACACCCATGGGGATCGAGGAATGTCTTCTGGGCCTTTGGTTAAAGGATATGGTACCAAAGAACAAGTTACTTTCTTACCTGGTAACGTTCTTTCGATGGGATGGTCCGACGACGTATTCCATATCTATGACATGTAATCACCACAGCTGTGCTGCTTCGGAAACTTTTTCGGCGTCTGCGTCCTGCGTCGATGACGTCGATGCGCCGCCGTCGAGGACCTCCTCCGACGTCCGACGTCATCCGATGTGATAAGTAGGACGCACGACGCCAGTAGCCTCAGTTGTAGTTTTTTCCCCCAGAACGTGTGACATTAGTCAACTGCCAGTCCGACACAAAGCCTTGCGGAACGTAAGCTGCAATCGCAACAGAAATTCTGCAGCGGGGAAGGCAGGGTGGGAGCGATATGGAATACGTCGTCGGACCATCCCATCGAAAGAACGTTACCAGGTAAGAAAGTAACTTGTTCTTCGAGGGGATTGGGTCCTCCGACGTATTCCATATCTATGACAGACTCCCAAAGCAGTACCAAATCAAGGAGGAGGGAAAGAATTTAGAAACAAAATTTAGAATAGCCAATCAAATAGCAGAGCAAAGGACCGCCTTGCCAAAGGCCAGATCCTGCCCTCTGATGGAATCGAGGGAATAATGCCGTACAAATGTATGTACTGAAGCCCAGGTGGCAGCATCACAGATGTTGCGAATAGGAACACCCCTCTGCAGGGCAGTAGATGCAGCCACGCCCCTGGTAGAATGGGCCCGCAAGCCAGCCGGTGGGTCCTTACCCGCCAAGCGGTAACACTCCGAGATGGCCAAAATAATCCAGCGTGACAAAGTCTGTTTCGTCACAGCTTGCCCCAAGCGCTTACCAGCGTAACCAATAAAGAGTTGATCGTCCACTCTGACCCGGGACATGCGAGAAACATAAAAGCTCAAAGCTCTCCTAGGATCAAGCCTATGGAGCCTCTCCTCTTCCTTACCAGGATGCGGAGGAGGATAGAAAGCCGGAAGAACAATCTTCTGGGCCAAATGAAATTCCGTCACTACCTTTGGAAGAAAAGAAGGACGAACTCGAAGGACAACCCTGTCCTTGTGAAATACAGTGAAGGGTGGCTTAACAGAAAGTGCCTGTAACTCACTCACTCTGCGAGCGGAAGTAACCGCAACTAGAAACGCAGTTTTCAAAGTCAACAGTCTCAAAGGGCAAGAATGTAAAGGCTCAAACGGAGCACCCATAAGAAACCTAAGAACAAGGTTTAAATCCCAACCGGGCACCAGGAAAGGCGACGGAGGGAACACATTAGTGAGCCCTTTCAGAAACTGTGAAATTAAAGGGATTTTAAAGTACGAACATTCTTCAGATGAGCGCTTAAAGATGGACAGCGCCGCCAGGTAACCTTTAATGGTACCCACTTGCAAGCCCCTGTTGGCCAAAGAAAGCAAAAAGGACAGAACCATGGGGATGTCACATGCAAAAGGATCCACATTCTGAACTCTGCACCAGTCGCATAACTTACGCCAACGGCAACGGTACAGAGACTTAGTTGCGGGCCTTCGGGCCGAAAGCAACACCTCCATCACGTCTTCAGGGAGGTCCCAATCCTTATACCTCAACCTTTCAGAAGCCAAGCGTGAAGGTTGAGGGATCCGACCTCTGGATGGAGAACCTGACCCCCCTCCCGTGAGAGCAGATCGTCTCGGTAGGGAAGACGACGTGGAGGGCAGATGGACAAGTCGAGAAGGTCCGGGTACCACGTCCTCCGAGCCCACGCCGGAGCAATGAGGATCATCCGGGAACCGAACTTCCGCAACCTCCGCAGCACTTGCGGGATGACGGGGACTGGAGGAAACGCGTACAGCAGCGGGAATGACCACTCCACCACAAACGCGTCGCCTAAGGCTCCTTTCGGAGGAAATTCCCGCGAGCAAAACCTCTCGCACTTCCGGTTGACACTGGAGGCGAAGAGATCCACTTGAGGGGTCCCCCAAAGGGCGAAGATCTCCAGGAGAATCTCCTGAGCCAACTCCCACTCGTGAGAGATCGCGCTCTGCCTGCTCAGAGCGTCCGCCGTCACGTTTTCGTCTCCGGCCAGATGAACTGCCGAGATCGAAACTTCCTGCCGGATGGCCCAGAACTCGAGCTGCATCGCCTCCCTGCACAGAGGAAGTGACCCTGCCCCCCCCCTTTTTGTTGAGGTAGTGCATGGCCACAGTGTTGTCCGTCATGATCAGGACAGCCTTTCCTCGCACAGTCGGCAGAAAAGCCTTCAGGGCTAGCCTGACGGCCCTCAGCTCCAACAGATTGATATGGAGTCTGGACTCCGACGGAGACCAACGACCGCTGACTGTCAGCCCGTTGGCATGAGCTCCCCATCCCGTGAGGGATGCATCCGTCACGATCGTCACCTCCGGCCAGGGTAGCCAAAACGGAGCCCCCTTCATCAAGTTGCCTTCGACAGCCCACCACAGAAGGTCCCGGGCGACCGAGGGCGGCACCTGAACCGGGTCCGACATCCTGCCGGAGGACTGCGACCATTGCGTCTTGAGTGCCCACTGCAAAGATCTCATCCGCAGGCGAGCCTCTGGCACCAGAAGAATGCAGGATGCCATGAGGCCGAGCAACCTCAAGAACTCGAACGCCGGGAGCGTCTGGGCATGCTGAAACTTGTGCACCATCTGCTGAATGTGAAGAGTCCTCACCTGGGGAGGAAAACACTGCCCCAGGGAAGTGTCGAGCACTGCTCCGATGTACTGGAGCCTCTGTGTTGGCGTCAAATGGGACTTCTTTAAATTGAGGGAGAAGCCCAGCCTGTGAAGGGAGTGGCAGGCGACGGACAGATGATCCAGGACTTGCTCGGGAGAGCTCCCCCTGATCAACCAATCGTCCAGGTAGGGGTAGACGTGAATCCCCCCTTGCCTGAGATGCGCTGCCACCACCACCATGAGCTTGGTGAAAACCCTCGGGGCGGAGGTCAAACCGAACGGCAGGACCCGAAACTGAAAGTGCGAGTCGCCAACCGCGAACCTCAGGTACTTCTTGTGCTTGGGATGGATCGGCACATGGAAGTAAGCATCCTTGAGGTCGAGTGACACCAACCAGTCCTGAAGCTGAAGGGCCTGGAGGACTTGAGAGAGAGTAACCATCTTGAACTTGTCCTTCCTGAGGAGTTTGTTCAAACCGCGCAAGTCCATGATGGGTCTCAAACCCCCGTCTTTCTTCGAAATCAAAAAATAAGGGGAATACCATCCCTTGTTCCTCTCCGCTACAGGCACCAGTTCTATGGCGCCTTTCTCCAGCAGGGCTTGAATTTCCTGCGCAAGGAGCGGATCCGGACTCTTCAAAGAGAGGTTCCCCGGTGGATTGTCGCGAGGCCTGTGCCGAAAGGGAAGACAGTAGCCGTGGGAAATGATCTCCAGAACCCACACATCTGAAGTAATGGCACGCCACTCTACAAGATGCTGCGCCAGCCTTCCCCCAACCGGCGAACCATGGTACATGGCCTCATGACTGAGTAGGAGCGGCTGCGGCGTTACCTGAGGGCAAAGAGGCAACTGCCCGAGCGGCCTTGGCACCACGGGTACCTTGTCGTCCACCTCTGGTACCCCTGCGTTGGCCCCTTTGACTGCCAGCTCCTCTCGCTCTACCAAAGGACGAGTAATAGCGAAAGGAGCCACCCCTCCACTGCTGTCCCCTAGGACGAAAAAGCGGAGGTTGGCGAACTGCAGCGCCCAACGACTTCGCTGCAGCTTTTGAGGTCTGCAACCTCTCAAGGCTCTCGTCAGCCTTGCTGCCAAAAAGATGTTCACCATCAAAGGGCATGTTGAGGAGCCGGGACTGCACACCAGGAGCAAACCCCGACTTCCGCAACCACGCAAACCTGCGTATCACGGTGCTCGCCGCCATGGACCTACTGACGCATTCAGCCAAGTCCAAACCCGACTGAACAGACTCACACATGGCATCCTTACCATCCTGGACCATAGCAAGGAAACCATCCCGTTCGACCCCTTCGGGAATATGTTCAGCCGCTAACGCAACACAGTTCCACAGAGTGTCCGTGAAACGAGACAAGGCACAAACGGAGTTGGCCGCCTGAAGCGCCATGCCACCAGAAGAAAACACCTTCTTCGCCCAGCCATCAAAACGTTTGTCGTCCCTATCAGGAGGGATGGTAGGGTACGACGCCTGCTTAGCCGGGGCCGTGGCCGCCTGCACCACCAAACTTTCCGGAGTGGGGTGCCTGGTCAAGTAGCAGGGGTCGCCACTGGCTGGACGGTATTTTCGCGACAAGGATCTGCCCACTGCCGGGAGACTCTCCGGAGCAGTCCAAGCCGCCGCCACCCTACGCTGTAAAGCCATATGGAACGGCAGTACCGGGTCAGTTGGGGGACCAACATCAAGGATGTCCGTCAGATCATCCTGCACAAACTCACCTGGGGGAGCAGACCATCCCAGATACTCAGACACCCTAGCCATAAGGCGCCGGTATGAGGAATCGGCATGGGAGCCAGGCTCAGGCCGACCAAATTCCACCTCCGGAGAGGTGTCCAGTCCACTGGCATCATGCAGCGACTGCCACAAATCGTCAAATTGACTATGGCCCGAGACAATGTCATCCGGCACCTGACTAGGAACCAGGCCATCCGAATCCTCATCCGCCTCCGAAATATAATCCAAGTGGTGGAAAGGCACCCGAGAGTGCCTGCTCTTAACCAGAGCCTTCCTAGGGGGAACACCCGAGACACGGGGCACCTCCGACACGAAAGGCGTCGATGGCGTCGAGCGAATCGGCGCCGACGTCGAGAAAACCGGCAACGGCGCCGAGAGGATCGGCGTCGACGTCGAGGAAATCGGCGTCGACGTCAGATGCAGCGCCTCCAGTATCGGCGGCGTCGACACAGCCCTCGAAGCCGGAGCTCCGAGCGTGTCCCTCGACGACCTGACCGTCGACGGCTTCGACGACTTCCTCGGAGCCGGAGCCTCGAGAAAGCCTGTCGACGCCCTCGACGCCTCAGACGTCGATGTCTTCCTCGAAGACATCACAGGTGCACACGGTCTCGATCGCGTCGAGGACCGGGACCTGGAACGGGTACGGCGAGAACGAGCCCCCTTGTCCGAACGGGACCTCTCCCGTGACTCGCGCCGACCACTCTTGCGAGCGGAGGCTCTCGACCTCTCACGGCCGACCCCACTCGGGGGCGCGGACGGTTGAGTACCCTGCGACTCAAGAATCGCCAACATCTTCTTCCCGAAGGAAGCCCATTCCTCCGGCGTCGCACGGCTGGTGGGGTAACCGACGTGCCGGGCAGAGTCCTCTGAAGAGGACCTGGAAGGCGACCGGTGTCGGCGCTTCCGAGAATGCCTCGAAGAGGCCGAGGAGTGGCGAGACCGACTCCTAGAAGAAGACCGACGAGACTTCCGACGATGACGCGGAGAGTCACCCCTCGAATCATCCGTCGAAAGCCCCGCCGACTTCGACTTCCGGGGCTTGGACACCCGACCTACCGACAATTTCTTCTTACGTTCGCGTAAGGCCTTGGACGTGAGCGACAGGCAGTCGACACAGTCATCCGTGTCGTGGGCCTCCCCGAGGCACCAGAGGCAGGCATCGTGCGAGTCAGTCACCGACATCTTGGACCCACACTCCCCGCACTTCTTGAAGCCCGGACGCGGGGTTGAAGACGAAGTGGAAGACATCGTCGAAGGAACAATTCACAAACGAACAGGTTCGAAGAACCGGAAAGAACAGAACTCTAACGAGTCGAGGCTAGAACCGAGAAACACGAAGCAACACGTTCGCGGAAAAAACGGAACTGAGGCTACTGGCGTTGTGCGTCCTACTTATCACATCGGATGACGTCGGACGTCGGAGGAGGTCCTCGACGGCGGCGCATCGACGTCATCGACGCAGGACGCAGACGCCGAAAAAGTTTCCGAAGCAGCACAGCTGTGGTGATTACATGTCATAGATATGGAATACGTCAGAGGACCCAATCCCCTCGAAAGGAAGGGCATGCTTCAAGGCATGTATGGGTTTGATACTGGCGGCTTCACTGGTGATTGCCTGGAATTGAAAGAAGGCAGCCGCTCCTACCCACCATGAAAGGTTAAATAAAATTTGGCATATATTCGCTTTGGAATGAGTCACCTACAATCTTCAGGGGAACAATCAAAAATTCAGGACAGACTGTGGTGTACTGTTGGATTATTTGAGGGATGAATTTTGGATTCAACTGTGCCCATGGAACATTCAGATTTTGGGCATAGCCTAAGGGCTTCAAATAATCGATAAAAATTAAAGACCTCTTTATTTTATTATTTAATTTCATCATTTGTATCGCACACATAAACCAGAGGCATCTAGGTGCTTTTTTCTTAAGGAGACGGTCACAGTGGTTACTTACAGAGGTAGCAGGTTACAGTCATATCATGGTTAGCTCGCACGAGTAATATGTAATAGCTTACATTGGTTACAGGTCATTTGCAAATACAGTAGGTTACAGACATTGGATGATTAGTTCACATAGATAATGGGTTATTAATATTGCTTGCATTGAATATAGGTACAACATAGGTTTCAGTCGTTCGTTAGATGAGCTTTTGGACTGGGCTTTTGAGATTTGTCAGGGCATTATTAGAGAGGCGTTTGTGTGCTAACAAGAGGATTTTGAATTTGATTGTGGATGTGTTTGACTGAAGAGATGTGTTCTTTTTTGGAGATGTTGAGGCCAGCTCTGACTGCATTGTTTTGAACAATTTGTAATGTAATAATGTTCTGGGTGTTGGAGCCAGTGAAGATGGAATTACAGTAATCAATCCTTGATGGATAAGTGCTCTGGCAAGGGTTATATAGTTGTCTGCAGTTAGAAAAGTTCTACTAGCAATTATCAGTTTGGCGGTGTAGGCCGCTGCAGAGGTTGTAGTGTTGACTTGCCTTGTTAGGGAGAGTGAAGTGTCAAGGTAGACTTCTAAGGTTTTAACCTCATTTGCTACAGTGATAGTATTGCCGTCAATGGTGAAGGCTTTGTAGGATAAGGGTAGATTATTAAGCTTGTGTTGATTCCCGATGATGAGTAGCTCAGTTTTTTCATCATTGAGACAAACTCATGTTGCGCCATCCAAGCTTCTGGTGGGTGTGGTAAATTTTATTCAGTAAGTTGGAGTCAGTGTCATAAATTCCGGTGATTGGTAAGAGTATTTGGGTGTCATCTGCATAATTAGTATACGTGACTCCCAACTTGTCTAAGAGGTCGAATAGTGGCTTGGTGAACAGGTTTAGAGTTGGTGAGACACATGAGCCTTGGGGGGACTCCGCAGGAGACTGGGGCCAGTGCCGCTGCAGCAGAAGTGGAGAAAACTCTCATTGTGCAGTTGGAGAGGAATGATTCAATCCAATTTATGGCATTAGTTGAGAAGTGGGCTGCTGTGGCAAGGTGTTGGCCGAGTATCTTGCGGTTGACTAGGTCAAACGCTGCAGATAAGTCGAGTAGAATGAGAATTGCTAGGTCTTTTATTTGGTCCATTTGGATTTTGAGGTCTAGGAGGAAAGTTTCAGTTCCATGGCCAGGGCGGAAGCCTGACTGGCAGAGGCCTAGGAGGTTGTTGGATTCCAGATATTTTTGGATCCGTAGGTAGGCTACTCTGTCAAGTATTTTAAGAACGAAAGGTACCGTTGTGATGGGGCAGTAGTTGGTGGGCACATTTGGGTCCAGAGTAGTTTTTTTGAGCAATGGGAGTACCCAAGCTTCTTTCAAATGGTCAGGTACTTTACTGGAGGAGAAGGAAATGTTGGTCAGGGATGTGATAAATGAAGCAAGGTCATTAGCTCATTCTTTAATGAGAGTGGCCAGGCAAATATCACCTTGGAATCTGGAGGGCTTCAATCCTTTTATGATTTTGAAGGTTTCAGCAGTGGAGACAGGTGTGAATTCGAATCTAAGAGTAGTAATTGGTGGCGTGGGGTGTATGGCTAGTAGTTGGGTGTCTAAAGCAAGTTTACATTTTTTAGCTTCGATTTTGTTTTGGAGTAGGTTGATTTTGTTAGAAAGGGCATTTTGGATGTTCGTGCACCAGGGCTGCTCCTTGATGCAATGGTCAGGTGTTGGGGCGGGTGATTCAAGCTGCCGTAGTATAGAGAAGAGCTATCTAGTGTCCGAGTGAGTGTTTTAAATTCTCAGATTGTACAAATTGCCCTTTGATTGGATGGTGGCTTCCTTGTATTCCGCAGCTATAGTGTTGAAGTGTAGTATGTAAGCGTCGAGAAGGTATATTTTCCCACCCACACTCGGCCGTTCCTTTAGCGGAGCGTAAGGATTTTGAGGCTAGCAGTGAACCAGGCGTTAATGTGGGCTATAGGTTTCGTTTTGTGGTTGCCCAGAGGAGAAACTTTATTGATGGACGCTTGGAGAGTTTGGTTGCAGAGGGTCACCATGGAGGAGGGGTTGGAGGTAGTGTCGGGATGACTATTTATTGGTAGTAGTAGCGGGAGCATGAAGTCAGAGGTAATATTCCGATGGTTTCTTGTGAGTGTTGCCGGGGTGAGTTGAAGCAGTGTATTGGGCTCGGTTGTTGTGGTAATAGAGAATAGAATGACATTTTGGTCTGACCAAGGGAAAGGGTTGTTAGCTAGTATGTTGGTGAAGCAACTGAGGCCCGCTAACCGTCCAGTATACTTCCTTTGTCGTGGGTGGGGTTGGCGATACGATGAGAGCAGCCTTGAGCTTCAATAGTGTTGGCAAGAGCGAGCGCTTGGGTGTCTGTTGGGTCAGTAAGGCCTAAATTGAAGTCTCCCAGAATGACTATTTTAGACAGGGGTATTGTATTGGTTTTAAGCAGCAATGCAATCTTCTTTGAAGGAGGTCATAGGGCCTGGTGATCGGTAGACAAGGTGGAGGGTCGATGTGGCAGATAGGGAGATTTTGATTGATATCACTTCTCCTGAGGAGAAGGTGTGGTTGGTGGATTCTCTTAGACTGATGTTATTATTAGCAATGAAGGCCACTCCGCCTCCTTTATACTGTATATGTTAAAGTTGAAGCAGTTTGGGGATGGGGTTGGGGGTTGAGGGAAATGGGATGGGAAGGGGAGGGGTATTGCTTTGTTAAACTTTGCAAAATGCCAATAAAAAAATAAAAAGATTTAAATAAAATCAGTTTTCGTTGGTCAATTCATTTTTCTAACTCTAGATTTAATAACTTCACAACCAAAAAATATGCTATTCACTAAAATCAGTCATCAATTTTTAAATACAATTTTAGAATCAGCTGCCATATGTAGTTTGTAGCATAGATCAATTTGATGGTTTTCCTAGAGAAAATTTCGGATAGAAATTGGTCACTGTGAATGTACCTAAGATTTGATTCAAAATTATGATATCCTTTCACATAAACCATTTCCAATTTCGAGCATGATGTGAATACATGCAGAGTAGTCTTAATATGATAATTACAAATACGGCAGAGTCTTTGGGCATATGGAATCTTTGACTATGCTCCTCTAGATTTGTACGTTGGTAACTGTTCAAAGCGCAGTATCATAATAAAACATTGTACCTAAGAGTTCCTTTTTTTGCATATTGAGTAGAATGGGGTTTTAATAGTGAAGCGCTGTGTGGCATATGTCAAAAAGGTGGATTTACTCAACCTTACATTTGATTTCTTTAATATCCAAACCGATATTAGTAGGTACATTTGGAATAAAATCAATGTCCTGATGGAATTTCTTAATGTCTTCTAGCCATTCCCCCATCACTATAGGAGCTTCAAATTGTAAAATGTTGTCAAATTCAAAGTATCACAACAGAGATTGGCAGAATAAGTCAGAAATGTCCACAGCGCTTATACAGTTGATAAGCAAATAGCACCAAGCAGCAGATGACTGAGGTGTGGGTACACTGCCAATGTACTACCACAGTGTATAAACAATAGACAGATAGTCCACAAACACACTGCGCCAAGGAAGTGCAAACATTAAACTGCGGTCTGGTGTTTATTCAGAGTGGTCAAAACAGCCCGACATGTGTTTCAAGCTCAACTGGCTCTTCATCTGAGGCTTGTGGTTGAAGTAAATAGTTCAATTGCACAGAAGGCAAACATTTGCCTGTAGTTGGAACAACTCTAATGCTTCGCGGATGCAGAAAAAATCTAGATAGCAGTCGAGGTTGCAACAATTATCGGCTCAAGCGCTGATTATTGTTGCAACCTTGACTGCTATCTAGATTTTTTCCTCATCCGCGAAGCATTAGAGTTGGGGGAATGGCTAGAAGACCGCAGTTTAATGTTTGCACTTCCTTGGCGCAATGTGTTTGTGGACTATCTGTCTATCACACATTCAAAGTATGGTGATTCTTCATTTTTGCTTGCTCAAGCATTTGAATGCAATGTAAACTACAATGGGTCCAGAGTGGTCGGCAAGATTCTCAATGCACTATGCCATAGTTTGACTTCCATAATCTTTACCCAAGAAGATTCTTCATCAAGCAATATTTCGAGGCTGTACAAGGCACTCAGTACTTTGCGTGCTCTGTATATCTTAATCCCTCAAGGGAGTATCTGTCACCATTAGCAATAAATGAACGAATGGCATTAAACTTCTTTTTGAGTTTATCTTTTACGGTCTCCGCCATTTATTTTATTTTATTGTTTTTTTATAATGCACTTAATACCGTATTCAAGTTCGGTTTCTAAGCGCGGATCTGGGATTCAAACCTCTGTTGCTCTGCGTGGTCTTGCTTCCAAGACCAGTGCGTTTCCCCTGGGCTATCCTCCGTTTCCTAATTTGTGAGCAAACAAGTCAAATAGTGGGGTGCCCAGGTAAATATAACTTTTAGCTGTATCAATAGGGATTCCTTCAAATTTCCATTTGAAATTCTTATATTTGCTCTTGTTCCCATTCATCATAATTTTTGTTTTTCTCAAATTAAGTGTCAACTCATTTTCTTTAGAGTATTCATTTAGGGCGGTTAAGCTCTGTTGTAGTCCAATGGGAGTTCGGTCAAGAATGCCTATCGTCAACATATGATAGTCAACCTATATTGTGTCGTCCTATTTAATGAGGATAATTATTTACTTTGTCCAAAGCATCATCTAAATCCACCACATAAATATTAAAAAGTACTGCAGCCAGTGTGCAACCCTGTTTCAAACCATAGTTTGTATTTACTGGGTCACCCAATTGACCGTCAATGTCAATTCGTACGTGAGGCAGTATGGGAATACAGGGCTATAATAAAAAGTAGTATGGTAACAGCCAACTCCTATTGATAACTTTCTTGCCCCAATCAATATCTATTGACTTTGTCAAATGCAGTGTAGTCCACAAAGCATATATAAAGAGTTAGATTCCTAAAATATGTTGAAAAAATTAAATAAGCAAGATTCCATACATTTGCTAGTGTACTGGTTCCTTTTCGAAATCCTGTCTGTTGTTTTTTTAAAATCTTTTAATCTTTTTGGTTAAAATCCAATGATTTACTTTCTTTAATAAAAGAATCACAGGAGATTTTGCCCACAGGAGATTTTGGCCAATAATTCTCAGGGTTTATTCTAGGGCCCTTTTTGTGGATTGGAACCAATATGGATCTCTTTCAGCTGTTGGGGACCACACCAGTTAAAATTACTTGATTAAAACGTTTTTCAATAATATTTGCCCAGGCATGAGGATTATGCTTACAAACCTCATTAACCACTTGATCTGGGACTGAGGCTCTTGATGCCTTTAAAAAAATGATCAATGTCATTAAACAGACTATTCCGGACAAAGATGTAATCAATCCAGGATCTATAAACACCATTGGACCATGTATACAGTAAATGAGTGCCTATTTTGGAGTCTTGATAAACTTGTTGAAGAGCAAAATTATCTATGAAAATCTCCCATGGGATATGCACATATCTATCAACATTAGCTTCTAAATAAAATTCCAAAGATACAACTTTATGGCAGTTTATACTAAAAACATGACTATTATCCTTATCCTTATTTTTAGGTATGGGAGGATACCTCTGTCCCTATATTGTCGGAGGCGATTTTAAATTTCAAAGTGGTTTGGTTGCAAGCCATTCATTAACTATATACTCAACATACAAGATACTTTTTAGCGTTTCTACTGCTCCAAGGTATATGATAATTTGTCTTAGTAACTTCTTAGTAACAGATACTGATGAGTTGTTGCAGCAGAATGTAGAAGCTTATGAGTGAATCCCATCAGGTATTCAGAGTCCCTGTTGGGAACAGGATTCAGTGCACCCAATAGGCTACGCCGTTGGGAAACCCTCTCGGGGAATAATACCCGATGTTCAGACTGAAGTATGTAGATATAGCAGTCCAGTTGAGGTTTGATGGATCTTGTAGTCCAAGGTTTTAGTCCAAGGTTGAATGTAATTTGAAATGAGTCCAAAAGCAGGAGAATAAGAGGAACTGTCAGTAGACAAGATCTTCGTGTAATACTGGAATCCCAATTAAGAGCAATTGCAAGGGACAAGGAAAGAAGAATGGAAGTAGGAAGGTGGTGCTTGAAAGAAGCCTCACTGAAGAGACAGAATAGAACAGAGCTAGTTAGCCGCATGGAGTAAGAACGAGACAGGACGGAGTAGAGCAACACTCGAAGGAGGCAGCGCAGAGTTAATAGGGAAGCTGCACCAAGCTTGTACAAGACCGTGCAATGTTAAGGGAGAAGACACATGGAAGCAAGGAACAACCATCTCAGAAGGGAAACAGAATTATGTTGAGCTGGAGCAAGAAGCACCTGTGAAATAACGGCAGTGTTCGTTAAGCACCGCACTAACCTGATCCCGGGTACAAGTAGCTGTCGGGAAAACTTCAGAGGCCATCTTAAAAACACTAGAATGGTCACAGGACATAAGAAATAGCATGTAGCAGTCGCCATCCTGAGTGAAGTCTATAATGGAGTGGATGACACTTTCACCTTTTCCTGCATAAGGAGCAAGCTGTATGTTTCCTAACAGTATGCCCCCCGTGGATTCAGAGGTTTACGTTTCCAAGTTTGTGTGCGATGGAATCTTTCTACAAGGTTAGAGGCATGAACATGGGAGGCTGGTTTCCATGTGCGATCGGAAGGTCGTAACCCTTGCAGTCTATGAGATATTGCAATCTGCATCTAAAGTACAGAGAATCACAGATTGTAGATACCTTGTATACCATTCCATCATCAATAGGAGGTGTTTTCTTAAGTTGTTTTCTCTGGAAACGGTCTGCTACATGAGCCTGGAGGAGCGAAACATGGAAGGCAGGATGTATCTTTTTCCATGAAGAAGGTAGTTGTAAATGATAGACTACTGTACCCACTGCCTAAAAGACCTTAAAAGGACCAAAGTATTTAGGAGACAATTTAGAAGTAATCGGTCTCTTGGGTAAACATCAGGATGATAACCATAAAAATTCTCTGGTTTTGTAAGAAGGTTCTTGTGAGCTTCTTTTGTCAGATTAGAATTTAGACTTTGCTCTAGCTTCGCCCAAGGCTTGAATGTCCAGTTTGAATGTTTGTTGCCAGTTCAGTGACTGAAGTCACTTTGGAGGATGGGGGAACAACAGTAGGAAGGATTGACAGATGACAGCCATAGATACAAAAGAACAGGATTTTACCAGTGGCAGAGCGAACAGAATTGTTGTAGGTGAATTCTGCGTAAGGTAATACAGAACTCCAGTCATCTTGTGCTGCTGAGATGAAACATTGTAGATAATGTTGGAATGTTTGGTTCAGTCTCTTAGTCTGTCCATTGGATTGTGGGTGGAATCCGGACAGGAGAGCTCTATTTATACTCAATGCCTTACATAAAAACTGGTAAAAGAAAGAGGTATATTGAGGACCACGGTTGGATAAGATTGTGCTAGGAAGACCGTGCAACCTGAAGATTGTGTGTAAAAAACAGGATGACATTTGGGCAGAATTTGGCATTTTAACCATAGGAATGAAATGCACCATCTTGGTCATAGAATCAACGGTTACCATAATTGTGGTGTTGTCGGAGGAAGGCAGCAAGTCCACGATAAAATCAGTGGAGATGTATTCCCACGGTTGTGGTGGTAGAGATGGTTGGACTAGCTTCCCTACTGGAGCCCTACAGGTATTCTTTGTCTGAAGACGTTATACAGGAAGATAAGTAATCTTTGATGTTGGTTTGTAACCTAAGGCCACCAAAAGTGTTGGGTGATAGGTTCTTGGGTGGTATGTATTCCTCTGTGTCCAGCGGTTTTATGGTCATGGCATAGTCTAGAATTTCTTGTTGCACGAGAGGAGTTGGGATATATAACTGATGCCTGTGAAACAAGAGTCTGTCCTCTGCTTATAAGTTGTAGGTGATTACATCATGTCTTGCAGATTGCGACAATGTTTGACTTTGTCTCTTCATGGATTGCAAGAGGTCAGTGACAAAGAAAAGAGGTTTGGGGAAACATCCTTTCAGGAAATGTATGTGTCAGTTTCTTCTCCTGTACTCGGTGATAATGCATCCCCCAATTGGTTGTCAGAACCGGGAATGTATATGAATCGATTATCAAAAGAAGGAAAATAAAATAGGCCCATCTAGCTTGGCGCTGTTTTGACATGGAACAAGTGACTTACCTGAAACTATTGTCCTCCAGCATGGGTCTGGCATGGATTCACATGCTCATGAATATTCTCCGTTGTCAGGATGGGAATCCTCAATAAAAGAAAAAACAGTTTCACTTTCACTTGCAAACTATTTCTCCTTTAAACCAATGCTGCACCCATCCAATGACAATCCTCTGCATAAGCACAACTCCATCACCCACCTTTAGATTTGCTAAGCACGTAAAATGGCAGTATGACTAAAAAGAGCCGCAGAGGGGTCGGAAGGAGGGTTCGCATGTGAATCCATGCCAGAACCATGCTGGAGAACAATAGTTAGGTAACTTGTTCCTTCTCAAGCATCTGGTCTGGCATGGGTTCACATGCTCATGAAAAACAAATACATAGCAGTACAACATTACACAACCACAGGAGTGGCAAGGCTCAACAGAAGCAATTAACTCTTACCTCTGGAAAAGACTCACCTTAAGTGAACAGGTTGCGTAGCGCTGCTTGGCCGACTCTGGACTCTTCCCTGGAATCCCTGTCGACACAGTAGAAAGTCATGAAGGTGTGCGTGGACCTCCATGTAGCAGCACTGCAGATGTCCAGCAGGGGCACACCAAACAGGAACAGCATGGTCACAGTGATCGCTCTGGTGGATTAGGCTCTCGGATCGCCGGGCAGCGGTCAGTTCGCCAACTGATGACAGTGCGTGATGCAGCTGGAGAGCCACCTTGAAAGGGAAGCCTTGGACAAGGCCTTCCCATGGTTTACAGGAACAAATTTCACAAACAGTTGTGAAGTCTTCCGAAAACTCTCAGTGCGTGTCATGTAGAAATTCAAGGCACGAGCAACGTCCAATGAGTACAAGGCCCTTTCAGCCAGTGACGAAGGCTTCAGGAAAAAAACAGGTTACAACAAAGGCTTGTTGAGGTGGAATTCCGACTGAACCTTTGGCATGAAAGAGGGGTGCGTCCGCAGCACCACCCTCGATGAGTGGAAAGTCAGGTATGGTTGTTTGCAGAATAACGCCTGGATCTCACCCACCCTCCTGGCGGTGGTGATGGCCAAAAGGAAAGCCGTATTCCACGATAGAAACTTGATAGAGGCCAGATGCATAGACTCGAAGGGGGCCCACATGAGCCGTGTCAGAACCACATTTAGTTCCCACGCCGGTGCAGGAGCATTCACCAGCAGGAAAGATTGAAAAAGTCCTTTTAGGAACTCCTTGCCGAGTCGATGAGACCAAAGTGAAGACCGTCCTGGGGACCTGGTGTAGCGGGAGATAGCCGCCAGATGTAACTTGATAGAGGTGTGCGCCAGTCCAGCCTTGGCCAAAGATAGCACATTTGGAAGAATCTGCGGGGCTTGACCCTCAGAGGGGTAATCTTCTGAGACCGGCACCATGTAGCGAAACGATTCCACTTGGGACCGTAGCACTTCAAAGTCGACAATGCCGTGGCCTTGGCGAGGACCTCCATGCAGTCCTCAGGCAACTCATATTCTCAAACTCTAGGGCTGCAGGATCCAAGCCCTCCTGTTCAGCAATCCTGGGTCGTGATGAAGGATTGCCCCTCCTTCTCTGGTAAGAAGATCCGGAACCACTGGCAGATTGAATGGAGGTGAGGCTGACAGGCTGAGATGGTCTGGATACCAAATCTGCCTCGGCTATGCCAGGGCGATGAGTATCATCCTGCTTTGGCACTGTCTGAGTGTGTTGATGACTCATAGCAGGAGAGGCAATGGAGGAAACGCATATAGAAACATTCCTTGACACATGAAGGAGAACGCGTCCCCCAGGCAACACAGTTGGTGGAATCTGCTGGCAAACATCAGGCATTTGGAGTTTGCCACCGTCGCAATCAGATCGAAATAGGGGCCTGCCCCACTTGGCGAGGATGCGGTCCACCTGGTTCTGCCGAAGTTTACACTTGTGGCAGGAACACCATTTCCTGCTGAGGGAGTCTGCAATGGTGTTCTTGACTCCCGCTAGGTGAAGAGGGATGAGAAACATCTCTTGTCCGACGGCCCAGCGCCATAAGCCCTGCGCTTTCTCAGAGAGCGCTGGGGATCGAGTGCCCCCCTGTTTCCTGATGTAGAACATGGTGGTGTTGTCCATGAAGATCCTCACCACCTTGCCCTTCAGAGACAGAAGGAACGACTTGAGGGCCCAGAACACTGCCCGTAGCTCCACGATGTTGATATGGAGAACCTTCTCCCCCGGCAGCCAGAGGCCTCTGTTTTGCAGACTTCTGGTGTGGGCTCCCCAGCCTTCCAGGGAAGAGTCTGTGGTGACCGTCTCCTGGTATGGATGGTTTTGAAACTCGGTGCCCCGGGCGATGTTGGAGCGGACGCCCCACCACCCTATCGCCCGGCGGAACTCCTCGTCGAGCGGGATCTTGTCCATGAAGCTTTCTGACACTTGTATCTTCAGGAACTCTTGAAGAGGTCGCATTTGCAACCTGCAGAGCCGGATTAGGTACATGCAGGATGACATCATGCCGAACAACGACTTGATGGTCCGCACTGTGGCTGTCTTCATCGACAACAGCCGCTGCACCTTCCCTTGAACGGCCGCCACCCTCTCCTCTGAGGGTGACGCCAGGCAGGACACCGTATTAAGTCACGCTCTTAGAAACTGCACGTTCTGCAATGGTGTTAAGCAGGACTTTGGATAGTTGATGGAGAATCCCAGATCTGTCAGTAGCTGGGCTGTCGCCTCCGTGTGTCCGATGGCCAACTCCCGCAAACGGGCCCGGATGAAATAGTTGTTGAGGTACGGGTATACGTGTATGCCCCGTAGATGTAGATCGGCCGCCACCAGTGCTAGGCACTTTGTGAACACTCTGGGGGCCAACTTCAATGCGAAAGGCAGAGCCTTGAACTGGTAGTACTGACCCTGCAATACAAAACGCAGAAACATTTGATGTTTCTTGTGAATGAGGATGTGGAAATAGGCATCCTCCAGGTTCAGCAACATCAAGAAGTCTCCTTCCTCCAGTTGGCCGAGCACATGCTGCAACGTGATCATCCTGAACTTTTGGAACTTCAGGTATTTGTTCAGACATTGCAGGTCTAGGATGGGCCTCCTGGCACCCGTCTTCTGTTTGACCAGAAAGTATCTGGAATAGACTCGGGAGCCCCTGAGCTGTTGGGGAACTAACTCTATCGCTCCTTTTCGCTGCATGGCCTGGACCTCTTACAGAAGCTGAGAGATGTGCTGTTCTTGACGAGTAGTCAGAGGGATCCGCGGACAGTTGCACTGAAGCTCCAGGGAATGCCCCTGGGTAAGAGCGCCCAGAACCCATCTGTCGGTGGTGATCTTCCACTCGCTGATGAACTTTGTCAGCCGGCCACCCACATGTGTGCATGCCTGGGGGCCCGAAATCCCGGCTGTTTTAGACCTGTTTCGGAGTTGATGTCCTGCCCTGTGGGCATCGGCAATGCTGTCCTCCGCTACCGTAGGCCTGGGAACGGCCTTTGTAAGCTTCTTGAGTCATTGATCTGGAGGGCTGACGGTACGAAGAGGAGAAAACATTGAATGACCTGCTCGACTTTCCCCTGGAGGAGCGAAAAGAAGAGTGCCCAGGGAACGGGTTGTCTCTGTATCCACCTTGATGGCCTGGAGGGACTCGTCAACAACCTTCCCAAACAAGTTCTCTCCATCGAAGGGCATGTTCAACACCTTTGCCTGGACCTCCTGCCGGAAATTCGTGACCTTTATCCAGCCTCGTCGAAGAAGTCAGACACTGTTCCCCATCTGCCAGAACCCTGTGTGTCATGGTCATGAAGCCAGGGGCACAAGCATGCAGGGGTCGCATGCATAGGAGACCTGGGTGGACACTTTCCTGGCGCCTTTGGCGCGAGGCTCATGAACAAAAGTAACCAAGAGCATTCATTTAACACCAAAAAGCTTTTATTATGGACATAGCACTTCAGATGCTTTAACCTTGAACATTCCATCCATTAATCAGGATGCATTAACCTTGAACATTCCATCGATTAAGCAGGATGCATTAACCTTGAACATTTCATCCATTAAGAAGCGCCAAGTGTATTTTTGGGTGTGGCTGCTAATGGATTGCCTTTGCACATGCTCACTCTCTAGGTGTCAGGGGCAGGACTGGCCATAGACCATATTCTGTTGGAACTGTAGGGCCAGGGACCATGGAGAAGCCTAGACCTAGAAAGTTACTGTACTTCAAAAGGCTGTTATGCCCTTTCTGTAGACGTATTGCAGCCCAAAACTACAAATCCCAGCATTTGGCACCCCAGGACTACATTTCCCAGCATGCTCTGCGGACTCGCGAGCCAATGGGAAGCCGCCCTGGGTGTGGCGCGCGAGTGCGCATGCGCAAGCCCCAAGGCACGGGGCTTGTGCTCGAGACATCGAGGAGAGTGGACGTGTGCCCAGCAGCTCCTCGGAATTCACACGCGAGGGGCCCAGAGCCTCCGGAGGAACCATCCGGCCCCTCGCTTCAAAGAGATAAGTACCGCTCAGCCCACGGAGTGTCTGGGATTTACGGGGGAAGCGCAGGGGGCATTTCCCAACCCCTCCAGAGCCCCTGCGCCGTCACATAGAAGCTAAGTGGGCGGGCTTCGGGGAGAGAGTTCTGCTCAGTGATTGTGTGCAGACGACATTATACGTGGATGATTCACGTGTTTTCGTCTCGTGGAACATAAGCCGGAAAGGCGCACGAGGCGGGAGCGCTTTACAGTGCAAAAGGCACTCGGTCTGAAGGAAGACCGAATATTGGCAAAATATAGATCCTGGGGGTTAAAGGCCACGTGCGGCAGCGCACCCCAAAGAAACATGAATTCTTGAATGCACGGAATGCGGAATGCTGAATGCGTGTAGAGTGTGTTTGGGAGAGTGAAAGACTGACAGAAGCACAAGCCCACGTAATATTCAGGCGCCCGAGTGGTGTAGCCAACCCCCGTTACCGTCATGGAGGAGATCGCCAAGGTCTTGCAAGACTTGCAGGGCGAGTTGGCTGCGTCCAGACAGGACTATGCCACCTTGTCCGCGCAGGTGCGTAGTTTGGCAGCCCAAACCGCACCCTTACCAGGTCCTGCACCAGTACAGGTGCAAGTCACCCCAGAACCCGTAGTTCCCCTAGCACCACCTGAGCGATATGGTGGAGATCCGCAGACATTTTCCACTTTCATCACGCAGTGCCGCCTCCATTTCCTTACGAAACCGGCAGCATTCCGATCAAATCAATCTAGGACTGCTTTTGTTATCTCCTACCTTACAGGAGATGCTGCAGCATGGGCGAATCCCTTAGTACAAAAAGATAACACAATCCTATATGACTGGGATGAGTTTCTTAGTGACTTCGAGAAAATATTCAACCGAAGGGCTTCCACCTTGTGTAAGGATCGGGAACTGCTGACTTTGAGGCAGGGGAATAAGGAGTTGGTGACATATGTAACCCAGTTTAATCGATTAGTAGCCGAAGCCGAGTGGCCGCGCGATAAATGTATGTCCCTATTTTATCAGGGGCTAAGGGATGACCTTAAAGACCTTATCGCCCAAGTTGACCCCCAACCCCGAGAATGCTCAGATATGATCGATTTGGCCATGCGGTTGGATCACCGTCAGGCGGAACGACGGGGGGATAGGAAAAAAGGGGAGTCACGTTCAGTAACAAGGTTCGATCAGTCTAAAGGGACACGAGGGACAATGGACAAGTCTGACGGAGATGAGCCAATGCAAATTGGGTCAGTTCGAGGTCCCCTATCCAAAGAAGAAAAAGAACGGAGGAGAAAAGATGGTGTTTGTATGTACTGTGGGAAATCAGGACATTTCGTTCGCGAATGCCCCACCAAGCCCAAGACTCAGGGAAACGCTTCGGCTCGCCGGTAGTGGGGGTTACCCGGCCGAGCCTGACCAATAGCAGGGCCCCAATTACAGGTTGTCCCAATTTCGCCCCACATGTCTCGTTAAGGGGGTGTCTTGGGTTTCAGGGACTATGAAAAGAGGTCACTATGTTGATTGACTCGGGTGCAACAGGTAATTTTATAGACACCCAGTTTGCAGTCAAGCTGGGTATCCCTACGCAGCGAAAGGCAAAACCTGAACCCGTGCGCGCTGTTGATGGCACGCCTCTATGTTCCGGACCTATTACACATTACACTATTTCAGTGACCCTAAGTAGCGGAAAAGGGCATTGGGAACATATTGCTTTCGACTTAATTGCCGCCCCGCAATTCGGCCTTATTTTAGGGTTACCTTGGCTGAGAAAACATGACCCTCAGATTCAATGGACCGCCGGATTGGTAGAATTTAGTTCTTCCTATTGTCAGGAGCATTGTAAGCGGCCGATATTTTCGACCCCTGAAGTTGCAAGCATTACGGGTGGTCAACCCGAGGTGCGCCCGGAGGAACTGCCCGCAGAATACTCCGATTACATAGACGTCTTTAACAAGAAGGCCGCTGAAACCTTACCCCCACATCGGGTATTCGACTGCCGCATAGACCTTGAACCAGGGGCTACGTTACCATGCAGTCGTATATATGCCTTGACCGAGGCTGAAAACGAGCACCTCCGAGAGTATATAACAGCCAATTTGCAAAATGGCTTTATTAGACACTCTAACTCACCGGTATCCTCCCCTTTGTTCTTCGTACCGAAGAAGTCCGGGGAACTTCGGACTTGCATAGATTACCGCGGGGTGAATCGGATAACCATCAAAAACCGTTACCCACTTCCACTCATCCCAGTCCTTCTCGATCAGGTTAGGGACGCGGTCATCTATACTAAGCTGGATCTTCGTGGCGCATACCATCTAGTGCGGGTGCGCGAAGGTGACGAATGGAAAACCGCCTTCCGAACAAAATTCGGATTATATGAATATCAGGTTATGCCATTCGGTCTATGTAACGCACCCGCTGCTTTCCAACACTTCCTAGATGAGGTTCTTAGAGAATATCTGGACGTATGTGCCGTCGTGTACATTGATGACATCCTCATCTATTCCCATAGTCTCCAAGAACATGTCCAGCATGTACGCGCTGTCCTACAAAAGTTGAGGGAACACCAACTCTATGCCAAAATGGAAAAATGTGAATTCCATCGGACCACAGTGGAATTCTTGGGTTATTACCTTACTCCGACAGGCGTGCAAATGGATCGCAAAAAGGTACAGGCCGTTCTAGATTGGGCCCCACCAGCCAATGTAAAAGACGTGCAATCCTTCTTAGGATTTGCAAACTTCTATAGAAGGTTTGTCAAGAATTTCTCTGAGCTGGTTACCCCAATCACGAGACTTCTACGCAAAGGCTGCCCATTTGTTTGGGACGCCTTGGCTGAACAGGGATTTCAACGACTCAAGAAGGCCTTTACTGATGCTCCGGTACTGAAACATCCCGACTTGTCCCAGCCATTTGTGGTGGAAACGGACGCTTCCAGCTATGCTCTAGGGGCTGTATTGTCCCAACGAGATCCTCAGACGGGCCTATTACATCCTGTGGCCTATTACTCGAGGAAACTGCTCCCTGCAGAGGTTAACTACATCATAGCGGATAGGGAGCTATTGGCCATAAAGGCAGCGTTTAGCGAGTGGCGGCATTATTTAATGGGGGCACGTCACACCGTGACGGTTATTACCGACCACCGCAATCTCCAATTTATTAGGACTGCCAAGACCTTGAGTCCGCGTCAACTACGCTGGGCCCAATATTTTGCTGAGTTTGATTTTGTTATCACTTACAGACCCGGAACTAACAATCGGAAAGCTGACATCTTGTCTCGCTATCCAGAAAAAGTCCTTAAGGAAATAGAAAAAGTGTCCTGGCCAATAGTTCCTCTGGAGCGAATAGTGGGCTTAACCACTAACTTTTTCGAGAGTATCCAACAAGAACTCTCCATGCACGATCTGCATCAATGGTGCAAACAAGACTCCCAGCATACCATTAAAGATGGGCTTCCGTATCATGGACAATCCTTGTACTTGCCCACAACCCATCTACAAGAGATGGCTATGTCCTGGTGCCATGATTCATCCCTAGCGGGTCACCCTGGTAAGGCAAAAACATTAGAATTGGTAGCAAGACATTTCTGGTGGCCAAAGTGGCGCCTTGATGTTCAACAATACGTGCGACAATGTACAGTTTGCGCCCAAAACAAGGCCGATCACCAGAAACCCGCAGGTCTTCTTCGTCCCTTGCCGACTCCTACTATACCATGGCACACAGTCACCATGGACCTCATAGTTGAATTCCCACAAGTACAGGGCTACACCTCTATACTGGTGGTGGTGGATGCCTTTTCAAAAATGGCTCACTTCATCCCTTGTAAAGGGGTCCCGACAGCCAAGGAAATTGCCGAATTATTCCTACAGAACGTGGTCCGCCTTCATGGCCTCCCGTGCCGTGTGATAACAGATAGGGGTCCACAGTTTACTTCCAGGTTCTGGCGCGAGTTTTGTAACATCATCGGTATGGAAATCCGACTGTCCTCGGGTTATCATCCTGAGACAGATGGCCAAACCGAACGCGTGAACCAGGGGCTTGAACAGTTTCTACGCTGCTTGGCCGCAGGACGAGAGACAACATGGGTTCAACACACTTGGCTAGCAGAATTGGCATATAATAATGCTGTTCACTCCTCCACAAAACGGTCCCCGTTCTTCTGCTTGTATGGAAGACATCCACGGATCTTACCTTTATCCATACCAACAGCAGAAGCAGTGCTGCCTACATTGGCAGGACAACGGGTCGGAATAGAGCAGGTTTGGAAGGAGGTGCAGGATAATCTCATAAGAGCTAAAAAGACCTATAAAATCTATGCAGATAAACATCGACGTGCCAGCCCAGTGTATCACAAGAACGACTTGGTGTGGTTGTCCACCCGCAATTTACGACTAGAGGGGCCCAGAAAATTACAACCCCGCTATTTGGGCCCGTTTAGCGTTGAGAAGGTAATTAACCCAGTAGCGGTTCGATTGACTCTACCATCCCAGATGAAAATCCATCCTACCTTCCATACATCGCTGTTAAAACCAGCACCCCATGGCACACGTACCCAAAAAACACCTCCCGTACTCGTACAAGGGGAACCTGAGTACGAAGTACGAGCCATTTTGAACTCCAAGATATTAAAGAACGGACAACTCTATTATTTGATTGATTGGGTGGGGTACGGGCCCGAAGACCGCTCCTGGGAACCCTCACATCATGTGCATGCACCACGATTACTGCGCACTTTTCACAGAAACTACCCTGATAAACCCGGGGGCTCTGCCTTCCGTGGAGGGGGGAGTGCTGTCAGGGGCAGGACTGGCCATAGACCATATTCTGTTGGAACTGTAGGGCCAGGGACCATGGAGAAGCCTAGACCTAGAAAGTTACTGTACTTCAAAAGGCTGTTATGCCCTTTCTGTAGACGTATTGCAGCCCAAAACTACAAATCCCAGCATTTGGCACCCCAGGACTACATTTCCCAGCATGCTCTGCGGACTCGCGAGCCAATGGGAAGCCGCCCTGGGTGTGGCGCGCGAGTGCGCATGCGCAAGCCCCAAGGCATGGGGCTTGTGCTCGAGACATCGAGGAGAGTGGACGTGTGCCCAGCAGCTCCTCGGAATTCACACGCGAGGGGCCCAGAGCCTCCGGAGGAACCATCCGGCCCCTCGCTTCAAAGAGATAAGTACCGCTCAGCCCACGGAGTGTCTGGGATTTACGGGGGAAGCGCAGGGGGCATTTCCCAACCCCTCCAGAGCCCCTGCGCCGTCACATAGAAGCTAAGTGGGCGGGCTTCGGGGAGAGAGTTCTGCTCAGTGATTGTGTGCAGACGACATTATACGTGGATGATTCACGTGTTTTCGTCTCGTGGAACATAAGCCGGAAAGGCGCACGAGGCGGGAGCGCTTTACAGTGCAAAAGGCACTCGGTCTGAAGGAAGACCGAATATTGGCAAAATATAGATCCTGGGGGTTAAAGGCCACGTGCGGCAGCGCACCCCAAAGAAACATGAATTCTTGAATGCACGGAATGCGGAATGCTGAATGCGTGTAGAGTGTGTTTGGGAGAGTGAAAGACTGACAGAACCAGAAGGCACACGCTAATGCTTGTCCTTTGCTTTTCCTTTTAGTGTGCATCTGATCACCTGACCGCAAGGACGTGGCACAGTACTCGACAGCCTTTGCAGGACAGGACTTAAAGACAGAAGTATAAGCTAAGTGTGCTTGTGCATAAGACTTTTTGTTCATGAAAAATGTAACTGGACTCACATCTTGTTTACCAATCCATGTTTGTTTTAATTCATGTTCAGAGGAGAATGTACATGGTTTGTTGAAGGGCAATGTAGTGTGAAGGGAAACACCTTTACATGTAAAGGTGTTAAAAACACTTGCTGCAACCAGTTCTGGAAAAGTGTGCAGTTATCGTTTATCCTAAAATCCCCAGTCCCATCCATAACCTCTTCCTACCCCTCAATCCGGTTACCCTAAAATCCCTCTACCTATCCACTCATCGAGCCCCTAACCCTCCTTCCCCGCTCTGGTTACGGAGGTCTGTGTAAGCCTAGACTTGCAGACACTGAGACCATTGAGGGGGTGGTTGGTACTGCTTCGCTCCTGCGCCTTGGACCTGGGCATCCGTGGCAGGGTGTGGCTGGTAAGCTGGCCGTAATGGGTGTGCCCATGATCTCAGCTATATAAGCTGCCCTGATCCTCAAGACAGATGCTTCGCATTATTCTGCACTTGCAAGCAGTGTAACGCTCACCTTCGCCTGAGGACAGACTGACCATGAAGATCCTGCTTCCCTGACATCCTGCTTCCTGCCAGCATACTTACCAACCGGGGGAAGCTGCTCTTACCTGTACATCTCTTCGCCGAACCAAGTATTCATCTTTACACTTTCCCGAATGCCGAAATCTTCATCTTGGCACCGCAGCAAAACACGCTCCATCGTCGACAGCAGCGCCTGTAAGGAAAAACAGAAGACAAGGTTAGACATTGAAAAAACAGTCAGTTTAAGGTTGCGCTTCGCCATACTTCGCGCTTTTCCTTAAACCATCACTTACCTGCTGTCGAACATTGCGGTAGCATCCATCGTCCATCCGGCCGCATCTCGCGTCTCACAGCTGCATTGAGGCCGCATTTCCATCTAAGGGAAGAAAACGGAAGAGAGACATTATTGCGGGCATAACTAGGAGTAACATGTAAAGACATTAAACAGAACAAACAGCATCACAAGAGTTCAAGAAAGACTTACCAATCATAAGGAGAAGCATAGTCGCAGCTGGACTGGAATAATCCTTATCAGGGATCAGTGAAGGAACTAGATCCCATTCGACGCGCCCCTGCCAGAAGTAGCAGGGCGGAGAGCTTATCTTCCATAATTCACAGGTGAGCTTTATGGGCCGGCGTATGATCACAGAAACCGTACTTTGGGGTGAAGGGTTCGAGAGGTACAACAATCACAGATTGGTGCACTCGCACACTTATCACCACGCAGGAGCAGTATCACCACGTACCACCGCTCACAGCTTTTCTACTGAGGGAGAGGCCTGAAGGGGGTGATTCAAGTTCAGGGAGGGCTGTAACCATGCCCCAACGCCTCCGCAGAGACCAGGTGTGTGTAACAGAACGCAAAGCGTCTAATACTCTCTGCCTGGGCGTTATGGAAACTTCAGAAACAGATCAGTTAGCCCTCTTACTAGGGGAATTACGGGCTGAAGTACATGCTTCAAGACAGGAAATCAATGCATTACGGAGGGATCTTATTTTAACTCGAGAAAGAACTGACAAATTGGCAAGACAAATGCTACAAGCAAAAGCAGGACAGGTTCCACTGCCTGGAGTGACCCATTCTTCTCATTCTTCCACACCACAATAATCAACACCAGTTCAGGTGGTTCTTCCAGGAGCAGTGCCTCGAGCACC
The DNA here is from genome assembly GCF_040938575.1 of Ambystoma mexicanum. NCBI lineage: Eukaryota > Metazoa > Chordata > Amphibia > Caudata > Ambystomatidae > Ambystoma > Ambystoma mexicanum. The sequence continues at coordinate 1,493,063,839 of NC_090921.1, forward strand.
TCCCGAACGCTTCATTGGCAACCCAAACAAGTTTGCTCTATTTATGAACCAATGTCGCCTTCATTTCTTGTGCAGACCAGGAGCCTTTCCTAATGACCAAGCCAAAGTGGCATTTGTACTCTCGTATTTAGGCGGTAATGCGGCAGACTGGTCTATAACTTTGATAAATCAAGATGACCCATTACTCCAGAACTTTGGGAATTTCCAACATGAAATGGAGAAATTGTTTGCCTGTCATACTCAAGAACAAGCTCTGGACAACGAGTTATTGTCACTCAGACAAGGGAGTCAAGATCTATTAACCTATATCGCAACCTTCAATCGTCTCATAGCCCAGACCAACTGGCCAGAAGAGAAGAGGACTACACTCTTTTACCGAAGGTTACGTGGAGAACTTAAGGATGTGTTGGCGCAAGTGGCGAATCCCCCTGAGAGGTGTGCGGACTACATAGACCTGACGGTGCAACTCGATCATAGGTTGCAGAATTGGAAAATGGATCAAGCTAGATCAGAGGGGCGTCAGTTTAAGTATGACCTCGTTAGAATCAGACTAAACCACATCAACAGTCTAAGCCAATACAAATTGGTGGATTACGAAGACCCCTTACCAAAACAAAAAGGGGAAAAAAGAAGACAACAACAGCTTTGCTTATATTGCGGAAAAGCAGGTCACTACCTCTGCGACTGCCTGGTAAAACCACTCAAGAAAACGGTTGGGGCAACAGACAAAACTGATGAAGTAGAAGAACAGAACTCGGGAAACGCCAATGCCCGGCAAGTGTAGGGGTCCGCTTGTCTAGCATGAAAAAGGAATCCGTACATACCTCACATCTAGTCCTTCCAGTGCTTTTGGTGAATCACAAGCAACCATTAAAAATACATGCCTTGAAGGCATATATTGATTGTGGAACTGTGGGTAACTAAATTGACCAAGATTTGGCTCCCCGAATAGGCCTTCCACTCCGACAGAAGCAGAAATCGGAAAACGTCACTGCTGTGGATGGTTCTCAGCTATCATCCTGCCCGGTGACACAATACACTGAGAAAGTCCAGCTTCTGTGTCAGGACGGGCATCAAGAGAACATTACTCTCAATCTCATTGGTGCTCCTCAGTTACAGATGATATTGGGAATGCCCTGGCTGGAGACCCACAATCCTAGGATCGACTGGCGAAAACGAGTTCTAACATTTCCTCATGATTGTGATGACACATGTTACAAAAAAGATGACACCAATCTAAAACCGAAGAAAGGAATCGTGTTGGGCCTCATCAGCTCCTTACCGCTTGAATACCAAGATCACCTGGATGTCTTCAAAAAAGAGCAAGCCAAAGTTCTGCCCCTGCACAGACCCTACGATTGTCAAATAGATCTTGTACCCGGAGCCCAGATCCCTTGCAGTCGAATTTACACTCTGACAGAACAGGAAAATCAGCATCTTAGAACTTACCTGGATTAGTACCTGGCGAACGGTTTCATTCGCCCGTCCAAGTCACCTGCCTCCTCGCCCTTATTCTTTATGCCTAAAAAGGAGGGGTACTTAAGAACTTGCATCGACTATAGAGCCATCAATCAGATCACAGTAAAATAAAAAATCAATATCCTTTACCACTTATACCAGAGCTCCTGGACCAAGTGAAAGATTCTCAAATCTACACAAAACTGGATTTAAGAGGAGCATACCATCTTGTAAAAGTAAAAGAGGGAGACGAGTAGAAAACGGCCTTCTGCGCGAAGTACGGCGTCTTTGATTACCAGGTCATGCCCTTCGGGCTATGCACTGCCCCTGCGGCATTCCAATTCTTTATGAATGATGTACTCCGTGAACTACTGGACGTTTGCACTCTTGTTTACATTGACGACATTCTTATCTACTCAAATTCCATGGAAGAACATGTAGGCCATGTCCGGGCAGTCTTAGAGAAACTTCGACAACACCAATTGTATGCCAAGTTGGAAAAATGTTTTTTCCATGTAACCGAGGTCGAGTTTCTCGGTTTCATGCTCACACCACAAGGCGTACATATGGATACACGAAAGGTGGATGCAATACTCCAATGGCACTCACCAACATCCACGAAAGAAGTGCAAAGCGTGCTCGGATTCACCAATTTTACCATCGGTTTATACCTGGGTTTTCACAAATTGTACATCCAATTACCTCCTTGTTAAAGAAAAATCAAAATTACCATTGGTCCGCGACATCCGATCCCTGGTCATCACACCCATCCCAGTGGTATCGGACTCACTGGACCCGGTGACATACACATCATTGGCCTTGTCAAAAACGTGGCAAATATTGGGTATCTCCCACCCCTTCCATGGTAACCTACCAATCTGGAATTTTCTCCCAGAGGTCCCACAAGTCCCCCCTTTGGTGGTTCGCAGATGGGCCGAGGCGGGATATGGATTACTCTGTGACATATTTGAACAGGGTAATTTCATAGAATGGCCTGACCTTACGCCATCCCTGAGGCGGAGACCGTCCGTTTGGCTTCAATACTCATCCCTCCGAAGAGTCCTCAAACATAGATACCCGAGCTTTCTGGCACTGCCACCTGACGAGCCTGCAATCACTGTACTGTCCTCACCCTCCCCCATGAGGGGCAACATTTCCAGGCTGTACAATTTGTTGCAGACTGGATCGCCCCCGCTTTCTCTAAACTAAAACATACCAGGGAGGCTGACCTTGGTCTGGAAATGACCAATGATCGATGGACCAATATGTGCGCACCTATCCATGGGGTCTCCTTCAACTCCCGATTCAAAGGGATTCAATTTAAGTTACTCCACAGGTACCATTACACCCCGACCAGGCTGCATCGTATCTCGAAAGACCTCTCGCCTAGGTGCCCCAGATGTGGCTACAATGACGCTGGCTATATCCACATGATCTGGTCCTGTCTCTGCCTCACTCAATTCTGGAGCGCAGTGTGTTCTACCGTGTCGGCCATCCTTGAACACCCTATCACCCCTTCCCCAACGAAGTGCCTATTCCATGACTTCCCAGAGCTCTGCCGTGATTCCAAGAAACTGTCTGGCCTTTGCATGCTACTAGCTGTGCGTATAATCCTACTTTGCTGGCTCCGGCCTACCACTCCTACACACGCACAGTGGCTCAGGGCAGTTACATGGGCTTCTCACACCAAAGAATCCTGGGCGACTGAACAGCCCGTCCACTCCAGACCTAGAGATATTTGGTTGAAGTTTCGCTCATTTATGTCTCCCCCCGACACGGATTCGGATCCTGCATCCCCAACCCTCTCCCCTCGCTCCTCCCCGTCTGGTTCTTGAATTGTTTTTCACTCAGCCCTCTACCTGCCTCCTATGTATCCCCCATGTGCACAAGGTGATTTTTGTACCCACTTTATGTATCTGCAATGCCTGTATTGTTTTGATTGTGCATGCCCTATGTGTTACTCGCCTGTACCTGTGCTACCAAGCTGAATAAATGAAAGTTTTAAAAAAAACAATTACCATTGGTCAACAGAAGCTGAAGAAGCCTTGCAGAAGTTGAAACTAGCAATCACTACAGCACCAGTCCTTTGACATCCACAACCAGACCTACCTTACATAGTTGAGACAGAAGCTTCAAAAATAGCCATGGGAGCAGTATTGTCACAACGAGACCCTAAAACAGGACAACTACACCCAGTCACATTCTGGTCCCGCAAATGTTCAGCCCCCAAGTTGAACTACGCAATCACAGATAAGGAATTACTTGCGATTAAAGCAGCATTCAAGGCCTGGAGACATTACCTTCTTGGGGCGAGACATACGGTCACTGTCATCACGAACCACCGTAACTTGCAATACTTGAAAACCGCCAAAGCACAATCCTCGCGTCAACTTCGTTGGGCTCTCTTTTTCATGTAATACAATGTTATTATCACTTATAGAGCTGAAGTACGCAATGGGAAAGCAGACGCTCTATCATGCATGAGTGAAGAAAGAGAGGCTTTTACAGCATCCGACCCCGTGGCCATAATTCCTGAGGAAAGGGTTCAAACCAGAATAGCTGCCACCACGTGTGTGGATGACCAAAGAACTAGTTTGCAATCCCAGATGGATCAATCAACACAACAGGAATGGTGTTAAAAGGTGACCAGCACACCATCAAAGACAATCTACCGTATTTCCAAGGACGATTATATGTCCAAGACCAAGAACTGCAAAAGCAAATCATCACAAATGACCACGATTCATTAGTGGAAGGACACCCAGAAATAGCCAAAACTCAGGCTAAGGTAAAGCAAAACTACTAGTGGCCAACCTGGCGAAAAGACATTGCCCAATTTATTGAAACCTGCTGTGCCTGTGCACAACACAAGTCTCAGAAACAGAACCCCGTTGGCTTACTACATCCCCTAACAGTACCGCCAGCACCTTGGCATACCCTGTCGATGGAACTTCATCACGGATCTTCCACCCTGCAATGGATACAACACCATATTAGTCGTCGTGGATTTATTCTCCACAATGGCCCATTTCATCCCTCTAAAGGGACTGCCAACTCTCGTTTCTGTGTTCCTAGAGCAAATTGTTCGATTGCATGGATTTCCATCAATATTAGTATCTGATCACAGAACTCAATTTGTTTCTGCCTTTTGGAGAAAGTGTTGTACGATTGCCAAATCGATCTTCGGTTGTCCACAAGCCATCACCCTCAAACTGATGGGCAAACTCAACGAACCAACCATACTTTAGAGCAATATCTCAGGTGTATGTTGCAACAGTCCGAGGATTCTTGGAAAAATATACTCTGGATAGCTGAGTAAGCATACAACAACTCAGTTCACACAAGCACAGGGCAAACTCCATTCTACACTGTGCACGGAAGACATCCGAGGACATCAGTATTTGAGCCACCCGATACCCTGGAAATGCCAGCCATAAAAAGCTTGCACAAAAAAACATCACTCAGGTTCTTAAGGAGGCGACAGAGCATCTGACCAAGGCTAAGGAAAGACAAAAAGTGTTTGCTGATCGACATCGGAAGGAAGCTACGGCCTACCAGATTGGAGAAAAGGTGTGGCTAGCATCCAAATATATTCCCCTGAAGGGGCCAAGAGCTTTCCACCCAAGATACCTGGGCCCCAATACTATAAAGGCCATAATCAATCCTGTCGCCATGAAATTGGAGTTACTATCTCACATGAAAATTCACCCCGTATTTCATGTCTCTCTCCTCAAACCAATGAAATCCAATACATGGCTTAGTTCTCCGCCAGAGCCCGAAGTAATAGATGGAGAACCAGAATATGAACTCAAATCCATCCTGGACTCCAAAGTGGTTCGATCAAAATTGTATTACCTAATTGACTAGAAAGGTTACGGACCACAAGACCGAACTTGGGAACCAAGTGAACACGTCCATGCTCCGCGTTTAATCAGACAGTTCCATTGCCATAATCCCACCAAACCAGGACCGGGAGGAGAACCACGCTTGAGAGGGGCCTTGGGGGGGGGGGAGTTCTGTTATGGTCATGAAGTCAGGGGCACAGGCATGCAGGGGTCGCATGCACAGGAGACCTGGGTGGACACTGCCATGCTCCTTTGGCGCCAGGCTCATGAATAAAAGTAAACAAGAACATCCATGTAACACCAAAAAGCTTTTATTATGGACATAGCACTTCAGATGCATTACCCTTGAGCATTCCATCCATTAAGGAGCCCCAATTGTATTCTTGGGTGTGGCTGCTAATGGATTGCCTTTGCACATGCTCACTCTCTAGGAGTGGCAGGATGTGGCTGGTAAGCCGGCCCTAATGGGCGTGCCCACGATCTCAGCTATATAAGCTGCCCCGACCCTCAACATAGATGCTTTGCGTTATTCTGCACTTGCAAGCAGCGCAACGCTCACTGTCGCCTGGGGTCAGACTTACCTTTGAAGATCCGGCTTCCTGGACATCCTGCTTCCTGCCAGCATACTTACCAACTGGGGGAAGCTGCTCTTACCTGTACATCTCTTCGCCGAACCAAGTATTCATCTTTACACTTTCCCGAATGCCGAAATCTTCATCTTGGCACCGCAGCAAAACACGCTCCATCGTCGACAGCAGCGCCTGTAAGGAAAAACAGAAGACAAGGTTAGACATTGAAAAAACAGTCAGTTTAAGGTTGCGCTTCGCCATACTTCGCGCTTTTCCTTAAACCATCACTTACCTGCTGTCGAACATTGCGGTAGCATCCATCTTCCATCCGGCCGCGCCTCGCGTCTCACAGCTGCATTGAGGCCACATTTCTAGCTAAGGGAAGAAAACAGAAGAGAGACATTATTGCGGGCATAAATAGGAGCAACATATACATACATTAAATAGAACGAACAGCATCACAAGAGCTCAAAAAAGAATTACAAATCATAAAGAGAAGAATAGTCGCAGCTGGACTGGACTAATCCTTATCAGGGATCAGTGAGGGAACTAGATTCCATTCAACGGGCCCCTGCCACAAGTAGCAGGACGGAGTGCTTATCTTCCATAATTCACAGGTGAGCTTTATGGGCCGGTGTATGATCACAGAAACCGTACTTTGGGGTGAAGGGTTCGAGAGGTACAACAATCACAGACTGGCGCACTCACACACTCTTATCTCCATGCAGGAGCAGTATCACCACGTACCACCACTCACAGCTATTCTACTGAGGGAGAGGCCTGAAGGGGGTGATTCAAGTTCAGGGAGGGCTGCAACTGTGCCCCAATGGCTCCGCAGAGACCAGGTGAGCGTTACATGTGTCAGTGACATCCAACGCCACTGTAATGGCGTGATCAGATGCTACTTCCCCTTCCTGGAAAAGAGCGATTGCCTCCATCCTCTTATTGTCAGGGAGGAACTCCAGAATAAGCTCCAGCTTGTACCACAGTTCCCAGTCGTACCCTAGAATCACCAGCGCCTTGGTCACCTTGATAGTGGACACCACGGTGTAAATCACCTTCCTTCACATGGCATTCCTTGTGACCTCAGGCCCTTGGGTGCAGAGTCCGGCACACAAAACTTCTTCTCCAGCCTATCCCGTTTGGCTGGAGCTGTGCAAGTATTCTTCATGTGGACCAGGCCCTCTTGCTGCAAGTCATCTAAAAGGGGCACCCCCATGATTGTCTTCCTCTTACCTCACATCTCTGGTACAAGAAACCCCCCTTCCTGGTCTCGTCGGGCACAAGCTGAAATGGCTCAGAAGCCCTGGCGATAATGGAGTGGAATGACCACAACTCGTCCGGTGGGGACGCACTCGGTGGCGCATCCAAATGCAGAGACTCGCCGTCCTCTGCGACGATATCCTCATTGTCGTCTGTAGTCGTAGCTGTATCCATCACCGTACCCATGTCTGGGTCTGCTGGGGGAGAATGGGCCCAACGCAGATGTGGAGGCTGAAATGGGGGCGTCCGATGACGCTTGCTCTTCTTCATTGGAGGCTGAATAGGGGTCTGGTGGATCATCGAAACCGAGCCCAGTAGCACCCTCTTCTGGATCTCTGACACCAAGGAGTGAAGGGTCGACAGAATCTCCAGAGACACATCCCTTGGCTGAGCTGGCGGGATCGGAAACTGTCGTCCTCTTCTTCCACGTCCTTGTGGAACGTGTGCAAGGACTCCTGGTCCTCATCATCTGTGGTCAAGACCTCCATGGCTTGGGCCACGGCCTGGGAGGATGTTTCAGGGCCTCCTCGCACTCCCTTTTCCCCCCTGCGAGGTTTGAACCAGTGCCCAAGCCGGTTTCCCCCATTCTGGCATGCCAGCAGACTTTACCAAAGTCAATGCGGAGGTGTTGCACCTTGGGGGCAGGGATACCGTGTGTGCTGCGGGGGCTACATTCACAGGGTCAGCTCCCTTAGCAGTCGTGATAGCAACTGCCACCAACTCTATCATCGACAAAGTCTTAGCCTGTGCCGATTGGGCCTGATTGGGTTGTTCGGTCTTCTCCTCCATCCATGGCTTATCAGACTTTTCCCGCAGTTTAGCCGAGGTAGATTATTTCCTTTTCAAGGAGGAGCTTGATTGCCAGCTGGCAATGGAGGCGGAGGGTGATGTCGATCGAGCCCTGTCCACCTTGGGACCCGCTTCCACGGCGAACCCGGTAGAGTCGGACTTGCGGTTCTTGGCCTTGTCTTGGGCCCCCACAGATGAGGCGCCCTCAAAGGATTTAGAAGACTGCTCCTCGGTCTGGCGGGTCCTGGGTGAGGCATGACCTTGTTCGAGGCACAGGGCAGAGGCCCTAGCTTTAAGCCACGCTGCCAGTCTGCTGTGCCTGTCCCTCATCGTCTTCTTGGAGAACCCGAGGCATATCTCGCACCCCACCTACTTATGGTCTGGGTGCAGGCAGTAAAGGCATTGTAGGCACCTGTCTTCTACAAACACATTCGGTAGTCCACACTTGGTGCAGGGCTTGAAGAGGGACCTTCCCTCCTTTACGGTCGGAGGGCGCAAAGTAAGCCCAATGGCCTTCTGGAATCTTTGACAATCTTCGCCCTTGAGGGGTGCTGGAATTCACAGACAACGGATCCCTGCTGTCGGCAGATGGAGAAAAGAGCACACATGCTCTTTTAGAACAAAAATAGAACCTTTTTCTGTCGAAAACATGAAAAAACATAGAAGTAGCTAACAGAGCAAACTCCAGGACCCCATGAAGCGTGCAGCGAAAATCTGAAGATGGCTACCAGAGGAGGGGCTTAGGGAGAGGGCCGTCATTTGATGAGGGGCAGTATGAGCCAGAGGACAGTGTCTTAAAGGAGAAATACAGTTTGTAAGTTAAAGTGAAACTGTTTTTTCTTTTACTGAGGATTCCCAGCCTGACGACGGGGAGTATTCATGAGCATGTGAATCCATGCCAGACCCCATGCTGGAGATTCAACTTTTTGTAAGACTGAGATTTTGATGGCCCTTTTGTATGGTGATAGGGTGTTGTGAACCAAGCAATACATGTCTCCATTCTTGACAGGCTCTTTTGATAGCCAAAATCTCTTTTTCTATGACGATGTAGTTGATTTCAGAGGATGACAAGGTCTTAGACATATATGCTATAGGGTATTCGATTCCTGAAGTAGAAACTTGCTTAAGAACTGCATCAATGGCTGATTTTAAGGAGTCTGTTTCTAGAATAAAGGGTTTTCTTTGGTCTGGTAGTTTGATAATGGATGCTGATAAGGCTCTTTTGAGTAGATCAAAGCTTTTTTTTTCAGTCCAAAGATATTTTTTACCTTTTTTTTTAACATGTTTTGAGAAGTTTTATCTTATAGGAAAAGTTAGGAATTAATTTCCTGTAAAATGACCAAATCCTATAAAACGTTTGATTTCCTTGATGTTTTGTGGTATCTTCCAATTTAGAATAGCCTTAACTATGGTGGGTTTCATAGCTGCACCATCTGCAGATAAAATGAATCCAAGATAGAGTATTGAAGTTTGGTGAAAAAGAGCATTTTTCGATCTTAGCAAACAGGTGTGTTGCCTTAGACATTGTAACACTTCTGCAACGTGGTGCGATGTTCTTCTAGAGACGTAGACTAGATAAGAATGTCAACTAGGTAAATCACCAGGGAATGTAACAAGAGATCTGAAAAAATATGGTCTACGAATCTCTGGAAGACAGAAGGAGCGTTCACCAAGCCAAACGGCATTACGCGATACTCGTAGTGGCCGAATGGCATGCGAAACACTGTCATCCATTCATCTCCTTTATGGATCCTTACCAAATGGTAAGCGCCCCAAAGATCCCATTTAGAAAAGATAGAAGCACCCTTCACAGCTTCCAGAAAGTCCTGAATGAGAGGCAAAGTGTAGTCTATACACAGTCGTAATTCCTTACAATCCTTCTTGGGAATGAAGAATAAGGACGCACCAGCTGGTGATTTGGATTCCGCAATGAGACTGTGATGTAAATTGGTCTGTAAATATGTATGGAGTACATACTTCTTGGGCTCAGACTACGTGTACATCTGGCCAAAAGGGACATGTGTATTAGGTAGCAATTCAATAGTACAGTCTTCTCAATGTGGAGGTAATTCCTTGAATTTATCATTAGAGAACACATCAAGATATTCATGATAACATTTTGGCAATTGATGCAGATTAGAGATGGTTGTACTGGCAGGCTTCTGCTTTCCTGTTTGTGTAATATGTAAGCCGACTCCTCCTTGTTGAAGACAAGACTGCAAACAATGTTTGGATCCCAAAGGAATAGTGCCTGCAGTCCAGTTTATAAATGGATTGCGCTTCTTCAATCATGGCCGTCCCAATATCACAGGATAATGAGCTGCTTTTACTAGATCGAAGCATAGTTGTTCCGTATGTGATTCAATGGACATGGTTATCATGGAAGTATGTTTTCCGAATGCCTTGAAGTTACGGGAGTACCATCCACACCTTCAACAGGTACACATTCATCCTTCTTGATTCAGGGAATACAGTTCTGTTCAACCCACTCATCCATAAAGAGTCCAGCTGCACCGCAGTCAATGAGAGTATGTATAGCTGTCAATGTCTTGTCGGAAAAAGACAAAGATACCTGTAGGACCACCATATTATTTGGTTTGTGGATGCATTCTAGGGAACTTTTTAGAGGAGGCTGATTCGTAGTTCCCTTCATGGATGTTATAGGCATTGAGAGGTTTTATCTTATAGGAAAAGTTAGGAATTAATTTCCTGTAAAATGATCAAATCCTATAAAACGTTTGATTTCCGTGAAATTTTGTGGTATCTTCCAATTTAGAATAGCCTTAACTATGGTGGGTTTCATAGCTGCACCATCTGCAGATAAAATGAATCCCAGATAGGGTATTGAAGTTTGGTGAAAAGAGCATTTTTCGATCTTAGCAAACATGCGTGTTGTCTTAGACATTGTAACACTTCTGCAAAGTGGTGCCGATGTTCTTCTAGAGACGTAGAATAGATAAGAATGTCAACTAGGTAAATCACCAGGGAATGTAACAAGAGATCTGAAAAAATATGGTCTACAAATCTCTGGAAGACAGAAGGAGCGTTCACCAAGCCAAACGGCATTACGCGATACTTGTAGTGGCCGAATGGCTTGCGAAACACTGTCTTCCATTAATTTCCTTTATGGAGCCTTACCAAATGGTAAGCGCCCCAAAGATCCCATTTAGAAAAGATAGAAGCACCCTTCACAGCTTTCAGAAAGACCTGAATGAGAGGCAAAGTGTACTCTATACACAGTCGTAATTCCTTACAATCCTTCTTGGGAATGAATAATAAGGACGCACCAGCTGGTGATTTGGATTCCGCAATGAGACCATGATGTAAATTGGTCTGTAAATATGTATGGAGTACATCCTTCTTGGGCTCAGACTACATGTGCATCTGGCCGAAAGGGACATGTGTATTAGGTAGCAATTCAATAGCACAGTCTTCGCAATGTGGAGGTAATTCCTTGAATTTATCATTAGAGAACATATCAAGATATTCATGATAACATTTAGGCAATAGATGCAGATTAGAGATGGCTGTACTGGCAGGCTTCTGCTTTCCTGTTTGTGTAATATGTAAGCGACTCCTCCTTGTTGAAGACAAGACTGCAAACAATGTTTGGATCCCAAAGGAATAGTGCCTGCAGTCCAGTTTATAAATGGATTGCGCTTCTTCAATCATGGCTGTCCCAATATCACAGGATAATGAGCTGTTTTTACTAGATCGAAGCATAGTTGTTCCGTATGTGATTCAATGGACATGGTTACCATGGAAGTATGTTTGCCGAATGGCCCTGAAGTTAAGGGAGTACCATCCACACCTTCAACAGGTACACATTCATCCTTCTTGATTCAGGGAATACAGTTCTGTTCAACCCACTCATCCATAAAGATTCCAGCTGCACCGCAGTCAATGAGAGTATTTACAGCTGTCAATGTCTTGTCGGAAAAAGACAAAGATACCTGTAGGACCACCATATTATTTGGTTTGTGGATACAATCTAGGGAACATTTTAGAGGAGGCCCATTTGTAGTTCCCTTCATGGACGTTATAGGCATTTCCCGAACACTGTGGAGGAGTGAGTGGGCAGTCTTTGAGAACATGCGTCTTGCACCCACAATATATATATATAAAGACCTAAGGTTCTTCTGTGGTTTTGTTCCTCTGGTGTTAACCGCCCATGAGCTGTTCCTAATTGCACAGGTTCACCTTATGCATGTTCTAGTACCTTCGGATGCTCTGCACAAGGTGTTTCAGAGACTCAAAACTTTTTCTTTTCTGGACTTCTTTCTTGAATTCTGTAGTCCAGTTGTAGCACCAATGTAATCATTTCAGCTAAATTGTGAGGACGCACTATCCTGGATACCTAGTCTTTAAGGTCTTCATTTAAACCTCTGCGGTATATAGTGTGTAATGTGTCATCAGGCCAATCGGTTTCCAATGCCAGTTGTTTGGACTGGTTTATACAGTTTAGAATGTCCATGTTGCCTTGTCTTAATACCAGTAGATTTTCTTGAGAAGAGACCACTAGTTCCCTTCGATCAAACAAACAAGTTACTTACCAACTGGTAACGTTCTTTCGACTGGATGTTCCTACAACGTATTCCACATCTTTGACATGTAATGTTCACAGCTGTGCTGCTTCGGAAATGTTTTCATCAGAGGGCGTCCTGCGTCGATTCGATGCCCCTCGAAGGCCTCCGTCGAGGGTGACATCACCGGATGTTATAAATCACGGCGCCCGCAGCCTCAGTTCATGTTTTTCACTCCACAACGTGAGATAGGCCTGTACACAATGCCTGCTTGACTGCACATTGTCTTGAGGGAATGGAAGCTGCAATAGCATAGGAAATTCTTCAGAGGGGCAGGCTGGGAGGATTGCAGGGATTTGGTAGCCGGCCGCCAGGCCGAAAGCAACACCTCCATCACATCATCCAGGAGGTCCCAATCCTTACATCTGAACCTTTCAGAATCCAAGCGTGAAGGTGAGAGTCTTGACCACTGGATGGAGAACCCAACCCCCCCTTGCGCGAGAGAAGGTCCTCTCTGTGGGGAAGACAGGGTGGAGGACAGATGGATATTTCTAGAAGGTCCGGGTACCACGCTCTCCTGGCCCAATCCGGAGCAATGAGGATCATGTGGGACCCGAATCTCCGCAACCTCCTTAGCACCTCAGGAATGTCGGGGACCGGAGGAAAAGCATACAAGCGAAAAGCGAAAAGCGAACGACCAATCCACGACAAACGCGTCCCCTAAGGCTCCTCTCAGAGGAAATTCCCTTGAGCAAAATCTCTCACACTTCCGGTTGGCACCGGTCGCGAGCAGATCCTCTTGAGGGGTTCCCCAAAGGACCAAGATCTTCTGAAGGACTTCCTGAGCCATCGTGGGAGACCGTGCTCTGCCTGCTCAGAGCATCCGCTGCTGCATTCTCCTCTCCGGCCAGATGAACTGCCGAGAGTGAGATTCCTTGCTGTATCGCCCATAACCAGAGTTGCATTGCCTCTCTGCACAGCGGGAGTGACCCTACCTCCCCCCCTTTTCGTTGAAGTAATGCATGGCAACTGTGTTGTCTGTCATGATCAGGACACTCTTCTCCCGCACAGACGGCAGAAAAGCCTTCAGGGCTAGCCTGATGGCACTCAGCTCCAAAAGGTTTATGTGGAGTTTGGACTCCAACAGAGACCAATGACTGCTGGTGGTCAGCTCGTTGGCGTGAGCTCCCCATCCTGTGAGGGAAGCATCCGTCACCACCGTCACATCCGGCCACGGTTGCCAAAAAGGCTACCCTTTCATCAGATTCCTTTGCTGGCCCACCACAGAAGATCCTGCGAGACCGAGAGTGGAATCTGAATGGGATCCGACATCTTGCCTGAGAATTGTAACCACTGCATCTTGCGAGCCCATTGAAGGGATCTCATCCTCAGTCTGGCCTCTGGCACCAGAAAAATGCAGGATGCCATGGGGCCGAGCAACCATAAAATGGAAAGCCGGAAGAGTCTGGACATGTTGGAATTTGTTGATCATCTGTACAATGTGATGAGCGCTCAGCTTGGTAGGCAAGCACTTCCCCAAGGACGTGTCTAACACAGCACTGATGTACTGGAGCTGTTGGGAAGGTGTCATATGGGACTTCCTGAAATTGAGGGCGAAGCCCAGCTTGAGAAGGGAGCGGCATGTGAGGCTGAGATGATCCAAAGCTTGTTTGGGAGAACACACCTGGATCAGCCAGTCATCCAGGTAGGGGTAGAAGTGAACCCCCCCCAAGATATGCTGCCACCACCACCATTAGCTTGGTGAAGACCCTCGGGCAGAGGTCCATCCGTATGGCAGGACCTGAAACTGAAAGTGCGAGTTGCCAGCCGCAAACCTCAGGTATTTACTGTGCTTTGGATGGATGGGCGCATGAAAATAAGCATCCTGTAGGTCCAGAGACACCAACCAATCCCGAAGTCGAAGGACTTGAAGGACCTGAGAAAGAGTGACCATTTTGAACTTGTCCTTTCTGAGGAACTTGTTCAATCGATGTAAATCCAAGATGGGTGTCAGTCCTCCGTCTTTCTTGGGAATAAAAAAATGGGGAATACCAGCCTTGTTCCTCTCCGCCACAGGCACTAGTTCTGTAGCGCCTTTCTCCAGCAGGGTCAAGATTTCCTGCACAAGGAGCGGATCCGGAAACTTCAAAGAGAGATTCCCTGGTGGATTGTCGTGAGGCCGCTTTAGGAAGGGAAGGCAGTAGCCGTGGGCTATTGTTTCCAGAACCCACGCATCTGAAGTAATGGCTCGCCATTCTTCTTGATGTTGATACAGTCTGCCCCCAACCGGCGAACAATGGGACCTGGCCTCATAGCTGTTTTGGAGAGGTTGCGGCAACGCCTGAAGGCAAAGAGGCAGCTGCCTGAGCGGCTTTGGCACCTCTTCCCCATCCACCACGGGTACTTTTACGGTAGCCCCTTTGATTAGTGGCTCATTTCGCTCTACCAAAAGAGGAGTAGTAACGAAAGGAGCCCCCCCCTCCAATGCTGTCCCCTAGGACGAAAAGGCAGAGGTTGACACACAGCTGTGCCCAAAGACTTAGCAGCTGCTTTGGAGGTCCGCAACCTGTCAAGGCTCTCGTCAGTTTGCTGCCAAACAAAGGCGAACCATCAAAGGGCATGTTGAGAAGACGGGCTTGCACATCTGGAGCAAAACCTGACTTCTGCAACCAAGCAAACCTGTGCATCATGGTGCTCGCAGCTCTGGACTGGCTAACACTATCAGCTGTGTCCAACCCAGACTGAAGGGATTCACACATGGCATCCTTGCCATCCTGCACAAGAGCAAGGAACACATCCCTTTCTTCCCCCTCGGGAATAAGCTTGGTCGCTAGAGAGACAATTCCACAGAGTCAGTGAAAACCTTACCAAGGAACAGGTGGAGTTGGCCAACTTCAGTGTCATACTCCCAGCTGAAAATGCCTTGCATACCCAACCATCGAAGCGCTTGTCGTCCCCATCAGGAGGGATTGTAGGGTACGCCGCCTGCCTCGAGGTGGCGGTGGCCGCCTGACCCACCAAACTCTCAGGAGTGGGGTGAGTGGATAGGTAGCCGGGGTCGCTACTGGATCGGCGATATTTCTTAGTCAACAACTTGTTGACCGCCGGAAGAGACTCCGGGGTCTGCCAAGTAGCCGCCACCCTTTTCTGTAATGCCAAATGAAAAGGCAACACTGGGTCAGTGGACGGACCCTGGTCTAAAATATCAGTCAGGTCATCCTGATCGAATGCAACCTAAGGGCCAGACCACTCTAGGTACTCTGCAACTCTCGACATCAACCTCCTATAGGAGGATTCAGCATGTGCCCCAGGATCTGGCCTACCAAACTCCATCTCAGGGGATGTGTCAAGGCCACTGGCATCATGTACAGACTGACGCAGATCCTCCAACTGACTGTCCTCAGATAAGACCATGTCAGGAGCCTCAGGTTTTACACCAGGATTATCAAAAGGCTCCAACTCCACCTCAGACCTCTACTCATCATCATAAATGTCCTGCAGAGAATGAAAGAACTCCTTCCTAAGGACAGGAGTGGACCTGGAGTCAAGAACAGGCCGCACAGTCTCAGATAGAGCCTTTCTCAGATGATGCACAGTCACAGACTTCCAATGGCAAATTCCGGCCATTTTGCCCCGATGGCATCGAGGGCGCCAACGGTCTCTGCGTCAACGTCAACAAGGGCGCCGAAGGCTCTGAGGGTCGACCCGAAGGCAAAGCCCTGACAGCCTCACTCGATGGACACGCCGGTGACGGTGTCGACACTGACCTCAAGCCCTTTTCAGATTTCTGCAGTTTCGTTAGGGACGAAGACTGCGATCTAGATCTGGCACGTTTCTTACGATCCACAGAGCCTTGTCCGAACGGGACCTCGATGGTTCCCGATGTTTATCGCGCTGAGTGCCCGGGCCGGAGGGCGCACGAGCATCGGACCGAGACTGTGCCCTGCCGGCTTCCATCGAAGGCGTGGACGGAACTGTGCCCTGGGATTGAAAAATCATCAGCACTTGCTCTCCGAATGCCTCCCATTCCTCTGGAGTAGAGGATTTAGTGGGACAAGCCACTTTCCTGCTGAGCCATCATCCGACGAGGATGGAGAAGACGAACAGTGACGCCGCTTCCGGGAGTGCCGGGAGGACGAGTGGTGGGAACCACTCCGGGACCTAGATCCCCTGGATTCCTTCCAAAGGGGAAAGTCACCCCTCGAGTCATCGGTGGAAATACCCATAGAATTTTTGGTTTTAAGGGGTTTGGAAACCCGACCTACCTGCAGCTTCCCCTTACGCTCCCGCAAGGCCTTGGCAGTGAACAACTGGCACTTCGAGCAGTGGTCAGTATCATGGCTTTCGCCCAGAGACCAAAAGCAGATACGGTGTGGGTCTGTGATGGACATTTTGGACTTACAGTCCCGGCATGTCTTAAAGCCAGACCGCGGGGTCAGTGTGGTAGAAGACAAAGACATTTTCTGAAAGAAGATAACACGAGGCGTGCAGTGTTCTTGAAGCAAACATGTTTGCGGAAAAAAACGGAACTGAGGCTACGGGCGCCGTGCGTCCTATTTATAATATCCGGTGACGTCACCTTCGACGGAGGCCTTCGAGGGACAATGAACCAACGCCATCGATGCAGGACGCCCTGTGCCGAACATTTTTCCATAGCAGCACAGCTGTGGACATTATATGTCAAAGATGTGGAATACGTTGGAGGACACAATCAATTCGAAGTAAGGATTGGCAATAGGTTTATTAGTATAGGCCCTTTTATTTTGACAAAAACTCCAGTAGGACTGAGTTAATTTTTGATGGTCGTAGCTTGCTCCCATCCTTAGATTTAGGGTTACATAGGTGTTCAAAAAACCCATTGAAGTTCAATAAACACCCTTGAAGTGTGATCACTTGTGTCTGTCTTCACTGTTTGATACCATGCCTTCTTTGCAGTAACCACCAATTAGTATCTAGTTATTCTGGTTCCAAATTCAGCAAATTGGCACTTAACTATAGCTCCTCCATTTCCTCTCCTTTAATTGTTTGTAATTTAATTATCACTTCATATTGGTGTCAAGTTTATTGATTTAAAAGAATTTCCATATTTGTGGGAGAAGCTGAATTATATCTGGAAAGATAGTTGCCCAGGGTCACCCAATTTTGAACAGGTAAGGAAACGTGGATCGTGATCAGTGGTAATATCTCCCCAAAATCACAGAACAGGCAGTATACATTCTGGATGTTTTCATTAAGGGGGTTGCAAACAGGTATACATTGCAACAGCAAAATGATGCCCATTATTACAAAGACAATATTCTGGTTTCAAATTATATGTAGTCTCAAGATGGTTATGATTCCACACATAGGGATCCTTCCACCATTGACTATCCATTCACTGCAGAGCCTGGTTTACCTCACAGGACGAAGGAATAGTGCTGTTTTGATTCTGTTACCTACAGCCCACATTCTAGACCAACTCAGAACGTACACCTGCTTCTTCTCAGCCAGTCATCTCTCCCTTTCCTTTCCGCTTACCCACCACCTACCCACTCCCCTCTCTCTTGGGCTGCACCTTTTCATCACGTTTCTATTTCTTCTACCCCAACCTTATGCAACTTGATTTTGCTCTATTCCTCATTCTTCTTGTTCGCTTCCCTCATAGCCTTCAGCTTCATTTTGGCGTAACTTCTGCATCAGTCTCCAGGCTTCCTCATCTTCCTCCCTCCCTCCCCATGCAACTGCACCCCTAAAATAAGAGGCTCCCATGATCTCCAACGGCATCTATTCCCCTCACCCCTACGCACAACACCTGTTCCTCTCCCGCACCTCCTGTCACTATTTCACTTGGCCTCTGGAATGCACTGTACCTCTGCAACAAGTCTCCCAACATCACAGACCAGTAAGACCCGTATCATCAACTTTCACTTCTTGCATCACAGAAACCCAGATCTCCTCTAATGACTCTGCTATACTACCATCCCTCCAAAACCAACTCTGCTACCTTTTCCCACTCCCTCAGACATGTTGGGGTGGAAGCAGTGTGGGGTTCTTTATCAATCAGGCCCTCAACACTACCCCTCTACTAGGCATCAACTGTTCCTCTTTTGATTATGCCTCTATTCAGACATCTCCATTGTCATGCTGGGAGGCTTTAACCTTCTGAAGCCCTTTACAGCCACCTGCCTTGAACTTAAATCCCTCCTGTCTGACCACTCTGTCTACTCCCTCCATGGCCAGCCTACCCACTCTGGTGAGACCTCTCTTGACCTTGTATTTTTCTCAAATTCACTGTCCTCTCCATTGATCCCTCTCTCTCTGATCACTCCATTGTTCACTTTAACATCTCGGCCCCTCAACCTTCTACTCCTCATCTCTCCTCTTCAATGGTTAAGAGGACATTCAGACAGGACTCGCTTGCCCCTTACCTTGATGATGTGAGGACCTCTCACCTGTCTCTTTCCCCTATTCATGCATCTTACATTGACCATGCTTTCTCTGACTTTCACTACGCACTTATGACTCAATTTGACCAACACGATCTTGCTCGCACATTCACACCCCAACCCCTTCCTCAGCATTGAATCGC
This sequence comes from Ambystoma mexicanum, assembly GCF_040938575.1. Lineage (NCBI taxonomy): Eukaryota > Metazoa > Chordata > Amphibia > Caudata > Ambystomatidae > Ambystoma > Ambystoma mexicanum. Next base: position 1,493,082,854 of record NC_090921.1, read on the forward strand.
CTTTGTAAATTCAGACCCTCAAATCAAATATGTGCCATGATCTACACCGTTTGCACAAAGTACCGCCACCTATGCCTACAAACATTCCCTTGGTAACAATATCCATCGCCGCGACCCATTATGCTAATGACCTTGCTCACTATTTTTCCTCTAAAATATCTAAAATTTGTGACACTCTCAAAGCCTTCCACTCTCTCCTTTCCCAACACCCCTTTGGTCCAACATCTCTCCACCTACCTCTTCTGTGCTTGCCTACTTCTCCTTTCACTCGTCAATTGAATAAGCAACCATCCTTTGCAATGCCAACCCATCTTGAGCTCCTATGAACCCTTTTGTTCCCCAAATGGTCAACGACTTAGTCTTAATTACTGAGCTCTTTCACTGCTCTGTATCAGCTGGCCTCTTCTCCACTTCCTTCAAATCTGCAACTGTTTTACCCCTATTGAAGAAACCATTTGCTGACCCAAACGTCCAGCAAACTATTGCCCGGTTTCTTTTTCTCCATTATTCAAAGGTCCTTGAGGGGCTGGTCTTTCGACCGGATCACTAAGTACCTTGAGGATAATGGCCTTGTAGATCCACTTAAATCTAACCTCTGTAGTAAACACTCCACTTAGACTACATTCATGCATATCTCCAACTTTCTCTCCAGTGCTCAACACTGCAAACTCTCTTCTATACTCATCCTGTTTAACCATTCTGGTGCTTTTCACACTATCAACCACTCCTCTCTCCTTCTCACTCTCCAGGACCTTGAGTTTTGCAAATCTGCTCTTGCCTGGATTCCCTCCTGGTTGAGAGGACAATACTTTAAAACCTCTTGGAACTCACAAACCTCGGAGCCCACCCCTCTTCCTTTTGGCATTTCCCATATCTTTGGACCTCTTCAATTCACCCACTATGCCTCTGCCCTAGGAAGACTCATCTCATCCTTTGGCTTCCACCATCACCTTTTTTGCTGATGACACTCATCTCGTTTCCCCCTTCACCAGAGCCATTTCAGATTACGAACTGTCTCTCTGCATTTAGTCTCTGGATGGCACTCTTCTGCCTCATACTAAAAAAAAAAAGTTTTCTCCAAGCTTCCAATGCCATCCCTAACCTCCCATCTCCTTCCTGCCTGACCCCTTCTTGCTTCCTCACTCAAGGCTTACAATATTGGGGTCCTCTTTGATAGAGACCTATGACTGCGACAGTTCATCACTACCACTGATCCTGGTGCTCATATTAACCTCTTCAACATTTGGAAAATTCATCCTTTTCTTACTAACCACTCAACAAAAACATATAACCACTTGTGTGCTCAGCGAACTGGACGACTGCTCAAGCCTACTCTTTGGCCTTCCTCTCTGTAGACAAAGTTCTTGGCTTTGCTACCCGCACTCCCTACAGCCTATCCAGATACTCCCCCATTTCTACCTACCGACCACATGCAGGCTGGCTCTCCATGCACAACTGCTCTCTTTTCAAGTTACTTCTCCAAGTCTGCAAAGCTATCAATGGTCTTGCTCCTCAGTAGCTGTCTGACTGTATCTCAGTTTACTCACCATCTTGTTCCCTTGATCTCCCTCTGCCGTCGAAAAATACAAAATACGGAATCCAATTGATCTACCCGTCGTGGAGAACACAGTAGCTCTACCTTTTAATTATCTTCTTTTGCCAATTTTTATTGGGTGTTAAAACAAAGAAAAATTATCAAAAATAAGGGAACTTAGTCTATAGAAAGTCTTAGATACTTACTGTATTTCTCCAGCATTGGTATCTTTCATAGATTCAGATGCTTGAATATTCCCCGTCGTTAGAGTGGGAATCCTTGGTGATTAAATTATTATAAAAACATTTTTAATATACATCCATTACTACATAGAGAATGCATGTAAATACCCCATTATGGCCTATGAGCCATTCCATTGTGTAGTCCCTCCACCTCACTTTGGTCCTATATGGCCCCAACCAAGGAGTTGGCAGGGCTTAAGCTCCACCCCAGTCAGCCATCTTCAGATTTTGAAACGTAGGAACTACAGTATGATGGGTGCTGAGCGTAGGAGCAGCCTCTCAGGGGAGGCGGGTGGGCCCATGTGAATCTATGAAAGATACCAATTCTGGAGAAATACAGTTACAGGTAAGTAACTAAGACTTCTCCAGCACGGTTACATACTCAACGAAAGGTGCGAAAGGAGGCTGGTCCTAAAAAGAGGTGGCGGAGCACTGCCTGTCCAAACGCAGATTCTTTGTTGGTATCTTCTGCCAGGCAGTAGTGCTTAGCGAAAGTGTGCAGAGTGCTCCAGGTAGCAGCTCTGCATATGTCCTTCAAAGCTACCCCTGCATGGAACGCTACTGAAGCCGCTCTCCCTCTGGTGGAGTGCGCCGAAGGCAGCTTGGTGAGGAGGGGGGGGATGTTCTTTCTGCCTCAGAGGTATGGTTCTGAAAGAAAGACGGCAGGACAATACACTCTATGCGTGTCATTTCCGATAAAACCTTGGGAAGGATTTTAGGATGTGTTCTCAAAATAACGCAGTCCTTATGAAACAAAGTGAAAGGAGGTTCTGAAGACAAAGCTTGCAACTCACTGATCCTCCTGGGGATGTGATAGCTACCAAAAATGCTTTTTTCCAAGATAAGAATTTCATGTCACATCTGTGAATGGGCTTGTAAGGGTGTTCCATGAGAGCTGTTAGTACAGTGTTAAGACTCCAGGTTGGGACTGGTGAGGGCGTACAAGGGTAAGCATGCATCAACCCCTTCAGGAAGACCTTGACAGCCGGAAGTGAGAGTAATGACTGTTTCTGGCGTCGTTGTGTATGCTCTTATGGCCGATAGATTAACCTTGATAGAGGATAGTGAGAGCCCTGCCTTAGCCAAATGTAATAAGTAAGGTAGTACCTGCTCTACCGATGTAGACGTCTCATACCACTTGGAGAAGCGAGTCCATTTCTGGACGTAGATGATTCTCATAGAGGGGCTCTTCAGGGCCTGATTATGTCCAAGCAATCTGCAGGGAGATTCAGATTCATAAGCTAACGCTGCTCAGGAACCAAGCCTTGAGGGAGAGGCTCGCTGGGTCGTGGTGAAGGACCTTGTGGTTCTGCTGCGTCAATAGATATTGATGCACTTTGAGGTGAATCGGGGGGTATCGGGATAGATGCTGTAGAGTCGAGTACCAGAACTGCCGCGCCCAGTCCGGCACTATTAGGATCATAGTGCAAATCTGTTCCTTCATTCTGCATAGAATTCTCGCTACAAGTGGAATGGGGGGAAAGGCATATAGGAATTTCCCTGTCCAATCCACCGAGAAAGCATCTCCCACTGACTGATGTTCCGGGTACCTTGAGGCGAATTATTTTTTTAATAACATATTTTATTGTTTTCTGGAGAACCAATTGTTACAACCAACAACATACAATACAGTGATTCTACTTTCATACAGTCTTGCATACTTAACATTTTGGGGTTCAGCTACTCAACAGACTATCTTTTTAATGTGGCAACTTATTACACGTCATACACACACGCACTATCAGTTCCCATGACGTAGTACACTTATCAGGAGGACAGATCCCATTTCTGCCAGATTTTGTGGCCTTTCCCAGGGGAGCCTCTGGCTGCATATACTCTTATTGCAATGCATGCGTCCACATCCGCTACCCATTGATCATAATTAGTGACGACATATGAGCCCCATAGCTGTGCCACATTTCTTTTTGCTAGGCCAGTGGTCGTTGACAACAAGAGCTTTTCAAAACGTGTCATCTCTCTGTCCTCCTCTATTCCCAATATGATCAGTTTAGGATCCCTTAGTACAGCACGGCCCATTGCCACCGATAGTCTGTCACAGCATTTCTGCCAGAAAGGCTGAATCCGTGGGCATTCCCACAGAATGTGAAAAAAGGTGCCTTCTTTGCATTGACAGCGTAGAAAATTGGCATCCGTGGCTTAACCCCATCGATATAACATTGTTCTTGGGTAGTATATCCTGTGCAGAATTTTAAGCTGTATAAGTCCAATTCTAGCTGATATTGCAATTTCTCTGGGATACATCATAGCTGCGACCCAGTCTTCGGGCAGTAGTGGTCCAAGGTCTTTTTCCCATTTGGATTTTAGGCTTTGGAGTTCCGACGTGGCAAAGGAGGAGATTGTGCTGTACATTATAGACGTGTTGAGGCGAATTCTTGGCATTTTCTGTTGGCTCTGGTGGCAAAGAGGTCGATCTGTGGATGGCCCCATACAGAGAAAATCTGCTGGGCTTCCTTTTCGTCTAGCTCCCATTCGTGAGATGATGTGTACTCCCTGCTCAATTTGTCCGCTAGGACATTGTGCACTCCCGGGAGATGTTCCGCCTTGATTTGGACTCTGTGGTGCAAGGCCCATGCCCATAGCAGTTGAGCTTCTTGTGACAAGATCTCTGATTTTGTGCCCCCTTGTTTCTTTGTGTAGTGCATGGAGGTTGTATTGTCTATCTGGACGGTCAGTACCTGTCCAGCTACTAGTGGAAGGAAGGCTTTCAGAGCCCACTGTATCACCCTGAGCTCTAAAACAATGATGTGGAGCTTGGATTCCTGGCTGACCAAGTCCCTTTTGTTTGGACGTCCGCCAGGTGAGCTCCCCAGCCCAACAGGGATGCATCTGTCCTTAAGAGAAGGGTAGATGTTGGTGTCTGGAATAGCATTCCTTGGAGCAGGTTCCGCAGAGTATTCCACCACTGAAGTCCCTTGTGTACTGTCGTCGGTATCTGGACTACATCCTCCCATGAACCTATAGCTTGCTTCCATTGGTGGTCCAGGGCCTCCTGAACTGGTCTCATGCGAAGTCTGCAATTTGGTATGAGAAATATATTGAAAGAGCGTACCGTGGTTGTCCCTTTTTCTAGGAACCATGAGGTCGAGCGGAGGATAGCTGTTACTCTGTCCGCCGATGGTCTTGCCCTGGGAATGCTGGTGTCGAACTTGGCCCCCAGGAAGAGAACGGTCTTGCTTGGTACTGGGCAGGATTTTATGTTGTTTATCGAAAAACCTAACCCTTTTAGGAGGTTTATAGTTTGAGACTGCCAAGCGAGCGTGACTGGAGGAGTTTCCCTTATCAACCAGTCATCCAAATAGGGAAAGACCTCTGTTCCCATCCTCTGAGTTTTGCTGCTACGGGCGCCAGACATTTGGTAAACCCTCTTGGTGCTGACTTTAGCCCATTGGAAATGCAGGTCTCCTACCACAAACCTGAGGAACTGTGTGTGGGCAGGATGAATTGGAATGTGGAAATATGCGTCCTCCAACTCCTGAGTGGCTAGGAAGTTATTTCTGTTTAGCCACGGTAGGACACCTTATAGGGATATCATCTTGAATTTGATGTGTTTGATGTATTTGTTGATCGCTCGCAAATCCAATATGGGTCTCCACTGGCCGTTTTTCTTCTTGATCAGAAAGAAATGGGAGTAGAAACCTCTTCTCTTCTGACTCAGCCACATCAACTGTTGCATCGATCATGTGATATGAAGTAGCCTCTCCGTCTGCTATGATTGACCTGGTTTTTTCCTGAAGATCCACAGGTAGATGTTTGGTTAGCTTGGACATACAAAGCCATAGCACACGGTCATAGCTAGCGCGTTGTCCGCTCTAACAGTGAGAGATGCTTAGGAAGATACCTTTCTACCCATGGCCTCCAATTTACGGCCTTCCCTGTCTGGCGGTGCTGACAGTGGTGATGAAGGGTTGGCTAACTACTTTCTGGCTGCTACTGTAATGACAGAATCTGGCTTAGTATGACCCCTTAGACAAAGCGGTGCTGAATCTGGTGCCTTGTATTTCTTCTCAGGTCTAGAAACCAGAGCAGGTGTGGATAATGGCGTGGCCAGTATCTTCAACCCAGTCTCCCATATGGTGTTGAGAAGAGGAATGGTGGTAACCGTTCTTCTACGCTTGTCCCTGTGCTCATAAAGCACTGACTTCTCTTCTGATGCAACTTGCAATTTGAATAAGTCCGCAGCTTTGCCGATAATAGTATGAAACGATACTAAATCGTCTGTTGGTGAAGAGTCTCACTTCATCAGTGTCAGAGAAATGCCTGAACGGGTCCTCTTGCCAATCTGAGGCTGACACAGACGATCAAACCATAGTTGGATCACAAACAGGAGTTTGAGGTCTATGTGACGATGCTGGAGACGGGACCCTTGTCGGTGAAGCACTGAGTGTCCTGCTCCTAGATCTGTGTGGAGGATCAGGCGATCTTTTTCTTTTCTGTGGCCTACTCCTGGAAAGGGAGTGTCTTGGCGTGCTATGCCGAGGTGAGATGTCCCTCTGGGGGTTCTTGACTCCTTTGGTACAGATGACCTATTCTTTTCTTCTTGACGTCTGTTGAATTCATCGATTATCCTTTGCATCTATTCCATGAGCGCAGGGTCATTAGGATCGGCAATGACCTTCGTAGTCAGCTGCCAGGGAGGACTGTGTTCCTTGGGGTTGAGAAAGGGTTGCTCATCAACAAATTCTGTGTCCGAGAACTCCTCTTGAAGAATGATGTCAGGGAGTTCTGTCATCTCTTTCAAAGGAGATAATTGTGCTCCAACTGGCTCAGGAGATTCTGAAACAGGAGGTGTTGCTCCCATAGGCTTGGGGAGATTGCTCTCACTGGATGGTCTATCCGTGGCGTCCGCAAATTACATTTTGGGCCCTATTTCTTCCGTAGATGAAGAAGCTTGAGGTGTCGTCAATGGTGGCTTTTTGGACAAAGACTTTGAAGATGGTTGATGGCCCTTATCCGTCGACGCAAGCTTCGTGGACGAGAGCTTCGTGGGCGAGTGATAAGCATCCTTAGTCGACGACTGTTTCCTGGATGTGGACTTCGACGGCGAGGATTTGGTCGTGGACGATGAGGTTTGGAGAGTCGTCGATGGACCTCTATCTTTGCTGCCGCTTGTAGACTGCTTCTCCGTGGATGACTCCACCCCCCCCCCCGTTTTTTTAAAAATGCCTCCTTACCTTTGAAGGTGGTTTTTTCTTCAGGAGCCCAAGGGAGGCATGGAAGAAGTGGTTTCCAGCTTTCTCTTACTCTTGAGTGGGAGAGGAAATCCTTTCCACTGAAGAGGCCCTTCTCTTAGAAGTTTCTCTCAGATGTATTACTAGATAGTACAGGAGCTGTTTTGGCATACTCCTCGCCAGAGGACAGACCTTTGGCTTCTAGATGCAACAGAAGTATCCTGTGTCTGTCTTGCAGGGTTTTGGTGGCAAAAGACCCGCAAATGTCACATTTATTGATGTCATGAGGGTACAGGCAGTAGATGCAATGGTCATGTGGATCCTTCATGTAGACCAGTTTCTTCCTACACCTTGTGCAGTCCCTGAAGAGGGAAGGCTTCTTGGCAGCCTGAAGTTCAGCCATGCTAAGGAGAAATTCACTTAACGAATTTGGGGCAAGAAAAAAGATTTTTGGTGCCCACAAGTTCAGAATAGATGGCCCCTAAGCAGGGGAAAGCAGTAGAATATATTTCAAGAATATATACTACACAAAAAAGGAGAAAAATATTCAAAAGCTCAGAGAGCTGGAGGATTCCCCTCTGTCAGACTGCTGTGAAAAATCGGAAGATGGCTGACTGGGGCGGAGCTCAAGCCCTGCCAGCTCATTGGTTGGGGCCATATAGGACCAAAGTGAGGTGGAGGGATTACACAATGGAATGGCTCATAGGCCATAACGGGGGATTTCCATGCATTCTCTATGTATATTGGTGGATGTATATTAAAAAATGTTTTAATAATTAATTTATTCAACAAGGATTCCCAGTCTGATGATGGGGAATATTCAAGCGTCTGAATCCATGAAAGATCCAATGCTGGAGAAATAGTAGGTCCCATGATACACCTGTAATGCTCACCTGGTTCCCACGGAGGCGCCGCGTCGAAGGCGCAGAACTCTGAAGATGGACAGGAATGGCCCCTCTATTCTGGCTTCCCTGGCTCGTTGGATACCCTCCTGTGCGTGAAAAGGGAGTATTACCAACTGCGGAACAATGCTCAAGCCTCCCACTCCCTTCCAACCCTCCACGATACCTCCTCCACGATTCCCCGTGAAGCCTCACCTTAGGGTTTGGAAGGATGAGCTCTCCATCCTGCTTCTGATGCAGGGGCGCGTTGAAACCCAGTTACTTCACTGGATTGAGGATTGATGGGAGTTCAGGTAAGCTTGACTGTTCAGGTAAGGCGCTGTAAAAGTTCTGTTCAAAAGTTCAAGCTTAATAATAATGTTCGTTGTCTAATTGCAGCAAGCGCTAATGCTTATGTCTTTTTCCCCTTAGGGGCCGGGGTTCGGAGTGCCGGAGATTTGGCGCCGACCCGAAGTGAAACAGTTCTGGATGAGCGCTCAGGTAATGTCTTTGCATTCGCTCATTCAATGTCTTTGTCTTTTTTCCCCATAGGGGCCGGGGTCCGGAGATGCCAGGAAGCGGCAGGACCCGAAATGCAGTGGGAATAATCCAACAGGTAAGACTTAAAAGGAAACTGAGCTTTCCTTATTCCTTTTCTCCCTCTCACCTTTGTTCTTGTCTTTTTTCCTCTAGGCGCCGGGGCGTAGCTGAATCCGGAAGATCGCTGCTGAAGATGGAAGCGCCTTGCAAAGGTGAGTAAAATGCAGCGCTGCAGCGATCGAAACGAAATGCCTTTAAAATGATGTCTTCCTTTTCAGGGCCGTTGGAGAAATGACTCCGGGATGCAGATTTAGCAGGTAAGGGCTTTTCTTCTCCTATTCTCTTCCTTTCTCCCCTTGCAGGTGTTCCAGGGTGCTGGCAGGCGTGGCTGAAGTCAGGATGCAGGAGCTGACACGGTGAGCGTCCAGCTGCTAGGTGCAGAACAACGCGAAGCATGTGTGGCTGTTCGGGTGGGGTTTAAATAGCCTTGGAAGAAGTTCCTGGTATGTATCCTTCCACCAATCAGGTATGTATCCTTCCCCGACCACACCCGGGTGGTGAAGTAGTCCTACAGGTTAAGTAGTCCCATTCAGGCCTCAAGAGGGCCTGGATGAAGCAGCAAGGTCTGCATCAGGTAAGTGTGCACCCAAGCACTTAAACACATATCCTCTTCTATGAGCCTGGCGCCTAAGGCGCCAGGACTGGGGTCCGCTATGAGCCTGGGGCCTAAGGCGCCAGGACTGAGTCCAAAGGGCCCCGACTTGGGCCCGCTGAGACTTCCCTGGGGAAAATGATGTCTGCCTCTGGGGTTGCTGGGCCCGGCCTGACTCCTTAGAGGTAGGCATCATGACAGTACCCCCCCTCAAGGCCCCTCCCAAGGTCTTTTCCTCCGGGGGTTTTGGTTTGTGCGGGAATCTTCGATGGAATCTTTGAATTAATCGTGGTGCGTGAACATAGTTACTGGGTTCCCAAGATCTTTCCTGAGGTCCATATCCTTTCCAATCAACAAGATAGAAGAGTTTCGACTTAACTATCTTGGAATCTAAAATGTCTTTCACTTCGAATTCTAATTCTCCATCAATTTGGACAGGGCCTGGGGGCTCAGACAGTCTGGTTCCAGGTTGTACTGGTTTTAGAAGAGATGCGTGAAAAACGGGATGAATCCGCATGTTGGATGGTAAATCGAGTTTAAAGGCCACTGGGTTGATAATAGCTTTGATGGGGTAAGGCCCAATGAATCTGGGATTAAAAGTTTGCTGACCCTTGAGGGGTAGATGTTTAGTTGCTAGCCATACCTGATCTCCTACTTGGTAAGGAGGAGTTTTACTTTGGTGCAAATCAGCGTTTTCTTTATACTTTTTCTTGGCTTGCTGTAAGTGGGTTGTAGCTTCTTTGAAGGCTTGGGTTATTGTGGAATGTAGGTGATTTACTGCAGGCATCTCCAGGGTCAGAGGTGGATCTAGGTCAGAGGTCCGAGGATGGTGACCATACAGGGTATAAAAAGGAGTCTGTCCGGTTCCAGAATGCACTGAATTGTTGTATGCATATTCTGCAATCCAAAGGATGTCCTTCCAATTCAACTCGGATTGGTGTAACATGCACCGCAGATATTGCTCGAGAGTCTGATTGGTTCTCTCGGTTTGTCCGTCGGTCTGGGGGTGGTGGCTGGTGGATAACCGCACGTCTATTTGTGCTAGTTGGCAACATTTCTTCCAAAAGTGGGAGATAAATTGACTTCCACGGTCTGAGACTAATATGGAAGGGAAACCATGTAACCGCACTATATTTTCCATAAATTCCTTGGCCAAGGTGGAAGCCGACTGCAATCCTTTTAAAGGGATAAAATGGGCCATTTTGGAGAATAGATCCACTATTACGAGAATCGTGTTGTAACCACCACAAGGAGGCAGGTCAGTTATAAAGTCCATTGACAAGGTGTGCCAAGGTGCTGGTGGAATGTCCAAAGGTTGAAGTAGGCCGGCTGGCCTTTTCTGTTGACTCTTATTTTGGGCACAGATTCCGCAAGACAACACAAATGACTTTATGTCTTTTCTCCAAGAAGGCCACCAGAAGTGGCGTTTGATCTTTTCTTCTGTTTTTGCGATACCGGGGTGTCCTTCCATTAATGATTCATGATGACGGGTAATGACAAGTTCCTGCAATTCTTTACTTGGCAGAAATAACCGCTCTTGGAAGTAGGGTAAATCATCCTTAACGGTGTAGTGAGGACCCTTTTGACTCCATTCCAGTAAGGCAGAAGAGTCAAAAAGCTGTTTTACTTGAGCTTGGATGTCCTCAATGGTTTGCAATGAAGTCAAGCCCAGAATTCTTTGTTCCGGTATGATTGGCACAGGTTCTAAACTCGAATTGGGTTCTTCATTGCCTATCCGGGATAAGGCATCTGCCTTACCATTCTTGCAGCCAGGGCGATAGGTAATCAAATTCCGCAAAGAATAAAGCCCATCGGAGTTGTCGCGAAGATTGAGCTTTGGCCGTCTTTAAATACTGCAAATTTCTGTGGTCCGTAATTACGGTGATGGTGTGTCTTGCACCGAGAAGATAGTGACGCCAAGCCTTGAAAGCTGATTTAATAGCCAGTAGTTCTTTGTCGGTAATTGCGTAATTGAGTTCAGGTGGAGAGAATTTTCTGGACCAAAAGGCTGCAGGGTGTAATTTCTGGGTCTCTTTGCGACAGGACAGCTCCCATGGCCGAACTGGATGCATCGGTTTCCACGATGTAAGGGAGATCTGGGCGCGGGTGCTTCAATACAGGTGCAGAGGTGAATTTGGTTTTCAGGTCCTGAAAGGCTTGTTCACGCTCAAGAGTCCATTCAAAGCGTTTGTTTTTCTTTAGGAGAGCTGTGATGGGTTGAACAGTTCGAGAAAATTCCGGGATGAACCTTCGATAGAAATTGGCAAAGCCAAGCATGCTTTGCACTCCCTTCACAGAGCTAGGAGATGGCCATTTGAGAATGGCGTCCACTTTCCACGAGTCCATTCGGATTCCTTGAGGTGTCAGGATGAATCCGAGAAACTCCACTTCTGTGGTATGAAAAACACATTTTTCGAGCTTGGCAAATAATTTGTGCTGGCGCAATTTCTCAAGAACTGCCCTAACATGGTTTCTGTGATCAGATTCTGAGGAGGAATACACCAGGATGTCGTCAATATAAACGATGACACAAACATTGATAAGTTCCCGAAGAACATCATTCATGAAGTACTGAAAGGCGGCAGGTGCGTTGCACAAACCAAAGGGCATTACTTGATATTCGAAGAGTCCAAATTTGGTGCGGAATGCAGTCTTCCACTCGTCGCCCTCTTTTATACGTACCAGGTGGTAAGCTCCTCGGAGATCTAGATTGGTGTACACACGAGCATCTTTTACTTGGTCGATAAGCTCAGGTATCAGGGGCAAAGGGTAACGATTCTTAATCGTTATCTGATTTAGGGCGCGGTAGTCAATACAGGCCCTAAGGTCTCCTTCCTTTTTAGGTACGAAGAACAAAGCGGAAGAGACTGGTGACTTTGATGGGCGAATGAAACCATTGGCCAGGTATTGATCCAAATACTGGCGCAAATGCAGGTTCTCAGGTTCAGTAAGAGCATAAATCCTACTACAAGGTAGTTGTGCATTGGGTACCAAGTCGATTTGGCAATCGTAAGATCGATGGGGAGGTAAGGTGTTAGCCTGCTCTTTCTGAAAAACGTCTTGGAATTCTTGGTATTCAGATGGTAGCTGTACAGGGGTGGAAGTTACAGAGGCTAGACCCATAGCTGGATTCCTTGGGTAACAGGTTGGTTCACAATCAGGAAAAGTTATCTTCTTTGCTCGCCAGTCTATTCTCGGATTATGTGTTTCTAACCAAGGGATTCCAAGAAGTACTTGAAATTGTGGGGCCTTGATCACATCAAACACGATTGCTTCCCGATGTCCGTCCTGACCCACCAGAGTGATTTCAACTGTGGAATGCGTTACAGGCCCTGAGGCTATTTCGGTTCCATCAACTGTAGTAATTACATCTTGGGCTACTTTCGGGCGGAGAGGAAGCTTAATCCTGAAAGCCAATTCACGGTCTATGTAATTTCCAATAGCTCCACTGTCTATGTATGCTTTTATAGCATGCAATTGCTGAGGCTGTTTTGGGTTCACAAGCACCATTGGCATAACAAAATGCGAGGTCAAAGAGTTTGTTTTCAAGCTCGGCAAGCGGACCCCTACGCTTGTCGGGCTAGGTCGTTTCCCGAACCAGGTGTCAATAACTCGTTATCAGTGGCTCCAACCACCTTCTTGGGTGGTTTAACTGGACAACTTTGAACAAAGTGACCGGAAGTTCCACAATACAGACAAAGTTGCATTTGTCGCCTTCTCTCTCGTTCCTTCTGCGTTAATGGTCCTTTAACACTGCCAATTTGCATAGGTTCGGAAACGTCAGTACTCTTGGAGTTAACGTGGGTCTTGATAGGTACTCTGGTTTCATACTTGAGCCGATCTGCTTTTCTATTTTGAAGTCTGTGATCAAGTTGAACCACTAAGTCTATGTAGTCTGCGCAGGCCTGGGGTGGATCTACTATCTGAGCTATAACATCTTTAAGCTCTCCGTGCAGGCCTCGATGAAACAATGTGATCCTTTTATTTTCAGGCCATCCGGTTTCCACAACTAGTCTATTAAAGGTGGCGATATAGGACAAAAGATCCTGATTACCTTGTCGTAAGGATAGCAGTTCGTTGTCAAGGGCCTGTCCCTGCGAGTGTCGAGTGAACAATCTTTCCATGCTGGCCTGGAAGCCCTGGAAATCCCGGAGAATGGGATCATCCTGATTTACCAATGGAATAGACCAATCGGCAGCACCGCCACTGAGGTAAGATAGTACAAAGGCTACTTTGGTCTGGTCGTTGGGGAAGGCCCCGGGCCTGCATAAAAAGTGTAAACGGCATTGGTTCATAAAAACGGCATATTTCTTGGGATCCCCCGCAAAACGTTCCGGCGGGGCCAAAGGCATGTGTCCAGGTAGATTGATTTGTACCGGGTTATTCGAACCCATTGTTGTAGAAATATCTCCGGAAACAGGTAAAGGAGTGTGCTCTGCCTGGCCCTGCAATAACCTTTTGGCCAGATCATCAGTTCTTTCCTTGGATAGGATTAGTTCCCTTCTGAGAGCATTAGTCTCCTGGCGGGCTGAGTGCACTTCTGCCCGTAATTCCCCTAAAAGATGGGCCAGCTGATCTGTCTCGGAAGTCTCCATAGCGCCCAGGTGGGAAATTGTGGTAAGGCTTCGCGTTCTGTAACGCTCACCTGGTTCCCACGGAGGCGGGGCGTCGAAGGCGCAGAACTCTGAAGATGGACAGGAAGGGCCCCTCTATTCTGGCTTCCCTGGCTCGTCGGATACCCTCCTGTGCGTGAAAAGGGAGTATTACCAACTGTGGAACAATGCTCAAGCCTCCCACTCCCTTCCAACCCTCCACGATACCTCCTCCACGATTCCCCGTGAAGCCTCACCTTAGGGTTTGGAAGGATGAGCTCTCCATCCTGCTTCTGATGCAGGGGCGCGTTGAAACCCAGTTACTTCACTGGATTGAGGATTGATGGGAGTTCAGGTAAGCTTGACTGTTCAGGTAAGGCAATGTAAAAGTTCTGTTCAAAAGTTCAAGCTTAATAATAATGTTCGTTGTCTAATTGCAGCAAGCGCTAATGCTTATGTCTTTTTCCCCTTAGGGGCCGGGGTTCGGAGTGCCGGAGATATGGCGCCGACCCGAAGTGAAACAGTTCTGGATGAGCGCTCAGGTAATGTCTTTGCATTCGCTCATTCAATGTCTTTGTCTTTTTTCCCCATAGGGGCCGGGGTCCGGAGATACCAGGAAGCGGCAGGACCCGAAATGCAGTGGGAATAATCCAACAGGTAAGACTTAAAAGGAAACTGAGCTTTCCTTATTCCTTTTCTCCCTCTCACCTCTGTTCTTGTCTTTTTTCCTCTAGGCGCCGGGGCGTAGCTGAATCCAGAAGATTGCTGCTGAAGATGGAAGCGCCTTGCAAAGGTGAGTAAAATGCAGCGCTGCAGCGATCGAAACGAAATGCCTTTAAGATGATGTCTTCCTTTTCAGGGCCGTTGGAGAAATGACTCCGGGATGCAGATTTAGCAGGTAAGGGCTTTTCTTCTCCTATTCTCTTCCTTTCCCCCCTTGCAGGTGTTCCAGGGTGCTGGCAGGCGTGGCTGAAGTCAGGATGCAGGAGCTGACACGGTGAGCGTCCAGCTGCTAGGTGCAGAACAACGCGAAGCATGTGTGGCTGTTCGGGTGGGGTTTAAATAGCCTTGGAAGAAGTTCCTGGTATGTATCCTTCCACCAATCAGGTATGTATCCTTCCCCGACCACACCCGGGTGGTGAAGTAGTCCTACAGGTTAAGTAGTCCCATTCAGGCCTCAAGAGGGCCTGGATGAAGCAGCAAGGTCTGCATCAGGTAAGTGTGCACCCAAGCACTTAAACACATATCCTCTTCTGTGAGCCTGGCGCCTAAGGCGCCAGGACTGGGGTCCGCTATGAGCCTGGCACCTAAGGCGCCAGGACTGAGTCCAAAGGGCCCCGACTTGGGCCCGCTGAGACTTCCCTGGGGAAAATGATGTCTGCCTCTGGGGTTGCTGGGCCCGGCCTGGCTCCTTAGAGGTAGGCATCATGACAACACCCCACTACCTCAATTTGAGTTTTGAAACACTAACTGTACTTTATATTTTTATTGTTGGATTGATCCACGCATTACCATCTTATCCGCACACCATGCACACACTCCTTGGAAGGTGAATAAAATAATTATTTCGCCTTTGGCCATAAAGGAAATACTTCCTCCATGAAATCACCATAGAAACAAGGCAAATTTGGTTCAACTTCTTTTAGCTGTTGAAGAATGCTGTGACTGTAAACTGTAGAAACAGGGACAGTTACCCTCCTTTCTTTCCTATTGGATAGGCGCTGCCCCACCTCCAGCCTAGGGACAGGAACCCCTACAGGGATAGGGTGTTCTTCCGCCTAGGGATATTAATAGCATACACATTCAATGTAAAGAATAGAAGCATCACAAAAAAACAGTTTGTTTTTCTGCTCCCCAAAGTTTTCTTGTGTGATAATACAGAAAGGACCTACATCAGCACATAGCACATTGGGGGTGGTGTTGTGAAGACATGAAGTAAGACACAGAAAACAGACTTAAGTTAAAAACAAACAATATTTATGAACTTAAATGAGAGGAGTGTAGAAGGCCTAACTTGCTCTAAACTAAGGTGGCATTTCCCTACCCGAATAAAACTAAGAAAAGTCTGAGTCAAAGAGTCCAACATAAAAGCCTGTCTGTGTCCAAAACCTATGCTTGCCCTCACAACTAAACAGTGTATAGGGATATCAATAATCAAAGAAATGGTGATCAACACAAAATGCTGAGCTTCTTTCAGCTCCTAGTTCAAATTCACTTCCCCAAGTTCAAAGTAATACGGTTCAAACGAAAAAAGGTCCTGCAGTCCTGTCCTCAAGATGGTCGTTATAGAAGTCTCAGGGCTCCCTTCCCCAAGATGTAGCTGTTACGAACCGTTCACAACGGTGGTCTTTTCTGCGCCGGTGGCGCTTCATGCCGTCTGTTCACGCCGTTTCTCCCAAGATGGCGTCGCGGGATCAAATGGAAGGTCTAGATCCCTTTCCATCCATTGAGGAAACTCCACCCGGTGCTTTGATCACGTTACTTAAACTGCCGGAAGGGAAGACTCAGAGCGTTGCTACTGTTGTCGGTGGTCACGCTCCGTAAGTCTTCGCTTTGGGGAATTTCTGGTATTCGTATCCGAATTGGTTCTAAGCTTCCACCTCCTTACCTTATTGAAAACTGTCTATCTATCCTCCTCTTTCTCTCATAGACTGGACGCTGCCCCTCACCGTCACCATCAGGTTCAAGAGCTTGTTACAGTGGAAGTCGCCTTCAGACCTGCTTGCAGTACGTAGGTTACATCGCCTCTCCATTAAATTTGCATTTCTATACACAAGAATCCCCACGCAACACTTACCTCTTATTGTTTCTCTCTCGTGCCTATTCGTTAGGAATTCCCAAACTACATCTCCCATCATTCATCACGGGAAAACATCTTTAACATCCATTTTCGTAGACTGGGTAGGTGGAATTAAACCCCCTTACATTTTTCCTATAACCTGTCCTCTCTTTGTACATCACTGACCCTGTTTTTCTTCCTCTCCCAAAGTCACCTCCAGTCCCGAACCTCTCAACAATCCCACTTCCGAGAAACGTCATCGCCATTAGCGAATTGCAGGATAGCTTCCGGGAAAGACCCGCTCGCTGATTTGTTTCCACATCGAGGCTGCGGCAGAAGTCTTGTCAAGCTCCGTTTAAATCAGCGCTATCAAGCCACCCAGGGTTTTTTCCCCCTTAACAAAGGGTTTCCCAGAAGCATCCTCCATTTGCCGAGTCGGAGGCGACTGGAGGGTGTAACAGGTGAATTCTTATTAGCCACATCCCTCTACTGAAGACAAGGTAGGAAATCTCCAGGTGTCATGTTGTGGTGAAGAGAGCCATTGAGTTACCACAGTTACAATTAGCATTAAAGTTAACAGTAGCACAGTTCAAACCACAAAGCTGTAGTTCATTAAGCCTCAAGGATCCCTTCCCCAAGACTACAATGTTGCAACAAATGAATAATTAACTGTTTGAAAATGCCACTTAACTTTGGGTCACCTTGACCTTTCTCCTGGTTGGCATTACCCGCTTATTCATAGTGTTCCTTCTTGGTAGGTTTTGCAGTGAGTTTCTTTTTTATAATGTAGGGCTCACTGGTCTAGGTGCAGTTTTTAGACAACACTGTCCACCCATTACAGGCCACGCAACCAGGGCCTCTTGGTTCTTCAGCGCACATAGGTTTCTCAGCATTAATCCCTATGTGAAAAGGCACACTCCCTAAGATTGTCTTTGTTGGTCTCTTAGCTTTGTCACACTCCTTTTTGCCAGTCATTAACCGTGCCACACTGCATTTAAGTTTATTCGGAGGCGATTCTGTTCATGCCCATCTTTGGTTACACTCCTTCACATATATTCCTTTCCCCATAGGCTGCTTTCATGTGGTTATTCTCCTTTTAATCTGTATTGATTCTTGGTTTTGGTGAAAAAGTTCATTAATGTTCAATGAAGGTGTAACTTTTATATTTTCAGACAATTCGGTTTTCAACTTGCTTGATTTATCACTGTTGTAAGTTTTCATTCAGCTAAGTGTTTAATATACTTGATATAATGCTGTTTAAAACTTCCACTTAGTTCGGTATTCAATATTACACAGCCACAGTAGTTGTCTGAGTTTAACGAAGACAATGGAGACGGTAAATATTGTGTAAGTTTACTTTTGACGACTCTACACCGGAACAAGTTTTAATTTTTTATTACCAGAACATAAGTAGTATCTTTCTGTGTAGTTTTCCTTTTTTTTTGTTATGGGGAGTGTAGATTCTCTGCGTTTGTAGGCTACCACTAGATTCACCCATTTTCAACGCTAATATTTCTTTAAAATGTCATGTATGACCACATTGATTTGTGTATCAGTTTGCACGTTCTTTTTATCTTTTTTGAAATTGTTCGGTAAAGGTTGAGTATTGATACGTATTTTCTGTGACGTTTTTCGAACAGCTACATCCTGCCTTACTGTGATTGCCATGAATTCCAGATGCCAAGTGATGGCTTTTTTGCACACCAGATGCACGTACTCTTAACTGGCTGCCTAACCTTCACTGTTTTGTGGGACGATAGGGCAGGACCCATTTGTCCATATGCTGGAGTGGCCATTAGGAATAACATAACATCTTTTATGGTGGTGTAGGCCGAAGTTCATGCCGACGTCTTGGAAATCAATGTGCGACCAAAGCGGTTGCTTTATCGAAAATGAATACCTTGTGTATGCGAAAAGAATAACGTGTGCCTCACGATTAACATTTTCGATGACGACTGAAGAAACAAAGTTACTATTTGATTGACTGGTTTACTCGTTTATTGTGAAATAAAAGTACTTTACACATTCTAAAATGTTAATGTTTTCTTTTAAAAACCAGTTTATTATTTCAAAATGTAACATGCTACGTTGTACGACGCTGTGTGTTCATTTTCAGGTTCTGCGTCACGGCACATAGGTGCTTATGGATGCATTTGGCTATGCGGGAGAGGAACGTTATCCAAAAAAGGTGTACAATATCATTAGGGTTGGTTATGTGACGAGATGTGGAAGTGTTTTCATGTTACACAAGTGTCGTAATGTAGTTAAAAAACGTAGCGGTATACGTATATTGACTGAGGGGTAGGCTGCAGCCATGGGGAGTGGGCAGAATGTCGGGGTCATGGTATACGGTCATTAGCCGCACAATGTGGCTACTGGCCATGACCAGAAGGGAGAAAAGATAGGATTACAGTGGCCATGTCCACCTGGGACTGGCTTTGTGGTAAAGTTGTTCGAAATTAGGATACATTTGAAAGGGAAGAAAAAAGTGCTTGTGGTAATATGTTAACAGGGTTTCCATTTTGCTTTTTGCAGGCTGTCATGGAAAGCGAAGAGGGGTCCTGTATGGAACAACCGCCTCCCCTTTCTATGGTGGCCATCTTGGGAAAGGATTTTGTTTTCTAATCCGGGAAGCCAAAGGCGTCCAGGATTAGAGCGACAAATCCTCTTTTTTAGTAGCACACGTTACTGCTTTGCATATCTATATTGTTAATGGCATTCATCCCCCATTTTCAGGGTGGAAGGGGGGGTAATGATCCAGAGATCGCGTTATGCACTCTCACTTCGAATGGCCTGATAACTTGGCCTGCTGGCCCTTTATTCACTGTTCCAGTCCCTGGAACGGAGGACGAACGCACAATATTCCCATTAGCATAACACAAACTGCAAATGGAAATGTTGAAAAATCTTATTGCGTCTATGTCCTTTACTGAGAAATATAAAGTAGATGGAATGTATGCGATTTGATTTTTTTATATTTTTAAATTGTGAAAGGTGGTTCTTAAAGGAGCATTTACTTTGTTTACGGATGGCTTTTTTTTTGGAAGGACAGCTAAGAAGGAAAGTTGCGAACGGAAATGAGCCAAGAGGCACCAAACAGCAATATGGGGGGGTAGGTGGATGGGGGAAAATGTTGTGCGTGTGTTATTTGTAAGGGAGGGGCAGTGTTTCTCATGCTCCTTCATTACAGCAGTGGTGCTGTTTCTTGGGGAGGAGGGATGGTCTTAGATCATGCCGTTTTCAGATAAATAGTACTTTTTCTAAAAGTATGTACTGTCTACTACATCGTTAATGGCTGAGTATGAATAGGTTTTGGAGCTGTGCAAGGGAAATGTTGAAGTTGGAAGTTTCTACATCAGTAAAAAATGTATTTCCACACTGTCCACGAGGCATAGATCTTATTGTTAAGTGTGTACGGATTCTCGGACACGTCACCGTGCTGTGCGCCAGCATATGCTCATGTGGCTTTCTCCACAAGGTGTGCAATGAAGTCAGATGTTAGTTTACATCATGGTTACCTGCCACTACTAGAAACCGATGAACTTTAGTAAAAAAAAAACGTTGTTAAAGGAACGTTATGGTTAAGTTGCGCTACTAAAAACCTATCAAATTCAGTAAAAAAAATGTTGTTAAGGGGACGTTATGGTTCGAAGTAAAACCGAAAAACCCTTGAAATTCACCAGTTATGGTAAGCTAAGCATCCATAACTCGCGCCACCACCATGCACTGCTAACACCCAAGACATCAAAGATGAAATCACTGATGACATCACATGTGCATTTACTTTTCATGAAAAGTCTGTACAAGGGATTCTTATTATAATGTTGACAAAAAAGTGTCAAGATCATTGGAATAAATATCATGAGCTAATTAGTGCATTAAGCAATGCATTGATATAAATACCATTCTATTATGAAGTTGTATCCAGTATACTAAGCTACTCATGCAGAAACATAGGTATTCTGTGTAGCATACATGATGAAGGTGCACTATTCATAATCTTGCCATGTTGATTAATGAAATCATAACTGCTTTCTTATTAGAGTTTTGCGTACTGTGAAACATGTAATAAGTAACTAATAAAACCCACTTCCTACATAATTGCATTATTACAAACAAAAAACAAAGAGACAACAACACATACAAATATGAGTATATACAGGGAAAAGTGAACTAAGCAAAAAAGCAGCAGTAGTACCAGAAAGTGTTCATAACGTGACTAATTATCTTTATGCAGAGAAATGATTGCTCTGTTTCAAAGCTGCTACTTCCCCTATGTATATGTATTACATGATGTGACTGGACCCTAAGGAAAGTAGTGTGAGTACAATGTATACAAAGATGAGCATTTACAGGGAAAGTACAGTAATAAAAAACAACAGAACTATCAGAAAGTGCTGATAACCCTACAGATTATCTTCATGCACAGAAAGGATTGCTGTCTTTCAAGTCTGTGTCTTCTCCTATGTATATGTTTCATATGATGTGACTGGATCCTAAGGGTATTACCGTAAGAACATACTTGAAGGATACGTTTACAAATACAGTACCTTTTCAATGTTTGGTTCCTGACTGTTACTGAAGAAAGCCATTTAGCCTAGATATGTCAGTAAAGGAAAAAAGGGGGAGCCAGACGTGTGAGGTCATCAGTGATGACATCAATGACATTTGTGATGTCATCTTTGATGTCCTGGGTGTTCGTCTTAGCAGTGCACAGTGGTGGCTTAAGTTATGATTGCTTAGCTTACCATAACTGGTGAATTTCAAGGGTTTTTCGGTTTTACTTCGAACCATAACGTCCCGTTAAAGTTTTTTTTAGTAAATTTCATAGGTTTTTAGTAGCGCAACTTAACCATAACGTTCCTTTGAAAACGTTTTTTTTACTGAATATATATGACAATGCATTACTTACCGTAAAAGCATTTCTGACGATCTGCTTAGATTCACATGCTGTGCATTGTCCGACATCCACTGGTCACTGCGGAGTATTGCATTTTGTTTTTCGTAGTCGAAAAGGGGACGTCGACAAGGCGTGTCTGTAACACTATCCCTATAGTGAGGTGCAGTGTACCCACAACCCCTCACGCGTCGAGGTCCCTCTGTTTGTATTTTTTCTGCCCTGAGGGAGCCTTCTATATGTGAGTGAGTACAGAAAAGAGAGAGAGATGTAGAAAGATGTCTATGTTCCTTCCATCCGAGCAGGGAGGAAGGGTGGGCGCATGTGAATCTAAGCAGATACAACCATCAGAAATGCTTTTACGGTAAGTAATGCATTGTCTTCTGATGTTTGTTAATCTGCTTAGAATCACATGCTGTGCATAGACTAGCGAGCAGTTCCCGGAGTTGGAGGTGGGTTGTGAGAAGGAACAGTAGAGAAAAGATGTCTTAATACTGCTTGTCTCACCTGGGAATCAGATCTAGAGTGAGCATCTAGACAGTAGTGTTTTGTAAAGGTGTGTACAGAACTCCAGGTTGCCGCTTTGAAATGGACTCAAGGGGAACGTTTGCAATGAATGCTATGGATGCCCCAGTGCCTCGAGTAGAGTGTGCTCTTGGCTTGAAGGGTAGTTCTCTCTTAGCAAGAGTGTAACAGAGAGTGATGCATTGAACAATCCATCTAGATATAGTGGACTTTGAGACTGCATCTCCTTCTCTTCCTGCTGCCACCGAGACAAAGAACTGATTAGTCTTTCTCAGTGGCCTAGTTCTTTCCATATAAAACATGACAGCTCTGCGCACATCGAGTGTATGCAGGCTCTTTTCTCCCAAATTGGAAGGGTTTTGAAAGAACGTTGGTAGTTCTATTGACTGGTTGACATGGAATTTCGATATGAATTTCGGTGCAAACCTTGGGTGTGTGCGTAGAACCACCTTATCTTTGTGAACTGTTACGAAGGGGTCTAGAATAGAAAGAGCCTGTAGTTCACTTACTCTCCTAATGGAGGTGATAGCTATTAGGAAAGCAGTCTTAAGGGTGAGGTCCTTAAGAGTTGCCTTGTGCATGGGTTCGAAGGATGAGCCCATGAGCCTGGTAAGTACCACATTAAGGTCCCAGCCAGGAGCTGGGTTTGCTATCGGAGGGTGTATTCTCTTTACCCCCTCCATGAAGGCTTTGATAACTGGGACTTTCCACCATGACACCTTAAGTTGAGAGGCGGTGTATGCAGAAAGTGCCGCTAGATGGACTTTAATAGAATTGAACACTAGACCTGAGTCCAGTAAATGGGTCAGGTAAAGGACAATGTGTGTGGCCACGTGTTCGGCAGCGCCGAAGGATCTCCTCCGCTCGTCGTCCCGTCTAAGATCTTGCTCGGCGGAGAACAGCTTGGCAGCTACGTCGAGGGAGGGATCTATGTGATAGTTAATAATAATAATAAACGACCAAGGGTCGAGGAAATGATTTTGCAATGTCTCTCGAGGAGCTCTGCATAAAGGCGACCAATAACTGGGCGGAAAAAAACAATCTGAGGGACCTCGACGCGTGAGTGGTTGTGGGTACACTGCACGTCACTATAGGGATAGTGTTATAGACACGCCTTGTCGCCGTCCCCTTTTCGACTACGAAAAACAAAATGCAATACTCTGCAGTGACCACTGGATGTCAGACTATGCACAGCATGTGATTCTAAGCAGATTAACAAACATCAGAAATATAGTTTTTATGCGGTTTGTTTCTTTCCTTCAGTTCGATATTCACAATGTGCAGTTTAGCACTATTTAGACACTTCCATTCACTTCGGTATTCAATATATTTCGCTTAGCGCTATTTGAAAAACTTCCATTTAGTTTGATATTCAACATGCATCTTGATTCGCTTTGAAGCATGAATACATATGGAGCTCTATGCATAGCAAGCAGCCTGCCAGGAGCTCACCAGTTTCTGAGTGTCTTAGCCCCAGTACTCACCGGTTTGCAGAGTCTTCTTCTGGCAGCTCTTGCTGCTCTTCTCAGCTTCCCAGGTTGGCGCCATGACCTCAGCGTGCCCCGTTCGCATGTCGCTTTCACTTCTGTGGGCGCTGGCAACTTTGTTGCCACAGGAGGGACGCCAACAGCGTCCTCTCTTTCTTTGGAGCTCGTTAGAAGCTCCCAGCTGCTCCAACTCTGCTACAGAGGCTCCCACACCTAAGGATTCTCTGCCAGCTTCCTGGTCACACTGTAGGTCCAACCGCAGCTGCGTCCACACGGATAGGGTCCCCCGGTTTCTGTTGTCCAGGCCTCCCCGCTACTGCACATTTTGACTTCTCAATGGTTTCCCTTTATACACCTGCAGCCCCTTGACAGGCTGCAGGTGAGGACCTCAAATTAGATTTGTCTGACCCGGTTTAAGAGGACATGCATGACCCTCACCGTACTTTAAAGGCATCTTCCTCGTTTCAGCACCTAAGTGGTACAAAGGTGTAGTGTTCATCACTCTTAGTCTCCCCTTCCTCGTCTCAGTACTTTCAGATGTTAAATGTGGGGAAATGAGGGGAGTGGTCTTATAAGACCTCATAGAGATTGGGGAAGGTTCACATTGGTCACAATTAGGGAAAGGAGGTTACCATGTCTCACCTAAGGGCACCCCACACCCAGACTCTGAAGACGGTCCGCCCAGGTGATCCTTCCTTCCTCGCTTCTCCACCCCCAGGGTCAGGATCCAAGAGCGATAGCCTTTCCCTGGCAACCTGAGACGAGGATCCAGGGACTCTAGGAGTGAGAACACCATCAGGTTTCTCACAGTGTCCACATGTGACAATATTAGCAATGTATGAACATGGATAATGTCATCTTCAAAACTGCTCATCATGTAATCCTGCAGAATTAAGTACATATGGGTTACGATCACCAACATGGGGTTGCTGAGCTCCTTACTCACACATCCAAGGCAAGCTACCTTTATGACAATTAATCTACTCCCCATATAGCCTCTTTGGTACCAGAGGGTTAATTGTTATCCCCCTGCTATTTACCCCCTGATCCCAGTTTTGTAGCATCACGTATTGTTCTGCTTAATTTATGCTTAGTTCAAAATGACATGGGCACGATGCATTCTGGGAGCGCTCGGAGCCATGTTGGATATTTACTTCACTCCGCAGTGAAAGGCTGCACACATTTTGCTGAAGTGTTAGATTCACAGTGCTGAGACAAACCTGCTTTTTCAAACTTGGTATGCAGTCAAGGCCATTTCTGCTGGGAAAAGCTAACGTTGTTATGACTTGCTACTGTTCTCCGTGGAGCATGTTTTTAGAGCAGAGAGGCCCTGCGTTCCCTTGGGGGGAGCTCTCGTTTGACTCAGCTGGCAACCAACGGCTGTTCCTCAACTGCACAGGTGCAATTCCAGAAGGTTCGAGAATTAACTCCTTTTTTTTGGAGTGCCTATATATGCGGAAACCCGGAGGGGTCAGGTGAAACTTCAGCCAGAGAAGGACGCTCCGTCTGGCCTCCCTGTGAGCTGTAGCACTCTCTTCCTGGCTGCCCCCCTGAGTCTTCCAGCCGCTTCTGGACGAGATGAGGACAAGAATTACGCTCACGTTGATGTATTTCTTTTGACTTCTTTACTTCTTCTGCGATGTCCATGTTAGTTTTATGAGTTATTTCTATGTACTTGTAATCTTTGAATAAATAGCCGTAAAGAGCTGATTATCTTCTAAAGAGTGCGTGGCTGTGAGTTATTGTGTCTGTCTGTTTTTGGTTTGAAGTATTTGCTCTATAATTGCATTGGTGATTTATGGTAGTTCCGTGCACTTTTCAGAGGAGACCAATACACGTAGTCAATTCTACACCTAAGCAAATGAAACAAACATGTATAAGTCTGAATTGCATTTTGGAAGTGGTTTCTTGGTTGGATGGCAACTGCATGAAATTCAACCTTATAATGATTGAGGCAATGCCGCCCAATCTCTCAATATACAGCAACAAAGCAAGTTCTGGCCAAACAGTCAGTGACTGCCCACCACAGTGAGGGTTGTTCAGAACCCGAGAGTCATGATGATTGAAAAGTTAACCTTTAATTCCCAAGTAAAGCATCTCCCAGATGTGCTTTGTCGTAAATCAGAGATAGGACACGGACAACTGAACAGGTTTGTGAAATACTCCAGGGTTTATTAAAGTAAAAGAAAATCCCTTACCTAGCCCGATTGCTATGGTAGAGGTTCCCTAGCTAGTAAATTACACTATTAACGGAAAACAATTTGAAGCAAGGGTTCTGCTGGCTGGTGCATGATCCCCTCCTAACAAATGTCACTAGAAAACACCCTTCTCGGTTTCCCAGGTTTTTCGTTTCTCTCACAGTTCCGATAAATCCCAAAGTTCCTATTCAAAAAGGTGAAATGTTCCTCTGTCTTTCTCCGGTCTCGCTTTCTTTCACAGTCTCAATAAATCTAAGTACCTCAAAATGGTTTTATGAAAAAAAGGTCTACCTTCTGTGTCCCTACACACAACTCTGGACAACTTAAGTTTCTTAACTGCGTACAGAACCTGCTTGGGAATTTACCTCAATTGGTCAAATGTTAGCTTTGTCTCACCACTTCGTTTCTGTTCCCTGGATGGGATCATTTTTGGTGATCCCACGTAGACCTGTAGATTTAAATGTAGACACCTTTACCTCTTGGCTGTGTGTCTCCTTCAGGAAGACAGTGCCTTTCACATGTACCCCTCTTGGGTCATTTCCTCTTCTGCACTCTTCAGATACTCACTTCTAAGATTCAGACTTCTGGTTATGTTATGTTTATTTCTAAAGCACAACTTTCACCAGCAAGGCATCTTGGCGCTGAATAAACCTATGCGGAACCTATGCGGAACGACAATGGTAAAAGCAATCCCTAGATTTAGAAAAGGTACGTTTTGAAAGAACATCTGAAGAGTAGATGATTTTCAGTAGCACAGAGTGAATGCAGAAGTTGATTCCATAGAGCAGCCGCAGCCACAGCCAGTGAAAAAGCACGTCCTCCTATCCAGAAACATTTGAAACGTGGAATCTGAACAAGACAAGCATGTTGAGAACCAAGCGATTGAGAAGGAATGCAAGGACCAAACGTAGGTTGAAGATTTTGTGCACCCGCGCCATACAAGGTGCAGTGCACAAGACACAGATTTCAAACAAATTCAACTAAGTACAAGGAGCCAAGGAAGCAAGTGCAAAATGGGAGGGGGGGACATGGACCCCATAAGGAGATTGTGTAGCAACTCTGGCAGCCAAGTTCTGCAGAAATTGCAGACACTGAATTACATATGCTGGCTGCACACAAAAAAAAGAGTTGCAATAGTCCATGGTAGGAAAGACCAGATAGCCCACCACGGGAGCCTGCATGTGGGCTGGCAAATAAGGATG
This sequence comes from Ambystoma mexicanum, assembly GCF_040938575.1. Taxonomy (NCBI): domain Eukaryota; kingdom Metazoa; phylum Chordata; class Amphibia; order Caudata; family Ambystomatidae; genus Ambystoma; species Ambystoma mexicanum. The sequence goes on from NC_090921.1 coordinate 1,493,109,572, forward strand.
GACCTTCCAAAGAATCTTCAGTTTATAAATGGCCAGACTGGCTAACAGAACTGACTTGTGCTTCAACAGATAGAGAGGCTCAGATCTTAAAACCCAAATCTTTAGCCACTGGTGCTGGGGTCCGAAAAAGGTTAGAACGAAGAGGGCCAAAAAGATTGGGTCCAGAAAGAAGTGGATGAAGGTGGACCAACCACCAATACCTGTCTTATTCTCATTCAAATTCAGCCAATTGTCACTCATCCAATTTCCCACAGATTTCATACAGAGCCTCAACCGACAGGCATTGTCAGAATGAGAAAGATCTAGACGAACAACAATCTGTGTGTCATCAGTACATGAATAACACAGGAAGCTTTAGGAATGCATGAGATTGGCAAGAGGTTGAATATTAAAATTGAACAGGATAGGGGAAAGGGCTGATCCTGGAGGTACCACACAGGTCAGGGGGCCGGAGCAGCCCGATGAGAAGAAAGAGAGCGATTGAGCCCAGTCAGCTAAAAAGATCTAAACCAGTACAGCGCAGAATCTGGGAGGCCAGCCAAAGCCAGATAATCAAGCAGGGCAAGATGATCAATGAAGTCAAAAGCAGCTTGACAGAAAAAGCAGAATCAGCGCCTCAACACCACCCTGACTATAAAGTCAAGCAAGATCATAAACTGCTGAGAATAGCACACTTTCTGTACCACGACCCGGACAAAAACCTGATTGAAAAGGGTAAAAAAAGAAGACTCCTCAAGGAAAGCACTGAGCAGGGGAGTGACCAATGATACCAAGAGTTTAATTAGAAAAGGAAGAAGTGAAATGGGTCAGAGGTTTGCAGGAAGAGTAGGATCTAGAGATGGGTTTTTAAGAGTGGAATCACCAAAGCATGCTTCAAAGAAAGGGCAATAAAGCCAGATGCAAAACAATTATTAACCACCTGGGTAACCAGAGGGGGAATAGTAGGCATGATTTCTTTCAGAGTAACAAGAGGAATGGTGTCTAGCGAAGAAGTAGATTTAATTCTATTCATGGATGCACAATATCCGCTGGGACAAAATAAAAACTGGACATTGAGTGTTCAGGATCAATGGCCAAAGTCTCGGGATCTGCAGTCATAAGACCAAAAGAGGAAATGTTCTCATGGATCGTGGCAACTATTCAATAAAATAGGCAGACAATGAATCGCAAATTGCCTGTGAAAAAGAGAACAGCCGAGAGGGAAGAAAGCGAACGCACACTCTTAGAAGCTTGTTTGGTTCAATTAAGGCAGATTCAAAACGATTCGTATGGAAGGCACATTTAGCCTAAAAACAGCTTTATGATAGATAACAGTGGCCTGTCGTAAAATAGCCCTGGCGGCAGGACAGTATGTCACCCGCTATTTCCATTCAGCTTGTCTCCAACAAAGCCGGAGCTCAGCAAGATGGGCATTGAACCAGGTCTTAGAAGGGCGAGAGCATGGCTTAGAAGGTTTAAGTGGAACGAGAATGTCAGCTGTAGTTGTAAAAGCATGTGTAAGAGTGGTTAAATCTAAGACTTGTGAGGCAGCACAATAATCAATGATTTCGGCCAAAATGTTAGTGGCTTCAACCGAGCACCATCTTCACTGCAAGGGGCCTCAAGTGATGGGAACATCGGGAGAAGAACTTAACCCAATGTTAAATGGAATAATTAAGTGGTTGGTCCAAAGAACATGTAAAACGGGATAGATACTGACCAACGGAGCAGGTGAAAAGACCAGATGCAGCGTATTACCTAGCTGATGGGTCAGTCCAACAACCAGCTGTTGCAGGTCTAAATCACCCATAACTAAAATAAAATGAGCAGCCTAATGATCCAACGGGTCATTTGGCCAAAGATTAAAATCACTGACTATCATCAGATTAGCAAAGCAAACTTGTACATTAGCAGCTAACTAACTCCAGAAAGGCCTCAGCAAATACAGAATCATTATGAGGGGTGCGATAGATAATTGGAATAGGCAGAGTAGTGGATGCCATGATCAGCAGACTAATCAAGAGAGTTTCCATTCTAATGTTTTGAGAGAACGGCACAACTGTACAAACAATAGACGATCTGTGAATTAGTGCAATACCGCCACCAGGATATGAAGGGACTGTCAAAACAAGAAAAATTGTAATCCCATGTAAGTAATTCATATATTTCCAGGTTTCTAGTAGTCCCTTTTATATGAGGACTCATGTATCTCTTCTTTAAGTATTAGTCTTTATTCTTTTCTAGGCCCCTAGGGTCTGTTAAGTCTTGATCCATGGCCCTTAATTTAAACAAGCCTTTATTCTTTTACGCCGTCTGTCGAGGACTTCGGGTAGCAGCTGGGACCGGGCTCTAGCCCCTCAGCCAGCTGTTCCCTGGTGGAATACTTCACCTTTCGCACCTACCCCTCTGAGTTCTTTTATCCACCTTCATTGCCCTTCAATTCTGGTTCACCCCTTTTAGGGATTATTTTATTTCCTGGATATAGTAATCCCTTTCTCTGTATGGGAATCTTGTATCCCTTCTTTGGGTGTTATTTTCTGTTTTATGCTAGACCTGCAGGCCTGTATGGTAGCAGAGCTCAACCATCCTCCAAGCTATAATTAGCACATACTGTGTACCTGCTGTTCCGCTAGCTTCTTCCCAGGGGTAGGAGGTTGATCAGTCTTCCGCAGGATGCTGGTTCCTTGCTCCCTGTTGCGGGTGCCTACTCACCAGCACGCCGACTTGGTCACGGTTTGGTCTCTAGCCGGCGGAGACATTGGAGCTGCGGTCATTGGCATTCCATAACTCTGCAGCATTGCGCAGGCTCTCTGCGGACCACGTAGACGTTGTGGTTCTCCCTCCAGGCTATATTGGCTCCACACTGTAGCAGTGATGTCCGCTCTGCGCAGACTCCTTCGGGTTGGCTGCGTTCACGAAGCTCCTCCCTATCTTCAGGCAAGGTTCTTGTTTGTTATATGCCGGTCTCTGAATTGAGAGACCCCATGCCATTGGTCCTGGGGCTTCATCTTTAAGGAGGGGTCAGCAGTCAAAACAAGCATTACATTAATATTATCATCAATTCCCATGTACGCAACAAAAAAAACAGACCCCCAAGGAAGGTGAGAGAAATAAGGCAGCAAGCCGGTTGAGAGAAACGGAATCCCAAGACGGGGTGTGAGACTTGAGAACCCAGGGATGGGTAAACACCAGAAAATAGCTAACTGGAGAAAGTACCAAGAGATTCCTTGGTGGGAAGTGTGAAGGCATCACAAAGTAGGCACAGACAATGGAATAATGTTTGGGCTATACATTTTTATTAAATAAAAAAAGGGTTGGAAAAAGGCCTAACTTGCCCTATGCTGAGGTGGGATTTCCCTACCTAAATGAAACTAATGATACTCTGTTTCTGGAAGTCCAAAGCAAATGTCTGTCTGTGTCCAAAACCTATACTTGCCCTCACATCTAATGGTATACAACGTGTAGGCATGCCAGCATCAAAATGAGAAGTGTTCAGATAAAAGTTCAGAGCTTCTTCCAGTTCTTCGTTGGAAAAGGGGTTTCTCTTCCCCAAGGTTCAAATAGATCATGTTACAAAGGAGGGGTTCCCTTCACCAAGATTTCAAGTCTCTCAACTTCCAAAAACACCACAATTCCTTGTGATACTTCCCAGCTCTTCTGGCTGGGTTACCTTTCACCAATTTCATATAGTGCCGTTTGTTAAAGTCAGATCACACAAGTTTTCCGTTATATTCAATTACAAGCTTCTGGTTACTTAAGTGGCTTTTCCTTAGCTCAGTGTACATGGTCTAGGCGCAGTTGTCGGACCACACGGTACACTCATTACAGGACACGCAACCAACACACCTTACTTGCTTCTTCCTCTTAGGTACGTTGCCAATGTTTCAGCTTCGCAGTTGTACTCGACTTATTCTCGTTTTGCATTGTGTCTTGATACTTTATCACTGCTTGTTTTGCCAACATTCACTTGTTGCACTTTCACATATATTCTTATGGATCTTGCCAATGACTGGTCTCTCCGGTTAAACAGTTCCTTTTTATCAGAAAATTGCACCATTCATTCCAATCAGTCACTTTGTATAATTTAACACAAAACCCCCAGTATACTCTCCTGCTTGGAACTTGCACACTTGTTCTAGGGCGTAGCCACAAGTTCAAATATTCCAGTTTTCTGTGGCCTTGAAAACGGGTGCTGAAACTCACACTTTAATTTAATTCATACTGCTCGGCTTCAGGGTAGCCTTTCTTTCATTTCTTTTACCGTTCGATATTCACAAAACCTTTCATTTGGTTTTCTTTGCAGTTTTGTGCCATCGTGATTATCATAAGTATTTAGCAATTCGTCGACTAGCATTCATATCGCAAAAACGGTCTCTCGCTCACTCGCGAGTGACCTGCAGCAACCATGCCGTCTACACCTCAGCGTCCCAGAGTCACTCAGGCTTCTCTGACTCACCAGGTACGCTGTCTCCAGGTGCTCTTCTGCTCGCTGAGACTGTCACTTTCTCCAGGCTTGGCGTGCCTCATCTCCAGGGTCTCCGCCGCCTCGGCTGTATGGAGAGAGAGAGAGAGAGAGAGACCCTTTGACTCTCTGCGGTATGCAGACCAGCTCTGCTGCCAGAAACCTCTCGGAAGGCTCCTGCCACGATCATCTTCCGATGCACCGACTCTGCAGCTCGTAGGTACTTCAGGTACGCGTCTCTCTGGCTTCACTCCCAGCTTCTCCCGCAAGCATTCCACTGACGATTCTATTGGCCTCACCCAAGTGAGCCATTTATACCGTCCCCTTGGCTTCAGGTGTAGGCAATGTTCATTCATTAAACGATCTTGGTACTCAGCATTCCTCTTCTGCGTACCAGTACCAGAGTGGTGTCTGTGTGTCTAAGAGTCAATAAAGAGAGGAAGTATGGTTCTGGTGTGTCTCTTCCCCATCCCAGTACCTTACTGGTGTTTACTGGGAGATTAATTACTGCAAAGGTAGGGAAGGGAGTAGTAATACCCTACAAAGGTCTGCAGGATATTGGACTCATTATAAAAGGGAAAGGGGGGATACCGTGCCTCATCCAAGGGTGCCTCATCCCCACTCCCCAACTCACCTCCACCGAGGTGATCCTCCCCAGCATATCCAGCCCCAGGGTCAGGATCCGACTGCAACAACTTTTCCCTGGCCACCTGGGAGGAGGATACATTGGGGAAAGAAGTGAGGACACCCTCAGATTCCTCACAGAAGCCCAAGGGGAGTACCTGTTTTGAGTCAAGAGCCAGGGGGTCCCCAAGGCTGCAAGTAAACTGGAGACAGCCAAAACTCTGGTAACTCAGGGAGAAAGAGACTAATCACAGATTGAGATGCAACTCGAGGAAGGGAAATTTAAAGCAACATTTGGTGTCCTGACAAACTGTGCAATTGGCAAGAAGCCCCTTTTTCAAATAAAAAGAAATCAGCATGGGGTCAGAAACAAAACTCCATTCTTGTATCTGAGCAAAGGGCCTTATTGTTTATAGTGGTAGGGGCAGCAATCGGGCAAGAATAGGTTTCTGGATGGCAGACTTTGCCTATTTTGTAAGACATTGACAAGCACTCTTTTAGACTTTATTTCCTGGTTCGGATTTAACACAAAGCATTACAATGACCAACCTATTCAATGTGGAATCAATGGTAATCCTGCAGTAGAGCATCATTACTCAATCCAGTATGATTTGCGTTTATTAATATTACTGTAAAAAGATTACTCATCCCCTGCACACTCTCTTGATAACTAATCCACAGTCAATGGATCATTCTAGCAAATATAAACCTGATCATTAGCACTGTTAATCCTGCCTCGTGGCTATTATTGCAAATAATGCTAGTGATCAATAATAGTAATTCATTCCTGCTTGTCAATATTGCAGATTAAGCTTTACTACCCTTATTCCTAATCCAAACTGATGTAATTACTGCTCTGTAAGAGGCAGCAATATGGGCCAATGCACTTAAAAATAAAAAAAAGATTTAAAATGCAAGGATCTGGCCCTAATTTAAAATGTCCTGGTGGAGAACACCCTTATAATACTGCTTTAAAATGTGTTATACTAATGTGCTTGGTTACCCCATATTTTGTGTCATTGTGGAAAATATTTCCCAGTGATCAATGGTATGTGGGAATTTGTTTAGCTAATTGTTTGCAAGGCTGTTCAAGCCTCATGCATTCAACACCAGCACAGCCACATCCCACTATTGTCATTCAAAGTCATGTCATGCGTCTAAGCCCCACCTTATCATGTTATTCTCTCATCACTCAATGATAATGTTATTTTTTCTGCCTGCCCCTCTCACCATGTTTCACATCTCCTTTCAGCATTGTTGGGCCTCCTCTTTGTGGTCCAGTGTGCTAACCCCAGCACATGTCTACTATAAAGTTGATCTGACTTTTTAATCTCCCAAAGCCAGAAATCTCCACAAAGAAATATCACTGAAAATATTTTAAAGTATTTTTGTGTGTGCTGAAGATGAGCCTATGAATTATTGTTACAACCATGCTCGCCTTTTCTCAATATGAAATTTACTTTATGCTTAATTTCACTAATTTTTGTGCATCTTAAGTAGTACATGCATCTGTCATTTCCAGCTCATAATTTTTATTCACATTGCTTAATTAACAGTTGGATAACAGAACCAACTATATCACAGGATAAAATAATGTCGCCTCTAGCACTCTAGCAAACAAATGATTTTTAAAGGAGTTAGCCACCCCGTGACTACCAAATCACAAATAGTATCCTCAAAAATAGTCTACATAATCAATTCCAATGGTAAAAGAGAGATGTTTAGGATAAGAAGGATTAAAAAAAAGATATAAAACTGAGCAAGCAAAAAACAAAAACAGAGAAGAACAGATAAAGAAGAGATTGAGAACAAGTAGTCTGAATGGACCAAGGAAGCTGGGGATTAATACCCAAGATCGGATTGCTAAAACTGCACCCACCAAAAAAAAAAAATAAAAAAAAAAAAAAGAACTTGCTGAACTTTACCAGTATTAATGTAAGGAAGTATGCAAAGTAGTCTTCTATAGTGCCCTTCTGCTATTTATGGTGGCCTTGTCGTGAGGGAGAGTGATAAGATATCGTATGATGTGGCATTGTTAAAGCACCTCTATACAAGTGTTGCTGGGCGTGACAAGACAAGGCGGGGGAAACAAAGGGAGGACAAAATAACAATCTTACTAGGCCTTTTGTCATTCAGATCGTGCAGGTGCGAGGAAGAGGGAAGGGGAGAAGTGCCAGGTAGGAGGGGAAGGGGGAAGTGCAGTTAACTCATGAGTGCAGCCAGCGGGTGGCTCATAAGTGCAGAGACGGGAATGTAGGGTTGCAAATACAGCCTGAGTTCAGAGGGTGACCAGTGCGCAGAGCAGTCAGGTGCATCAGCAGGGGAGAGGAAGAGAGAAAGCAGAAGCAAAAAGGAAGGTCTTCAGTTGCTTCCGGAACCGGAGGTGGAGCTGCTCAAGTTTGAGAGAGGCAGGGAGGCTGTTCCAGGGGGAGGCCCCAGCCGAGGAGATAGATCTGCCCCCAACTCGCTGCTTGGAGAAGTGTCTGGCTCTCAGAGAGTTGGAGGTGGATGAGCGGAGAGCTCGAGAGGGAAGATGTTTTGGAAGAGAAAGTTGAAGGTAGAGCGATCCCAAGCCGTAAAAGGCCTTGTGGACTATGCAGAGGGTCTTGAACTTGATCCTTGCAGCCATGGGGAGCCAGTGAATAGATTTCAGAGCTGGAGAGATACAATCCCTGGGCTTGAGGCCAAGGACAAGCCTTGCAGTCCTGTTCTGTATAAGTTGTAAAGGTCGAACTGTAGAGGCAGGACGATTTAGAAAGAGGCTGTTGCAATAGTCCAGCCTAGAGAGGACCAGAGCTCTGGCGACAGTGAGCCTCTGGGGGAAAGTGAGAAAACGAAGAATACCTCCGAGGAGGTGCAGCTGAAAGTTCGACTTCTTATGGTTATCAGTGGGATAGAGTGAGAGGCAGATGAAAATTCTGTGGTGTTGATGTGTGCAGGTCTGAAGTACCAGCTTCCTGTGTGCCATTCTGATTTTATATATTTGGCTATGACACCTGAGAGCATGTGTATCCGGACAGAGTAGCACAAGATCTGATATTATAGCAAACGAGTGTTGCCCGCCCTATGGCCTTTCTTCAGGATCCCGAGAATAAAATTGTTCACCTCCGTGCCCACTTCTCCGCAAAACCCAGTCTGAAACATATCTAAACTCTTAGTGTTTTTTGCCCAACTCCTTAGCTCACGTAATATCAACCCTGCAAATATCTCAGATGGAATAGAAAAGAGAAATGGGTCTATAATTGCCAGGTGTTAAGCAGGAGCCTTTTTTGTAAATTGGCACCACTATAGAGGTTAGCTACAAAGCCGTAAACTCTTTACCGCGAATGACTTCTTTAAAAATCTCATGGCTAATTTGTATCCAAATTTGCAGGTTATTCTTCAGAACAATTGTAGCCGGGCCATCCGGCCCCGGTGCCTTTGAGGTATTACATTTTACAATTAGGCTGTAGAGATTGTCCCTTTCCCAATCAAATACCTAAGCATTGGCCCCACAGTCAAAAAACACTGGGGGATCATCATTCTCTGACGTATATTTGGACTGGAAATGAGATTTCCAATACTCCTCAGGTATAGGGTTAGTCTGAAGATCGGACAGTAACTTGCCATTCGATTTAATGATGTTCCAAACAGCCTTAGAATTCTTACATGACAAAGTCCTCAACATCTCGCAGCGTCCTCTTGGAGTAAATGATGCTTATAATGGTGTAACCAGTTTTTGTAAGAGGACTTTGCTAGCCGTTTTTCTGATATAGTCTCCAGGGATAGAAGTTAAAGCGTCTTGCGCAAAGCTCTTATCTTAAGAATGATCTCCCGGTCATATTTATGCTGATGGATGACTCTTGGACTCTTTTTCTTAGGCATTCTCTCGTAGGTTTTGTCCCTCACTAACTGGTACTCACTACAATTAAACTTTTTGTTTTGGAGTGACACATAAGAAACAGATAACATTTTGTTGAATCGACCAGCACTGTAAGTATTCCAGCAAACTCTATTCCCGCCCGAGTTAATTTCCAAAGAAGTACATTATCAGTCCCTTGACACAACTGGATTTCATGCACCATGTTATCCTCAAAGGTACTTTTTATTTTATTTTTTATTGTATTGTTTTTTTATAACGCGCCTAATACCATACAGTTCCTAAGCATGGATCCAGGTTTCGAACCTCTCTTTCCCTTCGTGGTCTTGGACCAGTACGTTGCCCGTGTGCTATCCTTCGTTCACAATAAGGTCACTAACATCTATTTCTTCAATTTGAACGTTTAAAACCTCCTGATAAAAGTCCTCAGAAACAAAACAATGATCTAAAATATTCTTTTGTGACCCCCTTCACTATGTATGATGTGGAGTCTCATTGCCCTTTATGTTTCCATTTAAAATAAACAAGTCCCAGTTGTCCAGTAGGGGTACCCAAAACACTGCCCTCTTTCGCGACGCTTTATCAGCCAGAAAGATTAACTTTTCATTCCGCCAATCAAAGCATCTGCTATTAAGGTCCCCACAAACGATCATGGAATGCTGCAGCCCCAAGGAATGCCAGATGAACAGAATATCCTCAATAGATTCTAAGAACTCAGTTTGGGAAATCTTTTGCTGGTTCCAATACATGCTTAAGAGGAGAGTATCTTCCTTATCTGGAAACATCAGGCAATTCCATGAGAGTTTTATTGCCTGTATGCATGGATGTGGCTAAGAAAAGATTGATGTCTTATTCCATAAAGTATTAGAAACCCCCACCAACAGACCAGATGCCGGATGTCCAATTTCACCTAAAATAGCCAGCAATAAAAATACAGAAAACCCATCAACCATGGGAGCAGCCCTTAATCAGGTCTCTTGGAGACAGAATAAGTCAGCATTTAATAGATTAACACTGCCCTCTTGGAACAAATGAGAGAAACCCCTACAATTCCATGAGAGTATACAAACCTCCCTAGCGACCACAGGACTGACTTTCCCTTCAAACCAAGAGTCCTGCCTCACATTTAATGTGTCTGCCACCCAATTCCAACTCTGACCCGCATCATCTGTCACCATGTCATCGCATCATCTGTCAACATGTCATCGCCCACAGCGGCTATTTGTCTCTTCCTGTGGTCACTACGAAAGCACTGTATCAAAAGGTTTGAGTTCAACAGGGCTGATGCAGATTGATGAAAGAACGCAAAGGACTCCCAATATTCACACCATCTTTTTCTTTAGGATTCAATTCATACAAATCATATTCTGATAAAGTCAGCCACTGCTAGTACCCGATTTCCAAACAAGCTAGATTTGAAATGCAGTATAACCTTATCTAAGTTGCACTCATTCGGAAATTCCACACATTCAACATCCCTCATAGTCAAATTTGCTGAGGGTGGAGCTCTTCGTAGAATGCATAGAACCATAGATCTACTGAGGACAACTCAATCACAGTCCCAGCTGCCCCCACCCCTTCTTCTCCTTCCCCGATAATACAGAAAGATGTGGTTTCCCCTGACAAATAACCGCTCTCCTGTTCTCTAAGGTAATGAATGGGGTTGCCAAAAGATTCAACTCTCCAGCCTCCCGCGCAGTATTTTTTTTGACCAGCAAGGCCCCTATCCAGACCGTCCCCAAGAAACCCTCTCTGTCATTTGCCCCTGCATTTGCTATAAATCTAAATCTAACTTGAGGAACCATCAGAGGTACACCATCAGCCACATCCATAACCTTGATCACATCATGTTCTTCCAGGAGCCCCTGTCTCCTATCAACGACCTGGGTTAAAGAAATATCATCATTCCCATGGCTGGTTCCTGCTTCATAGAGATGGCGTATATCTTCAGTCACCTCACAGATTGATTCCTCGCCTCCCGTAGCCCCATACTCCATAACCTCTCCACTTGTGTGTTTTGATGCCTTAACATTCTGGGACATAGTACTTAATGGGGATTTAGGGGCACGAGGGGTAGACCGATTACACAGGAACTTCCTGGAACTCCTTGTTAAATTTGTTTTTTAACCCCTTTTATTTTTTGCTTTTGGAGCATTAGAATTAGAAATCAACCAACCTCCTCTTTCACAGGTTTTATTACAACGGAATATATCAACATTTTCCATCACACTTGCCTCACCCAGGACTACTTCTACCATATTTTCATCCCCCTCTACATACAAAAAAAAATATTCTTAGGTTTTCATTTAATAAATCCTCTGCCACCTGCAGGATGGGAGGGGAGGGGACTGACGGGGCGAAATGCCCTCATGTAGTCCCTCATCTCCAACCTTTCAACAGAACACCCAACAACTTAATTTATTGGGGAAGTGTAACGCTTACCTGGACTCCTCGAGAGTGTAATGTCTCTGGAGAAAATAATAAGTAGTAGTGTGCCTTTGGTAATCCCTCCCTTCTCACCTGTGTGTATGTTTTGTGGAGCTCTCCATCCTGTAATCTCCAGGGGCGCGTTAGTATGAGAGCTTTTAACTTCGAAGACTGCAGTGTTCAAAGGACTCTTTTCTTTAGTAATGTCTTTGCGTTTCCACATTGTCTTGGATAGGTATTTGAGACAAATATTATAGTTCGTTATTTTCAGAGTTGTCCCTACGTTGGAGAGATCTCTTTCTAATATTTTTCCTTATTTTAACAGGTTCTTGGATTTCGAAAAAATTTGTGGCTGCGGAATGACTGCGACTAAAACTCTGTATGAAGAAAAGTTTAACACACTATGCGCAATAACTGTAGTCTTCAAGGAAGAGCGCAGAAATAACTAAACAGTGAAAACTTGAAGACACTTCAGATACTTAACTTATTAAAACTTCTTCTTTCTTATTTCTATTAAGTTTGTTCATTAATGAAATACCTTTTGTTTTGCAGGTTTTCGGAAAGCTGTAGAAGAAATACCTCCGGAAGCTGCAGAGTATGCTGAGGAAAATGTCTGTATGAAGGTACTACGACCGCGAACGAAGACTGCTGTGAAGAAGATGCTGTGGCTGTGAGGGAACTTCTGACAGAAGATGCTGCGGCTAAGAAACAACAGCTGACTGAAGAAACGCTTCGGAAATACTTTGGCTCGGTAAGTCTTTTAAATAACAATGGAATTCTGTTTTTTTGATGAAACTAATATCTTCGTCTTTTCTTTTGACAGGTTCTGTGAGGAGAGATGCTGGTAGCGTTACCCGCTGTCAGCGGAGCAGACGCGAAGCGAGTGCTCCAGTGGAGGCGGGGCTTAAGTAGATCCCTCCGCAAAAGGCACAGAAAGTGCTGTAAATTATCTGTGGACCTGGCGGCGGCCATGTTTAATGTATGAAAACCAATGTAAGCACTATGATAGCCTATGGATGCAATACTATGAATGATACAAAGGCCATTTGTGCCAGGCTTGTAGCCACTGTAAACCTGCTGACTGATGTGATGCCCTTTGCTTCCCCAGTATGCCTGAATGGGAACTGTGTTCATTTACTGGGCTCATGACAGGAAGTGACACGAAGTAGATTCTATGGAAGTGGGAATACTTCAACTACATCATCAACCTCCTGCCTGTCATATCTATGCCAAGGCTGGCTGTCATGCTTACCTACAATGACGCCTTCGATAACCTTTATTTTAGCCATAATAGCAGATAACGCGTCACCCTTGTTATTAACCATGTTACCCATGGTTTCATGAACCCTATGCAGGACTGACATGGCGGTTTCCAATGATTTTGTAATATTGCATAGGTTTAACATCAAGGAATACACATCACAATTTTTGATAAAAAGTCACATCCCACACTCTTATTGTGGTGGTGTAGCAGATGTTAGGCAAGATTGTACGCAGTACCCTTTGGGTGCACTACAACAACCCTGACCCCCTGGCAATAGGAACCCAACCTTTGGTATAGGTTTGTACTACACAGGTTGGTAGCATGTTGAGCAGCCAGACTTATCTCAAGAGGGGTCAATGTGAGCTGCAGGGGAGTTACACAGAGATTCACAGTGACAAGTATTCAAATAAACTCTTACACAAAAGGTTTCTTGAATAAACGATTATTAATGTATTTATCAGTCAGAATAAGCCTTCTTCAGAAGGGGCAATATAACAGTAACACTCAAATACACTTCAGAACTACAACTCTTAATAGTTCTAAATCAGTAAGTACCCTTTTAGGATGGCCCCCAGACACTACCTACACCCTCAGGTGACTTCAATAGTTAGGGTGCTGGGGACATTATATCACTGTTGCATTTAGAATTAGGTTCAAGAGTTTGCCAAAGCGAAAGGTTATTATGACACAAGAGATCTAAAAATATTTCTCAAAGCACGTAAGTACTTTTGTAAACCCCCTCAATGCAAAGTTAATTAACCCTTTCCTGGAAAGAAGACCAAACACATTCACAAAGGGAAGAAGAGTCATTCACCAACAGAGAACAAGTGCAGTTACTCAACAAGCGGTAAGTTCTCTTAGGATGAAGAACAATGCAGCAGATGCCTTCTTTTCCTGTGCAGCTCTGCAGATCCTGGTGTTCCTGGGCCTCAGCCGTGGGGACAAGAGGGAGGACTTCTGGGGACTCCTGCACTGCAGTGGGACGGTTACCGACCGCAACCAGCAATCTTCAAACAAGTGGCACTTCAGTGTTTCAGCTCCCTGCGTCTACTGCACATAGCAACACCAAGGTTTCTGGCTGTCCAGATGGGCTTTCCTTTCATCTGGGGTCCAGCACTCTGTTGAGATGGCTCAGGCTCGGTCGGTCCTGCATCCAGGGAGTCCGGAGGATCTTCCTGTAGCTCTTGGCCAACCTAAAAGCAACGCACACAATCTGGTGTTCCTCTCCCTGGCGTTTCGGTTTCCGGCAGCAACTCTGTGGAAATTCAACTAGCTCCGAGAGACTGTCCAGATTGGCTTACTTTGGAGTTGATTGGTCCCACCAACTCAAGGGGAGAAGTCGTCCTTGCAAGGGATTCTCTGTCGATACAAATTTGGAGTTTCAGCACAGCAGCAGGGCTTCACCGGGCAAACCAACGGTCCAGGAGTTGCAGCAGGTTTCCTCTTCAAGTTCTTCATCAGGTTTCTTCGTCCAGTGGTCGACTCTGCCTTCCTAGCCAAAAGCCTCACCTTTTTTCAGGTTTCTCGCATTCATTCCAGCCCAGCTGTCAGTTACCCAGCAGGGTGGCTGTCTTTGCCGGACAGTCAGCCGGCCAATCATCACAAAGTGCATTTGGGTCTCCTAGGAGACTAAGCACAGTCGGGACCCTCCCTCACTTCCTGCCCCCACCAGACACCCTGGAGCCAGAGGCAGGCTTCACTCGTGAATCCCGCCAAAGACAAAGTGAACAAAGGGACCAATCCTGGTTTGGCGAGCAGAGTAGATCTCAAGAAGGACCTTCCACAAAGAAATAGTGAAAAAAGAAGACTAGGGCCGTTTTGACAAAAATGGCACCCTTGGGTGCTTTACTGCAGCTGCGAACGCAGTCACGGTAAATGCACGCCACAGTACTTAAAGGTAAACCACTGCCACCAGCCATTCATCGAGGAAAGAGTCACATAAAACATGTTACATCAGAAGCTAGACAAAGGGGATATTAAGTAACGCCTGTACCACACTATTGTAAGATAGTGTGTGCTGGTTCTAGAAAGTTACAAATGTAAGTAAAGTCAATTTCACTTTACTGCTCTTGGAAACAGTAATTTATCCAAGAGAAGGTATTTAAACCTTTGGAAAATCTGAAAGACTTCCCTCTGCCGTGCTGTGTGACACAATGTAAAAGATGATGCCTATGGAGTTTGAAAGACTCCACAACCAAAAGAAACAGAGTTCAAAATCACATAAAAATACATGGGAGAGTGGGAACAAAAGGGTCTCCGTCTCTCCAGGTTAAAAAAGTCAAGTCCTCAAAATCCCGCAAAGTTGCTGGGGGTCTCCAAGGTGGGGGGAATTAGTACATTTCTGAGAATTCTCCCTAACAGCATATTATCCACATCTTTTGCTACATTGCATGAAGGTAGACTCTCTGAAACTTAACCCCTTGACTCTACTTTTGAAACCTGGCTGGCTGCCTGAGTCAGTCTGTGGGAAAGAGCCATCCACGTGATTCTCCTGTACTCACAGGCAAAGGCTTCACCGGCTTATTTATTGCACCAGTCAAAGTCGGAAAAACAAATTGACCATGACTGTGCAGCATTTTTGCAGAAAATGGGAAACAGACAGGTTGAGTAGGCAACGGTTGGCAGACAGGGATGTCCATCTGAGGTAACCTTGTTCCCAGGTTATAAATACCTGGAACAAGCACCCCCTCTGGAACCCCCGTCCCTGTATGTCGTGATTTACCTTGCCCAAACAACCTCCCACACATGAGAAGGAATTAGGAAAAGCGTCCGCCTTGGGATGGGGTGAGTAAATGATTGAGCTTAAATTTGGGACTCTTTAGCCCTAAACGTACCCACATCTTCTTGTGAGTTCAGAGGGTACTTTCCTACCCCTTCCAATACTAGTCCCACTTCAACTTGTGAACCAACCTGGAGGACATTCAACACCCCCATCGCAACATTTACATGTGAAAGACACCCCCTGGAATTCACACTCCCTGAGAAAACTTCCTCCCTTCCCATACATGCATGCATGCATTAGTATTCATATGCTCAGGGAGAGCGAGCAATTCTAATCTCTCTCAGCAAATGTTTTCTGGCCAAGAGCAAATTATTAAAAAAGAGTCATCCAACGCATTAACATTCCCCACCATGCCTCTGGTGGCCATCAGTGGGGACTCTTAACAATAATGTAAAGGTTCTAAAATAGCCGACGTGCCACCAACCACCGGCTTAAAAGTAAGGCGGGAGCTTTCCCTTTTAGAAATAGGAGTAGATACCCAACGCTCCTTCAATAGACCCTCAAGACTTCCCCTTTCAAGAAATAGTGTTTACACATGTTGGCAAACATGACGCTTTAGAAGCCTAGAGGGATGCATTTTTGCCTTTAAAATAATTAATTTGGGTTGTTGTGATCATTGGGCGTGTTCCAGAGCAAACCAGGAACTTCTTTGAAATGTTATTAGGATTATTGCTATTCACTGCCGGCAAAGAGGTGGATTCCATAGGCCTTGGCGCATCCATACCCCCAGTTCTAGGGGCGGGGGTCACAAGTCTACCTGGACTGAAGCATTCATATGTGCCTGCTTCCTCTTCAACAGAGAAACTTTCACCTGGTTTAAACATAGTCAAGTCTGCTACTGATTTACACCTCAAGCCGGCTGCCATCTCTGAAAACTGTAAGCTGCTGTTAACCCGCTAAGTCAATATCATACACATCACTATAATCCTGAGGTGAGAAAGGAAAGATTAGAGGGGTCACTCATTTATCATCAGAAACACAACACACACCCCCTCCTCCCCCACCATTCTTACAAAACCAGCACTGGGACGGAAAAGAGGTGATCAGGAGCAATGAGGATTACCTATGGAAAAACCATTAAGAAACAGGGGAAAGACTACTACCAACTACCAGTGACTTGTCTCACTAATAGAGTCAGGCACTCTACTATAATCATTCACGCCTGACTCCACGGAGGACTATAAAAGGAGTGGTTCTGCACAGGTGATGGGGCAAACTGGGGATTCTGACTGGACCAAAGGAGATGAGCAGGTAGCTGCAGGAAGAGAAGCCTAGAGGATCCAGAGGAGAGTGGCGTGCCGAGATGCTGGCCCAGTGTTTGTGAGGGGCTGCAGTGTGGTTAGGGAGCTCGGAGCGAGGCAGCCGGCAGCCTGCATCCTGCTGGCGGTGTTCAGCAAAGTGCTTGTTCCCTTGGGACGTGTGGCAGTCCCAAGGGTGTTAGAGGGGCCGGTTGCAAGACCCTGACCACGACCCAATGCACACAGGAAAGACTAGTCACCAGCGCTATGCTACCTGGTGAGTTTCGAACAAGTGAGGAAGAGAAACTCGAGAGCATGTGGTTGGCTGGAGCGGAAAGGGAGAAAGACAAGATTCTGTAAAGCGGGACAGAGCGGAAAGTGACAGTGAAAGCATAAAAGGACAGAAAATAAGAAAGAAGGAACAAGGGAAGTGGAAGGAAGGAGAAAGCACGCTAGTGGTGAAGAAATAAAACAAAGTCCAGAATAAAGACATTTAAACGCACTAGCGATGCAGAAATAAAGCAAAGGAGGAGCAAAGAGCCTGGCATCTTTTTCAAAAGTCTCTGATTGTACCCCATGAAAGAATTGTATGTGAAATAAACCGAAATACCCATATTGATCGAAATAAAATGCTCGTATTAAGCATTTGACTGAATTCGGCCACTACAAATACATCAAAGCCAAAAATACTGAACATGAGGAGTGGGGGTGTCCCCCGTGCCCCATTTCTGGTATAATGGCTTTCAGGGGTATCCCCCACTTCCTGGACACTGGAAGCGGGGGACTCAACAACAAAAAAAAGGGAAGCCTGCGGCATCTAATCAGACCCGAGTTAGAGGGATGGCACTGACGCTGCAGGGGTATAGGATAAGTGGCGGCAGCCTGAAAAAAAGGTAAGTCAGGGGCATGGCAGGGGGGTTAGGCTTTTGGTCTATGGCCAAATTTGGTTTGTTTTACCCAAGTACAAACCGAATTGCAGTGAAATCGACTACGGTCAATTCCGCCGCGATTGTTTGTACTTCGATAAAACAACTCAAATCCACAGAAACTGTATATAAGGAAAGGGTACATCCTGACAAGCTGAACTTGTGTTTGAAACTAGAGAGGCACACCAAAGCTGAATACTTATTTTGGAAACAGAGGGGCCTAAGCTTGGGAAAGGGAACCCTGACAGGCCTAATAAAGCTGAACACTTAATTTGGAAACAGAGAGGCATACACTTGGGGAAGAGAACCCTGAGAAGCCTAAGAAGAATTGTGTTATATTTTGTTTTGTGTTGAACTTCGTAAAGAGGGGCTTAGACTTGGGGAAGGGAACCCTAAGAGGCCCACTCAAGACAATGTTGACCTTTGTGAAGAGATGCCAAGAATTGGGGAAGGGAACCACGAGAGGTCTAACAGGAGCTGTGTCTTTTTGTTGGGAACTGGAAATATCGAAACTAGGGGAAGGGAACCCCAAGAGACCCAGAGACATTGTAAACTACAATGACTTACTGCAGAGCCTTACGTGGAAGGTTCCAAGGGCAACCCTTTTGAGTTGAACTATTTTGAACTGGCAGAACTACACCTATTGGTAAGACTACCCAAAACCAGCTGTGGTTTACATCTCCTTTTTCTTGACCCACAGATTTTCTTTATGAAGACTTCCAATCAAATTTTGTCAAAGAATGAGGGCAAGTATAGGTTTAGACACAGACGGATTTTGGTTTTGGACTTTCAGACATCGAGTGCCCTTAGAAAGATCAGTTGAGGGAACAATCCCTTCAGAGTTAGTGTCAGTTGGGTATTGCACCAAGCCCAGAGCTTTGTTTAATTAAGGTTTTGAAACTGTTACCTTTTGAGCCTGTGTCTCTCAATACCATGCCTGCTTCACACTATGCTCCCATCGAAACTTGGCACATGTTAATTTCTATCCATTTTATTGCTTATTTGACAAAGATTAAATCCCACCTGAAATCCCAGCGTTTACCATTTTGACTTTCTCCAATACTATATAATTGCCCTCACCTTTCAAAGAGCACTACAAAACTCTTAAAGTACAACAAAAAATAGGTTGGGAAATTCCTAACTTGATAAACACAGTTGAGCAACACTTCCTCAACAAATCGAATCCTGTCTCAAAACAAAACAATAATATCTTACCAAAATCAATGTGTTTTTTCCAACGGTTCCAACAGGGCGGATCCCTCGTGGTCCATGTTCAAAGACAGCACCATCTTCTGTGCGGGTGGATTGCAGCCATCCACCAAGTCGACTGCTGCTTTCCAGAAGAATTACCTGCATTTACACAAGAAATACATAAATAGAAAAAGATGCAACTTATTAAGGTTGGCGATGGAAGGTGGTAAGGTTGGCGATGGAAGGTGGTTGAAGAGCAAGATATTAACAGCCTATTTAATTTATTTTGTGGTAAGTCTCAAATTAGTAGTGTTCTCTTGCTGTAAGTGAAAAGATTTTGCTTTAATCTGACTTCAACTAAAAGGACATTTATAAAACCAGAACTGGGAGTACAGGAGCTTAAAGGGAACCAAGTCAGACATCAACTTGGGCTGTAGCGGGCCTTACTCTTTTCGTGGTCCACAGAAAAGATCATGCTGCCATTTTAGTTTTGGCTCTTATGTGGAAGTTTCAACTCTACTTATGTGCTAAAATTATTTGCATAGGTGTGATGCAATATGGGGGGATGTCTACAGCCTCCAAGGATAACAGACTTGTCAGCTAATCCACATATCAACTCATGGGTTGGACTCTGCATCGAGCACACCGTGGCTATACAAGCCGTGTAGCAGGCCACAGACTGGAGCCTGGCAAAAAGCAGGTACTGATGAAAAAGAGACAAGCATTCAGGACCCAGAGAGTGATAAAATGACTAAAATGACTAAAATGACTACTTCTCCGCAGGAGTACCGGGACAAGTACTGTCTAACCTGTCTACGCATCCCAACACTTCTACTAAACCAGCAGAGGTCCCAATCATAAATGTGTAACTTGCACAGTGTGACAGGTATACATCCTTCACCTCTTTGGCAAATTTGGCTGAGGGCAGGATATATCTTCAGGAGTGGTGCAAGCTGATACAGTTGCAACACAAACAACAATACAGTAGTACAAAAATAAAAGTCCTACCAAGGTTCTATAAAACAAATAGGAACCTAACAATGCATACAACTAATTAAACACATAAAATGCAGACTTGGAGAATAAAGGGGCATTCTGTTGATATGCAGGCATGCATAGGCAAACGATTTCAGGAGCAATGCCAATATACAAGGACATATCGTTAAGATTACAGAGAAGTAGTGAGGCTGTTCTAAGAAAAATACTTACAGATTTCATACTGGTATTGCAGCTGCCATGTAATCTAAAAGTTGCAATGTTAAAATTATCTGAATGAGAAACAGGTCTGCTTATAGAAAATCCAATGGCTAGCAGGAATCTGTCACTGTGCTGAGATTACAAGCAACTAACATGACATTCTCCTCTGTACTACAGGAACACGCAGACAATGAGAATGACAGACTATCTTTTCCTTTCTGTGATATTTCCTCCTCTGCAAGGTAATTGCTCTCAACTGTAATTTTGTTTCTAGGTAATACTGACTGTTCTATGCTTCTAAATAACACAGCTTAATGTGATCACCCCCAGAAACAGGCCAAGTACGGTTGCCAACGTTGCTGTGAAGAAATACTGGCATTGGGGTATAAAGACTTTGCCCGAATTTGAGCGAGCAACAGAGCCAACCGAGTGTGCTCCAAATAAATTAGGAGGTGCATTATTCTTTCACAAATTGGGAGAAATGTGGACAAAACATGTGGGATTTACAAAATGTTCTTTAGGGAAACAAAAAGGTAAGTGAACAAACCCCTTCAATGATGGTGGAAGGGAAAGGTCCTTCCTCTAAGAAAATCTTTAGAAAGTGAGTCAGGTGGTGCGTTTATACTAGTTAAAATACTAGGAGTTGGAGACAGTTCTTAAGAGGTACTAATTTATATTGGCTCAAACAGTAGATTTTGCAGACACTCATTAATTAAGGGGTACTCATTAAATTCAATTAAATATAGACTTCCCACAGCACATCAGTCAGAGGTAATTTTCTTATCTGCGCAATAGTGCGCCATGAGAAATAATAGTCATTATAAATATTACGCCAAGAGATGTCATGCCTATTAGAATCACTGGGCCATTTAGGTTGCTGCAGCTGAAAAGAATACGCCTTTGCATATCAGACGAGTAGCACAGCCAACATTTGTATGCGGGGCAGATTAGTTCAGGACCCACAGTGAAATACTAGAATGCGCCTTAATACCACAAACTCTGCATTGCAAGCTGGCCCCTACATTATATATGGGATGAAGTATCTATGCCCTACCACATGTTATGCAGATATTGTAAGTCAAAGAGGAGTTTTTTTGTGAGCAAATAAAGGAACGAGCAATTTCATGATTGCTTTTATTTTTATGGTGTATTGCAATCCTCGTGATCCTCATGACTCATTTGTCCTCTCCTCCTTTCCTATCCCCACTCCCAGATTTGGCTTTTAAAACTAGTCTTATTAAGAAGACTTGAAAAGTGCACAAATCATCATAAAGTACTCAGACAAATATATAAATCCTTAGAGAAATGTGTTAAGTAATATTGTAGAATGCCCTCTTAAATGAAAGACTACAATTACCAGAATGCAATTTAGTGAAAGGCTAATTAAATATGACACATGGGTTTTGTTTCTTCATGTTATTTTGATCTTTGCACACTATACTGAACTAAATATTTTTTTTTTTATGTTTTGGGCTTACCAAATAAAACCTTTTACATATTCACCACTACTTACATCCACATTTCATATTATAAAAGAAAACATTAAACCAATTCATAACAAAACACAAACCAACCTATTATGTTTCATTTCTTTTGAAACAGGTTATTCACCCTCCTTTAAAACATATTCCACAAATGTCATTACCGCTGAAACCAGACTTATTTTCTCTCCAATTAGGAATCTATCCCGCTAGTTCACTTCTGTTAGTAAGTGTATTCGCTCCAAATGCTCCAAATGCCCCTCCAGGTTCCTAATTCTGTCAGGGCCTTGCTGGTGGTTATTAAACGAAATAGTGACTCTTTATTATCATCATCTCGACAATCTCTACACTGACAGTCAGCATACATTATCTGTTTCCTTGACAACTGCACTTCTCTTGTGGGGAGAATATTTAAGCAGCAGTGCATAAACAGGTCTCTATAATGGGCCAAGGGAAACGTTTGCAGATAAACAGGTGTTTGGTTTAAACTTCTTATCTCCAGCCCCAATCTTAACCTCAATCTATCAATAGTTCCCATCTCCATAGTGGCAATCCAATCAAGATATTGCAGCTTTTTTCACCTTTAATGGATTTGTACCAAGCAGGTCTGTTGTGATATCATGACCTTTCAGATAGTTCTCACATTTGTCCTTCCAGATCTTCAATTCCTTATCCATGGAGTTTTCCTCACTTTGTCTCTAAATATCAAACAAATGTGCACTGACCAGGGGGATACATTGTCTATATAAAGATATAGTTTTTCATATTGCCATCGATTCCATGGACTGCAGCCCCAACTCAAATCGGATAGAACACACTGGCAGCGAGTTGGGGAGTCTCAGAACCTTTCTCCAAAATAGCCCCTCCAGCAGTCCCCATACTTTCCATGACAAGTTCAACAACGATTCTGCTCCATACGTTAAAATCTGCACCACCTTCTGCTTATAGAAAAGAGCTGAATAGATCCAAGACCTCGTATGCAGAGCTGCTTCCTGAGCTGATAGTCTTCCCACCTTAACTCGTAGCATAGCAAAATGAGCATTTTCATTCAGATTTTTATTGACTACAGAACCTAAATAGGTTATTAATTCTACCATCTCCAATCTTTCATCATCCACCCTTCATGACTAAATTCCTTTATGTTTCCTGTGTGCCAATGACATAATAAGAATTTTTTAACATTTACTCGCATTCCATTCCCCTTCAGATAAAACATAAAAGCGCTTAGCCTTGCCCTGGAATCCAATTGGAGTCTGGTCAATGAAGTCCAAGTCATCGGCATACAGGATTCAAGGCATGTCGATTGAATTAATTTTTGGCGGGAAACCCTCAAATCCGACATGTAGAGCTTAAATGAATAGGGGCCAAGGAGCACCCCTGCTTCAGCCCTCGATAAGTATAGATTTTCCTTGAGAGAGCCCGACTTGCTGATCTCACCTGGACCTATGTGTTAGTATATAATGCTTGGATTGCCTCAATCAAGTCAGGGGGGCAATCCCAATCCGCCAGTTTGGTCCATAGCCGTTCTCAACTGACCCCATCAAAAGCCTGCTCCAGGTCCATGAAAGCCAAGTAGCTGTTACTCTTGGCTTCCATGGACCTGAACTTCAGAGGGTTCAGCAGGAAGGTGTTTAAGGAAGTACCAACCCCCATCACTGTCTGACCATCCCATCGGCCATGTATTTAGGTCTCTTAGCAGGACTAATGCAAATATCTTGCTAAGGGTATCCAGAAGGGTGATTGGATGATAGTTGTTTGGATTCCCATGATCGCCCCTCTTAAAACTTAGTACCAGGGACACGGACTGTGATGGCCGTGTGAAGCTGCTGCTCTGTCCAAGCCCGGTTACATTGTCGCTTGTTGGGCTCCCTCCACGGCAGTGTAGGCCATAAAAGCATGATTTATGTGCCCCTGAGATAGACGTGGGGTTAATAAGCCCACGCACCCCACTTCTGTGGTGCATTGAGCTGACGATCAACGTGGACGCTGCCTCCGACCCAGTGGGACGAGAGCCTTGGAGCCAGCCGCGCACCTTGAGAGAAAGCCCGGCCCCTCATAGGTCGTGAGAAGATTCCAGAGGAGGATGACAGAGGACCGGAGTCCTCAGTCAGTGAGGAGCCATTCCACTAGAGATACTCGGGACGCTGGTTCAGCTGAGGACCTGACGCAAAGAGGAAGATGTGAAACCCCAGATCTGCAGAGGAGCAGTGGTGGCGTAGTCGGGGATCGAGGCACGCAACACGGACCTGGCCGCCTAAGCAGCAAGAGAGGAGGCAGCCCCAGGAGGAGCAGACCAGAGAGATGGCACAAGGTGAGAGGGAGGGCAGTGCAGGTGCTAGGAGGAACTTGCCCGCGCGCAGGGCATAGTCTCATCCTCAGCTCCGCACTCGGAGTGTGAGGGAGAAGTCGTGGCATTGAGGCCAGCCCTCCACCCGTGGTTGTTATACGTTCTGGGGCCTAGTGACGCATCGGGAGGTGACGAAGCAGAGTTTTGAAGGCCCCAGCTGATAAGACCTGGGCCCAGAGTGGTGAAAGCACTCCCCAATTCGCGTGATACTCAGGGGGAGAAAGACATAACAAAGAACACAGAAACACGGATAAAGGAAAGGAGAGTTAAAGGAACAAAGGGACAGAGGGGGAGAAAGAGGAATAAAGGACAGTGCCCACAGAGGAGGCACTGGGCCCCGGTCCCAGTTGGGGACTAGCATTGCACACTTTGAAAAGAGGAGGAGCTGCCCACACTAGAGCTAAAAGGAGAGCCTGGGGATACGTGGGTCCAGCCAGATAGTGAAACAGGGGCCTGAAGATATGGCACAGTCTTAAATTCAGGAGAGGAGGAGTGGAGCCTAGAGGGTCGGTGGCCCATGGACAAGGAACAGGCCATCAAGATAAGGGAGGTGAGCAGGAGCACAGACCCCCTCGATAAACCCTAGGACAAGGAGGCCATCGGCACAGTGTAACTGGTGCCTAAGGGACACACAGGGCGCCCAAGAAGGGACAGGCTCGCTGAGGAAATGAGGCGAGGACAGAGGGAGGTCAGCGGTGGTCAGCAGGAGCATTGAACTTGGGGGGCCACTCCCCTAGGCCATGCTGGAGTATGATCTGGGGCTTCCGGGACACAGGAGTGTGGCACAGGTGGGAGTTCAGTCACTCCAATGCTTCAGGAGAGGCCTTGTTGATTGTGGGGGTGGGGGGAGCCTTCTAACTAACAAATCTGAGATGGCGGCAGGGAATGGCGCACCAGCAGCAACCCTAACGAGGGATGGCTTTAAGGACATACTTCAAAAAATTAAGGCAATACAGATGGACATACATGCCTCAATTTGCGACCTAAAGGGCTGTGTGGACAACCTGGAAGACAAAATGGAGTGGATGGAGAATAACCACCTGCAGGTAGATCTCCTGGATATGAAATATGAAGCTCATTTGATGGACCTAGAAATGTGTGAAGAAGAAACTATTTTGAAGCTGTACGACCTTCAAAATAGGGAGTGCCGGAACAACCTACGCATTCTAGGGGTTAGAGAACAGAAGTGAGAATCTGCAGTGAAGGTTGGAAGGAAGGTGCAAGGACTGATCAAACAGCTTTTCGCCCTGGAGGGCGGGGGAGGAGGTGCAGCTGGAGAGGGCGCATAGAGGCAGCGGCGCAGGGGGGGGAAGGGCCCAAGATCGATAGTGGTCTGCTTCCGGAGATACCGGGAGAAGATGGGGGTTCTGGAGAAAGCCAAGCAGCTGGGGAGTTTAAAATATGAAGGGGACACAATCAGGTTACAAGACTTGTCAGGGCTCACCCTAAACCGTCGCAGAGATTGTCGCCCCCTCATGCAATGGCTGACAGAAAGGAGAATTAGATACCGTTAGTCCTTCCCATTTGCGCTGAAATTTGAGAAAGGAGAAGCAGATTATCAAGTAATCAGCGGACAGGAGGCAAACGAGGTTCTCCAAGTTCTTAAGGGAGAAGATTCCAATGAAGGTCAGGAGGGGTCAATGGTCGCACCAGTGGAACAACGTAGACCGGAGGGCCAACTGAGAGTGAAGAAGAAAATGCTGGGTGGCAGGAAGTTTAAAAAGCTCAACTCCCCGCCACAGAAGAACTCTGGGGATTCTTGAGGAGGAGAATGGGATGGCAGAGTCATGAGATGCTAGTAGGCTAAGCTATGTGGGCGAGGGGTGAATGGGGGCAGGTGGTGTGTTATTTGGAAAGACGGGCTGGGCATGCACCCATCCCTGGTGGCCCATTTTATGGTGGGCGTCCCGGAGGGGAGATCAGTTACTTCTTTGAGGGTGAGGGAAGGGTGGGTGGCGGTGGGGGGAGGAAGGGGAGGCTTGAGAAGGAGGGTTGAGGTGAAGACCCTTCTGGGGAACACTGGTCTGCAATCAATGGAGTGGTGGGGCCGGGGTCTTATGCGTCCAGATGGCGCGAGTTCAGGGCGAGGGCCGGGCTAAGGTGCTTAGGGTGGGGACTCTGAATGTCAAGGGCCTGAATTCCACTACTAAGCGCTCACTGCTGGAATGGGAATTTCAGAATAGAGGTCTTGACATACTGCTGGTGCAGGAGACACGGTTGCTTCAGGGGGAAGAGAGTCAGATCCCTGGGGCACAGATTGGACAGGCATTCTAGGCCTCTGGGCACACCAAGGGGGTGGGGGGGTCTAGGCATCCTATTTAATCATAGGGTACGGGTGGTTGACCCACTGGTCTCGAAGAGGCCTGATGGGAGAGCCTTGCTGATCGCTGGGACCGTGGAGGGGGTGCAGCTAACTGGTGCTGTGGTGTATGGCCCCAATAGAGGGCAGATACAGTTTTTACAGGAAGCAGCAGGGAAGATACTCAATCGGGCAGAGGGCTTGTTACTGCTGGAAGGAGACTTTAATATGTGGGCGGACCGGACTATGCATCGCAGCGGTGGGCAGGATATAGGGGGAGCTGAGGTAGGGCGACAAGAGGAGGGACTCCTGGGTTTACATGCGGGATCAGGAGCTGGTGGACGTATGGAGGGACGGCCATCCCGCGGAAAGGGGCTCTACTTTTTTCTCCCCAGTCCATGGTACACGGACACAGATCGATTATTGGTTCATGAAACAGAGACATGTCGGTAGGGTCACCTCTAGTCAGCATTCACCCGTTAGTTGGTCAGACCACGACATGGTGGTCATGGGAATTGTACGATTGGCACCCCGGGGACACCCTGTGGCGGTGCAAGAATCATTTGTTGAAAGATGCAGTCTTTGCTAAGGAAATGCGGGAGGCAATAGAGGAATTCTTTAGACTGAATGATACAGGGGAAGGGGAACCAGGCATGACTTGGGATGCAGCCAATGCCACATGGAGGGGGCTCATCATTTGAGAAGGCGCGGCCAAAAAGAGACTTGGAATCCCACTGGCAGAGAAAATTAGGGGTGAGATCCGAAAGCTATAGATGTTGGTGTGTAAAGGGGTGGTTGAGATAGGGGTAGACAGAGTTACCAAGGGAAAATCGTTAGGAGCTGCGGGACTTTGAGATGGGGAAGGTGATTGCTGGCCTGCAGTTTCTGAAGCAAAGGTATTATCAAAAAGGGGATAAGGCAGATGCTCTATTGGCAGCTAGACTGAGGAGTCAACGAGCAGAGAGGTGGGTATCTGGGGTTATGTTATGTTATATACATTTATACAGCACGTGGCCGCCCGAAGGCATGACGCTAGAGAGGGAGAGCAGAGCCAATGCTGTTGAGGCCACAATCTTAAGGCCTAAAAGAGGGTTGTTTTCAGTGCTCTTATAAAAGCTAGGTGATGAAACATTATCCTCATTGCAGAGGGCAGGCCGTTCCATAGATTAGCCGCAATTATGGAAAAGGCCCGACCGCCTATCTTGGTATGCCGAAACCTTGGGGCAACCAGGAGGTCAGCGGAAGAGGAGCGAAGATCCCGTGCAGGGTGGTAACGGAGAAATTTAGCTTGCAGAAACTCTGCCCCTTGGGCGTGAATAGCCCTATGGACAATGCACATAGCCTTAAAACGAATGCGCTGGTTTACTGGCAGCCAGTAAAGCGAACGCAGTACCGGGGAGATATGAGATCCATATGGGGTGCCCATGGCTAGCCTAGCCGCTAGGTTCTGTATTCGTTGTAACCCTTGTATCAGGCTGATTGGCTGGGCCAGGTACAGAGAGTTACAATAATCCAGGCGAGATAGGACCAGTGCTGCAACTACCTGAGGACGAAGAGGTTCAGGTAGCATAGGAAGGACCTGCTTCAAGATCTTAAGTTGAAAGTGGCCAGCTTGGCACACAGCCACTACTTGGTTAGTCATGGAGAGAAAGTCAGAAAGAATAACCCCAAGACCTTACTGACTGGGCAAGGAAGGGGACCTAGAGTAGAGGGCCAGAAGGCAGATATCCACAGTGAAGTATCAGGGGGACATCCCACCACCAACACCTCAGTTTTATCCCCATTAAGCTTGAGCCAGTTGTGGTTAGGGGGTCAGATGGGCAATTACACACCTTTGCGGGGGATGTGACCCAGGAATTTGCCACTTTCTATAACCAGCTCTACTGGAAGGAAGGGGAAACAACCGACAAGGAATTGCATAGATATATGGGGGAGGTGCCCCTCCCGAGTCTCCAGGGCAATGAGACGGTGGAAATGGAGAGGCTGATTACTCAAGAGTAGTTGTTGCAGGCGATAGTGGGGATGAAGCTGGGGGAGGCTGCTGGAGAATATGGGTACACGGTGGGTTTTTAGAAGAACTTTGTGGGGCCTCTTGTGCAACACCTAGCAAAATTATTCAATCACATTCTGGATATGGGTGGGCCTCTCCATCATTAGGGAAGGCATTGATTAAAGTTATACCAAAAGGGGGGAGGAACCCGCAGTGCTGTAGATCCTACCCTCCCATCTCTCTACTTAACGTGGACGCGAAGATTTTCACCAGGATATTAGTTAGGCGTGTGGAGGACCTAATGCCCAACCTACTCCACTTGGATCAGGTGGGGTTCATTCAGGGCAGGCAGGGCGCGGACACCATGCCCAAGACGCTGGACTTGATGGAGGTCGCAGCAAGGAAGGGGGGAATCCGGTGCTGGGGTCGCTCGATGCCGAGAAGGCTTTTGATTAGGTGGATTGGCTGTTTTTGAAGCGAGTCTTACAGAAATTTGGCCTGAGGGGGGGAAATCGGCTCATGAGTGGGATACAGGCGCTTTACGTAGCCCCGGAGGCGAGGGTGTCGGTGAATGGTTGATGGTCAAGGACTTTTGCATTACAGAGGGAGACTAGGCAGGGCTGCCCCTTTTCACCACTACTATTCGCACTGACAATGGAAGTGCTAGTTGAGCGGCTAAGGAGGGCCCCGCAGGTGGAGGGTATTTGGGTGGGTACGAGGGAGTGCAAATTGGGACTTTACGCGGATGACGTGCTGTTGCACCTGGTGAATCCGATCAGCTTTGTCCACGCCACGGTAGCAATAATTGAGGAATAAAGGCAGTTCTCAGGCTTTAAAGTTAACAAAGACAAGTCAGTGATCTTTCAGACTGCTGCAGGAGACCGCAAGCAGTCTGAGGTGCTCGGGCCCTTGGGACTGCAGGTTCAGCTTAACATTGTCAGACCAGGAGAGGACTTGGGTGGGGTTAATTATTCCCCCCTCTTTGACAGATTACTTGCTGAGATGGCAATATGGAGCAAGGGACAGATGTTGTGGATGGGGGCGCTTACCTCCGGCGGTATTAACCCTACTGCCAAACTTCATGGCGCTAATAGCTCCGGATCACGAGTTCAGCGGTAATGTAATTCCCCATTCCCCATTGTCCCCATTCGGGAATGCCCCATTCCCCATTGGGCTCAATGGGGAAAATGTGCGCTCTAACCGCCGGCGGATTTCGCGCCGGTGGTAATAGCGCGGATTTTCGGCGGATTTCACCCCAGCCAAGAGCTAGGGCGAAATCCGCCGAAGTCCTGATTTGGCGGACCCTTAAATCCAGCGGTAATAGCGCGACAGCCGGATTTAAGGGTTACCGCCAAAGTCGTGATGAGGCCCTATATCTCTTTCAGATGCTGCTGGTCCAGGCTCCGGTGGCGCACCTAAGATAAGCTAAGTCACGTATCCTACGGTTTCTTTGGCAGAATCAGAAACCCAGGGTGGGATATGAGACTTTAATACTGCCAAAGGACCGAGGAGGTACGGGGCTCCCAGATGTGATGTTGTACGATAGAGTGACACAGCATAGGTCATTGGTCCCACATTTAAGGGAGGATCCGGAGAGACAATGGGTATTTCTGGAAAAATAACACTTGCTGCTGGCGACGGTTGGGGTATGGCTCTGGGTCCCCAAGGGAAGGCTCCTAAGGAGAATCCGTGAACATGCTTTCCTGGGGGTCCATTGGGAAGTGTTGAGTATGGGAGGAAGAAGAGAGGGGATTACCACATGGCCCTCTCCGATGAGCCATATATGGACACCCCCGGTGCGGGATGCAATACCGGCGGTGTCGAGGTACCAGGCATGGTTTGAGGGCAGGCTCTCCAGGGTGGGATAACTGTGGAAGGGTGGGAAATGTGCAGGTATCCAAGAATTGGAAGAAGCCTTGGCTGTTGGCAAACTCTCATTGCTCTTCTACCTTAGATTAAAGGGCATTTTCACAGCGGAAAAGTGGAGCGGGCGGATTCAGAAGGATCTCGCACCAGTAGAAAGGATCCTGGACAGACATAAGGAGATGAAGGGTCTTATCTCACGTCTTTATGGGGCCCTGCTAGAATCGAAGGGCATTGCAGTCCTAGGGCTGTGCTGGAGATGGGAGAAGGACCTAGGTATAGAGTTGGAGGAAAGCCTCTGGCAACAGATGTGCCGGAGAGCTTTCAAAACATCGATTTCCTGACAATATAAGCTTCATGCCCTGAAACTATTGCATCAATGGCAGTACGATCCGATGCAACTATCCAGAATGTTCCCCACAGTGAACACCTAATGTTGGCATCGCCGCAGACTATTGACATATGTGGTGGGGCTGTCCTAGGGTGCAGATGTATTGGGTAGAGGTCCTGGGGTGGATCAAGGATGCGGGAAGGTGGGAGTTTGCACCTGACCCAATCCTGATACTCTTTGGTCTTGAAAAAAAGGAGGACAGGTGGTTTGCTCTCCCCCAGTTGGCACATTTTCTTCTCTTGGCAGCCCGGGCAAACAGAGTTAAGCACTGAAAAAGGGCGTCCCTCCCTACAAGAGTGGACAAGAACGGCAATGGAGGTGTAATTGATGGAGAAAATATAAAATAAATCAAAGCAGCGATTCATGGAGGGAGGGCAACTGTGTAAATGGAGTGGCAACAGTTCTGCAATACCTTTGGGTGATGTGGGAAAGGGCGGAAGACGCAAGACTCGGGGCCTGGCCCGGCCCGATTCATTATTAAACAATGGACATATAATCTGAAGGAGGATAAATTTGGACTTGCGCTCCGGAAACCACTTGGGTGTTGATTTATTTTATAGTGAACCTAACAATTGATCTCAATGACAAGCTGTTGATATGGGGCCAGGGGGTTGGGACATAAAGGGGGGGGTGATTTATTTTATAGTGAACCTAACAATTGATCTCAATGACAAGCTGTTGATATGGGGTCAGGGGGTTGGGACATAAAGGGGGGGGTTGAGGCTGGAGCTGTATGGGTAAGTTACAGTATTAGAATTAATGATATGAGGGGTTGTCCTTCTGATTGATATACGTTACCGATTGTTTGACTGCGATCACAAAACCAATAAAATTCAATAAAAAAAACAAATGTACCATGACCGCCTCCCGCCATGTAGCAGGAATCTGCTTTGTCACCATGACCTGATTAAAAAGCTTGACCACGAAATCCCACCAGACATCCGCATTTCCCTTTAGCACATGGTGCACTAGAGCATCAGGTCCTGCCGCCTTCGATGAGCTCAGTTTTGCTATCATCATTCCAATTTCCTCTCTGTCAAAACCAAATGACCACCCCCACACCATTAAATTGCACTTGTTCGCAACTTCCCAATTTTGTGTAGTGGTCCACCCATCTTTCCTCTGTTACTTGGCCCATTATATGCGCTGGGTGGAAACTACCCCCATTATTAAGTTCCCATAAATACCTTGTGTTATTTTTACAAACTGCCCACAGCATAAATTCTGCACCCTGTTGTAACCTTGCTGCTTTGGATGCTCGAAGCCAATTGCGGTAGGTCTGCTTCCTTTTTTTTAATTTTGTGTTAGCTAAATCATCTCTGCCCGTTTTAAGTTTCCTAATGTCGGCTCTGAATACTCTCCTCGCCAGTAGGACGTCATGATTATAAGAGCGAACGGGTATAAAGTTCACTTTGCCACTCTGGTCGCTCTTCCCTGATAGGCCCTAAAAATCCCGGCATAGTCTGTTTTACTCAGATTATCAGCTATAAAACGTTCAAACTGGGCTGTCACTTTAGGAACTTCGGCTGGTTTAATACTTAGTCTATTTTCTCCCATGATAGTTCAACTGATTTTGGAGTGACCCTGTTCCTCAATTGTCGTGTCACTGCACAGCTAATTGCTAGTAGATTTAATTACTTGTAGGCATCTATATAACCTTCAAACCTTTCTACTGCCACAGAGACATTCGCTGAGACAAAACAATAATCCAGACAAACCTGATGGGCTCCCCTAGACCATGTACACACTCCCGGGATGTCCCCCATTGTCTGACCAATTAACATTTCCAGATCGCGAGCTCTTGCCTCATTTAACCATATCAAAGCCCTTTTTCCCAGCTGAGCACACCTCCCGCAATATTCAGTAGATACATGTTGAATTCTCCACATATAATAATGTGGGGATTTTCCACTGAAATAAGGGCTTCATCCAGCAGTGCCATTATTGAATCAATTAAAAAACGTTCCAAGCACATATTCACACTCCATTATAAGTTGATAAGAAAAATGGACGTTTTCCAGCTCCTATCCTGACTCTGGCGGCCCAGCCTCAGCATCTGAACAAATGGGTTAGATTGGGATATTCTTTCCACCGCAAATGCTTTATCAATTTTAATCAACGTTAATAGTCCTGAAAATGGCCTCCCCAGCAGTGCTTTATGTGCCCGATTTAAATACACCTCATACCCTTTGCATATTGGTTTGGACCGAAGCCAAGTCTCTTGTAGACATATGATATCAAATCACTCCAAACCCAAGTTTCCATTTGAAAAAGGTTCTGTAAAGCCCCTTGTGTTCCAAAAGCCAATGTAAAGCACATCCTCATTGTTCTCTATATGGCTCTATTATTGACATGGTTCAGCCAATCCCAACGTCAGCCATGATGAGCTCTGAAGCCCCCCAACCCACCAACCTGTCAGTGGTCCTATAGATTTATTGTATTACGCTTATTTGAAATTGAGTTGTCAATAGTCATTTCCAATGGGTGATAACGTTTCCCTTCTGTGGACTGCCGTTTTCACTTAGGCTCTCTTTCTGATGTTTACTGGAAATTCTGGTTCCTCTCATCACTGGCCTTTTTTGTTTGATTTCTAATTTCAAGGGTATCAACTTTCTCTCCCATCGCAACTCTTCCCATCATCATTCCTGTATACTCTTTGAAGTCACTCAGTTCATATCCCAAGGGTAGGAGTTGATCACTCAATTCTAGTAAGGCAGATTTGATCAATGAGTCCAATTAAGGATTACCCAGTCCATACGATTCTCATTTACAAATTGGACAACCAAATGTTCTCTGATGTTATTTGTCTCATTTTAGGGATATGTTGGAATAGTCTCATCATGTTCCGCCGATTCAAGATTAGATTATCGGCCACTGGGAGCAATCTTTCTAGACAAATTCTGATGTAGTTACTCCGTCCAATGGAACCTGGATCTTCGGTCCTGGGTATCTCATTTACACCAGTATGACTCTCTCTGAATGGTTTTTGGTTGCTTTTTTGGGCCATCCACTGTTGATCGCCGATCCACCTGCAGGTGCCCTGCCAAGAGGTTTCTCTTTTCTTCCAGCGTTCTAAAGGAGGCTTTACTTGCCACTATGTACACCGACTTTGCCTTGAACTCAGGAATTCTTGAGAGTTCAGAGGGGACTCTGGTTGTTATACAGGTTTCCTGGCGATCTCTCTCTACCAACTCTGAATGACTTAAGTTGTTCCAATCGCCGTCTTTCTCCTCCCTTGCCACTGTTTCAATCAGGTCACTATGGCACGATTCAGAGAGTGGTTCTGTGTCGTCATTCCATATCTCTCTCCTAAATATCAGTACCTGTTGAGACCATTGCCATCTCTTTGGCTTCCCCCTGCGGTTCCACCATTTCCTTCCTTGGGCATTTCGATATCTGGGTGGATTCAGTTGCGAGCGGTGTCCTTAGATTCCTCATGAAGGCCCTCAACCGAATGGACTTACGTTTTCGCCCCATCTTTATATTTTTAGTTTTCTTGCCACTGCTTTCTGTCAGACAACTTTTGGCAGGCTTCATGCCCTCTCTACAAGGCACTTGTGTGGGTTGGAATATAGAAAACATGTTGGCCTCTATGGCTGCTATAGGACCACCTTCCTATCAATAGCAGTCCTGGGTTCGTCTTGCAACTCGACACTTGGTTCATGTGGTAGCTGGGCCGTTGGATTTGATTCCTCTGCAGGCAGCTCTACTTGCACCAGTACTCCCCTCTCCAACCTATTGTTAGGGGCCTATTTTAACTTCTTTACTGGACTATCACTTTTGAGCTGAGAGCCTGCTTTCCACTCTCCGCTGATCTCCTTGATCCCGACTGAAGTCCTAATTTCTCTGGTGTCCCATAGCCTGATCTTTTTTATGCTGACTTCTCATACATTTGCAAACTTCCAATATGGCTTTCATTAAAAGGGATTTATCTATTGCGTCTCTTCTGGCTAGATCACACAGTTTGTTTTGCCAGTTTATTGATAATTCTCCTTCTTTATCTAATCTGTCTTGCACTTTGATCACAAAGCTTTCAAGGAAAGTCATTTTCGCAATAGCCATATCTATTAGTGTGGCCTGGTCTTTCAACGAATCATTAAGAACATCATATAGCTTGGTGAAAGGAGCCATTGAAATTGAGCGAGTCGCCATAACGGTATGGTGCAAGTGGGTCATTGCCTCCTTCAAAATACACACCACCCAATTCTGTTCTTTCACTTGAAACACTGAGTCACTGCGGGAGGTCCTTAGTGAGGCTGAAGATGTACTACTGTCTGAAGATTCCAACCTTCTTTCACACATTGAAAGACTACTCTCGTATTGGTCCTCTGGTGGATTGTAGACCTGCACACATCTCATCTCTCACATCGCTAGGCTCATTCTCTACATCCACCACCAATGTTGTCACTGGCAGTACCTTCTCCCGGTGGCCATTATCCAACAATCTGGTAGCTCCAATCCCCCAGTCGCTTCTGTGAGGCTATTTTGGCTGTTAAATCCAGGATTTATTTCGACAAACGGGCTGCCATCTCAGAGTTCTTCATCTCACTTACTTTGGGTGTATTTACTGCATTTTTCCCCCTATTGGTGGCTTGAGGATCGCAATCACTTGGGCTACAATTCACTACCACCCGTTCAAAAGCAGGCGATACTAAACTTTCCAAGGCCAGGCAGTCATTTTCGCTCCAGCTAGATTCACACAGGCCCACCGCTTCCTGCATGTCGGTGCCTGAACTCAGGTTTTTTACAGTCTTGGTAAGCAGTAACACCTCCTTCGCTCCCCCTCTTTTGATGACACACTTATCCTTAGACACATCCCCCTTGATAATATTTCCAGGGGGTAAAAGTCAAGTTATGTGCCTCTACCTCTATTGAGCAACCCGTAGCCATACTCTGGTCAGAGTCTTTTACCGGGACCACCATTAGGACTGCCAGTCCAACCGAGGAGGTGAGGGGCAAGCTGTTGTGTCTGGAAGGGAGCTCCTCATCATACGGGGGAAATCGCTCACATCACCCACTATGGATTTCCCTAAAATTACACCTTCACAGGTGTCCAACTGCCACTGCGGCTCGATGGAAGCTTTGTCACTTGCACGGTCATGGCAGACGGTGGCACTTGCATTTTCATTTACAGCATCATTTACTGCATCAATACCGTTAGTCTCTGGAGCCACTAACAGTCTTACCTGCGTACAGGTCCTTGCCCCCGTGGTCAGCATTTTCATACACCAGATCACACAGGCGCTGCATTGCGTCTTGTCCCCCACCTCCTCACCGAAATCCCAGAAATCCGCGGAACAGGGTAACACTCACGAGTTTACTCTGCGTTCCCTCCGTGAAGCGGATGGGCTTATATTGGGCCATGGAAACAGTAAGCATACCGTCAGATCCACACTTCACGGTAACACAGAGTACTGAACTATAAGCATTAAGTGGGCCCATTGCTTATAAATGTATTACACAGATTTCTCCATCCGGAGAAAGAAAAGTGAAACCATGTTAGTGCTTATTTCTAATTTCATTTTGTGTTACTCACTTTCATATGGGAGAGAGCCAAATCCAAATATTCGCAGAGGTTCTCGTTCTAATGTTTGACGTACAGCTCAAAAGGAGTGTGAGTGGAGTCTGGAAGGGTGGGTGCAACCAACCAGGAAATAAATCTGTGGGAAGACTGTCCGTATGTGCTATTATTTTGGCTACTACAAGATAACAGGACAGTCTCTAGTAACAACCTTCCCCAAAGGCGTAGCAATCTGAATTCTGTTTATTGTAGATCCCTAGCCTGGGAAGTGGTGCATGGTGCAGTGAGCCGTAAAGTGCATCTGGGATGCCTCACAGAGCTAAAGACTGCAGCTGAGCACGCAACATACTCTAAAGGGTGCGTGCATCAGCATGGGACAGATATTACCATGTTAAAAAGCATCATCAGCTAAGTGATCCACTGTGGTTCAGTGATAAATTGAAATTTTTGGAGCATGAGACCCTGGGTTCAAATCCCACATGTGGCAATACATTAAATTATTGGCTCTGCAGGTAAAATACCAAACAGGCAGCAACACTATGTCCAAGTGCAGCCCATTGTGATTTGAATCTGGAGCATCCCACCGTAAATTTGCTCCCAGGTACAGTTCAATGCAACTTTGCACCAAGTTCAGTCTAATGCAATTTACCTTCAAGTACAAATAATTGTGATTTGGTGCTAGGCAGAACCATTGCGATATGCTTCTAGGTGCTCCCCAGCGCAATTTTGTTCCAAAATGTACACCAATATTAATTTGCCTTCAGGTACAGAACTTTGTTGAGTGGGCACCACTGTCGCTTTGCTCTAAATCTTCTTATATTTTTATCATTAATTATCAACATGATTTGGTCCACACCAGAAACCTCAATGCACCTGGGGTTATTAATATGCAAAAAAACTAATTCTAACAATGACACTGTCAGAAACTGGGTCCAGCTCCCACAGTTCTATCTGTTAACATATTAATGCAAATCTTAACCATTCCATCCTTAATTCGATGCTTCCCTTTTTCAACAATAAAGTATTACAGTAACAAAAGCAATGAAACTAAAACCATGTATTTATTCTGCGTTGGTTCAATGCATTTTGGACTAAAATGTTATTTTCAAGGATCTAAATAATAGGGAACACACAAAAAGAATGTACTGCACACCATCTGTGTATACACATATGTACAACAAACCGCTATACCCATAGAGTGTCCTGTATCTGCCTCTGCATATAGCTAAGCTGTGTCCTAAAAATAGAAAAAAACCTACAAGTGTTATAAAGATAGCCATTTCATGATTCTTTGCGAAAAGCTTCAAAAAAACCTTCTTTTACATAACTCAATGATTAAGGGCCTGACTTACATAACTGTTTTATAATGGAGCAAGTCCATAGGAAAACGCTCTGTGAATTAGGCCTTAAGTGTTTGGGGTCTGCAACCTTTGGCTCCCAGATGTGTTTGGACTACCATTCCCATCCGGCCTGTACAGCATAGTCAATGTCAGGAGATCATGGGAGTTGTAGTCCGAAACATCTGGAGAGCCACAGGTTGCAGTGCTTAGAATTCTTTCTTCTAGCTGGGCCATACTACAATACAAAACTACAAGCAACCTTCACAAAACATTCCTTGTATGTAACAAGACAGAATGACAGAATGAAAATATGACTATATCCCAACGTTCAGTGGGAAGAGTCACACCCTTTTTAGTTTGTCTTCAATTATAGATTGCAGCTCACGGTCTGCAGATACTACAGTGTATTTCTACCTCATCTCTGGCTTATCCGCCATCATGTATCTTCTTTATTAGCTCGGACGTTGTGACGTCACAACACACAGACGTCACCAATGTGCCAGCACTGTCAGGTCTGTCACTGCTTTTGACACACTCCTTTCTGGAGGCTACAAGATCCTCTCGAAGTCCAAGCCTAACCGGTCCAGAGGCAGAGTGGCCTTGATCTTCCCTGACTGGATCCCTGCCACTATCATTCCCACTCAGTCCTATTCCTCCTTTCAATGCCTCCTCTGCAGGCTCAGCGTCTCCCCATCCCTTTCGCTGACTCTTTCCACCATCTACAGGACCCCGGGTCCGGTCGCCTGTTTTCTCTCCGAGTGGTCTGACCTCACTGCTTCCCTTATTGCCTCTATCTTCAAACTTCTCCTCCTTGGTAAATTCAATATTCACCTGGATTCTTGCAAGGTGGACAGACTCGCTTTCGCAGCCTCTGCGACATTCTTTCCCTCACCATCCATACCTCAGGTCCGACATATTCTGCCGAACATACCTTGGATGCTCTCATCTCCTCTGACATTACTATCTCCAACTTTCGCAGTACTCTTCTCTGGTCTGACCACTTCCTCCTGTCTTCTCACCTGCATCTTTTAGGTCCCTCTACTATGCCTTTCCCGGCACTGCCTGTCTCCTTCTCAGTCATTCGACGATGAAGTGAGTGTCAGTTGCTGCCTTTGTTACCACCTTGATTCCCCCTCCCTCTCCTGCCGCAGACACCCACGCTGACTCTGTCCTTGCTAATATTCACCTTTCTATCACCAACACCCTACATATCCTTGCCCCTGTCATGAGGATCCAAAGGAAGCCTTCCTCCAAGCGTAACACTTGGTATGACTCTGACCGAGCCTCTCTGAAACAAAAGTACACAGTGGTTGAGCGGAAGTGGCGAGTTTCAGGTGCATCCTCGGACAAACTGGTCTGTCGCCTGCTCTAAAGGCATCACAGATTCTCCATTCACTCTAAGAAGAGGCCTCACTTCCAAGCCCACATCTCCGGAGCCACTAACAACTCTAGCTAACTGTTCAGAATTTTCAAGGAACTCGCCAATCCTTCTGCAGTCTCCACATCTCCCCTTCCTTCCCTGATCTCTGCACCTCCCTCGCCTCCCACTTCCTTTCCAAAATCCAGGACATTCTGTCCTCTCTCCTCTACCCCCCTCCCTCCACTCTCCAATGCCATCATGCCTTCCCTCTTCCCTCCCCCACCTCTCTCCTCCTTCTCTCCCATAGCACCGGATGAGGTCTCTAGAGTAGTCCTCTCTACGAGAGTCTCCGCTAAACATGCGCTCCCCTGTTCCTCTAGAACTATCAAGGTCAATATTGCCTCCCTTGCGGCTTTCCTAGCAGATTTCTGTAACCACTCCTTTGCCACTGGCTCCTTCCCTCAACCCCTCGTCCAACTCCCTTGTGCATCCCCTCCTTAAAAAGCCTTCTTCTGACCCTTCCTGCCCTGCTAACTATCGCCCTGCCTTTAAGACCCTTTTCCTGGGCAAACTCCTCGAGAAGCTTGCCATCTCCCAACTGACTCAAATTCGGACTCTGTCGGCTGTCTCCAAGATCATCAGTCTGGCTTAAGAGATGTCAGAGGCACGGAAAATGCTCTACTGAACACCCGTGACGACCGGCTCTCTAGTCTCAACTCTAGTTCTCCTTCCATTCTTATCCTCCTTGATCTTTCCTCCACCTTTGACACCGTCAACCATGTCACTGTGATTAATCGGCTCAATGACACCCTTGGCGTCACGGGCTTGCACCTAGACTGGCTGACCTCCTTCCTCTCCAACAGACCCTACCATGTTCAATTGGGCAGTTTTCTCTCACCAACCACACTCTCCACCTGTGGTGTCCCTCAAGGAATAATCCTCTCGCTGTGGCTTTTCAATATCTACCTTGCCCTCTTGGCTCATCTGATCTCCTCTTTCTCCCCTCACTTCCAGTGTTATGCAAACAAAACGCAGCTCTCCTGCAAGCATCCCTATCCTTCCTCATCTCTCATCCCTCACTGTCTGACTGTCATGGTGCGTTGCCAATGAGCTCTGCCTGAATTCCAGCAAGACCGAGATCCTCTCCACTGGGACCAGAGCTCCCACCTCCCCTTCCTCCCTCCCTCCCTCTAGTCCCCCTTTATGGCCCCCCCCTCACCCTCTTTTGAGTTAAAAAAACCTTGGGGTCATCTTTGATGCCTCTCTCTCTCTCCTTACATTGCGCACCTTGTCAAGAAGGCCCACTATCAACTGCACCTCCTGAGAGGTATTCTTCCTTTCCTCACCTTCCCCCAGAAACTCAATGTCTTCAGAGCTCTAGTCCTCCCATACACAATTGAGAATTGTGACCTTTATGATCGCAGTTATGCGGAGAGTACCATGGACCCTCCAATTTCACATGGAAAATATTAGTTCAAAACAGTCCATGCAGCAATACTTATTATCCAATAAAAACAGTTCCAGTTGCATTCTTTATTCATCTCTCCCGGGAAGAGAGCATGTCTGTAACCGAGAAACATTATTTGATTCAACAGTTTGCTGGTGTTCCTCATGTTTCTTTTCTGATCAATGGCCAAACTTGGAAACATATTTGCAACATTTGGTGTCCATATTCTAAAAAATGTTGCACCACAGGGGATTTCATGGTCTTAGTACGCAAGTTTGAACGGTGCTCACTCCATCAGACTTTCGCTTTGCGTGTAGATTGACCTACATAATACAATCTGTATGGGCATCTGATGCTATATATGATATTTGACGTGTTGTATGTTGCAAAATTCTTCAATTTGATCTTCTTTCCTGTATCCGTGTGAAAAACTAGATTACCCTTCGTGGCATACCCACAATTTACAA
Source organism: Ambystoma mexicanum (assembly GCF_040938575.1). Taxonomy (NCBI): domain Eukaryota; kingdom Metazoa; phylum Chordata; class Amphibia; order Caudata; family Ambystomatidae; genus Ambystoma; species Ambystoma mexicanum. The sequence continues at coordinate 1,493,150,027 of NC_090921.1, forward strand.
ACTGGAGACAAGGAAATATCCCTGTTCTCTTTTTTGTTTCCACTCTAACTTGGTCATTCTGTATTAATAAATCCTTCACAGTCTTACTGCCAGTATGTGGAAATGTGGGTCCTAAACAAGCTAACTCATTTCTCATCTTCTTATAGAATGGACCAATGTTTATGAATTATAAATGCACAAAATCAGGAGTCTTTGTGTTCCTGCTCCTAACAAGGTTTCTTTAGTTTGTTCATTAATTGAGTCTGTCTTCCCCAATCTTCTTTGCATTGTATACTCCATTGCTCAAATCTCAGTCCCAATGCATCCAGTTGGTTCTCACATTCTTCAATCTCGCTACGATTCTCGTAATCCTTAATAGTTAACTATGTGGTAAGCTTTTGATTGTGTTAGGCGGATGGGAAGCTTAGGCAATGGTTGTTTGCGATCAGTTGGTTTGCAGAAGGAATTCGTATTAAACCCTTGTTCTTTCAACCCTACAGTCACATCTAGGTAATTAATATTCTTGTCACCTATTTCTGCTGTAAATTGTATACTGGCATCAATCTCAATGATGTTTGTAAGGAATAGACTCAGTTCTTCCTTAGTGCCTCGTTAGATTACGCAAATGTTGTCTATGGCCCTCATTACAAGTCAGGCATTAAGGGGTTAACGGCGCCGTAAAGAGCGTCGGCGCTGTTAAACCCTTAACTCCTGATTACAAGTGTCCCTTTGCGGGTTGGTGTTTAACGCCTGCTTTTAGCAGGCGTTAAAAATCCAACCTGCAAAGGGACTTTGGAGCTAATTACGGCACAGTAATTTACTGTGCCGTAATTAGCGCCTTCCCCATTCCCATTGAGCCCTATGGGGGCAAAAATGGGAATGGGGAAGGGGCCATGGTGAATGAGGAATTACCGCCCCGCCAACCTTGGAATGGGGCGGTAATTCCGCCATCCACCATGGCGGAGTCGGTGAGTTACCGGCATGGACCATGGTGCTAATAGCACCATGGTCCACCGCCTGACTCGTAATGAGGGCCTATGTATCTCCCCCAAGATCTTATGTATTTATGCCATATGGGATATGATACAAGTCATTTATAACGCGCCTGTACACATGTGTTTCTAGGCGCGACAAGTCAAGGGAGGGTACGAAGGGAGGACACGATAAACAATCTTTCTAGGCTTTGTTTCATTCAGATCGGGCAAGTGCAGTAATGCAAAATGCAGGGGAATGGGAACCGGGGAAGTGCAAAAAGGGGGCGGAAGTGCACTCATGGCAGCATTGCGGTCCTTGGGCTTGAGGCCAAGGATAAATCTTGCAGTCCTGATCTGGATTAGTTGCAGAGGGCGGAGTAGAGGAATGCAGACGAGAAAGAGGCTGTTACAGTAGTCCAACCTAGAGAGAACCAGGGCTTTGGAGACAATGAGTTTCTGGGGGAAAGCGAGAAAAGGAAGAGTACCTCTGAGGAGGTGCAGCTGGTAGTGGGTCTTCTTGGAAATGTCAGTATGAAAGGAGAGAAGAAGAGAGTTGAGTCGAAGATGACACCAAGGTTTTTTGCCTCACAGGAAGGCGAACGAAGGGGTCCATGAGCAGGGGACCCGATGACAAGGATCTCTGTCTTAGTGGCATTAAGGCAGAGATCGTTGAAGGCGCACCAATACTGAATATCGGATAGACAGTCTGGAATGTGCGAGAGAGGACAGGAGGCTGTAGGGAGCCGGAAAGAGAGCTGCGTGTCATCTGCATAACGCTGAAAGTTAGAGCACAAGGTGGAGATTAGATGGGCCAGATGTGCCAAGTAGAGATTGAAGAGTCAGGGTGAGAGGTTAGAGACGTGGGGAACACCACATTTAGAGAGAGAGGTGGTGGAGAGAAAGGACCCAAGTTGGACTTGGGAGGGTCGGTCCAGGAGGAAAGAGGTCAGCCACTCTAGGGCCTGATCTGTGATGCCCAGTTTCACACAGAGTCGGTTGATCAGGACTGTGTGATTGACCATGTTGTAATTAGAGGAAAGGACAAGGAGGGTCAGAACAGAAGGGGTGCTGGTATCGAGATTGGAGAGTAGATCTTCACGGGTGTTCAGGAGAGCAGTTTCCGTGCCTCTGGCTACTCTGAAGCCAGACTGGTGGTTATGGAGACAGCCAACAGTTTCAGTATGGAGAGTAAACTGGGGAGGGGTACAGACTGGAGGTACACCCGGCGGAAGTGGTAGGGGTGCCAGAGAGTGGGCAGAGGTGATAGCAGGTGGTGGCAAGGTAGCCAGTGAGGAGGCAGAGGAAGGAGGTGGCTGAGGGGCCAGAGAGGTGCTAAAAGGAATAGCGGGAGAAGGAAGGAAGTTGATAAGACGCAGGAGACGCCTATCAAAAAGGAGAAGATTGGGCTGAGGGCCTGGACCAAGACGTTGCCATTCAAGTAGACATTAATGATGGTCTTGGAGGAATGGAATAAGGCCAAGAGGACCTCCCACCGAGTGCCACCATTAATGGGAGAGGAGGAGATAGGAGAGAGAGTCGAGACCAGATGAGGGGACTATAGGTGTAGTGAGGGAACAACAAAGAGAATGTCAGTGAGAGTCTGTCTGGAGAAAGCACTGATGTAGGTATCAGCAATAGGGAGGCCAGGGTTGGCAAACAGAATGTCCCTCTTGAACTTCTTCCTTCCAGACTTAGTGAGAGGGATAGAGCAGCAGTTAGAGAAGATGGAAGAAACAGAGCATCATAGAGTGTGCAAAGAATGAAGGTGGGAGAAGGGCATGAGAGAAGAGGAAGAGACGCACAGCCCAGCGCCACACAACGCAGGATATGCAGAGGGGGTAGGGGGGTGTGCTGGGGTCACAACCAACAGGAAGGCACAAGAGGGAAAACACAGGAGGAGAAAGCGAGTGATTTGCAGCAGTACAGCGGCACCCCTTGCAGGTGTGGGACTTAGAGGGTGGGAGAGATCCTAATGGGACACAGTTAGCAGTACCAGAGTACCACAATGTAAAAAGCCAAGATTTAACTTTCCTGAAAAGGGGAAAAAGACCTAGTTTTTAAAACACAGCAGCAATGCAATGGAAAGAAAAACCACCCAGATTTGAATTTCCTGTATTTCCCCCAGTAACAGACCCTACCTTGTTTGTTGCGGCAGGTTGAAGGCTCCGTGCTTCCCCAGCAGACACCATTAGCTGCTTCTGTGGGTTCTTCACTTTGCCTTGGGCCCTTAGCCCCTGGGCCTGTAGCAAGCAGTGGGGCTGCCCTGAGTGCAAGAGTTAAGTCAGACCCAGCGCCCAATCAGAGAAGGGAGAGGGTGGATGTGATAGGACATGTTCTTTCTGAAATTTATAAATACAAGCATTGGTATGTGCAGGTGCCAATGTGGCCCCCACAGAGGTGCCAGAAATGTGCAAATAAAACTGTCTCTCATCTCTAAAATATGGGTTTAGAGCTATAAAGTCTAGTAAATCCATTAGGAATGTTTTTGAAGCCCAGTCTCTTCTTGTAAAAGAAGCCACTCAACCACTTCTTTACCTAAATTGTGTGGTATTGTTGTGTATCGATTCTTGACATCTATTGTGAACAAATATGCTCATAACCTCGTTATACCCATAACCCTCAGCTGAGCCTTGTGCCTCTACAGCCCTCCTCTTTGTCCCAGTACTCTTGGAATTCTGGGACTCGAAGTTCACAACACAAAAGTTAGTTTTTTCAATAATATTTTTCCCACCAAGTTCTTTTCTCTCCTTTAACATATTTCTTAAAGGAGTTTCATAAGGATTAAAAGATACATTTGGTTTTACAGAGGATTGAGGTTTTACCCCCGATTTAAATAGCTCATTTTTAAAGACCTCTCAGAATGCTTTTCCTGAGACTCATAGGGGACCCTATTTCTAGGAGTATTATACATGTTGCAAGATTCTTACTGTTAATGCATGAACGGTTATAATTGTCTTCACTCTGTGAGAAACCAGAAGGTGTCTCACCCACTAGTCCCAGAGGATCAGTCATCCAGGTGGCCAGGACACAGCCATCGGTTTTGGATTGGTTTCTGGGGGTGGACCAGTATGGGAGGATCACCTGGGTGAGGGGTCTTCGAAGAGTGGGACGCCGGATGGTGAGACACGGTATCCCTTCCCTGTAACACCTTTACCTCATCCTACCCAGTAGGATACTTAGGAACTCCAACCCCCCCACCCTTTACAACACAAACACTTTCACACAGACAGATCGCTATGGGAGAAAACAGACTTAAAACCTGAGCCATATACCTGACGTGTCTCAATACGATGGTCAGGCAATTATTAAGCATCACACACACCTGACTTCCATTAAGCTTCCCCACATAAAAGGGGACCACGAGAGCAGACTCTTAGCGAGGCAAAATACACGAGGAAACAGCAGTTCCGAGATGGCAGTTTAACGAGAGACGAAAGACGGCAAAACAGAAGACGATCACAAGGAGGGAAGTAGCCTTGACCTTTTCGACAAGGAACCGTTGCTTCCATGAGCCCTCGAGATTGGAAAGCGTAAAACCATGCACACAAGTTGAAGAATCCTGCATTGTGTCATTGTGTGCTCAAGGAACTCGGGGCCCTCCCGCATCAATAATCAAGGCGGGGAGAATTGCCAGCCACTGTGGTACTGTCCTTGGATCCAACAACAAAGCAGGGTCAGTGAAATCAACACAGTCAGTGAGTTGGGGAGACCGATACAAGACCGGCCTGTTTGAAGCCAAGGTTGCAAGCAGTAACATTGCATGTCGAGCGATGTAACGAACATTGTTAAAACGCATGTGATAAAAGAATGCAAGTAAAGTTGAACTGCTGATGAGTGATTGAACTTTTAAAGTAAGATACAATATCCTTGACAGAGTGGTCCGGCACTGCGTGGGTGCTCAGTCAAAAGTCTCTGTAAGGTATTCCAGTTGTAAACTGGCAAAGTGAGAAAGAGAGCATATCAAGAAGAGAGCGAGTAATTGTGAATCGAAGTGGTCCTGCAACGGGTTGAGCCAAATCCTGCGCACAATCGAAAGTCTTTCGATTCCTGAGATAAAAGCAGAGAAAGTTGGTCTGAGTCCGATGGAGGGAGGGGGACCGGGGTGAACAGTAAATCGCACAATAAGTTGTACATGAGAATCCTAAGAAGAAAGGAACTGTTGAACGTGTGTCACATCTAGCCCTCTGAAGTAAGAGACTTTGAATGATAAAGAGACTTTGGCACAGAAGGCCATGATACCGAGATCTGAACTGCATCTTTGTGCTAGAGAAGCCAGAGACTATGCTAAGCTCGAGTGTGCCGCCTTGTCCCGTGCTGAAAATATGGGGAAGGGGAGCCAACGGCTTGAATATACTTGCATATAATTTCTTGAACACTTTACTTTTGCATAACATTGTTTCCCACACTCGGAACGCTCGGCTACAATTGATTCAATTGTTCGTGACACACGGGGCATACCTTACTCGTATTAGGATATCCAAGTTCCCAGGGGCGACCCAACAACAATGCCCCAGATGCTCGAACAGAGAATCGGATATGTTACATATGTTTTGGTCATGCCCCACCATACAGAAATATTGGGAGGAAATAGCACAGAAAATGAGCAGAGGAGGCCTTAACATGAATCCAAAGAGCCCCTCAGCATATATGCTTTGCCGCTTTATTCACCCCCAACAAACACGCTACATATCTAAGATGAATAAATCTAATAAAGCCTGTTCAAAAAAAAAAAGTTCAGCTCTAGTAACACCAGTCAACATGGAGACGAAGGCCTAGATAGGAGGACTCACTCAAATATTTGGACTCGTGTCCCAAATTATGATTTTAAAAAAAATCCACAGATGACATAGCAAAAATGATATTAAGGATACCTGCATGCGAGGGACGTGGGCGACGGTCCAAGTATGTGCACAGGATTCTCTGGTGCTCCCACGGCCGCCTGCATAAATCCTGGATAAATAGCAGTTGGACTGCATCCAGCTGTCATCTACACAGTGCGGAAGTGATAAGAGTGCCTAAGGACGCCGCAACAGCAATCTTGAACTCTGTGGGTGTCATTCAGCTGAGAATCTGACTCAGAAGTGACAGAAAATCGGGCGCAAGCTGGTGACTGCAAGATGGCCTCAGGCAGGCTTGGTGATTGAGTAATCTGCAGGAGTGAAGGGGACCGGTGGCTGCTACGATATGGGTCATTGAGATCAGCAAAAAGGACCCCCCTAAGAAGAACAGAGAGGGATTAAGAGGTGGGGGCTGGCAAGGCCCAGTGGGGAGGATGGCTATACCCACCATATGCTGTAAGTAATGGGAGCTTGGTAGCGGAGGTGCTTCCGGATCCCAGCCCGGAGGAACTGCTGTGTGGTTTGGGCAGCGGGTGGTGCAATGAGCGGCCGGCGATGGGGGCGCTGTCCCTCCGGTGGGGACTGAGTCCAGAGGAGTGAGAGTGAGCTGCCTGCCGTTGCAGGAGCGGATGGCCTTCATTTGGAGAGGGCTGAGCGGAGAACACGGAGCGTGCCCATCAGGGCATTAGAAGTGACGTGAAGGAACCAAGGTCGTCTGGTCACCTAGTTGGCTCCCGTAGCGGGGGAGTGAGGCCTGACATATAGCACAATACTGCACTGACATCTTGGAAGAGGTAGAATTACAATGATTAAATCTAGCAAGACGCAGTGATAGGATTTAGGAGAGTGAATTAGGCAAGTGAGAGATTCAGAGGGTTTGAACTGCCGGCTGTGATTTACAGGGAGGAGAAGTGCCTCTCTGGGGCCGAGCATAAGAACAGAAAGGGTGGGGGGGCCTCCTGGTAGACCACCTTAAACGGGGCGCTCCCTAGAGGGCACTCCGGACCGGAACTGATTTGAGGAAGTTCAGGAGGGCCAGGTTGTGGACTGACTTGTGGAGTGCAGGAGGTGTGTAGCAGTGAAGGCAGGGGTCGGAGTCATATTGGAGCCTTGGCCTATCGGTTCGCGTGGTGAGGTGAGGACCGTGCAAATCGGAGGTTGGGCCTGAGGAGTCATGGTAAAGGGACAACAGAGGATGGACAAGTATACAGACTCCAAAGGCAGGCCGTCAAAGCCGGAGACAGTAACACAAGAAGGGGCGGAAGTGGTTAAAATAGGGTCCGGGGGAGTTACCCTGGACGCTTTGATGGAGGCAATCCAGGCTACCAGATCGTCTCTGGGGAGGAGCATCAAGGAAGTGGCAGTGGATGTGTCTCTGGTATGAGCGGACCTACGTAAAGTGTGCCAGAGAGTAATGGAAGTAGAGCAGAGAGTGAGCTTGGTGGAGGACAAAGTGTTACATCTGAAAAAACAGATGGCAGGCCTGATATGGGCGACTGGCACTTTGGAGTCGAGGACAGAGGAAGGTCGCGCCCAAAGGTGTAACACACGCCTGGTGGGGATCCCGGTGAGGGAGGAAGGGCCTAGTGTGGAACTATTTGAGGAACACTTGATGCTGGAGAAGATGCAGTTGAAGGGGCTCTCAAAATTGTTCACTGTAGAGCAGGCTCATAGGGTGCCCTGGAGGACCCCACCGTGGGGGGTCCGCCATGGGTGATTGTGGCAAAAATACAGAACTTTAGAGAAAGGGACGCCATCCTGCAGGAGTCTCAGAAAGTAAGCTGTTATGAAGTGGGCAACATGAGGTTACGTATCTTCCTGGCTTTCACCCTGGAAGTACAGAGACAGCGGAAGACATTAAACGCAGTGAGACAACGCAGAGACAGCAGAAGATATTAAACGCAGTGAGACAACATCTCAGGGAGTTGAATATCAAATATATGATGTTTTATCTGGCAAAACTGAAAGTTATAGCGCAGGGCAGGTCATGGTTTTTTGCATCACCATAGGAAATATGGACCTGGCTGGAATCATCAACGAGGGGCCAAGGGCCGAAGGAGGAGGGAATGGAAGAGGCCTCACAGCCAGGAGACTAAGGGTGAGCCGGGGAGGCAGGAGCCTGGGGGGAGTGGTAGATAAGAGGCACCATGCTTCTTGGAGTATGATGTAAGGGGATATATTGCTGAAAGATGACGGAACTGGAGCAGGTGGGGTGAGGGCCCAAAGGGGCGAGTTCTCAGACCTACACTTCTCTGTCCGCAGGAGGGGAGTAAGTGGCAGATGGTATGTTCAAGGGTGTTGGGATGGGGGAATGAATGGAGGTTTGGGGTGGGTGGTGATGGGGATTGGTAGGGAAGAGGGTGGAGGAAGGGATATGAGGTGGCGGCGGAGTGAGCTGTGGGGGGTTGGGTGTTGGACGAATGAGTTGGGGCAACAGGCGGTTGAGGGGATGGTTAGGGCAACAGCTCCAGCTTCATGCCTTGTTTTGGCTGCTTTATTTCTGTGCATGACACGCTGAAGGAAGGCCATCCACGATCCCTTCAATCATGAAAGTGAGTTTTGCTCACCTCCAAAACAAACTCTCCTGAGGTGTCTTCAGTGATTCTCCGGGCCAAGGAGGGCCTGGAGAGCCACATATTCACATCTCTAACTATGATCCATCCCCCGGACTAATTACTTGACTGCTTCACTGCTACTGTTTCTGTCACGACCCTCGCCCAAAACCCCCTCTTGCAAACCCATTGGCCAGGTGGAGTCAGGACTCTGGCGTCTAGAGCCTGGCATCCTCTTCAAAAGCCCTCCTGGGGCCAGTCCTGGCGCCTATGGCGCCAGACTCATACACCATGAAAAACATGTGCTTGGGAACTACTTTATTGTGTTGTAAACCAACATGGAGGCATCCACATAGCTTGGTTCCTAGGAACCAAGCTATGCGGTCTAGTGTTTTAGGTGTGGTAGCCTAGGGACTACTTTACCTGGACTATTTTGTTGGGGCTATTTAAACCACACCCGAGCAAGACAACACGCTTCGCGTTACTTTGCAGTTTGCAACGTGACGCTCACTGTGTCCAGCTATACCCACGAACCTCGGAGAAGCAGAACCTGCATGGAGACAAAAGGAACATCGTTAGCAGCAGCATCTTACCTGCAGCCTTCATCTTTAGTTACTCGCAGCTCCTGAGAACAGCTTCCTTGAAACTGCACGCCTCCCGGATTGAAAGACTTGAAAGAGGAAAATAGAGGCAACATTAAAGCAAGCAGAAGAGACATTGCAAATTACGAACTGCTCTAAAGGCTTACCTGGCTGGTCGCCTCAAGGCTGGCACCACTCCAGAAATTCCACACGCACTGAAGAACACCGCGACCTACAAGGAAAAAAAGAAAAAACAGGTTAGCAAAGGCAAGACATCGCAGCGCTGCGCATAGCGCTTACTTACCGCATCATAGCGCTCTTAATGCGCCATCATTTACCAGAGGGGCTCAACCAAGCCAGTTCGCCGCGCTGAAGCTCCCCATACCAAAGGGAGAAAAAGAGACATTATTAAGCAAAGAAAGGCATGCAGAATAGCAACAATACTAAAGAACAGCAATAAGACCTACCTGAACGATATCAAACGTGCCGGCGTCAGTGAAGTAACTGGACCGCACACGCCCACGAAAGACAACGTGCCCCTGCAAAGAAGGCAGGACGGAGAGCACACCTAACTCTACCACAAGGTGAGGATAGGGCCCCAGAGGGGCTGAAATCATACGGGGGTGGAGGGAGGATACTTACCCCGGTCGGCTAGTCTTGAACACAGTCCTCCTGTATTTTCAGGCAGAACCTTCCCCGCAGAACACATCTGGGAAAAACTGAGAAGTATACCAGCAAGTAACCCGGCTGGGAGGCGTCCCTGTGGATACCAGGTGAGCGTAACAGGTTCAAAGGCCATCCACTATCCCTGCAGTCATGCAAGTGAGTTTGGCTGACCTCCAAAAATAACTCTTCTGAGGTGTCTTCAGTGCTTTTCACCTCCTCCATTCTTGCCTTAACTAACTTCATTCTGTTCATAGCATTTGTTACTCTCATTTGTGTTTAGCAGTACTTGGGAACCATCTGCATTGCATTGTTAGCTGCATCCATTTTAAAATTTGAATTGGGGTGTTTTTACCATTACCTGTGCACCATCTGCTTTGCATTGTTTGCCGAATCCATTTTAAAATACAATTTGGTTGTTTTTCGCATTATTTGTGCACCGTTGTAGCATTGATGCTCCCTCCATTTTAAAATCCGATGTGGGTGTTTTCAGCATTACCTGTGAACCATCTGCATTGCATTTTGTTGCTGCCTCCATCGATCTTATGTGTGTAGCCAGAACTGTGGGGTGCTGCCACTCCTCCCCCATTCCTTGGCTAAACCTCTGCCTTCCTATGGCTTCCTCCATCTCTCCTATATTTTCTAGCTGCTACACTATCACCTATCCCCCATCCCTCTCCAAGTCCGCCAGGAAAAAGCACAAAAAAAACACCCTTAGTGCAAACCCTGGACTTCCCACTGCAGACACCTATGTCAGGGCTTCCTCTAGAGAGGTTTTCACTGATCTCTTTTTCTTTGTCCCCTCTCCTGATCTTTGGACCGCCCATCTCACCTCCACTCTCTTTCCTTCCACACACTCCTTTATCAACAGTGGCACCAAGTGGGAAGTCCTACTGGCCGGTGTTGCATGCTCATGTTGCTTCGTTAATGTCCATCACACTGGCACCATTCTGGTTCAGGGTCCACATCCCAACCTCCTCCTCTTTGACTGCATCTTGCCTTCTCTCACTAACTTCCTTCCTTCCTTCAGCTGGCATCTCACCCTTCTACATTCTCTCTCCCTCCTCTAAATGGTGTACCATGCCCCTGTACCACACCTCAGAAAACCTTCAAAAGCACTGACCACCTCCACCTGGCTCAGCCAACAAACACTCCTCTGACATCTGTCTCCTTCTTGAAGACATTGATCTAGGCATTCTTGCTCTTAGCAAGACTTTGTTCAATGCCAGCTCAGTCACTGCCTTTCACTCTCTCCTCACTGACAGGCTTCAAGATCATCTCCAAGCCTCAACCTCACTGTACTGGCAGAGGGTGGGGGTTGCCTTAATCTTCCCAAAGTGGGTTGCTGCTTCCATCTTACCTACCCAGCCCTATTCCTCTTTTGAAAGTCTGGTTTGCAAGTTGGTCACTACTCCTACCTCTACCCTGACCATTGCTACCATCTACCGGCCTCCAGGTCCCACCTCCCTATTCCTCTCTGAATGGGCTGACTTCTGCTGCTCTTCACTTTCATCCATCTCTAACATTCTCCTACTGGGTGATTTCAACATTTAACTGGACTCCCCTGGCTCTGCATCCACTCTATTCACTGAACTCTGCACTTCGCTTTCCCTCTCCATTCTCCTGCGTGGGCCAACCCACACAGCTGGACACACTCTGGAGGCCCTCATACACTCTGACCTCTCGCTCTCCCCCCCGCCAATTAGTCACCCATCTCTCCTGGTCAGACCACTCTCCTCTCTCCTCCCATCTGGGTCCCATTGGCCCCCTGACTGCCCCCCCACCCCCAAAGGTCCCACCAACCTCGCTCACTAACATCCGCCCAATGAAATGAGTGACTGCGGCTGCCTTTGCTTCCACCTTCACCCCCCATAACCCCACCACCGCTGACTCTACCTCTAACTTCAGCAACCCCATCTTTCCATCACCAACACTCTTGACATTCTTCCCCCATTCATTAGGATCCGTCTGAAAACTGCCTCAAAGCGTAACACTTGATACAACACCAAACTTGCAGGCCTGAAACAAAAGTGCAGGGTAGCAGAACGGAAATGGCTTACGCCAGGCTCATCCTCTGACAAACTGGCCTGCTGCCTGCTCCAAAGGCAATACAGACTCGCCATCCGTGCAAAGAAAAGAGCCCAAATTCAGGCACGGGTCTCCGGCGCATCCAATAACGCGGCTCAAAATCTGCAGGGAACTAGCCAACCCCTTTGCAGTCTCCTCCTCCCCTTCCCTTTCCTAGGCCCTCTGCAATGCGCTGTCCTCACACTTTGCCACCAAAACTCAGGACATTCTGACCACCCTTTCTACACTCCCTCTCAACCCATCCCACACACTCCCCACACTACACCCCCCTCCTCATTCCTCCTTCTCTTCCTTCTTTCCTGTCACACCTGAAGAAGTTACCAGAGTTGTCCGCTCCATGAAGGTCTCTTCTAAAAAGGTCTCTTCTTGCTCATCCAAGACCATCAAGGATAATATTGGCTCTCTTGCCCCTGCTCTCGCTGATTTCTGCAATCACTCTTGTCACTGGATCTTTCCTCTTCCCCCCCCCTTAAGCACTCACATGTGTGCCCACTCCTGAAAAAAAACATCCTCTGACCCTACCTGCCCTGCCAGGTATCGGCCAAACTCCATCACCCCTTTCCCGGGGAAGCAGGTTGAGAAGTTGCCCTTGCACCAACTCTGTTCTCACACTGAACTTGTTGGTGGCCTCCACAACCATCAATCTGGATTCCGAGCATCCAAAGGCACGGAAACTGCTCTTCTGAACATCTGTGAAGAACTGCTTGCATCTCTGGACTCCACTCCCCAGATGTCCTTAACCTTCTCGATCTCACCTCTGCATTTGACACAGTTAACTATTCCATCCTCCTACAAAGGCTCCACGATACACTTGGTATCTCGGAACGGGCACTGGATTGGCTGTCCTCTTTCCTCACTAACTGCTCTTCCCGAGTCATCCTGGTACCTTCTTCGCTCCTACTTCCATCTCCACCTGTGGTGTCCCCCAGGGCTCTATACTCTCCCCCTGGCTCTTTAACATCTGCCATGCTCTCCTTGCATGCCTCATCTCATCTTTCTCCTCCAACTTCCAGTGTTACGCAGACAACACACAGCTCTTCTTCAGATTCCCTGCTGACCCACTTGTACCCTTCATCATCCCTGACTGCCTATCTGCCATTCAGTCCTGGTGTGCCTCCAATGATCTCTGCCTCAACGCCTGTAAAACTGAGATCCTTCCCATTGGGACCCCTGTTTCCTCCTCCTTCCCCTCACTCTGGCCTTCCTCCATGGGATCTCCCCCTGCGCCTTCAACTGAAGCCAGAAACCTTGGAGTCATCTTGACTCCTCTCACCCCTTTCTCCCTCACACTCAGGGCATTGCCAAGAAGTCCAACTATCAGCTCTTGCTTCTCAAAGGAATTTTACCTTTTCTCACTTTCCCTTAGAGGCTCAATGTGACTCAAGCCCTGGTTCACTCTAGACTGGACTACTGTAAGAGGCTCCTCCTGAATCTTCCTTCTTCCAGTCTGCAACCCCTCCAGCTTATCCAGAAGAGGGCAGTGAGACTTATCCATCTGCACATCCACCCCACTCTGGAGGCTCACACTTGCACCTTCCGTGGCCCAGTCCGTGTAGCACTCAACATTCCTAGTACTTTGTCTATGGCTCAACCACGAGCTCCGACTCCCCAGCACTTACCCCCTCTACCATTTTCTTTTCTGCACTTGCATGTTCTGAGTACTCATACGGCATAGTAGGTTTGTCCCTCTCCCTTTTGTGTTGTAATGTATTTCGCGGTTTATAGTGAATAAGTCGAATTAAAAAAAGTCTGGGTTTTAAAAAAAAAAATGTTTTAATGGGGGGGGAGGGGTTCACCCTCCAGCCCCCCGTTTATTTTTACTAGCTAAAGCCAAAAGAACATACAAATAAAAAAAAAAAAACACATTCAAGTTTTTTTTCCGACTTTTTTTTTTCCGACATTTTTGGATTTGACTTTTTGCATTCGACATTATGACTGGCTACAGTATTTCCCATCTTTGCTTCCTCCCTGCCCCGTGGGTGCTTTGAAACAGTATTTTCTTATTGTACAAGCGCCTAACAAGCAAACAAAATAAAAAAAAAAAAATGAGAGAGAGGGGGAACGGAGAGCAGAGTTGGGTGGGTAGGGTTTGTACCGTTGGAACAGTTAACGGACGGTCCGGAGTTACAGTTGGGGGGACAGATGGGGCAAACAGTTGAGACATGGTGGTTCAATTTTTAGTTCACATATTCGAGTGGAAGACTGGAATCAAGGTATACATGGTGGGACGGTAGGGATACAGATTGAGATGGGGCGATAAAGAGAAATGTTACCATGGGAAGGGACGGGTTGAAGATTGGGACCTGGTATCCCGGCAGATTATGTAAATGGCAGAAATGCCAGCAGGTAAGAGGATTTCTGGGTAGGCATGGGACCCAAGTGGCTATGCTCCAATATATGGTACATATCGAGGGATTTAGAGTCACTCAGGAGACGGCGGGGGTGCGACAGTGGTGGGGACATTGTACTCGTCCTATGCAAGGGGGGGGTCCTGATTTGGGTTGCACCAGGGGTCCCGGTTCGGGCGGATAAGATTTAGACAGATGAGGTGGGTAGGACCGTGGTGCTTGTGGGAGCACTTGAAGGCAGGGACCTCTGTGTGGTTAATTTTTACGCACCAAATGTGGATGATAAAGAGTACTTTCTGTCTATAATGAACCTGGCAGGAGGGTACACAGACAGTTTGTTTATCTGGGGGGGGTGGATTTTAACTGCCTGTTGGATCCACATCTGGACAGCACTTGGAAATCCAGACACCCCAAACAGGCTGCAACATCCTTGAAGGAGGTAGTAGACACACTAGACCTGGCGTGGTTTGCATGGAATGGAGAGGGGTTATTCAAATTTCTCAGGGGGTTCATGAATCCTATTCTCGGCTGGATTATTTGTTTGTAGGGGTGGAAGATTTTCATTCCATTTGGGGATGTAGCATATTTGAGGAGAGTCATTTCAGATCATTTGCCCCTAGTGGCACAGTTGCAGGGGGTGCAACGGCATCTGCCAGTGAGGTTGTGGCGATTATCTGCCAAATCCCTAGAGAATGTGGGGTTCGGGGGAACACTACGTGAGGCGATCGTGCAGTATTTCGAGATTAATGAGGGAACAGTAAAAACTGCTTGGATCCTATGGCAGGCCTTTAAAAAAAAATAGAGGGGTTTGCATATCAAAGATATTTGGGGTAAGGCGGATGCTGCAAGATGCGGGAGATGGAGAGGGTTGTGTCAGCGTTGGAGAAAAATCTGGCAGACGGACAGCAAGTAGGGGTAGACCTGGCAAACGAGCTGGCAACGCACCACGAAAGACAAGCTTCCCTCTCACATTTTGATGGGATGTGGGGATTCACAGGGAGGGAGACAAGGCTGGGCGGCTACTGGCTTGGTTGATTCTCCGGGAGCAACCCTGCAGCAACATCACACAGGTCAGACTGGAATCAGGGGTATTGATTAGCACTCAGGAGGGGATCACCAAAACATACCAGTTTTACCAATCCCTATACACTAGCAAGGTTACCTATTCAGAGAAAGAGGCGTAAAAATAATTGGAGTTGGTGCAGTTACAGGCCCTGGATGGGGGGCCAATGGAAGGGTTAGAGGGGCCAATTGAGGAGGAGGACATTGGTAGTGCACTGCGGGCAACGAAGAAAGGAACAGCCCCCGGCAGCGATGGCTCCCCAGTGGAGTTCTACTCCAAGTACACAGATCTCTTGATCCTGCAACTTAAGAGATTATACGATGAGGCCTTCAGGCTTAGATCCTCCCATACTCAATGAGTGAAGTGATAATAGTATTGTTGAAAGGGGGCAAGGATCTTCTGGATTGTGTGTCCTATAATCAAATCTCGTTGCTAAACATTGATGCGAAGATCCTGGGCAAGGTGTTGGCCAATAGATTATCTGGGGTGGCTCCAATGCTAGTACATCCGGATCAATGCAGATTTATAGGGGGTCGTCATACTTCAATGAACCTAAGCCGTCTGCACCATGTTATGGATCAGGTTAAAGACTCTGGGGGGGAAATGGGGTTGGCGTCTTTCGATGCAATGAAAGCTTTTGACTCGCTGGAATGGGAGTGGCTATTTAGAGTACTGAAGGCCTTTGGATTTGGGGAGAATATCTGTCGATGGCTGCGACTGTTGTACAGAAATACGGTAACAAGGGTAAAAAAGATTAACTGGATCTCGTCACAGCGGGCGATAAGAAGGACAAGGCTGGGATGCCCCGTCTCCTCAATTTTATTCTCCATGGCGCTGAAGCCTCTGGCGGGATTTCTTAGGAAGGAGATGGAGAGGAAGGCATAATGGCAGGGGGAGTGAGACATACTGTCCCTTTATATGCCCACGGCTTGATGCTTTATGTGGGGAATCCACAGGAAAATATGCAATGCTATTAGAGATTCTGGGCAACGTCCGCGTGGTGTGGGGGCTCCGTGTGAACAAAGATACATCTCTGTTACTTCCGTTGGTGGGTATGCGTGCACCAAACGTGCCCATCCCAGATTGGGGGATAAGATGGGAGCGGGAGTCATTTAAGTACTTGGGAATCACAGTATTTTATGACATTGAGACATTTGTGCATAATACTGGGAGGGTGTTTGTCGGGGATAGGAGATTTGACCCAATTTTGGAAAAAAATGCCGATATCATTGTTGGGAAGAGTGGCACTGTGCAAAATGGTGGTACTCCCGAGGATTCTCTATTATTTTACCAACATCCTGTACGGTATCAAGAAGATATTGTTTAACATGTTAAACAGAAAGGTGGATAAGCTACTATGGGATACAGCGAGGAGGAGAGTGTTGCAGACAACTTTGAGACGTACGCAGGCGGAGGGGGGCCTTTATCTGCCGGATTAGGAGTTCTATTTCATGGTAGCGCAGCTGCAGGCAGTACTGACGTGGGCAGACCTGAGGGGGGAATTGTTGGAGTGGCTACTGGGGGCACCTCCACTTTACCAACAGGAGATAGAGCTGATGTGGGGTACAGTGGGTGGAAAGGAAGCCACCAATATACTTGTGGTGGTGAGAACGCTCTGGGGGAAGCTCTTGAGGAAGCTACAAGTGCCCAAATTGTATAGTTCAGACCTACCATGGCGGCTGGACCTGTGACTTCGTTTGGCATTGAGGTGGGTGAGGATTCCGGGTCTAAGGATTTGGATAAAAGACATTGGGGGACCTGTTTGAAGGTGGAAAGCTGTTAACATTTGAGTAATGGGGGGCTCGTTAAGGGGTACCAAAGAGGCATTTCCTAAAATATGGAAGTGACTAAACGGCTGTCAGCCTTGTGAATGGAGATTCTTGGGGAGCCAAAGACAAGCCTACTGATGCAGGTGCTTCTTACGCGAGGAGGGGGTGGGGGCATGGTCTCTCAAATTTACCAGGCACTGCAGAACGCATTCCCTACTAAAGAGTTAAAGGTGCATATTAAATTGGAGGGGGACATGGGAGGTCTGATTTTGGAGGAAGAATGGGCAAAAATTTGGAACCAAGTTTGGAATGTCTCGCAGAAGAACAAGTTACTTACCAACTGTAACATTCTTTCGACTAGATCTTCCTCCCACATATTCCTCATCTTGTGATAATTCGTTATCGCCAGCTTCGCTGCTTTGGAATTTTTTTTTCGGCAGGGGGCGCTGTGCTCTAGGTCATGGCGTTGACTGTACCTCGACGGGCTCCTTACCGTGCCGACGTCACTGATGGTATAAGTAGCTCGAGCCACGCCCGTTGGCTTCAGTTCTGTTTTTTCGAGGAAATACTCGTGGAACATCCGGGCATATGCTGTGAGTGATAGGCCCATCGTGAAAGGAAATTGTAAGAAAAGACAAACTGTACTGCAGGGTATGCTGGGAGGGTCGATGAGGAATATGTGGGAAGAACATCCAGTCGAAAGAACGTTACAGTTGGTAAGTAACGTGTTCTTCGAATGGATTGTGTGTCCCCCACGTATTCCTCATCTTGTGCTAGATTCCCATAGCAGTGATCAATTTGGAGGTGGGAGTGCCAGTCTTTGTTTTCATGGACAGAGTGAAGTACCGCTCTGGCAAATAGTCCCTCATTGGAGGAGGACGCATCTAAGCAGTAATGCTTGATAAAAGTATGCATTGATGCCCATGTTGCCGCCGAGCAAATATCTTTTGCAGGGACTCCCCTCTTCAAAGCCGCAGAAGTAACCATTCCCCTAGTAGAGAGAGCACGTAGCCCATCCGGTGGGTCTTTTCCTGCTAATCTGTAGCATTCCAATATAGCTAGAATTATCCAGCGGGATATAGTTTGTTTTGTCACCGCAAACCCCAATTTACGACCTGTGTAACCCACAAAAAGTTGGTTGTCTTGACGTAATTTTGTCATTCTTGAAATGTAAAAGCTGAGGGCCCTGTTGGGGTCCAGCCTATGTAATCTCTCCTCTTCTTTACCCAAATGAGGAGGAGGATAGAATGTCGGTAAAACAATTTTCTGCGATAAATGGAAGTCGGAAACTACTTTCGGTAAGAAAGATGGTTTAACTTTCAGAACTACCTTGTCCTTGTAAAATGTGGTGTATGGAGGTTTACATGAGAGAGCCTGTAGTTCACTAACCCTGCGGACTGATGGTAATGCCACAAGAAGAACAGTCTTTAGTGTTAAAAGCCTCAATGGACAGGAGTGCAGAGGCTCAAATGGTATACATGTTAGGAATTTAAGAACTAAATTTAAATCCCAAATTGGAACATGAAATGGTATTGGTGGATATACATTTGTAAGTCCTTTCAGGAACTGGATTATTAATGGTATTTTAAAGTAAGAAACCTCTTCCGAGGAGCGCTTATAAATGGACAGCGCAGCAAGATATCCTTTGATTGTTCCGATCTGGAGCCCCGGATTGGCTAGATGTAATAGAAAAGAAAGCAAATTAACAAGGGGGGGGGGTCCTGGGAGTCCCTCTGCCAGACATTAGTCCTGGTTACAAGAGACTTCCCCAGAGTCTTTAGCTCACTATCTTTCACAGAGAAGAAAAATCCCAAACATATCAGTCTTTGTCCTGCCTTAAGGCAGTCCAGCACCAAATGCTAGGCAATTCTCCTCTGAACAAGAGTACCAGCAGCAACCCCAGACACGTGTTTCGGTCTGGTTGGACCTCATCAGTAGGGTGGAGCTGTGCCCCTCTAAGAACAGTGAGCAAGGGGTCCACATCTGGATTCCCCTAGTAACTTAGGGTGAGACCCAAAGTTACTTAAATATGCAAATTAACAAGGGGGGTCCTGGGAGTCCCTCTGCCAGACATTAGTCCTGGTTACGAGAGACTTACCCAGAGTCTTTAGCTCACTATCTTTCACAGAGAAGCTTTGTCTCTGTGAAAGATAGTGAGCTAAAGACTCTGGAGAAGTCTCTTGTAACCAGGACTAATGTCCAGGACATGAACCATCAAAAGGCATGTTGAGAAGTCTGGTCTGCACATCTGGTGCAAACCCCGATTTTCTCAACCACGCAAACCTGTGCAGCACTGTGCTTGAATCCAGTCCAGGCTGGAGACATTCCCCCATTGCCTCCTTCCCGTCATTGACTATATTCAGGAAGCCTTCCCTTTCCTCGCCTTCCGGAATATGTTCAGCCGCCGCCGAAATGCATTCCCACAGGTATGTGTGAACCTGGCCAGGGTACAGGTGACATTGGTCGATTTCAAGGCCATGCTACCCGAAGTAAACTCTTAACGAGCCCAGGCATCAATGTTTTTGTCCTCCCTGTCCAGAGGTATGTTTGGGTATGCTGTCTGCCTGGAAGTAGTAGCGGCCTGAATAACCAGACTTTCTGGCGTAGGGTGTCTATTCAGGTATTCTGGATCAGAAGTAGAAGTTCTGTACTTCTTTGGAAGATTGCTGTCTACTGCAGCAATGTTATCAGGTTTTTCCCAGTTCCTTTCAACTGTCCTTTGGAGCGCCCTATGGAAAGGGAGAACTGGGTCTTTCCGGGGTCCCCGGACTATAATGCCTGTCAACGCGTCAGCCTCATTTGTTATATCTAAATATGAGACTTCATTTTTAAATTGTTGAATGGTTGAACCTATGCATTTAGAGCTTTGTAAACTGTAGACTGCTATACAGATTTGCAATTTTGCTGCTCTATACAAGCTGTTTTCCATCTACGCCGTTTGTTCCTACTTGTGTTATATGGAACACCCACAAGTGCTCTTTCCATATGTAAATAGAGTACACTGATCATACTACTTTTTGTTTATTCATGTACGACTTATTGGATTAAGAGGATTAAAATCCAAAAGTTAACTCTAATGTCTTGGTTCTGATTGTTCCATTCATTTTACACCTGTGTTTACAATTTATCCTTATTAACACCGTTAAATTGTGTAATGACATTTTCTTTTGGAAACTAGAGAAACTTAGGCGGTGTTTGTACACCGTAGAATTTACGCCCTGTTGGCGCCAAATGTTTAAATTAATTTTGATTTAAAATAGAGGGTACTTATTGTCCCTGTTGAGTGCATCTGGGCTTGCTGGGTAGCAATACACAGCTTTGGATTTGTTTTGTCATATCATCTTGCTCAAAAGTAGGGAAGGCTCTTCCCTAACCCATATATTCAATCACCCTACTCATCAAATTCCTATACCCTGAGTCTGCATGATCTGCAGGATCAGGTGCAGCAAACTCCAATTCAGGCGATGTGTCCACACCACTAGCAGAATGCAGAGTTTCACATAGGTCTCTCATTTTTGTTTCAGGGTTTATAAGTCCCTCTGGAACTTGTCTAGTGCCATATTTTACTCCAAAAGGAGTGACATCCTCATCCTCTGAGCCAGATTCTTCAAAAATTGAAGACATGGACCTAAAAGAGTCAGATTTTGGTAAAGGTGTAAACCTTCTCTCTTCCTCCTGATTTTTCATCGAAGGAATAGGTGTTTTCTTCGATAAAGGCGTCGAGGATAATATCGGCTTCGTTGTCGAAGCTGTCGGCGCTGATGGCGTCGACAAAATTGCACTCTACTTTGACAATTTATGCCTTTTATGAGGGATCGGAGCAACCGGGGTCTGGCTTTTCTGAGGTTTCTTTGAGGGCGTCGAGGCCGTGTTCTCAAAGACCTGCATCATTTTTCTTCTAAAGCTCTCCCATTTTGAAGGGGAAACCAATTTCGTCGATGTATCGGATGATGACGATAGAGATCTATGTCTCCTTTTGAGCTTTTTAGAAGAAGACGAAGAAGA
This sequence comes from Ambystoma mexicanum, assembly GCF_040938575.1. Taxonomy (NCBI): domain Eukaryota; kingdom Metazoa; phylum Chordata; class Amphibia; order Caudata; family Ambystomatidae; genus Ambystoma; species Ambystoma mexicanum. Next base: position 1,493,170,887 of record NC_090921.1, read on the forward strand.
TCGTCTCGACCTGCTACGAGATCGGGATCTCTTTGAATGTTTCTAATGATGTTCTGATTCTTTTGAATCGGATGATTTCTTATGTTTTTTTGACAAGGCTTTCGAAGAGCCCTTCAACGCCTCCCGCCCCATCGCCAACTTAATGTTACTCTCACGGAGGGCCTTCTCCGTCATTGACTGACAGGAGCCACAGTCGCCGGTTCGATGGTCTAAGCCCAGACACCAAAGACAGATACGGTGAGGATCGGTAATAGACATCTTCGACCCGCAGTCGATAAACTTCTTAAACCCAGTTTTGGGAGTCGAAGCGGTCGATAAGGAAGACATTTTCCTGGCAGACAATTTGAAGCACGCCGTTCACGAGAGCGAAGCAATCGGAAAAACGGAACTAAAGCCAACGGGCACGGCTCAAGATACTTATACTATCAGGGATGTCGGCAGGGTACGGAGCCCTGTCGCGGGACAGTCGACGGCATGACCTCGAGCACAGCGCCCTCGGCTGAAAATATTTTTCTGAAGCAGCGAAGCTGGCGATAACGAATTATCACAATACAGTTTGATCTTGTACACAGAGTGTATGTAATCCCCACCAAGTAACACGCCATGAATGGGGCAATGAGTTGGGAATCCCCCCCGCTGTGCGACAGGACCAGCAGGGATGGGACACATGCTCTGGGGATGTCCGGTTGGGACACGCTATTGGCAAGCTGTGATTGCAAAGATTAACACATTACTTGGCTCTAGCCTGGAATGCTGCCCGAGGGTGTGTTTGTGGGGTTTACTCCCAGAGGGGAAGCAACGGAAATTAAGAAATCGCTTAGCCCAGTTCATGTTGGTACTAGCAAAAAGGCAGATGGCCATAGCCTGCAACAGACCCCAGGGTCTGTCCGTGGTGCACTGGAAGGAGGATATTTGCAGATGGGGGATGGCAGCATTAGATGTATTAATAAAAACTAGGGATCCCGAGGAAGAAGGAGTAACAGTGTAATGGGGGCAGTTGTTGAATGAGCTACGGTTCCCAGCAGATCTAAAACCCCCCTGAGAGGGAGGAACAAAAGGACAGAATATGAATGCAAGGGATGGGAGTGGGGGAGAAGAACCAACAGATGGCAGAGATTTTTGTGGGATGGCGGAGGGCGTTGTGTATCAAACTGTATCCTGTGGTCCATTTTTCCGAATCTGTGCTATGTGATGTCCTGTACATTATATTGTATTTCAATGTGTATACTGTAACTCAAATAAACAGATGTAAAAGTTTAAAAAAAGGATACCTGCATGCAAACACTGTGCATTACAATGGCTAACTTAAGCAGTTATAAGTGCAATGGAGCAATACCAACATATATCTTCAAGCGTCATGGGGGTGCTAAACAATGTAGGCATAAAAATGCTCTAAGTGTACTACATGTGCTAACATGCATGTGCTTTCTTTGAATGTATGTGATCACTGAAAATGTTGTCGCTAATTACGGCACAGCACGGCGCAGTGATCAGATAGATCACTTTGCCCGTGTCCTCTGGATCACATTCCCCAACTGACCCCCCCACCCCACTTACCTTTTTACGGGGGCACACTTCTGTGTGTGCCACCAACTCCCCACGGCGTCAGTTCCTCTCACTTAGGTGGGTTGCAGCTGACACCGAAAGGTGATTTTTTTTCTTTTCTTTTTTACTTTCTTGTCCCCCGCTTACCATAATTGTAAGCAAGGGACACCCCTGCAACCTCAGACTCCCGTTACTGCGCCCAAGGAGAGCGAGGACAGCCCCGCAACCCCCGGCCTGCTCGGGTGCAGTAATGGGAGTCAGTAAAAAGAAATGCACCAAAGTCGCCGGAACTGCGTAGTCGCAGTTACGTGGTCGACATTTTGGTACATTTCCCTTTCATCTAATTGCAATGCTGGGCTACCTGCATATCTAACCCCCTGGTTGTCCTTAGGGGTATTGTAAGCAGTCTAATATCAAACCGTCAAACCCAGCACCAAGGCCCGGGAGCAGTGGCAAGCTATCCTGATGGATTGTTAAGCACAGAAGGGGCAATCCTAATACATCTTCTTGGTGCAATTAACAGTCTGTCCTCAACATGCTTCAGGTGCATTGGGCCGGTTCTCTCATCTTCAGGGTGCTGAGGACAGGACATCATCCTAAATATCTGCATGAATGAACATGCCAACGAAAGAGTGCAACACCATTCCTACCCCCAACAATCCATCGAAGTGCAACTCATTGTCGACCCCCTAGGAAGGATGATTATTTCCCAAAGAACAACCTGACACAAGTAAGGGAAACCGACTTTAGAAGAAAACAATGTCCCACTAACGAGGGTCAGGCAAGTCAGGCCATCAGAGCCCATAGGTCACACCTGCAACCTGTTAGAGAAGCCCAGGTGTATAAAAGGTGGGGTTCCTGGCAGAATATGAAGCAGCAGTTGGGAGAACTGAAGGGGGGCTGCATGGCTGAGTCCAGGAGGGGATATCTTCTCAATCCCAGCCCCACTTGCTAAATGGGCCAAAGCAGAGCAGGACGCCGGAACGGTGACCTGGTGTGGCTGGAGACTTGTAGCACAGCGATGGAGCCAGAGCAAGGAGGGCTGCTCCCATCAGGCCAAGTCCTGGCCAGAGCTGCTGCCCCTGGGGCTGATGCCGGTCTCAGGGTGTCAGAGGGGCAGGCGGTGAGACTCTGGCCTCAATCCACAGATCCTGAGGAGTTGCCTGCTAGTGCCACGTCAATTCGGTGAGTGAAAGGGAAAAGAAACACATTGGCGTGTGAGGGGCTGAAGCAGGACAGAGATAAAAGTGGGTATCATAAGTTGAAAGCGGAAAGAAACAAAAAGGCAGCATAACATTCAAGGAGATGTAGTGAACTATAAATCGAAGTGGTCCTGCAGAGGTATTTGCAAAACTCTTGCACAGTCGAAAGTGTTTGATAGGAAAAATTGTGAAGGGTAAAGTCTTAGCCCGGCAGAGGGAGACCTGTGGTGAAGTCGAATGAAGTGCTATTTTAAAGTTGAAGCCACGTGGAGAAGGGACCCTTGTTGCTCAGATATCCTGACATATAATTTCTGAACACTATTTTCTTTACCTGTACATTGTCCCCGCACACATTTGTTATTATAGCGTAAGGGCAGGCAATAGATGGTGTTAGTATAGGCCATTTCTGTTGACAGACGCTACTAGGACTGTGTCATTTATTATTTGATGGTCGAGCGTGCTCCCATTCTTAAAGATAGGGCCGGATAGGCGTTTATGCAATCCTCAAATAAACACCCTTGAACACTGAATCTCTTGTGTCTGTCTTCACTTGTGATACCATGCCTCCATGCCTCCATTACACCTGTTATTCAGAAAACTTGACAAAACCTGGCTGTTCAATAAATGCCCCGGCCTTTCCGCGTTTGAGCGACCTTTGTATGTTATGTCTGTCCTGTACTGAATATGACTGTTCTGTTTATCTAATGCTCACCTGTACAAACACGGTGATTCCTCCGGGTTTGGGAGTTACACAAATGTTTTTAAAAAAGGTCTACCTTTCTAACACATGTATGTTTATTTTCTATTTTCAGGACACAGCTTAGCTATATGCACACACAGGTACAGGACACTATGGTATAACTGTATGTTGTACATACGTATATACATAGATGGTATGCATTACATTCTTCTTATGTCTTCCCTATTATTTTAGATCCTTGCGAAATGATTTTTTATAGACCAAAATGCATCAAATCAACACAGAATAATGCATGTTTCTGGTTTCACAAATGACTATTGTGTAATACATTATTGTTGAAAAATTGAAGCATCGAATTAAGGATGGAATGTTTAAGATTCACATTAAAATGTTATATTTCCGACAGTGTCATTGTTAGAATTTGTTTTTTTGCCTCCAGCTACAGCCCGATGTAACTTGCCTCCAGGTACAACCAAATGTGACTTGGCTCTAGGTACTCCCCACTGAGCAGCATATCAAATCGACAGTTTTTCCACTTAGACGCATAATAAATATAGGTGATACTAAAAGTAATATTTCTAATAAATATAACGCATGGTGGCATTAAGCACAAGCCTCACCTGTACAAAAAGCAGAGCATGTACATTATTTAATAAAGGAGAGTTGGGTATGCATGCCACGTACATGTCCATTATGCTCACACTAGCTGTACAAAGGAACAGAATATGACAATTTTCTCCGGGACAGAAACGTGAGAAGATGGTTACATTTCTTTTTTTGCTCATTAACACATTTGTCAGCTTGACAAAGTATCTGAAGATCACCAGTTTTAACCATGACACTGATATAAGCAAGGACGTTTACTGAGAAATAATTTTGCATGGTGGCAACAAATTATAATCTTGCAACTCAAAAAATAAGCCAAATGGAGGCACAGTAGGGCCAGTGGCCAACATTTTTGCACAGTTTAGGACTTTGCTACGTAGGTCTCACCCCTTCAGCACCTCATTCTATGCATCCACACCATGGCCCAGAGCAACTGGTGAGCACCAATGTAGGGTCCGCGAGCAACATGTTGCTCCTGAGCTACACCTTGGGATCACTGGTCTAGCGGCTCAGGGCTTGCAGTTGCTCCAGTCTCCGATTTCTCATCTGTGTTCCTTATTCCCTGAGCAGCTTCTGCAATGGGCTTGATGAATCCCACAATGACACCACATGTCACAGATGGCCTCAATAGTACACAATCTCCCATAGACAGTTGAAGTATTTTTGTTTTTGGTTCAGTAGTGAGCCTAATGGCCATTCCGCTCTCTCTAACCTATGAAGGAGTAATCCCCACCCTAAACCAGGTGTTCCCCGACCCCAGACTGGTACTAGACATCAGTAATCACAATCTGATGAAGAACTCTGTTCAAACCTGTAGAAACAATATCAAATGCCATGGAGGACCTTTTAAGGACAATTAGCCATCAGTTCCCAAAAGCAGGAAACCCTTATAGCATTTCAGAGGGCTATCACCGAGAGGCGAGAACAACTGGTGGTGGCCGGCCATTTCCACAGAAGCTTACTAGCGCAGAAGACACAGCAGCATTCCTTGTGATACCGCAGAATGGCATCAAGACAGCTGCAATCAAAATGTCAACCGAATACTGCCGCTAAAAGCCCAACACGCCTTCCAAGGGTCTCAATCTGAAGTGCTCAAGCAAAGCATCCTAGAAAAAATGGGGCATGACATAGAACATTACAGAATCTGCCTATGACACTTAAGGTTCAGACAGGAAGAAACACCATACCAGATGTCTTATCAAGTAAGAGGCTTGTTGAAAAAATGGCTGATCAACAAAATGTTGGGAGTTAAGGAAATGTTGGTTCTGGAAAGGTTCATCAACTCGCTACCCCCACACTTACAGAACATTGTCTGGCAACTACACAAACCAACACACAAAAAAGCAATCCAAACCGCCAACACACACAAGTGGGTCATGCATTCCCGGGAGCCGCTGGTGGAACAAAGAAAGGCAAAAACAGAGTGGTAAATTTCTGACTGGTCAAAATACCAAACAAATACAGAATTTTTTCCCCACCCCAACCCCACCCAGTTAACCTCTTACTCCACTACCATATATAGATTTAATAAAACATTTCTGTATTTTGCCTTTCGGTAAAACTTACCACTGTTTTTTTTGTTGGGGTAAAATGATTGGATACCAAGGAAACCCAATGAGCCCAACCCAGGGTTAAGAGGGAGCGAAGAAAGTGCCACAAGTAAGGCAGCCTGTTACCATCAATCCAACCATCAACTCCAAGACAAGGACCTCCACTCATGCGAACTGGGGTAGGCCTGTACCTCCTTCTCGTTCAGCAGTATTAAAGTGCTATGCATGTGAGAAACCCGGACGCTTGCCTGGATTTTGCACAGAGAAGCACTTAGTTTGGGATCTCAGTGTAGAAGCAATGGCGCTGCCAGACTACGACACGATAATAATGAACATGGCCCCAGGAGCTTGCCTCAGGGACTGATATAGATGTGTTGCAATGACCTCTTTCTGAGGGACATTCTGTTTAGGGATTCCTTAGAGGAAAAGAACCTTCAGTTTATGGAAAGGAACGACACAGAGGAAGTCTCCATGAAATATGTATGGGAAACAGCTAAGGCAACTGAGGGGCCTGCTCATAGCAGAGAGGGTGAGAAAAGAGGAGAGGGGACTTGTTGAAAGGAAGTTGAGGGTGGAAAGCAGGAACTTAGAAAACAGGATCAAGGACTAAGTGGTAGACGACCAAGCACAGGTCACATCAATATAGGAGAAGAGGCAGCAACTGCAGGACCACCTGTTCTGAGAAACTAATAACCAGATGCATTTCATAAAACAGAGATATATTTTAAGAAGGGTGACAAGGTGGGCATGATGCTGGCAAACAGGTTAAGGGCCCAGAGACTAGATATACAAGTACCCAGATAAGAAAGGGGAGGGGCAAAGAGCACACTGACCCAGCAGAGGTTGTGTGGTGCAATGTTTTGCTCAGTTTTACCGAACAATATACAGAATGGAAGATAACACTAATCTGGGCAGAAGTGGTCCAACCGGCTATTCAGCACCTGAAAGGGGAAATCCCAGAAGGGAAAGACAGATTCACACCGGCTTTCTAAAGGAGCTTCTAGGGGGCGCTATCGTCTATCCTGGTGAAGATATTCAATGAGATCTTGTATGAACGGGAGATATACTCTTTTCTGAAGGTCCCGAAATCAGTCCTGCCGAAGAAGTGGAAAGGCCCAGTCACTTATCCTTTGTACCGTCCCATATCCCTGTTGAACATAGATGCCAAGTTTTTTGCAGGATTCCTGGCCACCAGACTGGACAGTCCTCACAAAACTGAAGCACCATGAACAGGAGGGTTTTGTCGGGGGCAGACAGGGGGCCTTTAATGAGTGAAATCTCTTGGCATCAAAAGAGGGAGGGGAACCGACTTGTCATACAGTCATTGGATGCTGAAAAAACCATTTGACCTAGTTGGCTGGCGTTTCCTGGTTTTCTGGAGAGAGCAAACGTTGGGCAGAGATGGTTGGGGTGCTGTACTCCCAGGCCTCAGCCAGAGTAGTGGTGGATGTGGTCAGGTTGGAAGCATTTGTGTTGCAGAGAGAGATTAGACAGGACAGCCTCCTCCAGCTACTGCCGAATTAACTAGCAATGGAGCCTCTATCTGGGAGCATTCGGCAGAATCCGATGGTACAGGAGTTCAAGATCAGGAGTACAAAATTAGCTTGTTTGCTGATGATGCTTTATTTTACTAAACAGACCTGCAGAGGTCAATCACTGAGCTCAAGAAAGAGCTACAGTAATAGGAGAAATTGCTCTGGATTTAAGGTCAACCTAGACAAATCTATCGTCTTCCCGATTGGGAGGGTAGCAGATCCAAACATGGACTTTCTACAGAGTCTCCCATTCAAATTACAAGACGAAGGCTTTAAATACCTGGGGGGTTTATTCCCAGGGAGTTCAATAACCTTTTTCGGAGGAACTGTCCACCCTTCTGTGAAGAACGTCAAAGGACCTGGTTAAAAGGGGCAAGGTATAGCTGCCATGGATGGCAAGGTTCAACACTGACAAGATGAATATTCTGCCAAGATTCCTGTTCCAGATGCTGTCCGCTAGGATAAGTGGGATGCTAAATTGAGGGAGGATGGGGGGGGGGTTCTCGTTGGGGGCGTGGCCTAAGTATGCGTGTACTTAGGCCACACCTCATAATGAGAATCCTCCCTCACCAATGGGGCTAGGGAAACTGGTGAAAACAGGGGAGCTGGCGCACACTGGCATTATTACCTTTGGTGGGCCCAGCCACTCTGAGCTGGGTGAACCAAAGGTGTGGCACCAGTGTGCCCCAGCTCTCACACGCAGCAGTCAGCCCTTTCATTCAAAGTGCTGCATGGTTAAACAACACAGGCTCCTTGAATGAAAGGGCTGCCTGCTGCATGATGACTACTCCGAAACAGGAGGAGGGCTGGATAGTAAATAGTCATCACGCATCATGATGCCTCATTTAAAAGGCTTTGTGCTGCATGATTCAGAGTCACCTGGCAGCCGTGTAGCCAAAAACACGGTTACGCTGGCTGTTTGCAGATGTCAGTACTTCCGAAGTGTTGACACCTGCAGGAAGTCTATGTAACTGTGTAGCGCTTCTTTGGCTGCCTGCGGTCTCGGCTTGGCTGCAGCTAGTTGGGGTGGGCCCCTGTTTGGGAGCCCTTTCTGGAGACTGCCGAGGCTATGCCCCGGCTGGCCCCAGCCCATTTAAAGTCCTGCTCCTACCTTTTTACACTTGGTCAAAAGAAGGATTTTAAACTTCCTCTTGGGAAATAGCAAGCTCAGGATTGCTTACGCCACACTGATCTTTCCAAGGGAAAGAGGGGCAGTGGGTCACCCAACCTTATGGCATAATATATAGGGCATTCCATCTCAGAGTGCGGTGAAACATCTGGTTCCAAATAGTACAAAGCACTTCTGGAGAATGCATTGGTAACCCCAGTACCTCTAGGGGAATGGTTTTAGGTCACACAGAATAAAATTCCAAGGAGAGTGCTGGGCCCTCCCTTGCTTGTGGTGTTGTAAAACTTGTGAGAGGGGACACTAGATGGCTGACTCTCGTGCCCCATATCTTTGAGATGTATATGTGCCCTACCTATATGGAATCTAATACAGGATCCCCAGCGTTTCCACGGGTGGTATGAAGCAGGGTTGGAGAAGGTGGGACAAATGTGGGTAAAGGGGGCCTTCCTAAGGTAAGAACAACTGGAAGACTTGCTAAATATAGGGCTGCTCTCTATGTTCAAGTACTTGCAACTCAGAGGAGTTTTAACTGATGCTAAATGGAGAGACAACCTACAAAGGGACTTAACCCCATTTGTGAGCCTGCTTCTGACAAACAGATGGAGCAAAGGTCTAACAGTCTGCCTATATGGGGAAATACTGTTGGCTGAGACGCAGGAGCCGCTCAGGGTGCAGACGCAGTGGAGTAAAGACATGGGGAGGGAATCCCAGAGGCCCCATGGGACACTATGTGCTAGGAAGAGCACAGAACCTCGATGGCAGGCCAACAGTCCAGGCCGTGAAGATTCTGGATACATGGCATGACATGCCTCTTAAGCTCTCTATGATATATATGGAGGTTAGTCCCCTATGCTGGAGGGGCTATACGGAGGAGGAAAGTTACTGGCACATGTGGTGTGCATGAATCTTGGAATGGTATTATGGGATGGATTCAGGAGCTGGATGGAATAGAAAGGGAGGTTCCCCTTGTTGATGTTATTCGGAATCTGGGAAGAGGAAGGGGAAATACAGGCATTCAGGCATGAGATGCATACCCTGATCCTGGCCGCAAGGGTGTGCGTAGTCATGTAGTGGAAAAGAGGGAAGTAAAAATGGGAATGGTTGATTAAGGCATGGGACATCCACACCATGGAAAAACTAACACACATGCTGAATTAATTGATTTGAAATATAGAAGGAGAATGGCTCTTTTTTTGGAAAATACCAAATATAGGACTTAGTGGCACAAAGGCTTTAAGGCATGGGTGAGGCCTTTCATTTAGTGCTGGGTTGCAGACCAACATAGTGACTCATAGGAGGGTGGGATTTTTGTTAATCACCCCCATCAAATAGGGAGGTAAAGAGTTGATTTGTTAAGTATTGTGCGCAGGAAGGCACTTTTTAGTTTTTTTCTTCTTTTGGTGAGTACATGCAAAGATGTAAAGTCCCCAGGATGGAGAACCAAAACTACAAGGTGGGCATATCTATGCGAGGAGTACCCTAAAGCAAAGGGGTAGAAGAAAAGACATACTGATAGGAGGCTGTCAAGAAGCAAAAGCTGGGCCAAGGATTCCTGGCAATGTGGATGGTTCAATGACTTTGCCTCAATGGTTTTGCAAGAAGGTGCATTTGGCGTCAATAAAATTATATATATATTTTTTAAGAAGTCGGGGGCAAGTCACCGCACCTGCCACTTTTTTTTTCACTATTACCACCATTTTGTCTATACTCTACACATTTTTTACAACGTTTCTGCTCGTTCCCCAAAAATGCATACAAGATATAAATGTAGGAATGTATTCTGTCCCTACACCTCTTTGCCTTTTATTTTAATGCTCACCTTTCCACTTTTCACATCTGTTTTGCTTGATGCGAAACCAGCCAAACTGATGCAAGTACAATTATGCTACTGCAACAAGGAAAGTGCACATTGTTGCAACTGCATGGAAACAAAGAGCTGCTACCACAGAGACGGTTTTAGAATCGGCAGTCCATCAAAGTCGTTATAACCTTTTTATGTTAACAGTGACGAATCTGGACTATTCGTCCCTTCTCTCCAGTGAGGAAGCAAACCCCTTTGAGGCAAGCGAGGTGAGCCCACTAAACAAGATCCACCCTAGGGATCCACTGGGAGTCACTCCCCTCTAGGGGACAAGGACTCCCATTCCTATAATGGACTCCCTATCAACAATACACTAGCAACACATGGGGTAATAGAAAAGACTGATGTTACTTCTGTTTTGAATCCAACAAATAGTGACATTGCTTCAACCTCTTTGTCTTCAGGTAATGCTGGGTTTCCCTTGAACTTAGTTAAAGAGGAATGACATGCCCCTTTAAATACGGCGGCGGAAATAAAGAGACGAGGAACCTTGAATGGAGGAGAAAGAATACTACGCAGAAGCTAACCTTTGACACAAGAGCATCTTGGAGGGGCAGAGCCACGCTGCACAGTGGACCCAGCGGAAGCATTGAGGAAGTGAGGGAGCAAGGAGGGACAATGTCAGGCTGGCCCCAAGAGAGGCAAGTTAGCCACAGCGAGACAGGAGGACCATCTCTTCTGGTGGCGTGACCATGGTGCCGCCATGGTGGGTGCAGGACCTGCAGAACTATGCTAAAACCAGGGTTATATGGAGGAACAAATCCTCTGCTCCCAATACGAGATAGGAGACTGCTGAGATGTGCAGTCCAGAGACCACGCGCTGACATACTGTAAACAAACGGAGAGGATAACGAACGAAAATCACCACACGGAGACTTTTTCCCTCTGCAGCAGACCAGACAGTACCCGAGGTACCATGGTTGACAAAGGCAGAGGGAGATGAGTGGAAGGAAGGGAGCAGGAAGCCAGAACGTGTTACAGGAGCTGTAGAAACCAGAGTGTTGAATATTAGTCATGGCTAAAGAGATCACCCCAGCTAGGGATTCAGAGGGGTCAGGGGAACCCTATTGAAAGAAGTGACCTTGTACATTATCTGAGTAGAAATGAACCTGGAGGGTTCAAACAAGCAAAACAAAAGGCAAGAGGGGCACAACCAACCTAGTGGAAAAAGGATGAAGGAAACATCCCTACCTTAAAAGGATATACAACTTGCAAATTTTCCTAAAGAAGTTAAAGGGGAAGTTGAAAGAGTCTTCGTTGGTGAACTAACACTGAACATTTTATTTGGAACTGAGAAAAATATCCCGAGATAGTACCAAAACCTAGGACGGATAAAAGTCTGAGCCAGAAGCATAGTGCTCTGGTTTAATTTATGTTGTTTTTCCACAGTGGTAGGGCCAGATTGCAGTTACGATTTTGGACTACTTTTTATTTTGACAATGGCTGAGCAAACTTAACTTAGTTTTGTTCCTCGCAGTCGGGATAGGTACGCATTTTCCTTTTAAGTTTCATAAACAAACTTGAAATGTTCTCCTTGAGTCGGATTCCTTCTTCTGGTTCGCCACATACTCCATATCAAGAGCTTTAGTAATAATTCATGGTCTCTAGCAGCAAAATTCCAAAGCTAAAGACACACAGGGGGGCACCCTACCGTTGCATTAACTCTGTAAAGCAGATTAACATCTTCATCCCAACACCTTTTAGCTCAGCGGTACCTCTTGAGATGTAGTTAACACCTTAGGCACTATAGTTGTTCACACCAACAGTCATGCTGCAATTTCTAAATAAAAAAGTTTACTTCTTTGCTGTTTCATGGGCTATGTTGATAATTCATCACACAGTATCAGTGTAGAATCTATAATATTAGAATACTGTATAGAATCCCTATTAAGAACTTAAAGTACTGCCCGATTAGAACTACAGCAACTGTGCTTACAAATACCAGACTGTCCCAATAAACGTATGCCAGCCATGAGTTCTGTAATTATCTTTAAGTATACTCATAGCTTCTCACACTTCTCACCAGTGTGCATTATAATTCTGAAGAGTATGGGGGTTGAGAAGTTAGACTTTCAGTACAGGACAAGGTTACCAGCATGCGCACGTGTCCTGTTAACATACAATAATAGAAAACAATACATTGAACACATGCGCATACTTATACGGAAACACTTTTCATTAAAAAAAAGCCAATCTGAATGCTTCTTCACATTTGATTCGGGAGCATTTGAGTAACCATTTGAGAGCCCCTATGAATCAACGAGTAGTATTCAGAGTCATCTGCAGTTGATAAATGTAGCAGGTAATTCAGCATACATCCAAAAGCAAAATCACAGACTAGGTTTGTAACTACACCTTTATACTTACCATTTCTCTTTACAAAGTTGATCTATTTAAACTAGGGGCGTTGGACAACATGGCTATAGATCAGCACCATTGGGGTTTTAAGCAAAGTTTCTCATCTCATCAGATTAATTTCTTTGGCTTTATTGTTATGGTTTATCTAAAAGGGGCATAGGAGATTTAGATGAATAGTAGTAACTGGATCATTAGTGTCATCCAGGACCACATGTGTGCCACTAAAATTGAGTCAATTACCTTTCATCTTATTTTCTATTTCTACCTTGAAGAGGTATTTATCTAGTGTATCACATTTCGTGTCCTTTCCAGTGGCCATGATATACATTTGAGAGTCACCAGTGTAAAAAGGACCACGCAAACAAGACATCATGGTCATAAATAGAAGAGTGCGTGTTGCTTAAATTGATTGCAACTTTGATCTTTGTGACATTAAACAGAATGATTTTCTGGTGTTTGAAATTAGCCCCCCAATGCAAAAGGACATATTCCTTAAATGTAAAAACGATTAATGCCATTTAAGCAATTACTGATCAATGTACAATGTACATAAAGCAAAATCTCAGAAGAACTGCCTCTTCATGTATCTCACCTTGGAACCACTGCCTTTTTTCACAAGGTGATAGCAAGCTGCTAGTCCGCTGACACCACCTCCTGCGACAACCACTGTTCTCTGCATCACGTTGATCTTTTACACTAAAGAGATGACAATGGAGCGTGATTAGAGGGAATTTAATAGAATATAGTGCAAAATATGTATAGATTCCCAAGTTAGATACATCAAAGCCTATACATAAATTAAGTTTTAAGTTAACTGTGTAGGTAATCTTTTTTGCTCCCAAGCGCATGAAAAGATAAAGCATCCCACTTAAACAGGTGTGGCGAGACAGAGTAAATGATAGAATTTAGCACACACGTTTGGGTGACAAACTTTTATTGTGACTAAGATCAGATTTTTGGGTTGGATAAACGCCTAAAAGGGACACAACAAAATAGGATGGTTTTTTCAATTTATTTTGAAATCGTTTTATTGATATTCATGTTATTAGCACATGTTATAGTACATATAAAAGATCTGTGTTACAATCATTAGCGTCCATGACATTCAAGTTATTAACCAGTAGTATAGCTTAAACTCGACAGTTATATAAACTAACACCACACAACAACAAAACACAACCAAGCCGTGTAACACATATCAACCGTTCTGTCTTGGTATTGGGGGGTTACAGATCCCTAAGCTTCAGAATTCCCAATGTATTACCTCTCTTTTAGTTTTGCAAGGCTGAGGTACCCATCCTTGTGCCATGCAGGGGGTTGTACCAGAGTACTGTGTTATTCCTGGAGATCCCTCCATTAGGAAACAGTATTATCCATAAACATTGCACACAACAATGTCACAGGGGTTTGTCATCTGAGGGCCTGAACATTGCTTCCATAACGGTATGCCATGCTGTGATGTTCTCTGTTGGTTCCAAGGCGTTTGCTTTCAGGGCTCTGTGCCAAGCTGTGCCAAGCTGTAGTTTCAGCCGTTGTCCATCTCAAAAAGTCTTTGCACCATGCTGTATATTGCAGCACTCTAGTGTCTCTCCAGGACATCACTATTCGCCTCTTAGCCAGTATGCGTGCCGTTCATTGAATTTAGTAGCATGTCTAAATTTATCAGGTCTGGGATATGCTCCCAGCAGGCACTCCAGTGGCACCCAGTGTAAGAGTGTTATTCCCGCCTTGTTGCATGCTGTTTTGATCTGGTGCCAAAAGGATTGTACATGTACACAGTTGCAGAACATACGTATGGCGTCTGCCCCCCACGGAAAATAAGAGGTCATAGTTGGATCAAATGCTGCTTTTTGGAGTGGGGTCATATATGTTCTATACAAAACATGTATTTGCAAAAGATGGAACTGCGCGTTACAGGAGACCATTTTGGTGAAAAGCAAGGCACTATTCCACTGGTCATCACTCACCTCCCCGACCCCCAGGTCTTTTCCACATTTCTGTTTCAGTTCTACGTTTCGTACACTGACTGATTTCTGCATGCATTCGTATATCCCCGACACCAAGCACCATCCGTCTTCCAACACATACAACACTTGCAATAGTGGGCACATTTCTGGTGCCCCCGGCCAGACTGGCCATTTCTTTTTCGTCATCGCGGTCAGCCTCCTATACCACAAGAATTGGACCCTGGGTAGTCCCTCACTGTTAAGTCTGAGTTTTCTATATCCTCCCTCCTTATACATGTCTCCCCATGTACTAAGCCCATATTCCTCCCATTTCCTAGCCACTGCCAGCTCTTCAACTCTCATAAAGGCATCTGGTGCCATAGGTGCCAGCAGGGAGAGTATGGGTTATGCTATAGGTTATGCACCTCTATTGCTTTTGTCGCCCTCTTCCAGACCTTTCTTCCCACCTCTATAAGTAGCGCCTTGCCACCCACCAATCGTCCACTCATCCAGAGGACTTCTTTCAGTAAAACCAGTCTAACCAATGTCTGTAGCAGGTCCGTCTCAGCTGTGACCTCGTCAGACAGCCAATACGTCACATATTGCAATAGTGCAGCTAAGTAATACATCTCAAAGCATGGCAGCTGCACTCCCCCGTCCTCGTATTGCATGCGTAATGTCATCAAAGCAATTTTCTGTCTACCACTCCCCCACAGCAACTTCCTAAGCAGCGAATCCAGTCTGGGAAAAAACACGATTGGTATATAATAGTGGACATTAGAGAATTGGTAAAACAATCCCGGTTGCATAATAATTTTAATCAGTGCTGACCTTCCCATTAACGACAGCGGCAGTTTTCCCCAGAACCTCATGGATCATTGTGTCCCTGCCAGGGTCCTCACTATGTTCTGTGCATGCATTTTCTCAGGAGTGTGTGCTATATGTATCCCGAGATATCGGAAAGTTTCATGTTCCTATTGCATCCCAAGTTCCGGCAGATCTCTAGGATTGCAGTTTTTCAGTCGCTTCAACTGGAATAGACATGATTTCCACCGATTAAAGGATATTCCAGAAATTTTGGTAAAGTTATCCAGCACTTCTAGCATCATTGGCAGGTTATGCTCTGGTTCGCTCACATATAAAAAGGGCGTCATCTGTATAAAACAAAATTAGTTGGGTCGTCCCACACACTCCCACTCCCGCGTCCATAAACTCCTGTCTGAAGTATACTGCCAAAGGTTCAAGGGCCAGGATATATAACATGGATGACAATGGACATCCCTGTTTTGTGCCCCGCTGAACTTCCCAGGTCTCAGAGATCCATTTCCCCGTCTTCACTCAAGCCACAGGTTGTGTGGATATCACTGGTACCCACTTAATGAAACCCTGCCCAATACCGACATTTTCCATTGCCGCCAGCATCCACTCCCAGTATACAGAGTCAAAGGCCTTGGTGGCATCTAGTGACGCCACCGCAAGAAGGGATTCACTTGTGTTGCTCTGGTCTACAATATGGTGTAGCCGCCGCAGAATCATTTTGGTGTTACTTCCACGGACAAACCTTGTCCAGTCTCCATCTATCAATAAGGCGATCACCTTCTTAAGTCTGCTGGCTAGCAGCGCTGTTAATATCTTAAAACCTTGATTTAGCATTGCTAATAGGCGGTATGAGTCACACAGGTCTTCTGGTTTCCCAGGATTAGGTATAGGGACCACCCCAATTCCTCCCTCATGCTAGCAGGGAGCCTGCCCTTCTCATAGGCCTCCTCATATGTCTTGAGGAGCACAGGGGTGAGGGTAGTTGCAAAGGTTTTATAAAATTCGGCCGGGAGCCCATCCGAGCCTGGCGTTTTCCCATTGGGGAGAGATCTAATCACCGCTCCAATTTCCTCCTCCATCAGTCTAGAGAAGCAGCCAGCTCCGCTGTGAGTCGCGGTAGTCCAATCTGGGAGAAGGCCTCCTGTAGGACCCTGGTGGTCACCAGTGTCCCATGGCTGCAAAATGTCCGATAAAATTTACTAAAGGCACTATTTATTTTGCCCTGCGACCTCCAGAGTTCCCACACTCATCTCTGATCTGTGTTTATTTGTCCCCGTGTCTTTTCAGATTGGCATAGCCATGACAGCAGTCTTCCCACCTGGACACCTTCTGCATGTACGCGCGCTAGATGAGTGGCATGATCAAATTGCCTAAGCCTATCCCATGTTTCCTTGCATTTATTGCGCAATGAGTTAGGCTCCCGTTCATCAGTTAATGCCTTAATCTCATTCACCTCTACTACACAAATTATATTCTCCAGTTGCCCCAATTCCTCTCTCAACACTTTCCTAATCCCCCCCAGCACCTACCATTGCTTCTCTTCTTGCGACCACCTTCAAGGTTTCCCATACTGTGCCCCAACTGTCCATGCTACCAACACCGGCCTCCAAAAAGTTTGTTAGGAATTTGTCCAGCTGGTCTCTAAACACATCATCTAGGAGCGTGTCTGCGGACAGTCTCCATGACGGGATCGGGGGCAGGGGCCCCGCTGGCCCAGTTCACTATCAGTGGGGAATCATCAGAGATGGGGCGCCCCATATATATGGCACTTGTGGATTCAGTCAAGTGGTCAGTGCCCACCAGAACAGTTTATGCAAGTGTAACGTTTAATGCGGGGCTGAGTATAACAAGTACCCCCTCCCATCTTGGTTCTGTTCCCTACAGATGTTAGACTGTGCTAAGTCAGCGATGATCGTATTCAAGGCCACAGTTGCCCATCAGCCTGGAGCGAGATGAGTCAGATCTATAAACGGTTGGGTTCCTCACACAAAGTCCCTACACCAAATGAAGAGGGCCCCCTCAAGTGTGTTAGTTTGGTTCTCAGTGATCGGAGGAAAGCGGGCACTGTGTGATTAGGACTGTACGTGTTCACTATGTACACTTCCTGACGATCTCTGCGTCCATGTATAATCACATATCGTCCCTCATAGTCTATTTTGACGCTTATAAGCTGATAGCGGACTCACATGTCCAACTCTATTAGCACCCCCATAGCAAATTTGGAATAAGTGGAGCCAAAGCCTGTGCCGCCCCATCTAGTTAACAGCAAATTCTGATCTTCAGGTAGGAGGCGTGTCTCCTGTAGCAATGCGATCATGATCTTTTTCCTATTCAAGAAGGACTTCACCCAAATCCTGCGCATACACGTCCCCAACCCCCGACATTCCATGTCACAATCGTAATCAATGCCATATGTGTGCAATACCTTCACTTCCCCCGGCATAGCATTAGTGATAGTGAGAAGACACCTACCCCAGGCGCCCACTCCTCCGCTTTCCTTAATTACATGGCACATTTTCAACCTAAATAACAAGCCAAAATAATAACTAACTGTGGGTCTCTGGAGGGCGCTAGAGAGCCCAGCCAAGATGGCTGTGAGTCTGTGAGCTCTCAAGCACCTCTACAGATCTGGAGGTTCCACCGTTGATTTCCCTAAGAAGTGTCGTGCTGTTGGACACTCACCGCCCCTCCACCCCCCAAGGTGGTGCACAGTGTGGAAACATTCAGTGAGCGAGAAGACTAACTTTGGATGAGGCGTGGGAACCGTAGGAAGTAGCGGCTCTGAAGTGGGGAGGAGGAGCTGTCCGAGTACATGATACACTGGCTAGCTCAGCCACGAGGAAGAGAAGTGCTGCAGGGAAGATCTGCTGGATGACAGTGTTTTGGCACTAGGGAGAGTCTCATCTGTCACCCTGTGAGGCCGCGCATGGCACCTGACTGGAGGACCACAGGTGAAGCTGCGGGCTGCTCCGAGGGACGTGACTCTGCACAATTCCTGACAGAGTGTCCACGCTGAGGTGTGAAGACAGGGGGACCATCAGCCCATTCAGCGGCTCCCTCGAGGGCTCAGCGCCGTTTCGTAGCAGATCGGTGACCCACAGTGTGAGGGGGCCGAGGATCTATCTTTTCTTTGCAATGTTTATGAACGCACTGCTGCCACAATTGGAGACACAACACCATATGTGTCCAGGCGGCCCGCGCCCTTCGCCGACTGGCTGGCAGCTGAGAGCTGCGATTGAAAAAGCGGCAGGCACCTCGGCTGCACAAATTTGGGGGGGGGGTGTCAATCCTCCCCATCACTGACCCGCTGGTTGGATTGTTGAGGTGGCGACTGCGTGGAGCCGGCTGTCCTCAGAGATTCAAACCTCCACTAAGAGGTAGGACGGAGCCCCTTTGCCCGCAGGGGTGCAGCCCTGTTTGCTGGTAAAGAGGACTTGGGGGAAGACGCTGTAGTGCGTACTCTAGCGGACTGGTAGGCGGGGGGGCAGAGTACGTACTGAAACTCAGCGCCACTGTCAAGACGTGGCAATCTAGCTGGACGGTTGTGGGTGCTTGATGGCTGGTGTGTGATGGAGGGGTGCGGGGCCCCACCTACGCCCATACCTGCTTGAGGGAGAGCAGTGATTGGGGATACCCAAACAAGGAAACCCACATGAGAAGGGGCTAAGCAGCAATGTAAATAGGGATCTAGCACCATAAGATCAGCAAAAACAGAGATCCTGAGCCGTGTGCATTGCCGGCACATCCCAGGAGCATGGACCTCACCCTCCGACCGAACGATGGCCACACACCACTGAAGGTATGGATAGTGAATATAGAGCTGCTGGGAAGGACTCCTGACTGCACGCTGTGGTGGACAGAGGCAGGTCACAGTGGGCTGTATGGAGAGGAGCAGCACGCTATACAGTGGTACTTTGTGGATATTGCAAATTCAGACAGCTCCACTGTTGAATGCTCAACAACACTGGATGCCTGAATATAAGGAGGGCATCAACAGACCCTGATCTGATACATGGGGAGTCCCAGACTAGAATGTCGGAGCGAAACAAGCCGTCAGGTGAGTGGGAACAGCAGACACAACTGTAACGCTTACCTGAAACTCTGCGGAAAGGCCCTTGGAAAACTCCTTACCAACTTCAGAGAACAATAATTTCTTAATTCCTATTTTTGTGAGCTCTCAATCCTGTGTACACACAGGAGCGCTTGTCCTGAAGAGTGGTGACGATGTAGTGCCAGATAACTAATTAAATAGAAGGGCAAATGTGGGCAGAACAGGCTTGTGGTGAAAAAATAGGAAGACAGTAATAGTAGACTGTTATGGCAAACACTTGCTGCGAAAAAACAAAATCAGTAATAAAAGTAATTCCTAAACATGAGGGAATAACTGTATGCACCTAGTAGTACCTCGACCATGTATAAGGAAATAATGACCACATCAGGGTTCCTAAATATACCAAAGGTGGCTCTAGGTAATACACACTATTAATCACTAACCCTATTCAAGAACTCACGTGGCTAAACAATTGGCGTGCATATATGAATATCGGGTCAGAGTTTGGCAGTGGGAAAAAAATATTTATTACTGGCGTGCGGAAAAACACTAATGTGCACAGCTGAAGCAGTCAGGGCTAAATACAACAAAGGAATGGGGAAAATAGCAACGCTGCTGCTGATAACGCCACAAAACTATACCACAATAAACTCTTAATATGGCTCAGGGTAAACCCGTAAACAGTACTTGCGTGAGGAGGAAGCAGCTCTCTCTCCGGAAACCTCTACGGGGGAAAAAAGATGACGGGAATAAAACGAGGGGCAAAACGAAAGAAATGGAACTAAAAGGGGCAGGACGCAAGACTGCGGGAATAGGCAGAGAACAGGGACGCTAATCTGTAGAGACTGAGGGAAGGGGAGATAACAGGGCTGGACTTCTGACTGGAAACTGTGAGAGGATTTCTGCAACAACGGCAGTAAGCGTTCGTACAGCTGGGCAGTCAACAACGCGAAGCGCAAGTCTCCTGTTGAGCTGGCTTATTATAGAAAAAGTCAGTCAAAGACTAGACCTGCAATGTTAGTTCCTCAATGGCACAACCAGGTAGCCTTTGAGGGAACACGAAATCCTATTGCTTCTATATGAATCGGTCATGCGCAAACGCCATGGAAATTGTGGAGACAGTGGAAGAGGGGCTAACATGGAAGCATAGCCAGCGGTCTAGTCTTCCGACGCATGTACGCAGAAGATGCGTACAAGTAAACGTCAATCAGTAGCACCGGTGCGTTGCAACCCAGCTTCCTCTATGGGTTAACACGCTGTGTATCCTCTTTCTTCGTACTCCGAAGTAAGTGTTTCGTTTCCGTCTGCAGTTCCCTCCGCTGTTTGTCCTCCCTGCTCCTTTGCCTTTTTGTGTTTTTTCCTTGTTCTGAGCCTCATTTTAGTCGGCTCGGTTCAGGCTCTTCCATTCCTTGCTTACCTTCCGGGGTTCTGGGCTCCATCCGCCTTTTTGCTTCAGCTCCTTCCGCCCCTCCTCCACGGAAGCTCTGTCCCTCGCTTCCCATGTTAGTTGGCTTCCAGTTTGCCATGAAGCCTCTCTCCTACTTTGGTTCTTCATCCTTCTGGTTCCTGGAGTGCATTCTGGGAGTTGGAGTTCTCTCTTCGAACACCACCTTCAAGCCACACCTCCAATTCACCAACAGTACTGGCAACTTACCAGTCCTCCAGGGTTTTTCAGCTACGCTTTTCCCTGGTTGTGGGGGCAGGCTCCCTGAGGGTCCCAGTGCCGGGCAGTTAGCTTGTTGGCAAGGTGGCCTCCAGTGGAGCTCGTCCTAGACTTCACAAAAAAAAGCCGGACACCACCGGGAGAGAAAGAAGAGCAATATCGACAGAGAGTTCCACTCAAGTACAGGTGAGGAGGAGGAGGTGGGAATTAAGAGCATTGACCAAGTCAGGACTTCATCAGTTCCTGAGAGTTTGCAACGCCAAAAGATGGCCAGCTTAGAACAGTATCAGGAACTGGTCAATGCCATACAAGGAATCACTGCAGAACTTCAGACAATGAAGGCAGAGAACAATGCACTTAAGGCTGATAATGCTGCCTTGAGGCAACAGATCACTCAAAGAGACGAGGTTCGTGGTGATCTGCCACCTATGCCTTTACCCTGTGGAAAATACGAGGGTAATCCCAAGAGAATAAAGGAATTCCTCGACGCATGCCGGGTTTACTTTACCTTCCACCCTAAGATGTATGAGTTAGACCGGGCCAAGGTTGATTTCCTCATTTCGAATCTAGGGAGTAATGCTCTTGCACGGGCAACCCCGCTGGTTATGGATTCTGACCCCGTATTGAATGACTATAACACCTTTGTTCAACGCTTTCGAGATAGATTTGAAAGACCAGAAGTGTTATGTACTTCCTACAAAAACATTTTGGACATCAAGCAAGACCCTTCGGACGAACAAACTTGCGTCTGGAACTTCCAGAGGATCGCACTGGAGACAAGGTGGCTGGACTCGGCAAGACAAACACTCTTCCGCAGAGGATTGCATGAAGAGATAAAAGATGAACTATCTCGGGTGGCAAGACCTTCTTCCTTCCAAGAATTGGTTGCCTTAGCTTTGCAAATCGAATACCGTATTTCAGAACGATGGGCTGAAAGGCGAAGATTCAAACCAAGCATGCCGTAGACTCTCCCCTCCTACCCACCTGTTACCACCAAAAGATCTCTTCCTCAGACCGAAGAACCCATGCAAATAGGTACGGCCAGGGGTCCCTTGAATTCTGCGGAAAGAAAAAGACGAAAGGACCTGAGCCTATGTCTGTACTGTGGCTCAGAGAAACATCTTTTGCGAGATTGTCCTGAAGTACCCCCTAGGAGGTTGGGAAATGAAAGACCCCGACCTTGAACAGGGACACAGAAGGGGCTTCACTGGCAAATCCCAGTGTTGCTAATCCACCTCTTGCACTGGATCCTTCACATCAGTTAATGGTCGTTAAGGTAGTTATGGAATGGACACCGAACCAAGCAGTTGAATGTCTAACCATGTGGAGCAGCCGGGTATTTTATGGACGATCAATGGGCAAGAGAACATGCTGTTACAAGAAGAGAAATGCAACAACCTATTCCGGTAGAAGGTGTTGACGGCACCCCACTATCTTCAGGTCTTATCAGACAAGAGACTCAGGAGGTCATCTTCAAGATGAAGACACACCATGAGAGACTTGTATTCAATTTAATAAAGGCAGCCCACTTCCCGGTTATCCTGGGTATCCCATGGTTGAGAAAGCACAATCCCGGCATAGACTGGAATACCAACACTGTGGCATTCCGATCAGACCTTTGTTTTCAGTCCTGTCTATCCAATGAAGAGAGGCAATACCATCAAGGAATTTCAACAACTACGAGAAGTATCAACTCCATAACTGTGGCATACCAAGACTTTGCCGATGTGTTTGCTGATACACAACCCAAGCCAGTACCACCACACCATGCCGAAGACTGCCGGATCGATCTTATACCTGAACCTGTGGTCCCATTCGGGAGGATGTACCCCCTGTCCCTTCCGGAGAAGGAAGCCTTAAGAGAATATCTGGCAACCAATCTACAAAACGGCCTTATACAAGAATCCACTTCTTCAGCAGGCGCATCCTTGTTCTTTATTCCTAAAAAAGGAACAAAGGAGCTCAGACCCTGCATTGATTTCAGGGGTCTTAACAGTCAAACAATCGGAGACAGATACCCTATGCACTTGATAAAGGACATCATGAAAACTGTACAAGGGGCAAAATGGTTCACCAAACTGGACCTAAGAGGTGCATACCATCTCCTCAGAATAAGAAAAGGGGACAAATGGAAAACCGCCTTTCGGACTCCCTTAGGCCATTATGAGTATAAGGTGATACCCTTTGGGTTAGTCAATGCCCCAGCCCAGTTTCAAAGATTCATGGATAAGGTTTTCAGTGATCTATTGTTCAACTCAACTGTGGTATATCTGGATGACATTTTGATTTATTCAGCAACATTAGAACAACATCGTCTACATGTAAGGGAAGTTCTCAGAAGACTCCAAGACCATTTATTGGCCAAAAAAGAAAAATGCCTGTTTGAGGTTTCCACGGTTCCCTATTTGGGATTTATCCTATCGGAAAATCGACTAGAAATGGACCCAAACAAAACTACTGCCATTATCAACTGGCCGACTCCCAACTCAGTGAAAGACATTCAGAAGTTCTTGGGCCTAGCTAATTTTTATCGTAAATGTATCACTGCTTTCTCCAACATCGTCTTACCCATTACGGCCCTGTTAAAGAAAGGGGCGAGATTCAACTGGATTCCCGAAGCTGACCTTGCTTTTCATCAGCTCAAGGAAGCCTTTACTTACGCCCCCATCCTCAGTCAACCGGATCAGTCTATACCCTTTATTGTAGAGACCGACGCCTCACAGGGAGGCATCGGAGCCGCATTTCTTCAAAGAAAAGAAGACCAGCTGGAACATCCCATAGCCTATTACTCTAGGACACTTACGTCCAGTGAAAAGAACTATGCGGTGATTGAAAAGGAGTTGTTGGCGATCAGACAAGCCTGTGAAGAGTGGCGACACCTGCTACAAGAGGCCCGGTACCTGTTTCAGGTTCGTACTGATCACAGAAATCTCAGTATACTCCAACAAATGGAATGCAGAAACTCACGACATGCCCGGTGGGCCTATTTTTTTTCCCAATTCGATTTCGAACTCACTTATTTACCAGGAAAGGAGAACCACTTAGCAGATGCTCTCTCCTGAAGCTTTGGTGAAGAATCAGGAAAATACGCTGAACATGTATACTTGTTGAAAGGGAAAAGATTCATCAGGATCATTAACAACTTTCTGCAACAGGTACTGGAAGCAAAGAAGACCACATCAAAGATCCAAATACCATCTCTAAACCACAAGGGAGAGTACCTTTTTAAAGAAAACCTGCTATACTTACCTACTCAAGCCTTACAGACCCAAGCCATTTCTTGGTGTGATGACCTACCGACAGCGGGACACAAGGTCGCGCAGCCATATTGGACTTATTGAGACGACACTTTTGGTGGCCAACCATGATCAAAGACACCTTGGAATACATCTCTACTTGTCCCACATGTGGACAGAGCAAATACAGTACAGCAAAACCTTTGGGTCTCCTTCAACAAGAGAAACCTCCTGCAGGACCCTGGCAACACTTATCAATGGATTTCATTGTGGAACTACCTAAATGAGAAGGGTGCACGGCAATCATGGTAGTCATCGACTCTTTCAGTAAACTAGCACATTTTGCTCCTCTCAAAGGCACTCTATCAGCAACGACCACGGCAGAGATATTCATGAAAGAGATTG
Source organism: Ambystoma mexicanum (assembly GCF_040938575.1). Taxonomy (NCBI): domain Eukaryota; kingdom Metazoa; phylum Chordata; class Amphibia; order Caudata; family Ambystomatidae; genus Ambystoma; species Ambystoma mexicanum. Next base: position 1,493,195,493 of record NC_090921.1, read on the forward strand.
TAAGCCTGCATCGATTACCACACACAATTGTATCCGATAGAGGAACACAATTCACTTCCAAATTTTGGACGACCTTGTGTAAACAATTGCATATCTAGAAGGCATTATCATCGGGTCTCCACCCGGAGACTAATGGACAAATGGAGCGCCAGAATGCCACGCTTGAGCAGTATCTCAGATGCTACTGCAATCAAACACAAGACAATTGGTATCATCTCTTACCAGTGGCTGAATTCTCTTATAACAACACTAAACATTTGGCTATTGGAATGAGTCCTTTCAAGTGCACCTATGGGTACGAACCTAGACAAATACCATTTTCAGCATCTTAATCCCCCAATATTCCAACGATTGATCAGTTATTAAACTCCCTGGATCGATCTCATAAGACGGCTCAGGAAACCTTGTCAGCTAGTCGTCAGACTTATAAAAGATGGGCTGACAGACACAGAAAGCTGAATCCAACATGGAAAACAGGGGATAAGGTCTGGCTATCCACCAAATACCTTCCCAGTCCAATACATCCAGGGAAATTCACTCCTAGATATATTGGTCCTTTTACAATAGATCAACAAATCAATCCGGTGGCTTTCAGGTTAAACCTACCATACTCCCTACGTAAGATACATCCAGTTTTTCACGCCTCCCTTCTGAAAGACTACAAACCCGATCCTTATAAAAGACTGATCAAGAGAAGAATGCCAAGCCTGAATGACACCCAAGAGTATGAAGTATCCCGCATCTTGGACTCCCGATACAAATACGGAGTACTTCAATATCTCATACATGGAAGGGATACCCTTGGACTGAAAGATCATGGGAACCAGCCAATAACCTTCGTGCACCCAGACTCCTGCGCCTTTTTCATCTAAACCATCCAGGGAAGCAAGGAGGGGGTCCTTGGCGAAGGAGTTATACTGTCATGACGCGAATGCCATGGAAACTGTGGAGATGGTGGAAGAGGGGCTAACATGGAAGCATAGGCAGCGGTCTAGTCTTCCGACGTATGTACACAGGAGATGCGTACAAGTACGCGTCAATCAGTAGCACCGGTGCGTTGCAACCCTGCTTCCTCTACAGGTTAACACGCTGTGGATCCTCTTTCTTCGTACTCCGAAGTAAGTGTTTCGTTTCCGTCTGCAGTTCCCTCCGCTGTTTGTCCTCCCTGCTCCTCTGCCTTTTTGTGTTTTTTCCTTGTTCTGAGCCTCGTTTTAGCCGGCTCGGTTCAGGCTCTTCCATTCCTTGCTTACCTTCTGGGGTCCAGGGCTCCATCCGCCTTTTTGCTTCAGCTCCTTCCGCCCCTCCTCCACGGAAGCTCTGTCCCTTGCTTCCCGTGTCAGTTGGCTTCCAGTTTGCCACGAAGCCTCTCTCCTAGTTTGGTCATCTTCATCCTTGTGGTTCCTGGAGTGCATTCTGGGAGTTGGAGTTCTCTCTTCGAACAACACCTTCAAGCCACACCTCCAATTCACCAACAGAACTGGCAACTTACCAGTCCTCCAGGGTTTTTCAGCTATGCTTTTCCCTGGTTGTGGGGGCAGGCTCCCTAAGGGTCCCATTGCCAGGCAGTTAGCTTGTTGGCAAGGTGGCCTCCAGTGGAGCTCGTCCTAGACTTCACAAAAAAAAAAGCCGGACACCACCTGGAGAGAAAGAAGAGCAATATCGACAGAGAGTTCCACTGAAGAAGCAAGTACAGGTGAGGAAAAGGAGGAGGTGGGAATTAAGGGCATTGACCAAGTCAGGACTTCATCAGTTCCTGTGAGAGTCAAACTCCAAATTTAGGACCTCACAAGATCTAAGCAAGGTTAACCATTTAAGGTACCCTTTTTCCAATCAACTTAACCTATGAACTGGCTGGTGATCATGACAACAACATCGAACGGTTGAGGTGAATGCCCATTGCTTATGGAGGAACCCTGCCCTTTCGTTGCACAATAAGACACTGTTACCGGAAGGGGCGATAGGAGAGGAGCTCTGAGGGACACAGGAGGGCATTGCCCAACATGGTTGCTAAAGCTATGGTCGCCCAATAACACTAGACATTTAACAAATAAAAGGCAACACCAGGTCTAGACTGGATTCAGGACCAGATACTGATCGTTGGAGTGAACTGGGTCATCAGGGGTTGGCAGTGGCAGAAAGGACAATACCCAGCAAATGAAAGCGTATCAGTCATGAGGAGTATCATCTGCTGCCACATTAAACTGAATACCAGGCCCGGAGCCCGCCGGGGTGTGGACGCATGGGGTGCAACAGGAATTATTACACTACGGGGCGTCTCCTAAAATACAAAGTTCGTCACGACACAGTTCGCCCACTTATGTAACACCGAATACAGGAGTGATGTGCAAGTCCGGCAAAGGGGGCAAACAACAGTCAAAGTTCCATTTCGACATGCCGTCTCAAGTGAGGAATAACAAATCAATGGAAGACGTGCCGGAATTGCGACCCCAAACGGCATCTCTGGACCCAACGGGAGCCTTCCAGGACATTAAGGAGATGTTCAATCAAATACAGTCCAGCATACAGTCTCTGGACGGGAAAACGGACACACCTACCTGCAAGGTCGATCACATGCAGGTCAGTTTGGACAAATATGGGGAGAGACTGAACAAGGTGGAGGGAGGGGTGTCAACTGTGGAAGTCGAGTCCACCTCAGTGGCTAGGGATATGACAATTGTGAAAGGGGTGCTAAAGGAGCTTGCAGACAAGCAGGATGACCTGGAGTCACGATCCAGAAGGAACAATCTAAGAATTAATGGGGTTCCAGAGTCAGTGTAGCAAAGGAATATGGAACCTCTAGTGGAGGAGATTCTGTGGGAAGCGATTGGGCCAGAGGAATTTTCAGCGGTGAACATAATTGAGAGAGCACACCGAGTCCTCAGCGGGAAGAGGCCAATTCCGGGAGCACCACCTCGCCCGATCATAGCTTGGATGTTTAATTATCGCGACAAAGACACTGCCCTCTGCAAAGCCAGAGAAAAGGGGACAGTGACTTACAAAGGAGACACTATAAAACTCTTCCCGGACTTTTCAGACAAAGTTCAGGCTTCTAGAAGGACATTCACAGAAGGGAAGAAACTACTAAGGGACAGAGGCATTCGTTATGCCATGCTGTTCCCGGCCAAACTTCGAATAGAACATGCAATATTTTTCCAAACACCAGAGGAGACCAACGCCTTTCTGGAACTGCAACCAAGATAACATCGGCAACGGGGGAACAACGGGTGAAAACTTGCCGATGTCGTATCCTTTAACAATGCATGACAGTTGGGACCATATAGTAACCAACCTGAGTGTTCGGCTGGAACCACAAGATTTTAGAGGTGTGGAGGATGGCTGGGCTCCAAGCTGTCCCCATGCGGAAGCTTCAGTTTTTTGTGCGGGTTGGGGAAGGGCTACAGCTGATGAGTTGGGGTGATCAGTGGGGGCGGTGGGGTGGAGCATCAGAGAACTAACAAGTTGGGGTTGTTGATGGGGTTTGGAGGGGGAGGGATCATAGGATACTGACAGTTTGCGGATGTTGGTGGGGGTGGGGAGGGTAGGTATTTGGAGGGGGAGGGATCATGGGATACTGACAGTCTGCGGTTGTTGGTGGGGGTGGGGAGGGAAGGTATGGTACGAATACTACATGTCACACGGCACACGCTGTGACCCCGCGGTATACGCAGGGGGGCTTTGCGGAATGGGTCCATCTGCAGTGCAGGTCTCAGAGATATATAAGCTCAATAAAGTTTGATGACACTGCTTAGATTAAACTGCCTGTCAAAGAGCAGGAAAGGTCTGCTGTACATGCAGCGACATTAGGTGGGAATAGTCTTCTTACAGGAGACACATCTGACACCAGAGGTAGAATCAACATTTGGACAGAGTTGAGGTTGTCATAGGTATTTCTCGGCGTATTCATCATATGCAAGGGCTGTGAGTAACCGCATACACAGCTCAGTTGGGTTCCGGCAGGCCAATGTCAAAGATCTTAATGGGGGGCCTTGGTGGTGCAGGGTACTATATAGGGTAAACTCTACACTCTTATTACCTACTATGGCCCCAATCGGGATACAGTTGAGACATTGGACTGGATTGATTTGCAGCTGGGAAATTACCACCAGGGGAGATCATTTGGACAGGGGATTTCAATGCGGTTAGGAGCACTGCACTCGATCGAACAGGATCCGGACACCGTCAGGGGATCAAGGGAACAAGCAGAATACAAAGTTTGTGCCTCATGTGGGAGATCGAAGATGTGTGGAGGGTCAGGAAGCCGGACACACAACAATACAAGCACCACTCCGCACCCCATAACTCTGCCTCACGGCTTGCTTTCTTTTTAACATCACAATCACTATTGTAACGAGAGGAGGAGGTACAAATTATGGCCCGCACGCTGTTCGATCATGCCCCTGTTATTGACCATTGAGATATTGGGCCGAGTAAGAGAGAAACTTCCCTGGAGATTTAAGAGCGATTGTCTCATGGATACAGTGTTCCGGGATGGCTTGCCAGTGTCATGGTCATGAAGTCAGGGGCACAGGCATGCAGGGGTCGCATGCACAGGAGACCTGGGTGGACACTGTCCTGGCGCCTTTGGCGCCAGGCTCATGAACAAAAGTAAACAAGAACATCCATTTAACACCAAAAAGCTTTTATTATGGACATAGCACTTCAGATGCATTAACCTTGAACATTCCATCTATTAAGCAGCCCCAAGTGTATTCTTGGGTGTGGCTGCTAATGGATTCACAGCTATATAAGCTGCCCTGACAGACGCTTCACGTTATTCTGCACTTACCAGCAACAAAACGCTCACCGTCGCCTGAGGTCAGACCTGCTTACCTTTGAAGACCCTGCTTCCTGGACATCCTGCTTCCTGCCTGCATACTTACCAACTGGGGGAAGCTTTTCTTACCTGTACATCTCTTCGTTACAAAAATCACATATTGGCCCACTCACAAACTCTTATCTCCACGCAGGAGAGGTATCACCATGTACCACCGCTCACAGCTTCTCTACCGAGGGAGAGGCCTGAAGGGGGTGATTCAAGTTCAGGGAGGGCTGCAACCGTGCCCCAATGCCTCCGCAAAGACCAGGTGAGCGTAACAGTCAGAGGATATAAACTCCTTTTTTTAAACCAATGTGGGTTCAGTGGAATCAGTGGGAACATTGTGGGAGTTTTTCAAATGGCTGATTAGAGGGGAGTGCATTTACAGGGAATTGGGGATCCTGAAGAAGAAATTCACTGCTAAGGAGGGTAATATACGTGTGATGCAGACGGCCTCGCCCACCCCATCACCAGGAACAGGCCGAGATCTTGCAACAGCTGCAGGAATTTCAGGAACTAGCGCAAAGGGAAGCCAAATATATATGGGGGAAGATGGCAATACGTCAATATGGGGAGGGCAGGCTCCTGGCAGAACGTTAGCAAAAGCAACTAAATTGTATAACCTCAACGGCAGGATCCCAGTTATCACGGACAAACACAGGGTGGACAGATTTGAGGACAATTCCACGGGTTCTATGACCACTTATCTTCTTCCCAGTACCAGGCAGAGATAGATGCATACCTAGATCAGGTGGCATTGCACTGGTGTACGGAGGATCCGAGGGAATGGCTGGGACAACCACTGACGTTAGAAGAAGTGGTGAGCGCCATTAAACCCCTACCGTCTCGGAAATCTCCAGGGCCTGACAGACTCAGGTTGGAATTTTATAAACAATACACCGGCAAGCTTGCTCACCATCTGCTACACATGTATCCGCAGAGTCTGGAGGATGTGCAACTGCCGGAATCTCTGAGGGAGGCAATAGTGGTAATATTACTAAAACCAGACAAATCTGTCAGTGATTGCTCTTCATATTACGCAATATCACTTATTAACCCGGACAATACGATTCTTGCGAAAATCCTAGCATCCAGATTGTCACCTATGATGCAAACAATGGTGAGGGCAGATCTGTTGGGTTTTATATCTGGGCGTTCAACCTCTTATGGGCTGAGAAGGATGTTTGGACTGAACTCAGCAGTGTAGTAGGAGGATCCAGAGGTGGCGGCCCTCCTAGATGCCACTAAGGCGTTCGGTTCAGTCGAGTGGCCGTTCTTATTCTCCAAACTGCGCATGGGACTGGGGGAACAATTCATAGCCATGGTGTCCTTGTATACTGTCGTGCCAAGGCTCCACAATGTTTATGAATACCTCCCTCCCCAAGCACCGGTCAGGGAGGAATAAGAGATACTCCCTAACCAGTTATTGAGGCCACAGGTGCGAAGGGGCAGGAACACATGTACCAGGTAGCTGCAAGGAAAAAGGTTAGGCAAAGGTAAGTACAAGGCCAAGAATTACAGATGGGGTCAAAAATAGGAGGAGTGGGCAACACCTACCTAAACTGCAGGATGGGAAAGGATTGAAGAGCCACGTAGTCCAATGATTGTGGATGATGGGGGGGGGGAGAGGGGGAGTACCAGGAGGATACTGGAACCCTAGTCCCCTTTGAGGTTGGAGCACCTGATGCAAAGCACAGCTAGAGTCAAAGCAAACTTGAGCCAATGAGGAATCCAAGAGAGTAGTCCAAATATCCATAACCAAGAAGTCCAAAGTCCATGAAAACAATGTCCAAAGCACCAAATCCAAGGCACAGGCAAAGGCAATCCGGTAACACGAAAAAACAAGGTCCAAGAGCCGAGAAAACAGGATCCAAGCACAACAAACGCCACTTGTAATGCTGAAGAACAGCTGAGAAGCGTGGAGGAGTGGATTCAGCGTTCTTTTATGCTGGTTCTTTGATCATGTGACCACTTCCTCATTGAACCACGTGAGTGGCGTTGCGTGTCACGTGACCTGTTTGACCAGGAAGTGGCAACGGGGTTGGCTGGGCAGAATGGTCTCTTGGTGTCACGTGAGCGATGTCGAATGACACGTGACCAGGAAGTAGTGCCGGCGAAAACTGGCGCCCCCCAGCGCCATCGTGGCCACATCCACCAGGATCCTGCGCGTTGCTTCCCCAGCGCGGGGCTCCTGGTGCAGCAGGATCTGGAGGGGCACAGCCAAGAGGGATTCCTGACACAGGTATCGTGCTGCGGGGTGGGTGGACTGGGTTGTTTGAGCGGGGTTTTTCATGACATATACACCAACCGGGTGGCCAGGACAAGGGTGAATGGGCAACCGACATCGATGATAGCACTAAGAAGGGGGACACAACAGGGGTGCCCCCTCTCCCTCTTGTTATTCGCCTTAGCGATAGAGCCACTGACGGAAAGGTTAACAGAAATGCATCTCCACCGTGGAATCCACCTGTTCACTCATAAGGTAGTGATATCGTTGTACGCAGATGATATGGTGCTGTTCATTAGAGCCCCTGAAACTAATTTGGATCAAATCATGTGTGATGTTCAGCGGTTTGGAGACCTCTCGGGCTAAAGAGTGAACGCTACTAAGTTGTTTTTTTTTCCCACTACCAGATAAAGTGGAACAGTATCAGGACGGGTGGGGTTTTCAGTGGCATCTGGTTCAGACCCGCTACCTGGGGATTAACATAGCAAGGGACACAAAGGTGGTATACAGTAGCAACTATTTGAGAGTCTTGGAGCAAGCAAAGGCGACCATGTCCCGATGGAAGAACTTACCCCTCAATCTGTATGGAAGGATTTTGGTGATCAAGATGACACTGCTCCGTAGGTTTTTGTATATTTTTCTGAATGCCCCGATAGCGGTACCCGAAGACTACTTTCCAGAACTGAATTCAGTGATCTTACAGTTTATATAGGCGGATAAACAGGCCAGGGTATCCTGGGATACACTAGTGGCACCCATGCATGAAGGGGGTCTTGCAATGCCAGACTTTGAAATGTATTATTATGTTGCACAAGCGGGGTTCCTTACCCACTGGTTTGGGGAGTGCGGAGACAGGAGGCATGTGGAGGTTGAGAGGGCAATATGTTCCATAATTCTCACAGCACCAGGGTGGGCACACCAAACACATAATATGGGAGATGTAACCTGTAGAGCCTGGACCCGCATAGTACGCAAGAACAGAAATGAGGACCTTTACCCTCCCAAGCTCCCAGTAACGCATATGCCCAGGATTCTTATCACTGGGGAGGATAGCTTTGTGGCTATCATGAAGAAATAGGGACTGACGCATTTTGGGGAACCTTTCCCCAAGAGGATATGGATAACGTAGGAAGCACTGAAAGAGAAGGGGGGAATATCTGCGCTGGACATATTCTTGTACTATAGATTGAGAGTGGACATGCGCCAACTGTTCCCTACCTTTCCCGGGCAGCCCTCCACCGCTGGTACACTGGATAAACTGCTACGGGGCAGCCTTGGCAATAAAGTGACGTCTGGTTTGTATGCTTTGAGTCTCAGATCTGGGGAAGAGACAAGAGCCTCCCCTCGGAGGAGATGAGAGCAATCCCTGGGATGCGAGATTTCGGAAGGGGTATGGCAGAACTTTTGTTAGATGACAAGGAAGGGGGCCATCAACACGAGGTTTAAATTGATTCATTACAAATACTTGCATCAATTCTATTACACACCGATACAGTTGAAAAGATACTTCCCATGGGCCTCGGGTAGTTGCACTAGATGCGATTACGCATCAGCAGATTTCCTTCATGTGGCCTGGGGTTGCCCCAACTGCAGTGCTCTTGGGAGCAGGTATTTGAGACGATCAGAGGTGTCACAGGAAAGGATATAGAACCAAACCCGCTGATGGCTCTGTTGGGTTACACTAAAACGATCCTCAAGCATGTACGGAAACTAGTTGGTCTGCTCTTGATCGTGGCTAAGAGACAGGTGGCGATGCTATGGAGAGGGAAGCATGGCCCAAAGATAGGCCAGTGGAAGGCGGACATTATATATTGTAATGACATGGAAAGCGGATGGAGCTCCTTGTCCCATAACCAGCATGGTGATAGACGGATGTGGGACCCTTATGTACAGTTTCTGATTAGACAGTCTAATGATGGACTGGAGGGACCTGCCACACCTTAACTCAAGCTATTGAAGTTAAAAATGGACCCATACCTTGCCGTTTTGAACATGTGGACTTCTTATACTCTAACCCTGTGACGATGTGCATTGAAAATGGGTACGGCAAAGAATTAATGGACAGTTATACAATGCAGAGAGTTGCAATTGGATTGTATTATGTGAATTGGTGTACAGTACAGAGGGGAAGCAATGGCATAAGGGGAATGTTGGAACATTGGTGCTGTATATGTTTTCTTCAAAAGCCAATATAAAAAAATAAAACGGTGGGTCCCTCCACATGGGCCGTATCTCAGTCTAACAGCTTCCAGCCGCTCTGGCAGGCCCAAACCATGGTGGCCTCGGGACCACATAGGCATAGGTAATTGTACCAACTTTATGGTACCAGTGGCAAAGACCCCTGATTGGGGGTGCCTGTTAGTCAAAGCCTTGGGCAGTGGCTCTCCACTGCTGCCGTAAAGCAACTGTCTCAGGCAGTTATTTCTGACATCACGTGTGAGCTGTGTTTAAGCAATATACTATTAGTATTTTGTCTCTATCCCTTGCCATCTTTCAGGTTCTCCATACACTTCTCTTGCATTCCATTATGGTCCATCCACATGTTGACAGATTCCAGCGTCTCAAACATGTGCGTCTTGCCATTGTGGAGCACCTTCAGTATTGCCGGGTATATGAGCATGTATTTCAGGCCCTGTCGGCGGAGGCGTTCTTTCGTGGAGACAAATGTGTTGTGCTTCCTTTGTACCATCGGGGTATAGTCTGGGAATATTGCAAACGTAATGTTTCCCCTTTGCACCACACCCACTTCTCTGGAGTGACTCAGGATTACTTCCCGGTCCCTGAAGTTAGGACTCTCGCTATAATTGGTCTTAGGTAAGATCCTGGTCGGGGGGTTTTTTGTAGCGATCGGTGTGTTCTTTCTATCGTAAACCCCTGGGACAGCTTCCCAGAGGCCACTTGCTGCAAAATGAGGCTTTCCGCATACTAAGTGGGATTGTTACCCTCATTCCCTTCTGGTATTCCGAGTACTCCGACATTGTTCCTTCATGATCGCCAATCTGCATCCTCTACCCGGTCTTCCAATATGGTGTATTTTGTTTCCAAAGCTTTCATTATTTGCGTTAATTCTGCAGTGGTAGATACTGTTAGTTCCTGTAGCAATGACTCTGTCGTGGTAACCCGCTCCGCTAGCGACCTTACATCTTGTTTCAATAATTGGACATCCACCTTAACTTCGTCTATTTTGCCTTCTAAGGTGGATATTAGGGCAGCAATGGCCTCTAATAGCTTATTATCCTGTGACTGCAGCTGAGTCGGCTGCGGTTGGGCATGTGGTAATTCATCCCTCTTTTCTTCCATAGTGCTGGGGTGTCTACCCTGGGCTGTGAATGAGTCCATAATGGTGGGCTTATTATTTCCTTTTTGTTTGGTGGCCGGTATAAGGAAGGCATGGCATCAATAGTAAGACAGACACAAGTGAACACAGTTCAAGGGTCTTTATTGAACTTCTACAAGAGTATGATAAACACCCATCTAATCTTGAATCTACAGATGGGAGCAAGCTACAACCATCAAATAATAAAAATGCAGTCCTAGTGGTTTCTTGTCAAAATAAAGTAATGTGGCAGTAATGTTTATGAAAAAGAAAGAAGTGTTCACAAAAATGATATGTCAAGATGTTCAGGCCGTTGGCCTCCCTTCCCCACGTTTTCAGCATGGGACAAGGCGGTTCACTCGAGTGTAGCACAATCTCTTGCTTCTTTAGCACGAGGATACAGTTCAATCATTAGCATCAGGGCCATCTATGCCCAAGTCTCTTTGCCTATTCATGCAGAGGACCTGATGTAAAAAAGACAAACAATAAGTTTCTTTTCCTCTCACAAGTACTCAACTCAGGTGATTCACTATTCACCCCGGATCCCCCGCAGCCGTGCTCAGATCCATTTAATACAATGATTGTCAATTTGGATCCCCCTCTTCTGGGCCCGTATCCTCTTGCACAATATCGTAGGATATTCTTTCTTGGGTGACTCATGTTTCGCCCCGGATGCCCCTCAGCTGGGCTCAGATCCCCTTCTTAATACAATTAGTCTCCCTCAGCTGGATTCGGACCAATTTCAGTTAGCATCAACTATCGAAGACTTTCTAACGTGCACAGGATTTGGCTTGACCCATGTAAGGAACTCATGGAGGCAACAGTACAGACAGACACAAATGATCACGGTTCAAGGGTGTTTATTGAACCTTAAAATGGGTGAGATAAACGCCTAATCGAAACCTAAATCTAAGATGGGAGCAAGCTACGACGATCAAATAACAATAAGGCAGTCCTAGTGGGGTCTTAAAAAGGGCCTATACTAAAAAAATATATATATGATTGCCAATCCTTACTACTAACTTACAAAAAGTGTGGGATAACGTTCACCAGAAAAGAAAGAAGTGTTCACAAAAAGATAAGTCAGGATGGTATGGCTGGGTCTCCAGCACGAGGTTCGCAGTTCAGTTCACTGATATCAAAACCCCTTTAGAGGGTCTTTTCTGCATAAGTCTCTAGCCTTAGAAGGTTTGCTGATTCAAAACAACAAACAAATGTTCACTCAGTGATCTTGCACCATGGGCGATTGCTCTTCGCCCCTAGGATCTCCCTCTGCCGGGCTCAGATCCTCTTTGCAAAAACGGGCCTCCCTCTGTCGGGTTCCCTACGACGTTTATTCAACACAATTCATGAAATCCTAAAACATTGAATGTATTGCTCAGTTTCATCAGAAAGCGAGGTTTCTTTCTCCTAGCTTTCTTTCGGCATCCTTCTGTCGGGTTCACACTTGCCAATGATCACAGTTCACAATCGTAGTGGAAAGCGGGGTTCCCTTCCCATAGCTTTCCTCAGGCAATGGGTCAGAGACTTTCGATTGTAGAAGGGATTTGACATGGCCCTTGTAGGACCACTCTGATGCCTCACGCCACCCTTTCCTAGGGCTTGCTGGTTCTTGTAGTTTTTAAAAACAGGTCCTTGTCAGAGCCTTTCGAATGAGCGGCCATGTGGCACCAGACCCCTCTCTACCTAGACCTCAACTGGGCTTTCTTTAAAGTTCAAACATAAACACAAGTTCTTCTTCTTGTAAATTCCTTGCATTCAATAATGTTGCTACTTGCAACCTTGGGCTCAACACAGATCGGTTTTCTATCAGTTTCTTCTGACTCACTGACTGTGCTAAACCTGTTGGCTTCTTTGTTCTCTGGAGTCAAGGATAGCCCACGGTAGCTAGCTCGTCTCTCCGCCTGCGTTATCAATGCAAGAGGCCACTGTTTATCATTGACACCTGCTGCTCCGCACAGCAGCTGTAACTCCTAGTCTTATGTTTTCCCTTTCAGAGGCTTTGCGGGTTTCAGTTGAAAAGGGCAAGGGCAATTCTCCCTTCGTCTTCCTTCCAGGTCTCACTGCTTTTCACCTTACTTTGTACTGCCGGTTTGGTGTAGCTGTCTCATTGTGCGTTCGGCCTTGCTCGAAGTGTGCTTTCGTGCTCTGCTTTTTATCCCTGTGGGGACGGTAAGGGGCCATCAGGTGTGCGTGATTGATATTGATATTTTATTTCTATCGCGCTCATACACAGGTGTTTCAGAGCGCGACAAGGCAAGGGAAGGGGAACAGGGGAGAACAAACACAATGAACTTACTAGGCCCAGTGGCATTGAGAACGCGCAAGTGCAGGGTAGAGGGGGGAAGGGGAAAAGTGCATGGAAGGGGGAACAAAAGGAGAGTGCGGAGCGAGAAGGAAAAAACAAAAATAATAATGCAATAATAAATAAAAAGGCAACAAACAATGGGAGTGCAGCCAGCAAGTGGCAAGTGCTGGGTTTATGGCAGAAGACCGGGTAGGTCTGAAAGTGCAGGAAGAAAAGGGGAGGGCTGTATGGGTACAGATACAGACCCCAGTGCAAGGGGAGGCCCGGAGGCAGTGCGCGAGGGTGGCAAGATGAGCAGGTACCTGGGCCCGGAGGAAGGACAGAGGGTTGCCAGGTGCATGGTGCCGTGGGAAAGTAGAATCAACAGGGGAGAGGAGAAGGCAGAAGCAAAGACAAAGGTTTATTTTCAATTGCTTGACACTTCCTGACCTGAGTGTTGGGATATGTCAGGTAAACAGCTTTGATGTTAGTCTGTTGTCTGCTACCATACAAGAAAGTGTTTGTGTGGGAAAAGGGGGGGGGGGGTGGCAGAGCATCTAAATATCCTACAGGGTAGGACGGGGAAAAGGTGTTTCAGGGAAGGGGATACTGCGTCTCAATCTTCGGTGTCCCACTTCCACTCCACGAAGACCCCTTGCCAGGTGATCCTCCCCCACTGGTCCACCCCGAGGAACTGGATCCAATAGGGATGGCCGTGTCCTGGCCACATGGATGACAGAACTTCGGGGACCAGCGGGTGACACCTTCAGGTTTCTCACACACACCCATTGCAGGACCACTTTGATTTCACAATTCCTTGCTACATTTGCCACCTTTCAGTTGGATACCTAACAGAGACCTTCGAATGAGCACCCACGTGGCACCGGACCATTCTGTTTACAGTATCTGTCTTGGCTTCAAAAGTTCATTCACTCATCTACTGTTTAATTATATTTGTGTCGCTTGTCACATATGCTTCACACAATGTTCTCTTCAGTTTTCTCTATATAATGTTGCCGCTTGTAACCATGGCTTCAACACAGACCGGTCTGGTATCAGTCTCCCCAAATCACAGGCTCTGCTGACTTTACTGGTGCTGCTTTGTTGTAGGAGTCAAGGACAGTACCCTGGTGGAAAACTATCCACCGCCTTGGCTAGCGGCGCGGGAGGGCCCCGGGTACCTCCCACACACAATGCAGGTTTCTTCAGCTTTGATTTCGGGTCTTACGTTTTTTGTTCTCAAAGGCTCATGAAAGTAACAGTCTTTCTCTGAAAATATCAAGGGCACTTCCCCCTCCTTGCAACCCTCTTCAGTCTTGCCGTCTTTCTCCTTGTATTAAACTGCCACCGTTGAACTGCTGCAACTGCTGCTTCCTCGTGCGCTTTGCCTTGCTCAGAGTATGCTTTCGTGCTCCACCTTTTATCCATGTGGGGAAGTGGGATGGAAGTCAGGTGTGTGTAATGATCAGTAATTGCCTGACCCTCCCTGACCATTGTATTGGGACATGCCAGGTTACGGCTCTGGTGTTCGTCTGTTTTCTGTCACAGTGAGCTGTCCATGAGAAAGTGTTTGTGTTGGAAAAGGAGGCCGGGGGGGGGGTTGAGTTCCTAAGTATCCTACCTCGTAGGATGGAGAAAAGGTAAAAGGTGTTACGGGGCAGGGGATACCGCGTCTCAGTGTCCCACTTCCATTCCTCGAAGACCCCGTATCCAGGTGATCCTCCCGCACTGGTCCACCTCCAGGAACTGGATCCAAAAGCGATTGCCGTGTCCTGGCCACCTCGATGATAGATCCCCAGGGACTAGCGGGTGAGACACCTTCAGGTTTCTCACAACAGCATATTGTGTCCTCCTAGAGTATCTCCCTAAGCTGAAATTTCCGTTTCCATAGAGCATTTCTGCCAGCGCGGTCTACTCCAGGCTCACTCCTCACACTGTGTTCCTGGTTGTTTCATTGCTAGTCCGTCTACCCAGGTGGCGAGGGTGCCCAGTACGAAAGTCCAGTCCACCCAAGGGTGTGGTAATGTAATACACTGCTGAGTTCCCTTCACAGCCAAAGGCAAATTTGTACTTTGTGGGTTTTCACAATTGTGCACTCGTTCTTGTTAGTGCCAAGCTAAAATCTGCAGGGTTCCACTAAACACCTCAGCCACACTGCCTGCTGTCACTGCTCCCCGATGGTATAATCAATGGGTTTTTTTCCAGGCCTCACTTGCTCCTAGGTCTGTACCTGCATCACATACAGCCTGTGTGTGTATGTCTCGCCTCTCCTTATTGGCCCTGCTTCAGAAACCTCTGAGACATTCCGTTCTTTAGCACTGTCCCTGCGCTGTCTTCCCTCCAGCGCTCCTGCACTGTGGTTTCAGCTGCAGGCTCGTGTGTTACTTCCCGTGGCTCCTCCTCCTCCTCCTCCCAGTTATCCCTCGCTGCCAGTGCCTGACCACACCTCCCGTCGTCAGCGCCGTACTCCCTGCACTTCGGCCCTCCTTTTGCAGTGGGTCCGTGTGCCAGCAGCCATCAGGGGTGTGACGTCCCTGTTTTGTTGGTGCGCATGCGCGGGCCTCGTTATGGTCCCGCGCATGCGTGGTTAAATAAAGTGCGTCCGTGCGGCAGTTGCCGCCGGGACGCGGAGCAAGCAGCATCGCGTCCCGCATGTTCTTTTGGTCCGTGTCTGTGTGCGTGTGCATGTGTGGGCCTACGGGCCAGATACAACAACTGGCGACGAGGCGGGATCGCTGCCACGGCGTTCGCCCAACGGACGTGGGCGCACGATACACATCGTCGGCACGCGAGTGCACGACGCGGATCGAGTGAGAACGTTTGTCGCCTCGAGGCAGTAGTGGCCTGCAAAGGTGCTTGTGCGCTGCCACGAAGGAAATTTTTGGAACTCTTGATTGTCCCCAGCAACCTGGGGACAATCCAAAAAAAAAAAAAAAAAGCCGGACACAAGGCTAGAGCGGCTGACCACAGCAGAAGGTACGTCGAAGAGCACACCAAGCAGGTTTGCGGCCTCTATCACCCCGAGAGGTGCCTGTGCCACCTGTGAAGATGACAAGCAGCGAGGATGAAACGTAAGTGGCGACAAGAGTGGTGAGGACACAACAGGGATCGCTGCTGCCCATGCAGGAGTTTGACATGTCAGGGCCCCCGTCCAAGCTGGGACCGAGGTGGCTCCTATGGGTAAAGAAGTTGGAAATGTACTTTACTGCGACTGGGACCTCGAATGACGACGCTAAAAGGGCGACCCTTTTATATTCAGCTGGCCTGGACGTTATGCGCATCTATGAGTCGCTCACCCTACCAGTGGTAACGTATGACACTGTCAAGACCGCGCTTGAGAACCATTTCATCCCACAGTCAAATGTCGACTACGAAAGGTTCCTATTCTGCAGAGAGAAGCAAAGGGAAGAAGAATCTCTCGATCAATTCTGTGCCAGACTGCGATTGATAGCCAGCACATGTCGCTGGGGCAACAACGAGCTGATGATAAGGAACCAGGTGCTCCAGGGCTGCAGCTCGGGCAAATTGCGGCGGCAAGTGCTGAGGGAGCCGGGGTGGTCGCTGCAGCAGATACTTGACAGTGGAAGGACATATGAGCTAGCGGAATCCAGAGGTGCTAGCATGGACGCGGCGGTCAGGCCGAATGCAAGAGAGGAGGCTTTTGCTGTTTCCAAAAGAACAAAGCTGAAGGAGAAGTGGGCCCCGAAGGCATCGGAGAACAGGCATCCGTCCACGCCTGGATCGACTTGTCCAGATTGCGGATATGACCTGCCACATGCAGAGGAGTGCCCCGCCAAGACGAGGTTGTGCGGACGGTGCAATGGACTAGGGCACTATGCTCGTATGTGCCGCGCACCGGCCCCTGTACCCACCCAGAGAGGCCCCGCGAGAATGAGAGGCGGCGGGTTCAGAAGGCAATGCAGCATTGCAGCCCTCGAACAGGAGATACAGAGGCTACAACTCGCAGAGGAAGAGGAAGTAGAGGAGGAGGACGAAGAAGAGGTGTTCTTCATCTCTAACATTGCCTCGGAAAACAAACGGAGGAGGCAACCCAGGTGTGTGGTGGACATATTGGGTGTGCCGACTCAGATACTCAGACACAGGAGCCTCTGTGTGCGTGCTGGCAGAGGAAGATTACCTGAAACTCCCAGGCCCGCCGGCACTGGACAAGTCCATGGCGAAGATATTTACCTTTGGGGGAGACACCCCACTGCCACTCAAGGGTGTGTTCGTGTCACCTGTGTCGAAGGGGGATAGTACCATCAAGGCAAAGTTCTTTGTCACAGACGTGAGCCCTCACTCGCTTCTCAGTTGCGCGGCGTCGGAGGCCCTCAATTTAGTTCATTTTGCGTATGGTGTATACCAGATAGACATTGAGACACTATTGGACAGGTTCTCGAGCATCTTCGAGGGCATAGGGAAACTTAAGGCACCCCCAGTGCGCCTGCATATCGACGAGTCCATCAGACCGACAGCCCTCAAGCACCGCAGGATCCCGTTCCACCTAAGGGAAAAGGTGGAGGAGGAACTCCGGTCACTAGTAGAGATGGACATCATTGAGAGAGTGGAGGGGCCGACGCCTTGGGTGTCCCCAATAGTGGTGGCCCCCAAGCCAAAACAGCCTGGGGCAGTGAGGATTTGCGTAGACATGCGCCTCCCAAACGCGGCAATTAAGAGGGAGAGGCACATTACGCCCACACTAGATGACATTATTGGAGAGCTTCAGGGGGCGAGAGTGTTCTCGAAGTTGGACCTACGAGCGGGCTACCATCAGCTGGAACTGCACCCGGACTCCAGGTTCATAACTACTTTTACGACGCATGACGGCCTTTTCCAGTTCAAACGGCTGAGCTTCGGCATCTCATCGGCCGCCGAAGTTTTCCAGAACACTATCAGAGGGGCTTTGGCTGGCCTAAAAGGGGTGCTGAACATGAGCGACGACATTTTAGTCTTCGCGGGCTCCGAACGAGAGTACATGAAGAGGTTAGAGGACACGCTCCTGAGGCTGAAGAACTTCGGGCTCACCCTTCATCGACAAAAATGCGAGTTCTTCAAGGACCGTATTGGTTTCTTTGGGTTCATCTTCCACGCGGCCGGTGTGTCGCCCGACCCAGCCAAAGTGAAGGACATTAAGGAAGCCGCCCCCCCGCAGTCCCCTACGGAAGTGAGGAGCTTCTTGGGGATGGTGACATATTGTGGGCGTTTCATCAAGGGGTTAGCGTCGCTGGCGGAACCACTCAGAGTGCTAACGAGGAACGACGCTGTGTGGAAGTGGGGAGCCAGTGAGCAGGAGGCATTCCAGACTCTGAAAAATGCCCTATCCGATGGGGACACCATGGCATACTTCAACCCCAAAGTGGAATCAGAGGTGGTGGTTGACGCGAGTCTAGTGGGAGTAGGGGCGGTACTACTGCAACCTGACGAACGTGGGGACATGCGCCCCATCGCCTATGCGAGTAAGGCCTTTTCGGACACGGAAATGAGATACTCACAGATTGAACGGGAAGCGTTAGCCATCCTGTGGGGCTGTCGCCATTTCCGGCTGTACATACTGGGCAAACATGTCGTGGTGGTAACTGACCACAAGCCTCTCCTGCCCATACTGGCTGGGGGGTCGTCCAAGCCGCCCCCCAGGATCGAAAGGTGGATGCTAGCCCTGATGGAGTACGGGGTGAAACTCGTATACCGGCCAGGCACGAACAACCCGGCCGACTACCTGTCGCGCCACCCCAGCAAGGAGAACTCTGTCACCGACATTGGGGCGAATGAGTGCCATGGGCTTTTGTGTCAGGTGGTGGAAGGGTCTCTTCCGATGGCAATATCGAGACTTCAGATGGCAACGGAATGCTCCAAGGACGAGGTGTTTACCATTGTCAAGAATGCCGTGAGGAGCGGCGAATGGAGGGAAGTGCTTCACGACAACGCCCGCCGTCAAGCGGAGGCTCAGAGCGACCTCCGAGCGCTCTGGAAGGTGAAGGATGAACTCTCGGTAGCGGACGATGGGCTTATACTTCGAGGGCGGCAAATCGTCATCCCACGGGCACTGAGGTCAAGGGTCCTCGAACTAGCCCACATCGGCCATCTGGGGATTGTCAAAATGAAGGCTCGGCTGAGACACAAAGTATGGTTCCCGGACTTGGAGGGGCGAGTGGAGAGTTTCGTGAGGAGGTGTATCGCATGTCAAGCAGCGGCCCCGGGAGATAGAGCTCCGCCGATAAGGTCGATGGAGCGTAGCTGCAGACCATGGGAGACTGTCCATGTGGATTTTGGCTCGACTGGTCGGGGAATGTACTTTCTAGTGGCCGTGGACCAATGGTCCAGGTACCCCGAGGTGGAGGTGGTACAGTCGACGGCGACAGAGTTCGCAACGAAGGCATTAGATAAAATGTTTGCCACCCATGGATTCCCAGACCTACTGTGCTCGGACAATGGGCCACCGTTCACAGGCAGCCAATTTGCAACCTACCTCCGAGAAAGGGGGATCCGGCATCGCAGGGTGGCCCCGCTCTGGCCGCGGGCCAACGGGGAGGCCGAGAGAATGATGCGGACTCTTAACAAGGTCCTGAGGATCTCCGCCTGTGGCGGTAAAGACCTGGAGAGGAAGCTCGTGGAGTTTCTGAGAGAATACCGCACGACGCCCCACCAATCCACGAGAGTGGCTCCAGCCGAGGCACTATTTGGGCGGTGCCCGAGGGGAATGCTACCGGAAGAGGATGGCCGTCTGCCCGGAGTAATAGACAATGAGGGTGTCAGGGAAGAACGGGCCAGGCGCAACGACAAAGAAAGTGAAAGAAGGGGCCTGCAAGAAAAGGAGGTGCGAGTGGGGGACACGGTGTTGGTCAGGAACAGGCACCCTGAGGGGAAGTTGTCCCTGCCCTTCGAGCCACGCCCGTGGAAGGTAACGCATGTTAAGGGCACCATGGTAACGGCAGCCTGCGACCGAGGAACAGTCACGCGCAACCGGTCGTTCTTCAAACGCATTGAAAGACCGACTGAACATGGGACATCAGAGGAAGGGGTAGGGCATGATGGTCCGCCAGGAGATCAGGAGGGCGAGCAGGGCAGGGACTCCCCGAGACCTGAACGTGAGGATTCGACTCCACCTCCCGCATCACCAAGGTACCCGATCCGCCGCGAGCGGCGACTGCCCGGGCATCTCAAGGACTATGTCCTGGACTCATGGGACTGAGCTGAGCGATGCAAGGTGAGACTCTTAGGTGTTCATATGTCCGCCCACCCGGGTACCTGGCGTGCGGACGGAGGCACGCCCAGCTGTTTAAATTTGTTTTGGTTAAAGTTAAAAAGGGATGTGACGTCCCAGTTTTGTTGGTGCGCATGCGCGGGCCTCGTTATGGTCCCGCGCATGCGTGGTTAAATAAAGTGCGTCCGTGCGGCAGTTGCCGCCGGGACGCGGAGCAAGCAGCATCACGTCCTGCATGTTCTTTTGGTCCGTGTCTGTGTGCGTGTGCATGTGTGGGCCTAGGGGCCAGATACAACAAGGGGGTAGGTGGGGTCCCAAGACTCTGCACGCCAGCGTTCTTGTTTCTGGGAGTGCAGCAGCTGCCCACCATATTATTTTGGCCAGGGGCCATTATCTTCCCGTTGTGGCCAAAAAAGAGACCTTGGCCATGAAGCCAGCAGTGTGGGCTGCACACCCGAATTCCACTATGAAGTGGTGTAACCTTCTTATTTCCACATTTATGTAACAATTATCTTGATTGCGTAGAAACAGTTTGTTCAAAAGTAAAATTTATTAATCCCTTAAATGAAATGTATTCCTGAAATATTCATATTTGTAGTTGTATCACATCATGGGCCTATGCATTTCGGACATCATTGTCCTTCCTCAGGGCCAGTGATAATGCTTATTCTACCAAAAGCTTAGTCTCTAAAGGTAATGTATTTCAGTATCCGTACGTATTAGAAAGTCAGCACAAATGGTTCTAAACCGAACGCGGATTAGACCTCCGCGTGTTGATAATAGTGTTCGCAAACGTGTATTTCCAAACGTAGCCATCTGATACCCTGCATCAGGCTGCACTGCTCGAAACGCCTGTTGTGGCCGCCATCTTGTCTCCAGCTTGCTGCAGCGTCCTTTCTCTGGTCTGTCTCCTGGGTGACTTGGTAAGTACGTACATATGTTGCAGGCAGCGCTAGTGAGTTAGTTGCATTATTCTGTCAGTTGACATAATTATTCATCTTTAATACTGTCTTTAAAAAGGGGTTGTTGCAGGATATTAGACAGAATCACCCAGCCAACACGTCCTCACGGCATGGACCCTGGCCACGCCCCTGTAGGATGACTTCTTAAATGAACTGCGCATGAGGGTCTAAACACAAATGAGTGATGTATCTTGAAGATGCCTAGCCCTTAGTCCACATTATAAAGATTTCCCTCTCTCACTCTTGAGGCACCCTAGTCTACAACAAAATGATTTAAGGGGGGCCAGCCAAAAGTTCCCACTCTAAAATCCAGCTATTGTGGCTACACTTAATCTAATAACAAAGTTCTGATTACCCAACAAAACATCTTAAATCGATTCTTGTTTATTTCCCCATTAATCTAAGAAATAACACAATGCAGAAGTATCCCTCCAGCAAATGCCAACAGACGGTACTCGTGGTTTGCCTCTATCACTCTTTGCCCTCACCAATTTCATGGGGCCCTGTACTCTTCACACAGGACTTCAGGCTTCTACAGTTATCAGCCATTCTCTCCAGGCTTTTCTCAACAAGTTAATGTTCCTTCAAGGTTTCCATTAGCCATGAGTATTCTGCTTAGGTCCCTCTTGGAGCAGAGTTTTGCAACAGGCCCTTCCTGAACCTGGACTTAAAGCGTCACTCCTGGACCTCAGCTTCACAGTGTTTCACAATTGGCTGCTCCTGCACCTCATTTTTCAACTGGTCCCTTACGATCCCACAGCTTCACAATGGGCCTCTCAAGGATCTGGTTTCATAACTGTTCTGGTTGATGGGTAATTCTCCCCCATCCATCATGGTCCTTTTCAGGCACTGTGTATGCTATACCCTCCAGCAACGGGTTCTTCCCAGTTACCTTTAGAGTTGCTGGTACAGGGCATATGACCGCAGTCTTTCAGTTCCCTGTAGGTAGGGCAATAAGGTTGCACACTCCCTGGACATCTTCCAGCTCCAGGGGCTCAATGTGTGAATGGCTTAGCGTTGGCTTCACACCACTTGTCCCTAGGTGCCTTTCCCCTTTGTTCATAGTCCCTCGATCCACTCTTTGCTCCGTAGAAACCTCCCCCTGTATCACAGAGTGTGCATAGAGAGTTTTTAGGATCTCCCTTTCTGTAAGTTTCTCTGGGAGGCGCTCTCCCTCTCACTTATCCTTTTCGCTTTTATTCTCCTTCCCTCGGGGGCTTAGTTGGTATTCCTGACCCATATAGGTTCTCCGCCAAGGAAGTGTGAATTATGTGAAGTCATAGGCTAATGGCTGTAAAGGCTCCACTACCCTATTAGGTTACTATGAATTGGGGCCTCAATATTGGTATATAGTGATGTCATAAGGGCGGTTAGCATGGGCCTGAATGGATTATATACGTTCCTACTGCGTGCAGCAACATCCTGCATTTTGTAGTAACTAATGTTATGTTATCTAGTGCGAGTACACGTGCGTTCCTATAGTTGTAATGTTGGTGTGGGAATGACGTGTGTGGGGTTCGCGAGTGGACGGCTCGTGAGTGGACGGTTGGAAGATTGCCTGCCGGGTGGGGGGTGGGACTGCCAGTGTCTCTTCCAGGTCTCTTCCACACTACCTGAGATGTAACATAAGAGACAATAAAGACACGTAACGAACTTACCCGACTACCACGTCCTTATTACACTGGCGACGAGGAATGAGATGCTGTGGAGGGGTTAGCAGAGCGGGAGAAGACACTGCCCTCCAGTTTGAATATCCCACCCGGCAGGGCGCCTGGCCCTGTCCGTCGTCTGTTGGAGTATTGTAAGCCGGTTTCCTGCAGCGGGGGCCACCGAGATTGCGGAGCCCCTGGGTCCAGTACCGAGGGTCCAGTGCCGACAGATTGAGTTGGGCCAGGGGAGCATCTGTGGCTGTAGCAGAGGCCACCGGAGTACGTGGTTCCTGGGTCCAGTCCTGAGGGTCCGGCATGTGTTAGCTGCAGCAGGGGCCACCGGAGTGATGGAGCCCCTGAGTCCAGTGCTGAGAGTGCAAAGGCTGCAACTGTAGAGGGGGCCCATCAGGATTGCGGTGCCCCCGGGTCCAGTTGTTGGGGTCTGATCTTTGATGCTGTGCCGGAGTTCATGTTTCATGGGGAGGAGTGCTGTTTAGAGTGGCAGCGTTGAGAGGTTCCCTGATCCACTTTAGAGATCCTGCGTCGACCATCAGGAGTGCATCCTTGCCCTCAGTCCGGTACATCAAAAATTGCCCCAAGTTGTTGAGTGAGTGGCGGACTGTTTTGCATCACACTATGGCGTTGGGTAATGGCTGCAGCGTTTCCAGAGGAGCACGGTCGACGTTGTGCTGGGGCCCGTTCACCAGGAATTGAGTCTGGCTGTTGTGGGGAGAAGAGCCGATCACAGAACAGTGAGAGCGCATGCGTTCAAGTGGAATGCAATGCATGCCCTGCTTTGGAACGCAGGGCTGGTGCGTCCGTAATGTGCTGCAATGTGGCTGGCGAGCCTGGGGGACAGCTGCGCATGGACGAGGAGGTGCCGTATGGTCACTGCAGTATGAAGGAACGAGATCAGCAAAGTAGGTGTTCTGGTGAGGGACATAGTGACGTTGTTGCACTTGTTCATGCTTCGAGGAAGAGGAGTATTGAGCAGGATAGCGGCGGCAAGTACTGTTGTCATGCAAAAAAGAAATGTGATCACAGGTGTACGTCGTGTGGGACGGAAGGTTGTCACTAGGGTGCTTATTGTGATAGATGTATTTCCTTCCTTTACATCCTTAAGGAAAAGGATCCGGATTTGCATGATTTTTACGTGGGGATCAATGATCTCACGTTAGTTGACAGTTAACGCTATTCTATGGGTATCGTTGTGTGAGGCCGGTATGAATGCGTCTTAAGTGTAATTGTGGCCTCTGGTGTACTTGTTTTTGTATGGGCCTGTATGGATGAGTGATTGTTTATGGTGTTTGTGGCCCTGTCATGTGTCAAATTAGATGTGCAAAAATATGATATTATTTTGCATTGTATTTCTCTTGCAGGGAAGGGATGGTGCGGATTTCTTTGAAAAAAAAGAGTTGGGATTTCCTCTAATGTTGATTCTTTCTCAAATTGAGGAAGTTATGTTGTACATGTACTTTATGTTTTACAGGTGCGCTGGGGATCCGATTTTCTCAGGGTTTTTGGGAAGGGTCGGACTTGAGGGTGGTAATTTTGGAAGGGTTCTCTTCTAATATTTAAGAGTGTTACTGTTGTTATCGAGTAACGGTTCTGGCGTGCCATAGGACTTTGGGCTGGACTTCTATGAGGGAACAATGGGGTCATGGAAGGTTGCTAAAAGTTTTTAAGTGTTTCTTTATCTTTCATGCAATTGTTAATTTGTCATACGAACATTTTCAGTGTGGTATGCTGAGTGTTGCGTGTGTTGTTATGCCTGCGGGGATATGTCCAAGTTAGGGACGTGTGCGGTTTTTGAGTGTTTCTGGTTCTGAGCGCCGGGCGGATCTATTGGGTGTGAGTATTAAGGGTTTTCTCCATGGCGTGTAGGGTACCGGCCGGGCCTTGCATGTTACAGGTGGAGTCCTGAGTTTCTGCATATTTGTATTTTGTACAGGTGTTGTGGTGCGATGGTGTGGCAGTGGCCTGGGGTCACGGTGTATGTCGGTCGCATCAGTCTTGTGCGGGTGCTGGTGGCAGTGGCCTGGGGCCATGGTGTGGGTGGAGTCGCAGTGGTTCAGTGTCAGTTAGTGGAAATTTACCACAGCGTTGTGTTTGGGGCGGCAGTGGCCTGGGGCCATACGGGAGGTTATGGTGTATTGGTAGATAAGAGATCTGTGTTTGTTGTTAGTTCTCCTTTGGTGTACCAGTTTGGGTTCTATACTTCCCTTTTGGCGTATCTCAGGTTTTAGTTTTGTGCCGGTTGTCGGCCGTGGATGGCCGGGTGGGTCCATTGACCAGTTGGTTAGTGCTCCGGTGTGGCAGGCCGGAGGCCCCGTGGGGCAGCCTGGGGTGGAAGGAGTAGTGTGCACAGAGGGGTAGGTTGGTTAGTGTGAGATTTAGGATATGTCAGGTGTGGCAGGCCTGAACCCCAAGGGGCAACTCGGGGTCTGGTGGTAGCTCCTTTTGTTGTTGTGTTCTCGAGGGTTTTAGGTCCAGTTGATGATGGTAAAGGAGTCAGTTATCTAACTGGTATTTGTTTGAGGGTTACCATCCCGTTCAGGTTATACATTGTGGTGGTCGTTAGTTGTTGTAGTTTGGTTGTATTACCTGGGTACGATGATACGGATGGGCCGTTATGCGCTCTGTTTTAATTATTAAGGAGTGGTCTTTATTGCAGTTTCCTAACCCGTGGTTATGTTGGGTGTAGCGGTGGTTTGTGTTTATCATTTTGGTTGAGTGTGCAGCATGGTGGCCACATGTTGTGCATTTAAAGGTTCGTTCTCAAAGAAACTAAAAGAAACTACAGACTAACCCTGCGGAAGGTAGCGTTGTACAGCACTGAGTGACGCTGCAATGGGAGATGAAGGCCATTAGCACCCTGAGTTGCCAAAGCGGTAACCCGGGGTGCTAAAAAAAAGATTTTTCTTCCAACACCGCACAATACACTATATACTGCAACACACCACTCTGCAGGGGGGAGCAATTTAGTGCTTTTGAAGCTGTAATCAAGGAGCATGAGAAACAACGCCCCTCAATGGAAAATCCTTTTCCAAGATTACCAGCATGGAAAGGGAAGGCGAGGCTCCGTACAGAGCCCCTCTTACCTTTCCATGGCATGCTGCAGGCGGCAAAGACAAAACCCTATGACCATTTGCTTTCCCCTTTCAAATCTATCCCAATTTTGAAAAACATTACCACATAACCGGTCCCTAGTGGACATGGCCACTTTATCCCCATTGGTCGTCCCTCGTGGTCATGGCCAGTAGCTAGATAGTCCGGGTCATGACCATAAGCCATGACCCAGACAATCTGGCAACTGCCATGGCCACAGGCTATACCTCAGGTATATCACTATTTTTTGTACCTACATTAAGACACTTGTCAAAAAATAAAACACAGGGGGCGCTGTTGCACATGACGAAGATGGCCCCCTAAACTGTAGGCTCCGCAGCACGGGACCTCTTCACGACGCATCCCTTCCATTATGAGTGAATGCTGTAAACATTAAGAAGGATTCATACGGCGGCACGCATTAGTTCTGGTTTGGTCAATTTTGGTGGCTGTGCTGCACCTGGACCGTTGCTATGCCATGCTCCTGCTGGACCGTACTGCTGCTGCTGGGACGCTGCTCTGCTCGCCCTCCACACCCGTTGGTGCTCACGGGCCTGGCGGTCATACGCGGCTCCGACCGCTGCTGTTCTCCTGCTTACAGTGACACTGCTGCGGCTTCCCTCGTACATGAGGCATCTGGGACCCGGTCCACCTACCACCCAGTACACAGATTCACCTACGGGACATTGCTGAGGCTGGGCCCAGACACCACACAAACTGCTGTGCCTGTCTCATGGAGCTGCTCAACGGAGGGTGATCGACTGCTGTCCCGGGACGGGAGACAGTTCTGGCCGACCTTGCGCCCTGGTCTTGGCTGGTGCACACCACCTCTGCGGGGGGCCTGATCTGATTGGCCACTGGATACTGTGGCTCTGTGTTAGGGAGAATTCTCAGAAATGTGCCAATTCCCCTCTACCTTAGAGACCCTCAGCACCTTGGCTGGATTTTGAGGACTTACATTTTTTACCTGGAGAGAGTGAGACCCTTTTTCCCCACTCTCTCATGTATTTTTTCTATGATTTGAACTCTGTGTTTCTTTTGGTTGTGGAGTCTGACAAACTCCATAGGCATCATCTTTTACATTGTACCACACAGCACCCTCAGTGCAGTGGCACAGGGAAGTCTTTCAGATTTCCCAAACGTTTAAATACCTTTCTCTTGGATAACTACTGTTTTCAAGAACAGTAAAGTGAAATTGACTTTACTTACATTTGTAACTTTCTAGACCCAGCACACCCTATCTTACAATAGAGTGCTGGAGGGGTTACTTAGTATCCCCACTTTGTATAGTTTCTCATGTAACATTTTTATGTTACCTTACTCGATGAATGGCTGTTGGCAGTGGTTTACTTTTAGCTAGCTACTGTGGTGTGCTTTTAACGCGGCTGCGTTCGCAGCTGCAGTACAGCACCCAAGGGTGCCATTTTTGTCAAAATGGCCCCAGTCGTCTTTTTTTGCCATTTCTTTGTGGAAAGGTCCTTCTTGAGATTTACTCTGTGCGCCAAACCAGGTTTGGTTCTTTTGTTCATTTTGCCTTTGGCAGGATTCACAAGTGAACCCTGCCTCTGGCTCCAGAGTGTCTGGCAGGGGCAGGAAGTGAGGGAGGAGACTGACATTTCCTGTGCTTAATCCCCTTGGTTACAGGAATGCACCCAAAGGCGATTGGCCGGCTGGCTGTCCGGCAAGGGCAGCCACCCTGCTGTTTGACTGGCAGCTTGGCTGGAATGAATGGGAGAAACCTGCATAAAAAGGGGAGGCTTTTTGGCTTGGAAGGCAGAGTCGACCACTGGACGAAGGAATCCGAAGAAGAACTTGTAAGAGAAGCTTGCTGCAACTCCTGGACGGTTGGTTTGCCCGGTGAAGCCCTGCTGCTGTGCTGAAGCTCTGAATTCGCCTCGACTAGAAGCCCTGAAAGGATGACTTTTCCCCTTGAGTTGGTGGGACCAAGCAAGGACGACTTCTCCCCTTGCGTTGGTGGGACCAATAAACTCCAAAGTTAACTTGTCTGGACATCCTCTCAGAGCTGGCTGTGCTTTCTTGCTGCTGCAGGAACCGAAGCACCGGGGAGAGGAACACCAGATTCGGAGTGAATCACTTTTAAGTAGGCCAACAGCTCCAGGAAGATCCTCCGGACGCCAGGAAGCAGGACTGTCCGAGCCTGAGCCACCTCAACAGAGTGCTGGACTCCAGATGCAAGGAAAGCCCATGTTGACAGACAAGAACAGCAGTGGTGCAATTTGCTGAGAAGCGAGGAGCTGAAACTGCAAAGTGCCACTGAATGGAAGTTGGTCCTTTTCTGTCGCTGATCGTCCCATTGCAGGGCAGGAGTCCTCCAGGCGTCCTCCCTCTGGTCCACACGACTGAGCCCCAGAACACAGGATCTGCAGAGCTGCACAGGATCAGTAGCCAGCTGGAACAATTTCTTCTAACCAAAGGTACTGTACAGTCTAAGAAAACTTACCTCTTGTGTAGCCTTACTTGATTTTAGTTGAGTCTCGTCTTGGCTGCTTCTGTAGAGTCGCTGTAGCTTCTTTACCTCGCAAGCCTAAGCTACTTTGATGTCTTCTTTTCTACACAGACTAAGGAAACATTCTGCAAAAATGTTACCTACCTCTAAAAAGTGCTTCAGCTCACCTATACTTTTGGCCAATTAACATTGGCCTGGCTCCCTCAACGACTCTTCTTCCCACTGACTTTGCGTTTGGTCTTCCTTCCAGGAAGGGGTTAACTTACTTTGAATTGGGGGGGGGGGGGTTCCAAAAGTACTTACCTGCTTCAGCATGTGTGTGTGAATTCTTGTTTTATTCTAATAATCCTTTTCTTTGACACTCATCTCAGTATTGCTCTAAATACAACAGTGATATATTAATGTCCACAGTGCCCTAGATATTTAAGTCACCTGAGGGTGTAGGAAGTGTTTGTGTGCCATCCCAAATGGGTATTTGCTGATTTAGAGAAACTAAGAGTGTGTATTTTGGAGGCATTTGTGTGCTGCTATTATATTGCTCCCTTCTGAATAAGGCTTACTCAAACTGACAGTTAAATAAATGAATAATTTTTTAACCAAGAAACCTTGCGTGTAAGAGTTTATTTGGATACTTGTCACTGTGAATCTCTGTGTAACTCCCCTACTGCTGACATTGACCCCTCTTGAGATAAGCCTGGTTGCTAATCACGCTACCAACCTGTGTAGTACAGATTTATACCAAAGGTTGGGTTCCTATTGACAGGAGGTCAAGGTTGTGGTAATGCACCCAAAGGGTACTACTACAGATCTTGCCTAACATTGGTGGCAGGCGGTGACGATCTATTGTAGAGTTGTTACACTAAGTATTAGCTTTGCTTTTGTTCAACTAAAACCTTCACAAGGCTAAGTTCCACTAGAACAGCAATTGTAACATGCCATACATGGATAACTTCAGTCAGGAAGCCCTGATCATTTTACCAGTAGATCAACTGAAAGAAATGTGTGAAGTCAGGAATCTCCCTATTAAATGACAGAAAAATGAATTGATTGCAAGATTGTTGAATCATCAAAGTCTGGGTAGTAGGTCTGTCACACCTACTAACCCAGGAAATTTGGAAAATGATAATGAGGATGATAATTCAGAGTCTAACTCTACCATCTTAGAAGGGTCAGATGAGGGAGAGACGTCCCAGGAAGGGAGCCCCTCTTTGCCTCAACAGGCCCTTTGCCTCAACCTTTAGCCACAGGGACCCCACAAGGTCCAATACTGAGTCCAGAATGTGTGTCTCTTGAGAAAATGAGACTTGAATTAGAATTCAAAAAGGTACAAGTCCAAGCTGAAACCAAACATCAGGACATCAAACTCAGGGAATTAGAAATGCAGCATGCTCTTGAAATGAAGAAATTGTCTCTTGAAAATAATTCTCTCCCAGAGTCCTCTAGGTCGTCCAGTCCAAAGAGGCCTTGCATGCCCAAAGAAGAAGTTAGTATGTATGATGTGAAACTTGATATTTTGGATTGGTTGGGTGCTTTTTAATACAATTATGGGATTCAGGGTTTCACAGGGAATCAGTTGATTCCTTGGCTTTTGTCTAGGCTCCCTCGGGTTGCAACTGATGCTGTAATGGAGGTGGGGGGAACTTGAAAGATTGGAATATGTAAATGTGAAGCTAGCTTTGATAACTAGATTTGGGAAAACTCCTTCCCCGTACCTTAAGAGGCTTAGGACCCTCAGAAAGACTGATGGTACCCCTTGGGCAACCTGGGTGTGTGAATGTTTGAAAAACTTAGATGGTTGGGTAAAGGGTTACAGAGTGAACTCTGTAACCTGCTGTTTGGCTGGCAGCTAGGCTGGAATGAATGGGAGAAACCTGCATAAAAAGGCAAGGCTTTTTGGCTTGGAAGGCAGAGTCAACTACTAGAGGAAGGAATCTGAAGAAGAATTTGGAAGAGATGCCAGCTGCAACTCTTGGACCGTTGATTTGCCCAGTGAAGCCCTGCTGCTGTGCTGAAGCTCCGAATTCGCCTTGACTAGAAGCCCTGCCAGGACGACTTCTCCCCTTGAGTTGGTGGGACCAATGAACTCCAAAGTTAACTCGTCTGGACATCCTCTCGGAGCTGGCTGTGCTTTCTTGCTGCTGCATGAATCGAAGCACCGAGGAGAGGAACACCAGATTCGGACTGAATCATTTTTAAGTTGGCCAAGAGCTCCAGGAAGATCTTCCGGACTCCCAGGAAGCAGGACTGACCGAGCCTGGGCCACTTCAACAGAATGGGGGACCCCAGATGCAAGGAAATCCCTCTCGACAGCCAAGAACCATGGTGGTGCTATTTAATGAGAAGCGAGGAGCTGAAACCGCGAAGTGCCACTGAATAGAAGTTGGTCCTTTTCTGTCGCCCGATCGGCCCATTGCAGTGCAGAAGTCCTCCAGATGTCCTCCCTCTTGTCCCCACGACTGAGGCCCAGGAACACAGGATTTGCAGAGCTGTACAGGAACAATAGCCAGCTGGAACCATTTCTTCTAACTAAAGGTACTGTACAATCTAAGAGAATGTACCTCTTGTGTAGCCTTACTTGATCTCAAATTGAGTCTTGGTTGCTTCTGTAGAGTTGCTACAGCTTCTTTACCTCACAAGCCTAAACAGCTTGTGGCCCTACTTTGATTTCTTCTTTTCTATAAAGACTGTGTGCAAGACTTTTACCTACCTCTAAGAAGTGCTTCAGCTCACCTACACTTTTGGCCAATTAACATTGGCCTGGTATGGCTCCCCGAATGAGTCTCCCTCCCTCTGACTTTGTGTTTGGTCTGCCTTCCAGGAAGGGGTTACTTTCCATTGAGCGGGTTTCCAAAAGTACTTACCTGCTTCAGAATATTTGTGTGATCTCTTGTTTTATTCTAATAATCCTTTTCTTTGACACTCATCTCAGTATTGCTCTAAATACAACCGTGATATATTAATGTCTACAGTGCCCTAGCTATTTAAGTCACCTGAAAGTGTAGGAAGTGTCTCTGTGCCATCCCAAATGGGTATTTGCTGATTTAGAGAAACTAAGAGTGTGTATTCTGGAGGTATTTGTGTGTTCTTATTATATTGCTCCCTTCTGAAGAAGGCTTACTCAAACTGACTGTTAAATAAATGAAATAATTGTTTAACCAAGAAACCTTGTGTGTAAGAGTCTATTTGGATACTTGTCACTGAATCTCTGTGCAACTCTGCTACTGCTCACATTGACCCCTCTTGAGATAAGCCTGGCTGCTCAATCACGCTACCAACCTGTGTAATACAGACTTATACCAAAAGTTGGGTTCCTATAGCCAAGAAGTCAAGGTTGTGGTAGTCTAATCAAAGGGTACTACTACAAATCTTACCTAACACTCTGCCGGCCCTGCTGTCCCACCAGTCCGGGTCCCGTCTATCTGTGATCCTCACTAGGGTTCCTATGGCCCTAGCCCGTTCTCTACCCACCTCCCACTCGCTTTCATTGGCGCCACACTGACCCAAGCGGCGTGCTACCCTGCCAGAGCAGTGGACTGGGGGTCATACACGTGTCGGTGCCTGTGCATGACTGTTGGGTTTGTGGGAATCGGGGTGAGGGCTATTCATCCCTCTGATTGGGAGAGGTGTGGGAGTTGGTGAGTTGGGGGGAGTTGAACAAAATGTGCTCGGCATGCGGGTTAGGTTAGCGGAACGGCAGTATCCCTATAGTGCTGACTGTACGAGATGCTTATATTCTGCACACGCTGTGCTTGTGACTAGCTTGATGTGCAGATTAGATGGCGCATAAGGCTCTGGGTTTCATGACATTATATATGATATGATATGATGTGGCATTTATAACGCGCCTATACACAAGAGTTTCAAAGCGCGACGAGGCAAGGGAGGGGGAACAGAGGGAAGACGGACAACGATCTTACTAGGCCAAGTGTCATTCAGATCACGCAAGTGCAAAGGGAGCGGGAGGGGGGAAAAGTGTAGTGCATGGGATAATAGAATAACAAGATAAATAAACAGCCAGCAGGTGGCAAGTGCAGGGTGCGTGCAGAATATAAGTGCTAGTGGGGGGACTGTCGGGATACAGAAAACAGTCCACAGTGCAGGGGTTGCCAGGGAGGCAGTGCAGGCGTGCATCTGGCAGGGATAGGGCCCGAGATAAGATGGGTGGCCAGGTAACCAGTGCAGTTTCAGTAACAGCCAGGACTTTAGAAGGAGAGAGGGAGAGAGGAGGCAGAAGCAAAGAGGAGGGTTTTCAGGTGCTGGAATGTGCAGGGATTGGGCAACCCTATGAAAAGGCGCAAGCTCCAATTGTACGTTGAGGGGCTTGGAATTCGGGTTTTATTTCTGCAGGAGACACATGCACTGGCAAGGGGGTGCGACATGTTAGGTACTGGGGCACGCAATGCCACTATACGACCTACTCCTCTCAAAGCCGTGATGTCATGACTCTTCTTCATAAAACAATTCCATATGCACACAAAGGAACCAGTTACTTACCTGTAACTGTTGTTCTCCAGCATGGGTCTGGCATGGATTCACATGCTCATGAATATTCCCCGTCGTCAGGCTGGGAATCCTCGGTAAAGAAAAATCAGTATCAGTTTCGTTTCTGATCTGTCTTTCGTAGTAGTAACCAATCACTGATCTCTGCGTCATACTGACCACAGCCAATGACTGCCATCTCCCTAAGCCCCGCCTCTGGCAGCCATCTTCAGATTTGGTAGCACGTGAAGTGGCAGTATGACCAAGTGAAGAGCTGCAGAGGGGTAGGCGGGAGGGTTTGCATGTGAATCCATGCCAGACCCATGCTGGAGAACAACAGTTACAGGTAAGTAACTTGTTCCTTCTCCAGCACGGGGTCTGGCATGGATTCACATGCTCATGAATATAAGAATACATAGCAGTACACACATGCACAACCACGGGGGGTGGCAAAAGGCTCAACATTAAGCAATACAAAAACTCAACATTAAGCATCTCTTACCTCCTCACCAGGCTCACTTTAAGGGAACAGGTTGCGCAGCACTGCTTGGCCGACCCTGGACTCCTCCCTGGAATCCCAATCGATGCAGTAAAATCTCGTGAAGGTGTGCGTCGACCTCCATGTAGCAGCCCTGCAGATGTCCAGCAGGGGCACACCAGATAGGAACGCAGTAGTAGCAGCGATCGCTCTGGTCGAATGGGCTCTCGGACGGCCTGGCAGCGGTTGGTTAGCCAACCGGTGGCAGTGCATGATGCAGCCTGAGAGCCATCTGGAAATAGAAGACTTCGAGAGAGCCTTCCCTTTATTCACAGGTCCAAAGTTCACGAATAGCTGTGATGTCCTCCGAAAACTCTTCGTGCGGTCCACGTAGAACTTCAGCGCTCTAGCCACATCCAGCGAGTGCAAAGTCCTCTCGGCCGGCGACGAAGGAGACGGGAAGAAAACAGGTAACACCAGGGGCTCGTTAAGATGGAAGTCCGACGGCACCTTGGGCATAAAGGAGGGGTGCGTTCTAAGCACCACCCTCGAGGCATGGAAAGTGAATTACGGTGCTTTGCAGGATGGGGCCTGGATCTCTCCCACTCGTCGTGCGGAGGTAATGGCCACCAGGAATGCAGTCTTCCACGACACAAACTTCATCGGTGCGGAGTGCATCGGCTCGAATGGGGGCCCCATGAGCCTGGTCAGCACCAGGTTAAGTTCCCACGCCGGGGCCGGGGCCTTCACCGGCGGGAACGACCGGAACAGTCCTTTCATAAACTCTTACCAGTCGATGGGACCACAGGGACGTCCGTCCTGTGGTTCTGGTATGTCTGGAGATCGCCGCCAGATGAATCTTAACGGAGGCATGGGCTAGCCCAGCCTTTGCCAGCGATAGCAGGTACGGCAGCACTTGAGGGGCCGTAATCCGTAGGGGGTTGATCTTCTGTGCTCGGCACCAGATAGAGAACCTCTTCCACTTGTGACCGTAGCATTTGAGAGTCGAGGACGCCCTGGCCTTTGCAAGAACCTCTCTGCAGTCGGCCGGTATATCGTACCCTCCAAACTCTAGCGCTGCAGGAGCCAAGCCTGCAGGTTCAGCGACGCCGGGTCGTGGTGGAAGATGGCGCCTCCTTCTCTGGAGAGAAGATCCGCGTCCGCCGACAGCTTGATGGGAGGGGACGTTGACAAGTCCAGAAGGTCCGGGAACCAGATCTGCCTCGGCCACGCTGGTGCGACGAGGATCATCCTGCACCGGGACCTCTTGAGCTGGTTGATGAGTCGAAGCAGCAACGGCAACGGAGGGAACGCATACAGGTATAGGCCGTCCCATGGGAACGAGAACGCATCGCCCATGCTTCTCG
Organism: Ambystoma mexicanum; assembly: GCF_040938575.1. Taxonomy (NCBI): domain Eukaryota; kingdom Metazoa; phylum Chordata; class Amphibia; order Caudata; family Ambystomatidae; genus Ambystoma; species Ambystoma mexicanum. Next base: position 1,493,229,850 of record NC_090921.1, read on the forward strand.
GCTGGGAAAACCTGCTGGCGAACCTCTGGCACTTCGAGTTCGTCGCTGTTGCGAACAGGTCGATTTGGGGTTTGCCCCATCGTCGGAAGAGTTGAGCCACCTGATCCTGGCGCAGTTCCCACTCGTGACACGCGCGCTGCTCCCTGCTGAGCGAGTCGGCGATGGTGTTTCTTTCTCCTGCCAGGTGGAAGGGAACCAGGAACATCCCCTGGGCGACCGCCCAGTGCCACAGATCCTGTGCCTCCTTGGATAGGGCTGGGGATCTGGTGCCTCCCTGCTTCCGTATGTAAAAGATCCGCACCACCTTGCCCTTGAGCGACGGGTGGAACGATTTGAGAGCCCAGAACACGGCTCGGAGTTCCAGGATGTTGATGTACAGGAGCCTCTCCTCCGGGAGCCAGAGGCCTCTTGCGTGGAGATCTCCGGTGTGGGCGCCCCAACCTTCCAGGGAGGTGTCCGTCGTCACCGTCTCCTGGTACGCCGGCGTCTGAAAGTCCTTGCCCGCCGTGAGGTGCGCTCGAACGCCCCACCACTGAATCACCCGCCGGAACACCTCGTTGAAGGGGACTCTGTCTTCGAAGGTGCCCGTCGCCTGCATCCAACGGGCATCGAGAAATACTTGAAGAGGGCGCATCCGTAGTCTGCAGAGGCGCACCAGGTAGATGCAAGAGGACATCATCCCCAGGAGGGACTTGATGGACCTCACCCTGGCCACGTCCGTGGCTAGCAGGTGCTGCACTTTGCCCAGAATGGTCTTCGTCCGTTCTACCGACGGTGCCGCCAGGCGCCTCACTGTATCGAGCTTCGCTCCCAGAAACAGGGCCACCTGCGACAGCACCAGGTGGGACTTTGGGTAATTTATGGCGAATCCCAGGTCTGTGAGTAGCTGGACGGTCCTCGCAGTGTGTTCGACGGCGAGTTCCCTCGTCCTTGAGCGGATGAGCCAGTCGTCCAGGTGGGGGTAGACGTGAATCCCCTGCAGGCGCAGCCGCGCCGCCACAGGTGCATCCTGCAGGTCCAACGACGATAGAAAGTCGCCTTCCTCCAGCTGTCCCAGCACGTGCTGGAGGGTGACCATCCTGAACTTTTGTGACCTGATGTATTTGTTCAAACGACGAAGGTCCAGGATGGGGCACCAGCCGCCCGTCTTCTTCCTGACGAGGAAGTACCTTGAGTACACCCCGGAGCCCCGGAGCCTCTTCGGGACGAGCTCGATGGCGCCTTTCCTGAGCATCGCCCGTACTTCCAACAGCAGTTGCGGGACGTGATTTTCCTTCCTGGCCACAGGTGGAACGTGAGGGCACTTCTTCAGGAATTCGATAGAGTATCCTCTTGCCAGGGTATCCAGCACCCAATGGTCGGTGGAGATGGACTTCCACACGCTGACGAAATTCGTCAGCCGGCCTCCCACCGGGGTGCTCCGGTGGGGGCCCGAGTCCACGGCCGGTTCAGTCCTGCTTGGAGGTGGTGGCCTTGCCGCCCTGGCCACCTTGCCGACGGCGGCGAGGTGCTCCCTGCTTGCCGTGACCCCTGTAGGCCTCCTGAGCCGAGGAGCGTGCCGCCTGGCGGTAGGACGACGAGCCACCGCTGGATCCCTTGGAGGCCCCCTGTCTGCCACCGGAGCTCCGAAAGGGCCGTCGTTGCTGAAGGGCTCCTAGGGTGCGGGCCGTCTCCGTGTCCGTCTTTATGGCTTGGAGGGATTCGTCCACCGCCTTCCCGAACAAGTTGCTGCCGTTGAACGGCATGTCCAACACCCTGGTCTGGACGTCCTGACGGAAGTCGGTCGCCCGGAGCCAACCCCGTCGTCGTAGGCAAACTCCGTTGCCCAGCTGGCGGAACCCGGTATCGGCAATATCGGTTGCCACCGTTATGGCGTGGTCCGACGCCACCTCGCCTTCTTGAAGTATTTCCAGGGCCTCAGACCTCTTGTCGTCCGGTAGGAAGTCCAATATGGGGGCCAGCTTAAACCAGAGCTCCCTGTCGTAACGGGCCACGATCACCAGGGCGTGGGCCGCTTTGATCGTCGTCGCCGCCGACGAAATGACTTGTCGCCCCATGGCGTCCAACTTCCTACCCTCGCCGTCCGGAGGGGAATTCGACGTTGAGGCTCCTGACGCCGCCGCTTTCTTCTTCACCGCCGCCGAGACGACCGAGTCTGGCGTTGGCTGGGCCCTGAGGCACAGGGGAGCGGTCTCGGGGACCCGGTACTTCTTCTCGTAACGGTCCCGTTTGGCTGGTGCTGTGGAGGGGTTCTTGAGTACCGACAGGCCCTCCTCCCAGATGTCATCGATTAGAGGCACCGCAATGACAGTCTTCCTCTTGGCCTCCCGGCGCTGATAGAGGAAACCTTCCTTTTTCTGCTCCTCCGGGCAGAGCTGGAACAATTCGGACGCCCTGGCGATCATGGCGTGGAATGAGCCAATCTCGTCGGGCGGAGAGGCCCGTGCGACGGGAGACCCGTTCCGTCGTCGTCGCCCTCAGAACCCATCGCCGAGCCCACCGCACCGTCATCTCCCGACTCGCGGGAAGATGAGGAGGGAACTGTAGGCCTTACGGGGGCGAGTGGAGGAGAGGGTTGGGTCCTCCATCGTTTGTTCTGAGGACTTCCCGACGGGCCAGGTTGCGGGTCCTCCGGCCTGGGCCGTGGTAATCTTGTCCTTATCTCAGAGCATAAGGACTGGATCGCAGACAAAATAGCCGCCGAGCTATCCTGAGGCCTAGGTTCCGGCTGCGCCGGAAGGGAAGGCTGCTCTTCCTCGCCATCGTCATCTTCCTCGGTTATCTCCCGAGGATCTTCCTTACGGTATCAAACCTTCTCGAATTGGACTTCGAGATTCCTCACGGCCTCGGTCAGTTCCTCCTCCGAGGCTGACTCCGAGCTCAAGGAGGCTACCGTGCCCCCTCTCGCTTCTTCCATCATGGTGGCCATGGCGATGGGCTGAAAAGAGGATTCCCTCCTTGGCGGCAGGGAAACTCTAGTCCCGGAGGCAGTCTCCGCTGGCGGGGTCTCTGCCGGCTTGGCCAGAGTCGCCGCGATCGCCTCGATAGAGGCCTTCACCACCTTAGGTGCGTCCCAGGCCTTCTCCTTAGGGGGAGGGGCGACGCCTCGCTCCCCCTCTACCGAGATCGCACGGGGCTTCTCCCGAAGCTTACCCGGGGTCTCGGACTTCCTCTTCCCCGAACCGGAGCGCTGGCTCGTGGTTGACGGTGCCGGGGAAGGTGCGCCCTGCCTGGCGACCAAAGAGCCCGACCTTTCGGCGCTGCCGGAGCCAGCGGACTTGCGGCGCTAGGCCTAGTGTTGGGCCCCCGTCGCCGGGGCGCCCGCACAGGACTTAGAAGCCCGCTCTGACCCTTTCTTCTTCTTCTCACCCGTTGAGCCCTTCTCCAACCAGCTGGCGAGACGGAATCGACGGTCCCTCATGGTCCGCTCCGACAAGTTATTGCAGAACTGGCAGTCCTTCTCTACAGGAGTCTTGTCCCCATGAAGACAGTAGAGGCATCGGGAATGTTCTTCCTCCTTAAAGGATTCTGCAGCCTGCATCCAGGGCAGCTGCGAAACAGCTTGGGTCCGGGTGACGAACTCGCATCCTGGGCCATCTCGAAGTAGGCCGCAAATCTTCTGGAATCCTCCAAAAGGATGATTCGACGAAATCTTCACCCTTGAGTGGCGTAGGAAAATCCTGCAACGGGTACCCGTTAACGGGAGTAGAAACGGTGGAGCTTGAGGCTCGATTAACCGAAAAATGTGAAAATTCACCTGAAAAAGCACGAAAACGCAGCAAAAGCTCGAGAGCTAAGCACGAGGACTCCCAACACTTGAACGTGTGGTAAAAATCTGAAGATGGCTGCCAGAGGCGGGGCTTAGGGAGATGGCAGTCATTGGCTGTGGTCAGTATGACGCAGAGATCAGTGATTGGTTACTACTACGATAGACAGATCAGAAACGAAACTGATACTGATTTTTCTTTACCGAGGATTCCCAGCCTGACGACAGGGAATATTCATGAGCATGTGAATCCATGCCAGACCCTATGCTGGAGAATCATCACATATAGATGTGATGGGCCGCTATGTTCTAATGCATGGGGTACAAATGGGCAAGGAAATAGTAATGATGAACGTATACGGCCCAAAGAACGGCGACCCAGACTTTTACACCCAGGCCACAGAACTCCTAGCACTGTACCCCCTAGTGCCCGTACTGTGGGGCGGTGAAACACGATTATAGACGCCAATCTCGATAGGTCTGGGTGTAGAGCCCATCAGCTGTCCAGGGCTGCCCGTACAATCATTAAAGGCCAGACCAGACTAGGTGTAGTGGAAGCCTGGTGGCTGCTGCACCTCTCGAACTGTGAATACCCCTACTCTACGGTGCTCGACTCACACTCACGTATTAACATGTGGCTGATATCCGATACTCTCACTTGCAACATCAAAGGTCCTGGCATCCTGTCCAGAACCTTCTCTTACCATTCTCCTGTTACATTGTCACTTGAATTGGGGGGGCTGCTGGGGTGAGGCGCCCATGGAGACACATGACCCTAGCGCTGACAGATCTGGTGTTCGCGGCAGAGATGGAGAAATGCGTTGAGGAGTACTTCGTGATTAACACTGGCTCAGTCTAAGCCCACGCTACCCTATGGGATGTCTTCAAGGCATATATCCAGGGCATGGCCATGGCTAAGGAATCCGGCTTGCTTAGAGCGATATGCCGAAATATATCAGAGTATGCAAAGATACCCTCAGCCGTCTCAAACACAGTATGCGGTGGCTTCAGCTCGAGTCACACTCTGTGACATAAAAAACGAGTTTGATAACTTTAGGGAGCATGCAGACAGAGAACCTAAGTTGTTAGATGACCCTGGAGTAGCAAGAAGATATGGCAAGGGAGAGCGCCCCAGCATACCTCTGGCCAGAGTAGTGCGGCTCGAGGGGGGAAGCCAACATATTCTGGTGATCTGTGACATGTCTGGATCGCTGGTGCACTCGACGTCCGAAGTGAACTGGGCGTTTCACACTTTGTACGCTTCACTCTATGCAAACTCTGATGAGATCGGTCCCTGAGGTGGAGGCCTTGCATGAGGGTCTGCCACTCTCCATTTTGTCCGACAAGGTGAAGGAGACGCTTCATTGTCCGATGTCCAGGGACGAGATAGATCGGGCTATTGATGCTCTCCCACCCGGTAAAGATCCTGGTCCTGATGGTCTGACTATGGAGTTTCATAAACATTTTACATCTCTACTAGTCCCTCAACTGGCTACCCCTATGGGAGGAGTCCTGTTCAGGGGTTCTGCCTTCTACACTACGAGAGGCAGTCATTATGGTAATGCTGAAACCTGATAAGCCGGCGACAAGATGCGCCTCCTACCGTCCCTTGTTACTAACCAATTCGGACTTGAAGATCTTAGCAAAAGTATTGGCCCTCTGACGCGCCCCGTATATGTCATATTGTCCACCCGGACCAGTCTGGTTTTGTTTCCGGCTGCTGTTGATTAGCTATTGTGATGAATCAGGAATGAGACACAGGCACAGAGGGCTCAGAGGTTGCTATAGACTTTTATTGTAATAATAAAAAGGGTTGAAAAATGCCTGACCGTCCCTGCGCTAAGAGGTATTTCCCTACCTCAACCAAAACTAAGGGTCTGTATAGTATCAAGATGTCCAAAATGAAAAATCCTGTGTCTGAAATCCTATCCTAGCCCTCACACTTCAAAAGTAACTATAAGGTGCTAAGGGTATTGTCTCTGGCCTAGTAGGTGCACAAACGTCCAAGTTCAAAGAAATGGTAAACTCCAAAAAAAGGTTCCAAATTAACAAGATTCACAGTTCCAGGGAATAACTCCCTTTCCCCTGGTTTTCTTCCACAGCATAAACAGTTCACTTCCTGGGAATGACACCCTTCCCCAGGTTTCTTTTCACAACACAAAACAGTACAAAGTCCTGGGAATGATTCCCTTCCTCGGGTTTCCTTCCACGACAATAGAAACAGTTCATATAAAATCTGAATCTTAAGGGCATGTGTCTTCCTTAGAATTCTCTTTTGCAAAAAGAAATTATATAACGCAAAGGCGAGGCCTAGACTCGCAGGATGCCTTGTATACTCCCCTCCCATAGCTCCTTGTGTCCTCAATATTTACTTCACGGTCCCAAGGGCATGAGTCTTTGTTGGGGCTTTCTTTAGGTTGTTCACTTTTACTTTAATAGTTAACTTTGCCTGGTATACTCTCCTGCCAGTGATTTTCCTTGTATTCTTCAATCTCACACCTGGGAACTTGCCTTTGCCTGGTATACTTCCCTGCCAGGTCTGGTATGCATTTCCCCAAGCTTTTGACTTACAGTCTCTTTCAAATACTTGATTTTGCCTGCAAAACTCTCCTGCCAGGCATTATATACAGCTTTCTTTCTACTTGCCCATAAAGTAATATTTGCCCAATATCGATTTGAAAACCTTTGTTAAACACAGTTAATTTCACTTTCTATACTTTCAATTACTTAGTTTCCTTTTCTTACACATGGGACCAGTGACCTGTTCGCAGTCTGGTTCAAAGCCCCTTTAAACTGTTCACAAGCTTCACTTAGCATCTCTTTTGTTATCGGTGTGGAGCAGCAATCACCCTTAAGCAACCTGTCAACCTGTTCCCCTTCCCCAGGCTTACCAGTTGCTTTAGTGGTCTCTCGCAGTTCTCCATTCTCTCTCCTTTCGGGTTGCCAGCCCAGCGTGTGGTCCGTCAATTGATGGTCCTTTGCTGTGTCTTGTTCTGAGGTATGCGGCTCCCGCTGCCACTCGTTTTCTGGTGGCAGGCTGCTTGTCATTCGCTTTCCCCTCACGCCGTCAGGATTTTCTCCAGCACCGCTCTCCCCTGCATGCTGGCCTACAGCGTGCTGTCTGGCGTCTCTCCAGCTTGCATTACCCGGCTCAGGTACTTTTCCTTCCTGTTCCTGTTATTCTTCTTCACTTCTACAATCTGGGGTGAATGTAAGCTTCCAAGTTTGGTGGAGCCCCATCGAGAGACTAGACCATTGCGTCGGCTTCTTGGTCTTAGTCATCTTCATTGCTCCGGTCCTCTTCCTCGTCCCAGTACCCCCATATATTTGGGATTGAAAAACAGTTCTGGGCACATTACTTGAACAGGTATTATCAGTAAGGTTTCTAGGTGACTGATGTGAGTTAGCATACTAAGCCATGGAGGCGATAACCCTGAAAGGAAAAGGGTATGTGTTGTCATCAGACAATGCCATTCTCATTCCCCCCCGAAGGTCGCCTCCCCCATGTCGTCCTCCCTCATTATAGCCGCCCCTGGGTCAGGACCAGCTAGCGGCTGCCATCACCTGGCCACATGAGGAGAAGCTACCTCCGGGGAAAGAGCAATGGCATCATCAGATTCATCACACTATGCTAGCTTCACTCCGGTCCGATGCCCATCTGCCTAGATATTTCATGACTATGTAATGTAAGTGGTGTTGTATAGTGCCCTTCTGCCACTATTGGGGGCCTCTCTGTATGTGGATGTGTAATACAAAGATTGGAGAGGGTCATTAGTGGGTCCTGTGGTCTTGCGGTCAGGTTGGCAGTACCCAGTTCCTGTGTGCCAATCTGCTTTCCACGGGTTTGGTGGAGGTAGGCTACAGTGCTTTGCATCTGGTTAGCCACTGATGTGGGAGAGTGTGTGTTGGCATGCACGTCCAGACCACTGCCTTTCCTAGACTATTTAGATTGTGAAAAATATGTTAACATATGGAAATGAGCACAGGACGGTGTAGGGGGAGGGGATGTGTTATGGGTGAGGATAATTGGTGGCAGTGGGAAATCATACAGGGGAAAGTTATTCAGTAGAGTAGCAACTGAACTGCATATAATGTAGGATACATATATACATGACAAACTCAAACTAACATCTCGTTTACGAAAAGGCCTGAAGTCTCACAGGCCGTGTTTTCACAGAAACACAGAACAAGGCCTTGTCCCTCGCCTCACCATTGCATTCCGATTCCCAGTTGCGGGAAAATAATATGCATGAGCCCCCACATCAGTAAGATCTCTGAACTAATTAGGAAAGAATGTGTGCAACCGAAGACGGGAAGGGCTGCGGCATAGTACAAGGTTGTATACCTGCGAGCAAAGATAGAGGTCTTGGGATGCCAAAACATGAACCAAGATTTAAGACACTAGTGCCTCACCAGAACGACGGTCACTTTTTGTGAACTACCAGATGTGCAGGGAAATCTGCCCCAAATCCTTTGTGAACTGGATTGATTGTGGGACACTCGGTTCACTCATGGGAGGGGAACTGATAAAGGGAAAAGCAGAGAACAACATGATCTATGTTTTGTGCCAAGGAGACCTAAGGATGATGCCCATACAGTAGGGAGGGCATGTTGGGGGCGCCAACGTGTCTGGGATGAGAAAAGGGCTGCTTTGTTCGCAAGGACCAGACTGACCTCGAAGTTGCCCACTGAGTTCACATTGATAGCCAGGTGCATTCACATGGTTAGGATCGAAGGTAGGGTGGTGCCAGTTGATGTTAACCAATTGCTTTGCAGCATTCCATAATGGAAGAGGATGTTACTCACATGTGGTGAAGAGGAGTGAGAAGACAGCGGAAACAATTGAAGGGTAGGCTATAATTATCAGAATGTATATAAGCGGCAGTCAATGAGGGTGGGGGATTAACACTATATATTGAGTGCATCATGAGTGACGATTTATGGGTTTATAACCTGAAGCTTGTACGAAAGATGTCAGAGAGCTCTTTGGCAGTGGATTTGTAATACCCTGTTGCCTTTTCCTTTTGTATACAAACTAAAGCGGTCTTTCTCGAAAAAGGGTGCACCTAGCCTTTTCCCCCTAGTTGTTTTTTTCTGGGTCTGGTTGCTGGGAGTTGCCCTACATGTGATAGGGCTAAAACTTTTCATGGTTCGTTTAGTGTTGATGTGCTAACTCCACTTCTCCACACTCTCAATGGGTAAAATTCACCAGGCTTTCAGGCAGCACCAGGACTTTGGTATCAACTGATGCTGGATCCCTGTTTGAGGATGATAACGATGAAATGAGGAGCAGAAAGATAGAAGGTAGTGTGTGTATTCCTTAAAGGTTCACACCTAGGCATGAAAAGGGGTGCAGCAGTTGCAGGATGGTGAAAATAAGTATACTGGCAGTGACAGAAGGGGGATTGGGTGGGGGAAGCAGGATGGAGTGTTTGGGAAAGAATGCAGGAAGTAGGAGTATAGATATAACGCCAGTTAACCATATGGTCTGTGTTGTGGCCATTGTGTGACGGCCCTTGAAAGGCCTTAAGCTTCTAGCCTCTTGTCCTACAACAGGATCGGATGGTTGTCCCTGAGGACACTCAAGTGGGGTTGTACTTCATTTCAAAATTCTGAACCGACAGGGGAGGGAGAAGGGAATCAACAAGGTTATTATGTTGGGGAGCATGCGCAGGGGGGAGGGGGGAGAGCAGGGTGGAGGGGGAGGAAGGTGTTTACGGTTAAGTAAAAATGCCAATTAAAAAAAAAAAATGTAAAAAAAAAAAAAGTATAAAAATAAATTCTCAACCGAGTGTGGTGGTCTGTACCTGTTGTCCATCGATAATTCACATCCCAAAAGTGTGTTTGCGCTTTCCAGAAGTGTTGTGTAATTGGGGACACTTCAGGCGATGCTTGCCTGTTCTGGTAATTATGTGCATAGATAACTCCCTTCCAAATTCCGACCCCCCATGTATTGTTGTTCCCACATTGTATTAAAAGGGGTGAAAAGGTGAGAAGAGAATACCAACTCCTTTTTGTACTTTATTTGTATTTATTTGAGAAAACCATGATCGCATTTCGAACAGAAATGCTGCACAAAGTATACAATAACAGAGGTCAGAGGCAGTCTGTTAAGATGGATTTCTGCACTCTGACCTGGTGAGCAGAGGTTCAGAAGGCCAGCTTAGTTTCTTGGAACAGGGTAACCTTCTGGACAAGCCAGACCAATCAAGATAGCATTGGCGGCGGTCAAGACTAGGTCTCTGGAGGGGTGAGGGTGACTGAAAGACCTCAATGAGCACACAGAGAAAAAGGCAGTACAAACCACTCCCAGTCAGGTGTAGATATATTAAAAATACAAATACTTGTATTCAAGGCCTTTGAGTTTCAACACACTGTAATTATGAACAGTAATACCTTTAAACCAATATAATCCTACTAAAATACATATATACAAGACCAAGTGGCTGTGATGTAGTCTCTCGTATAATAAAGAAGAAAAACACTGAGTCAGCAGTCGAGCTTGTTGTACCTGTAGGGCTTGTTGGAAAGCCAGCCTATCTGCTTGAGCCTGTTGGCTCTGGAGTTGCAGAGCTTGTTGCAGGATTTGTTGGCCTTCACTTAAAGTTTTAATAAGTTCTTCCATGGCGTACTCACTCTATCCCACCGCTGCCACCAAATGTGATGTAGTCTCTTGTATAATAAAGAAGAAAAACACTGAGTCAGGAAGTAATTTTCTTGGGTTTACGTTTGTTACCCAAAACTTTTACTAACAGGAACTTTCTTGCTTTCTTTTAGGTAAAAGGATACGTCTTTGCTCTATGTTCTTCACAACTTTCCAGCTAAGGGCTTCCTTTCAGAGAGAAGATGAATAGGTAAGTGTCCTTGAACAATCTCAGTGACTTTCCCTCTTTCTCTTTTACTTTTCTGTCCCTGACTCTCTGTAGCTTATTTTATTCATTCACTGCTCTTTCTTTCTTTTTTAGCACTGTCCGTCTCTCTTAATCTTCTCTTTAATCTTTCTCTGTTCAGTATGAAAGAGACTTCTAAAGTAACCTTTTCTCTTTTATTTATTTTCTTGAGTAATTGTCTGCTGTGAAACATTGGTTATTGGTGACTGTTCAGTGTCATTCCTCATTCGGAATTCGTAATGCACCCTCCTTTTATGCGCGGCCTTTCAGTTTCACTTCAGCCAGCATGTGGCCTTCTAGGTGCTATTTGCACTAGTCTATATTCTTTCCTTCGTTTACTTTTACCCTCGCGGGTTACACGTACCTTCGTAGCAACACGCGTTGCTACTGTATTCAATCAGGATTTATGTGCATTGTAGTCTCTTCCCTCTGAACAGCTGTGTAGCTTGGTATTCAGCATTCCGCTGACTCCACCTCCTTGGTCTCCTCCTGCTGGTCTCGTAGCATAGATCGACACGGCAGGCAGGGAAAACAGCTGTTCAGGACCATAGTCTTCTTCCTGATTCAGCAGAGGAGGACACGCCCACCCTTCCCAGGCCTGTAACAGCTCAGACACCGGAGCTTGTATTACTCCAACACTTGATATCTTTAATGGAACAAACTTTACATGACGACGAACGGTCGCCTCACAAACACAAACGAAGGCTTCACTTAGCGCAACGGCACCGTTGGTTCAGCAACAGGATTATTATGCTTTTCGCTTTCTACATTTCAGTACGCCCAGACGTAACCGTCACTCTCCGTTTTGTCCTGATCGTCCGAGGTTCCCTAGCAACCAACATCAAGTGATGCATATTAGAAAAGAGCACCTCATGAGCTCGTTCTGTTTATGAAAATATAAACGTGTCATGTAACTGAGACATTCATTCCCATATTTATAAGTATTTTAACTGAGGCATTCATTCCCATATTTATAAGTACAAACATGTTATGCTACTAAGGCATTCATTTCAGACCCATAGAGTAATACTTCATCACATACCCCCTCTACTAGGCCCTTACACTCAGGAAGGGTTTCAGCCCTGGACAAATAATCAGCCTGCGCAATTAAACGACCTGGTTGATGGATGTTTTTCAAAGAGAAGGGCTGGAGAGAAAGAAACCACCTTAGGACCCTTTGATTTGTCTCTTTGTTTCTTGCAAGCCATACGAGGGGAGCATGATCTGTTATTAAAGTGAACTCCCTCGCAAGCAGGTAATATCTTAAAGCTTCAATTGCCCATTTGACCGCCAAACATTCTTTTTCTATAGTGGGATATTGCAATTCGTGTGGAGGTAGCTTTCTGCTGATAAACAGGATTGGTCTTTCCTTTTCTCCCTGGTTTTGGAACAAGACGGCACTGAGGCCCGTGCCAGAAGCATCAGTATGAAGAAAAAATGGAGCCTCATAATCTGGGCAATGTAAAATGGTTTTATCTGTTAAAGCTTCTTTTAAAGCGTTGAATGCCTTTTCCGTCTCATCTGTTTTCTAATTTCTTTTAGAAAGCGAAGTCAATAAATCTGTTAATGGTGTAGCAAACTTAGACAAATGAGGAATAAACCTCCTGTAGTAGCCTACAAACCCTAAAAATGCTCGTACTTGCCTGGCATTTTCTGGAAACTTTAATTGTTTAATCGCTTTCAATTTCTCCTCTTGTGGTTTGATAACTCATTGTCCCACATAATATCCTAAATATTTGGTATGTAGTTTGCAACATGTGTTTTTTTGGGATTCACATGTAAGCCTGCTTGTTTTAGGGTTTTTAGTACAGCTCCCAAGTGAGACAGGGGTTCAGACCACGATTGACTGAAAACTATGATGTCGTCCAAGTATGCCCCAACATATTGTTCGTGACCTTGAATTAAATAATTCATCAACCTTTGGAAGGTAGCTGGTGCTACTTGCAATCCGAATGGCAAAACTGTAAATTGGTATAGACCTGTTGGCGTGGCAAACGCAGGTTTTTCCTGATCTGGAGGGTATAAGGGTATTTTCCAGTAACTTTTTGTAAGGTCCATTGTCGTCAGAAGCTTGGCCTTTCCTAGATTATTTAGTAGGTCTTCAATTCTCGGCACTGGATAAGCATCAAACTTAGAGACCTTGTTTAACTTCCTGAAATCCATACAGAACCATCTGGTTTTGGTACCAATACCACTGGCGAACACCAATCACTATAGGACGGTTCAATTACTCCTAAATCCAACATCTCCTGAACCTCTTGATTCATTGCTTTGATCTTCGCCTACAGGATTCTGTATGGTCTTAGTCTTACGGTGGTTCTGGGTTTTGTGGTAATATGATAAGTCAGGTTAGTTTTTCCGGGTAAGGAGGAGAAAACTTCAGCGAAAGTATCTAACAGCAATGATAAATCCGTTTTTTGTTCTGAAGAAAGATCCTGATTAATGTTCAGACTTTCCAACCCCAACCTCTTTTCTGTTTGGGGAAAATGTTCCTCCTGGATCTCACTATGACTTATCATAGCCACTGACTGAAACAGAGGTACCCACTTTTTAAGGAGATTTACATCGTATGTCTGAAGTGAGACTCTGCTTTCTGGCTGTCTTACTTTATAAGTTAGAGGACCCAATACCTCCTCGATTTTGTATGGCCCTCTCCAGGCCGCCAACATCTTGTTTTCAGAAGTAGGCAACACCACCAAGACATGGTCAGCCACCTTAAAAGTCCTGCGATGAGGGTTTGGATTATAGTACCTCTCTTGTTTCTCTTTGGCTTGAAGCAGTTTTTCTCTGGCTATGGTCTGTAGCTTCTCCACCCTCTCTTGTAATTGGGAGGCATACTCCATGAGTGATAACTCTTGTGATGGTTGTTCCTCCCAATTTACCTTTAAAATATCTAACAAAGACTGTACTGGTTTCCAAATAGAAGCTCAAAAGGTCAAAAGCCGGTCGATGATTGCGGTGTATTCCGTAAAGTCAAAAGTAGCCAAGGGAGTACTCTATCCCAGTCCCTATTTTCGGGGTTAGTAGTCTTCCTCAGCATTTGTTTAATGGTCTGGTTATACCTTTCTACTAGACCATCTATTTGAGGGTGGTAAAAATCCGTTTTAAGATGATCAATTTTTAGAGTCTCGCACACTTGTTTAAGGACATTGGATAGGAAGTTTGTCCCACGGTCTGTTATAATCTCCTTAGGTATCCTGACTCGACCTATAAAAGGAATCGGGGCATCACAAATCTGTTGTGTGTTGGTTGCCTTCAAAGGAAAAGCTTCAGGATATCGAGTCGCGTAATCCACAATTACCAGAATATATTTGTGTCCTCTTCTGGAAGGTTCCAAAGGTCCTACAATATCCATGCCTATCCTACTAAAAGATTCTAAAACCAAGGGGATAGACTGTAAGGGAGCCTTCTTTTACATTAGCTCTGTTCTTTCTTTGACATTCTTCACAAGATTGACAAAATATCACTATCTGACTGTATACTCCAGGCCAATAGAACCTTGATAATATTTTTTTTGGTTCCCAAATGACCTTCCCCAACCTGCAGATGAGCGACTTCCAACACTGTTTTGCAGTATTTACTCGGAACCAAGAACTGTTTCAGCTCCTCATTATCTGGAGACTTGCTTAGCCTATAATAGAGTCCATTCTGTTTAATGAAACAAGGTCCTTGTCCGGTTGGGGATTTTAAGGCACGTTCCCTAGCATACTGTAGAACAGGATCCAATTCCTGTGCTGTACGGAAGCTGTCTCCATCCTCGTCTAGCCTCCAATCCACAGCAACAGGGAGGACATTCTTCGCTCTCCAGTCTCGTTTAAGGAATCTTCTAGGTGTATTACTCTTTGGAGTTTTCGGAGGGGAACTGATGATTTCTTGGTCGTGAAATGGTGCTGTTTCTGACCAGCTCTTCTCTATCTTATTGACCAATTTTGAAAAATTAGGTACATCTGATCCAACTAATAACAGCTTAGGTAACTTGGGTAATACAGCTACTCTTATCTCTATTGTCTTCCCCGCCAACTTCATCTGTATTTCTTTCGAAGGGTAGGACCTCATATCCCCATGAACACATCTAATTGGTATTTCCCCCGTAGAATTATAAACTTCACCTACCAGGTCTGAGGTTACGGCTGTTTGTAGGCTCCCTGAATCGATCAAAGATCTTGTGGGTTTTCCATCCACTTCCGCATCACAGATATATATATATATATACACACTGCGATTTATTCACAAATTCACAACCGGTTGTTCTTGGTATTCGCAGTCTTTTATGGATTCAAAGACTCCAACATCCGTGGGTTCGGACTTCACCTTCTTTGGACAGAACCTGGCTAGGTGTCCCCAGTCTCTGCAGTCGAAGCACTGAGGACCTCTTGTTGCGAATGGCGTTTGTCTGTAGTTAACAGGGCCTTCACTACTAGGTCGAGAGAGAATATTTTCAGTTTCTGATTTTCTTAACATGGAGTTCGGCCACCTCGTCTGAGTCAGAGGTTTGCTCAAGCTAACATTGTGTCTGTGGTGATTCACATAAGTTAGCATCTTGCCCTGCCTGGCTTTCTGATAGGCTGAGGCGATGTCGACAGCCTCTGCTAATGAGGGTCGGTGATGTTGTTTGACCCATCGTTGCACGGGTCCGGGAAGTGCTTCAACAAATTGCTCCAATATTATTTTCTCTGTGAATTCTTTTGGAGTGGAGGTGGCCGTTTGTAACCACTTTTCAGCAAGTTCTTTCACCCTATAAAACAGTTGTCTATGAATTTCCTCGCCGGACAATTTAAGCTCACGGAACTTGATTCTATAAGTCTCTTCATCATGCCCCAATCTTTCTAAGACAACCCGCTTCATATCCCCATAATTTGTGTCACCAGTCGGATTTGCAGCTTGATAGGCGCATTGCATTTCGCCGGTCATTAAGGGAGCGATATAGTGGCACCATCTATCAGATGGCCACTGGGCATTCCTGGCCACTCGTTCAAAATTCACTAAAAAATGTGCAGGATCCTCCCCTGCTGTATATTTCTGTAATATGGAGGTTGGAACTTGGGGAGGATTTCTTATATTCGTGACTTCGAGCAGTTGAGCTTGTTGTACCTGTAGGGCTTGTTGGAAAGCCAGCCTATCTGCTTGAGCCTGTTGGCTCTGGAGTTGCAGAGCTTGTTGCAGGATTTGTTGGCCTTCACTTAAAGTTTTAATAAGTTCTTCCATGGCGTACTCACTCTATCCCACCGCTGCCACCAAATGTGATGTGGTCTCTTGTATAATAAAGAAGAAAAACACTGAGTCAGGAAGTAGTTTTCTTGGGTTTACGTTTGTTACCCAAAACTTTTATTAACAGGAACTTTCTTGCTTTCTTTTAGGTAAAAGGATACGTCTTTGCTCTATGTTCTTCACAACTTCCCAGCTAAGGGCTTCCTTTCAGAGAGAAGATGAATAGGTAAGTGTCCTTGAACAATCTCAGTGACTTTCCCTCTTTCTCTTTTACTTTTTTGTCTCTGACTCTCTGTAGCTTCTTTTATTCAGTCACTTCTCTTTCTTTCTTATTTTAGCACTGTCCGTCTCTCTTAATCTTCTCTTTAATCTTTCTCTGTTCACTATGAAAGAGAGACTTCTAAAGTACCCTTTTCTCTTTTATTTATTTTCTTGAGTAATTGTTTGCTGTGAAACGTTGGTTATTGGTGACTGTTCAGTGTCATTCCTCATTCGGAATACGTAATGCACCCTCCTTTTATACGCAGCCTTTCAGTTTCACTTCACCCAGCATGTGGCCTTCTAGGTGCTATGTGCACTAGTCTATATTCTTTCCTTCGTTTACTTTTACCCTTGCGGGTTACACGTACCTTCGCAGCAACACGCGTCGCTACTGTATACAATCAGGATTTATGTGCGTTGTAGTCTCTTCCCTCTGAACCTCTGATCAGCTGTGTAGCTTGGTATTCTGCGTTCCGCTGACTCCGCCTCCTTGGTCTCCTCCTGCTGGTCTCGTAGGATAGACCGACACAGCAGGCAGGGAAAACAGCTGTTCAGGACCGTAGTCTTCTTCCTGATTCGGCAGAGGAGGACACACCTCTCCTCCCCCGGCCTGTAACAGCTCCGACACCGGAGCTTGTATTACTCCAACACTTGATATCTTTAATGGCACAAACTTTACATGACGATGAACGGTCGCCTCATAAACACAAACAAAGGCTTCCCTTAGCGCAACAACGCAGTTGGTTTAGCAACAGGATTATTATGCTTTTCGCTTTCTACATTTCAGTACACCCAGACGTAACCATCACTCTCCGTTTCGTCCTGCTCCTCCGAGGTTCCCTAGCAACCAACATCAAGTGACACATATTAGAAAAGAGCACCTCATGAGCTCGTTCTGTTTATGAAAATATAAACGTGTCATGTAACTGAGGCATTCATTCCCATATTTATAAGTACAAACATGTTATGCTACTGAGGCCTTCATTTCCATATACTTATAAGTACTTTAAGACCCATAGAGTAATACTTCATCACAGTGGCCTGAAGGGTTAAAAGCACAGAATGGGTCCACAACCTGAAAGGAAAGGGAGAAAATAGTGCAAATACACTTTAGGCATTTCTGCAACGTCCAAATCCTAACTGAGAGGTAGTCCAGTCCCTACGAAGATTGAAGCCTAGTGCTCAAATGTACTTTCAAATGCTGGTGCACGCGATAGTGCAGAAGAGTGAAAACAGGGTCTCTTGTAGGGTCAGTAGCAGCTAAGGAAGGTGGGTGAGGTGATGCAGAATAAGTACCCACTATTTGTGGAGGGTCTCCCCAAAAGGGCAGAACAGATTCCAGGAGTTGGAATGGGACGGTATACCGCACAGGCTACCTGTGGAAAGGTGAGTGGCCCTCAGGGGACACGTGTGCGTAAAAGTGGGTGGATGCGCTAGGGGCCACCGGCAAGGGTTGCAAGCACTCGCCGATCCCGGCACACTCTGGACCAAACGTTGGCAGTCGAGTCCACTTCGCTTGCAGGTTCAAATGCGGCAGTTGTGCGACTCT
This sequence comes from Ambystoma mexicanum, assembly GCF_040938575.1. Classification (NCBI taxonomy): domain Eukaryota; kingdom Metazoa; phylum Chordata; class Amphibia; order Caudata; family Ambystomatidae; genus Ambystoma; species Ambystoma mexicanum. Next base: position 1,493,247,524 of record NC_090921.1, read on the forward strand.
GCAGCTTTCAGCGGCAAAGTTACAGCGTTGATTCCCAAGCGGGACAGTGGCGATTTCTCCGCTCCTGGTGGATGGATCAGGCTAGCAGCCTTCAGGCACAGAGGGGCACAGCAACAAGGCACCTGCGAAGTTCGTCACCACGGCTGGGTAACACAGTAACCATGTGTACTCTGGTTCGGGAGCTCTCTTTACTCCAGACCTGGGAATGGCATGTGTACGAAATTTGGCGTGAGAGTGACGTGAACACAGAGCTTGCGATGTACCAGGTTTCAAGGCTCTCCTCGAAACGGCGACGGTGTCAGAGCAAAGGTCCTGCGCAAGCTGGTCAGCCCACTGGTTGGCCCAGGAACCCTTCCGAGAAGGTTTACTTGCACGGTCTGATGAAGGTGCCGAGAATAGTTGGTCCCACTGTTCTAATGGGTCGAAGCGGCTTCACAGACCTTTTAGTTCGATCAGATGCAGAGGGGACCAGCTGGACGACAGCGGGCTCAGGGTGCGAAACCTTCCAACGGGTCACCAGCGGTTCTTCGACTCGCGTTCTTAGTTTCAGGATACTTGGATCCTATCCTAGGTTCAATGAGAACTCAAGATATCAACCTGGTGTTGGTGTTTGGGGCTTTCTCTTATCCAGAATCTCCTTCACGCCAAAACAAAGAAGACCCAATGGGACATCTGCTCACATACAAGCACACCAGACATGGACCAATCAGACCACGGTCATCCCAGCCATTGACAGCACACTAAACTCTCTGGCACCCAGGATGTGTATTGGAACTAGACCGTCCAGCCCACATCCTGGAAGCACACACACAAGGCATGCAGAAGCCCGCGAAAGCTTGGTGTTTTGCGGGAGAATGCATGCCCAAATAAGGCTCGACCTGGGGAACTCAAAGGGGCAAAATGGCCAAAGGACAGGACACATAACCTTGTGGCATGGCCATTTTGGAGTCAGGCCACTTTCATATGCCAACCGCAGTTAACATGGTTAACAAGGCAATAAAGGGTTAAAAACATGTGAAAACATAAGCTGCCACCAGCCCTGTCCAAGGCACATCTGCACTTCTTCTGAAAAATCCTTTGAGGGAGTTTAGGGCCTTTGAAAATGAAAGGAAGGCCCAAGCACACTGTACTGTAAGGTACATTGTGCACTTGTAACATGTTGCTGAAAAGGTGCAACATTGGAAAGGACTAAGGGAAACAAAGTCTCAGAGTATGGAATTTCTTAAAGGGCATGTCAGTTTCCCCATAATAAAGGGAGCGAAAGCTTAGCGGAGTGCAGCTGAAGGCTGTGCGTCACTGGCATAGTAGCAAAACGTTGGGGGGTACACAACTGGAGGGATAACTTCACATAAATGGGAATCTTTCCTAACACTCCCCCCTCCCAGACCAAGGACACGGGGAATTAATCCACCCCTGAGTGAGTCTCATGTTCAGGTCAGTTAAACATTCTGGACAACCCATCAGCATTGCTATGTTGGACATATAAATTGTGTTAATGTGGGCACTGGCCATACTTAAACTAAGTCATGGGCATTGGCATGGGCACTGAGTGCATGGAGTTATGAATAAAGACAGGTGCCGCCCTGGACGTAATTGCAAGCGTTGGCATGTGCCATGTTTCGAAGGGGCCAGGAGCGACAACATGCATAAACAACTGAATAAGATGATGAATGCCAACCACACACCACATATGGATGAAGTAGCCTTAGCTAGTCGTCGCCGCGCACCGACTGGATTGGGAATGTTCTCTGAGCAAGATTTGAAGGGACACACAAATGCCTTCCTGCCCCGCATACAGACAGGTGTCACGTAGGTGGCCGAGGCCAAACTTGGGTAAAGTTATGAATATGTGTGGATGCCATGTGCAAAATGGACCGAGTATCGGATGGCCCAGATCAGGACAGAGACAGAGACGCTGCTGCAGCCCTCGTGGGGAGAATGCAAATATTTTAGCAGCGTATCTCCAGACAGCAATGCCAATTAACCAATCCACTAACAATTTCACCCCTCTGCATACACCTCTCAAACTCTAACCAAACACAACCACAAACCTACAACACAACAATTTGCACAAACTTCACTACACTGCAACAACAAACAAACCACACAGACCGGCACATCAGCACACAAGGTCTACCAATCGTAAAACACCCCAAGCACAGCCAACGGACCCACCGGGCAGAAGCCGCCAACAGCACATCACTGCTCTCTTGCACTTCTCCTGCTTATTCTCACTAACTCACCCCCACCTTCCCCTTCCTTTCAGAGCCGCCAGAGCGCCAGGGGACCACTCCAGTGGTGATAGTGCGCGGTACAAATATCCTTAGTGCGCGGTACAAATATCCTTTAACATTAACATTAACCTTGTCAATGCTCAATAGTGAAGTCAAACCCTTGCAGGCTTATGGACCACCTGAGCAACTTTGGATTCTCTCCCTTCGTGTTCATTAGGCACTTTAAAGGCTTTTGGTCAGTTTGCACAGTGAAGTGGGTCCCATAGAGGTAGGGCATCAGCTTCCTTAGGGCCCACAAAGCAGAGAAACATTACTTCTCTACTGTGGACCATATGAGCTTTCTGACCTTAAACTGGCGACAAATTAATCCAATAGGGTCTGTTCCTTACCCTTCTCACCTCCTTGTGATAGTACAGCTCCTATCCCACTGTCAGAGGCATCTGTCTGCACAATAAAGGGTCTTTGGTAATCAGGGGCCCTGAGAACATGGGCCTGGCACAAGGAGTCTTAATCCATTGCTGGCCTTCCCACACTCTTCAGAGCAAGTTACCTTCTTGGGTTTCTTTGGATTTGTGAGAGCAGTCAGAGGGGCAGCTATGGTGCCATAGTCTGCCATGAAATTCCTGTAGTTCCCTCTGAGTCCTAAAAAGGCTCTCACTTGGGTGTGTGTAGTGGGGGTAGGCCAGTCTTGTACTTTACTGGGTAGAAGCTGTATCCTCCCTCCACCTACTTCATGCACAAGGTATACCACTGAAGCTTGTCCAATCTGGCACTTACTGGCCTTTATGGTCAAGTGGGCTTTGGGAAGGGCCTGCAACACAATGTTAAGGTTTTTCACATGATCCTCCCAGGTGGCACTGAAAACCGCTATATCATACAGATATACAAGACAAAATGTATCCAACCCATTAAGGACATGATTCACAAGCCTCTGAAAACTGGCAGGTGCATTCTTCATCCCAAAAGGCATTACCCTGAACTGGTAAAGACCCCCCGGTGTTGAGAAAGAAGTCTTCTCCTTTGCATGTTCTGCAAGAGCTATTTGCCAAACGCCTGCAGTGGGTCAAATGTGCTGAGGTATTTGGAGGCCACCAAAGTATCCACCAGCTCATCTGTTCTAGGCCAGGGGTATGCATCTGTCTTGGTGACAGCATTCCGAGCCCTGTAATCAACACTGAACCTCAGCTCAGAGGAACCTGCCTTTGGAACCAAAACCACAGGGCTGCACCAAAGACTACTGGAGGGTTCACTCACCCCAAGATCCAACATTTTGTTGACCTCTGTCTTAATGTAAGACCTTGCTATGTCTGACATTCTGTATCCCCTATGTTTGGTAGGTACACTAGCTCCTGTGTCAATATCACGTTTGCACCAAGGTGTCAAACCAGGAGCATGTGAAAACAAGGGGGAGTACTGCCTCAGCAAACTTCTCACCTCTTCTTGTTGATCAGAAGTCAGGTGAGGGGCCACTTTGACACCCTCAATGGAGCTATCTGAAGGGCTTGCCTGGAACAGGTCAGGAAGAGGTTCTGACTCCTCCTTCTCAACATCTGAAGCCAGCAGCAGTGCAGCGATTTCAAGTCTTGGGATGAAAGCCTTCAGCCTATTTACATAGAACACTTTTGGAGCCTGTCCAGCCTTTCAAAGGTCCATTAAATAGTTGACCATGGCCAGTGACTCCACCACTGTGTAAGGGCCTCACCATTTGTCCTGCAAAGCTCTAGGCCTTATAGGATTCATGATCAGGACTCGCTGACCTGGTGTGAAGTTGATGAGGGCATCTTTCTGATCATACCAATGTTTCACCAGGGCTTGCCCAGCCTTCAACGTCTCACTAGCCAGACCCATCCCCATCAGAAGTACCTTTTTCTGAGTCCTAGCACTTAGTCTACTACGTTGGTAGTGATGAAGGGAATGGGAATCTCCCACCACTCCTTGACTATTGCTAAGGGTCCCCTGACAGGGTGACCAAAAAGAAGCTCGAAGGGGCAGAAGCCAACACCCTCCTGAGGTATCTCTCTGTAGGCAAACAGTAAGCATGGTAAGAAGATACCATGTTGTTCTTTGGGGCCCTCCCAGAGCATCAATCATGCTATTAAGGATCCTGTTAAACCACTCAACTAGACCATTGGTTTGTGGGTGGTATGCGGATAAAAGCGTATAGGTTATACCCCATTCCTTCCACATGACCTGCATTTACTTGGACATAAAGTTGCTGCCCCTATCAGACACAACTTCGTCAGGGAAACCAACCCTAGTCAATATACCAAGTAAAGCTTTTGCAACTGACTTGGGAGTCACAGTCTTCAATGGGGTGGCCTCAGCATACATGGTGGCATGGTCGACCAGCACCAGGATAAACCTATTGCCTGAGGATGTTTGGGGGTCAAGGGGACCAACAATGTTGATCCCTACCCTCTCAAATGGTACCCTCACAACTGGGAGTGGTACCAATGGAGCTTGGATTGTTGTGCCACTTTCCCAGATAACTTGCATATGGCACAACTCCTGCAATGACCTTCTACTTGCACCCCCATCTTGGGCCAGTAGAAGTGCATGGATAACCTTTGCTTGGTTCTCTTGATGCCAAGGTGACCAGCAAGGAGGACTTCATGTGCCAACTGCAAGAGGCAGGGTCTTACAGCAAGGGGAACCACCAACCTCCTATGGTCTCCTTCTGTACATTATGTAGACTCACTGTAGAGGAGCCCACCTTCCCAATAAATCCTGTGCTTCCCAGGAGGTTCACCCTCAATCTGCAGGCAGGCTTGTCTCCTTAGGCCTTCCACTAGATTGGCACTCACGTTGGCCCTTACTGAATTCAACCCTGTCAGGACCACCTTCCACTAGCAAACTCTGTAGTTCAGGATGGTCATGGGGACTGAGGATGTCAGGCAACACCTCCTCCTCGTCAGGTTCAGGTGTTTGACCAACTACCTCCACCTCAGTGGTAAGTATGTTAGGGGAATAATCGCTTTCCCTCTTCTGTCTTTGACTCTTTTAGCCTTGGGTTTCCCCTTTGGCTTAGGCTTGGCATTGGACTTGGCCAGTGCAGCCCTTGTTTGTGACCTTGGGCATGGTCTCTCTGCTGTGTCACGCAAAAGTAATAAAGCTCAGAGATCATTCCCCAGCAGGACCTTTCCTGTGACTTGCCTCTGAATGCTCACTGGCATCCTGACTACAGTACCATTTACAGCAAGATTTACAGGCATAACTGTGAACTTGAGAGGGGGACCATCAGCTAATTAAGTGGGCAACAAAGGAGCTCTGGCAACTTTCTCTGGGTCTACCAATGTAGAATCCACTACTGTTCTGCTGGCCCCACTATCCCTAAGGGCAGGAGTGTCAACTCCATTGATCAGCACACGGTCTTTGAAATAGTGATTAGTGTTATCAGGAATTCTAGCATAAGCCTCTGAGACTTTAGGCTCCCAGAAACCGAGGGAAACTAAAATGACCTCAGATTCTATCCCACTGGGGAAGGAGTCTGAGGAGAAGGATGCCCCTGTAATCTCTTCTTCCTCATAGGAAAAGGCCAGATTCGCAGAGTGGACCCCCAACGTTTTGACCTTACATCCAAGGTCCTCCATCACATGGTCACTTGCTCCACAAGCCACACAAGATCCACTGGGTCTTGGGACATAGGGAGGCTTACTGTAACCAGAGTTCTGTGTGGAAGGATAACTTCCACTACCCTGTGCATTTTCCTGTGACTTAAAATTGCATTTCTTTTTCTGGCTCTTTTGGGAGGAAGTTTTATCAAACCCCCCACCCTCTTTATCTTTGGACTTTTTCCCCTCCTCCTGTTTGCCAGGATGAGTATTGTCTATATGGGAAACTCTATGTGACACTAACAATTCTGCTGCTGTGGGCAGCTTCTTAGGATCTAACTCCTTTGAATCTGCCAAATGCTGCTTAATCTCTGGGGAGCAGGATGCAAAAATATGTTCAAGCATGACAAGACATATCATACCCTCAAAGGTGGAGACCGTTTAGCCTTCAACCCAACCAGTGAAGTTCTTGAAGGACTCGGTTACATAAAACACCCAAGTCCTACCTTCTTTCTTTTTGTACTCTCTAAACCTCTTCAAGTATTGGGCAGTAGTCTTCACAAACCTTAAGAAGAGAGTTTCCTTCAACATTGCAAAATCTACTCTTTCAGCTTCTGACATTTCCATGATACCACTGCAGCCAGAATGGGGTAGTCTGCTGAGCAACCATGCAATCTTATCAGCATTAACAACCTCTTGAACCTCACATGCATACTCAAATGCATTCAACCAGTCCATAATGTCATTCTTCTCGTCATACACACTGTGCAGATCTTTGGGAAATCTTGGATGAGAGGAGGACCCAGACCCATGTTCAGATCCCTTGGATGCATTTGAAACTTGAAGCTTCGCCAGTTCCAACTGGTGATCCCTGTCCTTCTGTTTTTCTTCCAGCTCTATCTTCAGCATAGCCATGTGAAATTCAAGCTCCTTCTGCTTAAACAGCGGCTCTTGCTTCTTGAATTCTCACCTGGCTATCAGCATCAGAGCCTGCAGAGGAAACTTGGGACATTACATCATCCCTGTCATCATGGGGAATGGGCACCATGGATGAGGGCAGCGACAGAACTATCAGTTCTGTCAGTGAGGGCAGCCCCACCTCCTTCTTCACTCTCATCTGATGCTATGGCTTTGAGTTGGGACTCTTACCAATCCACGATCCTTTGGATCATTTTAACTTTTGTGCCCTGAGCAAGCAAGCCTCTCTCAGCACACATTATTCTCAATGTTTTAGATTTTGAAGCATTCAAGGTTATGTTGGTATGTTTTTCCATTATAATAGATGGGTCTATGGCCTTTACAGTTACTTACTACCAAGGTCACTATGTGTCCTGGGTAGGGGTAATATGAAATGCTTTCACTAGTATGCAACACTGGATACCTTCAGTCCTATCCCACCGCTGTACATCAATTTGTTAAGATGGATTTCTGAACTTTGACCAGGTGGGCAGAGGTTCAGAAGGCCAGACTAGTTTCTTTATACATGGTAACCTTCTGGACAAGCCAGACCAATCAAGGTAGCATTGATGGCGGTGAAGACTAGGTCTCAGGAGGGGTGAGGGTGACTGAAAGTCATCAATGAGCACACAGAAACCAATATAATCCTACCAAAATACATATATCCAAGACCAAGTGGCCTGAAGGGTTAAAAGCACAGAATGTGTCCACAACCTGAAAGGAAAGGGAGCAAACAGTACAAATACACTTTAACGTCTTAAGTGCCAAGGACGTGCTATCCCTTCCTTGACCTTACGTTTGCAGTGCCAAGGACGAGATAGCTTGTCCTTTTTGGCACTTCGTTTTGTGCTATCCCTGCAAAGCATGGATTGCACAAAACTGAAATCCAACCCCTGTGCTATGTGGGTCCTCCTCACGGCCCGGGGGTTGGATTTCTTTCAGTTTCACGTGCGTAACACGCCGACATGAAACTGAAAGCAATTTCACTGCGGCGGCCATTTTCGGCTGCCGCACTGAAAGTGAGAAGGTGAGTGCCCTTCTCCCTCTCCCTCGATCTCTGGCATTATTAAGCCATTGAGATCGAGGGAGGTGTTGTTGGAAAGGGGAGACTTTTTGCAGCATTACTGGTCGCAGATCAGGCACAGAGCGTTCGATCCGCGGCCAGCAATGACACTGGACCACCATAGATGCGTTTGTGACGTGGGGGGTTGAGGGGGCTGCTTACTAGGTAAGCAGTCCTCTCCCCCTGGCCCCTAATACATGGGGCTGCAGGTGTGGGCCCCCCTGGGGCAGATGGGTGCACATTAGACCACTAGGAGAATTTCCAATGAAAAGGGGGTGGCCCTCCCCCCACCCACCCCAGTGGATGGGGGCACCTCATGTAGCCCTCCCTGGGGGGCAGATTTCTGCCCCTAGGATGGACTACATGAGATGCTCCCCCCATCCATTTGGGGTGGAGGGGAGGGCCACTAGAAAAGTGTGGACAGGCCCCCCAAAGGGTGTGGACAGGCCCCCCCAAAGGATGGTGCCGCAATTTGAGCCCCCCTGGGGCACATGGGTGCCCATCTGCCCCTAGGGAAGGGCCCAAACAAAAACAAAAATAATGAAAACATGCGTGGATTTGGGGATTTGGGGGGTCCCACTAGTAGTGGAAGGTGAAGATGGGAGCATGGCAGTGTGGGTTGGTTTTTGCTGTGCTTACACAAACAATATATGTGCTTGTTTTCTTCCCGTTTAAAGGTCTTATACAGTTCAAGCTTCTGTTATATAGACTGCGTCACGAGGACGTTGCGTACCTGTTCGTCCGGTTGAAGACCTTGAAGATGATGCCAGGCTGTCAGGAGTCCTGCGGAGATGTAGTTGATGACGCGGGAAGCCAGCCCAGCTCCCGCCCGAGTGGAACCGGGTTGGAGGTGAACCAGCTCCCAACGCCATGGGTGCGCTCTCCCCTGATTAGCGTGGCGTCAGGACAGTGCAAGCACTGACAGGGGGAGCCTTTCCAGATGACGATACTGAGGCCCAGGGAGGACTGGATCCGGAAGGTGGAAGTCCCAAGGATCAGGTCACAGTGGAAGTTCGTAGGAGACTGGATCCGGCAGAGGAAGGTAGAGGTTGGCTCACAAGGAAGGCACCAAGGCAGAGGGAGGCAGAGCGAGCAGGCAGACAAGGGACAAGAGCCAACTAAAAGGAACAAAAGGGAACCACCCAACTAGAAGGAAGGAATAGGGAGCCCCAACCACAGGACAAGGAGAGGACAGGACAACAGAACCACGGGAAGTACCTGCAGGGTACCAGGAACAAGAAATAACGGGAATCAGGTAACAGGTAAGGAAGGCACAAGGAACCGGCAAGGAATGCGATCCAATTCAAACCGCGTTGAGACGCGGTTTGAATGAATGGCCGGGCTCCTTAAATAGGGCTACCAACACCTGGGAGGCTTGGAACGCAAGCCGTGCTGTCTTCCAGGCGTTGGTTAGCCTGGAGAGAGGCGTGGACCGCAAGGCTGTCCAAACCGAGTGCCCCGTGCAGTGCGCATGCGCGGAGAACGCGAAACAGTCGCCCGTGCATGCGCAGACCAGCATGCCCAGGGAACCCGGAAGCGCTCGAGGACCAGGACAACCCTGGAGCCCCCAAGCGAAAACGCGGGTACATCCTCCAGGATGGGGCGCGCCGCTTCAGGTAAGTGGACCCCAATGCGGGCGGCGTGACACTATGCCCCCTCCCAGAAAGACCCGGGGCCCCAGGTTTCCAGGGACAACGAAGGAAAAAGTCACAGACAAGACGGGGTGCATGCACATGACTGCGCGGCTCCCAAGTGCGATCACAAGCAGGGTACCCTTCCAATCGACAAGGAATTGGAGCACCCCCCGACAGATCCGTGAGTCACATATTTCCTGCACTTCAAATTCAGGGACCCCCCCGTACTTGAATGGAGGATGGCCGAGGACCGGAACGCCCAAAGACATCCTTCACAAAGGGTTTCAAAAGGGAGACATGAAACACAGGATGCACTCGCCAGGATTGGGGTAGCACCAGTCGAAAAGCAACTGAGGACAAACGTTTAGAAATCCTGAAAGGCCCATAGAATCGGGGTGCCAATTTGGTGGGCAGATTTTGCACCGGCAGGTTCTTGGAGGACAACCAAACCAAATCGCCCACCCGGAAATCCGGCTCCGTGGACCGACCCTTATCTGCCTGCTTTTTCATGCGCTCCTGTGCCTCAACCAGGATACCCCGGGCCAGGTCGTGTTGCCTCTGGATGTCGAAGACCAATTGATCCGCAAATGGAACAGCGCTGGGCAGTACTGGACTAAAAGGAACCAACTTGGGATGTAGCCCGGTAGAGCAAAAGAAAGGGCTGACACCAGTAGCAGTATGCGTTGCGTTGTTATAGGACACCTCAGCCAAATCGAGATTCTTCACCCAGTTGGATTGAGTTGCATTGGCATAACAGCATAGGTACTGCTCAAGAGTTTGGTTAGTGCTCTCCGTCTGTCCATTTGTGTGTGGGTGATAACCAGAACTCAAAGCTCTGCAGATACCAAGATGATTGCACAATTGATGCCAAAATGAGGAGAGAAACTGCGAGCCACGATCTGAGATGATCTTCTCCGGTAATCCATGTAGTCGGTAGATGTTGTGTAGAAATGCCAGAGCCATCTGAGAGGAGGTAGGTATCTTTAAAAAAGGTATAAAGTGTGCATACTTCGTGAAACAATCCACTACCACCATAATGCAAGTGTAGCCCTCAGAAGGCGGGAGCTCGACAATAAAGTCAGTGGCGATGGTGTGCCATGGGTAGGGCGGTGTTTCGGTAGGCTGAAGTAGTCCCAAAGGTTTTCTCCTAGGCGTCTTGGTCTGAGCGCAGATTGGACAACCCTCCACATAACTCTTGACCTCCTTGGCCCAACCTGGCCACCAGAATTGTCTAGAAACCAGCTCCTGAGTAGCCTTGATGCCACAATGACCACCGACTTGTGAATCTGAAACCCCTGAAGGATGTCTAACCGTAGTGAACACGTCGGTATGTACAGTCGTTTCAAAAAGAACAGAAGACCATTGCGTTCAGTGATTTGTGGTCGCTTCAGAATGTCGGCTCGATCTGGGTCAACCAGTGTTTCTTGTACTATTCTCTGCAGATGAGGAGAAATCGTGAAAAGAAAATGCTTAGGAGAAATCAATGGAGCGTTCAAACTGCAATCCTTCTCTTCCTTCTCCAGAGAGCGAGATAAGGCATCAGCCTTCAGGTTCTGAGAGCTGGGGATGTAAGAAATGTTGAAGTCGTAGTGAGAAAAGAAAAAGGCCCACCTGGCTTGTCGAGCGGTGCGACACTGCAAGGATCGTAAGAACTGCAAGTTGCGATGGTCAGTACGGACTTCTACAGGAAAACGACCACCAAGCAAATGGTGCCTCCACTCCTCAAACACAGTCTTGATGGCCAGGAGCTCCTTCTCTATGACTGCGTAGTTCTGTTCACTAGGAGCGAGCTTTCGTGAGAAATAGGCCACTGGGTGTTCTTCGTCAGATATAGGATGCTTCTGTAAGAGAACAGCGCCAACAGCGAAGTTGGAAGCATCAGCCTCAACGATGTAGGGCACCTCATCGTTGGGATGACGTAAAACAGGAGATGTACTGAATGCCGTCTTCAAACAGTTAAAGGCTGCTGACGCCTCTGAATCCCAAAGGAACGGAATCTTGACACTGGTCAAACATGTCAACGGGGCCGTGACACAAGAAAATTGAGGAATGAAGCGCCGATAAAAATTGGCGAATCCCAAGAATCTTTGAAGGGACTTCAAGTCGTGAGGTTGTTTCCAATCTCGGATTGCTTGTACCTTATCAGAATCCATGTGGATTCCAGCCTCGCTGATAACATACCCCAGAAACTCCATCTTGTTCCGATGAAATGAACATTTTTCAGCTTTGGCGAACAACTGATTCTGTGATAGACGTAGAAGAACCTCACGTACATGGAAAACATGTTCCTCCAGACTGTCCGAGAAGACCAGGATATCATCCAGATAAACCCAGACCGAGATGCCAATCAAGTTGCTGAAGATGTGATCCATAAACCGCTGGAAGACGGCCGGGGCATTACACAACCCGAAGGGCATTACCCTGTATTCGTAATGCCCAAATGGAGTCTTCCACTCGTCGCCCTCATTGATTCTGACTAGATGGTAAGCTCCGCAAAGGTCTAGTTTGGTGAATACTCTGGCTGACCGTAACGACTCCATGATGTTCCGAATCAAAGGTAACGGGTACCTGTCTTTAAGGGTGATGTCATTCAGTTGACGATAATCGATACATGGCCGTAGGGTACCCTCCTTTTTCTTCACAAAAAACAGTGGGAATCCCGCGGGGGATTTGGAGGGTACGATGTATCCTTTCTCGACACAATCGTCCAAGTAGTTCCGAAGTACCAGTCTTGCGGTCTGAGTCAAGGAATAAACCTTCCCATGAGGGATCACCGCACCCGGGATCAGGTCAATGGAACAATCAAAAGATCTGTGAGGTGGAAGGGGTATGTCTCCAGGCTCAGAAAACACGGTCCTCAGGTCAGCATATGCATGTGGAATCTGGGACAAGGAACACAAACCAGATGGGTTCTTACCAGAAGTAAGAGGTGTTGAGGTTGGTGACTTCAGTGACGGGCCGGAACCACAACATTCTTGAAGGCAAAGAGCAGAGGTAAACACTAGAATTCGGGACTCCCAATTGATCGAGGGACTGTGTCGCAGAAGCCAAGGTAATCTCTACACCACTTGATATGAAGGCGACTTGATGACATCGAGAGCAATTCTCTCCTCATGACCCTCGATTCGCAATAGCATGCCAACTGTATGCAACCGTATGGGTCCGGAAGATAAAGGCGTACCATCAATGACCTCCACTGGTATCGCCCTTCTTCTGGTAAGCAATGGTATGCCGCTGTTGATGGTGAATTCCTCATCAATATAGTTACTGGAAGCCCCATAATCCAACAAACCATGGACATCAACTGTCTTATCCTGCCACTTTAGACTGATTTTCAAAATCATCAAGACGGCTGGCTGCATAGGTGGAAACGCCTACTGGCACAAGAAAGGTCTTGTAGCAAAGAAGGACCTGTCGTATCCTTTCCAGTAGACGACAGGTCTCCTAGTTTCCCCCTTTCTTGATAGGACGCAAAGGACAGGTACCCAGATAGTGACCTGCAGCTCCACAGTATAGACACAATCGCAGACTTCTCCTGCGCTTCTTCTCTTCTTCTGATAAGGGACCTCTTACTGCACCCAATTGCATTGGCTCAGTAGAGGAATCCGAAGGTACCGACATTCCAGTAGGTAGGGTTGAGGGCCTGGGGTACACCTTCTCAAACCGACGTCGCTCACCCTTTCTCTCCGCCAATCTCTGGTCTATCCTCAAAACTTGTTCTACAAGTTTCTGAAGATCTTCGGGTTCAGGAATGTGCAACAACTCATCCTTGTATTCCTCTCTTAATCCCCGGCGAAACAAGGTCTTCTGTGTTATCTCTGGCCATAGGGAATCAGTCGCCAGTTGATGGAAACGGCCGATATAAGTTATTATATCGGTATTTGCCTGTTGAATATCCATCACTTGATTCTGTGCTGTGGAGGCCAGATTAGGAGACTGGAAAACTTCCAAGAACGCTTTCTCAAAGGCCAAAAAATCGCTAAGAATGGGGCTATTAGTAACAACCAGGGGTGTAGCCCAAGCAAGAGCATTCCCAGATAAGTTGCCCAATATGTAGCCGATCTTGGCTTTATCATTATTGAAATGAGTCGATCGGTAGAGGAAATGTATCCGACAATGGTTGCAGAATTCACCCACACGTCTGGGATCTCCATCGAATTTGATGGGTGCGGTGTGAGCCATGGTGTTTTCAGACTGTGGAATTGCCCCAATGTTTTGTGTCACCATTTGACGTAATGTCACATTCTCCTGACGCAGTGCAGTCATCTCAGCACGAAGAGCTTGTACTTAATTACGAAGACCTGGGTCCTCTTCCATCTCAGAGTCCGAAGTATCCGAAGGCAGGCGTCTCAATCTGTTATAGACTGCGTCACGAGGACGTTGCATACCTGTTCGTCCGGTTGAAGACCTTGAAGATGATGCCAGGCTGTCAGGAGTCCTGCGGAGATGTAGTTGATGACGTGGGAAGCCAGCCCAGCTCCCGCCCGAGTGGAACCGGGTTGGAGGTGAACCAGCTCCCAACGCCACGGGTGCGCTCTCCCCTGATTAGCGTGGCGTCAGGACAGTGCAAGCACTGACAGGGGGAGCCTTTCCAGATGACGATACTGAGGCCCAGGGAGGACTGGATCCGGAAGGTGGAAGTCCTAAGGATCAGGTCACAGTGGAAGTTCGTAGTAGGCTAGATCCGGCAGAGGAAGGTAGAGGTTGGCTCACAAGGAAGGCACCAAGGCAGAGGGAGGCAGAGTGAGCAGGCAGACAAGGTACAAGGGACAAGAGCCAACTAAAAGGAACAGAAGGGAACCACCCAACTAGAAGGAAGGAATAGGGAGCCCCAACCACAGGACAAGGAGAGGACAGGACAACAGAACCACGGGAAGTACCAGCAGGTTACCAGGAACAAGAAAGAACGGGAATCAAGTAACAGGTAAGGAAGGCACAAGGAACCGGCGAGGAACACAATCCAATTCAAACCGCGTTGAGACGCGGTTTGAATGAATGGCCGGGCTCCTTAAATAGGGCTACCAACACCTGGGAGGCTTGGAACGCAAGCCGTGCTGTCTCCCAGGCGTTGGTTAGCCTGGAGAGAGGCGTGGACCGCAAGGCTGTCCAAACCTAGTGCCCCGTGCAGTGCGCATGCGCGGAGAACGCGAAACGGCCACCCGCGCATGCGCAAACCAGCATGCCCAGGGAACCCGGAAGCACCCGAGGACCAGGACAACCCTGGAGCCCCCAAGCGAAAGCGCGGGTACATCCTCCAGGATGGGGTACGCCGCTTCAGGTAAGTGGACCCCAATGCGGGCGGCGTGACAGCTTCTCCTTTGTTAGTTTAGTGTTTTTTCAACATTGTATATTACGCAGGGGCAGATTGCTAGGGGTGGGTGGGAACTGGGGCTGGCGTGTTGGTGGTGTGAGGGTGAGTGGGTGCTTGGGGGAGGTATTGTGGTGGCCAGGGACACACTTGCAGGGGCAGACCATTAATTGCCCTCCAGACCAGCTCAACAGTGATTTTCCCCTGGGAGGGCAGTTTGCCACTATGCCATCTGCACAATGTTTACTTTGTGGTGGGGTTTCCATACGCCCATTGGTCTTATTCCCATTTCCTATCAGTGTGCAGTTTACCCTTCTGTGCTGGTAGATGACTGGGATGTGCCATGTATCTGGTTGAAGGAATCAAAAAGTTTGCAGATAGCAGTCTCACAGTTTGGATGCATTATTAGTGGGTTGAGTACAGATTGTAATTCTTTTTTGTTTCCTTTGCAGTTGTGGATAATCGAAAGCTTTTGCTGACTTAAGTAAGTAGTCTAAAATGTGCTTTTCTTATTATGCATTGTAATGTGGGGTTGCATGGTTACTGTGGTGGGAGGGACTGTGGCTGGAGTGTCAGTGGTATGGGTGGGAACGGTTAGTGGGGAGGTAATGTGGGCAATGATGGGTGTGGCCTGAATATGTTTGCTGCTTTGTATGAAAAAAACGTTAGTAAACATAATGAGTACTACTTTCTGAAATATGTTTGCGCTACTAATGCAGATGTTCATTTCTTCTGAGCATGCAATGTAGAGTTGATATGGAGCTCTTTCCTTTTATTGGAATGGTCACCATTTGTGTCATACAAGTCCAGCAGTGGTCCCAGTAAGCCCCGCCAGAGTCCCCATGCTTTCCCAGGGGGGCAAAGCTGTAACGCAGGCCACCAAGAGGTCCAGGGCAGTCGGGGGTGAGGTCCCTGGGCTTGGGCACCAGTCTTCCATATGGGTCTTTTGTCCCCCCCCCCCAAGTTCAGCAGTGGTTGCAGGTTGCCCCAGCAGGGTCCCCATTCCTTCCTGGAGGGGAAAGCTGTAGCGCTGACAGGCCAGAGGTCTGGGATCGTTGGGGTTGATGTATCTGACCTTGGGCGCCTCTCTCCCTTATTGGTCGAGTGCCCCCAAGTTCAGCAGTGGTCATGGAGCTTTGGCTCTCACAATGAAACGGTCCAAAATTGTATCCATTTGTGATGATTGGCACACATTCTGTCAGGGTGCCTATATTGACAGAGAATACAATGCACACCTGCTGTGGAGTTCATTTCCTCTGTCCGAATAGTCATCCTGCCAAAGTATCACGGTGCAGTACGTGCAAGTCACCTTACCACCGCGGAGTACAATCAGTGGGCCACTGGAACAGAAACCTTCACTGATTGCAATGGTGGCAGCATAACTGTGCCATTGGCACAAAGTGATACAGTGTGTCCTTCACCTCTTTCCCAGAAAAGTATGTGCCAATTATGTAATGACCAACTTTTCTCTCACATGTGAAGTGCATGTGAGATTGGGGGGAAGTGTGTGTCTGGGATTGTTGCAAGAGGATGTGTTGAAGCAACAGTTGTGCTAATTGTGATAAACTGTGTGTCTGACCATATTCATGGGTGTTTTTCATTTTTCAATTTCCTAGTGAGGATGAGGGTTGTGTGGATTATCGGCCATTCTTTCATCCAAAGGTCTGCAGGAAATTCAGAGGGCCTACCACATCTGGGGCTAGGAGGGATGCTCTCTCGGTCCACTGGTTTGGGGTCGAGAGAATGCGCCTTAATGCGCCTTAAGCAGCTCAGAGGAGCCATCAAACTGAATGGGGAGCTACTAAAACTGACAAAGGGCAATCATAGAAATCGGACAATTCACCATGGCTTCATCAAAGGTGAACTGATGTTTCACTGAGACGGGGTGCATCTTTCAAAGAGAGGCATGGACGTTTTCATTGCTGACATTTTGAACTTTGCCCAGATGCTATGTTGCGGGGGGAGCCCAGCAACTGATGGACTTACTGGATTGTGTGGCATGGTAATAAAATGGTGAGTAAATAGGTTGACAGTGAGACTCTGATTTCCTAGCAATTGATTAGTACGTTGTGTTCATGGAATGTCAATGTATCCATTATGTCGGTGCTGCCTATTTCTTTGCAAACCATCACCACTTTAAGCAGCCTAATTCCACTTGCTGGCCCTTGCAGTTGTTCTGTCCTTGTGACCTTCTACCTTCCAACACAGGACCCTATTTGAATGAACAGGGGGTTTTGTCGAAAGTTTGCCAGCAATTGTCTGGAAGGGCCTGACATGTACTTTCCTTATCTAAACTGTCTGCGTCTAGATCGCCTCTGCCTTTTCACCTCACCCAACCACCCAATCACTAATACATTACATGGTTGCTGCTCACCTGCATTTCCCATCCACCTGCACCCCATGGAGGCAGGGAGGGTGCAACGCACGTTGGCCGTCTCTGAATTGGTATTGTGTGTTCCATCCTCGTCCCCACACTTGTATTTGTCTAATGTATAGCAGAAGATGAAATCTTGCTTAGATGGTTTGTTGAAGGTGCAGGTGTGTTGTATCCTTCTAACCACTTGTAAGAAAGCAGTGAGCTGGTCCTAAGCATTTCACATGAGTGTTTGCAAAATAGTACTCCGTTTTTTGTAGCATGCTGAGAGTACATCACATTGCAGAGGGCTGCTACAGTTTGTGAGCAGAGTCTGGACATTTTGGCGTACTTGTGTGGTCTTGGTCTGTGGCATTCAACACCACTTACTCTACTAGGTTCCATAATTTGAGAAGCACAGATACTTATTATTTCACTCTTGATCTGTTCTTTGGGCAGTGAAGGGTTCCATTGCAACGGTAGTCATGGCTTCTCGTCGAAGAATGTCTGGTGCAGAGGCTTTCGCTGCAGTGATGGAGTCCGGCTCGGAGCAAGTCACAGAGCTGAAAGTGCAATCTGAAACAGATTGTGCTTCGGAAGGTGAGAAGGAAGTTGATTCGGTAAGTGAGTTTTCCATGGATGCTAGTTCCTCCTCATCATCTGATGACGAAGAGGATGAAACAGAACATTCATCTTTTCCGACAGATTCCCACACGCAGGGTACCTGTAAGGGTGAGGGGACATGCAGGACGTGCAAGGAATGTGCCAGATCCTGACATTGCTGAAGAGTCTCAGGGGGTGCCACCAGCAACGGCTCAGCCTGCCCCCTTTCACTGAAATAGCAGGGTACACAATAAATACAGATGGGTTTCAGCCTATTGATTTTTTCAACCTTTTTGTTGATGATGGGTTCATAGCAGAAGTGGTTCAGCAAACCAATTTGTACATTGCACAGTTCTAGAGGTCACGGTGTCCCACACTGAAACCCCATTCCAGAGCACAATCATGGGTTCCAATGAACAATGTTGAGATGAGAACATTTTGGGTCTCATTCTGCTCATGGGAATATCGCTGAAGCCGTCTATGTCATGATCCACAGAACGCGCCCCTTTTGGACTTCCTGGTCCTGGTCACAACGGGGCTTGCACTCTTTGATACTCCCAACATGGCCGTCTAACGTGGTACGCCTTGCACCAGCTTCCACGTCGGACGTAGCACTTTCTACAAATAGACCACGCCCCGCGCGTCTCAATGCTATCGCTGGTAGTGACTAGACGTGTGCTCCGTAGTTCGCTGAACTATTCTCCTGTCCTTGGTTCCTGGACCCTCTAATTTCCCAATTAATTCCTCCCTCTTCTCTTACCTTGTTTCCCGGATTTCGTGTACCTCCTTCGTGTACACTTCCTCGCTTCCTGGACGTCCTGAGCATCCGAGTATCCTGGAACGCTGAACGCACGCTGGAGTCAGAAGAGACTCGCGCGGGCTTGTACAAAGCCCGATCCGTGCGCAAGAAGACTTCCTCCAAGAAATCCTGCAAGGAGCGATCTCAGGTGAGAAGGGGGAATTCCGTGACAGTTTGAGACGCCAAACAACCGAAGTTGAAACCAACATGGAACAGGCTGTTCAGGATCTCATGCGTGGCATGCAAGAATTAACGACCGAGGTGCAGAATTTAAAGGCGGAAAACGCTGCATTGAAACAACTAGTTTTGTCCTGCGATTCTGCCACAAAGGAAAGCGTGCTACTGGGTGGCATTGTAGACAAATACGATGGATCTGTAAAAACCCTTCGTGGATTCCTTGACTCTTGTTTAGTCCACTTTACCTTTAAGCCCCACTATTTTTCAACTCCCAGGGCGAAGGTGGGCTTTATAATCTCGCACCTCTCTGGGAATGCACTGACTTGGGCTACTCCATTAGTCAATTCTGGAGATGCCCTCCTGGATGATTACGATGGATTCATACAGGCCCTTAAGACCATGTTTGATCGCCCAGAACAGGTCTATAGTGCCCAGGAACGTCTACTTGACTTTCGGCAAGGATCCCAGGACATGCTTATGTACGTCACACGATTCAAACAATTGGCCAAGGAAGCTTTACTCTTTTCCGAGGAGGGCTAAATGAAGAGATAAAAGACGAATTAGCCCGAGTGGCTCGTCCAAATTCATTCCAGGCCCTTATGGATCTTGCCATGCAGATAGACTTTCGTATCCAGGAAAGGAAGGCAGAGAGGAAAAAGACCAAGATGCCTTTCCAGAAGGTTTCCCTGGAGACCTCATTGAAACCCGACCCTACTCGAGTCTCTGGTTGCGATCCAGAACCCATGCAAATAGGGGCCTTCCGTGGACCCATATCCCCGCAAGAAAGGATGAGAATTATCCACACAGGCTTATGCATGTATTGTGCCTCGGATAAACACCTAGTTAGAGAATGTCCTCTAGCCCCTCCACGGCGTTCGGGAAACGCCAGCTCCCGATCCTAGATAGAGCAAGGCTTCGGGAGAGAGATGTTTGCTCCACATCTATTCCATCCTTGAACTCTCCTGGACAGAACAATCTAGTGATTCTACAAGCCTTCCTATCGTCATCCAAGAATGAGACCTACCCCATTTTGGCCTTGGTGGATTGTGGGGCTATGGGAATATTCATTGATCAAGATTGGGTCTTTAAACACCACATTCCATAAGAAACACAAAGTATCATGCAACCTGTGAAGGCGATTGACGGAAGACCTCTCACTTCAGCACCTATATCCTTGCAGACCAAGGAAATCCAACTCTCGATAAACCATCACCAAGAGTTGATCACATTTGACATCAAGTCAGCCCATTACCCCATGGTACTGGCTATGCCCTGGTTGCAGAAACACAATCCTTACATCAATTGGGCAGCAGGATCCTTGTTTCTTGGTTCTGAGTTTTGCATGTCTCCTGTCTATTCCCGGATTCCTCCTTGACAACTTCCAAAAGCAAGCCAACAGACCAGCAAGGCCCACTCATGGTTTCAAACGTCATACATGTTCCTAGGGCCTATCAGGAATACGCGGATGTGTTTTCAACTGCTATAGTCCAGGCCCTACCCCCTCAAAGACCTGAAGACTGCGCTATAGATACAGAACCTTCAGCAGTGATTCCCTTTGGGAGGATGTTCATTCTATCCGAACCGGACAAAAAGGCCCTTTTGGATACCAACCTTGAAAATGGCACCATAAGACCATCTAAATCTCCAGCTGGAGCTTTGTTGTTTTTTGTTCCCAAGAAAGACACTAAAGAGCTTAGACCTTGTCTTGATTATCGTGGATTGAATCAGTGCACCCTCAAGGACCGCTATCCCTTGCATTAATCTCTGATATCCTGGAAGTGATGAGATGAGCTGTAATCTTCACGAAGTTGGATCTCAGGGGTGCCTACCATCTGATCCGTATCAGGGAAGGAGACGAATGGAAAACAGCCTTTAGAACACCCTTTGGTTACTTTGAGTACTTGGTCATGCCCTTCGGGTTTGCAAATGCCCCGCAGTCTTCCAACGTTTCATGGATAGGGTGTTTTTCGACATGTTGTTCCTCTTCGTCATCGTTTACCTGGATGATATCTTGATTTACTCCAAGGATCCTCAAAAGCATGAAGAGCATGTAAAGGCAGTTTTGCAACGACTATGTGAACACAAACTCCTAGCTAAACCCGAGAAATGCCTTTTTCATGTCACTTCTGTTCATATAGGATTTGTCCTTAGTCCAGAAGGAATAGGAATGGACCATTCAAAAGGTAAAAGCTATACTGTCTTGGCCTGTTCCTACTTCTGTGAGACAGATTCAATCCTTCCTGGGGCTTGCCAATTTCTACCAGAAATTCATACTATCCTTTTCTGAGATAGTTCAACCGATCATTACATTACTGAAAAAAAGACACCCCCTTCCTCTGGACCCCAGCCCAGGACAAGGCATTCCAACGATTAAAAACGGAGTTTACTCAAGCCCCTATCCTTGCTCAACCCAATATTAATCGACCATTCCTAGTGGAGACGGATGCCTCTGACTACGCCACAGAAGCAGTATTAAAGCAAGAATTCGAGGATAAATTAGAGCACCCTATTGCTTACCTCTCACAAACCCTGACTTCCAGCAAGACTCATTACTGCGTCTTGGAAAAGGAACTGTTGGCCATCTGTCAAGCCTTCACTGAATGGCGGCATCTACTTTTGGGAGCTAAACATCCTGTCCGGGTCCGTACGGACCACCGAAATCTTCAAGTTCTGCAATCTGTGGAATATAGGAATAGCTGTCAAGTCTGTTGGGCCTTCTTTTTTGCCCAGTACCAGTTCCACATCCATCATGTCCCCGGATCACAGAACGTAATTGCTGACGCTCTATCTCGACGTCCTGATTACAAAACTCTTGAAGATCGGGCCTACCCAGTTTCCCCACACAATTTTTGGAGCTCAAGCAGTCAGTCTCCTGGAAGACATTCGAATGCAAACTTAGTCCTCTGAAATCTGGAAAGAATTCATGGGAAAGAATCGGTGGAGTATAAAAACTAGAGACAGATATTTGTTCAACTACAATGCCCTGGTCATTCCCACACAGAGACTGCAACTACGGATTATTAACCTCTGTCATGACACTCTTCACTCCGGGCATCGTGGTGTCACCAACACCCTTCGTCTCGTACAAAGACAATTTTGGTGGCCCAAAATGAAAACAGACATTCAACGGTACATTCAAGCCTGCGCAGTCTGCAATCAAAACAAACATGATAACAAGAAACCGGCAGGTCTCCTACTTCAACCTACACTACCTTCTAGGCCCTTGGAGTTCATTGCTACGGACTTTATCGTGGAATTACCACCCTCTAGGGGCTATACGACAATCATGGTCACCATTGATTTATTCACCCACATGGCTCATTTTACACCATTGTACAAATTGCCATCTTCCTCAGAACTCGCTAGCATTTTCCTGGAACATATATTTCGTCTTCATGGACTCCCTTCCAAGATCATATCAGATCGAGGACCTCAATACATCTCTCAATTCTTTAAACATCTATGTCATATTCTAGGAATCCAACGTTCTCTTTCATCGGGTTATCACCCACAGACTAACGGAGCTACGGAACGTGTAAACCAGACCCTGGAACAATACCTTTGTTGTTTCGCCACCAAGGTACAGGACGACTGGTCACTCCTTATACCCGTGGCTGAATTCGCTTACAACAACTCTGATCATTCGGCAGTCAAGGGCAGCCCTTTTTATTGCAGCCAAGGATTCCACCCGTCAGTTCTACCTTCCATTCTCCCACATCCCACACGTACCAACAGTTGACTCCTGGATTGAAACTCTAATCAATGTTCACAAGGAAGCCAAAAAACATTTAGAAAAGGCCCGGACTCACGCTAAACATTATGCGGATACCAAAAGAAGACCACGGCCTGCTTATGCCATCGTTGATCAGGTCCGGCTGTCCTCGAAACTACTGCCTCAACATTTACGACCAAACAAACTAGCCCCCCGTTACTATGGACCTTTTTCCATAAAGGAAATCATAAACCCAGTCTCATTACGGCTCAAGTTACCAGACTCCTGGAAGAAGATTCATCCAGTTTTTCACAATTCCTTATTAAAACCTTACATCCGATCCTCCCGGAAATCCTGCAGACCCAACCCTGTGGTTGTGGACAATCAGCTGGAATATGAAGTATCCAGAATATGCAACTCCAGGTATAAATGGGGTCAACTTCTATATTTGGTTGAGTGGAAAGGATATCCTCCGAGTGAAAGAACCTGGGAACCACTTTCTAATCTGAATACCACCCCGATTGCTCAGAAGGTATCATCTCATACATCCGGGCAAACCTGGTGGAACAAGTTTTCGGAGGAGGCATGCTGTCATGATCCACAGAACGCGCCCCCTTTGGACTTCCTGGTCCTTGTCACAACTGGGCTTGCACTCTTTGATACTCCCAACATGGCCGTCTAACGTGGTACGCCTTGCACCAGCTTCCACGTCGGACGTAGCACTTTCTACAAATAGACCACGCCCCCGCGGCCCCACACGTCTCAACGTTTCGCTGGTAGTGACTAGACGTGTGCTCTGTAGTTCGCTGAACTATTCTCCTGTCCTTGGTTCCTGGACCCTCTCATTTCCCAATTCATTCCTCCCTCTTCTCTTACCTTGTTTCCCGGATTTCGTGTACCTCCTTCGTGTACACTTCCTCGCTTCCTGGGCGTCCTGAGCATCTGAGTATCCTGGAACACTGAACGCACGCTGGAGTCAGAGGAGACTTGCGCGGGCTTGTACAAAACCCGATCCGTGTGCAAGAAGACTTCCTCCAAGAAATCCTGCAAGGAGCGATCTCAGGTGAGAATGGGGGAATTCCGTGACAGTCTATCTCAATGTACTGGTCTACTGAAGCAGTATTTTTAACCACTTTTATTCCAGCAACAATGAGTAGAAATCGCTTTCAAGCACTGCAACCTATGTTGCATTTCAATGACAGCTCGGCAGCATTACTCAGAACGGACCCAAAATGTGATAGGCTATTCAAACTTCAGCCATTTCTGAAGCACTTTACTCAGCGATTTTCGGAGGTGTATGTTCCTAGCCAGAAAATATCCATTGATGAATCATTGAGGTTGTTCAAAGGTCGGCTAGTGTTCAAGCAGTTCCTTCAGAGCAAGAGAGCACGATACAGGATCATGTTGTGCGAAAGTACCACTGGGTATGCCTACAGCATGAGAGTCTACACTGAAAAAGACTCTACTCTAAACCCTGCGGGCTACCCAGCCCCTTTAGGGGTAAGTGCGAAGATTGTTTGATATCTTCTCACACCATTGCTCCACAAGAGTCGCCATTTGTATGTGGACAATTTCTACACAGGAATTCCACTCTTCAAGGAATTGTACAATGTAGGCACACTGGCATGTGGTACAATAGACAGTAACCACAACGGCTTCCCCAGACAACTTGTGTGTTATAAGTTGGAAAAGGGAGCATGTATGGCATTGCGGCAGGATGAACTGTTGGCAGTAAAATTCTGCGACAGAAGGGATGTGCACATGCTAAATACTATTCATGATGAAAGTACTTCACTAGTCACTGTGCGCTGGCAGGCTCAGCAGGTGCGGAAGCCCAACTGCATTCTGGACTACAACAAGTACATGGGTGGAGTAGATAAAGCAGACCAATTGCTTCAGCCATACCATGTTGAACTCCAGTCGTGCATGTGGTACAAAAAGTTGGGCATACACATTATGCATGTAGCTACGCACAATGCATATGTGGTGTACCGTGCAGCTGCTCCACAAAACAACCTCTTGTTTCTGAACTTTGAAAAAGAAGAAGTTGTACAATCTCTGAATATTGTCCATCTACAAACTCCCTTCCTTTCCAGAGGTAGAAGATGTGGCCAGATTGAAAGGTTGACACTTTGCGGATTATGTTCCTGCCACAGCCATGAAGACACAACCTTACAGAAAATGTAAGGTGTGTACAAAAAAAGGAATGAGGAGGGATACTCGGGTGTGCTGTCCCCAATGCCCTTCCAATCCAGCCCTCTGCCTACAGCCTTGTTTCCTTTTGTATCATACAAAGGAAAAGTATTGGGAGATCGACTGATTTCCGGGAATGCCCATCATTCCTTTAAAGGGACCCTCTGAATTCGTGCATGCCTCACAAAAGAACAGCACTCCTGCTCCCTGCACTGGAGGTGTACCTTCAATAAAAATGCAAGAGCCTTTCAACTCACTTCACTTTATTTAGCGTGCCTTATGGCACACCTCTCCCATACCTTTCACTTGAGGCCTTCCTTTAGAAATAAACGTCAGTCTAGCTCCCTAACCTTGAGGCGTGACTTGCAAAGGAACGAGATTCAGGCTCCTTTCATTTGAGGCGTGCCTGCGAAAGAAACTTCACTACAGCCTCCTCCATTCGAGGCGTGCCTTGCACAAGAAAGGAACTCCATTGTGGTTAACTCCCCTTTGGCGTGCTTTGGCAAGCAATGCTAGTCCAGCTCCCTCCACTTGAGGCATGCCTTGGAAAGGCACACCACTCCAGTACCCTTCACTTGAGGCCTGCCTTAGAAGGAAAGGTCAGTCTAGCTCCCTCTGCGCAAGGTGTGACTTGCAAAGGAACGCAATTCATGCTCCTCCCACTTCAGGTGTATCTTGGAAAGGAATACCACTCCCCACTCCAGCTCCCTCCACTTGAGATGTGCCTTGGAGAAGAAAGGAACACCACTCTGGTTCACTCCCCTTTGGGGTGTCTTGGCAAGGTATGCTAGTGCAGCTCGCTCCACTTCAGGCCTGTCTTACAAAAAAACACCAGTGAAGCTCCATCCGCTTCAGGCGTACATTGGAAAGGAATGGGATTCCAGCTCCTTCCCCCTGAGGCTTGCCATGCAAAGAAACGCCAGTCCCACTCCCTCTACTCGTGGGGTGCGTTGGAGAAGGCGGGAACACCATTCCGGTTCCCTCCACTCAAGGGGTGTATTTTGAAATTAGTACAAGCCACTTAGGCTCCCCCCCTTGAGGTCTAAGTGTCATGAAAGTGGTACTTGGACATCATCTATATGGCGGCGGTGTCTTGCGTACCTTGTACCACCATGCCTTCTTTATTGTTTTACCTGAACTAATGTTATGTGTGGTGTGACTGAAATGTCTTCTGTAGGAATTACTTGGATACGATTGGTGTGTGTGTGAGGTAAAGCTACGTCGTTTCTGTGAATGCACTTTCCCAGTACTGCAGAAATTGTTAGCATGTTAGTGGATGTGTGTTTAGTGTGGGTAAGGTTGCACAAATGAATGTTTCAACATTAACAGTGAATGCAGGCATACTTGCTATGGGCGTACTTGAAGTTGGTATGAAAGACAGCACCTGTAGGCCAGGTAGCCAAGTGAGCCAATGACCACTTGCTGTGAGTGTGCAGATACGGTTGGTGCCACATGACATTTGAATGAAGACACAGTTGATATGCAAGTACTGGGAAATGGTGTGAAAGATATCGCTAGAGACACGGTTGCATTGTGAGCAGATGTCCACATCCTATAAGTGTGCAGATATGGTTGCTGTGGCGCAAGTGTTTTGATAGAGGTGCGACTGCTGAAATGGATGCCTACTGATTGCAGGCACGAAAGGTGTATGAATGGCCAGTGAAACGGTTGGTGCCTTGATGTGGCTTCACTGCTCACAAGGACTTTCCTCCTTGTGCTAAACCCCACCCTGCCTGTCCGACTGCATTGTGAACTGTATGAATGGGAAGTGTGAGCAAAGGTACATGTGAATGGGCTTCAAGAGGAGAAACAGGGTGGCAGTGGTTGCTACACACTGATTCTTGTATTCCCAGAGCATTTACTGTACAAATGATTTACCCATTCTCACCCTAGTGAGGACACCCACACATACGAGGTCTGCCTCTCATTGGAGCTTCTGTGAGAACACAGGAAGGTAGGCCATGTTTTGTTGGCAGCGTGTTTCGGTCGGTTGGCAGTGGGAAATGTCAGAAAATTGTGTTTTTTCACCCCAATTTTCCGACTTTGCCAGGGCTTGTGGGTAATACATTCTTGGGTGATTGGCGCAAGGCACACCTTTGTGGATTCCCACGGGTGTCCTCTTTTCGAAAATGCATGGGTTTCCCCGTTTTCCTTGGTGGCTGCGACACCCCAGGCCCAATCTGTAGGTTGTCCACAAGAGCAAAATTCTGCAAAATCTGTTCTGCCGAAAGACTTGGAGTTACCAGTAGTTTAGCCTTTTCCCTTTGTGCCCAGGTAGGTGCACCCACACATGTGAGGTACCGTTTTTGTCGGGACACCTCTGGGAACACGGGAAGGTACGACATTTGTTGTGTTTGCATGGCTTTCATTAAGTTTCAACCCGTTTGCTGCTGCACTTTGTCACACGACCCTTAGATTTCCCTAATGTGGCCTACATTTAGTCTCTGCTTAAGGCACTATACACTTTTGTAACCTTCACAAATCACCTACCCGTCAAAAGGTCTGCTTGTGCTCTTTCAAAAAAATGTATGCTTGCCCTTCCTCACCACATTTGTTTTCCTTATTTACACATGCTAAATACGTCTGTTTAGGCCATAAGCATAAATATCCTATGTACCATGGCTCCGTTTTTGACTTGTGGTATTGCTTGTTTTGTGAAACATTATGAAAAATGTGTGATTTCCTAACTAGAAGAGTCGGGGAATGTAGCTGAGCATTGTTTTTCTCAAAATTCACAGAAACCATTGCCTTACCGGGCCAACCATGTCCACCACATACCTTTTCTTCTGTCATTTTCCCGATTTTTCCCCAAACTATGGAAATTTTCCCTACATAGTTGTTGGCTGACCTGTGCAAATTACCCCTTCCTAAATGGAATTTTGTCTACTTTTCAGAACGGTATGCCTTTCTGTCTTGCCATTCAGCTTTCCTACCCTTCTCTTCCGTTCCGTCCATGCATGTCCTATTGGAAAAAAGGCAAAAATTGCCTACCTCTTAAAAAACGACTGATAACCATATCAAAATATGTTTTTTTGGTTTCCACTCAACCTGTTCTTGAAAGCCTGGAAAATTGAGAATTCAGCACAGCAAACTATTTGTTCCTAGCACTTAAAAGGAAAAAAACCAGGCTTCTTTGTACATCATTTTATTGGCATTTTCTGAAAAAACCCAAAATGTTCTCCCTTTTGGTTATTTTCACTCACCCCCCTACAGCAACGTAGGATTCCTTGGTGGCATTATGACCGCCTACATGTGGGGGGAAGAGGGACAGAATTTGGCTGAGATATCTCATGTAATAAAAAAGTTCCAAGGGATTGAATGGCGAAATACCGAAATCACCAACAAAAGGCCTTGGCACTGGGGGGGGGGGGCGTACCCCATAGCGGTTAAGGGGTTAAGCAGTTCTGCAATGTTCAAATCTTAACTGAGAGGTAGTCCAGTCCCTATGAGGAGTGGAGCCTAGTGTTCAAATGTACTTTCAAATGCTGGTGCATGGGGTAGTGTAAAAGAGCAAAAATGGGGTCTCTTCAAGGGTCTTTAGCAGCTCAGGAAGGTGGGTGAGGTGATGCAGAATAAGTTCCCACTATTTGTGGATGGTCTCCCCAAAAGGGCAGAACAGGTTCCAGGAGGTGGGAATGGGACGGTAGCGCAGGCTACCTGTGGAAAGGTGAGTGGCCCTCAGGGGACACTCATGCGTAAAAGTGGATGGATGCGCTAGGGGCCACTGGTAAGGGTTGCAAGTACTTACCGACCCCCGGCGCACACCGGACCAAACTTTTCCAGTCGAGTACACTCACAGTTGTGTGGCTCTGTGGCTTTCAGCAGCAAAGTTACACCGTTGATTCCCGAATGGGACAGTGACTATTTCTCCACTCCTGGTGGATGGATCAAGCCAGTTTCACTGTAGCAGGCTTCAGGGAACAGAGGGGTACAGCAGCAAGGCACCTGCGATGTTAGTCACCACGGCTGGGCGACACAGTAACTGCATGTACTCCGGTTCGGGCGCCCTTTCTTTACTCCAGACCTGGGAATGCCAAGTGTAAGAAATTCGGTGTGAGAGTGCCGTGGAACACAGAACTTGCGATGTACCAAGTTTCAAGGCTCTCCTCGAAACGGCAGCGGTGTCAGAGCAAAGGTCCTGCGCAAGACTTCTGAGAAGGCTTACTTGCAGGGTTTGATGAAGGTGCCTAGAATAGTTGGTCCCACTATTCTAACTGGTCGAAGCGTGTTCGCAGACCTTCTAGTTCGATCAGATGCAGAGGGGTCCAGCGGGACGACAGAAGGCTCAGGGTGCCAAACCTTCCAGCGGGTCACCAGCGGATCCTCCACTCGGCTTCTTAGTTTCAGGATAATTGGATCCTATACTAGGTTCAGTGAGAACTCAAGAGATCGATCTGGTGTGGGTGTTTGGGGCCTTCTCTAATCCAGAATCTTCTTGGTGCCAAAACGAAGAGCACCCAATGGGAGATCTGCTCACATGCAGGCACACCAGACATGGACCAATCACAGACCACGGTGGTCCCAGTCATTCACAGCACACCAAACTCTCCAGCACTCAGGATGTGTATTGGAACTAGATAGTCCTGGCCACGAAAGCTTGGCGTTTTGCGGGAGAATGCATGCCCAAATAAGGACTGCCCCGGGTCGGCTCGACCTGGGCAAGTCAAAGGGGTAAGACGGCCAAAGGACAGGACAAAGAACCTCGTGGCATGGTCATTTTGGAGCCAGGCCACCTTGCTTTGCCAACTGCGGTAAATGCAGTTTGCATGGCAAGAAAGGGTTAAAATAATACCAACAGATAAGCTGCCACCAGCCCTGTCCAAGGCACATCTGCACTTCTTCTGAAAAATCCTTTGAGGGAGTCTAGGACCTTTGAAAACAAAAGGAATACCCAAATGCACTGTACTGTAAGGTGCAACATTGGAAAGGACTAAGGGAAACAAAGTCTCCCAGTACTGACTGTCTTTAAGGGCATGCCAGTTTCCCCATAATAAAGTTAGCGAAAAGCCTAGGCCAGCGCAGCTGAAAGCTGTGCTTCACTGGCAAAGTCGGACTACCATGTTTAAACATCAGTAAAAATTTGGGGGGGTACACAATTGGAGGGAAAACATCACATAAATGGGAACCTTTCCCAACACAGTTCCCGAGTAGGGTGCACTTTGAAGCTGCATTGGTAGACTGTCTTAGGAAAGGGTAATATGGGAAAATATACCTGAGACACGGACAATTGGACGAACACAAAACCGACAGGTGGCAGATTGATGTGAAGATTACATTTAGATTAAAGACATTCCTTTAACTTTCAAATTGTCACCCAGTGCTTGCTGGAGGTTGGGGTTAAATTAGCGCACTGACCCTCCCTGTACCTACGTTTAAGAATTCTGTAAACGTCGTGCAGATCATCAAGTGGTTAAAAGAGGAGTCGAGACAAATTGAAATGTGCTTCTTGTAATTGCAATCCGTCATCTACCTAGGCAATTCCTGATACATGAAACATGCTACAATATCCGATTTGGTCATTTATAGAATAACTACCCAGGTTCAAACTTTTCTAGATACCTTTGAATACGAATAAGGGATATCCTTGTTCAACTCATTCATACTCAACGTACCAAATTCAGAAGGGGGAGGCGGCGAGGCTGAGTTTACTCCATGAGGATTCAAACCTGTGACCTGCCTTTTACATACACGCTGGCTGCGAACTTAACTTTTTTTGCTCTTTGCCTAAACTATGCTAATAATGTATTTAAATGCACTCTGATAACTTTTCTATAATCGTATATATGCACAGGATCACTTTAAGTAATCAGTGTATCATCCACAATGAACTGGTTATTTTATTAATGTCTTAACAATTGTATTTCTTCTTATTATAATGTGAGCTTCATCATTGTACATTTGCTATGTATGGTTTAATGGATCACTTGATCCGAAATAAACTTCAGTGATTGAATACATTCATGCCCGCATTGCCAGCTCAGCTTATTGATATAGTGTACTCATGCTTGAATTAATGTGCACTGCCACTACCCCGACCTGAACACCACTCCCAGGATACAGGGGAAGCATGCGGAACAGGGTGCTATTATTGCTAAGTGAGCTGCGCAGGGCTTATGTACAGAACTATATAGAACGGTGGATTACAAGGACTAAATGCGGAAACGGGGCTTAAAATGGCACACTTGCAACAGTTCAATTGTCCCCACCCTCTCCTCCCATCTAATTGTTCCACTTCCAACAAAGTGCCCTCCAACAAAGTATTACTTGTTTTTTTAAAAAATATTTCAGATTGTTACAGTTTAGTTTATGTTACAGAATGTTACAGTTTAGTTTATGTATGTTAAAAGGGGTTTCGAACATTTTAGATACTGCTATTATATTTGGGGGGGGGGGGGGAATCATTATAATAATCGAAACACAAGGGGGAAAAATCTAACTTACTCCCACTTCATATACCATTTTGGGCCTCAACTGAAAACGGAGGATTTTTTCACCGCGAAAAGCAAGCCCAACACAATACTCGTGCAAAGGAAATACATGTGTATAATGGAAAATTATCGATGTATTGGTTCAACGGCTGCGGCTCAAGCCTAGTTTCAAAATGCTGGCGATATCAGCAGCCAGCAGACGTGTTGCCGCGACTGGTTGAGGTCAGCTCCAAACCATAAGATAATGCGGGCTTCTTCTTGACAGAGCCAAGAGGCGGCCGGTGTGATGGACGATACTAAATTCTGCGATTAAATAAACACAGCACACGACTGTACACGCATTATAGGTATAGGTTCAACTTAATAACGCAGTTGCGCTAGTTTCTAAACACATGGCGACAAAGGGATTTGCCCAAGAGCACACAATGTGGCTAGCTAAAATAAGAAGGAAAAGGAATACAGGCTAAAAATCAACTAAGCGAGGAAACATCTCGTCTCTTTAAGCATATAATTATACACAGACTTAAAATCATTAACTCCCTACCTGCAAAGCAGTCCCTAGCGCAGCAGAATAGACACGTCTATTAAGGACAGCCAGCATTTACGGTCTCATTCAACCGCTTCCTTAAAATGATTGGTAGAACAAGAGGCCAATCACAGAACGTAGTCTGTACACATGACATCAAGGTGCAAGAAACCGATTAGAATTGCTAATCCGAAACTCACCACACACGTTCATTCAGATGTTCTCCATGAGACGCGGGGAAATTCACGCGAGCTCCACGATTAATTCAACAATAATAACATCACGAATGTATTTTAAAAAATAACCACCGGGCCGATTATTCCCTCTCTAAAAATGAATTCTGGTATGGTGTGTTATTTGTTGCCTACAACACATGTTATTTTACCGCCAATAGTATGACGGTGATCTGGGTTATGGCAAGGAGGCTGGCCTTAAAGAATTCAGACTTGTAGCCACCTCCTGTTCTACATAGTACGTCGCTAGCAGGCGCCTTGTATAGCAAGACTCCGTACATCTGGACAGGGGCGAGTGTTTGTAATGCCCACTATGACCTGGTGGCAATGGTCAGTCTGAGGGCCAGACTAAAAAGACCTGGGTTACTCGCCCACAAAATGTAAACCATGCTTTAAGAACAAGCATTGGCAATGCCAACAGTTCTGGCTTCTATGTAGGCATGGAAATGCCTGTTTTCGCATCTGGCGATAATATGACAAAGGTTCTTAGCTTTAGTTTAGTTTAGTTTATTATTTATAATGCGCACCAGACCTAGGAGCAACAAGGCGCAACAGAAATGATTTTTTTAAAAAACATTTTTATTATTTTATAACACCACACCAAACATTGCAAAACTTGGGACATCCATATACAGTTCAACATCATAATGTTACAAGCTGAGTTCTTAAGTCCCACTCCCTCCCACCCCCCCCAACTTGAGCCAATTTGTCCCTGTCATCAGCCTGTGATTCTTCAGGCGGGTTTGCGGTCTCATTATCTGTCTCAACATCACTGTGATCGGACTGAGGTGGGCCTTTCATGGTGGCCACTAGCTGTCTCCATTCAATTAGGGGTCCTACCTCCTCCTCCTCCCCTCTACATACCATTTCAAACCGGACTGTTGTTTCTGCCTCTGCCTTTTTCAGGTGGTCAGCCCACCACAGCTCTATCCTTGGTCTCTGGGCCGCTTTCCAGCCCATTGCTATCCTTCGTTTGGCCAGGATATATGCTAGGTCTTTCATTTTGCTTATGTGCCTTGAGTTACGTGGCCTAGAGAAACCCCCCAACATGCATGCCCAGGCCGACTCCACCTCCATA
This sequence comes from Ambystoma mexicanum, assembly GCF_040938575.1. Lineage (NCBI taxonomy): Eukaryota > Metazoa > Chordata > Amphibia > Caudata > Ambystomatidae > Ambystoma > Ambystoma mexicanum. Next base: position 1,493,280,373 of record NC_090921.1, read on the forward strand.
GCGATGCCGCATCCTGCTAGGCGTGTCTTTAATTCTGACCAAAACCTTCCCACCTCCGGGCAGGCCCAGAACATGTGTAGCAGACCAGCCTCCACCTCCCCGCACCTAGGGCATTTCTGAGCCACCTGATCACCAAACCTGGCGATCTTACTGGGGGTGAGGTATGCTCTATGCGTGACATACAGTTGAATTTGTTGGAGCCTAGCGTTCCGAGACACTTTTTTATGATATCTCTGGGCCCTTTCACAGAGCCCATCCGACATGGGCTCCCCCACCTCTTCTTCCCACATTTGTCTCAGTTGAGTCAATTCCTTCCCCACCTTGGTCCCCAGCAGCTCATATATACGAGAAACCTCATGCCTGCCCTCCGAGACATCATATATCATCTCCATAGTGGCATCCGGTTGCGCTGTGAGCACCGCCGGTGGCCACCTTGCTCGCACCCTTTTCAACATTCTAATGTAAGTTAAATACTGCCCCTCATGCAACCCCATATCCTCTATAAGTTTCAGGAACTCCAACGCCTCCCCCTCTTGCCATATGTCTCCCAGGGTGGCCAAGTCTACTGGTTCCCAGTACCTGCGGACCCCCTGCATCAGCTGGGGGTCTTCTATGCATAGTGCCACCAGCGGCACCTGCGTGGAGAACGGAACCGGGTGTCCCGATATTTGCCACGCTCTATGCCACAACTCCCAGCCCAGTACTAGAAGCCCCGCCGTCTCCCGGACCCTTGGTTTGGACAGCCACACCACTTCTCTGAGGAAGAAGGGGGCGGTTCCCTGCACAGCAGTCTAGATTCTGCCGTCTCGTCATCAGACAGCCACCCCGCTACATACTGCAGCTGCCCTGCCAGGTAATACAGTTCAAAGTTCGGCAAGTTTATCCCCCCCCCCCCGCTGTCACACGGGTTTTGCAATTTCCAGAGGGCCACCATGTCCCTGGAGTTGTACCAAAATCCCATGCTATTTTTGATTCCTGCCACTGCCTTTACCGTGTTATGTGCATGTTCTTCTCCTGCTGTATGATATATGTCTATTCCGAGATATCGGAACGACTTAGTGCACCAGGGTATTGGCAATATTGGCAAGCTATCAGGCCGGACATGCCTGTACCTCCCCAGGGGGAACACACTAGACTTTTTGGGGTTCACCGCTATGCCGGAGAGGGCAGCGAATTGCTCCATCACATCCAGTATATACTGCATGTTCTCCTCCGGGTAGCGCAGATACAACAATATATCATCAGCATATAAGGAAACAAGATGCATGCCCCCCGCAGTACGGATGCCTTATTCCTCGTATTGTTGTCTCAGGCAGATGGCCAGTGGCTCCAGCACCAGTATGTATAACATGGGTGACCACGGGGCAACCCTGTCTGGTCCCCCTACTTAGCTGCCATTTATCCGAAATGATAGCCCCCGTTTTAACTCTAGCAATCTGGGAGCTGTATAGCATTTTCACCCACCTGCGGTACCCCGGACCCATTCCATAGCCCTCTAAGGCCGCGGTCAGCCAGGGCCATCTAACTGAGTCAAAGGCCTTAACCGCGTCTAATGAGGCTATAGCTATTTCCCCTGGTTTTTCTTTTGTTTAGTCTATGATATGGTGCAACCTCCTGATGTTATCAGTTATGTTCCTGCCCGGGACATATCCTGTTTGGTCTGTGTGTATCAGTTTACCAATAACGGCCTTTAGCCTGTTCGCTATCACAGCAGTAAGGATTTTACTGTCCTGGTTGAGCATTGAGAGGGGTCTGTACGACCCACAGTTCGTGCTAGGCACAGCCCCTCCTCCAGCAGGAGGGATCCACTTGTGGGTTCATGTGGTGAAGTCTGAGTGGGGGATAGTACCATTGCAGGGTGAGTTTGTAGGCACATTCCCTGTTGGTGACGCAGGAGGAAGAAGTGTGGGTGCGAGTCCATATATCTACCCACGATTGGTCGTCAATCGGATGACCCAGGTCCGCCTCTCACTGGGCCATGTATCGGGTTTTTGTCACCAGGTAGTCCCCCAAAAAGCGTCTGTATAAGGTCGAGGTCCTGCCTCTGGCTGGGAGGTCTCTGAGGGTTAGCTCAAGAGGCATCGGGGAGCGGGTGGCCGCCTGCAGTGTCTGAGGGTGGGAGCACCAGTGGCGGAGCTGGCAGTACATAAATTTGTCTCCCTCTTGGAGCCGAAAGACCTCTTTGCATTGTTCGAAGGTACGGGGTTTATTCCCAAAGTATAGCTGCTCCAGGGTTTCGAGGCCCCCATCTATCCAGTTTTGGAAGTTACGGGGATGGGCCCCCGGAGAGAAATTTGGATTGTGAAAGATCGGTGAGAGAGGGCTTTGGCCTCTCGGGATTCCCTTCCGTTTCAAGGCCCAGTCCCAGGAGCTTAGGGTGTGTTTCGTCGTCCGCAGAATGTTCTTCCAGCGTTCTCTGAGGGGGGGCTGGATGTGTGTGAGGAACCGGAGGGGGAGCGGGAGTTGAGCTTGTTCTAGTTCCACCCACCTGGGGAAGGCTGTGCTTGTTTGCCAGGCGTGGATGTGTGCTAACTGCGCCGCTGCCCTATAAGCCTGTAGATCGGGGACCCCCAGTCCTCCAAGCCTAGCGTTACCGACCAGGGTCTTGTGGGGGATCCTGGCCTTCTTGCCTTTCCATATAAACTTTGATATTTTCCTCTGTAGGTCTTGAAGGGCTGTAGTCGGGATGGAAACAGAGAGGGAGGAGCAGTCGTAAAGAAATCTCGGAAGCAGATTCATTTTGGTGGCTGTGATTCGGCTCATTAATGAGATTTCTTGTGTGGTCCAGCGCTTCAAGTCTCCCTCTACTTCGCGAAACAGTCTGGGGAAGTTTGCCTGATAGGTGTCTTTCGGGTTTGCTGAAATGTGAACTCCCAGATAAGGAATGGATTGCTCCCGCCATTTAATTAGGCACAGTTTAGTTAGCGCCTCCCATTCCGCCGGTCGGAGGCCGACTCCAAGAGCCACTGATTTGGTAAAATTGACAGTGAAGCCGGTGACCTCCCCAAAGTTATTTATTTCGGCTACGGCGTGCTTCGCTGAGGTGCTGGCTTCTGAGAGCGTCAACAGGACATCGTCCGCGTACAGGGCAATTTTATGTTGTGATGGGCCCACCTGCGGCCCCTTGATAAAATTATTTTGTCTGATCCTCTGGGCGAAGGGTTCCATAGTGAGGGCGAAGAGAAGGGGAGATAGTGGACAGCCCTGTCTTGTCCCGCAAGACATGGGGATCGGGGCCGAGAGGGTGCCATTGATCCTCAGGATAGTTTTGGGGGCCTTGTAGTTGGCTAGGACCATGGACCGGAACGCTGGGCCGAACCCAAAAGCTTCCAGGGTGTATTCCAAAAACGACCAATCAACCCTGTCGAAAGCTTTGGTTGCATCCAGGGCCATCAGGGCGAGACCCTGGGAGTTTCGGTGGGAGATGTCTATCAGGTTCAAGGTTTGCCGGATATTGTCCCCCGCAGATCGGTGGAGGATGAAGCCCGTTTGGTCGGAGTGGATAATGTCCGGGAGAATGAGTGATAGCCGGTTAGCCAGGATCTTAGAGTATAGGTTGGCGTCAATGTTCAGAAGGGCGATGGGTCTGTACGAGGCTGGATCTCTCGGGTCTTTCCCTGGCTTAGGGAGGAGGATCGTATTAGACTCTTGCATTGAGGGGGTCACAGAGCCCGACCCTTTGAATGAATTGAAAAGAGATACCAGGTGGGGGATAAGTTGGGGTTTGAATATTTTATAAAACCTTGGAGAACCCATCCGGGCCCGGGGCCTGCGATTTGAGGGCCTTGATCGCCTTGTTGACCTCTTCGTCGGTTATTGGGGCCTCTAGCTGCTCTCGCGTGGAATCAGGTGTGGTAGGGTGGCCTTTCGCAGGTATGCTTCTTTATTGGAGCGATCGCGTGGGGGTGCCGTCATGACCTGGGTTAGGTGGTCCGTAGCTAATTGTAGTTTCATTAGTTCCGAGTAATGAGTCACCCCCTGTGGGTCTCGGAGCCCAGCAATAGTGTTGGTGCGTCTCGTTTTGGCCAGCTTGGCCACCAGGAGCTTGTTAGCCTTATTGTTTTTGGCGTAATATAATTGTCTGGTCTTAGCCAGCAGCTGCGCAGTATGTTCAGTGTAGTGGGCCTCCAGTTTCTTTCTGGCTGATCGGAGAGCTCGTTGAGATCTGGGGGACCAGCCGTTTTTCTTTTGTGCTTCCTCAGCTGATCGTAGTTCTTCCTCCAGGGCTTGCCAAATGCGTCTCAGGTCTCGGTGGAATGCTACCCCTTGGGCTATCAGGGCTCCCCTCACCACAGCTTTCATTGCCTCCCAGTTGTTAGCCAGGGAGGTATCTGAGACTGGGTTCTCCTCAAAGAAGTTCCTGATGGTGGTGGCAATTTTGTCCCTGGTTGACATGTCGTTGAGGATCTGGTCGTACAGCGCCCATCTGCGTGGGGCGTTAGCTTTGGGGCTCTGGATCCGGAGTTCCATTATTATCGGAGCATGGTCCGACAATATCCGTGGGCCTATGGACACCTCATTGGTGAAAGCGAGAGTTTGGGGTGAGGATAGGAGGAGGTCAATTCTGGAGAGAGTCCGATGAACGAAGGAGAAGAAGGAGTAGTCTCTCGGTAGGGTGGAGTACCCGCCACGTGTCCACCACATCCAAGTCTCTGAAGAGGCGCAGGAGGCTGAGGGCCTGTGCGAAGTCGCTATGGGTGTGGGGGGGGTGGGACCTGTCTCTGGCGGGATCCGGTACTCCATTGAAATCTCCTCCCATTATTGTTTGGCCTTCTACAGAGCCCGAGAGGGAGGAGCCCAGTAAGTCATAAAAGATTGCCTGTCCCGAGTTTGGTGCGTATACAGATACAAAAGTGTAGAGGTCCCCTAGCAGGAGGCATTTGACGGCCACAAAGCGGCCCTCAGGGCACGACATGGAGTCCAAGATCTGGGGGTGTAGGTCCTTCCGGAATAGGATCGCCAGGCCTCCCTTCTTGGTGTCTCCCGAGGCAAAGAATTGGCGTGGATAAGCGCTGGATCGGAGGCGACCAAAGTCAGCTGGGAGGAGGTGGGTTTCCTGGAGTAACGCCACTCCGGCCTCCTCATCTTGTAGTTTCTGAAGGATTGATTTACGCTTGGGGGGGGGGGGAGGGACTTAAGCCCATTAACGTTCCATGAGAGGCATCTCAGCGTCTGATGCTCCAGGGTCGGTGGTCTTGGTGCTCCCTGCTCGGGGGTAGGGGGGTTGCCAGGCTGTCCATTAGTTGCCATTAGAAGGGTGATTTGGGAGTGACCTGTGCTGCACTTGCGGTTTTAACACAGGCCCCCAACGGGAGGCCAACTTTTTAACTGGCGGGGTGGGTATCTTTGTGGGAGCAGCCCACTCCCTGGCCAACAGGGCCAATTGAGATTGAAAGAACAACATGTGAATCCAAGGACTTAAGATGGAATGAACCTTGGAACGGGCATAAACCATGGATGAAGCCCGCCGCACTGGGGGATCGTAGATCTGTGCCGGGCCGGAATTGGTGCTTTTAGATTGGCCATGAGGGCAATGGGAGCCCGGGCAGACAAAGCAGCAGTGGATATTTGACGTAGCTCAGGGTCCAATTACCTCCTTCTGTTGCTTCGGGAGGCCCTAGACCACGAAGACTGCCTGGGTTGAGGGGGAGGGGCTGACTTAGGATTCCCCGATACCTCTGGGATCGGCGAGGAGGCTCCCTCGGGGGAGGCCTGATGCATGATCTTAGAGGCGTCTTCCAAGTGGGAAATTCTTCGGAGGGAACCATTGAATGAGAATTGCAGTGCTGTGGGGAAGAGCCATCTGTACTTGATTTGTCGCTCCTGGAGGAAGAGGGCCAGGGGTCGAAGAGCCCTTCTTCTTTGCAACGTCAGAAGGGGGAGATCTTGGTATATCTGAATAGGGAGGCCTTGGAAGGAGAGCTCATCGTGAGAGCGGCTGATCGCGGAGATGGCTTCTTTCGTGGAGAAGTAGTGGACTCTCGTGATAACATCTGGAGGCAGATCCGAGTCCACTCCTCGGCGGGGGCGCAATCTGTGGGTCCGATCCAGCATGAGCTGGGATTTGTCTAGTTGTGGGAGTAGGGCCTGGAAGAAGTCTCCTATATAGTCTGGTAGATTTTTGTCAAGAACTGAGGATGGAACTCCTCGGATCCTGAGATTGTTACGGCGGGCTGTTTTCCAAATCCTCTTGTTTGAATTTGAGGATTTCACACTTATCTTGGAGAGCTCTTACGGCTTGCTGGATGTCTCCCAATGTGGTTGCCTGGTCTTGGGAGCAGTCCTCGACCTCACCTCGCCTCGCCTCGCCTCGCCTCCGCTCCACCTCGGTCACCCTGTGGTCAGTTTGCTCCAGTTTGGTGGTGAGCTCCGACATACAGAACCAGAACTCAGCCTTGATGTCTGCCATGAAAGCCAGTAGGTCGCCCCTGGTGGCTGGGGCGTCTCCCCCCTCTTGGGAAATCGGTAGGGTGGGCTTAACTAGTTCAGGTTTCTTTCCCTTGTCTGGAGCGGTGAGCATGGTGGCACTGTCCACGTTTTTGGTTGTTTTCGTCTGCTTAGACATGGTGGCGGACCATGGGGCGGAGGAGGAGATGAGGAGGCCCACCACGCGGTCAGTCGTCAAGGCACCAGGTTGAAAGATAGGGATACTGGTCCTGAGATCAGCCGATGCACAAGAGCTTAATGTGAAGGAACAAGATCACTAGTTTTTGGAGGGTTTGCGTGGAGTACAGGTCCCCTCCGTCCGGTGGAGGGCGGAGGTGAGAAGCGTAGGTCTTGGGAGGCAAACAGATTGCCAGGTACCCACCTGTGTCCGGGCAGGAGAAGGAGCGTGGACAAAGCAGTGGGGTGGGGCGCCCCAGGAATTGAGTAGCCGAGGCGCGTGCCTTTGGAGATATTCTGAAGCTGGGGGGAACTCCCTATCCGGAGACAGGGGAAGCCAGCGCGGCTCGCCTCAGCCTGGGGGTTAGCTCAGTCGTGCCCGGGGCCACAGGTGGGAGCCTCAGGCTGGGGCTCCAGGTAGGCGGCGTCGTATGGCAGGTCCAGTTATCCCCGGGAAGCGGCAGGAGAGGCTGAGGGCCCAAAGGCGTGGGTTAAATCGTCATCGGGGCCCGGGAGAGGGGCATGTGGGCCCCCCACGACGGCTAGGCAGGGATCGCCCTGCATATGGGAGCCCAGCCTCAATCCCACCGCTGGAGAAGATGGTGAGAGGGGACCTCCAGGTCCCAGGCCAGGAAGGAGGCACCAGGTGTTGGTATGGGCCGGGGTGCCCCAGGAATGTAGCATGTGGGGTCCAGGACCATTGGAGGGCACCCCCAGGTGCAGATCAGAGAGCGAGGAGCAGAGGCTGGAGCATGTTCTGGGGGCCGCCGGGGGAGGGAGGGGGCAGCCCCTTCATTGAGAGCTGGAGTGCGCAGTGCGGCCTCCTTTAGCGAAGCCCAGGAAAAATGTGAGGCGAGCCCCCAACCCGAGCCTCAACCCCCAGCACCCCTACCTGGTAGGCACCGTCCGTGCCGCTGTCTGCTCTGGCTCCGGAGGCGAGGCGCAGCGTCCCGCGGGGCCGAGAGTCAGCCCGGGTAGGTAGTGCCGGAGGCGGGAGCCCCCGCGGAGTGTCCAGCTGCGCAGCGGCCGCTTCGGGGAGGCTGCGGTAGGGAGAGCCAGGGGGCCAGCTGCACCGCTACTCCACAGCGGATTCAGGAGCCCCGGGGGGCCGAGTCGCTGCTGGAGGCGGCTTCAGGCGTCGTCACCCACACCTCTGAAGCTGGGGGATGGGTGCATCCGCCATCTTGAGTGATCCGGTGCTAGAGTCGGCCCGGAGGACTGGGGCGAGTAGCTTCGCTGCTGGCGAGCGCTACGCTCTCCTCTTTGGCCCATAGGTGCCCTAGGCGATCCGACGTCCTGGGGATCAGCTGGGCTCCGGCACAGGAGCGTAGAGCCGCATTAACGTCCAAGTTGCGGCGGGCTTCACAGGGTGGGCCTCAAGGGAGCAGCCACATCGCTGGCGCTCCAAGCCACGCCCCGTGATCGCCTCTCTTATGTCCTCCTGGAATCCCGGGTCCTGCAGGGCCTCGGCCCAGAGTCTCCAGGTGGGGATCCGCGCCCTTCGGGGCTGGTTTTGCCACTCCAGGACCAGGGTGAGTGGTCTGAGAGCACCCTGGCTTTGTATTCCGCTCCTTTGATCTCTTCTGCCAGCCCCGTGGAGGTGAACACGTAGTCCAACCTCGTGTGAAGGTCATGCGGTGCCGTATAGTGCGAGTATTGCCTGTCTACAGGATGCAGCATGTCGGTTAAGTCAAAGTCTCTCAGGAGGGCCTGTAGCACCCGTGCTGCTGGGGTGGGTTTATCTATTTTGCCATCCGCTCTGTCCACCCTAGGGTTAAGTACACAGTTGAAGTCTCCGCCCCATAGGATCCCGCCACCCAGCAGGGGGCTAATTTTGCTATACAGTGTCCTATAGTAGGCTGCTGTATCATGGTTAGGGGCGTACAGGTTCACAATGCACACTTCCCGGTTTTCTAACATCCCTTTAATAACAAGCAGTCTGCCGTCCGGGCCCGCCACAACCTGGAGCAGCTGAAATGGTACATGCGGTGCCACCCAAGTACTAACCCCTCTAGCATATGCTGAATACGTGGCTCCCCCCATGCACCCCTTCCATTTCTTCCTGACCACCTCTAGTATCTCCCTAGTGAGATGGGTCTCCTGTAACAACGCTATATCAATCCTCATCCTTTTCAGATACATCATCACCCTGTTTCGTTTCAGATAGCTATTTAGGCCCCTGATGTTCCAGGTGACCACTCTAAGGCACCCTGGTGCCATAACTGCTGTGTCCCACCTTCCTCCTCCACCTATTATCCCGCCTTTGAAGATTCACGTTTTGGCTCGTTACCCTTTCCCTCCCATCCAACACCCCCCCCCACCCACTTCGCAACTCCCAATTCCCCAACTTCAAACCACTGCACACCCCCACAGCCTTCCCCCTTCCCCCCCAACCTCGGCCCCAACCCCAACAAATGCCCAGCTCCATCCCTGGATCTCAGGCCCCCCCACGTTTGGCTCTGCCCTAGAATCCCAGGCCCAGAGCCCAGCAGGGTGTCACCGGACTACCAGTGACCTAACTAAGCTACTCATGAGGTCAGGCTCCGTGTAGCTCCCCTATTAATATCAAAAGTTTCCAGTGCCCCTGGATCATATTTATAACTGTGGCTCCAGGCATGTACACCCGCCAGTTGTATGCAATGCTATATTCAAGTCCCAATGTCACTCGCTACAGCGCCCAGGAAGCTCCAAACACATGCTACTTATCTTTGACATTGTTTTCCTGGATCTCCGATTCCTGGGGACAGCTCTGCGCGTCCAGCCATCCTATGGCGTCCTCAGGAGTGTGAAAAAACAAGGTTCTGCTCTTGTGAAATACCTTCAGTTTAGCTGGATAGAGCAGCATGTACTTGTGGCCGGCTTCCCGCAATCTCCTTTTCACCGACCCAAAGTTCATACGGCTACGCTGTACCTGAAAGGTATAATCTGGGTATGCCGTTATAAGCGCAGCCCCCCCCTGTATCGTGCCTCCCTTCCGAAAGTGCTCGAGGATTTTTTTTCCCGGTTTCGGTAATTTAAGATCTTAGCGATCACCGGCCTAGGGGGGATTCCCCGGCGGCGGCTTCCTCATCAGGGCCCTGTGCGCCCTCTCTACGGCGAACCCTTGGGATAGGGCTCCCCCGAGTATCTCCTGCAGTAGCATGGATTCGATGAATTCGGTGTGGGGTTAGTTCCTTCAGCACCTTCCGGCAATCCGACAATGCGAATGTTGTTTCTTCGGGCGCGTCCCTCTGCCTCCTCTGCCCTGTTCTCCAGATTGCCCACATGTTGCGCTAGGGCGTGAAGTTCTGATTGATGAGCCGCGCAGGCTGCCGTGTTCGGAGCCACCTCTTTTTCTAGGGCCCCCGTGCGCTCAGCTAGTGACCTTACATCTTGCCGGAGAAGGTTCACGTCCTCCTGCACTGCTCCTACCTTGAGCTCAAGTGCGGCTTTCAGTTCGTCCATTGCTAGGCCCAGTTTGGTCTCCAAGGCCACCTTCAGGTCTGCAATTGCCTCTAGTACCTCCTGGTTGCCCATAGGGCCGGGGCCCTCGTTGGGGGTCTTTTCTTTCCTCCTGGCCCCTTCTGTGCTTGATGGCGTTCTGGCAAAATCATCCATTGTGGGCTGCTTGACCCTTTGTCTGAGGGGTTTATTAGACATCTTGGTGTGTCGGCGGCAATCGGGCCAAACCCGCAGCGTGCAATCCTCTTATCAGGCGTGCTAAATTCCCCAAAGTGTCAGGGCCAGGCCTGACCGTATCCTGGGTATCCCGGTAGTTTATCTCACCACCAGAGTGGACTGTGTCCTCCCACGTGCACCTGTAATTGCAACCTTCCTTCACAAGGCCACGGCTCCTGCCCCGACCTGTCCCCCAGTGCCAGTGCGACCCCCCGGGACTGTGTACTGCCCTCTCGTGAGTCTTTCCAGGCTGAGGGCTCCGGTGACACCCGGTACCTTGCTCACGGCTTCACCGGCCTCGGGCGCTCCATGTTCGCCACCAGGTCTGGGCACTCGGGCTTCCTCTCTTCTGCCCGTGCCCACGCCGGCAGCCGCCCTGTAAATGAGTCATGTCCCGCTGGGGTTCTTAACCCACCTCAATGTCCGGGTTCGGGTGCGCGCCCCACTTGAGCCGGGCGCAGCACAGGGGGCCGACCAGGCGCCTCCCGGAGGGCGCTCCCGCCGTCCACAAGTGTCTCGTGGGGGACCCCTCACCAGGTCCACTAGCACTGTTGCTGGCCCGTTTCCAGGAGTCCGGGCAAGGCCAGTCCTAGCCCCCGTGTGCTCTATTCACTGCGGAGAACGCTGCAGCCGCGCAAGGGATGCTCCGGTGCTTCCCACAAGCTGCCGAGTCTCAGTGCGGGCCGGCGCTCTCTCCTCCCTCCAGTCCCTTCGGGCCCGGGCCCCACGGGGGTCGCCACTCCTCCAGAGGATCCCGATCCAGGAGCAGGACCCCGGGCGCACAATGCCAGCTGGTCCGCCCACCTCGCCCGCACCCAGAGGTGCTCGCACCAGCCCGGTACAGCGTGCCGCGGCCCGGCCCGACGGGGACCCTTGCCCCTCCCGCATCCGCTGAGGACAACTGTGTCTGCTTCTCAGTCCTGCCGGCATGCCCACCGGCTGGGTCCGCAGCAAGCCTCCAGGCTAGGCATCACTCGTCGCATGCTGCAGTGCCGGGCATAAGCACGCCGCTCCAGCGAGCGCTTCGGGTACGGCGCTGTGGTCAGTTTATGACCCTTTGTTCTGATCCACCATCTTGCCCGTGTCCAAGCCGTGGGCACCCCGCTTTTCGTTTTCAGCCGAAACTTCCCGCACCAGCACCCATTCGGGCCCCTCCAACGCTCGGAGCCTGCCTCAGATATTCATGCACCCATGGCTGTGTTGCCGGCGTGAGATGTCTGTTGGAAACTTCAATTTCTGTAAAAGATCAATGTCGGATCACGGGACCTCCTCTCGGACGCGTCCTCTTACGCTGCCATTTAGCCACACCCTCCCACAACAGAAAGGATGTGTTCAACTTGGTTACATGGCCAACAAGCCGACATGTATAATAACACATCAGTATATACAGAGTAAAATTACATAATTACAAGAGAATGCACTGAAGTTACATGGCTGCATGAAGTAAAGGACAAAAAATAGACATATCAATAAATAAATAAATACAATGTGGGTTACATGGTTAAGTGGCATAGAATAAGGAAGATGCAGTGCCTTAGGAGAATTGTCCGAGTGGACTGGTACAAGCTAGGTGAATCCATAGTCAAGGGGTAGGAAGCAGAGCGTTGGGAGGGTGTTGGACTGAGATTTGTCATTTTCTTTTAGCCAGTTGGTCAAAATCTGTCTGAATTTGGCATATGGCTGGGGGGGCTCTAATATCTGGAGGTATGACTGGCTTGACTGGGAAGCTTTGTCCCCCAATAGTGGATAGTCTAAATCGTGGAACTTGGAGGCAGTTGGAGTTAACTATTCTCGTCGGTCTGGAGGATGTTTTTTTGCAAATTTTGTCTATAAAGTAGGGTGTTGCATTATTATTGAGGCACTTGTGGGTAAGGGAGGCAGTCTTGAGTTTGATTTTGTCGGAGGTAGATAACCATTTGTATTCTCTTCTTGTAGAGGAGATATGCTCACTTCTATTAATCTTAAAAGCTGCTCTCAGGGCATTATTCTGGAAAACCTGTATTTTATGGATGGTTTGTTTATTCGCTCCGATGTAGAGTGCATTACAATAATCCAATTTGGAAAGTATGAGGGCTCTAGCCAGAGTGAGGCAGCTGTCAGTGGAGAGGAATTGTTTACTGGCTTTGATGAGTTTGCATGTGTATGCAGTAGCCGATGCAAGGGAGTTAACTTGCTTAGTGAGGTTCATGGTGGCGTCTAGGTAAAAGCCTAGGGTCTTCACTTGCTATGCTACTTTTATGTTATTGCCATCATTAGCGAAGTTGGCATAATCTGGGCTAAATTTGGCTAAGAGAGTCGGGGTGCCTAGAATAATGAGCTCAGTTTTGTCGTCGTTCAGGCATAGACCGTGAGTGGCCATCCAAGCCTGAACGATACTGTAAATTCTATTCACCAAAGCCAGGTCAACGGCGTAATCTCCTGAAAGCAGAAGGAGTATTTGGGTATCGTCTGCATAGTTAGTATAGGCGATACCCAAATGGTCCATTACATCGAAGAGGGGCTTGGTGAATACGTTATAGAGTATGGGTGACACACAGGATCCCTGTGGAACGCCGCAGGTTATGGGTATAGGGTCTGCTGAGGCCGATGGAGAGAAGCCTCTCATGGTCCGGTTGGTCAGAAAAGACTTGATCCAGGTTATGGCCTCCTTAGAGAAATGGGCTGCGGAATCTAGGTGACTACATAGGACTTTGCACCTCAGTATATAATGATAGTGCATGGCAAATGCCTATTGAATGCCCAAAAAAAGAGCCACAACTGTTGGCTATTCCTGTGCTTGTTATAACAGGAATTCATAGCAAGGAACAGATGCAAGGGCACACATACTGATTATAAACAAGTGCAGAAAGGCATACTTGGTTGATACATTTTTATTACACCAGGATATGGTTAATAGTTGCAAATATGCCATTACCTTACAGAAGGATGCTTAGAAATAGCATAGGATTCCCCTTAAAAACAAAAGGCTATCTGTTAGGGAGAATTCTCTTCTACGGCTAATTTCCTTTACCTATAAAGTCCCCCAGCAGCTTTGCTGGATTTTAAGGTTTTATTTTTCTCTCCTGCAGCGAGACTCTTTTTCCCACTCTTAGACATATTGCTGATGTGTGTCTTAGGCTATCTTTTGTGCTTATGGTCTATGGGTTTTTTTTCTCACCCTCACAGGTATCATCTTTTTACATGTGTGTTACACAGCACCCTCAGTGCAGTAACACAGGGGTGTCATAGTGACCCCCAACCATACACTCCATACCCTGGGACTGACTACTGTCTCCCAGGGCATTTAAAGTCCCCATTGACTTTACTAGTCAATAGTTTTTAAAAATAAAATGTTTTATTTATTTGTCAAACAAGCAATACAAACCAAACTTGCAGTGCATACAATAACATATCCATTATGTGTTATTCAGTCGCGCTCACTGCTTCCCCTTCCCCTCCTCCCATAACGAACCCACTTTAATTAGTATCTTATTCTGCATCTTGTGATGGGGGTTGCTGTCCAGGAGGTCTCTGGAGTCCGACACCGACCCAAATAGCTCCGCTATCAACAGTTTCCAGGCCATAAAAGTCTCTGTTTCCTCCTCCCCACCAGCTCTACTGGCCTCTTGCCATACCATAGTTTCTGCCTCCGCCCATTTCTGCAAATCCTTCCACCATATCTCCAGTCGAGGTTTGGGGCATGTCTTCCACCCCATAGCAAGTCTTCTCTTCGGAAGCGCATATGCCAGATCTTTTAGTTTGCTCACATGCTTGCATTTCCTTGGCCTAGGGAACCCCCCCCCCCCCCCCAGCAGACAGGCCCATACATTGTCCACCACAATCTTAATGCCTTTTCCCGCTAATTTATATCACTCCAGAAGCGCCCATGACCGGGCAGGACCAGAACACATGCACCATGCCCGCATTCTCTTCATCACATCTAGGGCATGCCTGCTGTCCTGCGTTTTTTTAAAATTTGGCTATCCTCTGGGGCGTCAGGTACGCTCTATGCGTAATATACAACTGCATCTGCTGAAGTCTTGCATTCCTTGACACCTTTTTATGATACCCTTGGACTCGTTCCCACTTTCCGTCATCCATTGGGGCCCCCACCTCATCCTCCCAGTCTAGTCTTAGTGGTACCACCTCCTTACCCACTTTAGACATCATTATCTCGTATATCCTAGATATCTCATGCCCTCCCTCTGCTATGTCATATATCACGTCTATAGTAGTGTCTGGTTCTTCCTCAAGAACCAGTTCTGACCATGTTCTCTTCATCCTTCGCACCAATCCATAGTACGTGATATACTGGCCAGTATGTAGCCCAGTCTCCGCCCTTAACTCCTCGAAGTCTATTATTGTGCCCTCTCGCCAGATGTCTCCCATTGTAACTACGCCAGCCAGTTCCCAATGATTCCCGATTATCATCCTCAATTGCTCTTCCCCGCCCGCCAGTGCCACTAGCGGTATCTGGGGGGAGCACGGGGACGGGTTTTCCATCAGTTGACATGCCCTACGCCACATCTTCCATCCCAGTGACATCATCTTGGGGCGCACTTCTAGTACAGCTTGGGGTAGCCATATTATCTCCTTCAGGTAGAACGGGACACAGTCCTGTCTAAACAGTTTGGTCTCCGGGGTCACATCCTCCGAGAGCCATTTAGCCACATACTGTAGCTGACTGGCAACATAGTAAACTTCATAATTAGGCAATTTTATAGCCCCTTTCTCGTAGGTGTTCTGTAGCTTCCAGAGGGCCACTCTGTTCCGCATCCCGTGCCATAGAAAGTCCCTGCATATACCAGCCAGTTTACTAAAACATTTCTTGGGTATCAGAAACGGGATATTCCCAAAGTAGTGTAGGAGCCGAGGCAGGACCACCATCTTCAACATTGCACCCCGACCCACCATTGCTAAGGGCAGTTTTACCCAAAACTGCATACAACTTTCTATTTTAGTAATAGCCACTTCTGTGTTGCGTATATGCTCTTCCTCTACCGTGTGGTATACATCTATTCCCAGGTAGCGAAATGTGCCGATAGCCCATGGCACTTTTAACCTTGGCAATCGTTCTAGGGGAATTCCTTTATATCCACCCAATGGGAACATGCTGGATTTATGGGGGTTCACCGCAATTCCTGACATCTCTGCATATCTACCCATCACCTCCAAGACATATTGGAGGTTTTCTTCTGGATATCGCAAATACGATAATATATCATCTGCATATAATGATATTAGGTGTCGTGTTCCACCCACTGGGATGCCTATCGTGTCATATTGCTGCCTTAAATAAATCGCTAGGGGTTCTAAAGCTAATATATAGAGCATAGGGGACCATGGACAGCCCTGCCTGGTTCCCCTATGCAGCTTCCATCTTTCCGATATCACTGACCCCGTTTTGACTCTAGCCAGCGGTTCCCTGTACAACATCTTAGCCCAGCGTAGATACCCCTGACCTATCTCATAGCCAGCCAGGGACGCCAGCAGCCATGGCCATCTGACCGAGTTGAAGGCCTTTATTGCATCTAACGACACAACTGCAAGTTCATCCTCACTTCCGTTTCCGTATTCGATGACTCTGTGGAGACTTCGAAGATTATTAGAGATGTTCCTATTAGGGATATAGCCTGTCTGGTCCGGGTGTATCAATTTACTTATAACTCTCCTCAATCTAATGGCCAGGACAGCAGTCAACATTTTTCTGTCTTGATTCAACATCGACAGGGGTCTGTAAGAGCTGCAGCTATGTACTGGCTTGTTCGGTTTGGGAAGTGGTATTATTATCGCTTCTCTGAGCGACTCCGGTAGTCTGCCTAGCTCATACGCCTCATTCAACAAAAGGGGGAGCACCGCATCTTTGAATATTTTATAAAACTCACTTGGGAGTCCATCAGTCCCCGGGGTTTTACTAGTTGGCAACTGTCTCACCACTTCTTCCAACTCCTCCAAAGTGATCTTCCCTTTCCTCTGCGCTAATCTGCGGCAATCCTATGTTTTCTAACGTTTCCACTATTGTCGTGCGATTATCCTCCTCATCATCCCCATATAGCAAGCCATAGTAGTTTACAAACTCCTGATTAATTCCCTCTTGGGTATCTAGGACCCTTCCGTCCTCATTCATTATCGATCTAATCGGGGGCCTAGGAGTCTCATTTTTATACAGCCATGCCAGAATCCGCCCTGGTTGGTCTCCGCCGGCATGCTGCCTCTATATATTTTCTATAGTTGAGGTTGCAAAATCTTTTCCAGTACGCTGCACACTTTTGCTGTAATATTACTATCAGATCACTGTCTTGGTTGGGTTCATTTTCCTTTGAGTGTTTTTTCCAGCTCTCTTTCAACTTCCTGTAGGTCTGCCAAAATCCCTCCCTGCAATCCTTTGGATTTCGCTATGGCTAACCCTCTTATCACAACTTTAAAGGCCTCCCACAATGTGCCCACTGAGTCTACACTGCCTGTGTTCGTCTCAAAGTAGTTCGCTATCTCATCTCTTATGCCTTCCCTGAAAAGGGGGTCTTTGAGCGCCTCTGCCCTGAGGCGCCACGTCGGGATTTTTGCTCTTGGTGGACAATATTTCCATCCCTGTATCAAAGGCAGGTGATCCGAGAGGACTCTCGCTTTATATTCAACTTGCGTGATCTCTGGCAATATTTCTGGGGTGACGAAGACACAGTCCAACCTGGTACTTAGTTTCTGTGGGGCGGAATAGTGCGAGTACTGCCTATCATGAGGATGGCACGTCCTTCATGCATCTTCCAGCCCAAAATCATTCAGCAGCGTCTGCAACACCTGGCTGTAGGGGTAGGTCTATCTGGTTTCCCATCCGACCTATCCAATCTAGGGTTTAGAACGCAGTTAAAGTCCCCCCGCCCCCCAAATCATTGCACTCCCCAGACACATGCTAAGGTTGTGACACAGTGTTTTAAAATAAGGTGCAATATTTTGGTTCGGGGCATATGTATTTATAATACTTATTTCTCTATTCTCCACCAATCCCCTCATCATGACCATCCTCCTGTCTGTCTCTGCCAATGTGTGTAACAGCTGGAACGGGACGTGCAGCGCTACCCAGATAATTACCCCCCTGGCGTAGGCCTTATATGGCGAGCCCACCATCGTACCCCTCCATTTCTTCCTGACTATCTCCAACTTGTCTCGCGTCAGGTGCGTTTCTTGCAACAGTGCAATATCTTTCCTTCATCTCCGTAGGTATAGCATAACCTTATTTCTCTTCAAGTAACTGTTGAGCCCCCTAACATTCCAGGTGACTATTTTAAGGTCCCCCATGATGCGTCTGTGTCCCTCTCCCTCCCACCTCACCCATGCAGTCCAGCTTCAGTAGCTTAATTATTCTATGTAGGCTCGTATCCCAATTCAAACACCCTCTAACTACAAACACAACAACCCCCCCGCCTCCCCATATCCCCCCAACAACACCCTCCCCAACTGTTGCCCAGCACCATCCCTGCTAGGACATGTTGATTTTCTCCTTCAGGGGCATCGTCTCCAGATGCCTCCCCTGTCCTTTGTGCTGGGGCCAGGGGGGTCCGTTGCGCCTTATAGTGGGTTGCTTGCTCCTGGCCTTCAACCCTTTCACCGACATCCTGCAGTCTACTTCGTGTCCTATAACAGCTCTCTCGTGTTATTGTGGTTTCCCAGATCAGTTCAGTGCCTGGATGTCTTCAGTGGGCTGCATTGCAAGGCGGCACGCAAGGTTAAACTTGGAGTAGGCTGTGTCCTCCCACGTCTCTCCTTTGGGCAGTGTTTCAGTAGCGTATGTTCCGGGGCCAGTGCTCACACTCCACCCCTCTATGTCCTCTGGCAATGTTTCAGCTTGGGATCTATGTCCTCTCTGCAGGTCCCAGCCACTTTCAAGGTTTACAGCATTACATCAATTCCACAAAGGGGCAGACCTTCAGCGCGCCTTGTGCGCCTATTTATCACTGTATTTCCTGTGGCACCACTTCTCAGCAGTGATGCCACTGAACAGCCCAGTAGTCTGCAATTGCTGGGCACCTCGACAATGGAAGGGGTCAGTTCTTGGGCCTTTGTTATGATGAGGCAGGCTTTTCAATTCGCCCCGTTCAATCTTTCATTTCGTACCGGATGTCCCTGATTCTCAGCAGCATTCCGGTTCAAACAGCGCACCACACCTACCTTGCAGTGCGCTTCAGCAATACAAGGGGACCCAAACAGCCATCTTGCCTCGTTTGTTCCGACAACAGCGCACCATTTTCGTGCGTCCCGTGCTTAAAAAAAACCAACCTCCATCACCGGCACTCAGGGCTGCGCCGCGCCGCCTTTCACCTTATGTTACCCGCGGGCAGTGCCTCCTTCATTAATTTCACCGCCATCCGCTCTTCGTATCTCAGATCGCAGCGTTCGTCAATCACAGCTGCCTTTGTGAGGGGCTGGGAGCCGCGCAAGCATACACCGTTTGTCCTTTGATACTGTTGCAATTTCCAGTCGCTTCATACATTCACGCCCGTGAGCGCTGCAACGTTGTTCCAGTGAATAGAGCAGGGTTCAAGGCGTTTCTACTGGCAGATAACGTCCTTGCGATCCGTGTGACTCAGCAGCCTTCGAATCTCCTCGGGGCTGCGACTACGCTCTCTTTGTTGTCCGCCATCTTGGCAACAATTTGTCCACACGGCCGCCTCTCCAAAAGTCATTTATCTCTCGATTTATAGACGCGAAGTGCTTGCTTCTCGGGATTCTTGCATACCATATGTTCAGACGCCTAATCCTTCAGTAACAAGTCGCGTGCAGCATTTTTCCAGCGTAATTTCTAGGATTGATGTTGGATCAGGAGGAGCTCAACACGAAAGGCACGTCCTAGTCCATGGCTAGTTAGCCACGCCCCCCATAGTCAATAGTTATGAACAAAACCAGTACAACACATCTTACTATGGAAGTACTGGAAAGGGTTAATAGTTTTTCCCTGGTGTTCATTTTCAAGGGGGTACCGTCCAGTCCCTCTCTCCAGAGTTTCTGGCTGGTGGCAGTGGTTATTACCATAAATATTCAACTGCAAATATTTTCCTATGGGATTTTCCCATTGTTCGAGGCTACCACTTTTACTGACAGCCTCTAACATACCGCTGGTTTATTTTATTATTAACTTTACTCCGGTAGGGTTTTATTGCCAGATTTTTGATAATATTTCTTTCTTGTGTCTTTCTCTGAAATCCTAACCCAGGTCGGGATCCTTTGTTTGTCCTTTTGGCGGGCTTCTGCACAGAAGCCCTCCTTTCGGCGCCACTGAGTCTGGGGTAGACAGGATGTGTGGGAGGGGGAATAGGCACCCTGGACAGGGTTACCTAAGCAACCCAAGTCGCACTCTGCCCTGATAGGCTGGGGGGGTTATCCCGCCAGGATAGCCACCCCACTGTGTGAGTGACAGCAAGGCTGTATGAATGGGAGGTTTTCTGCATAAAAGCAGGGCTCTGAGGACTGGAGGACAAGACGTCACCACTGGAACTAAGAAACCCGAAGAGGAGAGAAGCTGAAGGCCTCTGCAACGACTGAACCACCGGTGAAGCCCTGCTGCAGATCCTCACCACTTTTCTCCAACGACTCGAGGAAGATCTTCACCTGCAAGAGTCTTCTTCCCTTGAGCTGGTGGGGCCAACCAGTTCGCCAATTGCCTTTCAGGACCTGCCTTGGTCGAGTCGCCAGTGCCCTACACTAGGAGATCGGATAGCCAGGCACCCGTCCACCACGACCGCGATTTAAAGGAGCGTACCTTTTTTTCATTTTGGCATCACTGCGGCTGGCTTCATCCGTGGGCAGTGCAGTAACTCGAACCTTCCTCCACAACGAGAGCCTCTCTTCCTCTGCTGGATCTCCCGAACTGCAGGAACTACCACCACTGCAGGAGCCTCTTATACTTTTCAAGGTACATTGTTCCACCAGGCCTCTCATTTCGTTGGGTACTGCTAAAGGTGTTTTAAATCCTTTACTTACCTTCTGGGCTGGCCGCCCCTTTCATCTAACATTATCTTTTTACCTCCTGCAACCGCCTTTTCAAATCGTTAAACAAAGACTTGACTGCAGCTACTAGAACCGTTTGACCCGGGGTCCTTGCCTTGTACCATTGACTCTGGTACAGGCCTATTGACTCTGCCTAAATCTGTTACAACTGCCTTCTCTAGATTGCTTTTCACTATGAAATCTGTTGGTGCACCTAAACTTTTATAACCACCTTTTTATATTGTTGAAGTGCCATTTTGCTCGGTTTTCACCTAAGTATTGCTTATGCTAAAGTACGGCCTTGCTGGTGTGTTTAGGAGTCTAACCCTGTATGACTGTTACACTCACCTGGCTCCCACAGAGACATCGATCGGAACTGGACAGCTGCGGTCTCCACCAATGTGACGCGTAGGGCCGAGATGACGGACTGGACTGGCCCACCTAGCTTCGTTTGCTTGGCCCGTAGGAATATTCTTCTGCAAATGGAGAAAGGGAATTAACCACCCGTGGAGTTGAGCGTAAATCCCCCCACCCCCGCTGTTCTCCCCACAGATCACCTTTGATGTTCCCTCTTATAGTCTCACCTGATGGTTTGAAAAGATGAGCTCTCCCTCCTGCATTGAGCGCAGGGGCGCGTTGATAACCAGTTGCTTCACTGGCTCGAAGGAATTGGTGAGTTCCAGAACAATATTGACTCCGAGATTCCCGGCAAAACGCCTAAGCATAAAGTTCGTAAGAGTTCAAATGCCTGACTTTCACTCTTGTCCGATTCCAACCGGTAGTATTCTGGTAAGGCTTTGTATTTTCCAACAAAGTTCAATAAAATAATGTCAATATATAACCTGTTGCTTTCTCCCTTTTCAGGCGCTGAGAGAAAGTATGAAGTCTCGGGGAATAATACCTCCGGTGGTAAAATCAGGTAAGTCTATTGTGGTGAGGAGGGTTCCCCTTGTTAGTCCCTTTGTTTCACCTTGCTGTCCTTTTGTTTCCCCTTACGGGCCGGGGTTCCGCGAAGATGCAGTGGAAGCTGCGCCGACCCGTGAAGAGGAATAGTACCCCCGGTGGTAAAATCAGGTAAGTCTATAGGGGGTAACTAATATTCCTCTGTGTATTCCCTTGGCTCACCTTGCTGTTCTTGTCTTCTCCTTAGGTGCCGCAGTCCGGCAGGAACATGCAGGAGGATGCGGTGGAATGTGAAGATGCTGCGAAGGCCAGTGAGTTCAGCGCGGCGCTGCAGCAGGTCGAGGCGACGCGCATAAATAGCTTCTTTCTTCCAGCTCGAAGGGGCGATGGATCGGGAATACAGGTAAGGATCAAAGGTATTGCTCTTGTTCTAACCTTTTCTCCTTCTTTCTCCCTTTTTCTAGGAGCTCCAAACTCGAGGCGGGCGTGGCAGAAGGCTGGATGCAGACTTGCAGGCACGGTGAGCGTTACACTGCTGGATGCAGAATAAAGCGAAGCGTGTGCTGCTCTTCGGGCGTGGTTTAAATAGCCTCCAAAGTAGTCCCAGGTAAGTATTCCTCCCCAGCCACGCCCGAGTAAAAAATAGTCCCTAAGTAAAGTAGTCCCTTCCAAGCCTCTTTTGGCTTGGAGATTTTGCAGCATGGTCTGCATCAGGTAAGTTTTAATCTATGAGCCTGGCGCCTATGGTGCCAGGACTGGACCCAAATAGCCCCGAGCAGGGGTTGTTGGGCTTGCTTGGGATAACTTGATGCCTACTTCCGGGGTGGCTGGACTTGGTCTGGGTCCCCGGGGGTAGGCATCATGACAATGACTTGCCCTTTCCCTCCCTCTGAAGAAATTGTTAGCGTGCCATTTCTGCTTGGTTTACACTGTGCCATTTTGCTCAGTTTTCACTCTTGCTCAAACTTGTCTACAATTTAAATAGGGAGTTGTGTATACTTTTCTTGACTGTTTTAACTTGCATTAATGATAGTGATTTGTGTGTGAACTTAAGAGTGTGTAAAATAAATATATATATATATTCTTTTTGATACAAAGCTTTGGTCAGTGTTTCCTTGTTCCATAGTACTGTAGTCCTATTGTGTAAACCCCGAATACTGCTCATCTCCCTCTTGAGATAAGTCTGACTGCTCAGCCACAGCTACCAACTAAATCTTTATGGTACAGACTGATACCAAAGGGGATTTATTGCATATACCTGTAGTCTTAATCTTCTGTAGTGTTCGCTAAGGGAACTGCATAGGATTCTGCCTAACACTATCTCAAAGAGATCCTGGGGGAATGGTGTTTTAGATGGGATGGGGAAGGGCTTGGGGAGGGAATGGGGGAGAATGGTCGTATAATCCGACATAGCCATGAGGTGGATATAAATCCAAACAATACCCACAGAATGTGGGCCCCCCCTTCACATCCCATCTTGCTTGAAGCTTCACTTCCCATGCCAATAGTTGTGGCTTATAAGCATCCCTTAAAGCACCACTTAATAGCCAAAACTTACAAATATTTGGGGAATCAAACCCTAAATCTGTTATATCATTATTGTGCTACGTTTACACTTTTTCAAGTTGCAAGTGGTTACACTGGAATAGAAAATCCAGTCCTGTTTTTTTATCTTTGGATCCGGGGTATTGTCGTTTTTCATTTCCCGATAAAAGTTTTGGAAAACTAAAATTCCAGGCAAAAACAAGACTGGATGGCCTTCTCACGCATGGCCATTGGAAACTTGACAGCTCTGGAATTCCTGTCTCCTTGCACATTAGGAGAGTTTAAGCATGAGCTGCTATGCGATCAGTGAGATCAAAAGTACTTCAAGAAATCCTTTTATTTTGCCTCTGTCTGCAAACCAATGGTTAGGGTGATAGATATGGCAGGACACTAATATGTGTTATGCAAATAAAATTGATCATTAAATTTGCTTGAGTAAAAAGATCCAGTTACTTTATTTCACTTACTGCAAGAGTTTCTTTGATGTCTTTCCGTGAGGTTTCTTCATGTGGTACCGCCGATGTCAAAGATCACATTTTAGCATACCCTGTAATGCAGAGGAAGTTTCCTGTGGCCATCTCATGTTTTTCTTGTAACTCTGGATTTGTAGTTTTTTCTTTCCCATTTGAAAGATGTGGAAACTACAAGACCCAGAATCCAAAGATAAACGAGCATTGACAATGCAACATTGTGGGCTTTAGTATAGGCATGATAAAGGCACTTGCCAGGTTGCCGTAGTGGTATTAACTGGCCATAGATGGTAGCATGTTCAGAATGGTGCGAATACATGGTATCTGATAGGAGTGCCTGGCAAATGCCAAACACTATACACAAGCCAAAACCTTTGGCTTTGCCAATGCTTATTTTTTACTGGACTTGAGTGAAGGGCATGCATACTGAGAGGTTGACATTGGCAGGTGCACTGGCCACAGGAGTATGAAGGGAGGATAAGGGGAGCTATAAGAGAACATGTTAGAGGCGGGGGCCAGAGGAGCAGGAACCTGTATGCCAGTCGGACCCAGATCAGGACAGAGCCGCATCAGGGGAGACTACGCAAGCCAAGCGCTTCAATTCAGGATAGAGACGCAAACTAACCAACCCTACTAACAATTTCCTTTTCTGCATACACCTCTCAAACTCCAAACCAAACACAACCAAAACCTACAGCACAACAAACCGCACAAACTTCACTACATTGCAACAACAAAACAAAAACACACAGTCTTGCACAACAGTTCACGACGACTACTGGCCGCAAACACCTCAGGCCCAGCCAACGGACCCACCGGGCTGAGGCCGCCAACAGCACATCACTGCTCTCTTGCACTTTTCCTTCTTCCTCCCACTAACTCAACCTCCCCTCCTCTTTCAGAGCCGCCAGAGCGCCAGGGGACCACTCCAGTGGTGATAGTGCGCGGTACAAATGTCCTTTAACATTAACATAGTGCTTTTAAAAGGAGTGGCTGAAGCCATACCTGGTAAATATATTTTTATTACACCAGTAGAGCGTTTACAACTCCAATTAAGTGATTTACTCTCAGAAGACTGCTTTAAAAACACTGGCAGGTAATTTGAGTGCAAAGTTTGATGGTAAGGCTTAATTAAACTGAGTTCAAAGAGTTCCCATGAGAACTTTTTGGGTGGGGGAGGGGCAGGAACTGGGTGGGAATGGCTATAGGGATTAGCATGGCAATGGGCTGTCAATGGGTGGGAAAATAACCAAACACCTACAAGCGGTGTCCCCCCTCTCTTATGTCATTTCTCCCTATCTGTACTGTAATGCAATAATTTCAGCTTATGGGTGACACTAAAGCATCACCTAATAGCCCAAACTAAAAAGGACTGGATGTCCTTCTTAGCATTACCACGGTAAACTTGGGGATTGTGTGCAATGCAATAAATCCCTCCTCCCAGTGCATAAGACGAGGTGGATCCATCATCCGGCTCCCAGACAGGTTTATACCATAAAATAAACTTTACTCACCCCATCCAATGGAAAGACGGCTCCTGCCTCAAGACTGGATAAGTGGAGCAGACTCCCGTACATCCTCCTATTTTTCTGGTCTCACCCCCAGGTCAGACCCTCAATTTGCGGTGGGACGCAGCGTAAGACAACACCACCTTTTTGCGGGCACAGCACCAGTTCATCGCCTCCCCATCCTCTGCGACTTTCAGAAGTCCCCAGGCCCTGCTGGAGCATGAGAAGCCGCAGGGGTGAGGATGCTTCATTACAGGAGGGGAATGCTGCAGGAAAGGATCAGTGCTGTGCCTGGTCATTTAATGTTGCACCACGAGATTCAGCGCTCGGGACCCGCTCCAGATCACGGTGCAGTGGCTCGTCTGGCCGCAACATGAGCCAGAGTAGCCATCGTTCCTGACGGCATGAACGGTGGCGAGAAGGATCGCCCCGGCAGCACCAAGGCCGGGTAGCTTTACCTGCAGGACCGCCTCTACCAGCACAGATCAACATGCCGGTGGTGCAATTGGAATTCCTCATTGTTAGAACAGTGGAGGAGTTAATTGACAAGAGATTTCCTCCTGCTCTCCAAAGGCCCAACTCCTCCCACTCTGCTACTGCCATCGGATAGTGGCTATCCCAAAACCCTTAACTAAGCCAGATGATGGCACTGGGGATTTGTAGGATCGGGAAGGCTGGAATGCAATTTGCAAATATCTTAAGCGTGAGGTCAACGAGGAGGTCACAACTCATTTACTGACCAAAATTGGAACTGGTGAATGTCAAGGGTCCTTCTGCTCTGCCTCGAGATTCCAGATCCCAACAACTGCTGCATACCGAGGCGAAGGAATGCCCATTCTTCAAAATGTACCCAACATTATATGAAGACAATGGAAAAATCCAGAGAAGTGTGCAATTTCCTAGCATTGGCCTAAGCTGTACCCTGGGGCAGGGCTTTTAGAATGAATCCCCACAACACCTCGAGATCCATCTAGTGCTATGACCAAGTCATCAGTGTCCTCAGAAGAGGCCACTCCTCCCGACCAAGTCGACAGAAAGGTAAAGGGTTCACTTAAGGCCTACCCAGCTGCCGCCTTTGGTTTGTGTACTGGGGGTCTATGCCCCCTACCTGTTGCAGTTCATCCTGAAGGATGTCCATGCTCTGCTGACAGCAATAGAGGGCTCTGATCTGCCCACTCTCATCGATTTTCTAAAAAAGGAACTCATTCTTGCCTCTGACGTAAAGTGTGATGTCTACCAGCCATTGCCTTGGAGGAAGTGTCACTAGTGTCCAGCAGTAGACCTCTCTGGCTGATAGGTTGACATGGGGAGTGGGAGGGATCCGAAAGAACAAAGGGCAGTGCTCCCCGTCTGAGCTTGTTTGATGACACCAACATCTCCTGAAGCGCAATTTATGTGCTCCGACTATCACAGCGCGCATATGGCCTCCAAGGAAGGCCCCCTGAAGGAAAGCCCATATGGGCCCTCAGTTCACTTGCTGGAGCTCATGCTCCATGGTAACATGGCCACTGCCACACCTGTATTGTTTGAACCCTTGGCTTACAGGGACCCGCCTCCGCAAGCAGCAGCTTGGCGCGTGGTCCAACATATGGAGGACGCTGGTAGGAGCCGCCGGGCAAAGCCGCACCCCCACGAAGGCCTAGCACAAAGGGCTGTGTTCCCTGTCTGGGCTTGTCCAGGCTTGGCCGGACTGCCAGCCCATTACCAAAATTCTTACTCCCTGCCCTTGCTTCTCTGACCTGTGCCAGTCTGGCTTCCAACTTACAAGGGAAGATTCTGCTGTACCAAGACCCACATTGGTGTAAAACAAGGTAAGGCTGTGGCTTGTATAACTACTGCAGCCACGTGGCCGATAGATCCACTGCCTGCTCTGCCACGGCTTCCACAGCCCCCCCTCCCCCCTTGAGTTGAGCCAGCCAGGGCTGCGTCTTCCAAGCCATGCCTGGTGTGATTCTGGATATGCCTTATGGAGGGACGGGGCCTCCTGTTATTGTCCTAACACTTCTCTGTGTGTGTTTTCTCTATGTATTCTGCCACCAAGGTCCAGCCAGAACCTCTGGCAGTGCAGCTCTTAATTTTATCTTTTGGTGAACAACACTCATGGGATACCCTTATGGCACCCATGGGTGGGGATACACACTTGTACTCGTATGTTTGTTTTTGGGCACCCGTGTGTTGCCCACAGAGCAGGGTATGGGGTGGTGGCAGCTACATGCTGACTTGGCAGTGGCTCCGAGTGTCTTCCAATTTTGGGATACCCAGGCCCTGCCATAGG
The DNA here is from genome assembly GCF_040938575.1 of Ambystoma mexicanum. NCBI lineage: Eukaryota > Metazoa > Chordata > Amphibia > Caudata > Ambystomatidae > Ambystoma > Ambystoma mexicanum. The sequence goes on from NC_090921.1 coordinate 1,493,307,291, forward strand.
AATTAATGGATTCCTACACAAAGGCAAGGTGGCCACTGTACCCTCTTGGTTTCTATTGCCTTTTACCGGGTTTCCAAAAGTCCTGGGAAGCCCTGTCTCTGTCCCTTCCTCCTGAGTGGCTGTTGGGTGGAAACACCATTTATGTCTCAGTTGTTCCCTTCCCCCTGGCTGGCTGTTTGGTGGAAATACCATATATCAGGGGCCGACATCTGTATTCTCTTAGCAGGAGCTGATATCTCCTGGGTGCCAGGGAATTTTCTTTAACCAGAAGCTTCTAGCCTGAGACAGGAGCTAGTGAAAGGAAGTATCTGAGATGTGTTTTTTTTGGAAGATGGATCCAATTACATAAAAAAAACACATGAACGGAAATAATATCTTACAAAATTTACATAATGTTGGCCTGAACGGAACCCTCCTTTACCCTAGCTATCACAAATATCTTCCTTTTCCCTTTTACCTGACAGGCCTATATCTTCTATCACGGCTCATCTTTCTAGTCCCTTTCTTTCCTCTAGACTCATTCCTTTTACTGACACCCAAAGACTATAGTCTGGAGACCCCTGGCACCAGCACAAAGAAGGACACCACTTTTCAGACAAGCATAGTTGCTCAAAGACTACCAGAGTGGTGATTTAGTGTGGTCAAACATTTCTTAACATTACATACCGTAGCAATCTAACATTGAAAGATTTGTGCAGCATAAAACAGTTCAATCTAAAACTGTACGTCTAAGCAGGCATGCCACAATTGCTAAAAACAAGTCTAGGTATTGATGCAGCGAGTTAAATACATTTTATGTACATGTTAGTCATCAGAATTGAAAGTTATAAGTGTTTTCAAACACTGAAATGTTCATCCAAGAAAGGTGGGGCACATCGTACTCTCCCTTTGGAAAGAACCTACTAACTAGATGTTCTTTTCTATAACTTAGAAAGTGACCCACGTTAAATCATGCTACACTTGAAAAAGTTTCTGCACATTCATTTGTGGCACATTTTAGAAAATGTGTGTGTATCCACATTGAAAACCTGGGGTGGCGCAATGAGCTGATTAATGTGAGCACCAAAGAAAAATATGCTCAAAATTCCTGGGTCACATCAGTTAAGGCAGAAAATAAAAATGTCCACATCTTAAATTGGTACTGGCTCCCAAGGACCTGCGGGCTGTTCCAACTCCCTATCAAACAGTCCAAAAGTGCCTATTAAAAAAATAACTAATCAGGGCAGACTTGGTGACCAGATACCTGCTGATGTTGCTCTGCAAGTATGATCTTTAAAAGCCTATTTTCCCTGTCCATTGGATGATTTTGTCCGGTGCTAACACGTCATAACTTTTCAAACAATGCTGGATCATGTTTGGAAGCTAAAAAATGGGTACGGGTACTTTTTTACTGGTAGCAGCCATTTCCAATATCGGCTGCATTTTAAACATCCACTTACCAATTTGGAGCTATCCCAAAGTGGTACCTTTGTATAGGCGGGGGGATTTCGTGAGCACTCCGGAGCACTCGATAGTTCTCAGAGTTCAAGGTGCACTGTAAGGCTTTTGTAAATCGTACTCTTCTTATCTTTGTACAAACTCATACTACTATTTTCAAGTATTCCGCACTTCTTTTCAGTTTTGGTTCCTTTAAAGCCCAGGCTATTTAGCACCCGCTGGAACCAACCTATTTGGTAACATTTCTTAGAGCCACAAAAAAAAGGCGGGTGGGAGTGGTGCCTTCTGGAATTCTGATCTGTACCTCTAGGTTGCAGACACCCACTGACTCCTCCTTCCAACCCCTTCTGCTGTATTTTGACCTCTGGCTCTGTCAATTGGCCAAAGTTTGGTGTGGGTAGAACTCTACTAGCTTTGAGGTGCTTTAATTTCTTACAACCCGTATGTAAAAGTACATGTCTTAAAATGAAGTCTTTGTTTGGTGGTGGAATTACATACCGTTTTTGTGACCGGGACATACTTCATAGAATATATTGTTAAGGTTGGCTTTTGGAGTCGGACTCTAGAGGTTGTAAGCATTTTTACACATCTCTATTTTACAAAAAAAAGAAACGGAATATATTTTACAGCAAACAATGCAAAGGTGATTATTGGAAGGGAGAAGGGATTTTCCTCAAATGTTATTTTAACATAAAGGTGCAACATGATGCTTGTGGAAAGTGCAGTGAACTGTGTGGGGACATTGGATAATCTTGGAGTCCACATGGCCCAAAACTGCAAAGAATGATAAACGTTCTTGTTCCAGTTTTTAACTTGTACCCAAGCACATTCCAGAGATAAATGCTGTTTTTAGGTTCCCCAGGCATATTGCAAAGATGCAACACTTCATTGGTGCATGTATAGCGGTTCTATGTAAAATGTCGCCAGGAAAATGTAATCAGCAAAAAGTCGTTTTCAAAAAGGTAGTCATTCAATACAAGCAAGATAAGATAAGGCAAGATAAGGTATGAAAATGCTTCCAGTACTAAGGTCGGCAAAATGGGTTTATCCCAACCGCTGTCCTACACCAACAGCCCTTTCCAACCTCCGTATCCCTTTCTTTAACACCTACCAAAACCTATACCCTAACATTTACCCTGACACTTAATCTACCCTAACCACACCCCAACAGATTTACTCTAACCCCTATCCTTGCCCTAATGCCTAGTCTCACCCTAACACCTATCCTAGCCCTAAACCAAGCAATCACGAGCCCACAAAACCCTTCTTAACTAACAATTACACTAATAACTACATTTCGGGCTACGTTTCAGCTGCTTTTTTGACTACTTTTTTCGCTTGGCAACTTTTTCACTGCAGATGTATTATCACCACAACATTTTTACTGTCTACATTTTAGTTGGCTACGTTTTTACTGGATACCATGTATAGCACCATGCTCACTCTTCTTTCCTTGTTGCTTCAATCCACACTTGCATAATGCTACATCCCCACACCAGTGCATTCCTCCATCCACGATTCTGAACCTAGAACCAATGCCTCTATGAAAAGGGAAGGCAAGTGGATAGTTAATTTCTCAGACAAAATGACCCCTGATTAACAATCAGCTAAATTACATTGTGGAGGCAATACGATTCCATAGACAAGCATACATTCTCCATTGAATGTTTTGGGCTGGGGCAGGCAAAATCTATGGCTGGATGCGGTCAGCATGAAGCCACATAAGGTATGCAGATTGCAGATCCTCTAAAGAGGATCACAAAATTCGTGACAGGCATGCATAGGTCTCTGCTCACGGGACATCATTATGTTTGTGCCTGCTCTGCAGCCACCTGGTGGTACAATATAAATTTGCAGCAGAAACACTGGCTATACACTAGGCGCAGATGACAGCGCTTGGGTATAGTCGAGAGTTACGTTAGTAGGTGCTCAATCATCGAAACCAGGAGGTAAATAGCTCACAGCACCCAATTTCGAAGCCTGTGTATGCATCTGGGGCTGCCTCCCGTCAGACTGACTGGAACCTTCCCAGGTGTTGTGTGTTGTGGTTACAGCCTAGGGGAGTGACCTGTGTGAATGGAGTTGGGAGTCAACTCACATTCTCTGTGTTTGTTTGTTTGTTTATTAATTTGTATAGCGCACCTGACCCAAGGGTATATGGGCGCTTGAGCTTCGAGTTACAGGCAAAGTAGGTCACAATAGTACAGTGAGAAGCAAAGGTATACTTGACAGGACAGCAATTAGTGCATAGACAATAATATGCTGACATAGTGCAAAATACATTCTTGCAGTAGGTATGCATTCAATCATGGTAGGTTAATTGTTGAGTAACCAGGTGATGACCTTAGTTCTGAAAGGCTGGAAGGTAGGTGTGGATTTGATATCCAGTGGAATGGAATTCCAGAGTTGTGAAGCCAGAACTGGGAAGCTGGGACCACCAGCTCTTTTGAGGGAGTATTTGGGCACAGTCAGTTGTAGTGTATTAGAGGATCTAGTGGTTCTAGTGTTCTGTCTTAATGTAAATTTGTTGGTGAGATAGGGCGGGGCAAGGCAGTTGAGTGCTTTATAGGTGAGGCAGATGGTTTTTAGATCTATTTTTTGTTGGATGGAGAGCCATTTGCATGCAATTCTGGTAGCCGAGATATGTTCTCTTCTGGGAATATTCAGGGCGGCACGGAGTGCATTATTTTGTAGAACTTGCAGTTTATTAATTACCGTTTTGTTGGCACCTACATAGAGACTATTGCAATAATCTAGTTTAGATTGTATAAGTGCTCTGGCTAAGGTGAGGCAGTTGTTAGGGGAGATCAGCGGTCTACAGGCCCTAATTAGTTTGCCCGTGTAGGCCGTGGCTGAGGCAGTCATATTAATTTGTTTGGCTAGATTGGTATTCGTGTCGAGGTAGAAACCAAGGGTTTTTACACTCTTGGCGATAGGGATGGTGTTACCGTCAATGGTAAAGCTAGTGTAGCTGGGACTAAGTTTCCGAATGGCGTTGGGTGAGCCGACAAGGAGCAGTTCAGTCTTGTCATCTGGTTTCTGTCTGTGTGATACAACAATGAGACAGCTTTCACTGAAACTGACATGAAAGCAGTGTAGTGTGCTGAAAGACTGGGTACTTGCCCCAATCCACATTCTTTGTTATGGGTGCTTGGGTGGAGTGAATGGCCTGAATGCCTGTGAGCCCGATTGGCTGGCTGCCTGCATGAATGCCCTTCTGTGTGATTGGCTGACTGATCCTGGCTCAGCCAGAGTGAATGGGGGACAGATGTGTATATCTGGGGACCTCTCACTTACCAACTTGTTCAGAAGCTGAAGTTGAAGCTGAAACTAGAATAAGCTGTTCCTTGAAGCACATCTGGAGGAATGGTCTGCTGCTGCATTTCTTCACTGTAATCCAAAAGTTGTCATGTCTCCCCAGGACTGATCCAGAGAGGACCTGCAAATGAGTCCTCTCCCCAAGCTACGACGGAACATCAGGCAAAGCTGCTGTTCTTAATCGAAGTATCGCGGAAGCCAGTCTTGTGTGCCTGCCGTCCGTAGAAGGGGTCTTTGAAGTCCAGAAGAGGAGTGCCGGACATCTCGAGCCAGAGAAGTCCATTGGTGTCGGCCAGGGTCCAGAGGATCGTTTTGTGACTGCTGGAAGCCGTTGCTGCCTACCGCCCAGAAGAGGGGTACCGTGGCATAGTGCTGCTGGACACCTGGAGCTCCGAAAGTTCCAAACTGCCAAAGAAAATTTCAAAGGACATCCCGACCACATTTTCATGCTGGAGAGAGACCAGAGTCGCTGGAAGCAAAGGAGGATCAGTTGGTGGGTATCCTGCCACAAGAAACTAAAAAAGACATCCCGAGGGTCCAGAAATGGTGAGGGTCCGAGGTCCACTCCAGTGGTCAAGTCCAGGTCGCTAGAAGCCATCCAGAGGTCTGTGTAACGGCTGCAGCCCCGATGTACCGAAAGTCAGAAAACCGTGATATTCTGACACCAAAAGTGACCTGTGCACCCGTCGCCGTCAGAAGTCATCGAAGGGTCCCAGGGGTCTTACTTTCATCTGCCACGCCTTTAAGGAGCCCACAGCAAGTTTCATCTTCATAGTAGACTAAAGGACAGCACAGCGAAGAGCCAAACTGCTGCACTCCAGAAAAACTTTGGTTCCTTTTTATTCTTGGACTCAGCATCCCAGTGGCTCCTTCCGCCCAAGGGGGTCCATCCTCAGAGGGAATCGTTGAGCAAAGCCGACAAACTCTGCCACTTCACCTGCCAAGGCACCAAAGGTACTGCGATGAGGAAAAGCATCTTTTAGCCTCAGGAGTCATCCAGGGGTCCCAGATTCGTCTTGGATCCTGCTCTCCTGTAGCCTCTCAGGTACTTTGGGGTGGTAGGATATTTTAAAGAAAGCACACAGTTATTGAACATTATTGGACTGGGCTGTAAAAGACAACTCCCTAACTTGCCCAGGTGGGGTGATCCTCATTCAGAATTACTGGTCTAGTCTAAAGAAAGCATTCTGCTACTGTTCATAACTAACCTGCCTTTCTTCCCTATTCTATGCTGTTACACTACACTTAAGAATCCAACTGCCCATGTAAGACTGCCTGCAGTTATGGCATTTCTTACTGAATGTAAGTGTTGTGTGGAACCACATAGTGCGTGCATATATATATATATATATATATATTTACCATTATTTGAATAAGTATTCCAAGTACGTGTTATTATTTATATGTATATTTGGTATAGGTAGCAACCCTTCTCTTATATGAAGAGGCTGTGTTATCACCTAACAGTGTGTGGACATTCTTTTGTGGGGGCTTCAGGGAAACACTGTACTTAAGAACCTGCATGCATGACCTACTGAAAGCTTAAACCTGGCTGCTTGCCACGTTCTACCAAAATGAGAGCCTTGCTGGGGTGTTCTGTGCCTTTACCGTACCATATAGGGGGCAGACGTACAGCTACCCCCCTCCAGTCTTTACACCTGGCATTCCAATTACCCACCTAATCACACTCCAACAAAGACCTATTTACCCCACCCTAACTCCCACATCCAACTGCCCGTGCCCACCCCTTTCGTACACCAAGCACTGCTCCTCCAGGGCCAGACGAGATCCTCACCACACTACTGTCCTAACATATCTAACATCCCCAACCGGCTAACACCTCTGTCCACCCAACCGTGCACAATAGCAGCCTCACCCCGACCACACTAGATTTTTTTTACATTTATTTTTAATGAGGTTATATAACAATACAACAACTATTATCATTAATGCGTCAATTAAGAATCTCAAATGACCTCCCTCCCTCTCCTCCCTCCCAACTCCCCCAAGACCACTCTTCTCTGTATTCAGTTCAGCCTTCGCCGGATGATCGTCATGGGCTGCCTGTGTCGTCGATGAAGGAAGCTTCCTCTCTTGGGTGGAATAATGACACCGTGAGCGCCACCCATTGTTGTAGGCCTTCACTCGTGTCCAGTTTCTGTTCTCGTTGCGCATTCTCCCACGCCCCCGTTTCTGCAGCTGACCATTTTCAGAGATCCTCCCACCACAATGCTAAGCTGGGGATTTTGGGGCTTTTCCACCCCATAGCAATGCGTCTTTTCGCTACGATGTACATCAAGTCCTTAAGCTTATTCAGAGGTTTGTTCTTCTTGTTTTTTTTTATCTGCCCAGGATGCACGCTTTTGGCGACTGTACGTCCAAGGTGATGTCTCCGACCCGGACACCTTTGTAATGATTTGTGTCCAGAAAGATTGTACCGGCTGGCATCCCCAAAACATGTGGGTCATCCCCGCACAGAGTTCGTTGCATTTTGGGAATTCTGTGATTCTTGCCCCCTTAAATTTGGAGATGACCTCGGGTGTCCCCACCACACTAGATAACCTCCTTCCTCCTGCGATCTCTTTCCTAATGCCAGCACTGGCCCATCACACCTGGAATGTCCAACCCGTGGGACCCCATGCAACAACTCTCCACCCAGACACAGTACACAATTCAGCATCTAAAACCACCCAACACCTCAAAAAGTTGGCACGCCACTCTCTCTGCCATTACCTCCCTCCACCCACCCTTTTCCTACCTCACCTCACCTCCACTCGATGGACCTATATAATGAGACAGCCAGAGAAAAGGCTACGGACCCCTCCCAACATGATGCAAAGCCCTCTAATCCACTCACACGATCCAAAACTCATACCCCTACACCCCTGGCCACCTTGTCCAGGCTGGCACAACTAGTCAAGCTGACATCACCGCTGCCCAGAAAGAGTCTACATGCTACCAACAAGACAGCTCATTACCTGGCCCGCCAGACCTTGCCTCAGATTACTAAGGCTTCACAATCTACGATCTAGAACCTTCGATGCTCTCTCCCTACTGCCGAGCCTTACCCTCCCATTGTGGGCAATGCTAGACGTGCTAGGCTAGCCTCCCTTACTCACCACCCACCTATATCACCTCTCCTACATGCCCAGCTCCTCTTATCTTAGACACTACCGCAGTCCCATTGCCTTCAATAAAAGAAGCAGTATTCCTCAACTGTGCCCAGCTGAATGTACCATCATTGGGAGCTCACGCCATCAAAGTTCATGACCTCATTACGGACCACCACCATGACCTCCTAGCCACCACTGAAACTTGGTTCCACAGCACATCTGGACCCTTGCTCTCACTCGCCATTCCGACTAACTATGCTATCTTTAGAGCTGACTGCCTTAACGCCCAAGGAGGGGGTGCTGCTTTGATTGCCAAATCCTCTCTATACATCAGACCTATCCCCACACCTCCATTAGTCTGGTTCCCTTGACAAAACACTCCATAATCAAATTTGAACTCTCTCACGCCAAACCGCCGCCGTCTACCTCACCCCACCTCAATCCCATACTGGTCCGCAAGACCTGCAAGCTTAGCCTCATTGAATGCACACTCCTACCTCTGCTCACCCCTCTACCACCAGCAAACAAATGCCCCCACGACCTTGCCAACATCTACCACCAGAGCCTCCTCTGTACCATGGATCAGCACGCACCCCTCAAATCCAAAATACTTAAACCACATAAGCTGGTTCACATCTGGTTCACCGAAGATCTAGTCAACCTCTGCAGAAACAAAAGAGCCTCAGAGCACCACTATAGGAACCATCCCACCCCGGCTAACCTTATAAACTACTCCACCATGTCTAAGAACTATATGAAGAAAACAGTCATCTCGCTAAAAGCTCACTCCTATGAATCCAGAACATCCAATGCCAGCTCCAACGCCAAAAGAACTATTCTCTATCCCGAGAGAATTGGAAAACCCCACACCAGATAGCACCCCACTGTGCATACAAAGCCTAGTGTACCACAATCCAAGACGCCCTCGCTAACGAAATGGTCACGTTACGCACAAAAATTTATGACAAAAAAGCACAACTAGCAACCAAACCTCCATCACAGATTGCCATCGCGAATACAACCGCACTTACTCCCCCAGCCACAGTATTACTCAAATTGGTAGTTTAGAATTCACCGAATGGTACAATTGGCCGAATTCGGCCAGTACCATTTGGTCGTTTCGAAACGACCAATTTAGGTAATCACTACCAAACATGGGGAGCGGGGGTGTCCCCCGCTCCCTATATTTGCTAGTGAGTGCCTTTGGGGATAGCAGGGTTTTCCCTAGCTTCCAGAGGTATGGAGGCGGGGTACCAAAAAAAAAAAAAGGAGGTCCCTGCGGGGTCGGATCTGACCCACATAGGAGGGACGGATCTGACGCCACAGGATCAGTAAAGGGCCGGACGGTGAAAAGTTAAGTAGGGTGTGGGTAGGGTGGTGTGTAGGGTTTTTAAACAGGGCGGTTTTGGCCACGCAAAATCGGCAATGACCAATTGTGCCACGGCCAAAACAAATACATCCCTAGCCACCAATCTTCACCTTCTCCCAAGTTTCTCAAATGACTGTACTGGAAACCATGCAATCCCAGAAACCCTCTAATTGTATGGGAGATACCTGCCCAGCCCTTATTGTTAAACTCTATGCCAGCACTCTGACGCCCATCATCACAGAATTTGTCAACGCCTCATTTGCAACTAATGTGGTCGCTATCAACATTAAAGCTGTTTGGGTCACTCCTCTCCTAAAGAAACCTTCACTTGACCCGACCCATCCAACTACCACCCCATCACCACCGTCCCTTTACTAATTAAAATTCTGGACCGAATTGAGTACAACAGCACCTCGAACAACACCATCTCCTTGGATCTAAACAATCTGGGTTACGCCCTAAACAACCTTACTTGATCTCAAAATCCAACCAGATAACAGAGACTTGGGCAACTTGGCCATCCTCCTACTCCTAGACCTATCTGCGCATTTGACCTAGTAGACCAGGATACGCTTGGTCAACACCTCAGCACTTGCTTCCACTTCTCAGTAGGAACACCCTCCTGGGTCAGATCCTTCCTCAAGGACCGCAAGAGTCTTAATCGACGATTCAGCAGCTGACCCCATCCCAGTTCCACTAGGTGTCCCACAAGGCTCCCGTCTATCACCCACCCTCTAAAACACCTATACCAAAACCCTGTTCAACCTCCTTGATACCGTAGGTATCACTTATACTACCTTTGCTGATGATACTCAGATCCTCTTCCCCATTTCAGAGAACCACACAGATGATACGATCACTATCAACAGGGTCTATAGCACCATCCAAAGCTGGACGGCCACACACAACCTGTGCTTGAATGAAAAAACAGCTTCTCATTGTGTGCTCTCCCCACCGCCTCAAAAACCTTGACTCCGTATTCTCTTCAATCCCCATCGATGGCTCTGTCATACCTGTTTTGAAACATGCAAAAACTCTGTGCATCTACCTGGATGAAGAACTATCCATGACTAAACAATGGCTTAGCCTCCTCCACAGCCTACACCTCCAAGCTCATCTCCACAATTTCTCTCCCCAAACAACTGCTTCATGCTTGCTAGAGCCATCATCATCAGTAAATTGGATTACTGTACTGTACCTACACTTCTTGGAGACTTCAACATCCACCTGGATGCTTC